>NC_138506.1:9071304-10565187 GCF_964252035.2 Podarcis erhardii | reverse complement strand
CCACAACTTTGATCCATCCAACGACAATGGGTAGATCCCGGCCAGTTTTTTTTATACTGCGAGAGTAGATTGCAGTCTATCGGGAGTTGGGCGTCCCTGCTGTATAGAAAAGTCTTCCCACACTGCCACCTCCCTTGCGACTCCTAAACTGAGGAAGCTCTCTGGCGTACCTTTCCAATCCCCCTCGTGGGCGAAGGTGCCGGAGAGATGGGAATGAAGTCTATCCTCTTTGGAGACGAGGATTTTTCTGATTTGTCCAAGTCGTTGTCACTCTGAGAACACAAAAGGGTCATGTTGACAGCCTCATGGGGCTGCGCTGCAAAAATCTCAATGAAAAAGAGCACAGCCAATCACTTCATTCCCCACTCTAAGCTCACTGGTTAAATTAAATTAAATTAAATTAAATTAAAATATTAAACATCTGTAAAAAGATTACCAGGCTCAAGCTTTCTTCCCATGATTGGCTTATCTGCATTGCTGTTTGGACTTCCCTAAAACACAAAAAGGCTCATCAGTGGTGACAAGAGAACACAGTCGCTGCTTCTTCTTTTTTACAGCAACTGAATACAACAACTATACTTTGCAAAGGCATATGTGGAACATTACAAAGAACAAGTTCATTTTCTGCAAGTACTGCTTCTTAAAGTTGTCGCGTCTGACACTTGTATTTGTAAAGACATACATGGAACACAAAAAGCTTTTATTTGGACATTACCTTTAAAAAAACTGATTCATTTGTACATACGTGGAACACAAAAGCTTCTATTTGGACATTACATATATAACAACTGATCTATTTGTATTTCCCGTTCTAAATGTTGGTCCTTAATTGCTTCTACTCAATTAATGTGAAAAGAGTTATATTTATATGATGTATAAATAATTTATATAGTTAAACACAGCCAGTTACGTTGTGGGTATATTTGCTCCTTTTTTTTAAGACAGCAGTTCAGTTGCGCCTACCTTTCATGTGCCGCTTCTCTGTTCATCAAATCCACTCCTTCCTCCTGGAGTACAAGAATTCACAGCTTAGTTCTTAATGACTTCCTGCTCCGCAAAATATCACTTCCTATATCAACCATATATCCTATATCAGGCATCGGCCAACTCGGCCCTCCAGATGTTTTGGACTTCAATTCCCATCATCCCTGTCCACTGGTCCTGTTAGCTAGGGATCATGGGAGTTGTAGGCCAAAACATCTGGAGGGCCGCAGGTTGGGGATGCCTGTTTTGGGACTACAACTCCCATCATCCCTAGCTAACAGGACCAGAGGTCAGGGATGATGGGAGTTGTAGTCCCAAAACATCTGGAGGGCCAAGTTTGGCCACCACTGCTGCATCCTATACAGCCTTGTGCAAATGAACTGAAACAAAGAATATTTTCTATCTCACTCGCTATCTGGAGGGCCGAGTTGGCCGATGCCTGTCCTATATCAGCATAATCTGATATATCTTATATCATAGGTAGGCAAACTAAGGCTCGGCGGGCGGATCCGGCCCAATCGCCTTCTCAATCCAGCCCGCGGACGGTCCGGGAATCAGCGGGTTTTCACATGAGTAGAATGTGCCTTTTTATTTAAAACGCATCACTGGGTTATTTGTGGGGCATAGGAATTTGTTCATTTTTTAAAAAAAATTATAGTCCAGCCCCCCACAAGGTCTGAGGGACAGTGGACCGGCCCCCTGCTGAAAAAGTTTGCTGACCCCTGTAATATCCTATATATCCTATATCAACAGAATCTGATAAATCCTATATCCCAGTGATGGCCAAACTTGGCCATCCAGCTGTTTTGGGAATACAACTCCCATCATCCCAAGCTAACAGGACCAGTGGTCAGGGATGATGGGAATTGTAGTCCCAAAACAGCTGGAGGGCCAAGTTTGGCCACCACTGCTACATCCTATACAGCCTTGTGCAAATGAATTGAAACAAAGAATATTTTCTATCTCACTCGCTATCCTGTACTCAAAACAAACATGAAAAGCCAGTTGGTCATTGTGGTGTCGGAAGCCTGCAGCCAATAGGAGGAATGATGAGCTCGCCACAATCTATTGAGGTTCTACGAAAGACAGTTATTCCAGAGCTGAGAAAGAGGTATCCTGACGGTACTGAGATATTGCAGCAGGACCTAGCTCCCTGTCACATATCGAAAGCGGCGAAGAAATTGACGACAGAGCAGCAAAGACAGATACTTGATTAGCCAGGAAATTCCCCCGACAATCCCATGGAGAATTGGTGGGCTATATGCAGAAAGTCGCCTCTGCGCTGTAAGACTGTGCAGCTATGCAGAAGGTCGAGTGTGGTGCGGGGATCTGAAAATCTACAGCATGGGTAGGCAAACTATGGCCCGGGGGCCGGATCCGGCCCAATCGCCTTTTCATATTTTTTTTTATATAAATATTTATTAAAGTTTTTAAACATAGATGCACAAATAATAAACAATCTTACTTCTGTCACAAACATAGTTTCATCACTTCTTTGGACTCCCTCACGTCTCCCGCTCCCATTTACATCATTAAAAGTTTTTTTTCCAAACAAATTATCAACTTGTTTACAATCTCATATCCACTCATTCAAATATAATCTAGCAATTCTTCCAAAAATTTTTTATATTTTCTTTAGTCTCACTTATCATCAAATTTAAATCTAATTTAGTGGTGGCCAATTTTTTATAATCTAGCATCCTTCTTAACATTCAACCAAATTACAATGTTTTTGTAGATACATCTTGAATTTCTTCCAGTCTTCCTCCATTTTCTCTTCTCCCAGGTCTCGGATTCTGCCAGTCATCTCGGCCAGTTGCATATAGTCCATCAGCTGCATCTGCCACTCTTCCAGTGTGGGTAGATCTTGAGTTTTCCAGTTTTTTGCGATGGGTATCCTTGCTGCCGTTGTTGCATACATAAAGAATGTTCGGTCCTTCTTTAACACCTCCTGGCCGACAATACCCAGAAGGAAGGCCTCTGGTTTCTTAGTGAAGGTATACTTAAATACCTTTTTCAACTCATTATATATCATTTCCCAGAAGGCCTTCACCCTAGGGCATGTGCACCAGAGGTGAAAGAATGTTCCTTCATTTTCTTTACATTTCCAACATTTATTATCAGACGAATGGTATATTTTGGCAAGTTTAACTGGGGTCATGTACCATCTATATATCATTTTCATTACATTTTCCTTCAGAGCATTACATGCGGTGAAGTTCAACCCAGTGGTCCACAACCTTTCCCAATCCTCAAACATAATGTTATGCCCAATGTCCTGCGCCCACTTTATCATAGCCGATTTAACCATTTCGTCTTGTGTATTCCATTTTAACAGCAAGTTATACATTCTAGATAGTACCTTAGTCTTTGGTTCTAACAATTCTGTTTCTAACTTCGATTTCTCCACCTGGAACCCTAACTTTTTGTCATTTTTAAAAACTTCTTTAATCTGAGCATAATGTAACCAGTCTCGCACCTTATCCTTCATTTTCTCCAAACTCTGCAATTTCCAATTGTCTCCATCTTTTTCTAATATTTCCCAATATTTTGGCCATTTGGCCTCCATATTGGGTCTTTTTCGGGCCTTAGCTTCCAGAGGCGAAAGCCACCTTGGAGTTTTATTTTCCAATAAGTCTTTATATTTTGTCCAGACATTGAACACTGCCTTCCTGACAATATGGTTCTTAAAGGCCTTATTGATCTTAACTTTGTCATACCATAAGTATGCATGCCAACCAAAAGCATTGTTAAAACCTTCCAAGTCCAATACATCAGTATCTTCAAGAAGTAGCCAGTCTTTTAGCCAGCAGAAAGCTGCGGCTTCATAGTACAGCTTTAAGTCTGGCAGGGCAAAGCCCCCTCTTTCTTTCGCATCTGTTAATATCTTAAACTTAATTCTGGGATTTTTGCCCTGCCAGACAAATTTAGATATATCTTTCTGCCACTTCCGGAAGCACTCCGTCTTGTCCACAATCTGTAGTGTTTGAAACAAAAACAACATTTTTGGCAATACATTCATCTTAATAGCAGCAATTCGGCCTAACAAAGAAAGATTCAGTTTTGTCCAACTGTCCAAGTCTCTCTTAATTTCAGACCAACATTTTTCATAGTTATCCTTAAATAGACTCAGATTTCTAGCTGTTATGTTAACCCCTAGGTACTTTACCTTTTTAACCATAGTTAGTTCTGTTTCTCTCTGAAACCGTTCTGACTCTGTATCTGTCAAATTTTTTCCCAGCACCTTGGTTTTCTGTTTGTTTAATTTAAATCCCGCCACCCGACCAAAGTCCTGAATCAGTTGTAATACTCTTTTCGTACTAGATTCTGGCTCCTGCAGGGTCAAAACTAGGTCATCTGCAAAAGCTTTGAGTTTGTATTGTTTCGCTCCGACCTGAATCCCTTCCACCAACCGGTCCCCTCTGATCATGTTCAAGAGCACCTCCAGAACCGAAATAAATAACAGAGGGGAGATCGGGCAGCCTTGTCGTATTCCTTTTTCAATTTTGAACTCTTCTGTAACCACATTGTTAACTATCAATTTGGCCTTTTGTTCTGAATATATTGCATCAATCCCATTCTCAAACCCCCGTCCCACTCCCATTTCTTTTAGATTTCCCTTCATAAATTTCCAAGAAATATTATCAAAGGCCTTCTCCGCATCTATAAAAATTAGGACTGCTTTTGTGTTTATATCTGATTGCAAAAGTTCCAGAATGTCAATAATGTTCCTTGTATTGGCAAACATGTGTCTACCTGGGAGAAAGCCTGCTTGGTCTTTGTGAATTACCTCGTTTAAAACTCTTTTAAATCTACTTGCCAAAACATCTGCAAATATTTTGTAATCCACATTTAAAAGGGAAATGGGACGATAGTTCTTGAGTTGTGTCTTTTCAGTTTCCAGTTTTGGTATCAATGTGATAAAGGCTTCCTTCCACGATTCCGGCGCCCTCTTCCCCTCCATAATTTCGTTACAGACCTCCATCATTGGTTGGATCAAATAGTCTTTTAATGTCTTATAATATTTGGAAGTCAAGCCGTCTGGCCCTGGAGATTTGCCCAGTTGCATGTTCTGAATGGCTTGTTCAATCTCTTGTTGTGTTATTTTGTTGTTCAGGATTAATCTGTTTTTTTGTGACAACTTTGTTAGTCCATTTCTTTCCAAAAATTGTTTCATCTCAACCTCGTCTTGCGGCCCTTGAGTATATAACTTTTTGAAGTATCTCTGGAAGCACTTTCTAATTTCCATGGGGTTCTGAATATTTCTTCCTTCGATTTCTAAATTTGTGACTGTATTTAATTTTTGTCTCTTCTTCAACTGCCACGCAAGCAGTTTCCCACATTTATTCGCCAATTCAAAAGTTTTTTGTTTCATTAATTTAATCTTCCACTCTATTTCCTGGTTTATCAATTCAGAATATTGTGCTTGGTAAAGTTTAATTTCTCTCAGAATTCATATTTATCTCGAAGTAATCCTTCAAAGTTTTTTGGGCCTTCTTAATAATCTCCTGGTCTCTAAACAAGTTGTCATTCATCTTCCATCTAAAGGAACCGGTTGGCAATAGTGTCATGTCCATCTTCAGCGCATTATGGTCGGAGCAGGTCTTTGGGCAGATTTCCACTTTTCTAACCTTGGGTGCCAGACCTCTAGTTATCCATATTTGGTCGATTCTTGTCCAAGTCAGCTGGGCTTCAGAGAAGAATGTTCCTTCTCTTCCCAGGGGGTTCTTGGTTCTCCAAATGTCAATCCAGTCCATATTGTCTGTCATTTCAAAAAAAGTCTTTGGTAGTCTGCCGTCTTTTGTAACATTTTGGTTTTGTGACTTATCCATGTTAGTCGATACGACCCCATTCATATCTCCCATCATAATGATGTTGTTGTAGTCCAGATAGTCCAGCATAATCTCATGCAACTTCTTATAAAATTCCGATTTCCCGTCATTTGGTGCATAAATTTGTAGTATCAGAATCTTTTCTCCTTGATGTTGTATCTCAATTGCTAAAATTCTTCCATGTTCATCTTTGAATAAAAATTTAGGTGACAGGCTCTCTTTTGCATATATCACCACCCCTCGCTTCTTTACTCTGTCCGAAGATATAAATTCTTGGCCAAGTCTTTTGTTTATTAACACCTTTCTATGGAGCCTGGTCACATGTGTTTCTTGTAAACAAATAATGTCCAATTGTTCTTTTTTTAATATATGAAAAATTTTCCTCCTTTTTTCCGGGATGTTGCAGCCATTAATATTCCAACTCAAAAGTTGCAGAGACATCCTGAATAAATCTGGTTATTTTTCGGGGGGTGGTACCTTATTCACTGGGTCTTCAAGATCCAAGGGTGCAGGTACCTCTGGTGTTTCAGGCCCTGGAAGTAACTCAATTCCTTTGTGAAGGTCCTCTCCGTATGCGTTCAGAAATTTATCTCTATCTTCCAATGTTCTAATTTTAATCTTCTTCCCTCTAAAGGTGAAAGATAATCCTTGGGGGAATTCCCACCTAAAGATGATTGAGTTGTTCCTTAGCAATCTTGTCAGTTCCAAATAGTTAGATCTAAGATCCAACAGTTGTTTAGGAATGTCCTTGTAAATCTCAATTCTTTTGTCCGAAATGTCCAGTGACTTTCCGTAGTGTAGGCCCAGAATCTTGTCCCTTTCCTCCTTTGACCTCAATATTATCAAACAGTCTCTGGGCTTCTCTTTCTTTATAAGTCTTCCAAGCCTGAAAGCTGAAACAATTTTAAAATCCTTTTCCTCTATGCTCCAAAATTTGGAGAATTCTTTGGTCAAAAACTCAGCTAGGTTACCTTCTTCCACTTCTGGTATCGCCCTTATCCTTAAATTACTCTCCCGGTTCCGCAGTTCAATCATAGAAAGATAGGTCTGGTGTTCACCTACTTGTTTGCAGAGTGGTCTTACCTCTTGTTCTAAATTTTCAAGTCTTTGGCTGGTATCTTCAGCCAATTTCCGATTTTCCCCTGCAGCCTCCTTCAATTCTCCAATTGCTTGTGTATTCTGTGCTACTTGTCCAGTTAATTTATTTAAACATTCTGTGTTTTGGTCAATTTTATATGTTTGCTCATCGGCCTTCTTGTCCAAAGATTCTACTTTCTTGTCCAGAGATTCCAATTTTTCAGATTTTTTCTAAAATAGCAGTGCTTGCCCCTGAGGCCATATCTTCCAATTGTAATTCCTCAGTTTCTCCCTCCCCTGCCCGTGGCAGAGAGGCAGCTTCTTCCTCAGAAGGCAAGGTAGGCACAGATGATCTACGTGTCTGTGAGGCTGCGGTTAAAGTTGTCAAAGTTGTTTGTTTAGCTCTTCCTCTCCTTCTTGCACCACTCATTCCAAAGTTATCTAAAAGTCAAGGTCAGGCTGAGTTGTTCCCATGAGAAAGCAGCGGCCCAGATGGTAACAGTCAAACAGTCAAACAGAGGGCCGGGAAAAGGAAAGTAAAATAAAAGTCACTGCTGTAAGTCCCAAATCCTCTAGGGGGAGTTTAAAATATTTCTGAGGAAGAGATCAATTCCAATTGAAATAAAGTCAGATTTCAAAGTCCAAGAACCTTCAATAAAAATTTTCCAGCAGAGTTAGGATTTAGTATTTAACAGCAACAGTGTTTCTAGTGGTGCATACTGGTAATCCAAATGCTTCAGAGTAACAAATTCAGACTCTCTCAGATTGTTTCAAAGTTCAGATTCAAAGTATCCAAGCTGTAAACTGCAAACTGACAGCTCAATTTCTCAGGCAGCTCCAGCACCTGGGTTTTTTATTTAAAGTGTAGCTCCAAGAGAAGAAAGGTATCCCCATGCAGCTAAAACTCATAAAGTCCAGCACATGAAGTTAATATTCCACTTAAGATAAAGTTCAATGGGTGCTCAGATCAGTTAATTTAAAAGATCTCTCTTTGCCTCCACTCCTCCAGCTCTTTGCGTTCAAGTTCAACGACAGCGGAAGACGGACTTCCTGTTTTTCGTCACTCCGCTTTCAGCCAAATTCAATACTTTAAAGTCCAAATTGTATAAAGTCTGTTATTTACTCACGGGTTGTTGCTTCCAGAGCAAAAATTTCAGGAAGAAAGGTCGGCGCTCACTGGCAACAGCTACGCGGCTTCGCTCCGTTGATCGCGGAACGACCCTCAGCGCCGCTACCCCCTCCGCGATCCGGAGCCCCTTACGGGGTTCCTTCAACGTTTTGGGGGCAGCTCCTGGCGCCCGCCGGGTCCCAAGACCGCAGGCTTCTGCCGCCTGCGGTTTTCCGATGTGGGTCTCCGCTTCGCCGTAGCGGACGACCCTTTTCAGCGGAGCTACCCTCTCCCGTTTAGAAGAGGGCAGCCATTACCATTTCGCGCCGCCTCCGGAAGTGCCAATCGCCTTTTCAATCTGGCCTGCAGACGGTCCAGGAATCAGCATGTTCTGTAACCTGAAGCGTATGTAACCTGAGGTCCCACTGTATAAGACTATTTTGGGGGAATCAGATTTAAGAAAATGGGTGGAAGATATATCCGTGTATAAGACGCCCCCCTATTTTTTTTTTGGGGGGGGGGTAAAACCTAGTCTTATACACGGAAAAAATACATAAATTTGCACCAGGGTGTATCAGCAGAATTGCATGGTGCAGCCAAACTGTACCATCACAGAGGATAGGGTAATACAGTGGTACCTTGGGTTACAGACGCTTCAGGTTACATACGCTTCAGGTTACAGACTCTGCTAACCCAGAAATAGTGCTTCAGGTTAAGAACTTTGCTTCAGGATGAGAACAGAAATTGTGCTCCGGCAGCGCGGCAGCAGCAGGAGGCCCCATTAGCTAAAGTGGTGCTTCAGGTTAAGAACAGTTTCAGGACCTCCGGAACGAATGGACCTCCGGAACGAATTAAGTCCTTAACCCGAGGTACCACTGTATGCGTTTGAATATAAATAACCGCGTAGATGCACACAAAACATAAATGTATCAGGAAGATACATTTCCCCCCAACATGCTCGTTTTCTGTCTGCAGGAAGCTTTCAAACCTGGAAGCTCACATCTCGACCCTCTGCAGCAGCAGAAACCAGCACTGACCCTCCCTGCCAGCTGTCTCACCAGAGTGGTGCGTGCTCTGGTTATCTCCCGCTTGGACTACTGCAGTGATGGCCAAACTTGGCCCTCCAGCTGTTTGGGGACTACAACTCCCATCATCCCCGACCACTGGTTCTGTGAGCTAGGGGTGATGGTAGTTGTAGTCCCAAAACAGCTGGAGGGGGCCAAATTTGGCCATCACTGGACTACTGCAACATGCTCTACATGGGGCTACCTTTGATGGTGACCTGGAAACTGCAATTAATTCAGAATGCGGCAGCTAGACTGGGGACTGGGAGCAGCCGCCGAGACCACGTAACACTTGTCCTGAAAGACCTGCATAGGCTCCCGGGGCGTTTTGGGGCACAATTCCAAGTGTCGGTGCAGACCTTGAAAGCCCTCAACGGCGCAGTACAGGAAACTTTCCTCTAGTTGTCAATATTAAGAGGATGCCAGCAAGGAAGCCTGCCCGCCCCACCCCGAACTCCCCTGCCCCTTCTTCCAGGCATAGGCAAACTCGGCCCTCCAGAGGTTTTCGGACTACAACTCCCATCATCCCTGACCACTGGTCCTGTTAGCTAGGGATGATGGGAGTTGTCGTCCCAAAACAGCTGGAGGGCCAAGTTTGCCTATGCCTGTTTTATTATGTTTTTAGTGTTCTGTTGGAAGCCGCCCAGGGTGGCTGGGGAAACCCAGCCAGATGGGCACAGTAGAAATACATTATTATTATTTAAATTTTATTTTATTTTATATACAAACCAACAGGAAAACAGAAATATTTCACATACGCTACTGACACCAATTACAAACATTAAAACACCCTTGTGACTTCCCTCCACCAACATTCACCTTCTTTTGTACAGTATTACTGTATTTCACGTTGCAATTTATATCTTTGTTTCTTAACTCTCTTAACTTATTATTATTTATTCTTACTCAACTTTACAAGCATTAATCCAAACATATCAACATATTATTTTTTGAGCAGTGTCTGGACATATAATCTTCAAACAATTTCCATTATAGTCTTAATTTCTGCAAAACAATTGTTTTCTTTGAATAACCGAGATATTATTGAGACCAATTCCAAAGAACCTTTATATATGTTTGTACTTCGATGACAGCGCCTGTAGAAGTGAAATGTTGCTTACCCTCCTGATCTGATGGAGTCGGCTGCTGGGAATACAAATTGTAGAGGAAGAGATCAGCTGTGGGAGAGAAGGAAGACACAGATCTTTCAGAAGTTACCTTGCTTTGGTTGGGCTGAAAGCAAACACTCACTCAAGAACCTGGCATGCCACTTTGTAAAGAAGGAAAGATGAGCCGCTAATAAAAACTGCCCACAGAATTGTATAGTAAGAATGCCAGGGTGGATTAAAATCAATGATTTTTTTTTAAATAAAAAAAATCAATTTTTAAAAATTTAAATAGGATTTTTAAAATATTTAAATTGGATTTTTTGGATTTACCATATTTTTCCATGTATAAGACATGGGTTTTTTACAAAAAAGATAAGGTTTAAAATTGGGGCTCGTCTTCTACACGGGTAGTGCTGAGGGGTGTTTGCTTAATTTGGAGTCCCCCAAAATAGGGGGTGTCTTATACATGGTATACGGTAAATCGGATTTTGAAAATAAAACGCTTTCGGAGGAAAACTCTTTGTCAAGATTTTCTATTTAAGTGACATTATAGTCCAAAGGCTATTCATCAGGAAATAAGGATTTGTTTAAAGTTTTTGTGTGCCCAGTCTCAAATATTCCATTCTTGGGCAAGGTGATTGAGCGAGTGGTTGCTGAACAACTCCAGGCACGCCTGGAAGAAGCGGACCATTTGGATCCCTTCCAGTCGGGATTCAGGCCTCATCACGGGACTGAAACTGCCTTGGTCGCACTGGTTGATGATCTCCGGCGGGCTAGGGACACAGGTGAGAACTGTTTCCTAGTTCTGCTGGATCTCTCAGTGGCGTTTGATACCATCGACCATAACATCCTTCTGGACCATCTAGAGGGGCTGGGAGCTGGGAGCACTGTCATACAGTGGTTCCGCTCCTTCCTCCATGGCCGTGTTCCGAAAGTGGTGGTGGGGGATGAGTGTTCAGACCCCTGGGCTCTCACTTGTGGGGTGCCTCAGGGTTCTGTCCTCTCCCCCATGCTTTTCAACATCTACATGAAGCCGCTGGGAGAGATAATCAGGGGGTTTGGACTGGGTGTCCATCAGTATGCGGATGATCCCCAGCTCTACCTCTCTTCCAAATTGGAACCAGCGAAGGCGGTGAAGGTCCTGTGTGAGTGCCTGGAGGCGGTTGGAAGATGGATGGTGGCTAACAGATTGAGATTGAATCCTGACAAGACAGAAGTACTGTTTTGGGGGGACAGGGCGGGTGTGGAGGACTCCATGGTCCTGAATGGGGTAACTGTGCCCCTGAAGGACCAGGTACGCAGCCTGGTAGTCATTCTGGACTCACAGCTGTCCATGGAGGTGCAAATCAATTCTGTGTCCAGGGCAGCTGTTTATCAGCTCCATCTGGTACACAGGCTGAGACCCTACCTGCCCGCAGACTGTCTCGCCAGAGTGGTGCATGCTCTGGTTATCTCCCGCTTGGACTACTGCAATGTGCTCTACGTGGAGCTACCTTTGAAGGTGACCCGGAAACTACAACTAATCCAAAATGCGGCAGCTAGACTGGTGACTGGGAGCGGCCGCTAAGACCATATAACACCGGTCTTGAAAGACCTACACTGGCTCCCAGTACGTTTCCGAGCACAATTCAAAGCTGACCTTTAAAGCCCTAAACGGCCTCGTTCCAGTATACCTGAAGGAGCATCTCCACCTCCATCGATCTGCCCGGACACTGCGAGAAGCCAAGCATTCTGCACCCGCTGAAGTTCTGGGTCAGTCTCAAGGGCAGCCCCACGTAGAGTGAGTTACAATAATCAAGCCTGGAGGTGACCGTTGCATGGATCACAGTGGCGAGAGAGGTAAGGAGCCAACTGCTTAGCTTGGCGGAGATGAAAAAATGGCACCCTTGTTATAGCTGCAACCTGCGCCTTCATAGATGTCGAAGATTACACCCAAACTCTTAACGGATGACGCTGGCACTAATTGCAACCCCGCAAGAGATGGGAGTTGGCACCCCAATCCCATATTGTCCCGACCCAGCCAAAGGACCTCTGGCTTCGAAGGCTTTAACTTCAACCAGCTCACACGTAACCATCCAGCCACAGCTTCCAAACATCTGATCAGTGTGTCTGGGGCCAAGTCAGGACAGCTGTCCATTAACAGATGGACCGTCCAATCAAGTACAGCAGAAAAGTTGTCCAAATATAAACAGTTAACTTACTAAATAATAATAATAATAATTTATTATTTATACCCCACCCATCTGGCTGGGTCCCCCCAGCCACTATGGGCGGCTTCCAACAAAACACTAAAATACAATAACCTATTAAACATTAAAAGCTTCCTTAGACAGGGCTGCCTTCAGATGTCTTCTAAAGGTTTGGTAGTTATTTTTCTCTTTGACATCTGGTGGGAGGGCATTCAACAGGGCGGGAGCCACCACCGAGAAGGCCCTCTGCCTGGTTCCCTGTAACTTGGCTTCTCGCAGTGAGGGAACCGCCAGAAGGCCCTCGGCACTGGACCTCAGTGTCCGGGCAGAACGATGGAGGTGGAGACGCTCCTTCAGGTATACTGGACCGAGGCCATTTAGGGCTTTAAAGGTCAGCACCAACACTTTGAAATGTGCTCGGAAATGTACTGGGAGCCAGTTTAGGTCTTTCAAGACCGGTGTTATGTGGTCTCGGCGGCCGCTCCCAGTCACCAGTCTAGCTAGCACATTCTGGATTAATTGTATTTTCCGGGTCACCTTCAAAGGTAGCCCCACATAGAGCGCATTGCAGTAGTCCAAGCGAGAGATAACCAGAGCATGCACCACTCTGGCGAGACAGTCCGTGGACAGGTAGGGTCTCAGCTTGCGTACCAGATGGAGCTGATAAACAGCTGCCCTGGACACAGAATAAACCTCACAATAATTTCATAATTATCTTTCAATGCATTTCTAATAGTTTAACCACATCAGTTAACAAACATGGATCCATATGCTACCATGTTATTGTTTTAGAGAAATAAATGTTTTAAATTGTGGTGAAGGAAATAATGATTTTTCTCCTTCCAATCAAGTACAGCAGAAAAGTTGTCCAAACAGGAACAATAATTTCATAATGATCTATGTGTTTCTGATAGTAGAATCAAATCAATCATTTTTGATGTGATGGTAAAAACTACTTTGAAAATTTATTCTTCCAAAAATTAAACCTTCCTCTGGTTTTCAATATGAAGAGGATGCCAGCAAGGTTGAACCTTTTTGTAAATAAATGATTTAAATCAATTCTTACTGACTAGTGATTTAAATCGTGATTTAAATTGATTTGATTTAAATCAAATCCACCCTGTTAAAGTGTACCTTCAGTGTTCTGTTTTTATGAAGAGGATGCCAGCAAGGTTGAACCTTTCTGTAAAAAAGGATTTAAATCAAGCATTATGGACTAGTGCTTTAAATCGTGATTTAAATTGATTTAATTTAAATCAAATCCACCCTGAAAAACACTAATATTTCCACAGCTGTAACCTCCCCAGGACTATAGATTATAGTAGATATGCATTCCACCCATTTTAATGTAGGAAAAATACACTACCACTCAGCCTCTGCTCCAAGGCATGTGGCCCTGAAAACTCCTTATTTTTATAGCATTGAAAGAATATTCATTCTTCTTAAAAGGAAAGAGGAATGAGTTTCTCTCATGCAGATGCGATCAAACTCCATCATATAAATCTGTTGCAAAGGAAGGTAATATTGCCATATTTTTTGCTCTATAACACACACCTGACCATAACACGCACATAGTTTTTAGAGGAGGAAGACAAGAAAAAAAATATTCTGAATGAAACAGTGGATGTATGATTTTTGTGCTTCATGCTGTGGCCACAGACATGTGATTTGACGGTGAGTTTGGGGTAGCCCAATGCAAAAATCCTGAGAATCCATGTGGATCTGTGCTTTGTAACCACATTTTTGCGGCACTGCGGCCCCAGGCAACAGTGGGTGTGTGATTTTTTTGGTACAGGCTGTACCCATGGACATGCTATGTGATCTGATGGTGAATTTGGGGTGACCCAATGCAAAGATCCTGAGGATCCATGTGGATCCGTGCTTTGTAACCACTTTTTTGAACCATTGTGGCCCCAGCCAACAGTGGGCGCATGATTTTTTTGGTGCAGGCTGTAGCAATGGACATGCTATGTGATCTGATGGTGAATTTGGGGTGACCCAATGCAAAGATCCTGAGAATCCATGTGGATCCGTGCTTTGTAACCACGTTTTAAGTGGGGAGGGAAGGAAAAACACAGAAGGGACAAGGAGCACGAGAGGGGTGTGTGGAGAAGGAGCTGGCTAACAATGCAGGAGAGGGGTTTAACGGGAGGGAGGAAAGGAAAGCAAAAGTCTCCCCCCCCCAAGCCAGCCCCCTCTCTCTATCTCCCACCTGCATGTTTTCTGGCTGCCTGTGCTTCTCTAGAATGCTTCCCTGGATGCAGCAGCAGAAGCACTGGAGCACGGAGAGGAGGCGGCAGCAGCAGCTGTCGGTTGCGCTTCTAGCTGACGGAACCTGAGCCGGGTGGGCTGGAGCCCGCGCGCAGAGTGACTAGGAAGGAATTAGCAGGAAGGACACGATCCTTTCCCCTCCGCTTGCCAGGAGGGCAGGGGACTTCCCTGCTCTTTGTTGCATTTGTCTGCTACCAGTCTCCTTGCTTAGCGTGTCTTCTTGCTGTGAGGTGACGCTGCCGCAGCCTGTGCTGAGCAACGGAAGGGGAAAGGATCGTGTCTGCCTGCTAATTCCTTCCTAGCTGCATCACCTCACAGCAAGCAGACACGCTGAGCAAGGGGAATGGGCCATTGCTGGCCCAATCCGAGCAAACACATCAATCAAAAACAAAAGAGGGTGGGCAGTAAGACCCTGAGGCAGAGGGCAGGAAAGGAGTTCACTGCGGCTGTGCGCTCCCTGCCAAAAAGGGACAAGAACAAAAAGAGGAGTGCAGCGGCTGACTTTAATCGCCCAGTTAAAACCATACGCAGCGGGGAGCGCAAAACAAAATGGGAGTCGCAATTGAATCCTTAGGAAGGCGCTACAATAATTAGGCAAGGGGAACACGGCTGATGAACAGCCTTGGGATGCCGTACAGATTGAGAGGCTCCACACACAAGGACACTCAAGCGCCCCCTTTAACCATGCGCTCTCCCGTGCAGCAACACAACTCACACGCCTCCACACACACACCAAAGTATGCCCGATACAGGAACCCCAGCAGTCTCCTCTCTGCAGCCTTCCCTCCTCTGTGACACACGATCTGATTTTCGCCCCTGCACTTGAGCCAGCCGGCTCCAGGGCCCACACATTCGCTCAATAAGACGCACAGACATTTCCCCTTACTTTTTAGGAGGAAGAAAGGTGCATCTTATCGAGTGAAAAATACAGTACTCTAAATATTTTAACAATGATAGAACCTGAAAACACCTTCATTGGTGGCTAAGAAGAGTTGAAGCATTATTTATATGTGGAATTTCAGCTGCAAAACTTATTCTTCTCACTGTTCATCTGTTTATCTGGTGGAGATGATTGACACTTTAGCCTACCATGTAGAGATTGATACTAAAGCTAATTCAATCTTTGGGCAAAATTAGCTGAATTTATTCCTGCCATTGAAAATGCTATCAGCTTGCCTCTTTGCAAGACAGAAAATTGCAAGTTCCTCATCTTGCAAAAAGTCATGGAAAGAAGAAACAAAGTTTACTGCATGCTCAACAACTTCAATCCTAAAAGAAGCTCAACAGCTTTGGGGCAAAATCGTAAAAAAAGCACAACTTCAATCCCAAATAAAGCTCAACAACTTTGGGTTAAAATTGTAAAAAAAGCTCAGCAGCATCAATCCTAAAAAAAGCTCTACAACTTCCATCTGAAAAACAGCTCAACAGCTTTGGGGTAGAAGTGTAAAAAAAGCTCAACAACTCCAGTCCTGAGATATGCCATGAATAGTTACGCTACAGAGCAGGGATTCTTGGCAGGCCATATTTCTATTTGCAATTTCTATTTGCGTGATTATGTCGGGCACGAGGGGAAGTCCGGCCTCGAGTTCGAGTTCCACCCTGATGAGAAACTGAGACATGCAAACGGCAGCAATTGTAAAAATGATGTCTGGATCAGAAAAGAAGCATGCGTACTCAAGAAGTAAAGAGGATAATCAACCCGGAGGAGCTTGGGGGGGGGGTCCTTTTGTTCTTGGAGGAATTTAAATAATTTCCACATAATACACAGCCAGGAAGCATGCCCCACAACACAGCATTATATACAGACATACACGGACACCAGCTCATTAGGAGACACCAGAGAGAAGTTGTTGACTTGCCATTTAAAAACTCTTATTTTTAGAATGAAGCCCAGTGCCTTTAATGAGAACTTGACGAACAAAGGAGAGAGAAGAGGACTGAACACCCAAATAATTGGACAGAGAATAAGATGGGGAGGGGAAAAACATGCCTCCTGTGTGTTAACAAAATAATAACAATAATAATAATAATAATAATAATAATAATAATAATAATAATAATAAATTATTTGTACCCCGCCCTCCCCGGCCGGAGCCAGGCTCAGAGCGGTTAACATCACAGAAAAAATACAATATGCATAATACATATGCATAAAAGCTTTGCTACAGAAGATGTGAGCCACAGAAACAACGACTGATCAGATTCAGAATGAGGGTGGATAATATTAGTATTGAATTTGAACAATAGCCGGAAATGCAGAGATGTGAATGAGGACGGTTATCTCCAGACATCTGGAACACGGGAAGTCCCAATTTTTAATTTTTTTTTACAATTGGAATATATAATTGGTGCACTGCTATTACTGTAATCTGAAGTGGTTTGATTTGATTTGTCATTAATTGGAAGCTTGTGATTGAAAATGAATAAAATTTGAACAAAAATAATACAAATAAAGAGGATAATTGATGATGGTGAAATCATGAAAGAAGATGATGCCTTATGGCCTCCTACTGATGGAGTTGGCTGGCAGGAGCTGGAAATTGCAACTGGCAATGAAGACATCACTTTTGCCACCTCAAAAAGTGGTTCTCTGATTAGGGCGGTTCATAAAAAACTTTTTTAAAAAAAATGCCTGCTCCAAATTTATAAGTGATATGAGGGCGCCTCTGATAGATTCTCAAGAAACGATCCACGCCCCCCGTCTTGCCCAATATCGTTGCCCCCTTCTACTCTACGCAGACGACGCAGTGATCCTATCTTTCTCAAGAGTTGGCCTTAGGAGGGCATTAAAATTTTTCGATGTTTACTGCAAATCAAATTTTCTTACAATTAATCATGCCAAGTCCAAAGTCCTAATTTTCACCAAGAGTCGAAAAACCTATAATTGGAGAATAGACGGAAAAGCCATTGACCAAGTCTTTAAATTTCAATACTTGGGAGTCCTTCTCCAACACAACATGGGCTGGAAGGTCCATCTTGCATATGTATTAAATAGAGCTAAAGCCCTTTCCTTTGCGCTACTGCGTTTTTTCTTTTCAGATGGGGCTTTCCATATTCCATCAGTGTTAAAAGTTTTCAAGGCAAAGGTGATTGCAACAATAGCATATGCAATTCCAATATGGGGGTCCTTTGTTAATCTAACCCAATTGGAGGTAATCCAAAACAAGCTTCTAAGAAGGTTGCTAAAATTACCCAGGTGTGTAGGCAATACTGCTATACGACTCGAACTAAATGTTACATCTCTAGAAACCACATTATGGAAATGCATCCTCTGTTACTGGTTGGCATTATGGCATAAACTTCCAAATCTCCACTTGATACAGTGTCTCTGGAGAGATGACTTCCCTAGCCCTTGGGCAAAAATAATACATGGGAAACTTGTGTCCTTAGGACTATCTCCATCTGAACTACTAAAATTGGATTTAATTTCTGCCAAGAGAATTATAACTCACAAATTAGAGGAGTTGGATTTACAATTTAATATTGCGACAGGTGGTGGCACCTGTTCGCCGATAAACCTTGGCTTAACACCACCAACGAAACTTCCATCTTATTTAACTACCTTATCTGTGGTGATGCACAGGTATGCCTTTATAAAGGCTAGATTCAATGTTTTCCCATCAAATGTGTTGGGTAACAGACTCTCCAATGGACAGATCTCACTCCTCTGAGACTGTAAAAGTGGACCTATAGAATCGTTATATCATATAATCTTCTGTTGTCCATTACATTCGGCTTCACGGTCCAAGTTTCTGGCCCCATATTTATCGAGAATTGCTGACAGACCTCAGGAAGCCCAAATAATATACTTATTAAACGACGAAGACACAAGTAGATCCCTTGCAGTCGCTAGATACCTGATTAATGTCTTATTTCAAAAGAGGAGAAATGGATCACTGTATGACTCTGACAGCTTAGCTAAACTTAAGAACCATCAATAAGTGCCAGAACTAAGACGCATTTCCCCCAAAATCTGAGGGATTTGAATTGCGGTTTACATAGAGGGAGCTTATTGTGTATAGTGTTTACTTAATTGAAGTAAAATTGGTTTTATATGGGTGTTTTAACTTGGAACTGTTTAAATTGTATTGTTTATGGATAAATTTTGATGTATTGTTTTCGATATGGGCCAATGGCCGTAATAAATCAAACTAACTAAGCCTGCTCCAAAGGTCTTATGTTACTACACTAGGGATTATATAGTTATCTCTGACATTTCATGCATATCAGTTAATATCTTGACCCTGCTCCACTGAATTGAAATTTCAGCCTTCACGACATAGGAAAACGGCCAAGTAAACAGCTATTTTCATGGAGGAGGGTCAAGATATCAACTGATATGCATGAAATAATATTAGAGTCAAGGGCTGACAGCACAACCACCAATTCAGCTTTGATGGAAATGCAACGGGGCCTTCGCCGCCTGTCTGTCAGGTTCCCACACAGCCTCCCTCTTCCACAAACCCCTGGGGTTCGAATGCGCTTTGTACCTCACCAGTGCTTACCATGCTGTGCCGGTTCATGACCGTTGTGCTGTTCCAGCGGGTGCGCAAGACGTGACGTTGAAAGACCTGGGAATTGTCACTGAAAGAAGCGAAAGCATCTATTACGTTATGCAGCTGTCTTACATACGATTCTAAATTCCTGATTGACTACTCTTCCCTTCCCACCCTCTTCTCTCCCATCCGAATGTCGACTATCAACTTTGGAAGAGGCTGCTTGGTTTGTTCTGAAATGTGCCACGCATATTGCTAGCTCTATACAAATATGTAGCTCCCATGCACAGCTAGCACAATACCACCTGTAGCACTTTGGATCCTGGCCACACTGCTGCCATGCGCTCTATGTGGGGATGCCTTTGAAGGTGACCCGGAAACTGTAATTAATCCAGAATGCAGCAGCTAGATTGGGGACTGGGAGCGGCCACCAAGACCATACAACACCGGTCCTGAGAAACCTGCATTGGCTCCCAGGACGTTTCCAGGCACAATTCAAAGTGTGTTAAGAGGATGCCAGCGAGGCTGAACCTTTGTGTAACTAAAGGATTTCATTGTTCCCAAAAGGAAACCTTCTTCTGTGTGTCAGTATGTTTAGGATGCTAGCGAGGTTGAACCTTTCTGTAAAATAAAACCTTACCAAGACCATATAACAATGGTCCTGAGAGATATGCATTGGCTCCCAGGACGTTTCCAGGCACAATCCAAAGTGTTGGTGCTGACCTTGAAAGCCCTAAACAGCCTCGATCCTGTATACCCAAAGGAGCGTCTCCAGCCCACCGTTCCACCCGGACACTGAGGTCCAGCGCCGAGGGCCTTCTGGCACCACTGTATTTGTGTTTTAACTGTATGCTTTAAACCAGGCATGGCCCATCATGTTTATCATGTTATTGTTTTAGTGAAATAAATTGTTTAAATTGTTATGAAGGAAATGATTATTTTTCTCCTTCCAATCAAGTACAGTGTCCAAATAGAAACAATAATTTCACAATTATCTTGAGGGCATTTGCTGATGATCTAGTATTGACTTTACAGGAGCCAGAATCTAGTACTAAAAGGGTACTGGAACTGATTCAAGAATTTGGACAGGTAGCAGGTTTTAAGTTAAACAAAATGAAAACTAAGGTTTTAGAGAAAAATTTAACTCTGAACGAGAGAGAGAAGTTCCAGGAAGAGACAGGATTAACACTGGTCAAGAAAGTGAAATATTTAGGGGTTAATATGACTGCCAAGAATGTGAATCTGTTTAAGGATAATTATGAAAAATGTTGGATTGAAGTGAAAAGGGACTTAGAAATATGGTCAAATTTGAAGCTATCATTGTTAGGCAGAATTGCTGCGATAAAAATGAGTGTATTGCCAAGGATGTTGTTCTTGTTTCAAACATTGCAAATCATAGACAAGATGGATTGTTTCAAGAAGTGGCAGAGAGACATTTCTAGATTTGTCTGGCAGGGCAAGAAGCCTCGAATAAAATTTAAGATATTAACTGATGCTAAAGAAAGAGGTGGATTTGCCCTGCCAGACCTTAAACTTTACTATGAATCAGCTGCTTTTTGCTGGCTGAAAGAATGGCTGCTTCTTGAAAACACGGATGTGCTGGATTTAGAAGGTTTTAACAATGTATTTGGTTGGCATGCATATTTGTGGTATGATAAGGTAAAAGCACATAAAGCATTCAAAAACCATATTGTCAGGAAAGCATTGTTTAATGTTTGGATAAGATGTAAGGATTTGTTAGAAAATAAAACCCCAAGATGGTTGTCACCAATGGAAGCGAAGGCACAGAAAAAACTCAATATGGAGGCCAAATGGCCGAAATATTGGGAAATTTTGGAACAAGATGGAGACAGGGTAAAATTGCAGAGTTTTGAAAAATTAAAAAACAAAGTGCGAGATTGGCTTCATTATTACCAAATAATGGAGGCATATAATTTGGATAAAAAAGTTGGCTTCCAGGTGGAAAAATCAAAATTGGAAACAGAATTGTTAGATCCCAAAACTAAGAATTTGTCAAGAATGTATAATTTGCTGTTGAAATGGAACACTCAGGATGAAACGGTGAAATCTGCTATGATTAAATGGGCACAAGATGTTGGACATAACATTATGATGGCTGACTGGGAACAGTTATGGACCACAGGTATGAAATTTACGGCATGTAATGCCCTAAGAGAGAATATAATGAAAATGATATACAGGTGGTACATGACACCAATCAAGCTTGCAAAAATTTATCATTTGCCCAAAAATAAATGTTGGAAATGTAATGAGACTGAAGGTACATTCTTTCACCTTTGGTGGACATGCCCAAGGATTAAGACATTCTGGGAGATGATTTACAATGAAATGAAAAAGGTATTTAAATATACCTTTCTGAAGAAACCAGAGGCCTTTCTCCTGGGCATGGTCGGCCAATTGGTGCCAAAGAAGGACAGAACTTTCTTTATGTATGCAACAACAGCAGCAAGAATACTCATCGCGAAGTATTGGAAGACAGAAGATTTACCCACCCGGGAAGAAAGGCAGATGAAGTTGATGGACTATATGGAATTGGCGGAAATGACTGGCAGAATCCGAGACCAGGGAGAAGAGTCGGTGGAAGAAGATTGGAAAAAATTTAAAGATTATTTACAGAAATATTGTAAAATTAATCAGCTATAGAAAAACGGTGGAATGAAGTTATATGGCTTTGGCAGAAATGTTATAAGGAACTAGGTACAGATAGATTGTTAATGTATTAAAGGGAAAAAACAAGGTTAGAATATGTTAAGATTAATTACAGGACAGAAAATAGATGAAGATGGAAAGGAATTGCTGAAACAGTTAATTGAAGTGGAATACAAAAAGGGAGGCGTGAGGAAGTCAATGAAACAAGTGAATGAAAGTTAAGATTGAAAATATTGGAAGTGTTTTTAATTGTTTTTGTTTTGTTTTGTTAATTCAATGTTTTATGTAGTGTTTTTGTTTTTGTATTTTATTATGTTGATTTCTTTAATTCTTCTTTAATTCTTTTTCTTTCTTTTTGTAATCTTTTAAACTCTTAATAAATATTATTTTAAAAATAATAATAATAATTTCACAATTATCTGTATGTATTTCTAATAGTATAACCAAATCAGTCATTTTTGATGTAACTGTAAAAACTATTCTGAAAATTTATTCTTCCAAAAACAAAACCTTCCTCTGGTTGTCAATATGAAGAAGATTTCAACAAGGTTGAACATTTCTGTAAAAAAAAAAGAGGATTTAAATCAAGCCTTACTGACTAGTGATTTTAATCGTGATTTAAATTGATTTGATTTGAATCAAATCCACCCTGCTTTTCCTCCAGGGGAACCCCCAGCTCACCTGCCACAAAAACCACTTTTAAGCCTTCCATCGCATATACACCGTATTTTTCGCTCCATAAGGCGCACCGGACCATAGGGGGCACCTAGTTTTTAGAGGGGGAAATCAAGGGGGGAAATCGTATTTCCCCCCCAGCCCCAAAGAGCAGTGTACAGGCTGCGCGCAACCTCTCCCTGCCGGAGGGGTTGCATGCGGCTATGGCACAAGCCAAGACAGCGGTGTCTTGGCTTCCTCTTTAGCTGCGCGCAACCTCTCCAGCCAGGAGAGGCTGCACGGGGCTAAAGAAGCCATAGCCCTGAGCAGCCTCTCCCTGCCGGAGGGGTTGCGCGCAGCTATGGCATAAGCCAAGACAGGGAGCGGAATGGATCCTGCTCGCTGTTTTGGCTTCCTCTTTAGCCCAGCGCAACCTCTCCCTGCCGGAGGGGTTGCACGCGGCTATGGCACAAGCCAAGACAGCGAGCAGAATAGATCCCGCTCGGTTTTGGCTTCCTCTTTAGCCCCGCGCAGCCTCTCCCTGCCAAAGGGGCTGCGCACGGCTATCCCTGAAGCCTTCCGAGCGCAGCGCAAGTTCCCACTGTGCTCCTCAGGCTTCGGGTTCCTTTTGCTGAAGCCGGGAGAGCAAGACTCTCCCGGCTTCAGCGAAAGGAACCTGAAGCCTCCAGAACGCAGCGGGAACTTGCACTGCGCTCCGAAGGCCTTCAGGCGGCTATCCCTGAAGCCTGGAGAGCGAGAGGGGTCGGTGCCCACCGACGCCTCTCGCTCTTCAGGCTTCAGCGAAAGCAACGCGAAGCCTCCGGAGCGCGGAGGGAACGCTCCCTCTGCACTTTGGAGGCTTAGCGTTGCTATCGCTGAAGCCAAGGAGCCTGCATTCGCTCCATAGGACGCACACACATTTCCCCTCAATTTTTAGAGGGGGAAAAGTGTGTCCTATAGAGCGAAAGATACGGGATATATACAAGCACGGTGCCTATAAAAAATATTCACATTTCTGCTCTGGGTCTGTAAGCGCAGTAGTTGGGCATCCTATACGTCTCATAATACCCACAACAACCCCAAGTTCGGCTTTGTCGCACATGAGGGATCTTGGTCTGCTCGAGTCTCTGCGCGCCCATTCATTTCGAGAAGGTATGGCCAAACTTGGCCCTCCAGCCGTCTTTGGGACTACAACTCCCATCACCCCTAGCTCACAGGACCAGCGGTCAGGGATGATGGGAATTGCAGTCCCAAAGAAGCTGGAGGGCCAAAAGGGTGACAGTACCTGGGGGGGGGGTGATGCCTCCTTTCTGTTCCTACCAACCCCAATGCCCTTTTTGAAATACAGTAATAACTATTATTTTAAACAGTGGAAACAGTTGGTCTTGGCAAGTATTAACCACTCTCAATTCCAACCTGATAATCACCACCTGCCCAGATTTTAACTTGTCTGAATTAATTTTAAGATTTATTTTAGATTTAAGATTGATGTCTGTTTTTATGCACATTGTGTTGTTTTTATGATGCTAGACACTCTGAGCACGGCCTCGGCCAGGGAGGGCGGGATACAAATTTATTATTATTATTATTATCATTATTATTATTCCTCCTCCTGCGAATGGCCAGGCGCAAGAGGAGAAGGCGCCCCCTGCCTTCCTGGCGCAGTGCCCCATTTCTTGGGATACCGGTTGAAATAGACGCAAACTCGCCCTCCAGCTGTTCGAGGACTACGATTCCCATCATCCCTGACCACCGGTCCCGTGCGGTAGGAATGATGGGAGTTGTAATCCCCGAGCAGCGGGAGGGCCCGTTCCTCACCTGAGCCCGTGGATGAGTGGGGCACTATTGAAGCGCCTCAGGCCGCCCCCCTCACTCCCGGCCGGCGGCAGCTCCAGGTCCAACTCCATCTTCTCGACCTGGGCCATGGCGGCGGCGGGCCTGCTCACTGAGGGCGGCCTCGGCTGCTGCTCCTCAGGCCCGGCCTCCCAGCTGTGACGGGAGAAGCATGGCAGTGCCCGCGAAGAACTTGCCCGGCGTAGGAGGCTCCTCCTCCAGCCCGTCGTCGCCGCCGCCTCAGCTTCGCCTCTGGAGCGGCGTCGGAGCGTCTCAGGCGGAGGCTGGCCAGCCGGTAGGCGTTGCGCATGCGCTGACAGCTGGATCGCCCGGCTGCAGGGCGAAAGGAAGGGAAACGGCGGGCAGGACCTTCACGCATGCGCACGTCGGCCTCTGCGCGTGCGTCTCGCCGCAAAACGGCATTGGAGGCGGGCAAGCCGGTAGGCGATGCGCATGCGTGGGCTGTTGAATCGCCCGGCTGCTGGGAGAGAAGCGGACCGCCCCTTCATGCATGCGTCCCGCTGCTCCTGCGCATGTCGGCCTCTACGCGTGCGTGCATCTGGCCGGAGCTGCTCCCGACGACGATTGCGCATGCTCAACCGAATAGAGGGCGGGGCAAAAGGGAAAAAGCCCGGGCGGGGGGAAGGCGAGCCTCATGATTTCGTCACTGCGACTCTCCCTTGCCGCTCCGCCCATTGAGGGCGGGGCAAGCGCTTTACGGCAGAGTGATTTGCTGCTCTATTTTGACATCCATCTAGTCTAGACAACGGGCCAATCCAGAAAGTGGCTTCTGCAGTGGGAGGCCGGGGCCGCTGGAAGAAGCGTCATGATTCCTTTTCAGGGATGCGAGTTCGAGTCCTCGTTCGCTCTTTTGCCCGTGCCTTTGATTTTTCAAGGTATTATTATTAGTCGCTTGTCACCTGAAGGTCTCCAAGTGACTTGCAGCAAATAAAAATGTGTAATCAGGGTGGATAAACATTAATGAACATTTTAAAAATAATAAAAAAAATCGGGTTTATTTTATTTAAATCGGATTTTATTTTATTTTTTAATCGGATTTTTTTAAAAAAATAAATCGGATTTTTAAAATAAAATGCTTTGGGGGGAAAATCTTTCTAAGATTTATATTCTTTTAAAAAAAACATTTGCTTAATTGAAATAAAGAAAAGATTCTTCATCACTGATACGGAAGGGGGGGCATGTCTTCTTTACCTTCTTCTTCGCTACAATATATCCATTTATTCCCAATTGTCAATGTCAAAAGGGACTAAAATCTATAAAATTCATAGAAACTCAATGTGCCAATTTGCTCAATTTCTCTAGGACTCCATGACACCTCCCCTGTCCTCCATAATCCCTCAAGCAAGGTGTCAAGACCCTAATCCTGTCAAATTGCTCTGACCAGCCTTTCCTCCAGGCAATGTCAGGTGGCAGACTATGCATATTTGGGACCATTGTCTTCTCATCCCCGGTACTCAGGAAGTGTTTATCTGCGCATATCTCCGACTCTGCATATTCCCCCCTCCCTCCTCCATATGTTAATCTGTGTAACCCAACCTCCCTTTAATGTATTCATGATGTAACCTGTGTAACCCAACCTCTTCTTAATATATTCATGATGTAACTGGGATGTATTTTGCACTGTATTCTGGGACATGGAGGGAAGTTTCAAAAGTTCATGTCACCCCTTTCTCGCTGTTCAATCTCGCCTTGAACCTATTGCGCAATAAACTTGGATCTTCTGCAGCTTGCTCCTGTCTCCAGCTGAGCTCATTTTCTTCCGCTAGGACCCGCGGACTTAGTCCGACGAGCTGGGTGGCAGGGTAGCTCCGCACCCAGATTTTACTGTAAGAATCACCCATTAATACAAAATTATAAAGCAAATCAACTGAAAGAAAAAAAATCTAATATAATAAAATAAAGAATATCTTCTTACTTTACATATAACTTCCCATCCACTCCATATTTCATTTTTTTCCCTTTGTTTTCATTTTTTAAAAATAAATATTTATTAAAGTTTTTCAAAATAATACATAGTAAAACGAAAAAAAGGAAAAAAACCCAAAATACATAATACAAACAATACAAAAACAAAAAAAGTAAAAACACATAAAATTCCCATTAACTTATTTTCTTTTAACTTATTTTCCGGACCTCCTCATACCTCCCTTTCTTATATTCTAGTTCAAATTGTTGATTCAGCAAATCCTCACCATTAATTTTTTGCTTATTTCAAAACCTTATTTTCCATATCTCTTAAGGCATCACAACTGGAGACCACTTAGTTTCTATCCAACATCCTTCTAACACTCCTTAATTTTACAATATTTCTGCAAATAGTCTTTAAACTTCTTCCAATCTTCTTCCGCCGACTCTGTTCCCTGGTCTCGGATTCTGCCAGTCATTTCTGCCAGTCCCATGTAGTCTATCATCTTCATCTGCCATTCTTCCAGCGTGGGTAGATCCTGTGTCTTCCAATATTTTGCAATAAGTATTCTTGCTGCTGTTGTCGCATACATAAAAAAGGTTCTATCCTTCTTTAACACCAATTGGCCAACCATGCCCAGGAGAAAGGCCTCTGGTTTCTTCAAGAAGGTATATTTAAATACCTTTTTCAGTTCATTATAGATCATTTCCCAGAAAGCCTTAATCCTTGGGCACGTCCACCAAAGGTGAAAGAATGTACCTTCAACCTCTTTACATTTCCAACATTTATTTTCGGGCAAATGGTAAATTTTTGCAAGCTTGACTGGGGTCATGTACCACCTGTAAATCATTTTCATAATATTCTCTCTTAAGGCATTGCATGCCGTAAATTTCAGACCGGTGGTCCATAACTGTTCCCAGTCAGCAAACATAATATTATGTCCAACGTCTTGTGCCCATTTAATCATAGCAGATTTAACTGTTTCATTTTGGGTATTCCATTTCAGCAGCACTCCATATTTCACATGTTCATTATTAGTTTGATTGCCAAAACTTGTCAGATTGTTATCAAAGCCAAAAGTATAAAAAATTTTCAATTATCTGTGTCCTCGAGTCTTACTACCAACTTTTATAGATATAATAAATAACAAGATGAAAAATGAAAAAATATTTTAAAATAATTCCCGTGGCACCTTAAAGATCAACTAAATATAAGCTTTCAAGGTATGAGCTTTCGTGTGCAATACACACTTTGTCAGTGGGGATCATTTGTCAGATACTCTGCAGCAGAGGTCGCTATTATTATCTTATAGTTATATTATTATTATTATTATTATTATTATCTGTAATAACTATTACAGATGTGATTCGAATGTTACAACAGAGTTTAGACTGCAACAATTATTTTTCAGAAATATTTTAACTACTTCCCAGTTAGAAATGAACACACGTTTTGGTTTATTTTTCATTTTTCCCTGACAAATTGTCCAACAACTCCGCATATTCAACTGGTTTTGGAATCCATCTTGTCCTAGAAGGAGCATGGTCACTTTTCCAATGTGGAAACATTCTTTTGTTGGATTCTTATTGTCAGGGAACTGCCATCGGAGGAACAGGTGGTGGAAAGGCTCCAGGAGAATAGGAGAGATTCTGCAGCAGAAGAAGGAACCAGTAGGGGGAGAGCAGGAGCTCCGGCGGAAGGGGAGTCGGAGGGGAGGCTCTGGGATACTTCCAGTGAGAATAGTGAAGAGGTAACAAGACCCCCTTTAGGAACTCCCACCCTTCGCCGGAAACTGTCACGCAGAGAGTCCAGGAGGCGCATGTCCGTCAAACAGCTTTTATGCTGGAGTAAGTTCCGTAGACGCCCACTGTCAGATTCTACCAGCGACTGACGGAGTCATGCTTTGGGGGCTCCAAACAAAATAAAAAAATTCCTTCCAGTAGCACCTTAAAGACCAACTGAGTTAGTTCTAGGTATGAGCTTTCGTGTGCATGCACACTTCTTCAGATACACTGAAACAGAAGTCACCGGACCTTTCTATATAGTGAGAAGGTGGGGAGGGGTATTACTCAGAAGGGTGGTGGGAATGGGTGATTGGCAGATAGCTGCGATGAGCCTGTTGACGACTCTTAACGGCTGCAATAGGTCTAACAGGAAAAAGCAAGGGGTGAGAAGGTGAAAAATGGCTTTGTCATGTATAATGAGATAAGAATCCAATGTCTTTGTTCAAACCAGGTCTCTCCATAGTTTTAAGTTTGGTGATAAGTTGCAATTCAGCAGCTTCTCTTTCCAGTCTATTTCTGAAATTCCTTTGTAATAGAACAACTACTTTGAGATCTTGTATAGAATGTCCTGGGAGATTGAAGTGTTCTCCTACTGGTTTTTCTGTCTTGTGGTTCCTGATGTCGGATTTATGTCCGTTTATTCTTTGGCGTAAGGTCTGGCCTGTTTGTCCAATATAGAGAGCTGAAGGACACTGTTGGCATTTTATGGCATACACAATGTTAGACGATGAGCAATTAAATAGTCCCGAGATGGTATGTGTGATGTTGTTGGGGCCAGTAATGGTGTTGTCCGGGTGTATGTGGCAGCAAAGTTGGCATCTGGGTTTATTGCAGGCTCTGGTGCCAGTGTCCGTGTTAAGTCTGGTTATAGTATTATTGTGGGTTAGGAGTTGTTTAAGATTGGGGGGCTGTCTGGAGGCAATGAAAGGTCTTCCTCCCAGAGCTTGAGAAAGAGAACTGTCATTGTCCAGGAGAGGTTGTAGATCTCTGATGATGCGTTGTACTGTTTTAACTTGGGAGCTGTATGTGATGACTAGAGGTGTTCTGTTATTTTCTTTTTTGGGTCTGTCTTGCAGCAAGTTCTCTCTGGGTATCAGTCTGGCTCTGTTGAGCTGTTGTCTAACTTCATCTGCTGGGTATTTTAGTTCTAAAAAGGTTTGCTGTAGATCTCTTAGGTGAGAGTCTCTGTCTGTAGAATTGGAGCAGATGCGGCTGTAACGTAGTGCCTGGCTATATACAATGGACTGTTTGGTATGTTTGGGATGGTAGCTAGAGGCATGTAGATATGTTTGTCGGTCAGTTGGTTTACAGTATAAGGTGGTGTCTATGCGCCCATCCTGTATTTTTATAGTAGTGTCCAAAAAATGTATTTCTTGCATAGATTGATTCATTGTTAGGTTGATGGTGGGGTGAAAATCATTGAATTTCTGGTGGAAGGTGTCCAGGGTCTGTTGACCATGTGTCCAGATGATAAAAATATCATCAATGTATCGCAGGTACAAGAGAGGTTTGAGTGGGTAGGAGTTTAGGAAACGTTGTTCTAAATCCGCCATGAAGATGTTGGCATACTGTGGGGCCATGCGGGTGCCCATTGCTGTGCCGCTGATCTGAAGGAACAGGTCATCACCGAATTTGAAGTTGTTGTGGGTAAGGACAAATTGGCAGAGTTTGGTAGCAAAGTCCGCTGTGGTTTTATCTGAAATGGTATTCCTTATAGCTTGTAAACCATCGTTGTGTGGGATGTTGGTATACAGAGATTCCACATCCATAGTAGCTAGTATAGTATTGTTGGGAAGATTATTTAAAGATTGTATTTTCCTCAGAAAATCTGTGGTGGCTCCGTTAGTAAATCTGTGGTGGCTCCGTTAGAAAATCTGTGGGGCTCCGTTAGTGACTCGGTTTGGTTGACCAGCCAAACCCCAGAGGGATCAAGCTTTTACGCACAAGCAGCTCATTATCCCATCACAGCAATCTGACAGTCTTTGAAAGCAGCTTGTGCAAGCAGAGGGCATCATGAGCGAACCTGCCGGAACCGGAGGAGCAGGAGCTGGAGCTGGAGCAGGTCCAAGCCTGGAAGAAAGGTACAGGGCGTTGGAGGTCCAGCTCGCGCTGCAAACGGCGAGGCTCGAGGAGAGGAGGGCTCAAGATGCGGATAAGGGGAAAACCACCCCAATTGCCAGAAAGGTGCCTGGATTGGTGCAGAAATTTGGGGGGGATCCCAGGAACTATCAAGCCTTTAGGACAGAGATGCAATATGCTCTCAATCTACTGTTTGATGACTTCCCCGATGAGAACTCTAGAGTGGCGTACGTGATTGGCCATCTAGAGGGAGGGGCGAAGGACTGGGTTAGACCCCTGATGGCAGCCAATAATGAAATCTTAAAGGACACAATGAAGTTTTTTCGCGCCATGGACTTGATGTTTTCCAGCGAGATTGAGCAGGGGGTGGTGCGCAGGCAGTTAATGGCGTGTAAACAGGGGAGCCGATCTGTACGTGAGTACTGGACTGAGTTCACCATGCTGATTCATAGACTGGGGTGGGACCTTGCGAGTGAACCTATTCAAATGCTGTTTGAAGAAGGGCTCTCTCCGGCAGTGAAAGATGAACTTTCCCGGGCGCCTAGGGCGGAGTCTATGGATCAGCTGACTAAATCTGCGCTGTCCATAGGAGTGCGCCAGGAGGCAAGAGCTTTGGAAAAGCGGGAAGGAAAGGGGGAACGTTGGAAGGACTTCCGCATTCCAGAGATTCCGGAGCAGCCTTTCCCGCCAGCAGAGCCGATGGAACTTGGAACAGCGCGCGCGCGCGCAGTTTCAAACACCAGTGAAGGGCGGAAGAAGGAGGGAAAGAGCGGCAAGAGATGTTATCTCTGCCAACAGCCAGGTCACTTTGCCAGAGTCTGTCCGCAAAGGAAGGAATGGCAAGGGATGGCGGGAACTGTTGGGGGGAAGGAGGAAGGAGAAATCAAGGAGCAAGTAAAAGCCAACGCCTGGCTGCCAACATCAGGGCACAGCAGCCAGGCCAAGGAGTAGTGAATGTGCCCACGCCAGAACCTCCAAGACCAGCGCTTGTGATAGAGGTGTTGCTGGAACTGTCAAACGGACACCCACTAAAGATAAAAGCGCTATTGGATTCAGGCAGCTCCTGTAATTTCATGAGTAAGGAGTTTGCAGCTGAACACCAGATACAGACTATCCCATTAAGTAAGCCTTTGCAGGTTACCACGATTGATGGGAGGGAACTGTTGGGAGGAGAAGTGAGCCAACAGACTGTACCAATGATAATGAGGGTGGCAAGACACACAGAACTGATAGCGTTTAACGTAGCCACCTTGGGAGGAGCTCCTATTATTTTGGGAATGAGCTGGCTGGCACTACACGATCCGCTAGTAGGCTGGCATCAGAGAGTGGTTTCCTTTGGATCAGCACATTGCCTAGAACACTGCAAGGAGGGAGAGGCTCAGGCAGGGGCCAGGGCCACTCTAGCAGGGATGGAAGTGATGGACAAGGGGAAGGTGCCACCACAATACGCTGACTTGATTGACGTCTTTAGCGAAAAGGAAGCAGATAAACTGCCCCCGCACAGACCCTTTGACTGTCAAATTACCTTACTCCCAGGAGCACAATTGCCAGTGGGCAAGCTGTATGCAATGTCAGACAGTGAGATGCAGGAGTTAAGGGAGTTTATTGACAAGAACCTCAAGCGAGGTTTCATCAGAGAGTCACGAGCGGTGGGGGGCAGCCCAGTGTTCTTTGTGGACAAAAAAAACACGGGTAAACCCAGGCTTGTATGTGATTTCAGGGCCCTAAATGCAGTGTCAGAACCAGTGACTTTCCCTATGCCTAGAATTGATGACATTCTGACACGGGTGAGAAAAGGGAAAAAATTTACCAAGCTGGACCTTAGAGGGGCATATAACTTGATACGTGTGAGAAAGGGGGATGAGTGGAAGACCACTATGTTCACCCCCTTGGGGGCCTTTGAGTACCTCGTTATGCCCTTCGGACTACAGGCGGGCTCAGCCTGTTTTCAATCATTCATGAATCACGTCCTGGGGCCATTGCTCTACAAGAACTGCATAACGTTCTTAGATGACGTCCTGGTGTACTCAGAGAATGAGGAGCAGCATGTGCGAGATGTAAGAGAAGTACTGAGCAAACTGCGAGAAAATCGGCTGTGGGTGAAACTGGAGGTGTCAGTTTCATACCAGGGAGGTGGAATTCCTGGGGTACCGGTTGTCTGACAAGGGATTGGCCATGGATCCCAGCAAGGTTCAAGCGGTACTGGAATGGAAAACACCAAAGACCAAGAAGGACGTGCAAAGATTCTTGGGCTTCGGAAACTTCTATAGGAAGTTCATCAAAAACTTTGCCCATTTAACAGCGCCCATCACGGATTGTCTTAGCAGCAAGAAAAAATTTGTTTGGACGGAAGAAGCGCAGTGGGCGTTCGAACACTTAAAGCAGGCGTTTGCGTCGGAAGAGCAACTTTTGCACGTAGATCTACAACAACCAATGAGAGTGGAGACTGACGCCTCAGACAGAGCGGTGGGGGCCGTGCTTCTCCAGCCAGGAAAAGATACGTCTGAATGGAGACCGTGTGCATTCTTCTCGCGGAAGTTGAACAAATCCGAGAGGAACTACACAGTATACGACCGAGAACTGCTCGCCATTCATGAAGCATTCCGGAGATGGCGGCACTTGCTGATTGGGGCGCAGCACAAGGTTCAAGTCCGAACTGACCACAAAAATCTGGAATACTGGAGAACAGCCCGAGTGCTGAACCAGAGACAAGTGAGATGGGCCCAGGAGTTCTCCAAATTCCACTTTGAGATTAGTTACGTGCCAGGCTCCGAGAACGTGAGGGCGGACGCTCTTTCCAGGAAACCTGAGTACTTAGAGGGGGAGGGAGCGCCTGAGGCAAGGCATGTAATCCCTGAAGACCGCTGGGTGTGTGGGGTGGCATTGGTGGGGCAGAGGGAACTGATAGAGGGTACTGAGAACGATGAATACGCCCAAGAGAAACTCAGAGAACTCAGGAGGACAGAGGAGAACACAGGGGGGTTTGAAGAAAAGAACGGGGCGTTGTATTACAAAGGGGCACTGTACATACCCGATGGGGAACTGAGGGGCAGAGTACTCAAGCAGTTGCATCACAGCCCCACAGCGGGGCATTTTGGACAGCACAAAACCATGTGGTTGGTTACCAGGGAGTTTTGGTGGCCCAAGGTGAGGGAGGATGTACGGGAATATGTCAGGGGTTGCGACAGGTGCCAGCGAGCGAAAGGGGAGAGGGTGGCGCCAGCGGGGCTATTACAACCCTTACCCACACCAGAAAGGCCATGGGAGGCAGTATCCATAGATTTTATGACGGACCTGCCAAAATCCAAGGGCAAAACAGCTGTCATGGTGGTGGTAGATCTGTTAACTAAGATGTGTCATTTTATAGCCTGTTCACATGCGGTCACAGCGGAGGAAACAGCCAAGTTGTTTGTAGAGCATATTTTCAGGTTGCATGGCGCCCCCTTGAGGGTGGTCAGCAACAGAGGGAAACAGTTTACTTCCAGGTTCTGGAGGAAACTTATGAGCTTACTGCACGTGGAACTCCATTTTTCAACTGCCCAGCACCCAGAAACAAATGGGCAAGCGGAAAGGGCAAACGGGATTTTACAACAATACCTGAGGTGTTATGTAGAAGACAGAGAAAATGATTGGGTAGATAAGTTACCTCTGGCAGAATTTGCCTACAACAGTGCGGAGAACGTGTCCACAGGGATGAGTCCCTTTCTGGCAAATTATGGGTGTCATCTCCGGGCATTTCCAGGAGAAGGAGGGGAGAGGTGGAGCGTGCCGGCGGCGGAACATTTTGTTGAAGAGATGGAAGCGATCCACCGTCAGCTTCAACTTAACTTAGAGAAAGCCAAGGAAGAATATAAGAAGCAAGCAGACAGAAATAGGAGGGAAGGTGAAACTATAAGGGTGGGAAACCGGGTGTGGCTATCCACCCAAGGACTACCGTTCAAGGGAGGGAGTAAAAAATTGAGACCCAAAAGATTGGGACCCTTTGAGGTCATACAGCAGGTCAACCCAGTAGCATTCAAACTCAGACTGCCCAGTCACATGAAATTGCACCTAGTATTTCACAGGTCATTACTGTTGCCGTACCGAGAGGGACGTGAGTGGGGGGAGCGTGAGAGAGAGGTCACCCAAACGCCCGTGATCGAAGAGAGAGAAAGCGACATGAACGTGGCAGGAATCATTGATTCCAGGTGGAAGGGGAATCAGGTGGAATATCTGGTAGAATGGGAGGGGGAAGTAGAGTCGGAAAACACTTGGGTACCAGCAGAGGTAGTCAACGACGAGGTTTTAATAGAAACATTTCATCAGCGTTTCCCAAAAAAACCGCAACCCGTGGCACGATTTAGAAGGGAACACTTTGGGACCACCGATGAGGAAGGGGAGTTTGAAGGGTTCCCAGAGTCAGGGGTGGGTGAGGAAGCCGACTCCGACGAAGAAGAGGAAGACGGGGAGAGAGACGGTACGCCGTGGCTAGAAGTGTTTGAATCCTCGGACGACGAGGAGAGTTCCTTCAGGGGCTTTCCGCCCTCACCGCCAGTGGGAGAGGAGGCGGGGGGGGTGAAGGGGGCCCTGGGGGGGAGGTGGATGTCAGGGAACTGCCATCGGAGGAACAGGTGGTGGAAAGGCTCCAGGAGAATAGGAGAGATTCTGCAGCAGAAGAAGGAACCAGTAGGGGGAGAGCAGGAGCTCCGGCGGAAGGGGAGTCGGAGGGGAGGCTCTGGGATACTTCCAGTGAGAATAGTGAAGAGGTAACAAGACCCCCTTTAGGAACTCCCACCCTTCGCCGGAAACTGTCACGCAGAGAGTCCAGGAGGCGCATGTCCGTCAAACAGCTTTTATGCTGGAGTAAGTTCCGTAGACGCCCACTGTCAGATTCTACCAGCGACTGACGGAGTCATGCTTTGGGGGCTCCGTTAGTGACTCGGTTTGGTTGACCAGCCAAACCCCAGAGGGATCAAGCTTTTACGCACAAGCAGCTCATTATCCCATCACACTTATTTTCGACAAGTTTGATTGATGGGCAATAATGAAGATATGTCTTTGATGTACCGATGCAATTATGGACAATAAGGCATGGGAAGGGGGGGGGGAGGAAAGAAGATCTACAGTTAGGTATTTTAGGAAAGGATCTGCCGAAAGAAAAAAAAGACATTATTCATGTACACTACGACAGCTGCAAGAATTTTAATAGCTCAAAATTGGAAGACCGGAGAAGTTGGCGAACTATGCAGAGTTAGCAAAGTTAATGGACAAGTTGCGTGAAAGGGGCAATAGTGACTTTGAAAAAGAATGGGAACCTTTTACGATATATTTGCAGAAACAGCAAAAAGAAATGGTCTCGCTGGCAGGATTTAAATGAGCATTTACAAGTTTAGTTACAGAGAACAAGAAGTACATTGCATTCAAACAGCAGAATGTATCATTGGATGTAATATACCAGAAATGGTAGTTGAGGGAAGTCAACAGAGCGGGGGGGAGGGGTGGAAAAGGTATGTTTAGTAATGATATTTGATACTTGTTTTGAGAAAAGAAAACTAATAAAAATCATTGAGGGGGGGAAAGAACATATGAATTTGCTTTTTGTTAAAGTATATAAAATAATAAATAAATTGTCCAGTAGCACCTTAGAGACCAACTAAGTTTGTTAAGTGTGCATGCACACGAAAGCTTATACCAAGAACAAACTTAGTTGGTCTTTAAGGTGCTACTGGACAATATATATAATCTCGACTGCGTCAGACCAACACGGCTACCTACCTGCTTTTTGTTAACTTTGTCTTTTGTGGAACAGATGACGTCAATGCATGGTTTTTTCTTTTGTTGGTGTTTAAGCATAATAAAGCATAAAAAAGAGAAGCACTTGCCTGAGTTACACATGCTTCTTCTTTGGTGATCCCTCGTTCCCAACCCTAACCCTGCGGGAAGCCATCTAATTAGACTTTTTTTAAAAAAATAAAGTTTATTGATACAACAAGAACAAAGAAAAAGAACACAAATACCAAATTACACACAAGAATAACCATAAACACATAATTTTCTTAGCAAAGAATAAAACATCTATTGGTCTTAACACTAAAGACCCAACCTCCCGTCTATTCCATATTTCAAATTCATATTACTTATTGCCAATACACACTTTTATCATAGTTAAACTTATTCTTAATAAATCTAATTTCTTATATCTACCTTGCAACTATTACTGAAGTTCCTCGAATGCTGCAACAGAATTTACCGTTAACTACTATATTTATTTTTCAGACATTCTTTGAAAACCTCCCATTTAGAAACAAATTCCTGTTTTGATTTATTCTTTATTTTTTCTGATAAACCATTTAATTCGGCATATTCTGTCAGCTTTTGGATCCAATCTTGTATAGAGGGGATTTCATTACTCTTCCATTTTGCTGCAATCAACACTCTTGCTGCCGCCGTCGCATATAAAAAGATACCCTTCCTCTTTTGTGGAATATCCAAATCTGTTATTCCCAGGAGGTAGGCCTCTGGTTTTTTATTGAAAGAGATCTTTAGCATTTTTTGCAGTTCTGCATGGATACTTTCCCAGAATACCTGTATTTTCCTACATATCCACCACATATGGTAGAATGTTCCTGAGTCACCGCATCTCCAACAATTACTTGACACATTTTTATACATTTTTGAAAGTTTCCATGGTGTTAGATACCATCGATGTTGCATTTTTTGAAAGTTCTCTCTAATCGTGTAACAATTTGTGAATTTCCAATTGATCTTCCATAAATTTTCCCATTGGGCCATGGTTATTGAATGGCCAAAATCCTGGGACCACCTCACCATTGCCACTGTTATCTCCTCCTCCTCCTTGACTGTACAGTCAAGGAGGCGTCGATAAGTTTTGGAAAGAGTTTTCTAAAAAAATTTAGAATTTACAAGATCAGATTCGAATCGAGAAATTTCTGTGGAGAACTCCTTTTGTTTGTCAGATTTAAATTTTTCAAATAACTGATGGTATTGAAACCAGTCTGAGATGTGTTCTCTTATTTCCTCAAAGTTTTTTAATTTTATTTGGTTATCTTCATTTTTTAGAAGTGTTTTATATGTTGGCCAGCTTTCCTGGGTATTTTTCCGTTTTACTGCTATTGCTTCTATAGGGACTTTAGGCTCCATCAGGTCTTTATATTTTTCCCATACAGCAAAGAGTGACTTTCTTATTATATGGTTGGTAAAATTTTTATGGATTTTCGCTTTTCCATATATCAAGTAGGCGTGCCATTCCCAACGGTAGTCAAAACCTTCCAGGTCCAGGAGGTCCGGATCCTGCAACGTGCACCAATCTTTTAGCCAGGTGAAACAGGCTGCCTCGTAGTAAAGTTTTAGGTCAGGTAGAGAAAAGCCTCCTCTCTTTTTTATGTCTATTAAGATCAGGTGTTTAATCCTAGGTTTCTTCCCTTCCCACAGGAATTTGGAAATTTCTCTTTGCTATATCTTGAGACAACCTGCTTCGCCCAGTATTGGAATCATTTGAAATAAAAAGATTAATTTTGGAAGCACAGTCATCTTTATAATGGAAATCCTACCCAGAAATGTTAATTTTAGTTTACTCCAGGTTACAAAGTTTTTTCTAATTTCTAACCAAGTTTTGGTGTAATTATCCTGAAATAAGTTTATGTTCTTGGGGGTGATCCAAATACCCAAGTATTTTGCTTTTGAGGAGATTTTCAAGCCCAATATTTTTTCTAAGTCGTCCTTTTCTTGCGTGGTTACATTTTTAACAAGCATTTTTGTTTTTGTTACATTCAGCTTAAAGCCTGCCACTTCTCCAAATTTTTTAATCAATTCCAGCACTCTTTTCAGACTTTCTTTAGGGTTTTCAGTCATAACAAGTAAATCGTCCGCAAAAGCTTTAATTTTATATGTTTTGTTTCCCAGAGTGATGCCTTTAACAAGCTGGTCCTTTCTTATCTGATTGTTCAAGACTTCCATCACCAAGATAAATATCAGTGGTGACAGTGGGCAGCCCTGTCTGGTTCCCTTGTTTATTTTGCACTCCTCAGTAATTCTTCCGTTGATGATCAATTTTGCATATTGTTCTGAATAGATGGCATTTATTCCTTAACAAATATTTTCTCCCAGTCCGATTTCTTCCATTAATTTTTTTCATAAACTTCCAGGACACTTTGTCAAAAGCCTTTTCAGCGTCCACCAACATAATAGCTGCTGGTTTATCAATTTTAATATCCAAATATTCTAATACATTAATCACACATCTAATATTGGATTGCATAAATCGTCCGGGAAGAAATCCGGTTTGATCTTTATGAATTATCTCTTTCAGCACCATTTTTAATCTATTTGCAAGAATGTCTGCAAATATCTTGTAATCGTTATTTAGCAGTGCAATGGGTCTGTAATTGGCCATGTTTGAGGCATCTGTTCCCTGTTTGTGGATAAGAATAATAAAGCTGTCCTTCCAGGTTTTCAGTAGCTTTCCATTTGTCAGAATATTATTCATTAGGTCTTTCATGGGAAGAAATAATGCTTGTTCTAACTTTTTATAGTAATTAGCTGGGAGACCATCTGGGCCCGGTGTCTTTCCTACTTTTGCTCTCTGTATAGCTTGTTGCACCTCCATAGCTGTTATTGGTGAGTTCAAAATTTCAGTTTTTTCCTTAGGTATTATTGGTAGTTTATTTTTGCCCAAATAATCAATTATTTTTTCTAGAGTCTCTGGACCTTCTTTATATAATTTTCCGAAAAAACTAGCAAAGTTTTTACTAATTTCCTTCGGTTCTTGAATCCATTTGTCTTCAATTTTAATTTTATTGATAATTCTATCTTCCTTTTTCTTCTTTAGTTGCCAGGCCAGAAGTTTGCCAGGTTTATTTGTAAACTCAAAATTTCTATCTCTTCGTTTATTATCATGGAGAATTGCATCTGTAAAATTTTTATACTTTGCTTAATTAGTTCATCATCTGGTTTTTGGAAAAGGATCCTTTCCTTTTTTCTAATTTCCTCCCAGATCTCCATTTTCTTCTTCTCCTTTATTTTCCTTTGGAATGCGTTTTGTTGGATAAAGAAGCCTCTTATGACGGCTTTACTTGCGTCCCAAACCATCTCTAGATCTACTCCTTGATTTAAATTAAACTTAAAATATTCTTCTAAGATTTGCTTGGCCTTCTGTACAGTTTTTTCATCTTTTAACATACTCTCATTAAGTTGCCACCTTTTAACCTTTTCTTATTTTCCTTTAAAGTTAACCCAGACCGCGCTGGGATCTGAAATTGTCCTTGGATGGATTTCTGCTTTTGTAATATTATTTAATAAATCCTTTGTTGTCCAGATTACATCGATTCATCCCGCCGATTTATGTGGCTCTGAATAATGTGTAAATTATTTCTCTGTTGGATTCTTAAACCTCCAAGTGTCAAACAAATTCAGGAGTTCTATTAATTGGAAAAATGTAGTTGGGAGTTTGTTCTGCCTCTTTTCTTTCTTCTTTATTGTTCTGTCCATGTTTGGATTGACTACTCCATTAAAATCTCCTAATAATATAATTTCCCCCCCTAAATATTCTATGACTTTTTCTTCCAAGAATTGATAGAATTCTGATTTTCTTTCATTTGGTGCATAAATTCCAATAACTATCACTTTTTCATTATTGATCTTAACTTCTATACTCACTGTTTGACCTTTTTCATCATTGTAAAGCAGTTTTGGCTCCAGCTGCGGTTTTACATAGATTACCACCCCTCTCTTTTTTTCTTTACTTGATGTAATAAACTCAAGCCCCAATCTTTTGTTTATTAATACTCTTTTATGTTTTTCCGCTACATGGGTTTCTTGCAGACAGATTAGATCATATTTTTGCTTAACCAGAATATGTTCCACCTTTTCCTTTTTGATTTTTCATTTAAACCATTTACATTCCAAGTAATAAATTTATAATCCATACTTTATTTCTTATGATACGTCAACAGGTTAAAAAAATAAGTAAAAAATTTACACATTCAAGGTCTCAGTATACGTTTAATAAATTCCCTTCTTAGATCTGTCTCCTAACTCTCAACTGTTTGTTCAATTTCCTCTGATTCTTCCAACAATTGCCTTTTTCCTCCGAGCTCTTTCCGGTACTTTCTTCAGAACTTGTCCACATCTAATGCCGACAAGCACTTTCTACGTTTCCCTTTAAAGAAAAAGGAGATGCCTTCAGGATACTCCCACCTATAGTCCACTGCCTTTGCCTTTAGTGCCTTTAGTGCCTCGGCCAGAGGTTTGTAAGCTTCTCTTTTTCGATTTGGGATAATCGATTTGGGATAATCTTGTGGATGATAATATCATTTCCTTCCGATTGGAATTTCTTCTTGTTACTAGCTTGTAAAATTCTATTTCTGAAATCCATGGAGTTAAAAGAGACTAAACAGTTAGCCGGCCAGTTATTTGCTTTTGCTACATTAGATTTGACTCTGAATGCTTTTTCTATTTTTTGTGCTACTTCTGCTTCTTCTAGGTCTAACCAAGCTGCTAGCTCTTTTGAGATTTTTTTCTCAATTATTTCCTCTGCGTCCTCTGTTAGTCCTCTGAATCTTAGGGTATTCTCCCTTCTCTGCATTTGCAACATCGCAATAGAGTCCAAAGTTGAATCCTGCTGCGCTTTCAGATCTGCTGTTTCTTTCCTTATCTTATCACATTGCCTTTTCAACTCTCTATTTTCATTTTGTAATTTTTTTTGAGCTTCCTCTAGGTTCTGTGTTTTACCTTTAAGGTCTAGCACTATTTTCGTCAGTTCTGAATTTTTTTGTACTAAATTGTTGACCTGAGTTGATAACTCAGCTGTTATTTTCACATTTTCATCTATTTTAACACCCATTGAAATAAGTTTTTCTTCTGTTGCTTTTGCCTTTTCATTTACATTATTTTAAAAATCTTGGATATCTTTCTTCAAACTTAAAATTAATTCTCTTATATCTAGTGGTTGAGCCATGTCAATTACAGAAGTTCTCCTGATTTGTGAGGCTGAAACTGCTGCAGAACCTGACACAGTTGTTTTTTTACCATACATCACTAAGAAGTTCAATTAGCTCACAAGGTAATTTGTTCTCTTTCTTTCTGTCTTACAGATTGGTTATCAATTAAATTCAATCTTTCTTAATGCAATCGTGACAATATTTCCAATGTGATAATTAATGAATGTCAATTAAATTCAATCTTTCTTAATACAATCATGACAGTTTTACCAGTCTGATAATAATCTCCGGCCTATGTATCCACTAATTCTTTATATACACCAGTTTCACTAAATATATTTAAAATTGATTATGAACAATTATCTAATTAGTTACAGCCAATCATTAATACAGCAAAATCACAAATTCATCAGATCAAATAAATATAATAAATGATTACAATCCTTGCATTCACTTACTCATTTAGGGAGATAGATCATATATATAAATCTTTAAACAGGTTAGTGGTTCAGTTAATCAGCACCTAACAACAAAACTAATGACATCTGATGCTAATATCAGCTGCATTAGCTAACCAATAGATAGCGAAAGGCAAAGCAAACAAAAAAAAAACAGCAACAAAAAAAACACAAGACAAAACCACACAAGTCGAAAACCACACAGAAACACAACCAGAAAAACAACAAAAATGAAACAAACAGAGAAAGAAAACAAACAAAACAAAACAAAACAAAAAATACCCAAAAAGAAAATCCAAAAAGAAAGAAACAAAGAAATGATGGGGGGGGGGGGGGGAGAGAGAAATAAAGCAAGAGAAAGTAATAATAATAATGCTATTTATAATTTATAATTTGTAAAGGAATAAAGAGGGGGAAGAAAATACGAAAAGTATATATAAATAATAAGAAAGGAGCTGAGGAGTATTTTCAATTAATAATATACAATGCAATAATATTATGTACTATTAAGTTCTCTCTAGATGTTACTCTTCCAGAGGCAACAGGAATGTTATTCCAGTAATGGGGTATAAGGTCTATAAAAATTTATGAAACCTTGTCTCTTTCAGCAGATTATGATGCAGTGCTTTGGGATCTTCATTAGTTGCTGATCTTGCAAAAATCCCTGTAATTGATCTTGTAAGTCTTGTTAGAGGAACGTCTTTTTCGAAAGAGTGCAAAATTTTTATTCACCAGCTGATGTCGCTGTTTGAGTTGCTCCCTCTCTGCGATTTTCAACCCTCTTCTCAATCTGTGTCAGTCTATGTCAGTCCTATACAATTCATTTCCGTTCCTCAAACCAGGAAAATGTCGGTCTAAGAAAATGTCGGAGCGCGTGAGTCAGCAGAAGTACTCTTAGCCGTTGTAAAATTGATTTATACTCCGTTGAGCGTCCGTAGCAGTCCACAGCCAAAGACAAACAGAAATCCCCGGAGAGGAAAGATAGCAACACTTCGTGGGAGAGGGGAGGCGATGCTTATCAGACTTGTGACAGTTTTATAACTTTGTAATCAATCCCCCTCTCATTCAGCACCGTTCTCTGATAGTCTCTGGTCCTTTGCCAGCGTAAACAGACAGTTGCAAACTAACTTGTGAACAACAGTTAATTTTGTACTGAAGAGTTTGGAAACCTCTTTATATTTCCACCACTTGGGAAAGGTCTTCTTTTATTTCTTCTTCATGACTTCTTGGTTTATTTCTGTCGCAACAATAATGAAGCCACAGGTATTCTTTTTGTTCATAACTCCAGCAGGAAAAGATGGCTAAAACGTCTTAGGTATTAATGGAATAGACGTCTTTTTTAAAAAAACCAGTCTGATATAGCTTGTAAGTAAATCTTGGTCAGTTGCGAAAAGCCATTTAGGTTCAAACACTTTGTTTTAGGTTCAAACGCTTTGTTTTAATCGTAAATTAGCAAGTTCAGTAAGTAAAATAGGCTAATCGTTAAGGTTTGCTTCAGTTTGTTAGAAGTGTAGCCACAGACATACCCACGGGCTCGGGCTTCTCGTCAGCAGAGGGTTGTAGGAACTAGCACCGAAAAAGTTCTCCCCCTTTTTGCTCAGCTTTTAGGAGGTTGAAAATGGTCTGGGGGTCCTCTTCTTCGTGCTGCAGCAATGCCATATCACCTTGGAATCTCCTTCCAAGGCTTCAGGGTCAGCTTAGCCTTAGCTTCCCCTTCTAGCTCCACTAACGAACGCGTACCTCCCGACCTTGGCAAAGTGGGAGAGATGCATCTGTCCGTGAGCAAAGACTACCTGGAAACTCCTAATTAGACTTTAATTTGATTCTGACCTGTTTTTAGGAGGTAATTTAATTATTGTTCGATATTATACCAATGTTATATATTTGATGTTAGCCGCCCTGAGCCCAACTTTGGCCAGGGAGGGTGGGATATAAATAAAAGTTTATTATTATATTATTATTTATTATAAACATGGTTTTCACAATGAGCCCGTGAGTGACGGTGGAGGCCAATTCCAGATCCGCACGTCCTTGCACAGTGGGGTTTCTGGGTGGGAGTTGATCCCGGTGAGGCTTCCTTCCTCTTTGCCTGTTTCTCCCTCACGTCCTTAGTTCGAGTGTCTCCAAAGCCCAGGACGCCTTTGGTCGAGACTGTTCTCCAACTGGAGCACTTGCCAGCCAGTGCTTCCCAGTTGTCAGTGGATCGCCAGTGCGCTTCCGGCCCTTAAGGGACACAGTAATCCCGCTAGGTCCTCGTAGTGGTTCCTGTGGTTGGAGAAGAATAAAACAGACACCAACCAGAGTAACCTGAAGCAAAGTGGCTAATAAGCCTGACCTTTATTTGGTATAAAGCAAACTGCTATAGCAGGATCCCACCTAATCCAACAGGGAGAGAGGCAAGACCCCGAACAAAAGATGACATTGACTTTTAAAAGTTTCCCCCGTATCCCAGAATATAGTTCAGACACTGTCATCTAAATGTCATCGCTACATCATTAATTTGTCATACAAGGGGAGGTCCAGGGGTTGTAACCTGAGTTTCAGGTACCCGCCCTTCCCTCCTCCTTGCTGTCATGAGACACCCATTGATAATAGAAAAACAAAACTACTGTATTTACAAGTTATTGACCCTTGGGCTAAGTAAATCACAGTCTCTTTGTGTGTTCTGGTTAGAATCCATTCCTGGTTTGGCCACCTTTTGTGATTGTGATAGGTGGCAGTCTGACATCTGGACTTGACAGTCTCACTAGGGCAAGGTTCAGTGAGTACGTGACTGTATGCCTTGGGATGCATGGCTTCTAGAGACATATTTCCCAATCCTTTTTCTGAGTGGAACAAGAGTGGAATGGAGAAGATCTCTTGGACGGTTGATTTTTTTAGTGACTTTATATTGGTTTATCTTAGTCTGTAACCATCTGCAAACTGCCTTGACCCAGACGGAAGTGCTGTATTTTTCGCTCCATAAGACCTGACCATAAGACGCACCTAGTTTTTAGAGGAGGAAAACAAGAAAAAAAATATTCTGAATGAAACAGTGGATGTATGATTTTTGTGGTTCATGCTGTGGCCACAGACATGTGATTTGACGGTGTGTTTGGGGTAGCCCAATGCAAAAATCCTGAGGATCCGTGCTTTGTAACCAAGTTTTTGTGCCATTGCGGCCCCACGCAACAGTGGATGCTTGATTTTTTTTGGTGCAGGCTGTAGCCATGGACATGCTATGTAATCTGATGGTGAATTTGGGGTGACCCAATGCAAAAATCCTAAGGATCCATGGGCTTTTACCTCCCTCCAGTTCGCTTGCTAATCAGCTGTGTAGTGAAGTTAGGAAATCTTAGTTAAACAAACTTTGGTAAAGCTGAGGAAAAGCATTGTGGGAGAACCAAAGGCCAAAGGATTTATGGGAAATGTATATCTGTTGCTTTAAACTGTAGACTAATTGGCTCTGGAAGTGTGAATAAGTTATCTCATGCATCTGCAGGAAGGAAAACTTCCCAGTTGATTAGTGGGGTTTTAGCACCTGGTTATCTAAGTGCTGTCCCTGTGTGAATGTTGTTGTTGTTGTTTAGTCATTTAGTCATGTCCGACTCTTTGTGACCCCATGGACCAGAGCACGCCAGGCACTCCTGTCTTCCACTGCCTCCCGCAGTTTGGTCAGACTCATGTTTGTAGCTTCGAGAACACTGTCTAACCATCTCGTCCTCTGTCGTCCCCTTCTTCTTGTGCCCTCAATCTTTCCCAACATCAGGGTCTTTTCCAGGGAGTCTTCTCTTCTCATGAGGTGGCCAAAGTACTGGAGCCTCAGCTTCAGGATCTGTCCTTCCAGTGAGCACTCAGGGCTGATTTCCTTAAGAATGGATACGTTTGATCTTCTTGCAGTCCATAGGACTCTCAAGAGTCTCCTCCAGCCCTGTGTGAATAAGGGCTATCAAACCTCATTACCACAAGAAAGGAGGATCTGGTGTGTGTCTGGGAAATTAGGAGGAACCCCTTTCATCCCAAGGTCTTGAGAACAAACAAGCGTCAGCTGTCACAAGCTGAGTTATCACTCTACAAGGTGACCATTGGTAAATTCTAAATTGATCAGAAAACCTGAATGGCCTTTGGGTCGGAAGTACATGTGGGTCCTCAAGGATAAAACCTTTAGGAATAAAGCATCCATCCGCCCTTCTGCCAACTTCACCATCATGCTGGCAGTCGTCATCCTCTCTACATTCATATGCGTGTTCCTTGTGATGTAGAATTCCTGTTGTCTTCGTGAGATGCGGATTCAGCCAAGAACTTTACGAACTGTCTTAAGTTTTTCTACATTTGTAAGTATGTTTAGCTAGCAATGCTTTACAATGTTTTTATTTTCCTGTCTGAACCCTGTAAGAGATGTGCCTACTTTTAAGTATGTTTACTCTTGTTTTTTAAATAAATCTTTAAAAAAGATTTTCCTATTTTGTTCTGTGTGCCTTTGTGAGGAAAGTCTGAATCCAAAGTCTGACCACTTAGCCTCCTACTGAACCTGTTGAATTTCTGCCTGCATTTGTGGTAAAGTGATGCAGGGGTGGGGCAGCTGGTAACACTGAAGAGTAACGTTCTCCCTTGGGTTATTCTTCTGGGCTATCCCCAGACAAGGGAGTGGTGGCAGCATCTACCCTTCTGTTGTGTTTTGTCCTGAAAAATAAAAGTAATTTGGCACCATCTCTTTCTCTCTCTCAGCCTGGTCCTGCTGGACTGGATGACAGGTGAGGAAGGTGGGGGCGTGGGCCAGCATTACTACAAGCTGCTTCCTTTCAACACTCCCTTCCCTCTTGTTTGCCTTAGTGTCTTTTCCTTAGCTGGAGCAGTTTTTTGCTCCTCCTTTTCTTCTAATTTCTCTCCTCATTGCTTGTTTTTAGTATTCCTGTCTCCTCTCCTTGCAGGTTCGCTGTCTTTACCTCCCCCCTCCCCTGGCAGCCTTCTTTACCAGCAGCCTTATCTCCCTCACAATTGCTTGCTGATCAGTGGCTTTGTTTCAACACCCACTTCCCTCTTTCAGAAAAAAAAAGCATGATCTGCTTTTCGCCCCTGGGCAATTTGGCTCCAGGGACCACGCATTTGCTCCATAAGACGCACAGACATTTCCCCTTACCTTTTAGGAAGAAAAAAGTGTGTCTTATGGAGCGAAAAATATGGTAATTAATAAAAGTTGCTACATTGAAGTCTTGCTGGCTTGATATGAGTTTTTCCTTGATAGAACGGGTTGAATGGAAAGAAGTGCAATGCAGGGCTGCAGTACCAGCAACATGTACTCTAGGTGGCGCTGTTTGATAACATTGATTGGTTAGACTTTTTTATTTCAAATTTTATTAATTAACACATTATAAACAAACACATAAGACAAACATAAATCATAGCCTTATTAAAAATTACTTATTAACATTAAGTGACTTCCTCGCTTCCCCTTGGTTGAATTTCATTGCATGTCCTTTTAATGGTTTTCCAAATCTCAGTTCTTATAAAATTTAACTTAAACATTAACATCCTTAGATCTTCACATTATGAAATTAAACATATTAATTCATCACTTAACTCAAATAAAATCCTAAGCCAATTAAGTATCTGCAAGCTGTTTTCATTTAATTTAACTTAACATATTTAACTAAATAATCATTAAATTTGATCTAATCTTCCTGATACTCCTCCTTCTGGTCGCGGACTCTTCCGGTTAGGTTGGCTAGCTCCGAAAAATCCATCATCTTCATCTGCCATTCTTCTATCGTTGGTAATTATTGGGTTTTCCACTTTTTAGCTAACAAAATACGAGCAGCAGTTGTAGCATACAAAAATAATTTAGCATCGGAGACTTCCGGTCGGCGCCAGCGTCTTAATGGCGGTCCTTGCTTTGAGCTCCGAAGCAGGACTGCTCCGTGAGTTCGGGTCTGACCCGCTACGGCGAGCGGGGGACCCCTAAAATCACAGGCGCTGAAGCCTGTGAACAAGGAGATTCGGTGGGCACCTTTGCGCCCCCCGGTATCGCAAAGGAGTCTTTTTAAAGGCTCCGGAGCGGCATCGGGTGTGAGCGCGGTGCTGAGGATCGCAACCCAGCTCGCGGAGCGAAGCCGCGTCGCCATTGACGGAGAGCGCCGATTCCTTCCTGAAATTACCGATTGGCAACAATACCCGTGAGTAAGAACTGCAAATTGAATGGGACTTTTAAATTAAGAAGATTTGGCTGAAAACGGGAAAGGCAAAAATTAAGGAAGTCAGCCTCCCGGAACTGCACGACTGACGCAGCAATGAAAAGAGCTAGCTGTATTTAAAGGGAACACTTTTTGAACTTTGCTAAACCTGACATTGAAAGGGTCTTCCCCCCACTGAGCGGGAGAAGGGGGGAAGGAAAAATTGACTTAATTTAACCCGCTAGAAGAAGAAAGTTGTGAACGGGAAACTCTCCGCTGCCGATACCTCTGATCAGGCTGCCTGAGCGGTGAGCGCCTAGAAACGAACTGTCAAAAAAGAGAGGACTGTGGATACAAAGTAAGACTTGACTTGAAATATAATAACGGGACTTTACTTGGCAGAATCTGATTTTAAATTGCAACAAAGTAGGACTTTGGGTTGGACTTTATTTCTTTGGGACCTTGCATGGCTATTTGCTTCCCTGTTTCTTTGTTATTCCTGCCTGGATACAATTTCCCCCTCTAGAGGACTAAAAGAGAGACTGCTGTATTGAGGCAAAGAAGTGGGATTTTCCATTTGCAACCTTCCTGTGTGAACGACCTTGAGTTATGAGCACGCCACTGGATGAAATATCAACAAGAAGCAAAACAAAACAGGCTCAAAAGCAGGCTCAGAAAAGAAGCTCCATATCAGGAGCAGCAGCTGCACAAGAAAAAGTAACAACAGCATCAATGGATTCTATGACACAGGCACTGCTCAGAATAAACCAATCTTTAGAAGCACTCACTAAGCAATCTACAGAGAACTCCAAGAAATTGACAGAATTGACAACAAGATTGGATTTGAACACAACAACAATATCATCTAATACAGACTCTATAAATCGTCTAATTCAAGAAAGTACGGAAACAAGGAAAATAGCTGAGATCGCTAAGAGCACTGCCGAGGAAACTAAGGGAAAATTTGCGCCCATTGCAAAGAAGGTACATGAACATGATGCAACTTTGGCTCTTATGGAATTGGAGAGGAAAGGCAAGAATTTGAAATTGAGATTGGTACCAGAAGAGGAAGAGGGCAACCTTGGGGAATTTCTCATAGATAAGTTTCAAGAATTTTGGACTGACGAATTAGAAGGAGAAGAAGATGAATTTGTAATAACTACAGCTTTCCGGATTGGCAGGAAGCAAGGCAAGAAACCAAGGGATTGCTTAATCACTTTGAGATCCAAGGAAGAAAGAGACAAAATACTGAACCTACACTTCCAGAAGGCTCTGATTATTAAGAATTCTCAAATACAGATTTTTAAAGATATTCCTAAATATTTTTTGGAGGTGAGGACTCAATTCAAAGATTTAGTGGATTTATTGAAACAAAACAACACTCCATTCAGGTGGGAGTTCCCACAAGGGTTGTCCTTTAATTTTAAAGGGAAGAAAATCAAAATAAAAACAATTCAAGATAAAGAACATTTTCTGGAGAGAAATTTTGAAGACTTTCAGAAAGGAACTGTGAGTGAGAGAGAAATACCGGATATTGCAAACCTATCATTTGGATTGACCCCAGCACCGACCGATCAGGAACAAGAACTTGGAGCAGTCGGTGGAAAAGATACCCAGTAACAAAAATGTCTCTGCAACTTCTGAGTTGGAACTGCAATGGTCTTAACCATCCCCGAAAAAGGGCTCAAGTGTTTCATATATTAAAGAAAGAATATTTAGACATAATATGTTTGCAAGAAACCCATATTGCCAGAATACACAGGAAACTTTTGACAAATAAGAGATTAGGACTGGAATTTATTTCCTCAGATAAAGTTGAGAAAAGAGGAGTGGTGATTTATGTCAAGGAAAAATTGGAACCAAAAATGATCTTTAAGGATGAACAAGGAAGATTTCTGGCAGTGGAAATTCAAACTCAAGGAGAAAAAATTCTGATTGTAGGAATTTATGCACCTAATGAGGGGAAGGCTGAGTTTTTCAAGAAGTTGCATGAGACATTAATGGATTTTATGGACTATAAAATTATAATGATGGGTGATATGAATGGAGTTGTCTCCACAAATATGGATAAAGCTCAAAGACAAGTAATTTCTAAGGATGGGAGACTACCAAAGACTTTTTTCGAACTGACTGACACAATGGACTTGATTGACATTTGGAGAACAAGGAACCCTCTGGAAAGAGAGGGGACCTTTTTCTCTGAAGCAAAAATGACATGGACCAGGATTGACCAAATATGGATTTCTAGCAATCTGGCACCAAGGGTTAAAAAAACAGAAATCTGCCCAAAAACTTGCTCCGACCATAATGCAGTAAAGATGGAAATGAAATTGACAACAGCTGGAACCTTCAGATGGAGAATGAATGACACCCTTTTTAGAGATGAAGCAATTTATAAAAAGGCCCAAAAGACTTTGAAAGACTACTTCGAAATAAACCTAGGAACAGATGTGGAAAGAAGAATAATATGGGATGCAAGCAAGGCCGTGATGCGTGGTTTTCTAATCCAGCAGAATTCGATAAAAAGGAAACAACAGAATGAGAAGAAAGAAAAAATTTGGAAACAAATGAAAGAAGGAGAGAAGAAACTGAGATCAAAACCTAAATCCCAGGAGATTTTAAGAGAAATAAAGTATTACCAGACCCAATACATGGAATTGATGAACCAAGAAATAGAATGGAAAATAAAACAAATGAGGCAAAAAACTTTTGAATCAGCAGATAAATGTGGGAAACTGCTGTCATGGCAATTGAAAAAGAGACAAAAGTTGAATACTGTGACATTTCTCGAGGTAGAGGGAAAATCTATAAATAAACCAAATGAAATTAGTAATTGTTTTCAAAGTTTCTTTAAGAAATTGTATGCACAAGGGCCAAAAGAGGAACAAGAGATAGAAGAATTTATTATTTATTAAAAAATATGGACTATCAAAGATCTCGGAAAAAAATAAAAGGATTTTAAATGAGAAAATTACGAACCAGGAAATAGAGGGTGCCATCCAGAATATGCAATTGCACCAGGACCAGATGGGCTGACGGCGAGATACTATAAAGCAATGAAGGAATGGCTAATACAACCATTGAAAGAAGTTTGCAACCAAATTTTGGAGGGGAAAAAGGCTCCCGAATCGTGGAAAGAAGCATTTATCTCACTTATACCGAAGACAGAAACTGAGAAACATCAAGTTAAGAAGTACCGCCCTATATCACTTTTAAATGTGGATTATAAAATTTTTGCAGACATTTTAGCAAAAAGATTTAAAAAAGTGTTGTTAGAGGAGATTCATAAGGACCAAACAGGCTTTCTCCCAGGGAGACATATGTCAGATAATGTAAGGAACATTATAGATATTTTGGAACTATTGGAGACTGATATAAATAGAAAAGCAGTTTTGATTTTTGTGGATGCGGAGAAAGCCTTTGACAATATTTCTTGGAGCTTCATGAAGAGGAATCTCCATGGGATGGGGGTAGGCCAAAATTTTGAAAACGGTATAGGTGCAATATACTCTGAGCAAAAAGCTAAATTAATTGTGAATGGTGTGGTTATGGACGAGATCCCAATAGAAAAAGGGACACGACAGGGTTGCCCAATATCCCCTCTATTGTTTATATCGGTCCTGGAGGTGTTGTTGAATATGATTAGAAGGGACCAGCTGGTTGAAGGAATACACCTCGGAGCTAAACAATATAAGCTAAGAGCATTTGCAGATGACCTAGTTTTGACTTTGCAGCAGCCAGAAGCCAGCACAAAAAGAGTTTTAGAACTAATTGAAATATTTGGTCAAGTGGCTGGTTTTAAATTAAATAAACAGAAGACAAAGGTGCTGGAAAAAAATCTAACGATGGGGGAAAAAGATAGTTTTCAAAGGGAAACTGGTTTGGAAATAACAAAAAAAGTGAAATATCTGGGGGTGAATTTAACATCTAAAAATGTGAATTTGTTCAAAGACAATTATGAGAAATGTTGGCTGGAAGTTAAGAAAGATTTTGACATATGGTCTAGGTTGAGACTATCCTTGTTAGGCCGAATTGCCGTTATTAAGATGAAAGTATTGCCGAGATTGTTGTTTTTGTTCCAGACATTGCAAGTTCTAGATAGGATGGACTGTTTCAAGAAGTGGCAGAAAGATATACCGTATTTTTTGCACCATAACACTCACTTTTTTCCTCCTAGAAAGTAAGGGGAAATGTCTGTGCGTGTTATGGAGGAAATGCCTACGGGTGGCATGCCTATGGATTTTCCTCCTCTAAAAACTACGTGTGTGTTATGGTCGGGTGCGTGTTATAGAGTGAAAAATACGGTATCTAAATTTGTCTGGCAGGGCAAAAAGCCCAGAATAAAATTTAAGATTTTAACTGATGCAAAAGATAGGGGGGGTTTTGCTCTGCCGGACTTAAGACTTTACTATGAAGCAGCAGCTTTCTGCTGGTTGAAGCAATGGCTACTTCTTGAAGATACAGACATTTTAGACTTGGAAGGGTATGATAATAATTTTGGCTGGCATGCATATTTATGGTATGACAAGGCAAAGGTTTATAAGGGCTTTAAAAATCATATTGTCAGGAAAGCTTTGTATAATGTTTGGAATCGATATAAGGATTTGTTGGAAAATAAAACACCCAGATGGTTGTCACCAATGGAAGCTAGAGCGGTGAAAAAACTTAACATGGATTCTAATTGGCCAAAATATTGTGAAATTATAGAATATGACGGTGAAAACGTTAAATTACAGAGCTTTGAGAAACTAAAATCCAAAGTTCGAGACTGGTTACATTATTATCAGATAAATGAGACTTTTAAGCAGGACAGGAAACTAGGATTTCAGAAGGAGAGGTCAAAATTGGAAACAGAATTGTTAGAGACCAATACTAAGAATTTGTCTAAAATGTATAATTTGTTGCTGAAATGGAATACACAGGATGAAACGGTTAAATCAGCTATGATCAAATGGGCACAAGATTTAGGTCATTATATTATGTTCGCTGACTGGGAACAGTTATGGACCACAGGCCTTAAATTTACGGCATGTAGTGCCTTGAAAGAAAACATAATGAAAATGATCTATAGGTGGTACATGACTCCAGTCAAGCTTGCAAAGATATACCATTTGCCCAATAATAAATGCTGGAAATGTAACGAATGTGAAGGAACTTTCTATCATCTTTGGTGGACCTGCCCAAAGGTTAAAGCCTACTGGGAAATGATCTATAATGAAATTAAGAAAATCCTTAAGTGGACATTTGTAAAGAAACCGGAGGCTTTTCTCTTGGGCATGGTCGGCCAATTGGTACCAAAGAAAGATAGGACTTTTTTCATGTATGCAACTACAGCAGCAAGAATTCTCCTGGCAAAGTATTGGAAGATGCAAGAATTACCTACTCTGGAAGAATGGCAGACGAAGGTGACTGAATTTATGGGACTGGCAGAGATGACCGGCAGAATCCGTGATCAGAGGAGAGAGACAGTGGAAGAGGACTGGAAAAAATTTAAAATATATCTTAAGAACTGTTGCAAAATCTCAGATTGATAAAATGTCAAGGGGTAAGAAACAGAGAATTATAGCTGTAAATATTTAAGTCAAGAGAATCTTGAGGGAAATTAAATATAGAAATGGAATGAAGGATTGCTAAAAAAAAAATTTTTGAAACAAGGGTGCAGTGAAGGGGAGGCATGGGGAAGTCACGTGTTGTTTATGAATGTTTTTATTTGTGTGTTTTTTGTTTATGAAAATTAATAAAAATTATTAAAAAAAAATAAATAATTTAGCATCTTTCTTGGGCAATTCCAAACCTGTTACTCCAAGAATAAAGGCCTCTGGTTTCTTTATAAATGTATATTTCAACATTTTTTTCAATTCATTATAAATCTCTTCCCAGAAGTCTTTCACCTTGGGACAGATCCACCACATATGATAAAAGGTTCCTTCCTTTTCTTTACATTTCCAACATAGATTATCACAGTTATGATATATCTTTGCTAATTTTACAGGAGTCAAATACCATCTGTACATCATTTCCATTATATTTTCCTTTAACACAGTACATGCAGTGAACTTGACCCCTTTCTTCCACAATCTTTCCCAATCCTCAAACATTATATTATGTCCTACAGCTCTTGCCCAATCTATCATCACAGATTTAACTTGTTCATCTTTTGTATGCCACTCAATAACTTTTACATTTTAGATAAATTTTTATCCTTAGTATCCAACAACTCCGTCTCCAACTTAGATATTTCAAAAGCAAAACCTTTTTTCTTATCTAGTTTATACAATTCATTAATCTGGTGGTAATGTAACCAGTTTAACTTACCGTATTTTTCGCCCTATAGGACGCACCGTCCCATAAGGCGCACCTAGTTTTTTGGGGGGGAAATAAAGGGGAAAAAATTATTCCCCCCCCCCCCCAGGCATGGGGCTGGGGTGGGGGAGGCCCGAGCTTCCCCCGACCCCCGACCCCAGTCCCCAAACAGGCAGCTCTCTGCAAGCCGTGGGAGCCCAGAGCTGGCTCCCGCTGCTTGCGGAGAGGTCTGCAAAGCCTGGACGCGCTGATCTCAGCGCGCCCAGGCTTCCACATGCAGGCACCTCTCCGCAAGCAGCGGGAGCGCTCCCGCCGCTTGCGGAGAGGTCCGCGAAGCCTGTACGCGCTGAGCTCAGCGCGCACAGGCTTCCGCATGCAGGCACCTCTCCGCAAGCAGCGGGAGCGCTCCCGCCGCTTGCGGAGAGGTCCGCGAAGCCTGTACGCGCTGAGCTCAGCGCGCGCAGGCTTCCGCATGCAGGCACCTCTTCGCAAGCAGCGGGAGCACTCCCTCTGCTTGCGGAGAGGTCCGCGAAGCCTGGAGAGCGAGAGGGGTCTGTGCGCACCGACCCCTCTTGCTCTCCAGGCTTCAGCGAAAGCCTGCATTCGCCCCATAGGACGCACACACATTTCCCCTTCATTTTTTGAGGGGAAAAAGTGCGTCCTATAGGGCGAAAAATACGGTATCTTTAACCTCAACCATTTGGTATCCATATTTAGTTTTTTCTGGGCCTTTGCCTCCATTGGTGAAAGCCATCTGGGCGTCTTTCTAAGAGATCTTTATATTTTATCCATACGTTATACAGTGATTTCCTAATTACATGGTTTTTAAATGCGTTATGGGCCTTTACCTTGTCATACCATAAATATGCATGCCAACCAAACACATTTTCGAATCCCTCCAAATCTAATAGGTCTGTATCTTCTAATTGCATCCATTCTTTAATCCAACAAAGTGCAGCAGCTTCAAAATAAATTTTTAAATCTGGCAGGGAAAATCCCCCTCTTTCTTTAGAGTCCATAAGTAATTTATATTGGATTCTGGGTTTCTTCCCCTGCCAGATAAATCTAGATAATGCTTTCTGCCATTCTTTAAAACATTTCACATTATCTGTAATTGGGAGGGCTTGGAACAAAAAAAGCATCTTTGGCAGCACATTCATCTTAATCACAGAAATCCGGCCCATTAATGACAGTTTTAAATTTGACCATATCTCCAAATCTTTTAATTTCATTCCATAATTTCTCATAATTATCTTTGTATAAATTCAATTTTTTCCCAGACAGGTTCACCCCCAAATATTTAACTTTTTTTCACAAAATCTAGGCCCGTTTTTTCTTGTAATAATTTTCTTTCCTCATTATCCAGATTTTTCTCTATTACTTTGGTTTTGCTCTTGTTTAGTTTAAATCCTGCTACCTGACCAAACTCTTGTATCAGCTCCAGTGCTTTAACTGGAGTCTGGACTTCCGGTCGGTCGCGGAGCCGAGCGCAAGCGGGATCCAGCTCTTCGCAGAGAATCTGGCTTTTCGGAGGAAAAAGGGGGGTATTGCAAGGGCGACACAACCCCCCAAAACCCCAGGAGGAAGATCCTGGGGGCAGGTTCCCAGCACAGCTGAGAAGCGGTCTCTCCGCCGTCAGAAAAGTTCCTTATAGGAGCAGAAAGAACGGCGAGATAGAGACGCAGGCGCGGGACGCCATTTTCTATCCTCAAAAAGCACAGTCTCGAGCTTGCCTTATAGCGATCAATTCTAAAACAACAAAAAATCTGGATCTATTTGGTGGACAAAACTTTAAATTAAAGAATTATCAATTCGGAAGCAGTGGGGCAGTAAAAAGGAGGTCAGCCCCGACTGGGATCTATCGTTATATGCAGGAAGTACCTACGGAACAACAAAACAGTGAGTTGTCCTGCAGTGGAAACTTTTCTTTTTTAATTTAAACACACTACGTAATTGGAAACTGTATATTAAACTAAGGAGGGGGTTAAAAACCCTTAATTGAGGGTGATTTTGCCTTTTTTTAATGTGAAACTCTGGGATCGCAGGAAGAGAATCTTCCAGGAAAACTTTTACTTTTGCTTTAAAAAGAACTGCGTAGCCATATTTTAAAGTTTTGTTGTGGATATCTTTTGTTTTTCTTTTGTTCTTCTTATGCCAAAAAGCAGCATGTTAAGGAGCTGCTAAGCCCAAGCTGGATGTAAGACATTTTAAGTTTTTATCTTTGTTTTCTTTTCTTTTTCTTGGGAAGAGCTGAGCGGAGAGGAACGATTGTTTACCCACTCCTCCCCCCCCCCTCCTGCCTCTGGTATGTGAAGAGTGGATTATTATGAGACTCGGAAGATCGCCACGTTATTCTATTTGAATGCCAGACGGTGTTCTTTGTGAATATTTAAATTGATTTAGAGGGTCTTCTCCCACTTCGGTCTTTTGCAGCCTGCCAGCTCTCTGTCCTGCGAAGTGGATTAAGTGGGGTGATTTTAATTTTCCTTTTCCCCCTTCCTTTTTAATTTTTTGATTATTTTTTCTGGATTTTTCCCTTTGCTTTTTTCTTTTGTCCCTTCCCCTTTTCCCCTTCCCACTCAGTGGATATAAATGATTTTTGTTTCGTCAGAATTTTGAGATTTGTTGGATAAGTCTGGCCAGGCAAGTGGCAGAAGATATATTTTTGATTTTTGTTTTCTGAAATTTGGCTCAATTGGTTTAATTTCTTTTTTTTCCTTTTTGTCTCACCTGTTTTTTCTTTTCTCTCCTCTGTTTCTTTTTGGTTTTTGTAATGGTTCTAGGGGGTTGCTCGTGCGTAAGTTGGCACCACACCTGGCTGGGTTACCTGGGTGAACCCTTTCTGTCCGGACATCCACCCATCCGTGGCTGTCTCAATCGCTGGCAGAATCCGTCAGTGGGCGTTTCTTGAACTTCTTCCAGCAAAGAAGTTCTTTGACGCCCAGTCTCCTCCTACTCTCCCTGCGCGGAAGGGTGTGGGCAGCGGAGGACCCGTGCTCTCCCCGCTGGTCTCCGGCGAGGAGTCCTGGAGCCTTCTCTCTGATTCCACCATCTGCCCCCCTCCTCCACTGGTGCTATGCTGATTTCCTTCCCCAGCGGATGGGCTGCCTCTCTCCCTACTGGGACCCTCTCCAGCATCCCTCTGGAGCCTTCCCTCCACCTCTGGCTCCAATGGCAGTTCCCTTACAGTTTTGTATGCTATCTTGGATTGGCCAAGCAAGTGGCAGAAATTGGGATAACAAATTTTTAGTTTAAAGGACTTTGGGGTTTTGAAATTTATATAATATTTGATATTGGATTGGCCACCCAAGAGGCAGAAGGTTTATTGATTGGAAGTATAAGGGTGACATTGAGTGGTGAGACAAGAAATAACAAAAGGACAGAGTAAAAAGAATGAAGAAAACACAGGAAAAAGTGGGAGAAGGTGGGACACCAGTGGAAAGAAGAGGATCAAAGCAGGAATCAGAGTTTAAGGGAGATATTTTAAAAATGTTTACAGAAATTAAAAGACATTAAGCAAAGTGAAAAGAATCTGGAGACAAGATTAGATTTGATGGATAAAAAATTTGATATGACAGTCAATGAACTAAAGGGGCAGATGAAGGAAATAACAAAAAGAACTCAAAATTTGGAAGAAGGAATGAAACAGACAAAACAAGAAGTGAGAGAGATGAGGAGAGAGGAGGAGAAAGTTAAGGGAGAAGTTTCAGAAATTAATAAAACACAGAAAGAATTGTCGCATGCGATTGCCATGAATGAACTGAGGCAAAGAGAACTTAATCTGAGATTTAGATCTGTGCCTGAAGTACAAGGAGAGACCATCTTGGAGAAATTAACAACAGAGATAGCGCAATGGTTAATCATGGAAGTGGAAGATGTTGCAAAGACAATACAGAATGCCTTTTGAATTAAAACAAGGACTGTTAAAGCAAAGAAATTTCCAGGTGATTGTTTAATTACTTTTAAAGATAGGGAGATGAGAAACCTGATTTTACAGAAAAATAAAGAAAAAAGGCTTTGCATTGATGGATCGTTTACAATAATTTTTGAATGTTCCACTTCGGCTGTTGAAAAAACGTGATCAATATAAATCTCTGACACAGATACTAAGGAAAAATGGAACTGAATTTAAGTGGGAATTCCCAGAAGGGATTTCCTTCTACTATAAGGAGAAAAAGTTCAAATTTATAAATGTTGATGAAACGCATAAATTTCTGAGAAGAGTTGGGAAAAGTAGACGAAGAAGTGGAAGCAGGAGCAGCAGGGCTGGCAGGATTGGAAGAAAAAGATAAGGACGGTAGTGAAGAAGCAGAAGAAGAGGAAGAAGAACAAGTTTAAAACTTTTCTTTTTTTCTTTTAAACAGAACACAAAATGGCATTAAAAATATGGACATGGAATTTTAATGGCGTTAACAACAAAAAGAAGAGAAATAAAATTGGACATTTCCTTTAAAAAAAAGAATTTGGACATTATTTGTTTAGAAGAAACTCACGTGGCTAGGAAACAGAATATTGATTAATAAAAAATTAGGAAATGAATGTATTTCATCAGACAAGCAGGAAAAGAGGAGTGGTTTTGTATATAAAAAATAAATTTGAAGCTCGGCAAATTTTCAAGGATGAAGAAGGCAGAGTAATAGTGGTACAAGTCACATGACAGGGTGAAAAACTGATAGTCGGAGTGAATGGTAGTAAGGCCGAATTTTATAAGGATTTAGAAGAAAAATTATTTGAATTTGTGGATCAGAAAATTATAATAATGGGAGATATGAATGGAGATGAATAGGCTGAGGACAAGAGAAAAATCAAAAGAAGGGAAACTACCTAAGACATTTTTTTCTATGATTGAGAACTGTAATCTAGTGGATGTCTGTGTTACGAAAAAGGAGCAATGCAGCGAGCTGCAGCTGGCTGGAAAGCCAAACAGGATGTTGATGTTTGGGACTGTACTGTGGGAGCGAAGGGACAGTCTATTCACTGTACTGAGCACCGGATGTTAGCTCAGAGTGTCACCTGACATGTACTGGAAGTACAGGGGTGGAGTCTCTCTCTCTGCTGTTGGTGTTTGGAGAGTACAGACGTGTTTCTTTGTACTGCTGCATAGACAGAAATAAAGGCATGTAAATACATTTCTGTCTGTCTCTTTCCCCCTCCTGGGGAAGACAGCAAGGAGGGAAGAGTGGTGTGTTCTTCTCACGTTTGAGGAGGATCGCCGGGAGTCGCAGACAGGGAGGTCAACAAGTAATCCAAGCCGGGTGCCTGGAGAATGGCAAATTCCTCTGACTAGGCTCGAGATTACAACATCTGGTAGCATGTGCTGGTGGTTCTGATCCATGGAAATCTGCGTGAGAGGTTGATGGATCGTTCTTCATCCTCTGCACCAAGAGAAGGAAGATAACATCTGCGTGCAGCTGGAAGCTGAACAGACGGCTGGGCATCGAGACGAGCTGATTGCCAAGCGACGGAGCCCCAGAGGTATGGAGGATTTATGGCTGTAAAGTGAACGCGTTAAGGAAAGTTTTCGGTTCACAAAAGTGTCTGCGTTTGAGAGAAACCAGCACTGAGGGGAAAAACAGCCGCATACCTTGCATGCCGAGATAAGACTGGTATGCACAGTTGCTAAGCAACGGAAAGTCAGAAGAGTGAGCTCTTGCTGGCTGGGGCTGGAACACGGAGTGTGTTTTGTCTACTTCGCTGTTCTTTGCAAGGACATTTAAGCAGCTTGCGGTTTTACTGCCAAGTGGAGAAGGCAGTAAAAACAGCCAAGAGAGAGACTCTTGGAATTTTACAGGCTCCAGAGTGAGAACTGAGGCCTAGATTCAAAATGGATGCCAAGAAGGGGGGAGGCTTGCCTTACCCACCTCCCCTGACTAATGACAATTATGCCTCATGGTCTATAAAGATGAAAGCCCTGCTTGAGAATCAGAGGCTTTTTGGGGTGATTGAGAACCCCATCCCTGCAGCACCAACGCCAGGTTGGAATTCACAGAATGTGAGAGCCAGGACGGCCATAATTCTGTGCGTCTCGGATTGTCAATTGGTGCATATTCAGGATTTGCAATATGCGCGTGAGGTTTGGCAGACGCTGCGTAGAGTTCATCAGAGAGATGCTGGTTCTTCAGCGTTGCTGTATTTTGAAAAGCTGACCAATCTGAGGCTTGCACCTGATAGAGATGTTCAAGCACACCTGACGGAGATGAAGTTTCTGCGCCAACAGATGGTGGAACGCAATTTCCATCTACAGGAGGAAGTGTTTTGCTTCATGGTTATAAACAGCCTGAATCGGACTTACAAAACAGTTGCCAGTCAGCTTGGTTCCCTTCCGGCCAACGATCTCACTTCGGAGAGAGTGTATGCGGTGGTTCTGAATGAACATGACAGACTTGCTGCACTGGAAGTTAAGGACAGGGGGAGGGAGGAACGGAGTTCTAGCTCCCCCACTGCTACTGCTACTGGAGAGGATGCTGTAGCTTTGAACGTTGTCCGTTGTTACAATTGTGGACAAACTGGGCATCTTCAGCGGAACTGTAAGAGGCCACGTCAACAGAAAGGAGCCAAGGGGAGCTCTGCAAAGCCTGAGGCGTCAGGCAAAAGTCATACCAAGTCACAGGTGAAACCTGCAAAGGCTTTGATGGCACTAAAAGCCACACCAGAAGTGGGAAACTCTTTTATTTTGGACAGTGGAGCAACGTAACACATGACATCTCACAGAGAACTGTTTTCAACATTTAAGAAGCAAAGCTTCACTGTGAAGCAGGCCAACGGTCAGGAGCTGGAAGCGACCGGAGTTGGGACTGTGTATCTTGAGAGTCTGAAATTGACTATAGACAATGTGTACTTGGTTCCTGAGTTGAAATTCAATCTGCTGAGTGTTTCGCAGATTGCAAAGAAAGGACTGAAACTGTCCTATGATGCTGAAAGCTGCAAGATCTTCAAAGATGGAGAGTTGTATCTTTCTGCCAGAGAGAAAGATGGACTGTATTTGTTGACTTTTGATCAAAGTGATTACATGAAATGTAATTCATCTGATTCTAACATGATTTCTTTCGCAGGTGTGGCAAAGGACACCAGGAAGATGACAAGAGTCGACAAGGCATTTCAGCGGGTGTATGCTGATGTGGTTGGTCCTCTATCACCATCTAGAGGCAATGCAAGATTTTACCTTGTGTGTGTGGATTGTTTCTCTAATTATGTCTGGGTGTATGTTTTGGAGGAAGCCTTAGAAAGGTTTAAAGAGTTTTGTGACAAGGTTAAAAATGTGCATGATGCTAACATTGATTGTCTTTTCACAGATGAGAAGCCAATTTTTCTTTTACAGGATTTTCAGGACTTCCTGCAGAAGAAAGGGATAAGGCACAAAGTTGCTGTTTCAGCGGAAGCGTGGAACAGGGGTGTCTGTATACGGGTGAACAAAGAGTTGCAAAAGGGGATGCAAGCGCAATTGCTTAGTTCACATCTGCCACATGAGTTCTGGGCGGAGTCGTTAATGTCGTATTGTTACGTGGTTGAGAAAGGTTTCAAAAGAATTGGGAAGTTCTCCTTTTGAGAAGCTGTTCCATAGAAATGTTGCCCATTTCAAGGTTTTTGGGTCTCATGTGAGGACAGAGGCTCCAGGTGGAGTTAAAAATGTCAAAGGCATTTTTGTGGGATATGAAAAGGGTCTCTACAGAGTAATTTTGTCTGAGTCTGGTCAGGTGATTCTCACAAAATTTCTAGAGAGTGCTCCTGAACAGGAGAGAGTAATTGTTCACACATTTCCCACAGAGGACAATTCAGATGATGATGATGATTTTACTGATTACAGTGGTACTGATGATGACAGTGATAGCTCAGGGAGCTCAGTTGACACAGTCATTGAGAGGAAATCTCACACAATAGCTAGACCTTCACAGGTGGAGGATGAACCACTGTTTACTATTGGAACTGGTTCTCCAAAGAGTCCTGAGACTGAACCAGTGAGCAGAGAGGATCAGCACCTCATACGTAGGTCTGAGAGAGTTACAAAGGGTGTACCACCCAAGAGGTATTCAAAAGAGTTTGCCAACTTAGCTGTTGCATGTGTTGCTGTTGTACACAACCGAGGACAGGTTGAAGCTGTGTCTAAGTCAGAGACAAAGGCACAACAGAGAGTTGCTAGCCAAGGTAATGCATAAGCACTCATTCCTTGGAAGCCAGACAACCAAAGAGGTACACTGGGGAATCCAGTGGCGGGGAGTTCCAAGGGTGGAACTGAAACAACAGGGGAATGTTATATGTATAAAAACTGTTTGTTTTCCTCTCTGGATCAAGCTTTGCTCGCAACACGCATTGATTCTTTTGGGGGAGTATGTTACGAAAAAGGAGCAATGCAGCGAGCTGCAGCTGGCTGGGAGCGAAGGGACAGTCTATTCACTGTAATGAGCACCGGATGTTAGCTCAGAGTGTCACCTGACATGTACTGGAAGTACAGGGGTGGAGTCTCTCTCTCTGCTGTTGGTGTTTGGAGAGTACAGACGTGTTTCTTTGTACTGCTGCATAGACAGAAATAAAGGCATGTAAATACATTTCTGTCTGTCTCTTTCCCCCTCCTGGGGAAGACAGGGAGGAGGGAAGAGTGGTGTGTTCTTCTCACGTTTGAGGAGGATCGCCGATAGAGACCCCGTCTGTCATCCTGCCGGGAGTTGCAGACAGGGAGGTCAACAAGTAATCCAAGCCGGGTGCCTGGAGAATGGCAAATTCCTCTGACTAGGCTCGAGATTACAACAGTCTGGAGACTAAGACACCCATTATAAAAACAATTTACTTATTTCTCAGAGCCAAATCAATCAATGTCAAGAATAGATCATGTTTGGGTAACCAGCAAATTAACACCAAGAGTTACAAAAATAGAAATACAACCAAAAATACTTTTGGATCATAATGCAATCAAGTGTGAGATAAAAGAAATAGAGGAAAAAACTTTCTGATGGAGATTAAATGAAAATTTATTAGAGGACCAAAAAATAAAGGAGAAAGTGCAGAAGATGTTGGAGTACTTTGTGATTAATAGTAATAAACAAACAAAAATGAATGTAGTCTGGGATGCTAGTAAAGCAGTTATGTGAGGCTTCTTCATACAGCAAAATAGTATTAGAAATTTCGAGAAAAAGGAAAGAAATATTAAAACAAATCATGGAAAATGAGAAGAAGCTAGTTAAAAACACAAACAATGTGAAAATATATCAGAACATTAAAATTTTACAGAGTCAATTTGCAATGATTATATAAATCGGAATTTCACATTTCAAGATGGCGACGGAGAAAGTAGCCTAGTCAGAGTCCTCTGCTTTTAGTTAAGTTTTTAAGTAGTTTTTAAGTAGTTTTTAGCCACTTCTTGGTTTTAAACTCTCAGTTTTAACGTCTTACCGGCTGTTTTATCACCTCCGTGCTTCTCTTTGCCTTTAGTTTATTGTTTTATTGTTTTAGTTTATTGTTTTATTGTTTTACTGACTCGCTGGGCAAGAGAAAGTCGCCAGAGAAAGGACCCTCACCCCTTCACCATCCTCTGTCAGCCTGTTCCTGATGAGCTAGATGTTGGAGAAAAATCTTTAAGCTGCACGAAGAGTAACTCCCCTGTTTAAGCGCCTCTCCGGAGCCGAGAGACGAGAGAAGCTTGGACAAATGACTGAGAATTGTAAGTAAGCAACGAACTCCACCCACATCCCTTCGCTCACCACTCCTCTGCCTTCCACAACACTCTCTAAGGTGCATTAAGATATTATTGCGGATACTTCTCCTTATCTCCACTATGGGAAAGCGGCCAAGGGACTTGGATGAGGCAATGCCTCCCCTGAGGTCCAAACAGTCCAAGATTGACTCCTTCTTTCTTAACTGTAGCAGAAATAACGAGGAAGATAGCTACATGGTTGAAACTCACAATCGTTTTGATCCTTTGATTGACCTCGCAGCCGACGTGGAGGTGGAGGGGGTGAACTCGAAGGCAACGAATAATGCTAATGATAATGATAAAGAAGTGAAAGCCACCTTGAAGGGGGAGTCCGAGTTGGCCCTGGGTGACGGCATGGGATTCGACCATTTCCAATTAATAACTAGGACCCTGCGTTGCATCTTTAAGAGCATAAATGGGATCTCCATGCAGGTGAATAACCTCCACCAAAAGCTCGAGGCCCATTTGTTGGAGTTGCAGCACAACCTCACTCTGCCTCCGAGGGACTTAAAGGGACAGAGGTGCACCTCCCCTGTTAGACATGAAAGTGGTACTGGTGGTCATCTATTAAAAGCTCAATTGGACTCTCAATCTCTGATCCTACAAGCAAACAAAATTTGCCTAACTATACGCAGCAGTGACCCCAGGTCCCCAAGGTGGAATAATCCGAGAGACATCAAAGATCATCTAAGGCAACTCCTTCAGATTTGGCCTCCGCTAATTGATCTTAGTTCAGTGAAACTTTTGAACTACCACCATCGGTTTCAAAAAGTACTGCTCTCCTTCCAGTCACCAAAAATTCCTTCTATACTGGTTAGGCGTAAAGCGTTTTTGGCCACCTGGGGCATCTTCCCAACGAGAGTCTTTCATGACACCAGGATTAAACCTCTTTTCCGTAACATCGTACAAAAAGGTATCCGCTCACCAGACTGGCGCGATATAGCCTTGAAACTCAAGCTGCCCACTCGGGAACCTCACCCTCCCTCTCAGCCCAAGCTTCCTGGTTTATCTACCCCAGCAACAGAGAAGTATGACCAAAGCGGGCCCAGCCATCTGGCTGTTCCAGAGGAGAGGGGCCTTATTTCATCCTATAGCGAGTTGCCATTAGTAGAACAGCAAGAAGTTATAAACAGGCTTGATATACTCAAGCAGCAACTTACACATGTACTTCAAGAAAAAAATCCCTCAAAATCTGGTCATAGTAACCTACTAACTCAAAGGAACGCAGTCATGAAGGAGCTAACACCCCAGAAATCTCTGCCATATACTGGGACTCCAATAACGGATGATATGGCAGTCTGCCTGGCGGAAGTTCCCCATACATCGTCGCAACGCAGTCCCCCCTCACCTCTACTAATAGATCTCCAATCAACCACCTCGCCCTCCGTCTTAAAGAGCAATGTGCCAAACACCCCTCATCTTGGAAATCTGTCATTGTCCTATTCTTCTATGCCTGACCTGGAGTCTTCAATCAGTGCGGCCCAGTCAGATGACTGTACATCCTCGTTCTCTGCCAGTCAACCTCTTTTGGTAGAACCTTATTTACCTGCAACCTCTTCAAGCCAACATATAAACGTTAAGGAAGCCACTGCGCAAAGAGACAGCTCAGGTCTCATTGAAGACCCTGCTGGCCACATCAATCAAATTACCACCCCTTCGATACCTTCGGCAGTATCACGCCTGGTGCCGTCTCAGACCCTCGGCAATGCCTCTCCCACCAGTAACCCGAGTAATTGACTAGCATATAGTCCCTCTTTAAACTGCTTTAATGTGCTATCCTGGAATGTGGCGGGATGGACGTCCAAACAGGATGGTGGGAATATGAAAGAGTTTTTAGCGAAATTCCAGATTATGGGTATACAAGAGACCTGGTGCCTAGAATCGTCACCTCCCCCATCCCTACTGGGCTATGACGCCTTTGTGATTCCTGCGACCAAAACACATTTGTATGGGCGCCCTAGTGGTGGCCTGGTAACATTTGTTGCGCAGGGCCTTCAACTTAATATCTCTCCTCTCTTTTGGTTAGAGAGTAATTCCATACAAACTTTACACATCACTAACAGCCCGGTTGGGGACTTCATATGTGTCAGAGCTGCCTCTAGGTCCCAGCTCACAGAGGACCAACGCCCGGTTGATGTAACGTACAAAAGTCTTTATTGAAGTTTAGTTTCCATTTCAAACCCCAGAGCGTGCAGCCCTACGTCTTGGCTCTAGATCGGCGAAGTCCCCTCTGAGTCACTACCCCTTCCGCACCAGTTTAAGATCCTAGCCCGGCTCCACCTCCTGCGCTGTTCCTTCCTCCTCTGGGTCCTTCTGCCCCCTGGGGTTTCCTCCTTCCTGGACTCTTCTGACGCTGACCCCCCTGAGTCTTGCCCTTCCTTCCGGCGGGCTTTAGGACCTGGCTCCCTATCCGGGCTACCTGCTGTGCCGCTCGCCTGTACATTTGAACTTGGCGCGCGCGCCCAGCCGGTGACTTTCCTCTTGACCGTTTCCCCGCTCTCCGATAGAGGCGTGGTCAATCCCGACTCATCTCCTCTCTCTGGTGGTGAGAACACTGGTCCCGATGCCTGGGACTCCTCCCCCCCACTGCGCTCTGGTGGGGAAGCTGGTCCTGATTTCCAACTGCTGCTCAGGGAGTCCCCGCTGGCCCCTTCCTTCTGGGGTTTCCCCCTTGGCACCCCCCTTGCCCTGGCCATCGGCGCTCCTTTCTGTGAATCTTCCGATTCGCTGGAGAGACTCGTGGAATCTCTCTGACCACTGTCACTGCCTACACCCCCATCGGATTCCTCCTCCTCACTCTCCATTTGCTCCATCTCCTGTGTCTCTGCTCCTGAACCCCTGACATCCATCCCCCCCTCGAAGCCCCCCCTTCCCCCCTCCCCCTCTTCAGGTGCGGGTTCCGGAAGCTCCAGTGTTGTGGGGGTGAGCGCTGGATACAGTTCGTCCCCGGTGGCGTGCAGCCATCGGGATAAGTCCGGGAAGTCCTGCATGGGCTCATCGACGGCGATCTCCTCTGCTTCCATCTCTTGGGAGGCGTGTTCGAAACCTGGAGCCACCCCCAAATCCCCCAAGACCCCCTCTTCCCCTGGTTCCTGGGACGACACTGCGTGCCAAGGTCCCTTCAGCAGGTCTCTGCGCCAGCCCACTTCGGGTTGATCCTCCCACCAATAAGACCCTCCCGTGCCAAACCCTGAGAGCGATCCCTCTGGGGAACTAGTCCCCGGAGTCGTCTCCTCAGCTGATGAGAAACCCTGGAAAGTGCTGGCTGAGAGCGTGGGCGTGAAAAGATATTCGTCGAAATAATCCTCTGGCATGGGTTTGTGCGGGAAAATCGTATGGAATTCTTCCTTGAGCCACTGCTCCTCCACTGCATAATCCGGCACCCACCTGTTGGCGCTGGCTGGGGTGTCTTCTGTGGCGAGGAGATATTCAATCCCTTCCTCCCCCCACCTCGAGTCTAAAATCTCTGTGGCTTCATTGAGTGGCTCCTCTCTCGATGACCCCCCCTTCCCAGGTGCCCCCCTGAGCGGTTCTGGTGCTGTCCCTGGCGCCTGAAACCTGTGAGGTGCCTTGTAGGGCGTTAGCACTGATCTATGAAAGACCGGGTGCATTCTGGATCCCTCCGGGAGTGTCAACTGGAAGGCCACTGGGTTGATCTGTGCCTCGACTTGGTAAGGCCCTAGCTGCTTGTGTCCGAGCTTCTTCTTGGCTAGCGATCTGGCCGGGACTGCCTGGGCTGCTAACCAGACCCAGTCCCCCACCCGGATGTCCTCCCCAACCCTCCTGTGTCGGTCTGCCTGCACTTTGTAAGCTTGTTTTGCTAGCTCCAACTGCCTCCTGAGCTGCTCGTGGACCTCCTGTAACTCCGCTGCCACGGCCTCTGCTCCCTGCTGCTCCCCCTCCCTCACCTTCTCTAAACCCGGGAAGGTTCTGGGATGTCACCCATTGTTGGCGAAAAACGGTGTCACCCCCGTGGACACGTGCTTCGTGTTGTTGTAGGCAAACTCGGCCAGCGGTAGGTAGTCCACCCAGGTCGACGGCTGCTGGTTCACGTAGCATCTCAGGTACTGCTGCATGACGGCGTTGACCCTTTCTGCCTGTCCGTTGGTCTGCGGGTGTCTCGCCGACGCCAGGTTGACCTTGACGTTCAGGATGCCCATCAGCTTCTGCCAGAAGTTGGAGATGAACTGGCGCCCCCGGTCGGACAGGATAGACTGTGGTAGGCCGTGCACCTTGAACACGTGGTCTATGAACAGCTTGGCGGTCTGCTCCGCTGTGGCCACCTTCGCGCAAGGAATGAAGTGGGCCATCTTGGTGAACAGGTCTACTACCACGAGTACCGCTGTCTTCCCCCTCGAGCTGGGCAGATCAGTGACAAAGTCCAGAGCCACCCGCTCCCACGGTTCGAACGGTGTCTGTAGCGGTTCCAACAGCCCCGCCGGCGGCTTGTGTACCGGCTTGGCCCTTTGGCAGGTGTCGCACCTATTGACATAATCCGCGACTTCTCCCCTCATCTTGGGCCACCAAAAGTCTCTGGCTACTAATTCCACCGTCTTCTCTTTGCCGAAGTGCCCAGCGGTGGGCGCGTTGTGCAACTGCTGCAGTACTTTCGCGCGGAGGTCGTCTCCCGGCACGTAGAGGGCCCCTTTGCGGATGAGCAGTCCGTCACTTATTTGGAACTCGTCGCCCCTTGCTGTGCCGCTGCGCACCTCCTCCATCTTGGCTCGGGCGAAGGAGTCCGTCTGCAGCACGCGACGTACCGCGTCCAGGTCCACCGTGGCTGAGGCGCATGCCCACGCTTCCTGTGCGAAAATGTGCTTGGCCGCCGCCGGTGCCTCTTCCTCGAGATACTGCGGTTTCCTGGATAGCGCATCCGCCATGATGTTGCTGTCTCCCGGGATGTATTCTATCCTGAAGTCGAAATCTGCAAAGAACTCCGCCCAGCGAATGTGTCTCTGGTTCAGGAACCTCGCCGTGCGCCAGTACTCCAAGTTCTTATGGTCCGTGCGGACCTGCACCGTGTGTTTGACTCCGATGAGGAAGTGCCGCCACGCCTTGAAGGCTGCATGAATGGCCAGCAACTCCCTGTCCCAGATGGTGTAGTTCTGTTCCGACTTGCTGAGTTTCCTGGAGTAGAAAGCGCACGGCCTCCAGTCCCCCTGGTGGTCTTGCTGCAACAGGACGGCCCCCACGGCTCTGTCTGAGGCGTCCGTCTCAACCCTCATGGGCCTGGTGGGGTTCACATGTAGTAGTTCCTCGGACGCGAAGAGCCGCTTGAGCTTTTGAAAGGACTGCTCCGCCTGCTCAGTCCAGATGAACTTCTTCTTCTTGGAACTGAGGGTGTCGGTGATAGCCGCCGTCTGCATAGCGAAACCCCTGATGAATTTGCGATAGAAGTTGGCAAAGCCGACAAACCTCTGGACCTCCTTCCGATTGCGCGGGCTTTTCCAGTCCAGCACCGAGCGGACCTTGGCGCTGTCCATGGCGAGTCCCTTGTCGGACAGCTTGTAGCCCAGGAAATCCACCTCCGTCCTGTCGAACTGGCACTTCTCCAGCTTGGCGTAAAGCCTGTGCTCCCTCAGCCGCTGCAGGACTTCCTTGACATCTCTCTCGTGAGCCTCCGGCGACTCCGAGAAGATCAGGATGTCGTCCAGGAAGCAGACGCACTTCTTGTAGAGGAGACCCGCTAAGACGTGGTGCATGAAGGCCTGAAAACAGTGGGAACCATTTTGTAATCCAAAAGGCATAACTCTATATTCATAGGTGCCTAGCGGCGTAAACATGGCCGTCTTCCACTCGTCGCCTTCCCGCACGCGTATGAGATTGTACGCTCCGCGCAGATCCAACTTAGTAAAGATGCGACCCTTCCTCACCGTCGCCAGCAGGTCATCGATCTTGGGCATGGGGAAGGCTGAGGGCTTGGTCTTCGAATTCAAAATTCTATAATCAACTACCAGCCTCTTCTGGGGCGTGTCCCGCTTCTTCACAAAAAACACGGGACTGCCCCCCACTGCCTTGGATTCCCGGATGAATCCCCGCTTCAAGTTGTGATCTATGAACTCCCTGAGTTCCTGCAGTTCATCCTCAGACATGGAATACAGTTTCCCCGTCGGCAGCGTCGCCCCCGGCAGGAGGTCAATTTTGCAGTCGTAGGGTCTGTGGGGAGGCAGCTTGTCCGCTTCCTTCTCGCAGAAAACCTCCAAAAACTCTTTGTACTTGTTGGGTACTGCTTGCAACATGCCTAAGTTCAGCTGTGGTCCATCCTCGTGCCCCTCCTCTTCCGCGTTAGCGAGGATGCAGTGTTTTGCGCAGTAGGAGGAGCCGAAGGTCAGTTGACGCTGGTACCATGCTAATGCCGGGCTGTGCCTGTCCAGCCAACTCATGTCCAACACTATGGGCGTGTCTGACAGGTGGGTGACATTGAAGCTGATGACTTCGCGGTGATTACCAATTCGCATCACCATTGGAGGTGTCTGCTGCAGCACTTGCCCTCCCAGTAGCTCTCTGCCATTCACCGTGACTACGTTCAGGGGCATCGCGGCTGGCAGGAGCGCCACGTTGTGTTGCTTGAGAAAATCCACTCCGATAAAGTCTGCATTGCTGCCAGAGTCAATGGTAATAGGGACTTCCATGGTGAGCCCATTGGGAAGCTGGAGGGATGCGGTGAGCTGCACCACTGGTTTGGGTGGGAGGGGGTCTGTGGGCTGTAAGATCCCTGGGGACTGCTTCACTGACTCGTCTGGCTGGGCCCCAGTGCCTATGATTCCAGCCAGACTCCGTCGTTTCCCTGCTGTGGTACATTCTGCTGAACTGCTTCTGTAATCGTCACTGAGGCTGCAGTGTGCTTGTGCAGCCTCTGGGGACACTCTTTCGCCATGTGCTGAGCACTGTCGCAGATGTAACACTTCCTGTTCCCTCTAGGAGGCTTCATTTTGACTGCTCCCGGCGTTAGGGCTCCGGCTGCTGACTGAGCCTTAGCACCACCTAACTCCATCGGCTCTTCTCCCCCTCCCAGCGGAGGCGTGGATTGAGCGCGCGCTGTTTCCCTGGGAAAGGAGGGTGGTGCTCTTGCTGGCGTGCGTCCCCAACGCCCTTCCTCCTTGTTCCAAGGGCGTCCCTCCAGGCGCACCCCAATCGTTAGCGCCCTCTGCACCACATCTTTGGTGGTCTGGGGTCTCTCCCCCCTTGCAATTTCGTCTTTCACAGCACCGTTCAGCCCCTCCCAGAACAGGTCTCTGACGGCAGCGGACTCTTTCTCCCACCCCAGTGCGTTGACCAATGCGAAAAAACGGGAGTGATATTGTCTCACCGTGGCTCTGCCTTGTCTCAGTCCATGCACCTCTTTCCTGGCGATATCTACATCAATCTCTGACAAAAAACACGCATCCATCGCTTTAATGAAGGCATCCGCATTCCGGAGGGCTGGATCCTTATCTCTCCAGAGATTGCGCAACCATGCTTTAGCTTCTCCATGGAGATGACTGACTATGAAGCCTACTTTCTCCTCCTCATCTCTAAAATCCTTCTCCAGCAACTTTAGCGCATAAATCACGTCTGCTTTGAAGTTAGGATACTGCTGCAGATTCCCATCGAAATGAGACACAAGGCTCCCTCCTCTCTTTCCCAGCCCAATCCCCTCTGGTCTGGGTCCCGGCAGCCCCTGTGTAGTCAACGCTTCTAACCTGGCTCGCAGATCCTGGCAGGCAGCCGCTGCTTCCGCCTCCTTTTTCCTGGATGCCAAAATCTCCGCGTTAAGTTGTGTTACTGCGTTCCGCAGGCTTGCTATGTGTTCTTCGGTAGTCATTTTGCCTACTTTTCGTGAGCTCGCGAAGCACCAATATTCGCCCCTCGCTGCGTTCCCTCACGTTGCGAGGTTTTAAAAGTCGCAGAGGGGACTTACTGTCAGAGCTGCCTCTAGGTCCCAGCTCACAGAGGACCAACGCCCGGTTGATGTAACGTACAAAAGTCTTTATTGAAGTTTAGTTTCCATTTCAAACCCCAGAGCGTGCAGCCCTACGTCTTGGCTCTAGATCGGCGAAGTCCCCTCTGAGTCACTACCCCTTCCGCACCAGTTTAAGATCCTAGCCCGGCTCCACCTCCTGCGCTGTTCCTTCCTCCTCTGGGTCCTTCTGCCCCCTGGGGTTTCCTCCTTCCTGGACTCTTCTGACGCTGACCCCCCTGAGTCTTGCCCTTCCTTCCGGCGGGCTTTAGGACCTGGCTCCCTATCCGGGCTACCTGCTGTGCCGCTCGCCTGTACATTTGAACTTGGCGCGCGCGCCCAGCCGGTGACTTTCCTCTTGACCGTTTCCCCGCTCTCCGATAGAAGCGTGGTCAATCCTGACTCATCTCCTCTCTCTGGTGGTGAGAACACTGGTCCCGATGCCTGGGACTCCTCCCCCCCACTGCGCTCTGGTGGGGAAGCTGGTCCTGATTTCCAACTGCTGCTCAGGGAGTCCCCGCTGGCCCCTTCCTTCTGGGGTTTCCCCCTTGGCACCCCCCTTGCCCTGGCCATCGGCGCTCCTTTCTGTGAATCTTCCGATTCGCTGGAGAGACTCGTGGAATCTCTCTGACCACTGTCACTGCCTACACCCCCCTCGGATTCCTCCTCCTCACTCTCCATTTGCTCCATCTCCTGTGTCTCTGCTCCTGAACCCCTGACAATATGTGTAAACTTGTACAATCCATCTACCTCCTCCCATTCTCATTCAAATCAGCTTTGGGAGGATTTAAGATTTATCCTCGATAAATCCGTGGCTGAATTTCCAAAGTCAGAGATCCTTATAATGGGGGACTTTAATGCCAGAATCGGAGCAGATATAAGCTCATTCACCCATAAGTCGCAATTATTCATTGAAGAGGAGTGGTTTCCTACGTGGAATTCACATGATAAGACCATCAATAGGGCTGGCATCATACTACTGGAGTTTACCATAAACTGCGGGCTCCGCAGCTTGCATGGCACACACAAAGACTGGTCTGGGGGATTCTATACTTTTCTAGGATCGAGAGGGGCAAGCGTTATAGACTACATCTGGTCCTCCTCGGCACTTAATGATAAGGCATATTGTTTCAATGTGTTTAATAGAACCAAAAGTGACCACCTCCCAATCGCCATCTCCTTCCTCCACACACAGCTGGGGCTTCCCAGCTCACTCCACCTTCAGGACCCACTGATCTTAGCCCCCAGACGTAAGAAGTGGGATACCTATCTGGAGCAAGACATAAAAGTCCTCCTAAATTCCCCTGAGATCCTAGCCTTGAAAGCTCAGCTGTTAACAATGAATGTGAATCATTTCTCAACTTTTCATCAAATTCTAGCCTACTTGCTTCCTTCTCTCACGAAACCTCCCCATGCGATTCCAACCTGGAAGAATCAAACTTGGTTCGACCAAGAATGCAAACAGTGCAGAAGTTGGCTTAGATCTCTTCAGTCTGATTTGAAATCAGACAGCACCCAGAGCAAAATCAGGGAGGTAGCCCAATTCCGTTCATACTACAAGAAGCTGCTTCAACATAAGAAATTGCTCTTTGCGAAAGAACGCTGGACGACGCTGTCAGTGGCCATTAAAACCCGTGACGACAAGAAATTCTGGAACTTAATTAATGCAGGTTTAAGACCCCACTCATTCATCGTTAATAACATCACAGCAGCCAGTTGGCACTCTCGCTTTGCTCAGCTGTATTCTGCCCCAGATCCAGTAGTAAACGTAGTCTCTATTCTACCAGCATCTGCCTTGCCCACCTGGGAACCAGTTTCCCCAGAGAGATGTTTACAACTAATCAGCATGCTTTCAGGGGATAAATCCCCGGGGGAGGATATGATACCACCGGAGGTATTTTTATCGAACCAGACGTGGTGGGCCCCTATTTTAGCATCTCTCTTTACCACTATTAATGCTACTCTTAAGATCCCATCTAACTGGAAACAGAGCATAGTCATCCCAATACATAATAAAGTGGACCCACAAGATCCGCGTAACTATCGACCTATCAGCCTGCTGGATATCTCATACAAGCTTTATTCTAGATTCTTGCTAGAGAAATTAATCGAGTGGGCAGAAGAAACAAAGCTATTCCACCCGGAACAGGCTGGCTTCCGTAAAGGTCATAGTACATCTGGCCAATGTCTTGTTCTATTTACCCTGATTGATAAATACCTAAACAGGTTCAACTGCAAACTACACGCGGCTTTTGTGGACCTGACCTCCGCTTTCGACTCCATCCCTAGAGATAGGCTATGGCAGAAGCTTAGTTACACCAACATAGATAAGAGGCTCCTCCACCTTCTTATGGAAATTCACAATGATATATCGGTCAGAGTAAAATTTGGCCCTCTGGGAGCCCTTTCTGATTCTTTCCCTCTGAATAAAGGGGTCAAACAGGGCTGCCTCTTGGCCCCTTTTCTATTTAATTTCTACATCAATGACATCATTACAACCATGAAGGCCCTAAACCAATCTGCCCCCTCTTTACAACAGCTCAAGATCCCCATATTACTCTACGCGGATGACATGGTGATACTGTCTTTAACCAAGCAGGGCTTAAACAACATGCTCAGAGGGCTCATGACATATTGTGATACCAACTCCCTCAAAATCAATTTCGCCAAAACCAAAATTCTTACTTTTGGCACGAAAACTCGGAAGCCATTCTGGAATTTTGAGGGCCACTCTATTGAATATTGTTCAGCATTCAAGTATTTGGGTATCACTTTTCAGTATGGGCTTAGCTGGTCAGCTCACCTAAATATGTCCATCCTGGCTGCCCGTAGAACCATCAAAGCTTTGGAGAAATTCTTCTATGCAAAAGGCGGCCAGTTGGTTCCACCAATCAGAAAAGCATTTATCAGCAAAGTCCTCCCGATGCTACTGTATGGGGTTGCAATCTGGGGGTGGAATTTAAAAACACTACAATGGCTCGAGATTCTACAAAACTCCTTTGCACGAAAGGTACTGGGTCTACCCAAGGGCTCGATTGCTGCACAGTTAAGAACAGAACTGGGCCTCCCCTCCATTGTTGCGAGAGCCCACATTAGAATTATTAGTTTTTATTGTAAATTAATCAAAGCCCCAGGTTCCCTTTTAGCCAGGCAAGCCTTTTTAACTTGTTCTCACAGCAATAAATGGTCCAAGGCCATGGAGACTATTACTGCACGCTACTCCCACTTCCGGGTCGGCGCCATCGCCGAATGGCGGACTCCCTCCGAGCTCCGGAGGGAGCCTGCTGGGTAGGGGTTGGGTCCCACCGCGCCGGCGACGCGGGGACCCTCAAAAACCATGGGCGGTGATGCCCATGGACTTGGTGACTCGGCGGGCACCGTTTGCGCCCCCCGACCCATGAAAGAGCCTTTTTAAAGGCTGCGGAGCGGGTGACGGGGGTGTGTGTGGTGCTTTGTGTCCACTGCTTCCCCTGCCTAGCGAAGCCGCATGCCATTCGGCGGAGAGCACCGACTTTCTTCTATTGAAAATTTGGACTCAAAAGAAAAACCCGTGAGTAAATCTACCGGACTTAAAAGGAAAAATCTGATTTATGAATTTGGAGCGAGCGGGGGAGGTGCAAAAAGGAAGTCCGCCCCCCCCCCGTTGTAGAGGTTTTAACGCAAGGATTTAACAATTAAGATCGAGAGATGAACTTATTTATTCGGAAAAAGTTAATTTCACGAAGGGAAATTACAAGTAATTGTGCTGGAGGAGAAGATTGATTGGTGAGAACCAAAATGTAACCCCCCGGGAACCGGGAGCAATCCATTATGAGAGACTGGTGAAGAGACGCAGAAATTTTGACAGCTGTCAAAGTAGCTGTCAAAGCAGGAAAATAAAAGAGAACTTTGTTACGATGGCTTTGCTGGCTAGATTCGTTACAATTTGGACATAAACTATTGAAAACAAAGGCAACAAGTTATTTGACTTTTGGGTCTGATCTGGAAAGAAATTAAGTTACCATATTCCCTCTAGAGGGAGTTCTGGGACATTGCAACAGTGACAGCAAGTGGAAAATTACTATGAAATTGAGCAGGATTTGTTATCTCTTGGGAAAGCTGCAAAAACGAAGCATTATTTTGTCTACAGAGGTTTCTACACTAAAGGAGACAATGGATTTATCTATTGAAGAAAGGAAGGGACTTGACGTAAGTTTATGTTCTTGAATAAATAAAGCCTCTGTAGAGGAACCAGAAGTTTCTGAATTAGAAGGTTTTTGCAGCAGAACAGGAAAAAGAAACCTGAGGAATAACAGCTGGACTAAACTCGAAGTTGGAACATTTGGGACATCCAGACTTTAAAAGGATCAAGAAACAGAATTTGAGTTATACTCTTAAATATAGAGGTCTGGATGGAAGAAGAATGATCTTTTCTGAGAGTTTCTCCGAGATTGGACTTTCTGAAATTAAAAGCTACCAAAGAGACGGCAAAGCGGACTCGAGAGAGAGTTAGACATGGACGTGGGATCTCCAGTCTGGCAGTAGACAGATGGATGGATTTTGGGGATCGAAACTGGGAAAGGGTGGGGGAAGATTTGGAGTCCAAAGGCTGTAAAATTACATACTTTTTATTTTCTTTTTTTTTCATTTTCTCTTGTTGTGTGAGAAAAATAGGGGAATTCGTGGAAGGGAATTGGGGTCGATCTTAGGGAAGTATAAAAATATAAAGAGAAATGGTTAAATAAGATAAATTAATTTTGAATAAATGGGCTAATTATAATTATAACAAGGTTTTAAAATTGGGGGTAAGAATTTGTGGAATCAATCTAATGGAAATGGAATACAAGAGGGGGAGGGGGGGGGAAGTCCTGGAAAGATGTCAATGAAATTAAGTGTAAACTTTATCCTTTTCTTTCTTCTTTCTTTCCTTTTTTATTCTGGAAACTTTAATAAATATTATTTTTTTTTTAAAAAAAAATATTACTGCACGCTACTCCCTCCCAGATCTGGACACACTGTCAGCTTGGGATCAACATAAAATCCAGGCCTGGATTCTTACTAGAGACGAGGCCATGGACCGGGCACAGTCCACCACAGCTCGCCTCTCCATGTGGCTCCCTAAAGTGAAAGTGGTAAGATCACTTGCCAACTACTTGATAGACCTGACGGAGCCCAATTTGAGAAGAGCGTTTACCATGGCCCGTTTCCATTCTATACCCACGGCCTTCCTGCAGGGGATTTACTCTAAGACCCCCTATTACTCAGCGTCTATGTCCATGCACAATGAATGAAGTAGAGGACTTCATACATTTCTTTTTCTACTGCCCTATTTATGAGCTAATAAGAACTAAGCCCCTCCTCTTGATCCCGTCCACCATCACATCTAAGGAAGACTGTTTGAAATCGCTTCTTGTGGGCGCAAATCCCCAAGTTACACGTGGGGTGGCAATCTTTATAGTGCAGTCCTTGAAACTCAGGGCTACTCTGACGGGGTAATGTGTCCTAGACCTGGACCTGTCTTAATTCTTTTATTACCTTTTTAACCTAATGTCCCGAGCCTATTTTGGGGCCATTATATGCTTTATATACATTCGCAGTAATATCGCTTTGAATTTTGTTTGGTTGTTTGTCTCTAGCATTTTTATTATTATTATTATTATTATTTATTATTTATTATTTATTATTTATTATTTATTATTTATTTATTTTTATCCTGCTATGGCTGTATGCTAATGCAATAAAGGTTTGATTGATTATATAAATCAAGAAGTTGAATGGAATATTAAAAGATTGAGACAGAAAATTTTTGAATATGCCAATAAATCTGGAAAATGGTTGGCATGGCAAATTAAAAAAAGGAAAGAACAGAGTGTAATTAATAAGATCACAGTGGAAGGAAAAGAAATAGATAATCCGAAAGAAATTAGGAAAGAATTTGTAAAATTTTATAGGCAATTATATAAAACAGCAGGGAAAAATGATGGAAAGAAGATAGAGGACTTCTTGAGACAGAAAGGGGTGCAACGAATTCCGACAGAAAAGGAAGACCAACTGAATGATCCAATTGAAATAGAGGAAATTAAAGCTGCTATAAAAGAATTGAAAAGCGGGAAAACACCAGGACCAGATGGATTTACAGCAAAATACTATAAAGAAATGAAACAAACCCTACTTATACCGTTGAAAGAAGTTATGAATAATATATTAAGAAAAGGAGAATTACTAGAAACATGGAAAGAGGCATATATTACATTAATACCAAAACAAGATTCGGACTTAACACAAGTAAAGAATTATAGACCGATTTCGCTGTTAAATAATGACTATAAGTTATTCGCAAGTATACTGGCAAATAGACTGAAAAAGATTTTGAATTTTTCTCTTTTTTTTTTCTTTTTTTTGCGAAACCCCCCCTCCCCCCGGGACCAGGGAGAATCCCGTGTTTAAGTCTGGTGCAGAAAAACAAGCTGTCAAAAGAACTGTTAAATGGACAGATTGAAAATTTGTTAACTGATATCTCTCTGAACTAAAAGTTAAATTGTAACAAAGTGGTTGGAGACTCGATAGAAAGAAATAAAAAAGATTTGGACTGTTGGAAAAAGTTTACAAAGTAACCAGAATCCCTCTAGGGGGATTCCAAAGCTACTACAATGGCGGCAGATGGAAAACTACAGGCAGAGATAAACAGGATGTTTTATCTTGTGGGAATACTGCAAGAGCAGAGTCTGAGTATGAACAAACAATTAATGACCTTGACTTCAGGAACAAGCAACTCTGCTGAAAGCATGAAGGAACTGACAGGAAAGGAATCTGCAGCCGAAACAGAAAAGATACATCAAGAATTGGAGGAAAGAGAGCAAGGAGAGGAGAAAGAACAATTGAAATATACCAACAAAAAGTCCATAATGGTGGAACGCAAGGGAAAAGACTATTGGATTATCTGGATTACAACACTGCAAAAGATGTTAAGGATGAAGGAGGGGGCCCCTGAAGTATCTGCAACACAGGAACTTGAAGGATATAAGAAATATGATTGGGGCTATCCTTTTGATTATGAAAGACTGGTTGACCTTTGGCAACAGTTCCTATCAAGCATCTATGAGGGAAGAAAAATTGGAGTGATGGAGAATGGATTCTTTCGAGATTCAAGGACCGATATAAGAGACTTCCAACAGAATCGACGGAGAGGAACTGAAAGGGACTTAAAGGCTCTCGACGTGAGGAATCCGGGCTGAAAATGATGGTTGATTTTTATTTGAAAAGGGATCAGAACCTGGGAAGGGGGGAGGGGGAAATATCTTTATTATTGCTATTTAGTTACAGAAGGGTAAGAACGATGATAAATTTTGGGTTGGGTGAATAGGGTCTATATTTAAAAATGGGAAATCGAGGGAAGGGAATCTACGCCGACCTTAGGGAAAAATTTAAATGTTTATAAGAACTGGGGACAAGAGAAATCGGGCTAATTATGAAGAGATATATTTAAAAATATCAATTATAGGTTAAGAAGAAGAAACTAAAATTTGCTGAACGAATTATGGGAATAGGGATGTATGAAGAGGGGGTGGGGGGGAGTCCGGGGAACAAGGTTAAGAAAATAAGGTGTTGTGATGATATTTGTTTTGTTTTTGTTGTAACTTTTGTGTCTGTGTTTTGTAACGTGTGTTTGCCTCTAAAAAATGTGAAAACCCAATAAAAATTATTATTAAAAAAAAAAAGATTTTGAATGAGATAATTCATAAAGACCAGGCAGGTTTTTTACCTGGCAGACAGATGAAAGATAACATGAGAAATCTAATTAACGTAATAGAATATCTGACTGCCAGAAATGAAAAACAAGCGATGTTAATTTTTGTTGATGCGGAAAAGGCTTTTGATAATATATCTTGGGAATTTATGTTGAAAAATTAAGAATTAATGAATACTGGACAATCCTTCTTAAAAGGAATTAAAGCTATATATTCAGAACAAAGAGCAAAATTGATTGTGAGTAATATAGTAACAGAGTATTGAGATTATGAAAGGTACAAGACAAGGGTGTCCATTATCGCCACTGTTATTCATATCGGTACTGGAAGTTCTTCTAAGGACAATAAGGAAAAATGAGACAATAAAGGGAGACAATCCTGGAGCAAGCACTTTGGAACTCAGGGAAAAACTTTATTCACAAAAGCAAAAAAAAACCCTGGCGATAAAGCACACATGCTTTTATCTCCGGCATAAAGAAAACTTTACTCTAAACTTAACTCATATCAGCAAACATGCCCATGGCCACAAACTGAGTCTGCGAGTCAGGTCAAGGGGGGAAGAGAGAGAAACACGGGTGAACAGACTATGTATACAAACCAACTCACATTCCTGGATGCTTCATGACTTCCAGCTGCTCAGTGATTAGAGCGACTTGTTACCTCTTAATCCTTTAGTACCAAGACCCCCTCTCGCTCGTAACACTGAGCTGTACCAACCTTAATTCAAATTTAAACCTGAACAGAAATATTTATGAGATTGCGGACTCAAAGCTTTTGTAAAATCGTCTGCGAGATTTTCTTTGCTTGGACAATACTTTAGTTCAATTAAGCCTTGTTTTACGCTTTGGCATACATTTTGATAACGGATATCCAAGTGTTTTGTGAGTGCCTTGAATTGACCTGATTTAGCTAGTTTAATACAAGGTTGATTGTCTTCCCACACTCTGATAGGTAGGGAACATTCTCCAAACAATTCTTGTACCAGTTGCTTATAAAATTCCAGTTCTCTACATACATCTGATAATGCATTGAACTCAGATTCAGTTGAACTTAAAGCTATAAGTGATTGCTTTCTTGATCTCCAACCAATTAGTGCATTTCCAAATTTTATCGCCATTCCTGACACTGATTTTCTATCTGGTCCAGCATCTACCCAACTGCTGTCGGCCCAACATTCAAGTTGTGTGCTGCCCTCTGCTGATAGTTTTAAGCGAAACCTTTTGGTAGTTTGGAGATACCTTAAAACTCTTTTTGCTCCTTGCCAAGCATGCATTGATGGTTTTTCAGCTTGTCTGCACAGCATGTTGACAGCATATGTTATATCGGGCCGAGTCCACTGTGCAATGTGGAGTAGACTGCCTATCGCTGACTGGTAAACCCCGGGATTACTGAACTCTGCCTGTTGCTCGGCTTGAGCATCCTTTATGTAACTTAACTCCATTGGGGTTTTAACACCAGCACAGTTGTCCATTTTAAACCTTTCCAGCAACTGCTGGATCCTGGATCTTAGCTTCTTGGCTAAGCCAATAGTTCCCATTTTCATCTTGTTGAATTTTAACTCCTAGATAAACAGATACAGTGCCTAGTGATTTTTATCTGAAACTTTTCTCCAAGCTTTGTGGCAAATTGTTGTGCAAGTTTATCGTCCTTTCCACTGTATAATAAATTGTCAACAAATATCAAAACTGCTTCTTGTTCATATTCCGAGCCTTTTAGATAAAGACACGCATCTGCTGCACTCTTTCTGAACACCATGCTCTCTAGAGCATCGTTTAAGCAGGAATTCCAATTATGGGTGGACTGTTTCAACCCATAAATGGATTTGTGTAGGCGCCAGACCTGGTTTGGCTTGTCTCCTTCAAAACCTGGTGGTGGTGTCATATAGACTTCCTCCTGGAAGTCTGCATTTAAATAAGCCACATTGACATCAAAATGAAACAGCTTATTTCCCTTCTTAGCTGAAGAGGCTAGAAGCATTCTTAATGACTCCGATCTTGAAGTAGGGGCATAGATTTGAGAATAGTGAACACCTTTGCACTGCGAAAATCCTTTTGCAACTAGTCGGGCTTTATATTGCAACTCCTCAGTAGTTGTGGGCTTTAAACGATGTACCCATCGACAACCTACAGCTTGTTGCCCTTTCGGAAGCTCTGTACTTGTAAACACACCGAGAGACTTCATTGAAGCCATCTCCTTTTCCATTGCTTCCTGCCACTTTACGGCTTCTGAGCTTGGAAGCTGTTGTACCTCTATATAGCTATCTGGCTCACACTGTGCCATATTTACGTATACACTTGTCACCTTAAACCGCTCTGGTGGTTTGCCCTTTGTGGTACGTTTTGATCTGCGCAATTGTTCCTCTTGTGCCCCCTCTGACCGTTGGCTGTCAGAATCTGTCTCAGACTTTATATCTGGATACGCCTCTAGGGATAAAGACCTCTGTTTAGATACCTCCCTTGGGCTTGGTGTTGCAGGCGACCTGCTTCGCTTTTGCTGTCTGCTAGGCCTACTGACTGGCGATGTTGGAACACTCCTAGATTCTGGCTTTTCTACCTTAGGAGAAGAACCTTGTGCCTGGTCAGAATCTGCATCTGAACCATGTGCACCATCCCCTTCTGGCTCACCACCCTCTGGACTTTCATTCTCAGCATAAATGCCTATATCATCTCTCAAAATGTCAGGGTTAGCATGTAAGTGAGTCCATCCGGATTGCTCACAAAATTCAGCGCTCCTACTGATGACCACTCTTGTAGTATCCCCATTTGGGTTCACAAACCTCCAAGATTTGGCGTGTGGTTCGTACCCACAAAAGATGAGTTTCCTAGCCCATGGACTTCCCTTTTTCCTTGACGCTTTTGGGATAAGTACATAGGCTTGAGATCCAAACACCCGAAAGTAATTAACTTTGGGCTTCTTCCTGTATAAAGCAAAATATGGCGTAGTGTCAATTACCGAATTATATACTCTGTTCAGAATATGAGTAGCCGTCTGCCAGGCTTCCGCCCAGTAACTTTGAGGGAGTTTAGAATCAAACAACATAGAGTTTGCCAACTCTTGTAGAACCCTGTTTTTACGTTCGGCCACGCCTCCCTCTTGGGGGGAATAAGGTGTAGACAGACGATGCTTAATTCCCTTTCTCTTAAAGAAATTCTGCAACACAGACCCGGTAAATTCTGACCCTCTGTCTGTCTGAAAAGCAAGTACTCTAGTACCGAATTCAAGTTCTACTGCATGAACCCAATTTTTAACTGTTTCTGCAGTATCTGCTTTTGTTTTGAGAGGGAAAAACCATGTGACTTTTGTTTTGTCATCCGAGAGACACAGTGCATACCTCGAACCTCCCACGCTAGCAACAGGCATTGGGCCACATAGGTCCATATGCACAAGTTGGAATACTTTGTCAGATTTCCTATCTGAACTGGGATAACTGCATCTATGAACCTTCGCCCTTTTGCATGCAATACAATCCAAATACTTAGTACATTTGTTCATTTTGCACCCTTCTGATAATTCGGGTTGCCTTTTAACATACTGAAAGTTAATATGTCCCAAACAGCGGTGCCATAAATGAACACAAGAATTATCGGTGGGCGAGTTCACACAACCAGCACGAACCTGTTCAACTTCATCTGGACTTGTCTCAAAATAATATAACCCATTTCTGCATTCCACCTGCAAAAGAGATACGTTATTCTTTGAAATAGTGCAAACCCCATTTTCAAACACAGTTTTAAACCCATCTCTATCAAGTTCTGACACAGACAAAATACACCCCTTCATTCCCTTTAGCACATAGGCATCAATTTCTGTATGCAAACAATTCAAGAACACTGTGCCTACGGTCTCTAAGGAACGCTTAGTTGAATCTGCCATTGTCACAACTTTAAGGGTTTGCAAATGCCTGCAATTCTGCAAACATACACTAGATGGCGCCACCAGGTGGTGAGATGCACCACTGTCGATTAACCAGCGTAGATTGCTGCCTTGGCCACGCCCTTGCATCAACGCCATTGCTGAAGCCATGTGCTGGGTGCTGTGGGAGTAGCCACGACCTCCTCCTCTTCTCCGACGTCCCCTGGAACTCCTTGTCTGGTAACTAGGGGGTAACGGCCTTGGTGCTGTCTTGACCAGGTTCACGTGTGCAGTTCCTGATTAAATGGGAAGAAGAACCACAGCGAAAACAGTGTCTAGCTGCAAAAGCATTTACTGTATTCTCAAACTCAGCATCCCCACTCTTAGGCACAGCACAACTCCCCTTTGATGACAAACCTCTTTCTCTTTGCCTTTTATCCTGTTCATCTGCAAGCTGAGAAGAAATGTATTCAAGGGTTAATTCAGCTGAAGGCATAGCTTCCAAAGTTAAAGCTAGAGTCTCATAGCTTTTATCAAGAGAAGACAACAATATGTATGACTGCTGCTCCATAGAGAAAGGAATGCCCAGCTGTCTTAGTTGATTAAAGGCAGACACCATTTTGGCAATATGTTCTTTCACACACGCTCCCGGTTGGAGACGTAAATCAAACAAACATCTTGTAGCATGGATCTTGGCCCCCGCAGTGTTTCTGGAATTTAGCCGCTGCAGAACCGTCCAGACCTCATGCGTGTTCTTTAACTCAGAAACGTAAGGCATTTGCTCTGGTCCCACTGCCAAAACTAATAGACCTTGGGTTTTCCTGTCACGTTGCTGTGAAGCTGCTGCTGCTGCTTTGTCTTCTGCAGACGCGCCTGCAGCTGCCTGTAAAGGTGGTGCTTCAGCACAACTCCACAACTCTTTTGCTTGTAACCATACCCTTACTCTAGCCTTCCAATCTTGCCAGTTTTTTCCATTGAGTCGCGTAAACGGGACAGCAAAACTTTCCTGGAACTCTGCCATCCTCCCTGGGGCTTAGGAACGATACTCACACACCTGTAGGCCGTCTCCCAGCATCTGAGTTGGCTCCTTGAGGAATAAGACGTCTTCCAGCGAGTACAAACTGCGCAGTACCTGTTTAAAACTTTTTTTTCCTAGGCACATTGCAGGACTCAAGCTGCTTTGAAGGCTTTCGTTTTCGGCAACCGCTTCTGTCTTTGCTCCAGTCCTTTCATAAATCGCTCTGAACTGCACTCCTTATCTCCTTCTTGACGTACAAACAGCCATAACCTGTCCATTAAACTTTGAGTAGTTTAATGTTAAGTAAACGTCTAGTGCGCTTCCAACGCCATAAGTCTTATCTCAGCAGAGAATTTCGTGCAGCGGCTGAAGGAGGCACCTTTTATAAATGAAGAATCCTGGAGCAAGCACTTTGGAACTCAGGGAAAAACTTTATTCACAAAAGCAAAAAAAAACCTTGGTACTAAAGGGTTAAGAGGTAGCAAGTCGCTCTAATCACTGAGCAGCTGGAAGTCATTAAGCATCCAGGAATGTGAGTTGGTTTGTATAAATAGTCAGTTCACCCGTGTTTCTCTCTCTTCCCTCCTTGACCTGACTCGCAGACTCAGTTTGTGGCCATGGGCGTGTTTGCTGATATGAGTTAAGTTTAGAGTAAAGTTTTCTTTATGCCGGAGATAAAAGCATGTGTGCTTTATCGCCAGGTTTTTTTTTGCTTTTGTGAATAAAGTTTTTCCCTGAGTTCCAAAGTGCTTGCTCCAGGATTCTTCATTTATGAAAGGTACTGACTCTCCTGCCTCCTTCAGCCGCTGCACGAAATTCTCTGCTGAGATAAGACTTATAGCATTGGAAGCGCACTGGACGTTTACTTAACATTAAACTAATCAAAGTTTAATGGACATTTCAGTCGGTCGGAAAGAGTATAAAGTGAAAGCCTTTGCCGATGACTTGGTACTAACAATAGAAAATCCAGCCACAAGTGCTAAAGAAGTATTAGAAGAGAGAGAACAGTTTGGGCAAGTGGCAGGTTTTAAATTGAACAAAAAGAAAACCCAAATGATTGTTAAAAATATGAAACAGGACCTGGTGGAAGTGTTGCAGCAACAAATTGGCATTGAAGTGGTTAAAAAAGTTAAATATTTAGGAATTTGGTTAACTACTGAAAACATTGATCTTTTTCAAAATAATTATACACCGGTGTGGAATGGAATTAAAAGAGACTTGGAAATATGGGGAAAGATGAAACTCATTTTGGGGAAGGATCTCTGCTGTCAAAATGAATGTACTACCAAAGATGTTATTTTTGTTTCAATCAATTCCAATAATCAAAGGGGCAACAATTTTTAAAGAATGGCAAAAAAACAATTTCAAGATATATCTGGCAGGGGAAGAAGCCGAGAATACAGTATAAATTATTAACAGATGCTAAAGAAAGAGGAGGCTTCGCCCTGCCAGATTTGAAATTGTATTATGAAGCATCTTGTCTCTGTTGGTTAAAGGAATGGATGGTATTAGAATCATAGAATCATAGAGTTGGAAGAGACCACAAGGGCCATCGAGTCCAACCCCCTGCCAAGCAGGAAACACCATCAGAGCACTCCTGACATATGGTTGTCAAGCCTCTGCTTAAAGACCTCCAAAGAAGGAGACTCCACCACACTCCTTGGCAGCAAATTCCACTGTCGAACAGCTCTTACTATCAGGAAGATACAGATTTGTTAGACTTAGAAAATATCCACAACATGTTATCTTTCATATGTCTTTCAGACAGAATTCCTGCCTGGTCTTTGTGAATGTACTTAGATAAAACCTTCTTTAGCCTGTTGGCCAATATAGTTGCAAAAATTTTGTAATCCACATTGAGTAAAGAGATTGGTCTGTAATTTTTAACATTGGATTTATCTTGACCCTGTTTAGGAATCAGAGTAATATAAACTTCCTTCCAGGTTTCAGGTGCTTTGCCCCCTCGCAGAATCAAATTAGATACTTCTACCAGAGGTTGGATGAGCCAGTCTTTCAGTGTCTTATAATATTTCACTGATAGACCATCAGGTCCTGGTGTCTTGCCAAGTTGCATTTAATTTATTGCCTGTTTCACTTCCTGGTTTGTAATTAAACCTTTTAGTAGGTTCTTTTTATCCTCCGGAATCTGCTGCAAACCATTAATCCTTATAAATTGCTCGATTTTTCCCATGTCCTCTTTATCTTTTTTATACAGTTGTTTATAATATTTATAAAAGCATTTTCTAATGTCTGCAGGGTTCTCTACAGATTTTCCTTCTGTTACAATGTTTGTAATAGTACTTTGTTTTTGTCTCTTCTTTAATTGCCAGGCTAATAATTTCCCACATTTATTTGCAGATTAAAAATTTCTTTGTCTCATCCTTCTTATCTTCCATTCAATTTCTTGATTTACTAACTGTGAATATTGAACCTGTAAAGCTTTAATATCTTTTTGTATCTGCAAATTCTTTGGGTTTCCTCTAAGCTTCTTCTTTGTCTTTTAGTTGTTCCATAATTTTATCTTTTCTCTCATTCTGTGACTTTCTCCTAATTGAGTTTTGTTGTATCAGAAACCCTCTCATTACAGCTTTGCTGGCCTCCCAAATAACCCTTATTTCCATTCCTTGATTCATATTAAGTTCAAAATAATCCTTTAGGGGTTTTTGGGCCTTATTAACAATTGCTGTACTTCTCAACAAATCTTCATTCATTCGCCATCTGAAGGAACCCTGAACAAACATTTTCAAATCCATAAAAACTGCATTATGATCCGAGCAAGTTTTAGGGCAAATTTCTGTTTTTATTACTTTAGGAACCAAGTCTCTGGATATCCATAAATAGTCTATTCTCAAATACTTGGTTTGCATCTGAAAAAAGTGAAGTCTCTTTCCGTTGGATTTCTGATTCTCCATATATCTGACAAATCAAATTTTTCAGTTAGGTCAAAAAAAGTCTTGGGTAGTCTGCCAGAATTTGTAACCTTTGATCTCTGAGTTCTATCCATCAAAGTAGATGCGACTCCATTCAAGTCCCCCATCAATATAATTTTATAATCCATATATTCCAAAAGACTTGTTTCCAAGTTCTTAAAAAATTCCGCTTTGCCATCATTAGGTGCATAGATTCCTAATAACAGGTATTTTTCGCCTTGTGCTGTAATTTCGACTGCTATGTGTCTTCCTTCCTCATCTTTGAAAGCAAATTTTGGATTCCATTTTTCCTTAATGCAGAGAACCACTCTTCTTTTTTTTTTTTTACTTTGTCAGAAGAAATAAATTCTTGGCCCAATCTTTTATTTATTAAAAATTTTCTGTGTAGTCTTGTAATGTGGGTTTCCTGTAAGCAAATTATATCCAAATTTTGTTTTTTCCAAAATATGGTAATTCCCCCCCCCCCTTTTCGGGGTAAGTTCAAGCCATTCTCAATGCCATATTGTCTACTTACAGGGACGCTGCCTCCACTCCCAGCGGCTGTGAGGTTTGTAATCCAAGTTCTACCGAGTGCTTTTGCATAAATCTGTCCTTCTCCTCAAGAGTCTTTATCTTCTGCTTTCTTCCTTCAAATTTGAAAGATAGGCCCTCTGGAAATTCCCACCTAAAAAAGATGTTCTTTCTCCTCAGGATGTCAGTCAGGTCCCTGTACTGGGTTCTCAGGTTCAAAAAATGCCTAGGAACCTCTTTGAAGAGTAGAACGGATTTATCGAGAACTTTGAGGCCTTTTTTATAGTGATGTCCCAGAATGATATCTCTTTGTTCCTTGGTCTTAAAGACCACAATACAATCGTAAGTTATTTTGGTCTCTTTTTTAGGGCCAAATCTGTAAGCTTTCTCTACCCAATCTTCCACTTTCTCTTTTTTCGGATCCTAGAAATCCACAAAAAATCCTATCAAAGATTCTGAGTTTATCTTCTTCCAGAAAAGGGACCCCTCTCAATCTCAGATGTGATTCTTTCACAGTCAATTGGAGAAAAGCAATTGAATTTGCGTTTTCGTACTGCAAGCGTTCCAAATCCTGCACTCTAACATTCTCCAGCTGTGTCAACCTTGCATCATGTGAGTTTATCTCATCTTTCATGTCGGTACTTAAATGTTCAATCTTCTTTCCCAACTTGTTTATAGAAGCTGTGTTACGGTCTAATCCTTCTTTAATATCATTTAACATTGACATCACCGACTCCTCAAATTGTGGTGTTGCTTTAGAACCACGTCTCAGCCTTTCTCTTTCTGAACTCATAGCTAAAGAATGTCAAGGTCAGTCACACAGTCTGGTACAATAAAGGAGAAAAACAAGTTCCCTCCACCAATCCCACTGCAGCCAGATCAGGAGCAGCTTCCTTAGTCTTTCCCTTAGTTTTTAAAACTTTCCTTAGTCTTTAAAACTGATTAAATCCCAACGACAAAAATGGCTAAGAGAAAATTTTCCAAGGCTCCCCTTACTCTGAGGGAAGAAGACACTTTTTATACACTTTACAATGTCGCCAGGTAGCACAGGAAAGTTTATGACCAACTCAGTAGAGACAGGGATTGAATGTTTCCACTTCCATTGTGACGTCACAATGGAGACTAGACTTCCCTCCCGTGTGGTCCGCTGCCGAAAGAGGATATCTCAGTCTTATTAACAGATTTCCAAAATAGCACGAATTGTCCAAAGCCCCCTTTCCTCCCGGGGGGGGGGGTCCTAAATTGCTTGTAGAATTTTAAAAGTTTTTCTTTCCTTTTAGGCTTCGGTCTTAGCACACTGATTTTTACTTTGTTCAACAAAGGGGACCGACCTGCGTTTTTAAGTCTTCCTTTTCTTCCCAATTTTCCAGATCAAGTTTTTAAGTACTTACAGTTCTAAATTTCAGTCTCTTTTTTAATGAAAGAATTGGCCACTCCAGCTAGCCAGTCTCGGAGCTTCGCTGCTTTGAAGGGCACACTCGTTTCTGCTGTGCTGCGTCTCCCACCCCGCTCGCTCTTGGGGCTCTAATGAGCTTACCGGGGAGCAGGGGAGTCGCTAAAATGCACCTGCCGGAGCACCACGTCCTCAGAACGCCTGATCTGAGGTTTTTTTCCCAGGGAACAGTGACCCTCTCATGGTCTCCCCAACTTCAAAGCACAAGGGCTCTTTCAGCCGAAAAAGCTCTCAACTGCCATAACTGTGTGGCCAACCGATTGGTTAGACTTTGACAGATCATTTGAATACACATCCTTTCCAGACACCTGGTTTTACCCATTTACTAGATGCGGTAGCGCCGTTTTTCCTATTAAGTGTTTCCCTCAGCTACTTTTATTTACAGGGGGCCGGTAATATGTTTGTTGTGTGTTTACTCTCCTTAGGTGATGACAGGTAGGTATACAGGGAATAGCCAATACCAGGAACTCGTTTGGGTGCAGTTTCCTGTTGAACAGACTACCTGCTGCTCTGGTGCCATTCCTTTCTGAATAGTTGGCTAATGTCTCTACGCCTTCCTTTTAGCAGGAACAGATTATGCTGAGTCATTATCAAGTTGTTTGACTCAGAATGTCTCTGGGCTTCCGCTGGAATTCTTGTGCTAACCCCCTGCATTTCCATTTCTTCAGGCATGTTCCTTTACATTGTATTGCTGACTGCATCTGCTGAATAAACTGAATCTATTGTCAGTTACCCTGCCTGGTGTGTTTTTTCTAACTTGTTTGGCAACCTTTTTTCACCCAAGTGAATGAAAGGTGTTAGCCAAATACTTTAGAAGGCCTGTGAAGTTGCCTTCTGCATTTTTAGTTTCTAGGAATAAAGCAAAACATGTTAATTCATGGGAATGAAGGATTCATATAGAGAAACACAACATCGCACACACACCCTTTACGGCGTTTATCACAGTGTGCGCACGTTCTTTCCCTCTCCCTCCCTTCCACGGCAGCGCTTTCCTCCTCAGGGACGGGGCAATCTTGTGCCACACCGGGTGCCGTTGACGGCGGGAGGCGGCTCACCCGTAAAGGGAAGTTTTCCTTCTGCTCGTATGTTTTCCCTCTGCACATAACTGTGGCCTTATGGGAAGCATTGCTTCTTTTCTCTTGCATTCTGGGAAGTCTTGCTTATAATCTTTTCTCTGTTTCTGCACACACTGTACGAACCTGTCCCAAACACCAAGACATTCTCTCATCGTTCAGTTCACCTTAAGTTCATGGTGACTTGTACTCCATGCATAGCTGACCACATCTATAGCTATGTTAATCTTTAGTTATTATTAATGAGGAGGTTTCATGCTTGTCTAGTCCCAACCTCGTTTCCCAGCCTTTAATCTACCAGTGATTAATGTTCACATGTAATTCCCACCCCTCACATGTAATTCCCGCCTTGCATTTGCATTAACCAATAAGCAATGAGTTTCTTTGTGTTTGTATCAACCAATCAGCCACAAGCACACCTGTGGCAATGTTTGTAATATTCAATAAAAGAGAGTTCCCGGGACTTCCCGGCAGACGCCTCTCATGACACCCACTGCTCGTCTGTCGTGATTTTCATTCCTACATCTGGTGACCCCGACGTGATTCGAACACGCAGCCTTCTGAGGTGGAGACTTGGCAAAAGATCGGGAAGACCCTCTTTGCAGAACCGAGGGCTTCAATTCATTGTCTGCTCACCTGGCAGAAATGTGCAGCTGCCGTTGCTAAATTAGGACCCCAGGTCCACCAGGCGTCTCCTTCGGCCCCTGCCCTTCTGGCTGTAGCAGACAATCCCCCCCCTCCTTATCCCAAGCTTTTGCCTCCATTGCAGCCTTGCCAACCCCTCCCTACACCTCAGCCCACAAACCCATCCACCCCTCCCCTTCCTCCTTTGCCTGCCACAACCCCTGCGTGCTCTCCTACAGGAGCTGTGCGCACCTCAATTTCTCTGGCTAGGCAGAAAGGAATTCTGTCCTTAGAGGAGGAATCTGTGTGGGCTGGGGAATTGCCTTCTGCTTTCCCTATTAGCTCTTTTGTTAATATTAAACAACAGCATTCAGAGCCCTACTATCAATTTATAGATAGATTGAAAGAAGCAGTGACCAGGCAGGTTGATAATACTACCGCCCAGAATGAACTGATGAAAAAATCGGCTTTTGAAATTGCAAACACCGACTGTAAGAAGGCTTTGCAGTCAATCATTAACCGTCCTCAATACGATCCGGCTCAGATGATTTCCTGTGCGGAAATTGGCAACCAGAGCCATGCCATGTCCTTGCTTGCCGGAGCCAATCCAAATTTGGCAGCCAACCAAATGCTTTTATTTGCTGTTCAATATGTAGTTTTTGAAAGTGAATTTAAGCATAGTGCAGTAGCCCTGTCCCGTTGGATGCCCTTACTGTGTTTACTAATGGAGCCCCCTCCAGGGGGGTCGTTGCATGGCAACAAAATGATAAATGGCACAGCCTCTACATTCTTCCACAGAAGTTTGCCCAGCATTCTGAGCTGGCAGCTGCTGTTAAAGTTTTGCATCATTCCTCCACGCAGCCAATTCCATGACCCCATACGTGGCTTCCTTTAATGTTACTTGTGCCCGTATGGTGAATTGCACAAAAACCAACTGTGTGAAAATGGGCAAGGATAATTTTAATTGCTCTGATTATGCAAATATTTCCTATGTATATAAATACACAGAGCTGCCTGAAGGCTGGTTTTGGTCGTGTCCAGGCTTTACATTTAATTACATTCCTGCAAACATCAGCCATGGCACACCTTGCTGCTTAAGCGGTATGTCTATTATTTTACCAAAAAAGCATCATTTGTCCCGCTCTCGATATTGACGCACTGTGCAATTGATTAATGATTATAACGATTTTGTTTTTCTCCCTAGCAGATCTGAATATTTCTCTCTAGCTGTCTCTCTTTTAGGAGTTCCTGGATTGGCTGTACGAAATAGCAGGAATATTAACTCTTTAGCTTGCTCCGCAGCAAAAGCCTTGAATTCTACTTCACAAGCTCTTCACCTTTTGAATAAAGAACAGAGTGAATTGCGTCATGGACTCTTATAGACCGCTGCTATCGATTATCTATTGATGCTCCATCATTACGGATGCGAACAAGTGGAAAACATGTGCTGCTTTAATATCACTGACAATTCTAAGGCTATCCAAAAACAAATCTCTCATTTGCAAAATCTCACACATCACATCAAACAGGATGTTGGTTTTCTGCTTACTGCTTGGCTGCCACACTTTACTTGGCTTCGTAGTCTTTTTCAATATGCCATTGTTATTATATGTATATTAATTTTGTTTTGCTGCTTCCTCCAATGCATTCCTGGCCTCATAAGTCTTTTCTCTCGGCTTCTCTCTCCCCCTCAGCCACCCAATAAAATCCTTGCTGCTTATCTTGCGAAATGGCAACACCAACAGTAAACCAAAGGGGAGAAATGGGCAGAGTTATCTCGAGCATGCGCTGGCAAACCACGTATCTCGTGGTATCTTCTGTCCCATCCTCCCTGGCGAACTTATTTCGGGCATTTGCTGGCACACCACTAATCCCGAAACATTTTTGCCTTACCCAGTATGCCTCGCAAATAAGAAAAGAAAGGGGGAGATAAAGGGAAGTTTTCCTTCTGCTCGTATGTTTTCCCTCTGCACATAACTGTGGCCTTATGGGAAGCATTGCTTCTTTTCTCTTGCATTCTGGGAAGTCTTGCTTATAATCTTTTCTCTGTTTCTGCACACACTGTACGAACCTGTCCCAAACACCAAGACATTCTCTCATCGTTCAGTTCACCTTAAGTTCATGGTGACTTGTACTCCATGCATAGCTGACCACATCTATAGCTATGTTAATCTTTAGTTATTATTAATGAGGAGGTTTCATGCTTGTCTAGTCCCAACCTCGTTTCCCAGCCTTTAATCTACCAGTGATTAATGTTCACATGTAATTCCCACCCCTCACATGTAATTCCCGCCTTGCATTTGCATTAACCAATAAGCAATGAGTTTCTTTGTGTTTGTATCAACCAATCAGCCACAAGCACACCTGTGGCAATGTTTGTAATATTCAATAAAAGAGAGTTCCCGGGACTTCCCGGCAGACGCCTCTCATGACACCCACTGCTCGTCTGTCGTGATTTTCATTCCTACACACCCGCCTCCCTGTCTTAGCAGGGTGGTGCTGTGAAGGGGGCGTGTGACGCTGGCTGCTGGCTCTGGCTTTCAAATAGATAACCAGTGCTATAATACAGTCATAGGCTGATGTCAGGGAACTGCCATCAGAGCTGGAGGCGGAGGGAAGGCTCCAGAGGGATGCCGGAGAGGGTCCCAGTAGGGAGAGAGGCAGCCCATCTGCTGGGGAAGGAAATCAGCGTAACACCAGTGGAGAAGGGGGTCAGAGAGGGGATTTGGAGAGGAGGCTCCAAGACTCTTTGCCAGAAACCAGCAGGGAGAGCACGGGTACTCCGCTGCCCACTCCCTCCCTGCGCAGAAGACTTCCGCGCAGGGAGAGTAGGAGGAGACTTGGCGTCAAATAACTTCTTTGCTGGAAGAGATTCAAAAAACGCCCACTGACGGATACTGCCAGCGACTGAGACAGCCACGAAGTGAAGGGCTGTCCAGACAGAAATGGTTCAACCAGACCACCAAGCCAAGAGTGGCGGCAACTTACGCACAAGCAACCCCTAGAACCATTACAGCAATCCGTCAGTCACCGAAGTTGCTTGTGCGCAGCTCCAGAGAGGCGGCACAATGAGCCAACCCAGGGAAACCGGAGAGACAGAGCAAGCAGCTGGAGTGCAAAATCTGGTAGAGAGGAACCGAGATTTGGAACAGCATGTGGCTCTCCTGACGGCGCGGCTGGACGAAAGATGAACTCAGGATGCACGGGTCAGACCCACCCCCATGGCAAGGAAGGGCTGGTACACAAGTTTGGGGGAAAGACCCAGGACTACAATGCGTTCCGAACGGAAATAGAGTACGCTTTGGAACTGCAGCATAATGACTTTGCTGATGATGGGGAGAGGGTAGCCTACATCGTAGGGCATCTGGAGGATGGGGCACGCGAATGGATCAGGCCCCTAATGGCCACGCAAAATGCTGCCTTGAAGGACCTTAGGAAATTTTTTCAAGCGATGAATGCGATGTATTCCAGTGAAGTGGAGCAAAGTGTGAATCGGCGGGAACTGATGGGGTGCAAGCAGGGGAACCAGTCAGTGAGAGACTACTGGTCGCGCTTTGCGATGTTGATCCACTGGCTTGGGTGGGATCTGGCTTGGGTGGGATCTGGTTTGAGGAGGGGTTGTCCCCAACGGTGAAGGACGAGCTGTCCCGTGCGCCCTGTCCACAGTTGATGGATCAGCTGACCAAGGCTGTGCTTGCGATTGGAGTGCGCCAGGAAGCGCGGGCTCAGGAGAAACGCGAAGTGAGAGGGGAACGTTGCCATGACTACCGCATTCCTGAAATACCGAGACAGCTTTCCTAGGCGGCTGAGCCAATGGAAATAGATGGCGCGCGAGAGGTTTCAGACCTCAGGGAAGGTCGCAAGAGGGAGGGAAAGGATTGGAAAACCACCAAGAAGTGTTTCCTCTGCCAACGGACAGGATATTTTGCCAGGGTCTGCCCTCAAAGGAAGGCCTGGCAAGGGATGGTGGGAGCTGCTGGCTGTGAGGAGAAGGGGGAGGAAGTGCAGGCGCAAGGAAACGACAACGCCTGGCTGCCAACCAGCAGGGGCAGCAGCCAGGCCAGCAACCAATAGAAGTGCCCCAGCCTGACCCTCCCAAAGCAGCTATAGCCATAGAAGTGGTGCTAGAACTCCCGAATGGGCACCCAGTCAAAGTTAAGGGGCTGCTGGATTCAGGCAGCTTCTGCAATCTTTTCAGCAGGGACTTCGCTCTGGAGCATCAACTCCACCTGCTGCCCCTGGATTATCCCTTGCAAGTGACCACTATCGATGGCAGGGAACTTCGGGGGGGGGGAGTGACACACCAGACCCCGCCAATGAGAATGAGGGTTTCCAGGCACACGGAGACCATTGCCTTTCACGTGGCCACACTGGCAGGGCTCCCGATAATACTGGGGATGAGCTGGCTGGCACTGCATGATCCAGTAGTGTCATGGCATCAGCGGTCAGTCACCTTTGGGTCAGCTTACTGCTTGGAACACTGGGGGGGAGAACCCAAGGATGACAGTGGCCAGGGTGGCTGGGCTGGCTGTGGAACCAAAAGGGGAGGTGCCACCACAATATGCTGACCTGAAGGAAGTCTTCAGCGAGAAGGAGGCAGATAGACTACCCCCCCATAGGCCCTTTGACTGCCAAATCAACTTACTCCCAGGGGCTCAGCTGCCGGTGGGTAAGCTGTATGCCATGTCTGACCGGGAGATGCAAGAGTTGCGACAATTTATTGACAAGAACCTGAAGAGGGGGTTCATAAGAGAAACAAAGGTGGTGGGGGGCAGTCCGGTGTTCTTTGTGGACAAAAAAGAGACTAATCAGCCCAGACTTGTAGTGGATTACCAGGCCGTCAACCTGGTGTCCGAACCTGTGACCTTCCCGATGCCCAGGATTGACGACATTTTAACACGGGTGAGGCAGGGGGAAATTTTTACCAAGCTGAACCTCAGGGGAGCATACAATTTGATTAGGATGAGGGAGGGGGAACGAATGGAAAACCACCATGTTCACCCCCCTGGGGGCTTTTGAATACTTGGTCATGCCATTTGGATTACAATCGGGCTCCGCCTGCTTTCAAGCTTTCATGCACCACGTGTTGGGGTCCCTGCTGTACAAGAACTGCATAGCCTTTTTGGACGACGTCTTAATATATTCGGACAATGAGAAGCAACATGTCAAAGACGTCAGGGAAGTGCTACAGAGACTGCAGAAGCACCAGTTGTGGGTCAAGCTGGAAAAATGCCAATTCCACGCCAGAGAGGTCGAGTTTCTGGGGTACAAGTTGTCAGACAAGGGCCTAGCTATGGACCCAAGCAAGGTGCAGGCAGTGCTGGAATGGAAGGCCCCCAAAACCCAGAAGGATGTGCAGAGGTTCCTAGGGTTCAGCAACTTCTACAGGAAGTTCATCAAGAACTTCGCCCACTTGACAACGCCCATCACAGATTGCCTCAGTAGCAAAAAGAAGTTCACCTGGACAGAAAGTGCCCAGCAATCCTTTGAAAGACTGAAGAAGGCGTTCGCTTCGGAAGAGCAGCTCCTACACGTTGATCTGGAGAAGCCCATGAGGCTGGAGACCGACGCGTCAGACCGGGCCATTGGAGCGGTGCTTTTGCAGCCAGGGGCCAAGAAGGGCTAGAGGCTGTGTGCCTTTTTCTCGAGGAAGCTGAGCAAGTCGGAGTAAAACTATACGGTGTATGACCGCGAACTGCTTGCGATCTATGCGGCGTTTCACCGATGGAGACATTTGTTAATAGGGGCGCAGCACAAGATCCAGGTTTGTACAGATCACAAGAACTTGGAATACTGGAGGACCGCGCAAGTACTCAACCATAGACAGATTCGATGGGCACAGGAGTTCTCCAAGTTTTCCTTCGAGATCCGATACGTGCCGGGAGAGGAAAACGTAAGAGCAGATGCGCTCTCCCGGAAGCCGGAGTACATGGAAGGAGAGGGACCCCCGGAGATCCGACATGTGTTCCCCGAGGACCGATAGGTGTGTGTGGGAGCGTTGGTTGGGAAACGAGAACTGGCCGGCCTTACTAGAAACGACGAGTTCGCTCAAACTAAAATCAGGGAACTCCGGGACAGAAGGGAAAACCACAGAGGGTTTGAGGAAAAGGAAGGGCTACTGTACTATAAGGGGGCGCTGTATGTACCGGGGGAGACCTTGAGGGGGAAGGTACTCAAACAACTCCACGACAACCCAACAGCTGGGCACTTTGGACAGCACAAAACCATGCTGCTTGTCACCAGGCAGTTCTGGTGGCCAAGGGTGAGGGAAGATGTACGGGAATATGTACGGGGGTGCGACCGATGCCAGAGGGCAAAGGGGGAGAGGGCGGCCCCCGCAGGGTTGCTGGAACCCTTACCCACGCCGGGAAGACCCTGGGAGGTGGTGTCCATTGATTTTATGACAGATTTGCCCAAGTCAAAGGGGAAGACAGCAGTCATGGTAGTAGTCGATCTACTGACCAAGATGTGCCATTTCATAGCTTGCTCACATGCGGTGATGGCAGAGGAGACAGCCAGGTTGTTTGTGGATCACATCTTCCGGCTGCATGGGGCTCCTTCGAGGGTCGTCTCAGATCGCGGGAAACAATTTACTTCCCGGTTCTGGAGGAAGCTCATGAGCTTGCTGTAGGTCGAGGTGGGCTTCTCGACGGTGAGACACCCGGAAACCAACGGGCAAGCAGAAAGAGCGAACAGTATACTCCAGCAATACCTGCGCTGCTACGTCGGCGAGAGACAGAACGATTGGGTAGAGAAACTTGCGCTGGCGGAATTTGCATACAATAACGCTGAACATGTGTCCACGGGAATGAGCCCGTTCATGGCCAATTATGGGTGTCACCCCAGGGCCTTCCTGGGGAGGGTGGAGGAAGGGTGGAGTGTACCTGCGGCTGAGCACTTTGTGGAAGAAATGGAGGCCTTGCACCAGCAACTCAAGATGAACTTGGAGCGCACCAAGGAAGTTTACAAGAGGCAGGCAGACAAGCACTGTCGGGAGGGGGAGGCCATACGGGTGGGAGACCGAGTGTGGTTGTCAACCCAAGGGTTACCCCTAAAGGGAGGGTGCAAGAAGTTGCAGCCAAGGCGGCTGGGACCTTTTGAGGTAACACAGCAGGTGAACCCTGTGGCATTTAAGCTCAAGTTGCCTGAAAGCATGAAGATACATCCGGTCCCTACTCTCACCGTACAGGGAGGGGCAGGAATTTCTGGGGCGGGAATTTCCGGGGCGGGAGGGAGGAGTCACCACCCACCCGCGGGTAGAGGAGAGGGAACACCACAACCAAGCCACGGAAATACTCGATTCCAGGTGGCGAGGGCGCCAGGTGGAGTACTTGGTAGCTTGGGAGGGAGAACCCAGGTCAGAAAACACGTGGGTTCCCGCTGAGGCTATCAATGACGGGTATTTGGTGGAAGAGTTCCACAGCCTGTTCCCAGATAAACCAAAACCACTAGCGAGATTCTGGGAGGAAGAATTTGGAACCACAGACGACGAAGAGGACTTTGTGGGTTTTCCTGCCTCAGAAGAGGAGGGAGGGGAGGTGTCAGAGGGAGAAGAATCAGACTGGGAGGCCCACCCCACGAGAAGAGATCGGAGCGGGTGGGAAGCGGGTTTTGAATCCTCTGAGGAAGGCGACAGCTCCTTCCATGGATTCCCCGCATCGTCGGCCGAGGAAAGGGAGGAGGTTGGATCAGAAAATCGGGCCGGGGGTGGAGGGGGTCCTGGGGGGGAGGTGGATGTCAGGGAACTGCCATCAGAGCTGGAGGCGGAGGGAAGGCTCCAGAGGGATGCCGGACAGGGTCCCAGTAGGGAGAGAGGCAGCCCATCTGCTGGGGAAGGAAATCAGCGTAACACCAGGGGTGAAGGGGGCAGATGGGGGAATCGGCGAGGCGGTCCCATGACTCTTCGCCAGAAACCAGCGGGGAGAGCACGGGTACTCCACTGCCCACTCCCTCCCTGCGCAGAAGACTTCCGCGCAGGGAGAGTAGGAGGAGACTTGGCGTCAAATAACTTCTTTGCTGGAAGAGATTCAAAAAGCGCCCACTGACGGATACTGCCAGCGACTGAGACAGCCACGAAGTGAAGGGCTGTCCAGACAGAAAGGGTTCAACCAGACCACCAAGCCAAGAGTGGTGGCAACTTACGCACAAGCAACCCCTAGAACCATTACAGCTGACTCGGCCCTCCAGACGTTTTGGGACTACAACTCCCCTCATCCCCAGCTCACAGGACCAGTGGTCAGGGATAATGGGTGTTGTAGTCCCAAAACAGCTGGAGGGCCAAGTTGGGCCATGCCTGCTATAGTAGGTGGGGAGGAAGCAGGTTCCAAGAAGCACACATTCCAACTGCAAGATTCCTTGTTTACAAATGCAACCGAAACGAATCTTGCAAAGAGCACGTCATAATGAAATACGCAATTGAATGCGCCTAGTTTTGAAAAGGGAAACCCCTCTCTTTGTGGCCCTTCTTTCAAGCGTGGTTAATGCCTGATGTTTACAGGTAAGACCAGGGGTCAGCAAACCTTTTCAACCGGGGGCCGGTCCACTGTCCCTCAGACCTTGTGGGAGCCTGGACTAGATTTAAAAAATAAATAAAAAATGAACAAATTTCTATGCCCCACAAATAACACAGAGATGCATTTTAAATAAAAGGACACATTCTACTCATGTCAAAACATGCTGATTCCCGGACTGTCCGCCGGCCAGATTGAGAAGGCAATTGGGCCGGATCTGGCCCCCGGGCCTTAGTTTGCCTACCCATGGGTAAGACCTACTACTACAGAAGGAGGACGTGGGTGGTGCTGTGGTCTCAACTACTGAGCCTCTTTGAAGTGAAGGACATGAGGCAGGAGTTGGTAATGTTGCTATCAAAGGGTTAAAAGGTAGCAGAAACGCTCTAATCACTGAGCAGCTGGAGGTCATTAGGCTTCCAGGAACATGAGTTTGTATAAATAGTCAGTCTCCCATGTGTTTGTTCCCTTTTCCCCTTCTCCCCTTTTGGGCGTGTTTGCTGATATGTGTGGTTCGTCGCCGGGGGTTTTTTTGTTTTTGTAAATAAACCTTATCTTTGAGTTCCAAACCGCTTGCTCCAAGACTCCTCTTTGAAAAGATACTGCCTCTCCTGCCCTTCTAAACCGCTGCGCGAAATGCTCTGCTGTAGTGGGACTTGTGACGATGGAAGCGCACTGGGCATTTACATTAAACTAATTAAAGTTTAATGGGACAGGTTATGGGAGTTTGTACGTCAAGAAGGAGATAAGGAGTGCAGTTCAGAGTGATTTATGCAAGGACTGGAGCGAAGTCAGAAGCGGTTGCCGACAACGAAAGCCTTCAAAGCAGCTTGAGTCCTGCAACGTGCCTAGAAAAGTTTTAAACAGGCACTGAGCAGTTTGTACTCGCTGGAAGACGTCTTATTCCACAAGGAGCCACCTCAGCAGCTGGGAGACGGTCTACAGGTGTGTGAGTATCGTTCCTAAGCCCCAGGGAGGATGGCAGAGTCCCAGGAAAGTTTTTCTGTCCCGTTTACGCGACTCAATGGGAAAAATTGGCAAGATTGGAAGGCTAGAGTAAGGGTTTGGTTGCAAGCAAAAGAATTGTGGAGTTGCACTGAAGCACCGCCTTTACAGGCAGCTGCAGACGCGTCTGCAGAAGACAAAGCAGCAGCAGCAGCTTCACAGAAACGCGACAGGAAAGCCCAAGGTCTACTAGTTTTGGCAGTGGGACCAGAGCAAATGCCTTATGTTTCTGAGTTAAAGAACACGCATGAGGTCTGGACGGTTCTGCAGCGGTTAAATTCCAGAAACACTGCGGGGGCCAAGATCCATGCTACAAGATGTTTGTTTGATTTACGTCTCCAACCGGGAGCGTGTGTGAAAGAACATATTGCCAAAATGGTGTCTGCCTTTAATCAACTAAGACAGCTGGGCATTCCTTTCTCTATGGAGCAGCAGTCATACATATTGTTGTCTTCTCTTGATAAAAGCTATGAGACTCTAGCTCTAACTTTGGAAGCTATGCCTTCAACTGAATTAACCCTTGAATACATTTCATCTCGGCTTGCAGATGAACAGGATAAAAGGCAAAGAGAAAGAGGTTTGTCTTCAAAGGGGAGTTATGCTGTGCCTAAGAGTGGGGATGCTGAGTTTGAGAACACAGTAAATGCTTTTACAGCTAGACACTGTTTTCGCTGTGGTTCCCCTTCCCATCTAATCAGGAATTGCACACGTGAACCTGGTCACGATGGCACCAAGGCTGTTACCCCTAGTTACCAGACAAGGAGTTCCAGGGGACGTCGAAGAAGAGGAGGTCGTGGCTACTCCCACAGCACCCAGCACATGGCTTCAGCAATGGCGTTGATGCAAGGGCGTGGCCAAGGCAGCAATCTACGCTGGTTGATCGACAGTGGTGCATCTCACCACCTGGTGGCGCCATCTAGTGTCCGTTTGCAGAATTGCAGACATTTGCAAATCCCTAAAGTTGTGACAATGGCAGATTCAACTAAACGTTCCTTAGAGACTGTAGGCACAGTGTTCTTGAATTGTTTGCAAACAGAAATTGATGCCTACATGCTAAAGGGATTGAAGGGATGTATTTTGTCTGTGTCAGAACTTGATAGAGTTGGGTTTAAAACTGTGTTTGAAAATGCGGTTTGCACTATTTCAAAGAATAACGTATCTCTTTTGCAGGTGGAATGCAGAAATGGGTTATATTATTTTGAGACAAGTCCAGATGAAGTTGAACAGGTTCATGCTGGTTGTGTGAACTTGCCTACCCATAATTCTTGTGTTCATTTATGGCACCGCCGTCTGGGACATATTAATTTTCAGTATGTTAAAAGGCAACCTGAATTATCAGAAGGGTGCAAAATGAACAAATGTACTAAGTATTTGGATTGTACTGCATGCAAAAGGGCGAAGGTTCATAGATGCAGCTATCCCAGTTCAGATAGGAAATCTGACAAAGTATTCCAACTTGTGCATATGGACCTATGTGGCCCAATGCCTGTTGCTAGCGTGGGAGGTTCGAGGTATGCACTGTGTCTCTCGGATGACAAAACAAAAGTCACATGGTTTTTTCCTCTCAAAACCAAAGCAGATACTGCAGAAACAGTTAAAAATTGGGTTCATGCAGTAGAACTTGAATTCGGTACTAAAGTACTTGCTTTTCAGACAGACAGAGGGTCAGAATTTACCGGGTCTGTGTTGCAGAATTTCTTTAAGAAAAAGGGAATTAAGCATCGTCTGTCTACACCTTATTCCCCCCAAGAAGGAGGCGTGGCCGAACGTAAAAACAGGGTTCTGCAAGAGTTGGCAAACTCTATGTTGTTTGATGCTAAACTCCCTCAAAGTTACTGGGCGGAAGCCTGGCAGGCGGCTACTCATATTCTGAACCGAGTATATAATTCTGTAATTGGCACTACCCCTTATTTTGCTTTATATGGGAAGAAGCCCAAAATTAATTACTTTCGGGTGTTTGGATGTCAAGCCTATGTACTTATCCCAAAAGCGTTAAGGAAAAAGGGAGGTCCAAGGGCTAGGAAACTCATCTTTTGTGGGTACGAACCACACGCCAAATCTTGGAGATTCGTGAACCCAAATGGGGATACTACAAGAGTGGTCATCAGTAGGAGCGCTGAATTTTGTGAGCAGTCCGGATGGACTCACTTACATGCTAACCCTGACATTTTGAGAGATGATTTAGGCATTTATGCTGAGAATGAAAGTCCAGAGAGTAGTGAGCCAGAAGGGGATGGTGCACATGGTTCAGATACAGATTCTGACCAGGCACAAGGTTCTTCTCCTAAGGTAGAAAAGCCAAAATCTAGGAGTGTTCCAACATCGCCACCCAGTAGGCCTAGCAGACAGCAAAAGCGAAGCAGGTCACCTGCAACACCAAGCCCAAGGGAGGTATCTAAACGGAGGTCTTTATCCCTAGAGGCACATCCAGATATAAAGTCTGAGACAGATTCTGACAGCCAACGGTCAGAGGGGGCACAAGAGGAACAATTGCGGAGGTCAAACCGTGCCACAAAGGGCAAGCCGCCAGAGCGGTTTAAGGTGACAAGTGTATACGTAAATATGGCACAGTGTGAGCCAGATAGCTATATGGAAGTACAACAGCTTCCAAGCTCAGAAGCCGCAAAGTGGCAGGAAGCAATGGAAAAAGAGATGGCTTCAATGAAGTCTCTCGGTGTGTTTACAAGTACAGAGCTTCCAAAAGGGCAACAAGCTGTAGGTTGTCGATGGGTATATCGTTTAAAGCCCACAACTACTGAAGAGTTGCAATATGAAGCCCGACTAGTTGCAAAAGGGTTTTCGCAGCGCAAAGGTGTTCACTATTCTCAAATCTATGCCCCTACTTCAAGATCGGAGTCACTAAGAATGCTTTTAGCCTCTTCAGCTAAGAAGGGAAATAAGCTGTTTCATTTTGATGTCAATGTGGCTTATTTAAATGCAGACTTACAGGAGGAAGTCTATATGACACCACCACCGGGTTTTGAAGGAGACAAGCCAAACCAGGTCTGGCGCCTACACAAATCCATTTATGGGTTGAAACAGTCCGCCCGTAATTGGAATTCCTGCTTAAATGATGCTCTAGAGAGCATGGGGTTCAGAAAGAGCGCAGCAGATGCGTGTCTTTATCTAAAAGGCTCGGGATGTGAACAAGAAGCAGTTTTGATATTTGTTGACGATTTATTATACAGTGGAAAGGATGATAAACTTGCACAACAATTTGCCACAAAGCTTGGAGAAAGGTTTCAGATAAAATCACTAGGCAATGTATCTGTTTATCTAGGAGTTAAAATTCAGCAAGATGAAAATGGGAACTATTGGCTCAGCCAAGAAGCTAAGATCCAGCAGTTGCTGGAAAGGTTTAAAATGGAAAACTGTGCTGGTGTTAAAACCCCAATGGAGTTAAGTTACATAAAGGATGCTCAAGCCGAGCAACAGGCAGAGTTCTCTAATCCCGGGGTTTACCAGTCAGCGATAGGCAGTTTACTCCACATTGCACAGGGGACTCGGCCCGATATAACATATGCTGTCAACATGCTGTGTAGACAAGCTGAAAAACCATCAATGCATGCTTGGCAAGGAGTAAAAAGAGTTTTAAGGTATCTCCAAACTACCAAAAGGTTTCGCTTAAAACTATCAGCAGAGGGCAGCACACAACTTGAATGTTGGGCCGACAGTAGTTGGGCAGATGCTGGACCAGATAGAAAATCAGTGTCAGGAATGGCGATAAAATTTGGAAATGCACTAATTGGTTGGAGATCAAGAAAGCAGTCACTTATAGCTTTAAGTTCAACTGAATCTGAGTTTAATGCATTATCAGATGTATGTAGAGAACTAGAATTTTATAAGCAACTGGTACAAGAATTGTTTGGAGAATGTTCCCTACCTATCAGAGTGTGGGAAGACAATCAACCTTGTATTAAACTAGCTAAATCAGGTCAATTCAAGGCACACACAAAACACTTGGATATCCGTTATCAAAATGTATGCCAAAGTGTAAAACAAGGTTTAACTGAACTAAAGTATTGTCCAAGCCAAGAAAATCTCGCAGACGGTTTTACGAAAGCTTTGAGTCCGCAATCTCATAAATGTTTCTGTTCAGATTTAAATTTGAATTAAGGTTGGTACAGCTCAGTGTTACGAGCGAGAGGGGGTGTTGCTATCAAAGGGTTAAAAGGTAGCAGAAACGCTCTAATCACTGAGCAGCTGGAGGTCATTAGGCTTCCAGGAACATGAGTTTGTATAAATAGTCAGTCTCCCATGTGTTTGTTCCCTTTTCCCCTTCTCCCCTTTTGGGCGTGTTTGCTGATATGTGTGGTTCGTCGCCGGGGGTTTTTTTGTTTTTGTAAATAAACCTTATCTTTGAGTTCCAAACCGCTTGCTCCAAGACTCCTCTTTGAAAAGATACTGCCTCTCCTGCCCTTCTAAACCGCTGCGCGAAATGCTCTGCTGTAGTGGGACTTGTGACGATGGAAGCGCACTGGGCATTTACATTAAACTAATTAAAGTTTAATGGGACAGGTGAGCTGTGCACAAGCAAGCTGCCAGCTAGCTCTGTGGAGACTCCTTTTATTGGCACAATATGCAAACTCAGGCAGATGCATTTTGGGCTGTGACCTTTACACATCTTTCAGTCCCAAGATTGTGGGGTGGTACAAAGTTATTTTGGCACCTGTTTCCACTGTGTCAGTTTCCCCTTGCACAATGTATGACGAAGGAGACAAAGGTCACAGACAGGGCATGGCAGACTACTAAGACTGCAAAAGGTTAGACAGAGGGCAAGATGTTCAGACAGCTGTGGCCTTATCTGTGAGGGGGAGTGTGCTCCGCACCCCAAGGTCACACGTGCAGACAGTTGAGGCCAGGACCTGATAATAATTTATTTATACCCTGCCCATCTGGCTGGATTTTGACGAAGAGTGGCCCTCGGTCCCTCCACTTCGGAGACCCATCCCAGCCCCCCACCCTCACGACCAGAAGGAAATGGAAGAGTGTTAAAAGCAAAATTGAGCGAAGCCAAGGGTGACGACGACAGGTATTTAAAATTCTGCAATTCTCCATTTCTCCTCTAAAGGACAAGAGATGTTGTTGTTAAATACCATGGTAATTTTAAAAAATACATAAAATTAACATGTAAAAACAGGAAACACTCCCACTGTGCATTCTTCCTCCAAATGCCTCCGATCTGTAGGGCTTTTGGTTTCAGGAACACAACAGGAACATCCATGACGCTTCCAGAGCTCTGCACGATCATCTGGGATACTGTATCAGTCTCCCCCGGGTGTGACTTCTGGCCATTGCTTCCCATTGCATGTGGGCGTCAGAGAGAGCAAATCCAGCCCTCTCTGGCATCCCAGTCAGCAAACCACCACCATCTTGAAGTGTCCAATGTGACACAGCTTCAATTCCTGCTGCACACACACTGCCCGTTGGCTCAAACTGCTTTTGCAGCTTCGGGAACAAACAAAACAACTCCCCCATTCCCCTTTCTCTTCTCAGGGAATGAATCAGAAGCATCGGGAAATGTCCTCCCTCTGTAGCACATAAATCAAGGGCTACATTTTTGGCAAAGGCTTGCCACATCAAGTAGCTATTCTGTCTCTCGAAAAGCAGCTTTTCCCATTCCCTCTACATAACTCAGGGGCTGGGATCCAGTCCTGCTCCATCTCCACTCCAGAGATTCCAGAGATTACTCTGAGCCAGGAAAACATAGTCATAAATCAAACAGTGCACGAGCAGCTGGCATCAGCACAAAAACAGTCCAGCCTATTTATTTTTGTTTTTAGGCTCTCGCTGTACTCACACAGACTCCTTTGCAGCTGCTCTTCCGTCCGGAGATTGCGTCATGCTGCCGGTTCCAGGAGACACCAACCGGGACAAAAACAGCCCCTGGTCCTTCAGCTGGCACCGAGTTTGTGGCCCCGATCCCTGGGCCCATTTTCAGGAACTCCCTACACTCGAGTAGGCACCCAACAGAGACACATGCCTGACTGGCATGTTCTCTCCCTCCTGCTCGGTCGTTCGGGAGCTTCAAAAGATTTCTCCAGCCCAAACATCACAGCGACTGATACCAAGAGGCATCAGCACACTTTAGGACTAGCAGATGGTTGGCAGTTTGCGTGACAGGCTCAATAGCACAGCTTTTTGGCTAAACTACGTTTATTTACATATAATACACTCAAAGCATCTGGACTCAGCTCCTTCCTTTTCAGCATCAAACAGCAAAGAAAGAGAACATAGGATAATAGCCCTACATCACGGAACACAGTAAACCAAAACATCCTGTCTCCGTCACTTCCCACAATGTGGAATGAAAACATACATTGTCATGTGATAAAACCAATCCCATGACTGCAAACACAGGGCAGAAATCCTAACACTGACATGAGTAGAATGTGTGCTTTTATTTAAAATGCATCTCTGAGTTATTTATGGGGAATAGTAATTTGTCCCCCCCCCCCAAAATATAGTCCGGCCCGCCACAAGGTCTGAGGGACAACAACTTCTTTCAACACTAAAAAAACCCCTCAACAACTTCAATATTAAAAAAAGATCAACAAGTTTGGTCGGCCCTTTGGTCGGCCCTCACAGCCCTTTGCTTCATCAAATCTGATGATAGATAGATAGATAGAGAGAGAGAGAGAGAGAGAGAGAGAGAGAGGGAGGGCTGGATTTAGGTTTGATGAGGGCCTAAGCTACTGAAGGTAATGGGGCCCTTTAAATGTCTATGCTATATGGTCATTGATGGACCTAATAGGTATCTAAAGCCATTTGCACTTAACAAAATAAGAGCCAATACAACACAAAACACAGTTGCTGTATGTAGGCTTTATTTTATTTGTTATTTATGTTCTATTTTGGAAATGTACATCCAGTTTTTTCCTTTAATTTTTTGGGGGGCCCTAAGCTAGAGCTTGTTGAGTTTATACGTCAATCCGGCACTGCCTATGCACGTTTACTCGGAGGTCATTGCCACCTTTTCTGGTTGGGATCCCACGTCCTCCTCTTACCAGGAAACCCCACTGGGTTTGGTGAGCACCAACGGGCTGCCCGCAATGCCCTACCCGAATTGCGGGCCAAACTCGGCCCTCCAGCTGTTTTGGGACTACAATTCCCATCATCCCTGACCACTGCTCGTTAGCTAGGGATGATGGGCATTGTAGTCCCAAAACAGCTGGAGGGCAGAGTTGGACCATGTTGGCACTAATGCTGCCGCCTCCCCCGCCTTCACCCATCAATCATCCCTCCCAGCCCTGCCCCCTCCTGCCTGCCCGCAAGACATATGACAATTGCATCATGCGAGGAGAAGCAGAGAGGTGGGAGGGAGGGGGGAGAGGGCCAAGGCGGCCGCAGTCCTTGCCCTCTCCCTGCCCCACATGAATATGCAGACCGTGGCCTCGTCGGTGGCCAATGGCGCTCCGGCGTTCGGTTCATGCTCCGCTGGAAGGAGCGGAGAGCCTCTCAGTCCGTCTGTGCGGCTCTAGCGAAGCAGGTCGTACGTGTAGCAGCAGCGCCCCGGCGTGGGCGAGTCAGCTGCGGCCTCCCTTCATTGCCTCGCCCCCCCGGCCGGGTCTCCCTGGGAGGACCATGCTGATCCTACTCTTCCTCATTGACACATACGCCTCCATGATGTGGCCAAGGGCACTGTCGAGCTCTTCATGAAGGTGCGCACGGGCCCCCCTGCCCCGTCACGTGCCGTGGCCTTGTGAGTCCCCGCGCACATGCACCCCCTCAGAGACCGCGCTCCCTCCGCCTGAGGTGACCTTCCCGAGCATGCACGTGCCCGCTCCCACTTTTGGAAGACGCACATTGAGGGCTCCCCCCCCGCTGTTTTAATGTATTTATATTTTGGTGTTAGCATGGTTATGGCTGGGGAGGGCAGGATATAAATAAAATTTATTGTTATTTATTATTATTATCATCATCATCTGCAAAACATCCCCACCTTGCACCCCCATGCCTCCAGGCAGGCATGGCCGAACTTGGCCCTCCAGCTGTTTTGGAACTACAATTCCTATCATCCCTGACCACTGGTCCTGTTAGCTAGGGATGATGGGAGTTGTAGTCCCCAAACAGCTGGAGGGCCAAGTTAGGACATGCCTGACCTTGATGCTCCTTGTCAAAAGATATTCAGCAGATGTTCATCCTGGCGCAGTGCCCCATTTCTTGGGATACTGGTTGAATTAGATGCAAACTTGGCTCTCCATCTGTTTTGGGACTACAATTCCCATCATCCCTGACCACTGGTCCTGTTAACTAGTACAAATAAAGACTATAGAGGTTGGAAACCGTCGGTAGTCAACAGGCTCAGCTATTTATATGAGTTTTAAGGAGGTATTTAAAGCCTAGCTTATATATCTGAGTTTTTAAGTGAAAAATTGTGTTTTGTTGGGCAGGGGCATCCTTAAGCTGAAAATGCTTCTGGCTGGTGGTTTTGCTCAAAGCTTACCTGTCTTACCTGTCTTAGGAGCTCCAGGCCGTCTTTCATACTCATCTCAAATGTATTGGACAAAAGAGTAATTTTATATATATATATATATATATATATATATATAAAATTTATTTACAGCATCTGAAGGCACCTGAAGGCAGCCCTGCTCAGGAAAATTTTGAATGTGTAACATTTTAAGGTATTTTTAATCTTGGTTGGAAGCTGCCCAGAGTGGCTGGGGAAACCCAGCCAGATGGGCGGGGTACAAATAAATTATTATTATTATTAACATAAACACACAACAAAAAAGCAAAAAAACAAAAGCAAAAAAACAAAAAACAAATGAAAGAATACTGAACAATATATATATACATATTTCCATTCTTCTTTCCTTCAATTTGACTTCCTTCCTGCTTTCCACGGTTTTCTTTTTCACTTCTAGTCTCTTTCGTACTTTGTTATCCCTCCCTTTTTAACCATTTATAACCTAAGTAGCACAAATCATCCTGCCAAGGTTAATCGAAAGGAAGGAAATATATATATTAGGATGGAGGAAAGCCCATTTTTTAGGGGTTCAGATCAAAGCTGTTGAGCTTTTTTTTTTTTTTAGAAAGGAAAACCCTGTTGATCAAAACAAGTCCAAGTACTCATTTGGGGACACTGTTTTTTGCCAAAAAATGTAAAATGTATGTAAAATCAGATCTGTGTTGGAGGTGTAACAAAGTGGAGGGGACACTTGTACATATGTGGTGGTCTTGCCAAAAAAATCAAAGGTTTCTGGGACACGGTGCATGAAGAACTAAAGAAAATGTTTAAACAGGCCAGAAGGTGCTAAAGAAGGACCGAACATTTTTTATGTATGCAACAACGGCAGCAAGGATACTCATCGCTAAAAACTGGAAAACTCAAGATCTACCCACACTGGAAGAGTGGCAGATGCAGCTGATGGACTATATGCAACTGGCCGAGATGACTGGCAGAATCCGAGACCTGGGAGAAGAGAGGATTGAGGAAGACTGGAAGAAATTTAAGACGTATTTACAAAAACATTGTAATTTGGTTGAATGTTAAGAAGGATGCTAGATTATAAAAAATTGGCCACCACTAAATTAGATTTGAATTTGATGATAAGTGAGATTAAAGAAAACATAAACCTTTTGGAGAATTGCTAGATTATATTTAAATGAGTGGATATAAGATCGTAAACAAGTTGATAATTTGCTTGGAAAAACTTTTTAACGATGTAAATGGGAGCGGGAGACGTGAGGGAGTCCAAAGAAGTGATGAAACCATGATATGATATAAGTAAGGTTGTTTATTATTTGTGCATTTGTATCCAAAAATTTTAATAAATATTTATATATTAAAAAAAAAAATGTTTAAACAAAATTCCATGACGGAACCCATGGCCTTCCCCATGCCCAGAATTGACGATGTTTTGGCGCAAGTGAGGCAAGGGAAATTTTTTACCAAGCTGGACCTCAGGGGGGCGTACAATCTGATTAGGGTGCGGGAGGGAGACGAATGGAAGATGACCATGTTCACCCCCCTTGGGGCATTTGAATATCTCGTCATACCGTTTGGATTGCAATCGGGCTCTGCCTGCTTTCAAGCCTTTATGCACCACGTGCTGGGCCCCCTGCTGTACAAGAATTGTGTGGCCTTTTTGAATGATGTTTTAATCTTCTCGGAAAATGAAGCACAACATGTGAAAGACGTCAGGCAGGTGCTGGAGAGATTGAAGAAGCATCAGTTGTGGGTCAAGCTGGAGAAATGCCAATTCCATGCTCAGGAGGTCGAGTTCCTGGGGTACCAACTGTCGGACAAGGGGTTGGCCATGGACCCGGAGAAGGTGAAAGCAGTGCTGGACTGGAAGAGCCCCAAGACAAAGGATGTGCAGTGGTTCCTGGGGTTCAGCAACTTCTACAGGAAGTTTATCAAGGACTTTGCGCACCTAACAGCACCCATAACTGATTGTCTCAGTGGCAAGAAGTTTGCATGGACCAGGGAAGCACAGCAGGCCTTTGAAAATCTGAAAAAGGCCTTCGCGTCAGAGGAACAGCTGCTACACATGGATCCTGGGAAGCCTTTGAGGGTGGAGACGGATGCTTCTGACCGAGCCATCAGAGCAGTGCTGTTGCAGCAAGGCCCGGGGAGGACTGGAGGCCTTGTGCCTTTTTCTCCAGGAAGCTGAGCAAATCAGAACAAAATTACACTATTTATGACAAAGAGTTGCTAGTCATATATGCGGCTGTTAAGCAGTGGAGACACTTTTTGATCGGGGCGCAGCACCAGATCCAGGTCCGAATGGACCACAAGAACCTGGAAAACTGGTGCACAGCGCGCGTGCTCAACCAGAGACATGTCAGATGGTTGGAGGCCTTCTCACAATATAACTTTAAGATACAGTACGTCCCTGAGGGGGAAAACGTGAGAGCGGACACACTTTCCAGGAAGTCGGAGTACATGGAAGGGGAAGGACCGTCTGTAGCCAGACAAATGTTCCAAGAGGACAGATGGTCATGTGGGGGAGCACTGACAGGGGAGGAGGAACTGGTTGGGCTCACCAGAGACGATGAGTTTGCTTAAACTAAAATTAGGGAAATTAAGGATGGAAAGGGGGGAAATGGGAGTTTTGAGGAGAAAGGAGGGCTCTTGTTCTACAAAGGGGCGCTGTATGTACCGGGGGAGCCACTGAGGGTCAAAATCCTACGACAGCTCCATGACAACCCCACAGCTGGTGTAAACTCATGAGCTTATTACAGGTAGAGGTGAGCTTCTTGACGGCAAGACACCCAGAAACCACAAAGAAGCAATGCAGCAGCAAGCGGCAGCTTTGTCAGCTGCAGGTGGCTGGAAAGCCAGACAGGATGTTGATGTTTGTGACTGTTACCATGGCAAGAAAGGGGCAGTCCATTCTCCGTACTGAGCACCAGACGTTAGCTCAGTGTGTGTCATCTGACCTGTACAGGATGTACATGGGTGGAGTTAGTTACTCTCTGCTGTTGTTGTAAAGAGTGCAGACATGTTTATCTGTATGGCTGCTAAGGACAGAAATAAAAGCATGTAGATACATTTCTGTCTGAGTCTGTTTCCCCTCCCTGGGGATAGCAGGGAGGAGAGTGAAGCAGTGGTGTGTTTTTCTCACGTCTGGGAAAAATCGCCGATTACAGACCTCGCCTGTTTACCTGCCGGGAGTCGCAGGAGGGAGGTCAGTAAGGAATTCAGCCAGTGCCTGGAGAATGGCACATTCCTCTGACCGAGGCAGAATTCCAACAATGGTAGCAGAGGATGGTTTCTTCGATCCATGGAAGTCTGCAACAATAGTAGCAGAGCTGCTGTTTTCATCGCTCCATGGAAGTCTGCAATGAAAGGTTGATCCTACGGAAAGAAGATAATGCTGCCCACAGCCAGAAGCTGAACAGACGAAGCTGACAGCCAAGCCACGGAGCCCAAGGTATGAGAATTTCGGGCTTAAAAGTGTGAACGCAGATTGATTCATTTTCTGGTTCACGGGAGCAGCGTTTGGGAAAAACAGCTCCGAGAGACAGGCTTTGCATTCCAGAAATTCTTGTGGTTGATAAGGTTTCCTGCACAAGAAAGGAATGCACAGTTGCTAAGCAACGCCCGTCAGTGAAGTGGAAAATTACACGAAAGGGCTGGACTGTCAGGCTGTGCCTGAGAAAGGCGAAAAACAGCGTTTGTTTTGGCTAGAGTCTCACAAGCTCTTGGAAGGGACTTTCCAACGCAGCCAGTGTCAGAGCTGCCAAGGTGCCAAGAGCATAAACAAACCAGCTATTGGAATTTAGCAGGCTTGAGAGTGAGAGTTAAGGCAAGGACTCAAAATGGATGCCAAAAAGGGGGGAGGCATGCCTTATCCACCCCTCCTGACTAATGACAATTATTCATCTTGGTCAATTAAGATGAAGGCCCTGCTGCAGAATCAGAGACTGTTTGGGGTGATTGAGAACCCCATCCCTGCAGCACCAACGCGTGCTTGGGAGTCACAGAATGTGAAGGCCAGGACGGCTATAATTCTGTGTGTGTCAGACTCTCAGCTTGTGCATATACAGGATTTAGAGCACGCAAAAGAGGTTTGGGACACGCTCCGGAGAACACATCAGAGAGATGCAGGTTCTTCAGCGTTGCTGTATTTTGAAAAGCTGACCAATCTGAGGCTTGCGCCTGATGGAGATGTTCAAGCGCACCTGACGGAAATGAAATATCTGCGCCAACAGATGGTGGAACGCAATTTCCGTCTGCAGGAGGAAGTGTTTTGCTTCATGGTGATAAACAGCCTAAATCGGACTTACAAAACCGTTGCCAGTCAGCTTGGGTCCCTTCCGGTGCAGGATTTGACCGCGGAAAGGGTGTATGCCGTGGTGCTGAATGAACATGACAGACTTGCTGCACTGGCGGTGAAGGACAGGGGGAGGGAAGAACGGAGTTCTAACACCCCCACTGCTGTTGCTACTGGAGATAATGCTGTAGCTTTGAACGTTGTCCGATGTTACAATTGTGGACAGACTGGGCATCTTCAGCGGAACTGTAAGAAGCCGCGTCAGCAGAAAGGAGCCAAGGGGTGCTCCACGAAGTCTGAGGCGTCAGGCAAAAGTCATACCAAGTCACAGGCAAAGCCTGCAAAGGCTTTGATGTCGCTAAAGGCCACACCAGAAGTGGGGAACTCTTTCGTTCTAGACACTGGAGCCACGGTCCATATGTGTCGACATAGACAGCTATTTTCGACGCTTAAGAAGCAAAGCTTCGCTGTACAACAGGCCAACGGTCAGGAGCTGGAAGCGACCGGGATTGGAACTGTGTATCTTGAAAGTCTGAACTTGACTATAAACAATGTTTATTTGGTTCCAGAGTTGAAGTTCAATCTGCTAAGCGTTTCGCAGATTGCTAAGAAGGGACTAAAACTGTCCTATGATGATCAACACTGCGAGATCTACAAAGATGGAGAGCTGTATCTTTCTGCCAAAGAGAAAGATGGACTGTATTTGTTGACTTTTGATCAAAGTGATTACATGAATTGTAATTCTAACAAGATCTCTTTTGCAGGTGTAGCCAAGAAGAACGCCAAGCAGGTGACCTCGAGGGTCGACAGGGCATTTCAGCGGGTGTATGCTGATGTGATTGGTCCTCTAGCACCATCTAGAGGCAATGCAAAGTATTACCTAATGTGTGTGGATTCTTTCACAGGTTTTGTCTGGATTTATCTTTTGGAGAAACCAAAAGAAGCCTTAGAAAGGTTTAAAGAGTTTTGTGACAAGGTTAAAAATATGCATGATGCTGACATAGATTGTCTTTGCACAGATGAGAAGCCAATTTTTCTTTTACAGGATTTCCAGAGGTTCCTGCAGAAGAAAGGGATAAGACACAGGGTTGCTGCTTCCGAAGAAGCATGGAAGAGATGTGTCTGTGTTAGGGTGAACAAAGAATTGCAAAAGGGAATGGAGGCGCAATTGCTTAGTTCACATCTGCCAAATGAATACTGGGCTGAGTCGCTATTGTCGTATACTTATTTTTTTTAATATAAATATTTATTAGAGTTTTTAAATACAAATGCACCAATAATAAACAATCTTACTTCTATCACAACGTAGTTTCATCACTTCTTTGGACTCCCTCACGTCTCCCGCTCCCATTTACATCGTTAAAAGGTTTTTCCAAGCAAATTATCAACTTGTTTACGATCTTATATCCACTCATTTAAGTATAATCTAGCAATTCTCCATAAAATTTATGTTTTCTTTAATCTCGCTTATCATCAAATTCAAAATCTAATTTAGTGGTGGCCAATTTTTTATAATCTAGCATCCTTCTTAACATTCAACCAAATTACAATGTTTTTGTAAATACATCTTAAATTTCTTCCAGTCTTCCTCAATCCTCTCTTCTCCCAGGTCTCGGATTCTGCCAGTCATCTCGGCCAGTTGCATATAGTCCATCAGCTGCATCTGCCACTCTTCCAGTGTGGGTAGATCTTGAGTTTTCCAGTTTTTTGCGATGAGTATCCTTGCTGCCGTTGTTGCATACATAAAAAATGTTCGGTCCTTCTTTAGCACCTTCTGGCCGACAATACCCAAAAGGAAGGCCTCTGGTTTCTTAGTGAAGGTATACTTAAATACCTTTTTCAGCTCATTATATATCATTTCCCAGAAGGCCTTCACCTTAGGGCATGTCCACCAGAGGTGAAAAAATGTTCCTTCATTTTCTTTACATTTCCAACATTTATTATCAGACGAATGGTATATTTTGGCAAGTTTAACTGGGGTCATGTACCATCTATATATCATTTTCATTACATTTTCCTTCAGAGCATTACATGCAGTGAAGTTCAGCCCAGTGGTCCATAACCTTTCCCAGTCCTCGAACATAATGTTATGCCCAATGTCCTGTGCCCACTTTATCATAGCCGATTTAACCAATTCGTCTTGTGTGTTCCATTTTAACAGCAAGTTATACATTCTAGATAGTACCTTAGTCTTTGGTTCTAACAATTCTGTTTCTAACTTCGATTTCTCCACCTGGAACCCTAACTTTTTGTCATTTTTAAAAACTTCTTTAATCTGAGCATAATGTAACCAGTCTCGCACTTTGTCCTTCATTTTCTCCAAACTCTGCAATTTCCAATTGTCTCCATCTTTTTCTAATATTTCCCAATATTTTGGCCATTTGGCCTCCATATTGGGTCTTTTTCGGGCCGCTATTGTCGTATACTTATACGTGGTTGAGAAAGTTTTCAAAAGAGTTGGGAAGTTCACCTTTTGAGAAACTGTTCCATAGAAAACCTTCTGTTGCCCATTTCAAGGTTTTTGGGTCTCATGTGAGGACAGAAGCTCCAGGTGGAGTTAAGAATGCCAGAGGCATTTTTGTGGGTTATGAAAAGGGTCTCTACAGAGTAATTTTGTCTGAATCTGGTCAGGTGATTCTCACAAAATTCCTAGAGAGTGCTCCTGAACAAGAGAGAATGATTGTTCACACATTTCCCACAGGAGATGATTCAGATGATGATGATGATGTTGATTTTATTGATTTCAGTAGTACTGATGATGACAGCGATAGCTCAGGCAGCTCAGTTGTCACAGTCATTGAGAGAAAATCTCACATAATGGCTAGACCCTCAGAAGAGGAGGATGAACCACTGATTACGCTTAGTACTGGTTCTCCAGAGAGTTCAGAGGCTGAACCAGAAAGCAAAGAAAAGCAGCACCTCTTACGTAGGTCTGAGAGAGCAGCGAAGGGTGTACCACCCAAGAGGTATTCAAAAGAGTTTGCAAACCTAGCTGTTGCATGTGTTGCTGTTGTAAACAACCAAGGTCAGATTGAAGCTGTGTCTGAGTCAGAGACAAAGGCACAACAGAGAGTTGCTAACCAAGGTAATGCAGATGCACTCATTCCTTGGAAGTCACACAACCAGAGAGGTACATTGGTGAAACCAGTGGAGGGTAGTTCCAAGGGTGGAACTGAAACAACAAGGGAATGTTATATGTATAACAACTGTTTGTTTTCTTCTCTGGATCATGCATTACTCGCAGCACGCATTGATTCTTTATGGGGAGGATGTTACCATAAAGAAGCAATGCAGCAGCAAGCGGCAGCTTTGTCAGCTGCAGGTGGCTGGAAAGCCAGACAGGATGTTGATGTTTGTGACTGTTACCATGGCAAGAAAGGGGCAGTCCATTCTCCATACTGAGCACCGGACGTTAGCTCAGTGTGTGTCATCTGACCTGTACAGGATGTACATGGGTGGAGTTAGTTACTCTCTGCTGTTGTTGTAAAGAGTGCAGACATGTTTATCTGTATGGCTGATAAGGACAGAAATAAAAGCATGTAGATACATTTTTGTCTGAGTCTGTTTCCCCTCCCTGGGGATAGCAGGGAGGAGAGTGAAGCAGTGGTGTGTTTTTCTCACGTCTGGGAAAAATCGCCGATTACAGACCTCGCCTGTTTACCTGCCGGGAGTCGCAGGAGGGAGGTCAGTAAGGAATTCAGCCGGTGCCTGGAGAATGGCACATTCCTCTGACCGAGGCAGAATTCCAACAGTTTCCACATTTTTTGACTGCATGGGGTCCCATTGAAGGTGGTCATCGATCGCGGCAGACAGTTCACCTCACGGTTCTGGTGTAAACTCATGAGCTTATTACAGGTAGAGGTGAGCTTCTTGACGGCAAGACACCCAGAAACCAACGGGCAGGCCGAGAGAGCTAGCGCCATATTGCAGCAGTACTTACACTGCTATGTCGGTCAGAGGCAGAATGATTGGGTGGAGAAATTAGCGCTGGCTGCGACTTCCGGTTGAGAGCGACCCCGTCGCAAGTGGGGATTTTTCCGAGTGGAGAATCCCGGGTTTTTCGGAGGATTTAGGGGTGCCACAGGGCGCAGTGGCCCCCAGAAGTAGTGTCTGGAGGGTGTCCAGACACTCAGGTTCCCGCGGAAGCCGAAACGCAGACCACCTGGCTGCCAGGTAACTCCCAAAAGGAGCGAAGAGTGCGGCGGGGAGGGAGAGCGGGCTGAAGGGAAGCCATAGCTACCTCCGGAAAACGAAGCCCCGAGCTTGCAGGGGGAGCGCTTAATTCTCGATCACAATAAATTTGGATCTAAATTGCTAAAAAGAAGTGGATTTTAATATCAGGAAGAGCCGGATGAGAAATACATAAATACGAGATCGGCTGTCATCTGCAATCAGTTTGAACGCATTATACAAGCAAAGCCGGAGAAAAGTGCCTGGAAGCGGTTGGAGGATGGATGGCGGCTAACAGATTGAGGTTGAATCCTGACAAGACAGAAGTACTGTTTTTGGGGGACAGGAGGCGGGCAGGTGTGGAGGATTCCCTGGTCCTGAATGGGGTAACTGTGCCCCTGAAGGACCAGGTGCGCAGCCTGGGAGTCATTTTGGACTCACAGCTGTCCATGGAGGCACAGGTCAAATCTGTATCCAGGGCAGCTGTTTACCAGCTCCATCTGGTACGTAGGCTGAGACCCTATCTGCCTGCAGACTGTCTCGCCAGAGTGGTACATGCTCTGGTTATCTCCCGCTTGGACTACTGCAATGCGCTCTACGTGGGGCTACCTTTGAAGGTGACCCGGAAACTACAACTAATCCAGAATGCGGCAGCTAGACTGGTGACTGGGAGCGGCCGCCGAGACCATATAACACCGGTCTTGAAAGACCTACATTGGCTCCCAGTACGTTTCCGAGCACAATTCAAAGTGTTGGTGCTGACCTTTAAAGCCCTAAATGGCCTCGGTCCAGTATATCTGAAGGAGCGTCTCCTCCCCCATCGTTCTGCCCGGACACTGAGGTCCAGCTCTGAGGGCCTTCTGGCGGTTCCCTCACTGCGAGAGGCCAAGTTACAGGGAACCAGGCAGAGGGCCTTCTCGGTAGTGGCGCCCGCCCTGTGGAATGCCCTCCCATCAGATGTCAAAGCGATAAACAACTACCTGACATTCAGAAGACATCTGAAGGCAGCCCTGTTCAGGGAAGTTTTTAATTTGTGACATTTTAGTGTATTTTTCATCTTTGTTGGAAGCCGCCCAGAGTGGCTGGGGAAACCCAGCCAGATGGGCAGGGTACAAATAATAAATTATTATTATTATTATTATAAAAGAGAAGTGAGTTGCCGCTAGCGGCTATTGTTTCTTTTCCCCTTTTAACTTGTTAAAAACTAACTTTTTAGAAGACATAAAGTTACATAAGAAGAATCCAAGTTAAAAGGGGGAACAGAGGGTTTAAATTTGGAACTTTGAAGGTCCTCTTTGTAACTGTGAGGGAAAAAGATAGAGAAATCGATCCCAGTTTCACTTTAAAAAAAACACTGCGCAACGGAAGAAGAGCTTCCGACTCCATTGCTTATCCTTTTGTTTGCCTTTTGGTAACTACGGAAGGTTTTTTTTCTTTCTAATTGGGGTTTTTTCTGCATACATCTTTTGAGTTACATATCTACTGGTCACCTATAATTTGGATTACAAATTTACTATTATTATTATTATTATTATTATTATTATTATTATTATTATTATTATTTTATTGGGAAATCCCTAAAAAAAATTGACTTGGAGACCGCTCTCTTAACTTTTTGAGTTTTGGCCCCTTGCGGACAAAAGGAAAATTACAATTTGTTTTTTTCTTCCGCCTGCTCTTCTTTGTTCTCCCTGACTTTGCCGATTTGCTGTTTTTGTCCCTCTAGTGGGAGCTGGATGTTATTGCTTTTCCCCTCTCTCCTCAGCAACAGATTTTGGGAATTATTTGTTTGGATGGTTTTTTTTTTATTTAAACATATGTGAGGCCTAACTTCAAGAAGGATTATATTGTTTATTTTATTTTTTCCTTGTTTTTTGGATACAATTTATTTGGAGACTATTTTAAATTCATCAATATAATTATGGAAAATTTATAAAACTTTTCAAATTTTTCTGCATTAAAGTGGATTATAAAATTAAATTGGAAAAAAGAAAAAGTGTCTTATAAACTGGATTATAATTTGATTATAAAGGATCAAAAGGATTAGCCCAATTGGTGGCAGAAGATTTGGAACCTCAAATTTTTGAATTAATTTTCTTTTTTGTGTTTGCTGGTGGAGAGTGAATTTCTTGGGGGCACAACTGGAACAAATTGGAGTATAAATTGGATTATAATTGGAATACCGTGTCTTTTAAAAGGATTAGCCTAATTGGTGGCAAGAAGAATATATTCACCTGGTTTGTGTCTCCAACTATTCATTTATTAAATCTACAGATCGGATTGGGCTGAAGACACTGCAAGCTTTGAAAGTGGAAATTTGAAGTGGGAATAAACAAAAGACTAATTATAAATTTTATAATATAAAAATTATAAAATTCGAACTCATTTGGATATATTTGTATTTGGGGTTAGGTCTACATAAGATTGGTTGAAGTGGTGGTGGGATTTGTGGGAATGTCTCACCAATCAAAGAAAGGAGGGGAGGGAGGAACACCAGGAGATAGAAGAGGATCAAAGCAGGAATCGGATTTTAAAGGAGAAATATTAAGAATGTTTGCAGAAATTAGGCAAAGTGAAAAGAATTTAGAGGACTTCCGGGTCGGCGCCATCGCCGAATGGCGGACTCCCTCCGAGCTCCGGAGGGAGCCTGCTGGGTAGGGGTTGGGTCCCGCCACGCCGGCGACGCGGGGACCCTCAAAAACCATGGGCGGTGATGCCCATGGACTTGGTGACTCGGCGGGCACCGTTTGCGCCCCCCGACCCGTGAAGGAGCCTTTTTAAAGGCTGCGGAGCGGGTGACGGGGGTGTGTGGTGCTATGAGTCCACTGCTTCCCCTGCCTAGCGAAGCCGCATGCCATTCGGCGGAGAGCACCGACTTTCTTCTATTGAAAATTTGGACTGAAAAGAAAAACCCGTGAGTAAATCTACCGGACTTAAAAGGAAAAATCTGATTTATGAATTTGGAGCGAGCGGGGGAGGTGCAAAAAGGAAGTCCGCCCCCCCCCCCCGTTGTAGAGGTTTTAACACAAGGATTTAACAATTAAGATCGAGAGATGAACTTATTTATTCGGAAAAAGTTAATTTCACGAAGGGAAATTACAAGTAATTGTGCTGGAGGAGAAGATTGATTGGTGAGAACCAAAATGTAACCCCCCGGGAACCGGGAGCGATCCGTTATGAGAGACTGGTGAAGAGACGCAGAAATTTTGACAGCTGTCAAAGTAGCTGTCAAAGCAGGAAAATAAAAGAGAACTTTGTTACGATGGCTTTGCTGGCTAGATTTGTTACAATTTGGACATAAACTATTGAAAACAAAGGCAACAAGTTATTTGACTTTTGGGTCTGATCTGGAAAGAAATTAAGTTACCATATTCCCTCTAGAGGGAGTTCTGGGACATTGCAACAGTGACAGCAAGTGGAAAATTACTATGAAATTGAGCAGGATTTGTTATCTCTTGGGAAAGCTGCAAAAACGAAGCATTATTTTGTCTACAGAGGTTTCTACACTAAAGGAGACAATGGATTTATCTATTGAAGAAAGGAAGGGACTTGACGTAAGTTTATGTTCTTGAATAAATAAAGCCTCTGTAGAGGAACCAGAAGTTTCTGAATTAGAAGGTTTTTGCAGCAGAACAGGAAAAAGAAACCTGAGGAATAACAGCTGGACTAAACTCGAAGTTGGAACATTTGGGACATCCAGACTTTAAAAGGATCAAGAAACAGAATTTGAGTTATACTCTTAAATATAGAGGTCTGGATGGAAGAAGAATGATCTTTTCTGAGAGTTTCTCCGAGATTGGACTTTCTGAAATTAAAAGCTACCAAAGAGACGGCAAAGCAGACTCGAGAGAGAGTTAGACATGGACGTGGGATCTCCAGTCTGGCAGTAGACAGATGGATGGATTTTGGGGATCGAAACTGGGAAAGGGTGGGGGGAGATTTGGAGTCCAAAGGCTGTAAAATTACATATTTTTTATTTTCTTTTATTTTCATTTTCTCTTGTTGTGTGAGAAAAATAGGGGAATTCGTGGAAGGGAATTGGGGTCGATCTTAGGGAAGTATAAAAATATAAAGAGAAATGGTTAAATAAGATAAATTAATTTTGAATAAATGGGCTAATTATAATTATAACAAGGTTTTAAAATTGGGGGTAAGAATTTGTGGAATCAATCTAATGGAAATGGAACACAAGAGGGGGAGGGGGGGGGAAGTCCTGGAAAGATGTCAATGAAATTAAGTGTAAACTTTATCCTTTTCTTTCTTCTTTCTTTCCTTTTTTATTCTGGAAACTTTAATAAATATTATTTTTTTAAAAAAAAGAATTTAGAGGACAAACTAGAACAAGTGGATACGAGAATTGAACAGGTAGATACGAGAATTGGGAAAATGGACCAAAAAATTGATGAGACAGTAAAAGAATTGAAGGGTCAAATTAAAGAAGTATCCAAAAGAACACAATCTTTGGAAGAAGGAATGAAGAAGACAAGAGCTGAAATGAAGGAAGTGAAGCGTGAGGAAGAGAAAATTAAAGTGGGTCTATCAGAAGTTAATAAGTCGCAGGAGGAGATATGGGATGCAATTGCCATGAATGTACTGAGGCAGAGGGAAGTGAACCTCAGGCTGAGAGCTGTGCCTGAGGTTCAAGGTGAAAATATCAGAGAGAAATTAGTAATTGAGATAGCGCAATGGTTGGAACTACAAAAGGAAGAGGTCGAGAGAACGGTACAGAATGCATTCAGGATGAGAGTGAGAACAACCAAATCAAGGAAAGCTCCTGGAGACTGCTTAATCACTTTTAAGGACAGAGAAATGAGAAATATGATACTTCAAAAAAAAACAGAGAAAAAAGGCTGAATATTGATGGAAATTATATAATTATTTTTAAAGATATTCCAGTCAGATTGTTGAAACGAAGAGATCCATACAAACCATTGGTCCAAATTCTTAAGAGGAACAAGACTGAATTCAAATGGGAATTCCCACAGGGGATTTCCTTTGTTTACAAAAGCAAGAAATACAGACTTACTAGTCCAGAGGAGACAGGTAAATTCCAGAGACGATACAAGGAATTAACAGCAGAGGAGGAAGAAGAAGGAGGAGCAGTGGGAGGAGTAGGTCCTCTAGGGGGGAAGTATCCGGAAGAAAAGGAGGAGAAGAACGGGGAAAAGACTGATGAGGAACAAGAAGAGGAAGAACAAGAAGAAGATAGATTATAAAGAACAAATAATTTAAATTAATTTTAATCAGGAGTTCACCATGGCGTTGAAATTATGGAATTGGAACATTAATGGAATGAACGACAAGAAAAAACGAAACAAAATTGAACAATATTTAAAAAAGAAAAAATTGGATATTATTTGCCTTCAAGAGGCACACGTGGCAAGGAAACAGAAAAAAATTGATTAACAACAGATTAGGAAATGAATACATATCTTCTGACAAAGGGAAAAAGAGAGGGGTTGTATTATATGTAAGGAAAAAAATTGAAGCTCAGCAAATCTTCAAGGACGAAGAAGGAAGAATAATTGCTATTCAGGTCAAATGGCAAGGCGAAAAACTAATAATATAAAGTTAAAGCCTTTGCCGATGACCTGGTAATAACAATAGAAGATCCTCTAAAAAGTTTAAATGAGGTGTTAGAGGAGATTGAACAATTCGGCAAGGTGGCCAGGTTTATATTAAATAAGAAAAAAACCAAAGTAATGGTTAAGAATATGGACCAGAGTGTAATAGAAGCAATGCAACGAGAAACAGGGATTGAAGTGGCGAAGAAGGTAAAATATTTGGGAATATGGTTAACTTCAAAAAATATTGATTTATTTCAAAACAATTATACACCAGTGTGGAATGGAATTAAAAAAGATCTGGAGGTATGGGAAAGGATGAAACTCTCTTTTTGGGGTAGAATTTCAACGATCAAAATGAGCGTGCTTCCAAAGATATTATTCTTATTTCATATGATTCCTATAATCAAAGGGACAATGATCTTTAAAGAGTGACTGTCAGGGAACTGCCATCGGAGCCAGAGGGAGAGAGAGGGCTCCAGAGGGATTCCGGAGAGCATCCCGGGATGGGGAGAAGCAGCCCATCTTCTGGGGAAGGAAATCAGTGTAGCACCAGTGGAGAAGGGGGGCAGGTGGGGGAATCGGCGAGGCGGTCCCATGACTCCTCGCCGGGGACCAGCAGGGAGAGCACGGGTCCTCCGCTGCCCACACCCTCCTTGCGCAGAAGGCTTCCGCGCAGGGAGAGTAGGAGGAGACTAGGCGTCAAAGAGCTTCTTTGCTGGAAGAAGTTCAAGAAACGCCCACTGACGGATTCTGCCAGCGATTGAGACAGCCACGGGCGAGTGGCTGTCCGGACGGAAAAGGTTCACTCAGGCAACCCAGCCAGGTGTGGCGCCAGTTTACTCACGAGCAACCCCTAGAAGCATTACAGCAATCCATCAGTCACTGACGTTGCTTGTGCGCAGCCCCGGAGAGGCAGCACGATGAGCCAAACAGGGACAGCCGGAGAGACGGAGCAACAAGCTGCAGTGCGGAGTCTGGTCGAGAGGAACCGAGACTTGGAGGCGCATGTAGCTACCCTGACGGTGCGGCTGGACGGGAGACGGGCTCAGGATGCACAGGTCAGAACCACCCCCATCGCAAGGAAGGTACCGGGGCTGGTACACAAGTTTGGTGGAAAGCCCCAAGACTACAATGCTTTCCGAACGGAAGTGCAGTACGCTTTGGAAATGCAGAAAGATGACTTTGCTGATGACGGGAAGAGGGTGGCTTACATTGTGGGGCATCTGCAGGATGCGGCGCGCGAATGGATCAGGCCCCTAATGGCGACGCAAAATGATGCCTTGAAGGACCTTAAGAAATTCTTCCAGGCAATGGACGCGATGTTCTCCAGCGAGGTGGAGCAAAGTGTGACACGGTGGGAACTGATGGGGTGCAAGCAGGGGGGCCAGTCCGTCAGAAACAACTGGTCGCATTTTGCGATGTTAGTCCACCGACTCGGGTGGGATCTGGATTCTGAACCGATACAAATGTTGTTTGAGGCGGGTCTATCCCCCGAAGTGAAAGACGAGTTGTGCCGAGCGCCCCGGCCACGGTCGTTGGATGAACTCAGAAAGGCTGTGCTTGCGATCGGCGTACGCCAGGAAGCGCGGGCTCAGGAGAAGCGGGAGATAAGAGGGGAATGTTTCCATGGCAACCGCATTCCTGAGATACCGAGGGAGCCTTTCCAGGTGGTGGAGCCGATGGAAATTGATGGAGATGCAGGAGTTGCGGCAATTTATTGACAAGAACCTGAAGAGAGGGTTCATAAGGGAATCAAAGGCGGTGGGGGGCAGTCCGGTGTTCTTTGTGGACAAAAAAGAGACTAATCAGCCCAGACTGGTCGTGGATTACAGGGCCTTGAACCTGGTGTCAGAACCCGTGACCTTCCCAATGCCCAGGATTGACGACATTTTAACACGGGTGAGGCAGGGGAAGATTTTTACCAAGCTGGACCTCAGGGGAGCATACAATTTGATCAGGATAAGGGAGGGGGACAAATGGAAAACAACCATGTTCACCCCCCTGGGGGCTTTTGAGTACTTAGTTATGCCATTTGGATTACAATCGGGCTCCGCCTGCTTTCAAGCATTCATGCACCACGTGTTGGGGCCCCTGCTGTACAAGAATTGCATAGCCTTTTTGGATGACGTCTTAATCTATTCGGACAATGAGAAGCAACATGTCAGAGACGTCAGGGAAGTGCTACAGCGATTGCAGAAGCATCAGTTGTGGGTCAAGCTGGAAAAATGCCAATTCCATGCCAGAGAGGTCGAGTTTCTGGGGTACAAGTTGTCAGACAAGGGCCTAGCTATGGACCCAGGCAAGGTGAAAGCAGTGCTGGAATGGAAAGCCCCCAAAACCCGGAAGGATGTGCAGAGGTTCTTAGTCTTCAGCAACTTCTACAGGAAGTTCATAAAGAACTTCGCTCACTTGACAGCGCCCATAACGGATTGTCTTAGTAGCAAAAAGAAGTTCGCATGGACAGAGAGTGCGCAGCAGTCCTTTGAAAGGCTGAAGAAGGCGTTCACTTCGGAAGAGCAGCTCCTGCACGTGGATCTGGAGAAGCCCATGAGACTGGAGACGGACGCGTCCGACCGAGCTGCTGGAGCGGTCCTTTTGCAGCCCGGGGCCAAGCAGAGCTGGAGGCCATGTGTCTTTTTCTCAAGGAAGCTGAGCAAGTCAGAGCAAAACTACACAGTGTATGACTGAGAACTGCTTGCGATCTATGTGGCGTTTCGGCAATGGAGACATCTATTGATAGGGGCACGGCACAAGATCCAGGTCTGTACTGACCACAAGAACTTGGAATGCTGGCGGACCGCGCGAGTGCTCAACCAGAGACAGATTTGATGGGCCCAGGAGTTCGCCAAGTTTTCCTTCGAGATCAGATATGTGCCGGGAGAGGAAAACATAAGAGCAGATGGTCTCTCCCAGAAACCGGAGTACATGGAAGGAGAGGGACCACCAGAGACCCGACATGTGTTTCCCGAGGACCGGTGTGTGTGTGGGGGGGAGCGTTGGTTGGGAAACGAGAACTGGCAGGGCTTACTAGAGACGATGAGTTCACTCAAGCAAAAATCAGGGAACTCCGGGACGGAAGGGAAGACAATGGAGGGTTTGAGGAAAAGGAAGGGCTACTGTACTATAAGGGGGCACTGTATGTACCGGGGGAGACCTTGAGGGGGAAGATACTTAAACAACTCCACGACAACCCAACAGCTGGACACTTGGACAGCACAAGACCATACTGCTCGTCACCAGGCAGTTCTGGTGGCCAAAGGTGAGGGAAGACGTGCGAGAATATGTACGAGGGTGCAACCAATGCCAGAGGGCAAAGGGGGAGAGGGCTGCCCCCGCAGGGTTACTGGAACCCTTACCTACACCGGGAAGGCCCTGGGAGGTGGTGTCCATTGATTTTATGACACATTTGCCCAAGTCAAGGGGGAAGACAGCAGTCATGGTAGTAGTCGATCTACTGACAAAAATGTGCCATTTCATAGCTTGCTCACACGCGGCAACGGCAGAGGAGACAGCCAGGTTGTTTGTGGATCACATTTTCAGACTGCATGGAGCTCCCTCAAGGGTAATCTCGGATCGTGGGAAACAATTTACTTCCAGTTTCTGGAGGAAGCTCATGAGCTTGCTACAGGTTGGGTGAGCTTCTCGACGGCGCGGCACCCAGAAACCAACGGACAAGCAGAAAGAGCGAACGGTATACTCCAGCAATACCTACGCTGCTACGTCAGCGAGAGACAGAACGACTGGGTAGAGAAATTAGCTTTGGCTGAATTTGCGTACAATAATGCTGAACATGTGTCCACGGGAATGAGCCCGTTCATGGCCAATTACGGGTGTCACCCCAGGGCCTTCCCGGGGAGGGGGGAGGAAGGATGGAGTGTACCGGCGGCTGAGCAGTTTGTGGAGGAAATGGAGGCCTTGCACTAGCAACTCAAAATGAACTTGGAGCGGGCCAAGGAAGTTTACAAGAGGCAGGCGGACAGGCACCGTCAGGAGGGGGAGGCTATACGGGTGGGAGACCGGGTGTGGTTGTCAACCCAAGGGTTACCCCTAAAGGGAAGGTGCTAGAAGTTGCAGCCAAGGCGGCTGGGGCCTTTTGAGGTAATACAGCAGGTGAACCCAGTGGCATTCAAACTCAAGTTGCCTGACAGCATGAAGATACATCCGGTGTTCCATAGGTCCCTAGTTTTACCGTACAGGGAGGGGCGGGAATTTCCGGGGCGGGAGGGAGGAGTCACCACCCACCCGCAGGTAGAGGAGAGGGAACACCGCAACCAAGCCACGGAAATACTCGATTCAAGGTGGCGAGGTCGCCAGGTGGAGTACTTGGTAGCTTGGGCGGGAGAACCCAGGTCAGAAAACACGTGGGTCCCTGCTGAATCAATCAATGACGGGTATCTGGTGGAAGAATTCCACAGTTTGTTCCCGAATAAGCCAAAACCACTAGCTAGATTCTGGGAGGAAGAATTTGGACCCACAGACGACGAAGAGGACTTTGTGGGTTTTCCTGCCTCCGAAGAGGAGGGAGGGGAGGTGTCAGAGGGAGAAGAATCAGACTGGGAGGTTCAACCTGTGGGGAGAGATCTGAGTGGGTGGGAGGCTGGTTTTGAATCCTCAGAGGATGATGACAGCTCCTTCAGGGGATTCCCCGCATCGTCGGCCGAGGAAAGACAGGAGGTTGTATCGGAAAATCTCGCCGGGGGTGGAGGGGGTCCTGGGGAGGAGGTGGATGTCAGGGAACTGCCATCGGAGCCAGAGGGAGAGAGAGAGGGCTCCAGAGGGATTCCGGAGAGCGTTCCGGGATGGGGAGAAGCAGCCCATCTTCTGGGGAAGGAAATCAGTGTAGCACCAGTGGAGAAGGGGGGCAGGTGGGGGAATCGGCGAGGCGGTCCCATGACTCCTCGCCGGGGACCAGCGGGGAGAGCACGGGTCCTCCGCTGCCCACACCCTCCTTGCGCAGAAGGCTTCCGCGCAGGGAGAGTAGGCGGAGACTAGGCGTCAAAGAGCTTCTTTGCTGGAAGAAGTTCAAGAAACGCCCACTGACGGATTCTGCCAGCGATTGAGACAGCCACAGGCGAGTGGCTGTCCGGACGGAAAAGGTTCACTCAGGCAACTCAGCCAGGTGTGGTGCCAGTTTACTCACGAGCAACCCCTAGAACCATTACAGTGGCAAAGAGTAATTTCAAGATATATTTGGCAGGGTAAAAAGCCTAGAATACAATTTAAGTTATTAACAGATGCGAAGGAAAGAGGAGGCTTTGCCCTGCCAGACTTGAAATTATATTACGAAGCGTCTTGTCTCTGTTGGTTGAAGGCATGGATAAAATTAAAAAATAACAAACTGTTAGACTTAGAAGGATATGATAACAGATTTGGATGGCACGCGTATTTATGGTTGGAGAAGAAGAAAAGTCATAAGGGTTTTGAGAATCATATCTTCCAGAGATCCTTAATAGAAATATGGGATAGGTATAAAAATGTATTAGAACCTAAAGTCCCACACTGGTTGTCTCCATTAGAGGTTATGAGTGTAAAGAAAATTAATATGAGAGGGAATTGGATTACTTACGGTGATTTAATAATTAAAGAAGGGGGGAAATGGAAAATGAAGCCATATGAACAAGTAAAAGAATATGTGTTTGATTGGTTGCATTATTTCCAGGTAAATGAAATGTTTTAAAAGGATTTTAAAATGAGTGGATATACAGAAAAAGAATCGAAATTTCAAACAGAGATAATAAATAATGAGTATTAAGATAATGCCAAAAATGTATAAAATGTTGTTGGAATGGCAAACGAAGGATGAGGAGGTAAAGTCGGTTATGATACATTGGGCCAGAGACTTTGGTCATAATATACAATTGGTTGATTGGGAAAAAGTATGGAATGAAAATATGAAATTTACTGCATGTACTGCGTTAAAGGAGAATATTATGAAAATGGTATATAGATGGTATATTACACCGGTCAAGTTAGCAAAAATGTTTAAAACTTGTAATAAGTGTTGGAAATGTAAGGAAAAAGAAGGATCATTTTTCCATATGTGGTGGGAATGTAAGAAGGTAAAGGGTTTCTGGGAAATGATATATAATGAGTTGAAGAAACCAGAAGCCTTTTTGTTAGGAATAATAGGAAGAGAGATAAATAGAAGGGACCACAAACTTTTTCAATACACAGTAACAGCGGCAAGAATATTAATGGCCCAAAAATGGAAACAAGAGGAGTTACCGACCCTTGAAGAGTGGAGAATGAAACTTATGGATTATGCAGAATTGGACAAATTGACTGGGAAGATCAGATATCAATGGGATCACAAGTTCATCGAGGACTGGGGAAAGTTTACAGATTATCTGAAAAGCATATGTGACGAACAGACAACGCTAGTGGGTTTTAAAGAGGCTCTGTGAAGGTTAAAGATGTATTGTAAAAAAGAAATAGAATTGAAAGGATAATATTAAATGGCAATACTGAATATAGAGAATGCGTAAAAATGGAAAATATGGATGATTGGTGGAGAAGCCGGTGGAAGTCCAAAAAGGTGAAATTTGTGAATAATGTTTGAGATGGCGAATTTGTAAAAGGAAAATCTTAATAAAAATTATTATATAAAAAAAAGAGAAATTAGCGCTGGCTGAGTTTGCATACAATAATGCTGAACATGTGTCCACGGGGATGAGTCCCTTTATGGCCAACTACGGGTGTCACTCCAGGGCTTTTCCAGGACGGGGGGAGGAGGAATGGAGTGTTCTGGCTGCAGAGCAGTTTGCAGAAGAGATGGAGGCTTTGCACCGGCAGCTACAATTAAACCTGGAAAGAGCTAAAGAAGTATATAAAAAGCAGGCAGAAAGGCATCGCAGGCCAGGAGAGGTCATACAGATGGGGGACAAGGTGTGGTTGTCATCCCAGGGGTTGCCCTTATGGGGGGGTGTTGCAAAAAACTGCAGCCTAGGCGGCTGGGGCCCTTTGAGGTAATCCATCAGGTCAACCCAGTGGCGTTCAGGCTAAAACTGCCAGACAGCATGAGAATACATCCGGTGTTTCATAGGTCCTTACTTTCGCCTTACAGGGAGGGGCACAGCTCTACGGGAAGGGAGGAAGGGGTGCCCACCCATCCACACGTAGAGGAGAGGGAATGTTCTAATGAAACAACGGAAATACTTGATTCCAGGTGGAGAGGGCACTAGATAGAGTACTTGGTGGCCTGGGAGGGGGAACCCAGCTCAGAAAACACGTGGGTTCCCGCAGGCTCCATCACAGAGGAATATCTGGTGTAGGAGTTCCATGCTCTGTTCCCACACAAGCCAAAACCCCAAGGGAGGTTCTTGAATGAAGTGTTCAGACCCACTGACGACGAGGGGGACTTTGTAGGCTTTCCATCCTCAGGGGAGGAGGAGGGACCCTGGGACGAAGTTGGGGGGTTGTCTGAGGGGGAGGAATCTGACTGGGACTTCCCATCAGCTGGGGGGAACACGGGAGGATGGGAAGCCTTTTTTGAATCCATGGAGGACGACGATTATTCTTTCTGGAGTTTTCCTCCCTCTCCTACCAACGACCAGGAGGGAGAGGCTGTTAGAGACCCCACCAACGGGGAGGGGGGTCTTGAGGGGGGGTGGATGTCAGGGAACTGCCATCAGCTCAGAGGCAGGAGGTGGAAGGGCAGTTGGGTTACAGGGAGCCGCTGAAGATCGTGAGAAACAGCTCTTCCTCCGGGGAGGAGGGAAGCCACGCCTCCAGTGGGGAAGGGATGCAGGGCTCGGAAGATGCAAGGGAGAGCCGCAACACCGAACCTGAGCAAAGTGGGGTAGAGGCAGGTCCCCCTTTGCCCACGCCCTCTCTGCGCAGTAGGCTTACACGCAGAGGGGAGGCGTAGGATGGGGGTCAAGAGACTACTCTGCTGGGGAAAGTTTAAGGACCGCCCACTCCCAGATTCTGCTAGCGACTGAGCAGACATGGAATTGAGCCGATCTGCATTGTGAATGTTTTGGACAGATAATAAAGCCTTGAAAAGACCAGGGGGAGTCTTGCCTGTTTGCTCTCGAGCAACCACACCGGCATTCATAATAGGATCCTTTATGTTTAAAATACTAACACGGATATATTTTCCCTCCTCTCTGTTGGGAAGGAACCCATTATTTTTAGAGCCCTCGATTTTAATTACTATCATGGATGGAAACAAGTTGACAAATACAGCAGGTGTGCAGGAGGAGGTAAGCTTTAAACTGAATATGGGAGTTTAAAAAGCACTCCTGTCTGATATTCCCTTGGTGTTAGAGCTGCTTGATAGCGATTGTGTGCGGAATATTGGTTATGTTTCTATCCCGTTCTTCCTGTCTTGCTCAGAGAGATCAGGCTGAAAGAAGATGGGAACACAGGCACTTCTGGCTCGTTGCCATGGAAGATGGCTGAAATTCCATCATCTCTGTTTCGCACAGGCAATTAGAGGCTGAGATGGGAGTGATCAGCTTCCCAAATTCCTCCAGGGCGAGAGGAAACAGTCTCATCCACAGTCGCCCAACACCTGGCCCCAAATCCAAAGGGAATAAGGGGCTGGGGGGAGCTGGATGGAAAGCCGCCACGTGATTCTGGTACTCTCTGAAGCTGTCTCCGCGAGTGACAAGTCTCCATTTCTTAAGATGAAAAATTGGATTTAAATAATGGACATTCTTTGAGTGAAGAGGGAGGATTTTTTCTGCTAATGAATTCAGCCTCTGAAGACTTAGAAGACTCGATTGGAAAAGGGACTATCATCTGAGATGCTGGTTTGACAGAATGGAAAGAGGGGGTGAGCCTTTACCTACTTTCTTTTGATATTTGCCTATGTGATTACATTTGGCGAATCCCCTCTGGAAGGAACGACTGCCAGACTTATGAAAGCAAGTGACACTAATTTTTTTTTGCATTTGTTGATATAATAAGGTTTTAATAACTCTAATAATTATTAACTGTGTGGAAATGACGGGGGGGGGGAGGGAAAATCAAGGCTTTCGAGTCTTGGTTTCCTGGAAGAAGATCAAAAGACTCCCCTGGACTAGAAGAGACATCTCATTAACAACTGGAGAAATGCCAAAGAACTTTAGATATCTGCTTGAGAGGTTTCTGACACAGTATTAATTTAACAAGGAGCCAGGAGTGAAACCGAAAGTAGACTGACCAGCTAACTGAATCAAATTATATTGCTATGGGTGGGGGGTAAACATCTAACATTTTACTTTTCGATACTTGTACTTCCAGTTTTCCCCTCCCCAGGAAAAGCTAATGTTTGAATAGCAGCTGGTTAAGGAACAACATTGGGCAGACGCCATGATTTGATTTTATCTGGACTGTGTGTCAATATGCCAGCTACCTGCAGTGGAAGGATCCTGGACTGATTCAGCAGAAACACCAGTTTGCGAAGAGAGGATGTGAATTTTTTTTAAATGCATTTTAAAAAAAGATTTTCTTGATTTACAAAGGTATGTGCAATGTCTCTCGTATTTTTTTCCACATAACGCAAATCAGTTTCATTTGTTGAGACATTAGGAAGAATAGGGGGAAAGAGGTGGAGGGAGTGGGAGTGGGAGTGGGGTCGGGTGGTGATGTTTCTATTTTACTTAATATATGTTGGGTTTTGTGTCAGCTTTGCTTGTGCCGGTTCTCTGCTGTTCACTTGTGTTCCTTTGGTGGTGAGAGAGGTTGGGGTTGGCCTAGGGTGTAGTTGCTCATTTGTGGTTGGCTGTGTTGGTCTTTGTTTTCATGTGTGAGTGGGGTGGGTGGGTGTTTTGGATCAGGTTAGCCATATTGATTTGTATGCTGCTGGTGGATTTTTGTCAGTGTCTTGTTGGGCTGTGTATATGATAAAGGGGAGCCATACTGGGATCAAGGCGTCTTCTTCTATTTGTCCCCGTGTCAGTTTCAGTTTATTGGCTAATTTTTCTAGTAAGGCTGTCTCTCCAGGTCTCTCCAGTGTCTGGCTATGATGCTTCTGGCTGCTGAGAGTAGGTGGGTTATGAGTTCTTTGTGGTGTGAGTGGGCATTGTTGTCTTGGAAGATGTTTAGTAGGGCCATTTCTGGGGTGATTTCTAATACTTGCTTGGTTATTTTAAATTTTCCTCGTATTACTGTTGTCCAGAATAGTTGGATTTTGGGACACTTCCACCACATGTGAAGATATGTGCCTGTGGAGGTGACACTCTCCAGCATTTTAGTGAGGTTCCTGGGCCTATTAGCGCTAGTTTTCTTGGTGTTAGGTACCACCTGTAGGTGATTTTCAGAGTGAGTTCTTTTCTTTTTGTTGATATGGATTTAAAGGAGGGTTTAGACCACATTCTGGTCCATTGAGTGGGGTTAATCTCGTAGCCTATGGTACGCCAGGGGAATTAGTGGGGATGGGGTTGGGGATAGTTTGCCTATTTCTGTTTTCCATGCTTTGAACATGGTCTGTGTGTACCTGTTAAGTGTTGTGGGAATTTTCCTTAGTTTGTTTGGGAGGAGTGGGTATGCTGTGGTGCAGGTATTTTCAATTGTGTCCCTCTCTAGGTGTATCCATTGTTTTGTCTCATATTCTAGTATATATGGGATTATATGGCATATTTGGTTGGCAGTGTAATATGCTTCTAGGTTGGAGATTCCCCATCCTCCTTCGGAGGTGGGGAGGTGCAGGTATTTGGGGCTTATTCTTTGTTTTTTGTGTGAGAAGATAAAGGAGTGTAGTTTTCTCTGCCATCTGCGAAGTTGGGTTTGGGGAGTCCAGATTGGGAGGGTTTGGAATAGGTAGGTTAGTTTTGGGAGGGTGATAATTTTGATCATGATTATTTTGTCTGAGGGGGTGAAATTCATGTTGTTCCATCTTTTTAGGTCTTTGTTTATTTGTCGCCACAGGGGCTTGTAGTTGTGGAGGTATAACTTATTGAGGTTTCTGGTTATTTGTACCCCTAGGTATCTGAACTTGGTGTGGCAAAGTTTTATCTTGGTGACATTAGTGAATCCTTTTTGGGTGTGAGGAGGGGTGTTGAAGCACATAGCTTCTGACTTTGCAAAATTTACCTGTAGGCCCGACACCATTGCAAATGTGTTGAGTTCTCTGGTTAGGGAGGTTGCTGTGCTTATGGGGTCTGGTGTTGTGACCATTAGGTCATCTGCAAAGAGCCCTAATTTGTAGGTTCTGCCTTTTATTTCCACTCCCTTGATGTCTGTGGCTGCTCGGATTCGTTCCAGGGCCAGGATACATAAGAAGGGAGACAGTGGGCATCCTTGTTTTGTCCCTTTTTGGATTGCTATAGTATTAGAGTCCATATTATAAGTCCTGCATTTTGCTGAGGCTTGGAAGTATATTTGTTTAAGGATTTGTAGGAAGTTAGGACCAAATTTCATGCTAGTTAGTACTACTAATAGGTATTTACATTTTAAGCAAGCAAAGGCTTTGAGGATGTCTAGGGACATAATTGTCAGTGGGAGTTTGGTTGTCTTGCTGTGTTCGATCAGGTTCAGTACTTTCCTGATGGGGTCTGTAATATTGCGACCAGGGACAAAGCCAGTCTGGTCTGGGGTTATTAACCTGCATAAGAAGATTTTTAGGCGGTTGGCCAAGATTGATGTGAATATCTCGTAGTCTTGGTTTATTAATGAGATTGGGCAGTATGATTCTACTTTGAGGCTGTCTTTCATTGGTTTTGGGATGGAGACTATTTTGGAGTGGGTCAAGGTTTTGCGGATGGGCCCCCCTTTCATGATGTTATTGAATAGGCGGGTCATGTAGGGTATCAAGGGTTCTTTGAATTTCCTATAGAATTCTGCTGTGAAGCCGTCTGGGCCTGGGGCTTTGTGTGGTTTCAGGTTTTTGAGGACCGTATCTATTTCCTCTGGGGTGATAGGGCTGTCCATGAATTTCTGTTCCTCATCAGTTAAGGTAGGCATGGTCAGTCCTGCTAGGAATTTTCTGATTTCCTTCTCTGGTGGGCTATGGGAGGTGTATAGGTTGGAGTAGAATTCTGCAAATTCTGAGGTTATTTCTTTGGGGGAGAATGTTATGTTGCCATCTTTTTTGGTGATGCAGTGTATTCTTGTTTTGAGTGCTTTTTTCCTACATCTATTTGCTAATTGTCTGGAGTTTTCCCCTCCATATTCATAGAAGCATTGTTTAGAGTATAGAATGCTGATCATTGTTTTGTTGATTTCTAGGGAGTCTAGTTCTCTCCTTTTTTGTTCTATAAGTTGAAGGAGTTTTTTAGATCCTGTTTGTTTGTAGCGTGATGAGAGGGCAGTGATGTCTTGTTCTATTTTGTTAATTTTTGAGGAGGTTTGTTTTTTAAGGAATGCTTTCTCTTTTATGCAAGCTCCTCTGGTGACCGCTTTCATTGCGTCCCATAGGAGGGGGATTGTTATATTGTCTACATCATTTTCCTTGAAGTAGTTTTGTAGAGTTTTTGTGAGACTCTCTCTAATTTGTTTGTTTGTAGTTAGGATGGGCTGAAGGACCATGATGGGGTGGTTTGTGTTCCCTCTCCTATTTTAATGGTGACTTCTACTGTTTGTTGATTCCGCTAAGGGGATCAGACCCTGTGTGAGCAGAATGCTGTCCAGTCTGGACGTTGTACCATGGCATCCCAATGGGAATGTATGGCTGGTGTCTCCCGGGTTTTGTTCACCCCAAATGTTGTAGAGACTCCTGTTTTTTAACATTTTTAGTAACTTGTAAGAGTCCCTAGTTGTTGGGGGTTTCCTTCAAAGGAAGGTTGCCCATGGGGTTGTAGGGTGAATGTTTTTCAGGGATATGCCTTTCATATTTAGGTTGAGGTCACGTCCTAGGATTGCTTCCCCTTCAGAGAAGGAGAGGAATTTGTTTAGTGTCTTCTGGAAGAATTCTAGTTGTTTTGACTTTGGGGCATATATGGAGCCGATTGTCAGTTTAATTTTGGCATCTAGTGTCCCTTTAGCGAAAATGAATCTGCGTTTTTTGTCCTTTAGGACTGTTGTGGCAGTGAAGTTCAGGTCTCTACTGAGTATTATAGCTACGCCACAGGCTTTCCCTGAGCCTCGTGCGACCTACTGTTGACTGAAGTGGGGGTCGCTCAGGAGTTTGGTCCCTTTGGGTGGGATGTGTATTTCTTTTCTTTTCTTTTCTTTTCTTTTCTTTTCTTTTCTTTTCTTTTCTTTTCTTTTCTTTTCTTTTCTTTTCTTTTCTTTTCTTTTTTGGAATACAGTCTTAATTTTATTTTCACTCTTAATTTAGGCTCTAGATGGATACAGCATCACTCGGATCCTGTGTCCAATGGCTTTGGCAGGTAGGTTGGAGCGGAACTTTGCCCGCACCATGCCGCTGCTTCCATGGGCACGGGTCACCTTTCCCCAGATCACTCTGGTCCTGTTGGGTTTGCCGCCAGGAGATTGCTGCTTTATTTTCGTTTTTGATCTCCAGGTATTCTTATTATATTCAAAATGTTCCTTATATTCTCCTTCATTTGTCTACCCGGAAGGAACCCTGCCTGATCTTGATGTATATACTAATTTAGTATTTTTTTCAATCTATTAGCTAATATATTTGCAAAAAAAATGTAATCATTGTTAAACAAGGAGTTAGGCCTACAGTTTTTAATTTGCAGCAAGTCTGCATCTTGTTTTGGGATTACTGTAATATACAGGTGAAACTCGGAAATTTAGAATATGTGGAAAAGTTCATTTATTTCAGTAATTGAACTTAAAAGGTGAAACTAATATATGAGATAGACTCATGACATGCAAAGCGAGATATGTCAAGCCTTTATTTGTTATAATTGTGATGATCATGACGTACAGCTGATGAAAACCCCAAACTAACAATCTCAGAAAATTAGAATATTAAATGAAATCAGCAAAACAAGGACTGCAAATAGAGCCATATTGGACCTCTGAGAAGTAGAAGCATGCATATGTACTCAGTACTTGGTTTGAGCCCCTTTTGCATCAATTACTGTCTCAATGCGGCGTGGCATGAATGCTATCAGCCTGTGGCACTGCTGAGGTGTTATGGAAGACCAGGATGCTTCAATAGCAGCCTTCAGCTCTTCTGCATTGCTTGGTCTCATGTCTCTCATCTTTCTCTTGGGAATGCCCCATAGATTCTCTATGGGGTTCAGGTCAGGCGAGTTTGCTGGCCAATCAAGCATAGTAATCCCATGGGCATTGAACCAGGTTTTGGTACTTTTGGCAGTGTGGGCAGGTGCCAAAGTCCTGCTGGAAAATGAAGTCAGCATCCCCATGAAGCTCGTCTGTGGAAGGAAGCATGAAGTGCTCCAAAATCTCCTGGTAGATGGCTGCATTGACCTTGGAAACTTCACACAGGACTTCAAGCATCTGGCATTGTGTGCCTCCCCATTCTTCCTCCAGACTCCGGGTCCTTGGTTTCCAAATGAGATGCAAAAGCTGCTCTCATCAGAAAAGAGATTTGGTCCAGGGTCAACACAGCTGTCTACCAGGAGATTTTGGAGCACTTCATGCTTTCTTCCGCAGACGAGCTTTATGGGGATGCTGACTATTATCTATTATGTGGGGCAATTCCTTGCCAACCCGTCCGGGTTGTCCTGTGTCTCTCACTTTGTGTTTAACGAACCAATGTGGTTGCGCTGACCTAGAGTGTGGTGGTTGGAGGACTAGTGGGGTTAGAGTTAGATTTGGGCTAAAGAGTAGGGGGTGTTGGGATTTTTATTTCTCAACAGCTGCAAGGAGCAGCACAATGGTTGTTGACATCATGTGATGTCTGTTAGCGTGAGACAGGAAGTCTCTGCTTGTTCTCAAGTAACTGGAAAGTTACTTTCGCTTCTGAGTGAAGTGGGTGTCAAGTTGTACTTCTGTGCTTGCTGCTCAGGAGAGCAGACATGTCGGATGAGAGCTCCATGTACAGTCTGTAAATAAAGTAGTGTGTAGACTACTGACTGTCTCTTTCTTCTGTGATGGGATACCAGAAGACGAGTGTGCTCCTGTCAGGATGGAGGGGTTGCTTATTACCGGTCTCTCTGGACTGAGGGCAATTTCCAGCCAGAGAGTGACCACCGGAGAGTCGCCTCGGTGTCTTGGGAAGGTGGCACCCTTCCCTGGGGGCGTTTTTCCAATGGGGGTAGGTTGTAGAGAGTTTCCTATATGTAGTCATATAGGTTTTTGTTTGGGGTATTTTGGGCCATTTGGCATTTAGCCGGTTGGTCCTAGGTCTCCGCTGGTGTGGAGGGCCATGTACAGGGACAGGCCATCCCCTCTGTCGTTTGCGATAGGGGATGATCAGTGGGACGGTGTGAAGCGTCTTTGTGACGCCAATGTCGGGTGTAGGGTTCATAAGCAATTTTGCCAATGTTATTAGCAACATCGTTGGTGTGTTGGGGCGGGGATGTGGGTGTTGGTACGCTCTGGCGCCACCATTGTGCTGGTTGGGTATCAGATTTTAGCCTGTTTGTGGGTTGTGTTATTAAGGTTGGAGGAGTTGTTTTTCCTTAGTATGAAGTAGGGGGGTGCTGAAGGTGTGGGTTATGGGTTGTTAGGTGATGGGGAATGTGGTTTGAGGTCGTCTGGACTGGTGTTGGGGTAGGGATTTCTGTGGAGGTGCAGGGCTGTGGGGGGGATGTTGATGGTGTTAACTATATCTATGGTCTGGGGGGAGAGGAGAGGGGGGAAAGCGGGGGGGGGGGGAGAATCACCAGTCCTTCAGTTATTGGTTTGCATTGTCGTGTCGCTTCTGTTGTTTCTTTTTCTTCTTTACTGTCATCCAATTGTTTGCTGGTGTTTCCTCATGGTTGTGGCTGTCACTTGGTGGGTTTGTCGGTTGCCATTCTGGTGGAAGGTCGAGTTCAAGGTTCTTCTGTAGTTGCAAGGCTTCAGGTATGTTGGTGGCTGTTTGTTGTGTTGTGTTGGTTGTTACGATGAGCCGGAAGGGGAAGCCCCATCGGTTCTTGATCCCTGCTTGTTGGAGACGCTGAGTGCACGGGCATAGGCTTTTTCTCTGATTTAGTGTGTCCTGAGATAAATCCTGTAAGGCCAATATGGGGGCGTCTCCATATTGAAGGTTGGTTGAGTTTTTGAGGTTGTTCCATACCTCTTCCTTCCTTTTGTAGCATGTGAAGCACACGATGATGTCTCTTGGGGGGGCGGGCGCTGGGTTACGACATAGGTTTTAGGGCTCTGTGAGCCGTCTCCAGGTCGTCTACCTCAAGTGTCAGGCTTGAGATTGTGTTTTTCAGCCAGCATAATAATAATAATAATAATAATAATAATAATAATTCCAAAAAAATATTAAAATACTGTAATACATGAAACATTAAAAGCTTCCCTAAACAGGGCTGCCTTCAGATGCCTTCTAAAAGTCTGGTAGTTGTTTTTCTCTTTGACATCTGGTGGGAGGGCGTTCCACAGGGAGGGCGCCACTACCGAGAAGGCCCTCTGCCTGGTTCCCTGCAACTTGGCTTCTCGCAGTGAGGGAACCGCCAGAAGGCCCTCGATGCTGGACCTCAGTGTCCGGGTAGAATGATGGGGATGGAGGCGCTCCTTCAGATATACTGGACTGAGGCCAGCACCAACACTTTGAATTGTGCTCAGAAACGTACTGGGAGCCAATGTAGGTTTTTCAAGACCGGTGTTATATGGTCTCGGCGGCCGCCCCCAGTCACCAGTCTGGCTGCCGCATTCTGGATTAGTTTTAGTTTTCGGGTCATCTTCAAAGGTAGCCCCACGTAGAGCGCATTGCAGTAGTCCAAGCGGGAGATAACCAGAGCATGCACCACTCTGGCGAGGCAGTCCGCAGGCAGATAGGGTCTCAGCCTGCATACCAGATGAAGCTGGTACACAACTGCCCTGGACATGGATTTGACCTGTGCCTCCATGGACAGCTGTGAGTCCAGAATGACTCCCAGGCTGCACACCTGGTCCTTCAGGGGCACAATTACCCCATTCAGGATCAGGGAATCCTCCACACCTGCCCGCCTCCTGTCCCCCCAAAACAGTACTTCTGTCTTGTCAGGATTCAATCTCAATCTGTTAGCCGCCATCCATCCTCCAAGCGCCTCCAGACACTCACACAGGACCTTCACCGCCTTCACTGGTTCTGATGTGAAAGAGAGGTAGAGCTGGGTATCATCCGCATACTGATGAACACCCAGCCCAAACCCCCTGATGATCTCTCCCAGTGGCTGCATGTAGATATTGAAAAGCATGGGGGAGAGGACAGAACCCTGAGGCACCCCACAAGTGAGGGCCCAGGGGTCTGAACATTCATCCCCCACCACCACTTTCTGAACATGGCCCAGGAGAAAGGAGTGGAAGCACTGTATGACAGTGCCCCCAGCTCCCAGCCCCTCTAGACGGTCCAGAAGGATGTTATGGTCGATGGTATCAAACGCCGCTGAGAGATCCAGCAGAACTAGGAAACAGCTCTCACCTTTGTCCCTAGCCCGCCAGAGATCATCAACCAGTGCGACCAAGGCAGTTTCAGTCCCATGATGAGGCCTGAATCCCGTCTGGAAGGGATCCAAATGGTCCGCTTCTTCCAGGCGTGCCTGGAGTTGTTCAGCAACCACTCGCTTAATCACCTTGCCCAAGAATGGAAGATTTGAGACTTGGCGATAGTTGGCCATATTGGCCGCATCTAAAGATGGTTTTTTAAGAAGCGGTTTAATAACCGCCTCTTTCAGCGGGTCTGGGAAGGCTCCCTCACGGAGGGAAACATTCACCACCCCACGAAGCCCATCGCCCAGCCCTTCCCGGCTAGGTTTTATAAGCCAGGATGGGCAAGGATCAAGGAGACAGGTGGTTGGTTTCACTCGTCCAAGCAGCCTGTCCACATCCTCGGAGGTAACAGATTGGAACTGATCCCACGCAATTTGACTAGACTAGCGTACAATTAGGTCTGCTGGGCTTTTCTCCTCTGCTTTTTCAAGAAAGTTGCGGAAGCAGATGTTGCAACGTCTATTGCGATCTTCGATGTCTGCTTGTTTGATTCTCATTTCTGTGCTTTCTATTTCCAGGTGATTTACCAGTTCATCCAATTTCTTATTGATGCGTGCGTTCTCCTCCCGGTATTGCTCTATTATTCTTTCTTGCATTTGGTTCTTTTTCTCTAGAGCTTTCATTCTGGAGGTTAGATCATTGATTAATATCTGCAGGGGAGCCACTCTGGACTTCAGTGTTTCTGCTAATCTCGCTTCCATTTCCCTCAGATCTTGTTTAGTTGTTGGGTGGTCATCATCTTGAAGGGGTGTTGTGGTCTCAGCGCTATTTGCCATCTCCCTGGTTGGTGTCATCTCAATCTCCCTAATGGTTTTGGTTTGAGGTCTACTTGGCGTCCTCTTGGAGTAGGGCGTGTTGCAGTTAGGAGTTGTGGTGGTGGTGGTTCCTGGATGTTGTTGGGTTGCTGAGCTGAACAGGCATTGTTGACTGGTGGCTTTTACAGAGTGTTCAGATTATGTGGCCATTTGTGCCAAGTCTAGGCTGTGTTTTAAGAACTTTTCTCGGGTTTCCGTGGTCGCCCCAGCGGTGCCGTCAGATTGGGGAGCAGATAAGCTGACAGGCGGGTAGACCAACAGACAGAAAGTTCACATAAAAGGGGGGGTAGCAGGTAGAGATGCGAGAGACCAGAGGGGTGGGGCCAGGGGAAATGTGTGTTGGGGGGTTATTTGTGGGTGCACCCGTGTGTACACGCCTGCGCACTCATATACACAAAAGGGGTACTAGGGTCCAATTAAGGTGGAAGGTGGGGTTAGGAATGTGTTCAGGAACAGGACCAGACAAAACAGAATATAGGCAAAGGGTGAAGGAAAAAATGAAGAAGAAGAGAAAAGAGAAAAGAAACAAAGAAAAAGAAAAGGGGGGAAGGGGGAAGGGGGGAGGAAGGGGAAATTAGAGTAACATAAAAGGGGGGAGACAGAAAGAGGGAAAGAAAGAGAGAGAAGGAGAGAAAGTAGAGTAATAACAGTGGTAATAGATTGCAGTGATAGTTTTAGCTATAGTATGAAAGGGAAAAGTATGCTACAGTGATATGTGTGTATGAGTGTATGTGTTAGTTTCTGTTTACCACTGAGCAGCTGCTTTTGGAGCCACAGGACTCTGTTTACATTCCAGGGATTACAGGCTATTGGAAGTCTCACGGGAGACGGGATGTGACGTTAGTGGTTTCCTGTTTCCTTTGTTCCTTTGTTGCTGTTGCTCTCTGCTTTCATAGAGAGAGGATGTCTTTTCTGTCTGCGTAGCTTAGAAATAAAACTCTTTGCAATGTAGCCATAAATCTCATCACTTTCCCTGTGCTGGAAACTCTGCTGAACGGGGGCGATTCCAAAGGCTTGGCCGGAGGAAAATGGGGCTTTATTAGCTTTGCCGAGCGGAGATCCCGACATTTTTGGTCCTGGGCCCAGAAGAATGGCAGAAAGAACAGAATGCAGGTTATCTTCTCTGCGTGTCAAGAAGATTGATGAGAGGTATGTGCTCATTGCCCCGGGAAGCCTGCCAGTCCCTAATTAATTGGCAATAAGGGGTGGACTTTGAACTTCTAGCCAAAGCACTTACTGGCAGCGGCAGGAGAAAGCAAAGGCCTCAAGTAGTGTGCTTTTGGAATGCAGCTGGTAAAAAGACACAGCTTGCTTTAAACGACACAGAAGGCTAATGCCAGAATAATGGAGACCCTTCAAAATGCCATGGGAATTCCAAAGCTCCAAAAAAATAATTATCAGAACTGGGTGCAGTATGCAGAGGCTCTGCTAAGAAAAGAGGGTCTGTTTAATGTGATAACAGATGCCCCCCCCCAGCTCCAGTTACCGAAGAATGGGAGGCTAAGGATTCCAAAGCAAGAGGTCCTCTGACGCTGATTGTGTCCCCTGAAGTGTTATGTCTTTTGCGTGACAAGGCCTCAGCCAGAGAGATGTGGGACAGTCTCCAAGAGTCACATTTGAGAACATGTTTGAGAACATTGTTCTTTTATACCAAGTTGCATGATATGGCACCTGGTGATGGAGCAGACGTGCTCACCTCATGGAAATGCAGAATCTCAGGCATGAGTTGCAACAGCGTGGAATCAACTTTCCAGAGGCTGTGTATTCCTTCATGATTCTACATTCTTTGGGTTCAAGTTGGGAAGTGATTGCCAGCCAGGTTGCTGTTTTGCCTGCTGCTCAGCTAACGGTAGCGCATGTCACTGCTGTGGTGTTAAATGAAGCGGATCGGCGTAATGCCAGCTGCATCACCAAGGGGGAGTCCTCACAGACGTCATCCCAGAATGCAGTGCAACCACTAGATGGCACCAAAGCTTTGAAGGCAGTGAAATGCTACTCGTGTGGACGTCTAGGCCACGTGAAGAGGAATTGCAAACATCCCAATGCCAAGGCGACACAAGCACAGTGAAAGCTCAACGCGTGGAAAAGGCAAAGGCAAAGGTCCGATGTCCAGGACAACGCAACACAAGGTCATGGTCTCACGCTACACTCCAAAGGTCCAGAAGACCATCACCAAGAAAGATGACTTCGTATTGCATGCTGATTATATTGATCGTTTGTTTGTATTGCATTATGATGATTCTGTTGATGTTGTGCAGGATGAAACTTGTTGTATTGCAGGTACTAACAAGGTTTTGCATGCAGGATGTATTCATGATTATCACAGGAAACTTGGTCATTTAAACTTTGTTTTTTTAATATTTATTAAAGTTTTCAAAGTTAATACATTATAACAGAAAAGAGAAGAAAAAAACAGAAATACAAAAATACAAAAATTAAAAACAATTTAAAAACAAGAAAAAACAAAAAGAACACATATAAATTCCATTTACATATTTTCTTTTACCTTACTTTCCAGACCTCTTCATACCACCCTTTCTTATATTCCAATTCAAATTGTTTGTTCAGCAAATCCTCACCATTAGGTCTTTTACTTATTTCAAATCCTTATTTTCTATCTCTTAAGCATTACAGCTGAAAACCACTTAGTTACTTTCCAACATCACTCTAGCATTCCTTAATTTTACAATGTTTCTGCAAATAGTCTTTAAACTTCTTCCAGTCTTCTTCCACCGACTCTTTTCCCTGGTCTCGGATTCTGCCGGTCATTTCTGCCAATCCCATGTAATCGATCATCTTCATCTGCCATTCTTCCAGAGTGGGTAGATCTTGTGTCTTCCAATATTTTGCGATGAGTATTCTTGCTGCTGTTGTCGCATACAAAAAGAAAGTTCTATCCTTCTTTGACACCAATTGGCCGACCATGCCCAGGAGAAAGGCCTCTGGTTTCTTCAAGAAGGTATACGTAAATACCTTTTTCATTTTATTATAAATCATTTCCCAAAAAGCCTTAATCCTTGGGCACGTCTACCAAAGGTGAAAAAAATGTACCTTCATTCTCTTTACATTTCCAACATTTATTGTCCGGCAAATGATAGATTTTTGCAAGCTTGACTGGGGTCATGTACCACCTGTAAATCATTTTCATAATATTCTCTCTTAAGGCATTACATGCCGTAAATTTCAGACCGGTGGTCCATAACTGTTCCCAGTCAGCAAACATAATATTATGTCCAACATCCTGTGCCCATTTAATCATAGCAGACTTCACCGTTTCATCCTGAGTGTTCCATTTCAGCAGCAAGTTATACATCTTTGACAAAATCTTAGTTTTGGGTTCTAACAATTCTGTTTCTAATTTCGATTTTTCCACCTGGAATCCATTTTTTTTGTCCAATTTGTAAGCCTCCATTATCTGACAATACTGAAGCCAGTCTCGCACTTTATTTTTTAATTTCTCAAAGCTCTGCAGTTTCAATTTGTCTCCCTCTTGTTCCAAAAATTCCCAATATTTTGGCCATTTGGACTCCATATTGAGTCTTTTAAAAGCTTTTGCTTCCATTGGTGACAACCACCTGGGTGTTTTATTTTCCAATAAATCTTTGTATCTTATCCAAACATTGAACAATGCTTTCCTGACAATATGATTTTTAAATGCTTTATGTACTTGAACCTTGTGGTACCACAAATATGCATGCCACCCAAAAGCATTATTAAATCCTTCTAAATCCAAAATGTCTGTGTTCTCAAGAAGCAGCCAGTCTTTCAACCAGCAGAATGCTGCTGATTCATAATAGAGTTTGAGGTCTGGCAGGGCAAATCCATCCCTTTCCTTTGCGTCAGTTAATATCTTAAATTTTATTCTGGGCTTCTTGCCCTGCCAGACAAATCTAGAAATATCTTTCTGCCACTTCTTGAAACAGTCCATCTTGTCCACAATCTGCAATGTTTGAAACAAAAACAACATTCTAGACAATACATTCATCTTTATGACTGCAATTCGGCCCAACAAGGAAAGCTTCAAGTTTGACCATATTTCTAAATCTCTTTTTACTTCTGTCCAACATTTTTCATAATTATCTTTAAATAAGTTCACATTTTTTTGCTGTCATATTAATCCCCAGGTATTTCACTTTCTTAACCACAGTCAAACCAGTCTCATTCTGAAACCTTTCTTTTTCAGTTAATGTTAAGTTTTTCTCTAAAACTTTAGTTTTTAACTTGTTCAGTTTAAAACCTGCCACTTGACCAAATTCTTGAATTAAGTCTAAAACCCTTTTGGTGCTAGATTCTGGCTCCTGTAATGTCAAAATTAAATCATCTGCAAAAGCTCTCAATTTATACTGTTTAGCTCCGACCTGTAACCTTTAACCAGCTGGTCTCTTCTAATCATATTCAGCAGGACCTCCAGGACCGATATAAACAACAATGGTGAAATTGGGCATCCCTGTCGTGTCCCTTTTTCTATCATAAATTCTTCTGTAACCACATTATTTACAATTAATTTAGCTTTCTGTTCAGAATATATTGCACCTATACCATTTTCAAAACCTTGCCCTACCCACATCCCCTGTAGATTCTTTTTCATAAAGCTCCAAGAAATATTGTCAAAGGCTTTCTCCGCATCCACAAATATCAGAACTGCTTTAGTATTTATATTTACTTCTAATTTTTCCAAAATGTCAATTATATTCCTCAAATTGTCAGACAAATACCTTCCCGGGAGAAAGCCCGCTTGGTCTTTGTGAATCTCTTCCATCAGTACTTTTTTCAACCTTTTAGCCAAAATGTCAGCAAAAATTTTGTAATCCACATTTAGTAACGATATAGGGCGGTAGTTCTTAAGTTGAGTCTTTTCAGTCTCTGTTTTCGGTATAAGTGTGATGAATGCCTCTTTCCACGACTCTGGTGCCCTTTTCCCTTCCAAAATTTCATTACAGACTTCCTTCAAAGGTTGCAATAAACACTCTTTCAAAGATTTGTAATACCTGGCGGTCAGCCCATCCGGTCCTGGAGACTTGCCCAATTGCATGTTTTGAATGGCACCTTCTACTTCCTGTTCTGATATTTTATAGTTCAACATCAGTTTACTTTCTTGAGAGATTTTTTGTAATCCGTTTGTCTTTAAAAATCGTTCTATATCCATTTCTTTCTGTGGCCCTTGTGAGTATAATTGTTTAAAATACTTCTGGAAACAATTTCTGATCTCAGTTGGGTTATGTATGTTTTTCCCTTCCACTTCTAGGTTTGTAATAGTATTTAATTTTTGTCTTTTTCTCATTTGCCAGGCCAAAAGTTTCCCACACTTATTCGCCGATTCAAATGTCTTTTGTCTCATTTGTTTAATCTTCCATTCTATTTCTTGATTCATCAATTCCATATATTGCGTTTGGTATAATTTTATTTCTCTCAAGATCTCTTGTGACTTTGGTTTTACTCTCAGTTTCTTTTCCCCTTCTTTTATCTTCTCTAGGATTTTGTCTTTTTTCTCATTTTGTCTTTTCTTCTTTATTGCATTCTGTTGTATCAGGAACCCTCTCATAACAGCTTTACTTGCGTCCCAGATTATTCTTTTTTCAACATCAGCGTTCATGTTTATCTCAAAATAGTCTCTCAAGGTTTTTTGGGCCTTTTTGTAAACTTCTTCATCTCTAAATAAGGTGTCATTCATCCTCCATCTGAAGGAACCAGTTGTTATTTGTTTCATCTCCATCCTTACGGCGTTATGGTCGGAGCAAGTTTTGGGGCAGATTTCCACTTTCTTTATCTTTGGTGCCATACCTCTAGTTATCCATATTTGGTCAATTCTAGTCCATGTCATCTTGGCTTCAGAGAAGAAGGTTCCCTCTCTTCCCAAAGGATTCCTTACTCTCCAAATATCCACCAGGTCCATATTGTCAGTCATTTCAAAAAAAGTTTTAGGTAGTCTACCATCTTTGGTGACTACCTGTCTTTGTGCCTTGTCCATGTTTGTAGATACAACTCCGTTCATATCCCCCATCAAGATTAAATTGTAATCCAAATGTTCTAGTAAAGTCTCATGCAACTTCTTAAAAAATTCAGATTTCCCCTCATTCGGAGCATAAATTCCAACTACCAGAAATTTCTCTCCTTGATATTGGATTTCGACTGCCAAATATCTTCCTTGTTCGTCTTTAAAAATTAATTTCGGTGAAAGTCTCTCCTTTACATATATCACCACACCTCTTTTTTCTACTTTGTCAGATGAGATAAATTCTTGACCCAATCTTTTGTTGATAAGTATTTTCCTGTGTAACCTCGTTACATGTGTTTCTTGGAGACAGATCAATTCCAGTTGCTCTTTTTTTAGTATATGAAAAACACATTTTCTCTTCCGAGGGGAGTTCAGTCCATTACAATTCCAGCTTAGAAGTTGCAGAGCCATGGTGGGGTTACTTCTCTTTGCCTCCAACTGCTCCGAGTTGCTGTTCTTGTTCTGTCGGTGGTGTCTCTTTCTCTGGTTCAAGTAGTCCAAATGATAGGTTTGCTAAATTTAATATTCCTTTGTCCAGTGGTTTCGGGTCTTCTCCAGATTCCGCTCCTTTCTGCAGGTCTTCTCCGTGGTCCCCCAGAAACTTATCTTTGTCATGCACTGTTCTTATTCTTATCTTCCTTTCTTTATATTTAAAAGATAGGCCTTGGGGAAATTCCCACCTAAAGAGTATTCTGTTTCTTCTCAGTAGAGTAACTAGATCTCTGTAGTTGGTCCTTATGTCCAAAATGTATTTTGGAATGTCCTTATAGATCTCCACGAATGAATCTTCAATTTCCAAAGTTCTTTGGTAGTGCAAATTCAAAATTTTGTCTCTTTCCTCTTTTGTTCAAAGAGTAATCAGACAGTCTCTGACCTTGTTCTTTCTCTGTTTTCTCCCAATTCTAAATGCACTCACTATCTTAAATTCTTCCTTCTCCAAGTCCTGTTGCCAGAAATCTGTAAATTCTTTTGTGAGAAAGTCAGCCAAATTGTCCTTCTCAATTTCAGGTATTGCTCTGATTCTCAAATTCCTCTCCTTATCATGTAATTCTATCATAGACAGTGTCAAATCGTGATCTTCCAGCTTCTGATATACTGGTAGTATCTTCTCCTGAGCGGCAATAGCAGTTTCCTTGGCTTCGTCGGCTACTTTCCGAGTTGTAGCAGATTCCTCTATTAATTTTTCAATAGACTGTGTATTAAAACTGACCTTTTCCCCCAGGTCATTAATACTTATGGTGTTCACATCTATTTTTGCTGAAGCCTCAGCAACCTGTTTATTTGTCTCGGCCACTTGTTTATTTGTTTCTGCTACTTGTCTTGCCAAATTTTCCAAAGACTCATTAATTTTACCAAGTGCCTGGCTCAAAACATCTTCAGTTGACATAACTCTTAATTTAGTTTGCAAAGTAGCAGTTCCTTGTGTACCAACAGTACCAGATGTTGAGGCCCTCCTCTGAGCTGAAGTATCTCGAAATTGCCTGCCTGATCTAGTGCCAGTAGTTTTTTCCTGTGCCGACTCTAATTTTCCTTTATCATCTGCCATGCCACTCTCATGAGACTCCAAGGTCAATCCCACGCCTGGAAGATTTTGTTTTGGAAAGGAAATTTCCAGTTGCTTAAATGTTGTTGCAGCAATATCAGTATTCCTCTAGGGGGACCAATTCAATGTAAAAGTCTTTGGGGACAAATAAAGTCCTTATAAGTTCTAAAGTCACTTAAAAGCCACAGTTTCAATGTCCCCAAACAATTACTTTAAACAGTTGCATTAAAAGTTGTTACTTTAAAATGTTACTCTCAGAGAGGAGAAGACCAGAAATACTGTATCTCTTTTGCAGAGTTGCTTTCAAAGTTCTTAACTCTCGGCTCTCTTCCTTGCCTTAAGGCAGTCCGTTCCCAGGTATAGAGGCAGCAGATAAAATTCCCTTTTCCCTCCTTTCATACAGGTAAAAGATGTTTAAATCTTCCCCCTCCACTCCTGCAATTTAGAGGGGGAACTGTTTTTCTTTATTGATGTTGGATTTAAGTCTTCGCAGAAAGTCTTTAAAGGTTTCCGCTTTTTAATCTCTTTGCTTTACTCAGTCTACAAGAAGGGGGGGGCAGACTTCCTGTTTATACCCTCCCCTTTCGGTGTCGAATTTGTTCAGTTTTTCTCAAATAGTTCAGATTAAACCTACTCACGGGTAGTTGTTTTGTAATCCAATTGTCAGGAAGAAGTCAGCGCTCTCCGCAAACGGCTGTGCGGCTTCACTCCACGAGAATAGCAGGGACTTCCGGGTTAGCGCCAACGCGTAATGGCGGATTCCCTCTGAGCTCCGGAGGGATCAGCTTCACGAGTTCGGGTCCTGCCGCTGCGGCAAAGCGGGGACCCTCAAAAATCACAGGTGGGTGAAGCCTGTGAGCGTGGGACTCAATGGGCACCATTTGCGCGCCCCCCGAACTGCGAAAAAGCCTTTTTAAAGGCTTCGGAATGGGACGGGGTGAGCGTCGCGGTGCTGAGAGTCGTCTGCTATTGGTCATTTAAACTTTGAGGCAGTTTCCAAAATGCCTGCCTTAGTTGAAGGTATGACTAATAAACCCTGCAGGTACCACATGAAGTGTAAAGCATGCGCAGCAAACAAGGTCAAAATGGCTGCAAAAGGTAAGGTGTCTAGTAGATAAGCTACAGAACCATATCAGGTCGTGCATGCTGATCTCGTTGGTCCACTATCACCCTCTTTGGGTGGAGCCAGGTACTTCATGGTCTTCATTGATTCATTTTCCAGGTATATTCTGTTAGGATATTTCCGTTCCACCTTAAAAAGGGAGCAGGCTGTTGTGAGTCACAAAGTGTGATGGCCTGGGAATCTGATTCAGAGGCTGAACTGGAGGAATCCCAGCCTGCACTGGAGTCCCCGCCTCCAGGGCTGGCTGAACTGAGGCAGGGCCTTGATTCTGAAGCGCCTGCACCTGTGCCGGATCCTCAGGAGCAGGAACCAGGGGAATCCACTCTGGCTCCAGAGGTGGTTGAGGACTCAGTGCCTACAGGTGAGTCTCCCCCTGGGCCCAGTAACCCTTCAGACTCTCCTGAACTGCAGAAGCTCAGGGCAGAGAGGCGAAGGGAACTGGTTTCTCCCAGGAGGAGTGCTCGCCTTAAGGCCAGGAGAGGCGGGTCTCCTGGGGGCCGGGACCGCCCCTGGCCTCAGAGAAGATAAAGGCCAGTCAGCCCGGTCCCAGGTTGCGGGAGCAACGCCGTTGATGAGCTGTTTCGGCCAGCATCCAGTCCTGTTTCCGCCAGAGTTCCTGTCCTTGCCCAGCTTCCCTCTGTGGACCCCGCTTCACCCGAGGAGGACTGTCTGCCGACCCTCAACTCAGGTCCTGGACCTCGCCCCACGGTAACCTCCCCCCCTGGACCAGCACAGTTTGCTCCCGCCCCACCCACACTCCCCCTTCGTTGGGGTGTGTTCGGGAAAAGCCAGAAGCCATGGCCAACCAGGCAGCTGCCCTGGTGGCATTGGCCCAGGAGAACCAGGCCTTGACTCACACTGTGCAGCAGCTCAGCGATGCGGTTATGGCACTTCAGCAGCGGTTGGATGCCCCACCGGCTCCTGTGGCCGACGCCCCAGCTCCAGGCAAGTACCCAGTGGCTTTGCCAGAGAAATTTGATGGGGCCCCGGCCAGCTTTCCCATGTTCCTTGCCCAGGCCAAGTTGTATATTCAGGGGCGAGCCCAGAACTTCCCTGACGACCGCACCAAGGTGCACTTTTTGATCAGTTTGTTAAAGGACCAGGGGGCCAAGTGGGCATTGCCGCTGCTCAGGCAAGACTCCCCCTTGCTGACAGACTATATGGGGTTTTGCAACCATTTGGAGGCCGGATTCGGCAACCCCCAGAAGGAGAGTCAAGCCAACCGGGCAATTAGGCGTTTGAAACAGGGCAAGTCCACTGCAGCCGCCTACACCATGGAATTTTGGCTGTTGGCACAAGACTTGTCTTGGAATGACTCTGCACTTCGGGACCAGTATCTTGAGGGACTGTCAGATGAGATACTGGACCAGTTGGCCATGATGGATCGCCTCACCATGCTGGACGCCCTTATTCAGCGGAGCCTGCAGATAGACGATCGGTTGGAGGACCGTCGCCAGGCCTGGGACCGCCAGCACCCCCAGCTCCTGGCTCCAGTCCTTCCCAGCAGTTCCACGCCCACAGCCGAGTTGCTGGACGAGCCAACGCAGCTCGGGGCTGCGCGACCTCGCCTCTCCCCCTCGGAGAAGACGTGGCATCGGGAGGGGAACCTGTGTCTTTACTGCGGTGGGAGTGGACATTACGCCCGATCCTGTCCCGAGAAGATGCCAGTCGCAGGAAAACCGCCAAACTCGGTAGCCGAAGGCCCTAGCAACCTGGGGTCCCAAACCATGCAAGAGGGGCCCTCACCAGTGGAATTGCGACATCTCATGGTTCCGGTGTGTCTCTACCCTCCAAGTGGGCCCTGGATTCTTACCCACGTTCTGGTAGATTCGGGGGCAACCCGCTCCTATATGGACGCTGCCTTTGCCGCTCATCATCAGGTGCCACTTCAGAACAAGCCGGAACCAGTACAGGTGGAGGCAATTGACGGACGGCTCCTGCGTTCGGGTGCTGTCACTCGGGAGACCCAGCCCTTGGTCCTGTGTCTCCAGCAGCACCGGGAGGTGCGAACTTTTGACATTGCCTCCATGCCCCGGTTCCCCCTGGTGCTCGGGATGGACTGGCTGGAGGCTCACAATGTTCAGATTGACTGGGTCAATCAGACTGTGCACTTCCCAGACCCATGTCCCCATGCTCGGTCCGAGATGCTAGCAGCCGCACCCACTGAGTAGGCTGCATCCACGCTCCCCGCCGAGTACCGGGACTACCAAGACGTGTTCGAGGAATGGGGGGCAGACCAGCTGCCGCCGCATCGGTCTTTTGACTGCGGCATAGACCTCCAGCCCAGAGCGCCCCTGCCGGTGAGTCGCTTATACTCTCTAACAGAGCCAGAGCGCGAAGCTTTGCAGGACTTCCTGCACAAGAACCTGGAGCGTGGTTTCATTAGGCCTTCTACCTCGCCCACCGCTGCGCCAGTGCTCTTCATTAAGAAGAAATGTGGGGAGCTTCGCCTTTGCCATGATTACCGGGCCCTGAACAAAATTACCATCCCAGACCGGTACCCCTTGCCCCTTATTTCGGAGTTGCTGGAGCGGGTGCAAGGGGTGCAGGTGTTCACCAAGCTAGACCTCCGGGGGGCCTCCAATTTAATTCGGATCCGAGCCGGGGATGAGTGGAAGACAGCATTCGGGACCCGGTACGGGCAGTTCGAATACCTGGTTATGCCCTTCGGATTGTGCAACGCGCCCGCTGTGTTCCAACGGTACATCAACCATGTGTTCCAGGACTTGCTAGACAAGTACGTGGTGGTGTACTTGGATGACATTCTGGTTTTCTCCCGTGACCTGGCTCGCCACGAGGGTCATGTCCGGACCGTGCTGCAGCGCTTGCGGGAGCACCGCCTGTATGCGAAGCTCAGCAAGTGAGAGTTCCATCAGTGGTCAGTGGACTTCCTTGGTCACCGACTCTCTCCAGATGGGGTGCAGATGGATCCTGGGAAGGTGGCAGCGGTTCGGGAATGGGCGGCACCTCGGAACCGCAAGGACCTACAGCGATTCCTGGGGTTCGCCAACTATTACCGGACCTTCATTGCAGATTATGCTCATCGCACCACCCCGTTGACCCGGCTACTGCGCCCCAAGACGCCGTTTTCCTGGGACAAGGAGGCAGAGGAGGCGTTTCAGGGGTTGAAGGCCTGTTTCCAGAGAGCGCCGATCTTGCAACATCCTGATCCCTCTCGACCCTTTGTGGTAGAGACCGACGCCTCTAGTACGGCTCTCGGTGCTGTCTTGTCTCAGCAGTACGGACCTGATGCGCCACTCTTACCCTGCGCCTTCTATTCCCGCCAGCTCCTTCCAGCGGAGTGTAACTATACCGTGTGGGAGCGGGAACTACTGGCCATCAAGGTGGCCTTTGAGGTCTGGCGCCACCATCTCGAGGGGGCACGACACCCGGTGGAGGTGAGAACCGACCACCAGAACCTGGAGTACCTCCAGACCACCCACAAGCTGAACCAAAGGCAGATCCGGTGGGCGTTGTTCTTTTCCCGGTTCCAGTTCCGGATCCGCTACATCCCTAGCTCCCAAAACCAGAAGGCGGATGCCCTGTCCCGGAAACCTGAAGACAACACAGACACGGTACAGCAAGCAGTACCCACCACGATCCTACCACCGGCTGCATTCCTGGCCACCCAGGAGGCTGAGCCACTGCAGGCTCGGGTGCGGGAACAGCAGCTGGTCGACGCTTGGGCCCAGGAACGACTCCGGGAACTGGCCGAAGGGTCATGCCCTCAGTATCCGGGGCTGGTCTTGCATCAGGGCCTTCTGCTGCACCACGGTCGCCTGTACATCCCGCCAGGGCCACTGCGGGCTGAGGTTCTCCAGATGACCCATGATGCCCCAGCAGCGGGACACTTTGGGCGGTATCGGACCACCCATCTGGTAAGCCGTGAGTTTTGGTGGCCCCGCCTGAAGGCTGACGTGGCTCGCTACGTCGCTGGTTGTGATGTCTGCCGGCGGGCCAAGGGCCCTACCAGGCGACCCCCCGGCCTACTTCAGCCATTGCCAGTCCCACCACGTCCTTGGCACACGGTTTCGCTGGACTTTGTAGTGGACTTACCCCCGTCTCGTGGCTGTACCTGCCTTCTAGCTTTCTCCGACCATTTCACTAAGATGGTGCACTGTGCCCCCTGCCCATCCGTACCCACAGCTAAGGAAACCGCTCAGCTGTACCTTCAGCATGTCTTCTGCCTGCATGGCCTACCTGAGCGTGTGGTGTCCGACCGGGGCATTCAGTTCACATCCCGGTTCTGGCGAGCATTGCACCAGACCCTCGGGACAGAGGTCTGTCTCTCATCAGCCTACCACCCACAGACCGATGGCCAGACGGAACGGGCGAATGCGGTGCTGGAGCATTACCTCTGGTGTTACTGCAGCTACCAGCAGGATGACTGGGTCGACCACCTAGCATTGGCGGAGTTCGCCTACAACAACGCGGTGAATGCATCCACCCAGCAGACCCCGTTCCAGGCCAGTTACGGGTATCATCCATGGCTGTTTCCGGATGTGCTGCCAGTATCGGCAGTCCCTGCGGTGACGGAGTGGCTTCAGGAGCTCCAGTCCCAGCAACAGCTATTGATGGAGCAACTGCACCAGGCCAAGGAGGCGTACAAGGCCCAGGCCGACCGCCACCGCCAGGTGGGGCCGGAACTCCACGTCGGTGACCTGGTATGGCTCTCCACTCGCCATCTCCACCCCTCTAGACCTTCGCGGAAGCTGGACGCCCGTTTCACCGGCCCGTTTCCTATCGTGGACCAGGTCTCGCCTGTGGCATTCCGTCTCCAGTTGCCCGCAACCCTGAAGGTTCACCCGGTCTTCCACAGGTCCCTTCTGAGTCTGGTGGCCCCACCCAACGAGTTCCACCCGAACCGTCACGACTGCAGCCAGTTTTGCTTCAGGGGGAGCCTGAGTACGAGGTGGAACGCATTCTGGACTCCCGATATCGCAGGGGAAAGCTGCAGTATCTCATAGACTGGAAGGGGTATGGACCGGAGGACCGTTCCTGGGAACCAGCAGCCAACGTCCACGCGCCTGCCTGCCTCTGAGATTTCCATGCGGCGTACCCCAGCAAGCCGGGTCCAGACCCTCGATTGAGGGGGGGCCTGGGAGGGGGGATGGTGTGATGGCCTGGGAATCCGATTCAGAGGCTGAACCGGAGGAATCCCAGCCTGCACAGGAGTCCCCGCCTCCAGGGCCGGCTGAACTGGGGCAGGGCCTTGATTCTGAAGGCCCTGCACCTGTGCCGGATCCTCAGGAGCAGGAACCAGTTGAACCACTCTGGCTCCAGAGGTGGTTGAGGACTCAGTGCCTACAGGTGAGTCTCCCCCTGGGCCCAGTAACCCTTCAGACTCTCCTGAACTGCATAGGCTCAGGGCAGAGAGGCGAAGGGAACTGGTTTCTCCCAGGAGGAGTGCTCGCCTTAAGGCCAGGAGAGGCGGGTCTCCTGGGGGCCGGGACTGCCCCTGGCCTCAGAGAAGATAAAGGCCAGTCAGCCCGGTCCCAGGTTGCGGGAGCAACGTCGTTGATGAGCTGTTTCGGCCAGCATCCAGTCCTGTTTTCCCCAGAGTTCCTGTCCTTGCCCGGCTCTTTGCTGTGGACCCCGCTTCGCCCGTGGAGGACTGTCTGCCGACCCTCAACTCAGGTCCTGGACCTCGCCCACCGGTAACCTCCCCCCCCCCCCCGGACCAGCACACAAAGTCTGCGTACTTTCAGCTCACAGAAAGTTTCTGTTTTTGTATATAGCTTTTGTTTTTCTCTCTGTGCCTCAACACGCAGGCAGGTAGTTGTCAGAGGCTTTATGCTGTCAAGCTGGCATAGATAAAACTCCGGGCTCACGGCCAGTTCCAATCTATTTGATTTATTGACAAAGTTCAAAAGTACATCTCCAGAGTTTCAATTTACGTCCTACCCTTAGGGCACAGTTGCCGCGTCTACTTTTTCCCCCCTTTTCTTTACCCAGCATGCAAGTCTGCGGAAACCCCGCCCCTGACTTCCTCTGTGTACAGACTGACTTGTTCCAGGCTCATCCTCCTCCCTCCCTGTGTCAGACTCGCTGTCAGACGACAGGCTGCTAATGATCTCTTTAGGCTCTCTATAAGTGCTGGTTTCTGTTCTTGAATCTTTTCCCATTTGCCTCTCCCTGACATCCACCCCCTCCTCAAAGGCCCCCTCCCGCTCAGGAGACCCGACTGTACCCCCATCTCTTTCCTCGGAGGTGGTAGGGGAGAATCCCGCAAAACTACCCTCTTCCTCATCCGTCTCTTCGAACACCCCCTCCAACCCCCAATTCCTGGTGTTCCCCAGTCTACGCCTTCGTCTTTTTCCTCCTCCTCTTCCGATGCTGGAAAACCTTCAAATTCCTCTTCGTCGTCTGTTGTTTCGAACACCTGTTGTAAGGACCTATCCTTGCCTTTGGGTTTGTCAGGGAAAAAACTGTGGAACTCCTCTACCAGTTCCTTGTCAGAAATACTGTCTTCTGGGACCCAGGTATTCTCCGATGTCGGGGCCCCTTCCCAAGCCACCAAATATTCCAAATTCTCCCCTCTCCAACGAGAGTCCAGTATTTCCGTAACCTCGTTGCACTGCTCCCTTTCCTCCATTTCGGGTGGTGGGCCTTCCCCTCCCCCACTACCCTGCCTCCTTCCCCCCTCCCTGTAGGGGAACAGCAGTGACCTGTGGAACACCGGGTGGATTCTCATGCTCTCTGGCAACCTGAGCTTAAACGCCACCGGATTTATTTGTTGGATAACCTCAAAGGGCCCCACCTTCCTGGGCTTGAGTTTCTTGCAACCCCCTTTCCAAGGCAATCCTTGCGTGGACAACCACACCTTGTCCCCAACCCTGATAACCTCCCCCGGTCGCCGATGTTTGTCGGCTTCCTTCTTGTATAACTCCTTAGCCCTTTCCAAATTCAACTGCAGCAGTCTGTGGATCGCTTCCATCTCCTCCACAAACTGTTCGGCCGCTGGAACACTCCACGACTCCTCTCCTCTCCCGGGGAAGGCCCTTGGATGACGCCCATGATTGGCAAAGAACGGAGTCATCCCAGTGGATACATTCTCCGCGTTGTTGTAAGCAAACTTTGCCAGGGCTAGTTTGTCCACCCAATCGTTCTGCTTCTGACTTATATAACACCACAAATACTGTTGTAAAACAGCATTCGCCCTCTCCACTTGCCCATTGGTCTCGGGGTGCCTAGTCGTTGTAAAGCTCACTTCCACCTGGAGCAGCCCCATGAGTTTGCGCCAAAATCGTGAGATAAATTGAGCCCCCCGAGTCCGAAACCACCCGTGCAGGTACCCCATGCAACCTAAACACATGCTCTACGAACAGCTTGGCTGTTTCTTCCGCCATCACTGCGTGTGAACAGGGCACGAAATGGCACATTTTGGTCAAGAGATCAACCGCCACCATGACCGCTGTCTTACCCTTACATCTGGGCAAATCAGTGATAAAGTCCACCCCTACCACCTCCCACGGCTTCCCTGGTGTGGGCAATGGTTCCAGCAACCCAGCTGGTGCCGCCCTTTCCCCTTTGGCCCTCTGGCATGTGTCACACCCTCGCACATATTCCTTTACATCCTCTCTCACCCTTGGCCACCAAAATTCCCATGTGACCAGTAGCATGGTCTTATGCTGTCCAAAATGCCCTGCCGTGCAGCTGTCATGGAGTTGCTTGAGAATTCTGCCCCGAAGGTTTTCTCCTGGAACATACAAGGCCCCTTTGTGGTACAGTAGCCCCCCTTTCACTTCAAAACCCCCCTCGGCACCCCCTTTTTCTCTTAACCCCCCCATTTTTTGTCTGGCAAAGACATCGTCTCTGAGCAGTTGCATCAGTTCGTTGTCCTTAACTAACGTCCCCCCGCACATCCATTTGCTCTCCGGGAACATCAGTCTTGCCACAGGAGGCCCTTCCCCCATCATATACTCGGGTTTCCGGAAGAGCGCATCCGCCCTTGCATTCTGCTCTCCTGGCACGTATTGGATCTTGAAGTTGAAGTTGGCAAAGAACTCTGCCCATCTTATCTGTCTCTGGCACAACACCCGTGCCGTATGCCAATACTCCAAGTTTTTGTGGTCAGTGCACACCAAAATTTGGTGCTTTGCCCCAACCAGGAAGTGCCTCCATTGTTTGAAAGCAGCCACAATCGAAAGCAATTCCTTATCATAGATGGTGTAGTTCTGCTCTGATTTGTTCAGTTTCCGCGAAAAAAAGCACATGGTCGCCACTCCCCCTTTCGATCTGGCTGCAGCAGCACCGCCCCAATCGCCCGATCCGACGCATCTGTTTCCATCCATAGTGGTTGAGCAGAGTCGACGTGGATCAGTTGCTCCTCTGAAGCGAAAGCCCTCTTAAGCTTCTCAAACCCCTCTTGGGCTGCCTGCATCCACTGAAACCTCTTCTTGACACTGAGACAGTCCGTTATGGGCACCGTCAATTTTGCGAAATCCTTTATGAATTTCCTGTAGAAATTGCTGAAACCCAGGAAATGCTGAACATCTTTCCTGGTTTTGGGACTCTCCCATTCCACCACTGCTTTCACTTTCTCCGGATCCATGGCCAACCCCTGGTCCGACAGTCGGTACCCCAGGAATTCGACTTCCTTTGCGTGGAACTGACATTTCTCCAGCTTGACCCACAAGCGATGCTCCTTGAGTTTGCTCAGGACCTGACGTACATCCTTCACGTGCTGTTGTTCGTCATCTGAGTACACAAGCAAATCGTCCAAAAAGCAAACGCAGTTTTTGTAGAGCAAAGGTCCTAGCACATGGTGCATGAAGGCTTGGAAACAGTGACTTCCGCACTGCAAACCGAAGGGCATAACTAAATACTCAAACCCCCCCATCGGGGTGAACATGGTGGTCTTCCACTCATCGCCTTCTTGTACTCGGATGAGGTTGTAAGCCCCCCCCCCGGAGGTCCAGTTTGGTGAAAATCTTCACCTTCCGCACCCGTGCCAAAACGTCGTCGATCCTCGGCATTGGGAAAGCCACCGGTTCCGTCTGGCTGTTCAAAATTCTAAAGTCCACCACCAGGCGTCTCTCTTTCGTCGACCTCTTGTCGACGAAGAACACGGGACTCCCCCCTGCCGCCTTGGACTCCCTGATGAACCCCCTTCTTAGGTTTTTCTCAATAAACTCCTTTAGGTCCTTGAGCTCTCCCTCCGACATGGAATAGGTTTTCCCCACCGGCAACGTGGCCCCCGGGACCAGGTTGATCTGACAGTCATATGGCTGATGTGGTGGCAACGCATCTGCCTCTTTCTCGCTGAACACCTCCTGTAGATCCCTGTAACACGACGGGATCTCGCTCGTCCCTGCTCTGCATGCTGCTGCCCTCCTGCCCTCACTTTGTCGAGATAGCCCTTGAGCCAGGCAGTTCTCCATGCAGTGCGTCGAGCCAAACGTCAGGGACCGTTGGTGCCAGGAAACCACCGGATCGTGCAATGCCAACCAGCTCATGCCCAATATGATAGGCGGACCCGCCAGTGTGGCAACGTGAAAGGCAATGACCTTGGAGTGGGTGGCCACACGCATTCACATTGGAGGTATTCGATGCGTCACTTCACCTCCCAGCAGTTCTCTTCCATCAATTGTGGTCACTTGCAGCGGAAAATCCAAAGGCCTCAGGTTCAGTTGGTGCCACGCAGCAAACTCCTTACTAAAAAAGGAGGCTGAGGCACCCGAATCAACGAGCGCCAACTCCTCCACTGTCTGTCCATTTGGGAGTTCTAGCACCCACCTTCAACATTATGCTTACTTTGGGGTGCCCAAGCCGAGGACTTTCTGTGTTGCTCCCGCCTGGTTGTTGCCCCGGTTCACTACCAGCCAGGCTTCTTCATTTCCCGAATGCTGGGGCTCTTCTGCCTCTGCCTGCTGGGTGGCCCCCACCATTCCCTGCCAGTTACGACACTCTGGACACACTCTGGCAAAGTGCCCAGTCTTCTGACACACAAAACATCTTTTTGCCGCTTGCCAGTCTTTTTTCTCCTTCCCGCCAGACCGTTGGGCTTTCAAACTCTCCCGCGCCCTGGCCGTGCCTATCTCCATAGGCTCCTGCTCTTGTTGACGTTCTGAGGCAGCTGCAGGCATCTCAAGAATGCGGTCACCATGGAAACTCCGCTCTCTGCCTTGCTTCCTTTCCAGCCATCTGGCTTCTTGTCTCAAACCCACCCCAAGTACAGCCTTTGTTAATTCATCTATATTTTTAGGTTGTGGCCCCCTTGCAAGCTCGTCCTTAATTTCTGGGTTAAGTCCATTTTTAAACATTGCTTGTACTGGCTCAGTCTCTAAATCCCAACCCAGTTTCTGCACGAGCATAGCAAATTCGGACCAATAACTGTGTACCGTGGATTTGCCTTGTTTCAAAGCCAGCAGCTCCTCCTGCGTTTTGTCAATTAAACTTTGATCTGCATAGATAAAGTCCATAGCTTGCCAGAATTTGGCCTCATTTCTGAGGGCTTCATTCCCCGAGGCTATTAACAGCCTGATCCAGCTTCTAGCCCCTCCCGCCAGGTGTCTAATGATGTGAGCAACTCTCGCTGCATTGTTCTGAAACTTGGCTCCTTCAAGTTCTAAAAAATATCGCATCTCTGTTTTGAAATCCAAGTAACCTTCCGGATCGCCCTGGAACCGTTCCACCCACACACACTTGCCCCCATCTGCCGATAGCCCACCTTGGGTTCCTCTCTGAGCAGCCCTGGCTTCTTCCAAACAGCTTTGCAGGTCGGCCAGTCTTTGTTCCAGAGCGACATTTCACTTTTTCAGCTCCAACACCTCCTTTTCCATGTTGAGTCTATTTCCTTATTCCACCAGCTTTCCAGCAGCAAAAAAAGGGAGACGCGGCAAGCTGTCAGAGGCTTTATGCTGTCAAGCTGGCATAGATAAAACTCCGGGCTCACGGCCAGTTCCAATCTATTTGATTTATTGACAAAGTTCAAAAGTACATCTCCAGAGTTTCAATTTACGTCCTACCCTTAGGGCACAGCTGCCGCATCTTTTTTTTTTCTTTACCCAGCATGCAAGTCTGCGGAAACCCCACCCCTGACTTCCTCTGTGTACAGACTGACTTGTTCCAGGCTCATCCTCCTCCCTCCCTGTGTCAGACTCGCTGTCAGACGACAGGCTGCTAATGATCTCTTTAGGCTCTCTATAAGTGCTGGTTTCTGTTCTTGAATCTTTTCCTGTTTGCCTCTCCCTGACAGTAGTCATGTTTTTCCTTTGTTCTGACCAACGCTGAATAAAGTTGTAAATATGCATCTTTCATTGTGGAAACTCTGTGAAAAGGGCGTGCATGAGTCCTGGAATGTGGACAGCTATTTCTGAGGCTTGTGTCGCTAATTGACTGATACTGTATCTACGGGAGATTGATGGATCGTCCTGAGATGACGTGGAGGCATGATGGCCTTTGTCTTCCTGGCAGTATCCCAACATATTCATGTGTTCAATCTCAAGCAGAAATCAGAAGCGTTTCCTAGGTTCAAGGAATTTTGTGCTTGGTTGGAAAATGTGCATGATAAACAGGTGAAATGTTTGTTTACAGATCGAGGGGGAGAATTCACTTCTCAGAAGTTTGAAGCTTTTCTGACTGAGAAAGGATTTCAACGTGATTTTTCAAGTCCACGGTCTCCTTGGATGAATGGAATTTGTGAAAGGGCAAGCCAAACATTGCTTCAAGGCTTGAAAACCTTGCTGCATGATGCCAATCTTCCAGAGAGTTATTGGGCAGAAGCGCTCAGCTGTTTTGATTATTCTTTTAATTGCAGATTGTCATCACTGATTGGTTGTACCCCCTATGAAAAGATGTTTGGCAAGAAACCATACATCAAGCACATGAGAATTTTTGGTTCTGACATGTGGGTTCACACACCACAAAGCTCCAAGTTAGGCAAGCGTGGTTTACATGGTATCTTTCTAGGGTATCAGAAAGGTTCTTACAGAGTAATGGTGACTGAAACTAATACAGTTTGACTTACTAGAAGTGTTGAGTACAATGCCAAGTGGGGGGAGAATGTGGGAATTTTCCAATGTTATCCTGATAACAGTGAAGAGACGGAGGATAAGCAGCAGCAAAACCCCACACCCACTGATGAAGGTTCTGATTCTGATTCTGAATCTGAAACTGAATCAGATGATTCAGAGGATTTCAAGAGTGCTAAGGCCTCTCTGTGACCCTCTGAAGGCTCTGATTGAGAATTGGAGGAACCACTGTTCACTATAGGCCACTTTTCTCCTAAGAAAGAAGAGGAGAGCGTTGAAGACTTACGTCTAATTCGCAGGTCTGAAAGAGCCACAAAAGGTAGACCTCCAAAGAGATTTGCTGATGAATTTGCTAAAGCAGCTAAAGCTGTAACTGCTGTTAATAGCTCCAAGAAGGTATTTGAACCTTCAAGCTTCCAAGAGATGCAGGCTTTGGACTCGAAGGATGCTGAGCCATGGTTAACTGCCATGAAGGCAGAGCTTGATTCCTTAGAGAGCAACAAAACATGGGAGCTAGTTCCGACAGTTCCAGGGATGAAACTGCTTGACAGCAAATGGGTAGTAAAAGCGAAGACAGATCAAAATGGCAAGATAGTCAGACACAAAGCCAGATTGGTAGCCAGAGGTTTTTCACAGGTACCAGGAGAAGACTATCACGAGACCTACTCACCCACCGTGAGATATGAGAGCATTAGGCTTATGCTCAAACTTGCTGTAGAAGAGAATCTACTCGTTTCTCATCATGATGTGAATACAGCATTTTTGTACGGAACCTTGGGTGAATCACTTTATATGCTTCCACCTGATGGTGTACAGGTAAAACAGGGATTTATTTGTTCTCTGAAGAAGTCCTTATATGGTCTCAAGCAAAGTGCACGATGCTGGCACTCTAAACTCACTGAAGTATTGTTTTCGCTAAGTTTTCAGCAAGGTAAAGCTGATCCATGTGTGTTTGTCAAAGAGGAAGGGCAAAAGAAGCTGTATTGCTTGTTTTATGTTGATATTCTTTTCTTTTGGAAGGATGTCAAAATGTAAAATAGCTCCCTAGCTCAACTGAAGGAGCACTTTGACATGAAAGATCTTGGTGAGATAACCAACTACTTATCTCTGGAAATAGAGAGAGACCAAGATGGTAATATTTTAGTACACCAGTCACAGAAAATTGCTGATGTGTTAACCAAATGAAACCTGATGGATGCTAACCCTGTAGACACACCAATGACAACAGGTTATCAGGTAGATGATACTGAAGAAGCATTTTCTGACACTACATTGTACAGAAGTGTGCTTGGCAAACTAAACTTCATTGCCAGATGTTCAAGACTGGACATTGCAGTTCGTACTAATTTGCTAAGCAGACAAGTCAACAATCCTACTGTTAAGGATTGGAAAGCTCTGAAACACATAGCACGCTATTTGAAAGGCACTATGCACTACAGACTGAGGTTTAACAATCAGAAGTCTTGAGGTCTTGAGATATTTGCTAATGCGAGTTTTGGAAGTGACACTACAGACAGGAAAAGAACGTCTGGAGTTTGCTCTATGTACAACCAGGGTCTATTTGATTGGTCGTGCAAGAAGCAAACAACGGTAAGCTTAAGTTCTTGTGAAGCTGAACTGAATGCACTGTCTTATTCACTTGTGGATTGTGAATGGTTGTTACAATTGTGTAAAGACCTGAGAATTCCTGTCAAATGTCCAATCCAGGTTTATCAGGACAACAAAGCATGTTTGGCTTTGCTGACTTCTGAAGGTTGTGAGCAAAGCACGAAGCACTTACAATTGAAGCTGCAACATGCTAGAGAATGTGTTCAGAAAGGACTCGTAACGGTGTCCTACATGCCAGGTAATGAGATTACTGCTGATTTATTGTCCAAGGTTGTTCCGAAGGATCAACACTGTACCTATGTACAGAAACTGGGTTTGTACTGAGATTGTACTGACACGCTGCCCAGTGATGTTCACAGAAAGGGTGAGGATGTTAGTTTCTGTTTGCCACTGAGCAGCTGCTTTTGGAGTCACAGGATTCTGTTTACATTCCAGGGATTACGGGCTATTGGAAGTCTCACGGGAGACAGGATGTGACGTTAGTTGTTTCCTGTTTCCTTTGTTGCTGTTGCTCTCTGCTTTCATAGAGAGAGGATGTCTTTTCTGTCTGCGTAGCTTAGAAATAAAACTCTTTGCAATGTAGCCATAAATCTCATCACTTCCGCATGCTGCTGGAACTCTGCTTAACGGGAACGTGCCTGAGGCCTCATCAAAGGCTCAGGTTGTTAATTATTCGTCGGGGGCCATTCCGAAGGCTCGGCCAGAGGAAAATGAGGCATTATCAGCTTGGCCGAGTGGAGATCCCGACAGTATGTATGTGTTTTGTTTAAAGAGAGAGGGGGGGAAAGAAGGGGAAGGGAATGGAGAGAGGGAGGGGGAAGAGAAAAATACAGAAGGAAGAGGAGAGATGGGAAGAAGGAGAGGGGGATGGGGGAGGGAGAGGTAACTGTAGCAGTGGCAGTGGCGTGGGGAAAAGTTTTGTTTTAAAGGAGGGGGTGGGGAGGGAGAGAAAGGGCTCCCCCTTCAAAAACAGACTGACAAACAGGCTCTCCTCTTCTTTCTTTGGCAGTGACAGCAAGGTTGGGGCTCCTCTCTCCCTTCCTCCTCTTTTCTCCCCCCCCCCTTTCCCTTTGTTGCTTTGGCTCTGAGGTCCCTCCAGCCTTGGAGCTCCGCTGGGTTGTTGTGGGGAGGGGAGGCTGTGGCTCCCTCTGTAGGCAACCAGACGTCCCGGTTTCCCTGATGGCAGTGGAGGCAGAAGCGGTGGGGTCCGGGCTCCTTTCTCTCCTTCCCCTCCTGCTTCCTGTTTCTGTGCTGGCTCCGAGATCCTCCTGACCTTAGAGCTCCGGGTGGCCGGGTGCTGGATCAAGGTCATGGGGGGGTTGCAGTTGTTCCAGGTGCCCCCCAGTTCCTCTCCAGTATTGGTGCTGGTATCGGCGCCGGAGGCGCTGGCAGCATCAGTTCCAGCAGCCCAGGAGCCAGCCAGGTAGCTTTGTAAGTTCTGGCTGGCTTCAGGAGCTGCTCGTTGTCGTGGCATCCACCATGCTGCCTTAACCGGAAGTCTACAGAAGTGCATATACAATAGTGTAATCTAGGAACGAATATTTGTGAAAATAATATGGAAAAATGCATTGCACTAGGGGGAAATGCTTTGTAAAAATGCAAATGTCAGTCCATATTCAGAAGGTCTCATTTATGCTGGGTACATACAACCAGAGATCATTGTGAATCAGGTTGAGTTTGTCCAGAATGCCTCAAAGCAGCCAGAGGCAAGGATCTCCAGCAGGAAGGAGAGGCGGGGCAGGAAAACTCTGTGAAAAGGGCTGAGACCTCACTAACTGGCAGCTGCATCTGCCCAGGAGAAAGTAGGCTCAACGATGTGACTCTCCTTCCTGCCAGAGCTGTGGAATGGGTATTGATTCTGTGTGGTGCAGACTGTGCTTTGCAAGAAGCTTTTCTATAGGAAAGCCAATTGCAAAGTAGCACCTTGTAGCAGGGTAGACATTGGTAATATGGCGCCTCGAGGAGGGCCAAAATTTTGCACCCCTCCCTGAAGATTTCTTATTTTCTTGCTTATTTTCTTTATAATTCATTTTGGTATAGTTGCTTTTTAAATTTTGCACCCCCTCAGCTCGGCACCCAGTGCAGGGGAACCACACGCACCACCCTAATTCCGGCACTGCTCACAGGATCAGATCCTCCCACTTTACATGCCCTCCAACATTTCTCTGATGAAAATAGGGATGCCACATTTCATAATGATAATTTTACTATTTCTACTCCCCACATCTTACTGGGTAGTCCCAGCCACTCTGGGCAACTTCTAACATATATAGAAACATAACAAAACATTGAACATTAAAAATATCTTCCCTATACAGGATTGCCTTCTGAAGGCTCAGGGGTAACATAACTCCAAACCCTCCAACACTTCTCCAGTTTAAATAGGGACATCCTAATGAAAAGTGGGACATTCTGGGATCAAATCAGAAACCAGGACGGCTTCTGTAAATCAGGAACGTCCCTGGAAATTAGGGGCACTAGGAGGGGCTGCACTTAACTGCTGTTAAGTGAGAGGTTTCAATCCTGTGTGGAGCTGGCTGCTTCTCCTTCATGAACAGCTTCCCTTGCATGAAGTAAAGTACCACACAGGATTGGATCCTTCTGCTTATCAGCTGTTAAACAGGATGGCTGATCCTGTATTGTGCCACACCTTTTATGGTTGGTTTTAAGGGTTTAAGGCCCACTTCCAGATAGTTTCGAGGATGGATCCAGGATAGGGTGACTTGGGGAGGCACAGTGTAAATCACCCTAATCTGTGGGGTCACAGATCTGAGCCATAGAGTGGCTTAGAGGGTCCATGCACAGCCCGAGTGGCTATTAGGATAAATCTGCACTTAAATTTTGGTGAATATTGATGGTGTGTCCCCCCTTCTTTTTTTAATGCAAACTGATGTGGAAATACAGACAACTGAACTGAAGACAGGAAATAAGGAGAAGATCAGTAAAACTGAAGTAAAACTGAAGTGGGCACTCTTGCCCACCCCAAGGTGCCCTGTTTCTGTAGTGGTGACAGGGCTATAAAGATTGCTCTACACTCCATCCAGGGGCTGTCCATCTGCAGAATGACTTCCTTCCCCCACCAAACAGTGGTGGCTGGTGCCCATTGGGATTGCTTGGGTGGATGGTAGGAAGACTAAAAGTAGGTGGAGCCAGAGAAAATGACAGGGAGTCAGTTTTGTCCCCATTCTCCTCCCTGCTGAGTTCTACAAGGGTCAATACTGAGACTAAGAAGGAGGAAGGTGGCAGGCAGAGCCACTCCCTGGACTAGCTGTTAGTAAGAAGCTAGGCAGGTGTGTGAGAGGCTGAGGTCATGAGTTCAGACTAAGGTTGGTGTAATGGTAAGAACATAAGCACATAGGAAGACCCTGGCTGGATAAGGCTAACCAGGGCTTTTTTTCAGCCACAACTCACTGGAACTCAGCTCCAGCACCTCTCAGGTGGGCGCCATTGCCGATATAAGAGAACAAGGGAGGTGTTCATAGTGAGTTTTGGTGCTTCTTTTTCTAGAAAAATAGCGCTAAGGCTAATGGTCCTTCTAGTCCAGCATCATGTTCTCACAGTGGCTACCAGATGCCTGTGAGAAACCAGCAAACAGGATTTGAGTACAAGAGCACACACCACTCCGGTGTTTTCCAACAATGGGTATTCAGAAGAACTGCTGCCTCCAGAGAGGGGAGCCCTCTGCTCTATTACCAAGGAAGCAGGCTTAGTCGTTGTTTGAGGACTATCCCTGCCTCCAGGTCTGGTCTTGACAGGACGGATACTGGAATCAGCAAGGGATACCCGCATGTCCTGAAGGTGTTGCTGTGCAATGCCAGGTCAATGATCCATAAGACCACTGCCATCCATGACTTGATCGTGGATGAAGGACTTGACCTGGCATGTGTGACAGAGACTTGGTTGGATGAAACAGATGGGCCTGTCCTTGCCACTGCTTGTCCACCAGGTTTCTCTTACGAACAGCAACCCAGGCCTTATGGGCGGGGAGGGGGGGGTTGCAGTGATTTTTAGGAAGCTCATTAGTTTGCACCAGGCATCCTATTGGGGAGACCCAGTTCTCTGAGTGCATGTTCTGGAAGTTGGGCAATAGGGACAGTACAGGATTCCTTTTGGTGTACCAACCTCCCCGCTGCACCAAGGATTCCCTGCCCGAGCTGCTTCAGGTCGTGGCGGATGTTCTCCTGGAGACACCTAGTTTGGTGGTCCTAGGGGATTTTAACATCCACACTGACACAACCTTACAAGGGGCCGCTCGGGACTTGGTGGAAAGCATGGCCTCCATGGGGCTGTCCCTGAATAAGTCTGGCCCAACTCATAGCCGCGGACATGCCTTGGACCTGGTGTTCACCTCTATGGATGTTGGCGATCTGACACTAAGTAAAAGCAAAAACAAAGAAGTGCCATGGTCAGATCACTTCCTGGTGCAACTGGACTTCTCTGCGACCCTTCCCCTCTGGAGGAAGGTGGGACTGATTCGGATGGTCCGCCCCCGCCACTTAATGGATCCAAATGGTTTCCAGAGAGTGGTAGGGGATGTTTTATCCCATGTTGATGGGCTTTCAGTTCATACCCTGGTGGCCCGCTGGAATGTGGAGTTAACCAGGGCTATTGACTGTTTGGCTCCGAAGCGCCCTCTCCGATTGCATGGAGCCCGGACAGCCCCGTGGTTTTCCCCGGAGTTGAGGGCGATGAAACAATCGTTGAGACGGCTAGAGCACCGGTGGCGGATAACTCATTCTGAAGCTGACCGGACACGGGTTAGAGCTCAATGTCGAGCCTACCAAGTGGCGATAGCGACGGCAAAGAAGACTTTCTTCACCGCCTCTATTGCATCGCGGAAAACAGCAGCAGGAGACTCTTTCAGGTGGTTCGCAATTTAGCGGAACCACCTGCTCCATCAGGGCCCAGTACGGGCCACATGATCTCCTGCAATGATTTTGCAAAGATTTTTGCAGACAAAGTCGCTCAGATTCAAGAAGAGGTAGACTCCACCGTGGGAGCAGGGCTGGGGCGGGAGAGTGCTAGAGTCCTGTCTAGGCAAGTTGTATGGGATCAATTCCAATCTGTTACCCCCGAGGATGTGGACAGGCTGCTTGGACGAGTGAAGCCAACCACTTGTCTCCTTGATCCTTGCCCATTCTGGCTGATAAAAGCTAGCCGGGAAGGACTGGGCGATGGGCTTCGTGGGGTGGTGTATGCTTCCCTCTGTGAGGGAGCCTTCCCAGACCCGCTGAAAGAGGCGGTTATTAAACCGCTTCTTAAAAAACCATCTTTAGATGCGGCCACGATGGCCAACTATCTCCCAGTCTCAAATCTTCCATTCTTGGGCAAGGTGATTGAGCGAGTGGTTGCTGAACAACTCCAGGCACGCCTGGAAGAAGCGGACCACTTGGATCCCTTCCAGTCGGGATTCAGGCCTCATCATGGGACTGAAACTGCCTTGGTCACACTGGTTGATGATCTCTAGCGGGCTAGGGACAAAGGTGAGAGCTGTTTCCTAGTTCTGTTGGTTTCTGCTCTCTTCACTGTGCAGCGAAGTGCTTGTCACAAGACAGGTGTTTACATTCCACAGTCTGTACTGTTGGGTTTTCCCACGGGAAAGGGAGACTGGATGTGACGTACACTGGTTTCCTGTTTTTCGCTGTTCTTTTGCAGTTCAGTGCGTGCTTTAGAGGAGAGAGGATGTTTTCTCTGCTCCGGCAGAGGCAAGATGTTTTTCTGTAACATACCAGCTTTGAAGTGTAAATAAAGCAATTTAGAGTATGTAGCACGTACTCCTCATCCTTCCGCTGTGCACGGGACTACTGCTTATCAACAACATTTGGTTCCGGGCCCAGAAAAACGCAGTCATCTTAAGAATGGGCTCCAGAAGTCGAATCGGAGTGCCGGCAAAGGATCGGAATGCAGGGGGACAGATCGGAACGGTATCTGCTCTGCGTGTCAAGATGATTGATGAGGTATGTGCTACTGCTCCGGGCAGCCTGCCAGCTTCTAATTAATGGCTTTATGGCTGGACTTTGAACTTTTAAAGCCGTTTGCCGGGCAAAGTTACTATGCGGGGAAATCGAAAGTAACTTTTAAAAGTGCTCTTGGAGGAAAGCAGCTGCAGAAAATAGTGACGCAGCACTATTTATGGCAGCAGAGAGAAAGCACTTTAGAACTTTCCTTTTGAACTTGCCTTTGGAATAAGGTTTGAAGCAGCTGCAGTTAAGCAGAGTGGCACAGGCTCACAGGCAGAGGCTGTTTTGAACTTGCCTTTGGAATGAAGCAGCACAGATGCAGCTTGTATAAAGCAGCATGATTTAAAGCAGCAGACATGACACAGAAGGCTAATGCCAGAGTCATGATGGCCCTTCAGGATGCTTGTGGAATTCCTAAGCTCAATAAGAATAACTATGCGGACTGGGTTCTCTATGCAGAGGCTATTCTGCGGAAAGAGGGTCTGTTTGAAGTTATTACAGACACCCCCCCAGCTCCAGTCACAGATGCATGGGAAGCTAAAGATTCCAAAGCAAGGGGAACTCTTACATTGATAGTATCCCCAGAAGAGCTCTGTCTATTTCGTGATAAGACCTCAGCCAGACAAATTTGGGACGCTTTGAGAGAGGCTCACTTGAGGACAGAAGCTGGATCCACTATGTTTTACTTTAACAAGCTGCATAATATGGCTCTTGCTGAAGGTGGAGATGTGCGTAAACATCTGATGGAGATGCAGAATCTGAGACATGAGCTGCAACAGAGAGGACTCAACTTTCCAGAGGCTGTGTATTCCTTCATGATACTACAATCTTTGGGTTCAGGTTGGGAGTCTGTTGCGACTCAGATTGCTGTACAGCCTACTGCTCAGCTGACAGTGGATTATGTTACTGCCGTGATTTTCAATGAAGCAGATCGCCGGGGTGCTAGCTGCATGGGCAAGTGGGAGACTTCACGGTCGTCATCCCATAGTGCAGTGGAACCACCAGATGGCGCTAAAGCTTTGAAGGCAGTGAAATGCTACTCGTGTGGACGTCTAGGCCATATGAAGAGGGAATGCAAATATCCCAGGGCCAAGACAGAGCAGCGCAGTGGAAGCTCATCGCGTGGAAAAGGCCAGAGCAAAGGCAAAGGTCCAGTGTCCAGGACAACGCAGCCCAAGGCAATGGTCTCACGCTTCACTCCAAAAGATGCAGAGGTCCAGAAGACGTCTAGATCTTTCTTCGTTGTTGATTCAGCGGCGACCCACCACATGTGCAACGATAAGCGACTGTTCGTGTCTTTTACACCGCAGGAAGGTGCGATTCACCAGGCGGATGACCACACAATCCCCAGTAAAGGCTACGGAACTGTTGTTCTTCACAGCTTGGACTTATCGATACAGAATGTGCTTTATGTGCCGGATGCCAAACATAATCTGCTCAGCGTTGGACAGCTGAATGAGCGGAAAATTGACGTTTCCTTTAAGAACAAAAGGTGCATCATCACAAAGAAAAATGATTATGTATTGTATGCTGAATATGTTGATCGTTTATATGTTTTGTATTATGATGATGTTGTGCAGGATGACACTTGTTGCATTGCAGGTTCTAACAAAAGTTTGCATGCAGAATGTATTCACGATTTTCACAGGAAATTTGGTCATTTGCATTTTGAGGCAGTATCTAAGATGCCTGCCTTGGTTGAAGGTATGACTATTAAACCCTGCAGGTACCACATGAAGTGCAAGGCATGCGCAGCAAACAAGGTAAAAATGGCTGCGAAAGGTAAGGTGTCTAGTAGGCAAGCTACAGAACCATACCAAATTGTTCATGCTGATTTGGTTGGACCACTAGCGCCCTCTTTGGGAGGAAACAGGTACTTCATGGTTCTCATTGATGCATTTTCCAGGTATATTTATGTGTACAATCTCAAGCAGAAATCAGAGGCTTTTCCTAGGTTCAAGGAATTCTGTGCTTGGTTGGAAAATGTGCATGGTAAGAAGGTAAAGACTCTTTTCAGTGATCGCGGGGGAGAATTCACTTCTCAGCAGTTTGAAGCTTTTCTGTCTGAGAAAGGAATTCAACACGATTTGTCTAGTCCTCGCTCGCCATGGCAGAATGGACTTGCGGAACGAGCAAATCAGACATTGCTTCAAGGGTTAAAAACCTTGCTGCATGATGCAAATCTACCAGAGAGTTATTGGGCCGAAGCTCTCTCATGTTTCACTTACAGTTATAATCGCAGGTTATCTTCAGCGATTGGTTGTACCCCGTATGAGAAGATGTTTGGCAAGAAGCCATACATCAAACACATGAAAATTTTTGGTTCTGACATGTGGGTTCACTCACCACAAAACTCCAAGTTAGACAAGCGTGGATTGCATGGTATCTTTCTAGGTTATCAGAAAGGTTCTTACAGAATAATGATGACTGACTCAAAGGCAATTAAGCTCACAAGAAGTGTTGAGTACAATGCCAAGTGGGGGGAGAATGTGGGAATTTTCCAATGTTATCCAGATGACAGTGATGAGACTGAGGATAGTCAACAACAAAAGCAACCACAACAACCCACACCCACTGATGAAGGTTCTGATTCTGAGTCTGAAACTGAATCGGGTGATTCAGAGGATTTCAAGAGTGCGAAAGCCTCTATGCGACCCTCTGAAAGCTCTGATCAAGAATTAGAGGAACCATTGTTCACAATAGGTCACTTTTCTCCTAAGAAGGAAGAGGAGAGTGTTGAAGATCTAAGGCTAATTCGCAGGTCGCAAAGAGCCACAAAAGGCAGACCTCCAAAGAGATTTGCTGATGAGTTTGCTAAGATAGCAGTAACAGCTGTTAAAAGCTCCAAGAAGGTATTTGAACCTTCAAGTTTCCAAGAAATCCAGGATTTGGATTCAAAGGAAGCTGAGCCATGGTTAAATGCAATGAAGGCTGAGCTTGATTCCTTGGAAAGGAACAAAATATGGGACCTAGTTCCAGTAGTTCCAGGAATGAAATTGCTTGGAAGCAAATGGGTCTTCAAAGCGAAGACTGATCAAAATGGCAAGATAGTCAGACACAAAGCCAGATTGGTAGCCAGAGGTTTTGCACAAGTACCAGGTGAAGACTATCACGAGACCTACTCACCCACAGTGAGGTATGAGAACATTAGGCTTATGCTCAAGCTAGCTGCAGAGGAAAATCTACACATTAGTCACCATGATGTGAATACAGCTTTTCTGTACGGATCTCTAGATGAATCACTTTATATGCTTCCACCTGATGGCGTACAGGTAAAACAGGGATTTGTTTGTGCTCTGAAGAAGTCCCTTTATGGTCTCAAACAAAGTGCAAGGTGTTGGCACACAAAACTCACTGAAGTATTGTTTTCTCTAGGTTTTAAACAAGGGAAAGCTGATCCATGTGTATTTGTCAAAGAGGAGGGGCAAAAGAAACTGTATTGTTTGTTTTATGTTGATGATCTTTTATTCTTTTGGAAGGATGTCACAATGTACAATAACGCCCTAGCTCAACTGAAAGAGCACTTTGACATGAAAGATCTTGGTGAGGTAAACAACTACCTATCTCTGGAAATAGAGAGAGATCAAGATGGTAACATTCTAGTACACCAGTCACGGAAAATTGCTGATGTGTTAAGCAAACTGAACCTGATGGATGCTAACCCTGTAGACACACCGATGATAACAGGTTATCAGGTAGATGACACTGAAGAAGCATTTTCTGACACTACACTGTACAGAAGTGTGCTAGGCAAGCTAAACTTCATTGCCAGATGTTCAAGACCAGACATTGCTGTTAGCTGTAATTTGCTAAGCAGACAAGTCAACAATCCTACTGTTAAGGATTGGAAAGCTCTGAAACGCATAGCGCGGTATTTGAAAGGCACTATGCATTACAGACTGAGATTTAACAATCAGAAGTCTGGTGGTCTTGAAATATTTGCAGATGCAAGTTTTGGAAGTGACACTACAGACAGGAAAAGTACGTCTGGAGTTTGCTATATGTACAATCAGGGTCTATTTGATTGGTCATGCAAGAAGCAAACAACAGTTAGCTTAAGTACTTGTGAAGCTGAACTGAATGCACTGTCTTATTCACTTAAAGATTGTGAATGGTTGTTACAATTGTGCAAAGACATGAAAATTCCTGTCAAATGTCCAATCCAGGTTTATCAGGACAACAAAGCATGTTTGGCTTTGCTGAATTCTGAAGGTTGTAAGCAAAGCATGAAGCACTTGCAATTGAAGTTGCAACATGCTAGGGAACGTATTCATGAGGGACTCGTAACGGTGTCCTATATGCCAGGTAATGAAATTCCTGCTGATGTATTGTCCAAGATTGTATCAAGGGATCAACACTGTACCTATGTGCAGAAGTTGGGTTTGTACTGATATTGTACGAACACGCTGCCCAGTGATGTTCACAGAAAGGGGGAGGATGTTGGTTTCTGCTCTCTTCACTGTGCAGCGAAGTGCTTGTCACAAGACAGGTGTTTACATTCCACAGTCTGTACTGTTGGGTTTTCCCACGGGAAAGGGAGACTGGATGTGATGTACACTGGTTTCCTGTTTTTCACTGTTCTTTTGCAGTTCAGTGCGTGCTTTAGAGGAGAGAGAATGTTTTCTCTGCTCCGGCAGAGGCAAGATGTTTTTCTGTAACATACCAGCTTTGAAGTGTAAATAAAGCAATTTAGAGTATGTAGCACGTACTCCTCATCCTTCCGCTGTGCACGGGACTACTGCTTATCAACAACAGTTTGATACCATCAACCATAACATCCTTCTGGACCGTCTAGAGGGGCTGGGAGCTGGGGGCACTGTCATACAGTGGTTCCGCTCCTTCCTCCGTGGCCGTGTTCAGAAAGTGGTGGTGGGGGATGAGTGTTCAGACCCCTGGGCTCTCACTTGTGGGGTGCCTCAGGGTTCTGTCCTCTCCCCCATGCTTTTCAACATCTATATGCAGCCGCGGGAAGAGATCATCAGGGGGTTTGGGCTGGGTGTTCATCAGTATGCGGATGATACCCAGCTCTACCTCCCTTTCAAATCAGAACCAGTGAAGGCGGTGAAGGTCCTATGTGAGTGCTTGGAGGCGGTTGGAGGTTGGATGGAGGCTAACAGATTGAGGTTGAATCCTGACAAGACACAAGTACTGTTCTTGGGGAACAGGAGGCGGGCAGGTGTGGAGGATTCCCTGGTCCTGAATGGGGTAACTGTGCCCCTGAAGGACCAGGTGCGCAGCCTGGGAGTCATTTTGGACTCGCAGCTGTCCATGGAGGCATAGGTCAATTCTGTATCCAGGGCAGCTGTTTATCAGCTCCATCTGGTACGTAGGCTGAGACCCTGTCTGCCTGCGGACTGCCTCACCAGAGTGGTGCATGCTCTGGTTATCTCCCGCTTGGACTACTGCAATGCGCTCTACGTGGGGCTACCTTTGAAGGTAACTCGGAAACTACAACTAATTCAGAACGCGGCAGCTAGACTGGTGATTGGGAGCGGCCGCCGAGACCACATAACACCGGTCTTAAAAGACCTACATTGGCTCCCAGTATGTTTCCGAGCACAATTCAAAGTATTGGTGCTGACCTTTAAAGCCCTAAACGGCCTTGGCCCAGTATACCTGAAAGAGCGTCTCCACCCCCATTGTTCTGCCCGGACGCTGACGTCCAGCGCCGAGGGCCTTCTGGTGGTTCCCTCATTGCGAGAAGCAAAGTTACAGGGAACCAGGCAGAGGGCCTTCTCGGTAGTGGCGCCTGCCCTGTGGAACGCCCTCCCATCAGATGTCAAAGCGATAAACAGCTACCTGACATTCAGAAGACATCTTAAGGCAGCCCTGTTCAGGGAAGTTTTTAATGTGTGATTTTAGTGTATTTTTGGTTTAGTGTATTTTTGGTTTATTATTACAAATAATAAATTATTATATTATTAAAATTATTATTTATTGGTTAATTTTTCTAGTAGGGCTGTTTCCCATACTATTTGGTACCATTGGTCCATGCTTACTCCTGACAGGTCTCTCTAGTGTCTGGTTATGGTGTTTCTGGCTGCTGAAAGTAGGTGGGTTATGAGTTCTTTGTGGTGTAAATGGGCATTGTTGTCTTGGAAGATGCTTAGTAGGGCCAATTCTGGGGTGATGTCTAATACTTGCTTAGTTATTTTACATATTTCTCGTATGGCTGTTGTCCAGAATAGTTGGATTTTGGGACACTCCCACCACATGTGGAGGTATGTGCCTGTGGAGGTGCACCCTCTCCAGCATTTTGGTGAGGTTCCTGGGCATATTAGTGCTAGTTATCTTGGTGGTCTTTTTTGGTGATGCAGTGTATTCTTGTTTTGAGTGCTTTTTCCTACATCTATTTGCTAGTAATCTGGAGTTTTTCCCTCCATATTCATAGAAACGTTGTTTAGAGTATAGAATGTTGATCATTGTTTTGTTGATTTCTAGGGAGTCTAGTTCTCTCCTTTTTTGTTCTATAAGTTTGAGGAGTTTTTTAGATCCTGTTTGTTTGTAGCGTGATGAGAGGGCAGTGATGTCTTGTTCTATTTTGTTAATTTTTGAGGAGGTTTGTTTTTTAAGGAATGTTTTCTCTTTTATGCAAGCTCCTCTGGTGACCACTTTCATTGCGTCCCATAGGAGGGGGGTTGTTATATTGTCTACATCGTTTTCCTTGAAGTAGTTTTGGAGGGTTTTTGTGAGACTCTCTCTAATTTGTTTGTTTGTAGTTAGGATGGGACTGAAGGACCATGATGGGGTGGTTTGTGTCCCTTCTCCTATTTTAATGGTGACTTCTACTGGGGCGTGATCTGTGATTTTAATGTTACCTATGTTTGTTGATTCCATTGAGGGGATCAGACCCTGTGTGAGTAGAATGCTGTCCTGTCTGGACACTGTATCATGGCGTCCTGATGGGAATGTATGGCTGGTGTCTCCCGGGTTTTGCTCACCCCAAATGTCGTAGAGACCCCTGTTTTTTAGCATTTTTAGTAACTTGTAATAGTTCCTAGTTGTTGGGGGTTTCCTTCAAAGGAAGGTTGCCCATGGGGTTGTAGGGTGGATATCTTTCAGGGATATACGTTTCATATTTAGATTGAGGTCCCCTCCTAGGATTGCTTCCCCTTCAGAGAAGGAGAGGAATTTGTTTAGTGTCTTCTGGAAGAATTCTAATTGTTTCGCATTTGGGGCATATATGGAGCCGATTGTCAGTTTGATTTTGCCATCTAGTGTCCCTTTAGTGAAAATGAATCTGCCTTTTTTGTCCTTGAGGACTGTTGTGGCAGTGAAGTTCAGGTCTCTACTGAGTATTATGGCTACACCACGAGCTTTCCCTGAGCCTTGTGCGACCCACTGTTGACTGAAGCGGGGGTCGCTCAGGAGTTTGCTGCCTTTGGGTGGGTTGTGTATTTCTTGTAGGAAGGTGATGTGTGGTTTCATGGTTTTTATGTATGAGGTGATGCGTTTTCTTTTGATGGGGTTTCCCAGCCCCCTCACATTTAATGTAATTGCTTTTAGGTTAGCCATCTTGCTTATCTATTATGTGGGGCAATTACCTGCCAACCCATTCGGGTTGTCTTGTGTCTTTCTCTTCGTGTTGTTTAAAGAACCAGTGGGGTTGCACTGACCTAGGGTGTGGTGGGTGGGAGGCTTGTGGGATTAGAGTAAGATTTGGGTTAAAGAGTAGGGGGTAAGTTGTAGAGAGTTTCCTATATGTAGTCATATAGGTGTGTGTTTGGGGTATTTTGGGCCATCTGGCATTTAGCCGGTTGGTCCTAGGTCTCAGCTGGTGTGGAAGGCCATGTTCAAGGACAGGCTACCCCCCCCTGTTGTTTGTGATAGGGGGTGATCAGCGAGACAGTGTGAAGTGACTTTGTAACGTCGCTGTCAGGTATAAGGTTCATAAGCAATGTTGCCAATGTTATGAGCAACATTGTTGGTGTGTTGGGGTGGGGATGTGGGTGTTGGTACGCTCTGGTGCCACCATAGTGCTGGTTGGGTATCAGATTTTAGCCTGATTGTGGGTTGTGTTATTAAGGTTGGAGGAGTTGTTTTTCCTTAGTATGGAGTATGGGGATGTTGAAGGTGTGGGTGATGGGGAATGTGGTTGAGGTCGTCTGGGCTGGTGTTGGGGTGGGGATTTCTGTGGGGGTGCGGGGCTGGGGGGATGTTGATGGTGTTAACTATATCTATGTTTTGGGGGGGAGAGAGGGGGAAAGGGGGGGGGGAATCACCAGTCCTTCAGTTTGTGGTTTTTTCCTGGTTGCTTCATTCAGCTGGGGTTGTTGCTGTTGTAGGGTTGTCCATCTGTGATGAATTGGTTTGGTTAATCTTGGTCTGGTTTCTTGTGTCGTATGGCCGGCGGGACAGTTCTGAGCGTGATGCTTGTCTGTATTGGTTTGCATTGTTGTGCCGCTTCTGTTGTTTCTTTTTCTTCTGTACTGTCGTCCAGTTGTTTGCTGTTGTTTCCTCGTGGTTGGGGCTGTCACTTGGTGGGTTTGTCGGTTGACATTCCGGTGGGGGGTCGAGTTCGAGGTTCTTCAGTAGTTGCAGGGCCTCAGGTATGTTGGTAGCCGTGTGTTGTGTTGTATTGGTTGTTACAATGAGGCGGAAGGGGAAGCCCCATCGGTATTTGATCCCTGCTTGTTGGAGATGCTGGGTGCATGGGCGTAGGCTTTTCCTCCGGTTAAGGGTATCCTGAGATAAGTCCTGTAAGGCCAATATGGGCGTTTCTCCACATCGAAGGTTGGTTGAGTTTCTGAGGTTGTTCCATACCTCTTCCTCCTTTTTGTAGCGTGTGAAGCATACAATGATGTCTCTTGGGGGGGGGGGCGCTGGGTTTTGGCATAGGTTTTAGGGCTCTGTGAGCCCTCTCCAAGTCGTCTGCCTCAAGTGTCAGGCTTGGGATTGTGTTTTTCAGCCAGCGTATAATTAGGTTTGCTGGGCTTTTCTCCTTTGTTTTTTCAGGAAAGTTGCGGAAGCGGATGTTACAACGTCTATTGCAATCTTCAAGGTCGGCTTGCTTAATTTTCATCTCTCTGTGTTCTGCTTCCATGTGGTTTACCAGTTCGTCCAGTTTCTTGTTCACACGTGCGTTCTCCTCCCGGTATTGCTCTATTATTCTTTCTTGCATTTCGTTCTTGTTCTCTAGAGCTTCCACTTTGGAGGTTAGATTGTTGATTACTACCTGCATGGGAGCCATTGTGGCCTTCAGTGTTTCTTCTAATCTTGCTTCTAATCTTGTTAAAATTTCCCTCAGATCTCGTTTCGTTACTGGGTGGTCATCATCTTGAAGGGGAGTTACGGTCTTTGCATTGTTTGCCATCTCCCTGGTTGGTGTCATCTCAGTCTCCCTAATGGTTTTGGTTTGAGGTTGGCTTGGCATCCTCTTGAAGTAGGGCGTGTGGTGGATAGGAGTTGTGGCAGTGGTGATTCCTGGGTATTGTTGGGTTGCTGAGCTGATCAGGCGTTGTTGGCTGGTGGCTTTTACAGAGCTTTTGGATTAGGTGGTCATTTGTGTCACTTCTAGCCTGTGTTTTAAGAACTTCTCTAGGGTTTCTGTAGTTGCCTCAGCGGTGCCACCAAAGCGGGGGGGGGGGGGGGGGCAGGTAAGCAGAGATGGGTAGACTAACGGACAGACAGTTCATATAAAGGGAGGGGGTTAGCAGGTAGAGATGCAAGAGATTAGAGGGGTGGGGCCAGGGGAAATATGTGTTTAGGAGGGGGTTGTATATACCCAAAAGGGGTACTGGGGTCCAGTTAAGGTGGAAGTTGGGGTTGGGAATGCACTCAGAAACAGAGACAGACAAATAGGCTATATGTAAAGGGTGGAGGGAGAAGAAAGAAGAAGAAGAAAGAAAGAAAAAGGGGGGAGAGGGGAAATTGGAGTAAAAGAGAAGAGAGAGAGAGAGAAAGAGAGTTGAAAGAGTGCAGCAGTAGTTTTAGCTATAGTATGAAGGGGGGAACAAAGTATGATACGGTGATATGAATGTGTGTATGTGTTTCCTTTAGGGGAAGGGGAGGGGGATGGAGAGAGGGAGGAGGGAGAGAAAAGGAGAGGAGGAGGGGGAAGGATGGGAAAAGGAAGGAGAAGAAAAGAGAGGGGGAGAGAGGGAGGGTGAACTGTGGCAATGGTATGGGGGGGAAAGTCTTATTTTAAAAGAGGGGGTGGGGGAAAGGGCTCCCCCCTCAAAAACAAACTGACGAACAGGCTAAAAAGGGGGGGTTGATTTAAAAAAATAAAAGGGATAGAAAACAAAATTGGGGACGGAAAGTGAAAGGTGGGATAAAAGGAAAAAACAAGGAGGGGTGAAGAGAGAGAAAGGAGAGCAAAAAGGAAGAGAAAAATAAAAGGGGGGAGTTGAGAGGGAGAGTATCAATGATTCATAATAAAGTTTAAGGTCTGGAAAGTTTACGATTTATCTGGAAAATATCTGTGACGAACAGACAACGCTAGTCGGTTTTAAAGAGGCTTTGTGATGTTAAAGGATATTGTAAAAAGAAAATGAGATGAAAGGATATTCTAACTGGCAATATATTATAAGGGAAATGCGTAACAAATATAAAATATGAGGATTGTGAGAGGAGCTGGTGGAAGTCAAAAATTTGTAAATTGGTGAATATGGCTATGCTTGAATAATTTGTAAAAGAAAAATTTGTAAAAATTTAATAAAAAAAAGAGAGAGGGAGAGTATCAATAGCAATAGCAGTGATATGGAGAAAATTTTTGTTTTAAAAGAGAGTGGTGGTCGTAGCTGGGGGCGAAGGATTCCCCCCTCATGAACAAGCTAACAAATAGAGTAGAAAGGGGTTAATTTTTTTAAAAAAAAATTGTGTGGGGTTTTTTAAAAAAACTATTTCCCCTTGATTATTATTATTATTATTTTGTTCATAAAAAAGTAATTAAAATGTATGGGTAAAAGATAAAAATGAGAATTAAAGGGGGGGAGTATATATATATATATATATATATATATATATATATATATATAAAAGTTATGTTATTTTAAAAAATGAGTAAAGTACGAAGAGGATAGGTAAAAGAGAGTGGAAAGTCTGGGGCAAAGTGGCAGTCCCAGGAAATGGCCTGTGCTGGTTCAGGGCTCTTTTCTGGGTACTGCCATTTTAATTCTTAAGAGGAGAGTTTGAGGTGAAAATAAAATGAGGTTTAAATTGAGGGTGTGTGTGTGGAAATGTGTGTCTTTAAATAGTGTGTAGAAAAGGTGAAATAAAAATAAAAATTCAAATAAAGGGTGGCTGCAGCAGCAGTGGTCCCTCTTTTAAAAAGAAAAATGATAAAAGTAGGTATATGGGGGGGAATAAAAAAGATTTTTTTTAAAAAAAAGGGGGAGGGGGAGGAAGGGGTTAAAAAAAGGGATTAAAAAGAAGAAGAAAAAAAGGGTAGTTTCTTCCATTCTGCGATCTCCTTTGTCATGCGGCTTTCCTTTGTTTTCCTTGCCGCTGGAGGGGTAGGCTCCGGTCGGGCTCAGCCACGTGTTTTTTCGGAGCCTCTTTTGCCTTCCTACCTCTCCTCTTCTTTCCCGACGGCGGCAGAGATGGGGGCAGCAGTGGTAAAGTTGGGGCTCCTTTTTCTTTCTTTCTTTTTCTTCCTCTTTCCCCCTTTTTTCTCCCTCTTTGCGTTAGCTCCACTGTCCTTTTGGAGCTCCTCTGGTCTGTTGGGTGGGTGATCGGGTGCCTTTCTGGCTCAATCAAGGTTGTGGGGGGGTGTTTTGGCTCCTTTGATAGACGCCCCGGGCACCCCCGATTCCTCTCCACTGGAGGTGCTGGGAGCCCGGGAGTCGGCCAGACAGAGCCTTTTACTCTGGCTGGCTTCAGGAGCTGTTTTCTGCTGTTGCAGCCGCCATGCTGCCTCACCGGAAGTCCCTGTATGCACCTTTTTCGTACCCCATGAACAAACCATGTTCCCACCCTTCCCAAGCTTGCTGCTCTGTGGGGTGTGGACCCACATGTCAGAACCAAAGATTCTCATGTGCTTGACGTAAGGTTTCTTACCAAACGTCTTCTCATAGGGAGTACAACCAATAGGTGATGACATTCTCCTGTTATAGGAATAAACAAACGTATTCAAAGACTCCCCAAAAAACTTCTCAGGGAGATTGGCATCATGCAACAAGGTTTTTAGGCCTTGCAGCAAAGTTTTGTTTGCTCACTCACAAAGTCCATTCATCCATGGAGATCTAGGAGTTGAGAGGCTATGCTTGTCAGCTTCGCCTTTGGGCCAGTGAAATATGTGCATTTGCTTCTTCCAAATTAATTATTACAAATTGCTGCAGCGATCAGGGACAGCGTCGAGGAGAGCCGGAGTCCACACAAGGGCATTCTGCCTAGTGCCCTCACCCCCTTCTTTCAAATCTGGGGGTGATTTATGGGCACAGCAGGCAAGGGCAGTGTTCCCCATATCCTTGGGGCAACAAGGGAGGATGCATACTCCCATAACAGCCTCTTAATTACCTCGTGTGGGCCGGAGAGATGTTATTGTCAGCCATCTTCCAATGCGCCCCTAGTGGCCCCCCCTTTCTGAAACATTGTCAGCAGATTCTTGCAATGGGAGGGGTGAAACATCCTCAATGCTGGATTCCCTTCTCAGTCAGGAAAGCTTCAAACTGCTGAGAAGTGAATTCACCGCCTCAGTCAGTAAACAAACAGCCAATGTGTTTACTGTGAGCATTCTCCAACCAAGCACAGAACGCCTTGAACTTAGGAAACGCTTCTGACTTCTGTTGGAGCATAAACACATGAATGTACCTGGAAAAAGAATCAATTAAAACCATTAAGTACCTTACTCCACCCAAAGAGGGTGCAAGTGGACCAACTAGGTCTGCGTGGACTAGCTGATAGGGCTTGGAAGCCTGTCTGCTAGACACCTTGCCTTTTGGAACAACCTTCACCTTGTTCTCTGCACAAGATACACATTTCATGTGAAACTTACAGGGCTTGATGTTCAAACCCTTAACCAACCCAGGCATCTTGGCCAGTGCCTGCCAAGACATGTGACCAAATTTTTGGTGCACCTTGTGAATACATCCTGCATGAAGAACTTGGTTAGTTTGTGCAACACAACAAGATTCAACATAAGTTATACAGAACAAGCCATCTATAAACTTTGCATGCAAAATGTCCTCTTTGCCTTTCCTGATGACACAGACGCTCTTCTTGAAGGAAATCTCAAAGCCTCGCTTCAGTCAGCTGTGGGACGCTGAGCAAATTGTCTGCAGAATCTGGAACAAAAAGTACTTCACTGATGGTGGTATGCAGACTTGCCAGTTTCACTGTCCCGACTCCTGCAACTCTCAACGTCTTTCCATCAGCCTGTTGAATCTCTCCATCTTGAGGCGTGAAGGAGATAAACAGGCGTCAATCCTTCGTAATGTGCCTTGTCACTCCAGAATCAACAACAAATTTGCCTTTGGCCTTTGGAGAAGCAGTGCCAGCAAACACAGCCTTGTTTTTCACTGGCCTGGGCTTTCCACCCCCCTTCCGCTTCTGGCCATCTGCAGGCTTCTTCTTTTGTTTGTTTCCAGTCTTTGGGCAAAATTTCTGAATATGACCTTGGGTCCCACAGTTCCAGCACTTCACAGCTGCCAACGCCTTGGCTCCCCCGGAGGCTGGAATGCTGTCCCACATTGCTCCCCCTGAAGCGCACAAGCTGACTCAGATGCATTCCTCCTATCATATTCGTTTTGCAAGATCACCAAAACCTTTGTAGCAGTGAGGTCCTGTGCAGGAAGAGTTGCCAGCTGGCTTGCCACAGCATGATAGCTTTCATCCAGGGAGTCCAGGATAAGGATTGCAAACAGAGACTCAGGCATATTGAAACCTCTCTGAGTCAATTCCTGTCTGAGATGCTGCAAATGTAAAACATGGGCTCTAAGGTCTTCCCCTGGCTCCAAACGCTTCCTGTGCAGCTTTCTGAAGTAAAGCAACACAGACCCAGCTTCTTGTTGGAGATGACAGGCCTTAAGCCCTTCCCACATCTCACGGGCGCTGGCTTTGCCAGCCAGGGTGATTAACTCTTCAGGAGGTACTGAGAGTAAAATTATGTCCATGGCTCTTGAATCCAGTGCTTTCCATTCATCTGTCAGAGGCGCTGGGGGGTCCTCAGAAATAGTTTTCCACACACCAAGCCTTCTCATCTGGCCCTCACAGTACCTTGCCCAGGTCTGATAATTGTGGCCATTGAGCTTTGGGCACAGAGCGCCATCTGAGGCTTGTAAAAGCTCCATTTCAGCTCTTTACTTCAGCCGTGAGCCTTATTCCCTTCAAAGACTCCTTATCTTTGGCAGGTCATAAATTACGAGGCCTGCTGGCTCTTCTCTGCCAGCCTAATTAGCCTGCCGGACTTCAAAGACTCTGCTGCAGCACAGGAAAGTCTTGCTTTTCCCCACATACCTCTCGCAGTCTTCAGCAGTCTTACTCTCCTGTAAGTGCCGTGAATCTGGACCCGAAACCTATTGTTGGGATACTGCCAGGGAGACAGAGGCATCAGGCAGCCTTCCACGTCTTCTCCAGACGATCTCCCGGTCTCCGGTTGGAACAGTAACAGTCAATTAGTGACACAAGACTCAGACACATTCCAAGACTCATGCACACCCTTTTCTTCTTCTTTTTTAAATATAATTTTTATTAACAGGCCAATCAAATCACATTTTCCAAATCACATTAGTTCCAAATTATAGAGCCAGATTTTTAACTTTTGTTGGGGGTGCCCATACTCCAAGCTCCGGACGGGGATCCAAACATCACTTATATTGCTGCTTTAATTAGACAGTTCTATCCAGTTCTGTCCAGATAGTCTCTTTATTACTTTCTTCATCTTCTTGTTGTTATCATATATTCATTTCTTTGCAATCTCTGATAATCTTCACAAGCGGATTGGAGACAAACATCCTCTGTGTGGGTTTTAAACTCTCCCAAAAATCATATCACATAGGGACAGACGTCATTCCACATTTCCGTAAAGAATTTATCCTCGGTCTGTCCTTTAATTTTCCCAGGCTTGCCAAGTATATCACAAAGGGGCTCTGCCAGGTTTAGATCACATTCCATTCATCATTCACATTCCAATGATCCTGGTCCTCCTCCCCCCGTCTTTCTTAGACAAGCCTGTCTTAGCAAGATGCCATTTAAAACTGCCTCATAAAATTTTTCCTCCGTTCTCTGATATTTACCAGTCCTCTCTTCGATCAATAATTCACTCCACACAGCTCTTGAGATCCTACTTGTGATTAGTAAAAGGCAACGATTCGTCTTTCTGGGGTGGAGGGTTATTAATACTCACATAAGGCAAAGAAAAGAAAAGTTTTTTCCACTTATGGTATAACAAGGCAATGGTGTACAAAAGTTTTAAAAACCATATTGTTAGAAAAGCATTATATAATGTTTGGAGCAGATACAAAGATCTATTGGAAACTAAAACTCCCAGGTGGTTGTCACCAATGGAAGCCAAGGGGGTGAAAAAACTTAACATGGATTCTAAATGGCCAAAATATTGTGAAATCTTAGAATATGAAGGTGAAAGGGTTAAGCTTCAGAGTTATGAAAAACTAAAGTCCAAAGTTCGAGATTGGCTGCATTACCACCAGATAAATGAGACATTTAAAGAGGACAGGAAAATAGGATTTCAGAAGGAGAGGTCAAAGTTAGAAACGGAACTGTTAGAACCCAATACTAAGAACCTGTCAAGAATGTATAATTTGCTGCTTAAATGGAATACACAGGAGGAAACGGTGAAATCAGCTATGATTAAATGGGCACAGGATATCGGTCATGACATTATGTTTGCTGACTGGGAACAGTTATGGACCACTGGTGTTAAGTTCACGGCATGTAATGCCTTAAAAGAAAATATAATGAAAATGATCTACAGGTGGTACATGACCCCAGTCAAGCTTGCAAAAATTTATCATTTGCCCAGTAATAAATGTTGGAAATGTAATGAGAATGAAGGTACCTTTTATCACCTATGGTGGACCTGCCCGAGGGTGAAAGCATTCTGGGAAATGATCTATAATGAAATTAAGAAAGTCCTTAAATGGACATTTACTAAGAAACCAGAGGCTTTTCTCCTGGGCATGGTTGGCCAATTGGTGCCAAAGAAGGATAGGATTTTCTTTATGTATGCTACTACTGCAGCAAGAATTCTTCTGGCAAAGTATTGGAAGATGCAAGAACTACCTACTCTGGAAGAATGGCAGACAAAGGTGATTGACTTCATGGGATTGGCAGAGATGACCGGCAGAATTCGTGACCAGGGGAAAGAGGCAGTGGAAGAAGTCTGGAAGAAATTTAAAATATATCTTAAAAACTGTTGTAAAATTGATGAGTCTTAAGATGTCAAGGGGTAAGAAGCAGAGAATTACAGCTGTAACCAACAAATTTATGGGAATTTAATGAAGGGAACTAAATGGATAAATTGACTAAAGGGTTGCTAAAAAAAAAAATTCTTTTTAAAATAAGGATGCAGCGAAAGGGAGGTATGGGGAAGTCGATTGAAAAAAGTTACAAGAAAAGAAGATTATGAATTTATTTATGTTTGATTTGTTTATGTTTGTTTGTGTTTTGTGATGTGTTTGTCTTTTAATTATGTGTTTTAAAAATTGAATAAAAATTATTTTTTTTAAAAAAAAAGAAAAGAAAAGTTTTTTCCTCCACCCCCCTTCCTTTTTCGCTCCAAACGTACCAGTCTCTTAATGGTGGTTCATCACTTGATTTATTTGTCCCTCCCATCGCTCCGGTCACAGAGATGCATTAATCAGCAGTCTTATCACCCGTACTTCGCTTGATGTATGTGCTTCAGCTTCTTTCCACATGCACACCCTTTTCAGCAGACTCCACAACGGAAGGTTCAAACAGAAGAGCATATTTACAGCTTTATTCAACGTTGATCAGAACAAAGGAAAAAACATGACTGCTTGCATCCATGTCGAGGAAAAAAGCCAGAACAAAAGCTATATACAAAACAGAAACTCCCAGTGAGCAGGAAGTACACAGGCATGTGACACACAACAGCCTGTTCCCCTTTTAAGGAGGAACAGAAATATCCTAACAGTTAGGGCCATTTATATCCTGCTAACTGCCTTGTTTACACAAAATGGCACAAATGCAAATCAACGTAAAGAAGTGCTGGAGCCAGTGAGGTGTGCAGCCATAACAGGCTCCCGGGACTGGTTTTCGTAATGTAGTGTTAACAGAGCTGCACATGGCTTCACAAACTTTATTTATTTTTGTATCCCTGGGAGAAAGGGGAGGAAAGCGGACTTCCGGAGGCGGCGCAAAACGGCAATGGCGGTCCTCTTTACCCTGTGAAGAGGGGCTCCGCGAAAAAGGGTCGTCCACTGCGGCAAAGCGGAGACCCGTCAAGAAAAACCACAGGCAGAGCGAGCCTGTGACCGTGGGACTCGGCGGGCGCCCAAAGCCCCCCCAGAAACGTAGAAGGAACCCCGTAAGGGGCTCCGGAACGGGAAAGGGGGAGCGGCGCTGTGAGTTCATCGCTCTTTTCGTGGATGCAAAGCCGCGCTGCTGCTGCCGATGAGCGCTGACCTTTCTTCTTGAAAACATCGAATTTGACAGCTACATACCCGTGAGTAAGGGGTACTAAATTTTGGACTAATTTTATGGATTTGGACTGAAAACGGGAGGCGAGTAACAGGAAGTCCGTCTTCCGATCCTGCTAACTAGATCAAAGCAAGGGCTGAAGTGCGCTGTAGCGCCCAAAAAGGATCGTAAAAATAGAACAAAGGTGCATTGACAGACTTTGTTTCTAGAAGTTAAAAGGGAAACTTTTGTGAAGCTTGTGGACTTAATTCTTGGAACTTTCTTCCTATTTTTGAGATATACGGAGTTAAAAGGGATAACCTAGTCGTCGGGCTGCCAGAGTGCAACAGAGAACTGTCAAACTGCTGATACTGTTGCTGAAGTTCAAACTGTTACATAGACTGAGATACTAACGTTTAAACATTGTTTCTGGGACCATTCTTGACACCTTGTGGCTTTTAATCAAGAAATAGAAAGCTTTGGGAACCTTCCTTTTGTATTCAGGAATTACAAAGACTTAATACGGGATTATAGGAACTTCAATGGCGGAAAAGAGTTCTTTCCTTTCTTGAAATTTTGAAATACTCCCCCTAGAGGATTGTGGAGACATAGAGGCCTGGGAACTGTACTTTATTGAGACTTCTTGTGGTTTAATTGTTTATATTTTGAACTTGTCTTTCTCATGGAATAAAAGACAATTTGACCTTGAACAGAGGCAGGTGTGGAATGAGTGGCCCAGGGAAAACAAGAGCAGCCAAAGCTAAAGAAAAAGAAAAAGAAAAGAAGCCTGTGCAACTTGTTCAAACAACTTTAACTCATCAACGCAGATCATCTGTCCCAACTGTGCTAACAGCACAGGAGGTGGAAATTGAGCAGCCTGCTACAGAAGATATGGCAACTGGAGGATCTGAATCAGTCCTGAAACAAATTCTGGAGCAACTGGCAATTTTAAATCAAAAGGTGGACAATCAATCAACAAAAATTGACCAAGCCACATCCTCTATTGGTAAATTAACTGAGCAGGTTTCCCAGCATACTCAGGCAATTGACAATTTGCAAGGAGCTACGGCTGAAAATTATAAATTAGCTGTGGAAGCCAATCAAAAAGCAGAGCAGGCAAACCGAAAAGTTGATGAGATTAAAGGGGAAGTTAGGCCTTTGAAAAGACAAGTAGGGGAACAACAAGCCTACCTGTCACTGGTTGAATTGAAAAGCAAGGAAAATAACCTCAGGTTAAGGGCCATCCCAGAATTGGAGGCAGGCAACTTAGAGGGATTTCTGACACTTCTATTTTCTAAATTCTGGGGAATTGAGGAAGATAAAGACTTTAAAATCGTGACGGCCTTTAGACTGGGAAGATCGGTAAAGAAAGATAAGGCCAGAGACTGTTTGGTTATTTTGAGATCAAGAGAGGAAAGAGATAAGATATTAGGCCTACATTTCAAAAAATCCTTGGAGATAGAAGGTAAAAAGGCTGAAATCTACAGAGATATTCCCAAACATCTATTGGATCTTAGGACTACCTACACAGACCTGACCAAATTGTTAAGACATAACGCAATTCCTTATAGGTGGGAGTTTCCACAAGGACTATCATTTACTTATAAAGAAAGGAAAGTAAGAATTAAATCACCTGAGGATCAGCAGAAGTTCCTACACGACCACGAGGAGGATCTTCAAAAAGGAGCTGCAGCTTCTTGGCCACCACCACCATCGGGACCACCACCAAAACCTACACCGTCTGGATCTGGACCAGCACCACTACCTCCGGGACCGGAGGAAAACCTAGACACCCCATTGTAAGACCCACCAACTAAACCAGGATGTCTCTGCAGCTTCTTAGCTGGAATATAAATGGCGGAAACTCTCCGGAAAAAAGAAGAAAAGTATTTCATATTTTGAAAAAAGAACAATTGGACATTATTTGCCTGCAAGAAACACATGTGACAAGGCTCCATAGAAAAGTGTTAATCAATAAAAGATTAGGCCAAGAATTTATTTCTTCGGATAAAGTTAAGAAAAGAGGAGTGGTGATTTATGCAAAGGAGAGCCTGTCACCGAAATTTCTATTTAAAGATGAACACGGCAGAATTTTGGCGATTGAAATTCAGACGCAAGGAGAAAAATTTTTGATATTAGGAATATATGCTCCAAATGAAGGAAAATCGGAATTCTTCAGGAAGCTGCATGAGACTATGCTGGACTACTTAGACTACAACAACATTATTATGTTGGGCGATATGAATGGGGTCGTATCTGTAAACATGGATAAGTCGCAAAGTGCTAACATAACGAAAGATGGCAGACTACCTAAAACTTTCTTTGAAATGACTGACAATATGGACTTAATTGACATATGGAGGGTTAAGAACCCCTTAGGAAAAGAAGGAACTTTCTTTTCTGAAGCTCATCTGACATGGACACGAATCGACCAAATATGGACAACTAGAGGACTGGTACCTAAGACTAGAAAAGTGGAAATCTGCCCAAAAACTTGCTCCGACCATAATGCTTTGAAAGTGGAATTGAGACTTAACATAACCGGATCCTTTAGATGGAAAATGAATGACACCTTATTAAGGGATCAGGAGATTGTTAAGAAGGCCCAAAAAACTTTAAAGGACTATTTTGAAATAAATCTAAACACCACTGTGGAAAAAAGAACAATCTGGGACGCAAGTAAAGCAGTTATGAGAGGGTTTCTAATACAACAAAATATGATTAAGAAAAAGTTCTGGAATGAAAAGAAGGAGAAGATATTGGAGAAAATAAGAGAAGGAGAGAAAAAACTAAGATCTAGGCCCAAGTCGAAGGAAGTGCTGAGAGAGGTGAAATTTTTCCAGGCACAATACTCGAAATTGATAAATCAAGAGGTGGAATGGAAAATTAAACAAATGAAACAAAGATCCTTTGAATCAGCAAACAAGTGTGGGAAACTGCTAGCATGGCAGTTGAAAAAGAGACAAAAACTTAACACAGTTACAAATCTAGAGATTGAAGGGAGAATGGTTCAGAAACCCGAGGAAATTAGAAAGTGTTTCCAGAGATATTTTAAAGAACTTTATTCACAAGGGCCACAGAAAGACTTTGAGATGGATCAATTCCTTAAAACTAATGGATTACAAAAAATAACTCAGGAAATGAGAACTACCCTGAATAGTAATATCACCCAGCAAGAAATTGAAAGTGCCATTCAGAACCTTCAACTAGGCAAATCTCCAGGCCCTGATGGATTTACCTCCAAATATTATAAGGTTTTGAAGGACTATTTGATACAACCTCTGTTGGAGGTCTGCAATCAGATTATGGAGGGGAGGAAGGCACCGGAGACGTGGAAAGAAGCTTTCATCACATTGATACCTAAACAAGAAACTGAAAAGACCCAGCTTAAGAACTACCGCCCCATCTCACTCCTGAACGTGGATTACAAAATTTTTGCGGATATTTTAGCAAGTAGGTTTAAAAAAGTACTTAATGAAGTGATCCATAAGGACCAGGCTGGCTTTCTCCCCGGTAGGCATTTGTTTGATAATACAAGAAACATTATTGACATTTTGGAACTTCTACAAACAAATCTTAATACTAGAGCGGTTTTAATCTTTATTGATGCGGAGAAAGCCTTTGACAACATTTCTTGGATGTTTATGAAGAAAAATTTGGAAGGGATGGGAGTCGGGCGGGGGTTTGAAAATGGAATAGAAGCAATTTACTCAGAGCAAAAAGCTAAGTTGATTGTTAACAATGTGGTGACAGAGGAGTTCAAAATAGAAAAAGGGACACGACAGGGGTGCCCCCTATCCCCCCTATTGTTTATTTCAGTCCTGGAGGTGCTATTGAACATGATTAGAAAGGACCGGTCTGTACAAGGAATTGAGGTTGGAGTGAAACAATATAAACTGAAAGCTTTTGCAGATGACTTGGTATTAACATTACAGGAGCCAGTCTCTAGCACTAAAAGAGTGTTAGAATTAATTTCTGATTTTGGTCGGGTGGCGGGATTTAAGCTGAACAAGCAAAAAACTAAGGTTCTAGCAAAAAATTTGACAACTACAGAAACAGATGAGTTCCTGAAAGAAACAGAATTAAATGTGGTTAAAAAAGTAAAATATCTAGGGGTGTACTTGACCTCCAAAAATTTGAATTTGTTTAAAGATAATTATGAGAAATGTTGGTCAGAAATCAAAAGAGACTTGGAAATATGGTCAAGATTGAAACTTTCCTTGTTGGGCCGGATAGCAGCTATAAAGATGAATGTATTGCCGAAAATGTTATTTCTGTTCCAGGCCCTACAGATCGTGGACAAAGTGGAATGTTTTGGAAAGTGGCAGAAGGATATTTCCAAATTTGTTTGGCAGGGCAAAAAGCCCCGAATAAAGTTTAAAATACTAACTGATGCGAAAGAAAGAGGGGGATTTGCCCTGCCAGACTTGAGGTTATATTATGAATCTGCAGCCTTCTGCTGGTTGAAAGATTGGATCTTATTGGAAAACACTGATGTCCTAGATCTGGAAGGGTTTGACAATGCTTTTGGGTGGCATGCATATTTGTGGTATGACAAGGTTAAAGTTCACAAATTGTTTAAAAACCATATTGTCAGAAGAGCAATTTTGATGGTCTGGACAAAATATAAGGACTTATTGGAGAGTAAGACTCCGAGGTGGCTCTCACCGGTGGAGGCCAAGGCACGTAAGAGACTTAATATGGAAGCCTACTGGCCTAAATATTGGGAAATAATTGAAAAAATTGGAGACAATTGGAGGCTGCTGAGCTTGGAAAAATTGAAAAACAAGGTGCGAGATTGGTTGCATTATGCTCAAATCCAGGAGGTTTTTAAAGTGGATAAAAAGGTTGGATTCCAGGTGGAAAAATCAAAACTAGAGACAGAACTGTTAGAGCCAAAAAATAAATTACTTTCGAGAATGTATAATTTGCTGCTTAAATGGAATACACAGGACGAGACAGTCAAATCCGCCATGATAAAATGGGCACAGGACTTGGGGCACAACATTATGTTTGAAGACTGGGAAAGGTTATGGAACACCGGAATGAAATTTACGGCATGTAGTGCCTTGAAGGAAAATATTATGAAAATGATATACCGGTGGTACATGACCCCAGTCAAACTTGCTAAGATATATCACCTGTCTGATAACAAATGTTGGAAATGTAAAGAGGCGGAAGGGACATTCTTTCACCTCTGGTGGACTTGCCCGAAAGTGAAGGCCTTTTGGGAGATGATTCATAATGAACTAAAAAAGGTACTTAGATATACCTTACCTAAGAAACCGGAGGCCTTTCTTCTGGGCATTGTGGACCAGAGAGTACCTAAGAAAGATAGAACTTTTTTTATGTATGCTACCACAGCAGCAAGGATCCTGATTGCTAAGCATTGGAAGACACAAGATTTACCCACGCTGGAGGAATGGCAGACGCAGTTGATGGACTATATGAAACTGGCTGAAATGACTGGCAGAATCCGAGACTTCGGAGAAGAAACAATCGAGGAGGACTGGGAAAAATTTAAAGACTATTTGAAAAAACATTACAAGTTGTATGAATGTTAAAAAATGCTCTTTTTAGAAATTCTTGCTTCAGCATTGGCAAATTAATGAAATGGAAATTAAGGTACAAGAAGTTAAAGGTGGAATAATGAAATAACTTTATTATGTTTAAGTTAAAACATATAAGATTTGGGTTACAATAGTTTTGAAATTAGGCAACATGATAAAATGAAAGATACAATAAGTTTGGAAATAAGTTAACAAATTGCTGATATTTTGTATTACAGAGAATGCAGGGTTTGGAGGATGTGGGGAAGTCCAATAGATGTGTTGGAAAAAAGGATTATGGAAATTTGTAATTTCTCTACTGTATTTTTCTATCTATGTCTTTATTTCTTTTTTCTGTACTTCATAAACTTAATAAAAATATTATAAAAAAAAAAGAGAGAAAGGGGAGGAAAGCAGGACAGAGGGAGAAATATCATTATCCAGAAACTGGCTGAGTTCCTTGCGTGTCAACCAGGGCAGGAGAAGGTGACCAGGATGGAAACAGATAAAACCTGGCTGTCAGACTGATCAGACTGTCTCTCAGTCCCTCTGCCTTCAGCTGGGCTAGCCTACCTGGTGAACTGGCTTTGGGAGAGGAAAATGAGGGAGGCAGCTGAGAAGTTAACCTGGAATTTTCCTTGCTGTATAGTGTACAGTGGTACCTCAGGTTACGTACGCTTCAGGTTACAGACTCTGCTAACCCAGAAATAGTGCCTCAGGTTAAGAACTTTGCTTCAGGGTGAGAACAGAAATCGTGCTCCGGCAGCGTGGCAGCAGCAGCAGGAGGCCCCATTAGCTAAAGTGGTGCTTCAGGTTAAGAACAGTTTCAGGTTAAGAATGGACCTCCGGAACGAATTAAGTACTTAACCTGAGGTACCACTGTATACCAAGGATGGGGAATCTTTTTCGGACTGAGGGCCACATTCCTTTCTGGGAAACCACCTAGAGGCCACGTGCCAGCAGTTGACAGGGCCAGAAAGTGCACAGAGCGACGGATGTGACTCTGACCTTTACCATAGTAAGTCCAAGGTAGGGATGAGACTTTTGGTTTCTCTCAGTTTCTCATTTTTCCATTGATCAGTTGAGTTCCCCATGCTTCCACATCACTATGGGTTTTTATTTTAGTTTTTAATCCTCATTGAGATCCATCAGCATTTTGGTGTGAAATTCTACTAATGCTGTGATGCCTGAATTTCAGGGGTGGACTGGATGACCCTTTGGCACCCTCCTAACTCTATAATACACATTTCATATGCACTTTTGCAAACCAAAATTTGCAAGTGTGTGTGTGTGATTTTCACTTATATATTGTTGTGAGTTGCGGGTAGGGTGGGCTGTATGTCTAAGTCCCTTCTAATTCCTTGATTCAACAAGGATCCAATTGCTGGAATAGCCAGAATTTTTTTTGGTAACAGCTCCTAAAGTTGTTAAGGTAGCAAAGGAAGTGGCTCTGTGCCAGAAAACAAATGAGTGTTTCCCCTTTTCTCAACTTGCTGGTAGCTAGAGAGACAAAGTGTGTGAGCTAGGAGGAGGACAAAGCAGGCTATAAACCTCAGAGCCAAAGCCATGCCTTATTTCTGCTTGAACCCCAGGCTATGGTTACAGAAGAAGCAAAACCATCTGGGGGTGAGCCCCTCAATTGTAGGCTCAGGTTGTATATAGGTGTAAATAAACCATATATCCTAAAGACACCACAGTCACTTATCCCAAGGAAACCAAACCTTGGGTAAGCACCTGGAACCCCTGGAGCCTCACACAACTCGGAGATTGGGGTGGGATGCAACGATATGCACTTTTATCACACTTTACACTTTTTATACACATTACTTAGCTGGTGAACTTGGTTGCAAAACTTGGGTATGTGTGAATTCTGAAGGACGGCTGTGTTTTGGTCCACATGTTATTTCAGAAGGTTCACCTTTAAATGAATCAAATTGAATCAGATTTCTGCCCCCATTAGAGACCTCTCAGAGGTATATCCATGCAAATAACATACATGCCTCTCCACCCCAGTTCAAGGTGTTAAAGGAAATTTCCTGGGTTTACTTGGATTGCCAAATGAAGACACCAGCCAAGAATATAGGAGCAAAACAGTAGCCTGTAGGCTTGGTCTTTATTCAAAGACGTTTGCAACAGGACTTCCACCCACCACATGGAAGAAGCAGGAAGAAGCCCCGAACAAAGGGATGCTTCCTCTTTTATAAGTATTCCCTTTCCCATAAACACCTTTGGTGAAGCATCATGCATACATCATAGATACATCATATATATGTCACAAACAGGGAGGGGTTTTCTGGTAGAAACCAGTTCGTCAGGTTTGCCCCCAACCTTCCTTGCACACCACCATACACCCATTAAGTGATACAATAGGAATATTTACAAATTCCTGGTTTTCCCCAGTGGGTCAGGTAATCACACTCCTTTGTCCTGACCAAGGACTTAATCTATTCCTGGATGGTTTGCCATTGTCCAAGGGATGACTGCCTGTCTGGAACCCATTTGCCAGGATGTCAGTGATTATCTCTTGTGCAAGAGGTTACTGTGTACCTGATCCCACATTTCAGGGAATATGGCTGCCCACATCCCAGACTCCCCCCTTTGTAGCCATTCCTTTCCTGAACAGGGGAATGGCACAAATCCATACTGGAGTAATTTTATATGATTTTCTAAAGTTTTCCCAGTGAGCCAGTACAGTGGTACCTCGGTTTAAGAACAGCCCTGTTTATGAACTATTCGGTATACAAATATTATTGTTTATGGTATAAATTATGACTCGCTTCCTATGTCCCCCCTGGAGCCAGCTGCATCTCAAAAAGAGAGCGTGTCACATGAATCTTGGCACCAGCCATTGTATGCTGGTGTACACATACCAAAGCGTCCCACACGCCCTTGCAGCTCATTAAGCCATCAACATGGGGCAATTGGGTAGAGTCCAAGGCAAGCACTATATGGGCCATTGCTCTTTGGTCCTTCTTGGCTGCAGCTGCAGCTCCGGCAGCCTCAGCATCATTAGCCCCAGCAGCAGCTATCTGGGGTTCGTTCTGGGTGCAGTCCCAAAGCTGCATGCCTAGAAGCCAGTACTTCACTCTTCATGACCAGTCCTCCCAATTGCGCCCATTAAGCCTTTCAAAAGGGATGGTGAAAGCTTCCTGAGCCTGGACTTCTGCCATCTTCTCCCCGGGGGCTAAGCCTACTCACGCTTTCTGCCACCAGCCAGTTGCCTCGAAGATGCCTCCTCCAGCAGGCTCCTGCCTTCACCAGTGGGCTCAGACTGCCTCTGATCTCAGCACAGCAGCAGGCAGGATCTCCAGCTGGACTTCAGCTCTGCAGCTTCTCACACACACACACACGGCACGGACGTGACTGCTTCTCCCATAACCTGTGGAAGGGACCGGCAGACTTCCCTGTGGTACCATCTGCATTCTGGACTCAGCAGAGTGTGCACAGTGCGGCCGTTGGTGTAGAAGCTTGCAGAAGACAAAGTCCACACGCTGTTGTTCTAAACTAACAGCTTTATTTACAGCAGAACAGTGAAATAACAAACAGACCATCCGAGACAGCAGGCATGAGAGCCAGTGTGGTGTAGTGGTTAAGAGCGGTAGTCTCGTAATCTGGGGAACCGGGTTCGCGTCTCCGCTCCTCCACATGCAGCTGCTGGGTGACCTTGGGCCAGTCACATTTCTTTGAAGTCTCTCAGCCCCACTCACCTCACAGAGTGTTTGTTGTGGGGGAGGAAGGGAAAGGACAATGTTAGCCACTTTGAGACTCCTTAAAGGGAGTGAAAGGCGGGATATCAAATCCAAACTCTTCTTCTTCTTCTTCTTGGCAGAAAAGCGAAAGTAACTCACAGACAAAGACATGCTGACCTTTGTGATTGACAGTGGAGCATCGCACCACCTAGTGCCATCTGGTGGTTTTTTTTGTGTAACTGCACCTCTGTAAAATCTGAAAAAAGAATCTGTCTTGCAGATGGAAGCAAACGTGCTTTGTCTATACAAAACAAATTCCTTCCAGTAGCACCTTAAAGACCAACTAAGTCAGTTCTTGGTATGAGCTTTCGTGTGCATGCACACTTCTTCAGATACACTGAAACAGAAGTTTCCAGACCCTTCTATATAGTGAGAAGGTGGGGAGGGGTATTACTCAGAAGGGTGGTGGGAATGGGTGATTGGCAGATAGCTGTGATGAGCCTGTTGACGACTCTTAACGACTGCAATAGGTCTTACAGGAAAAAGCAAGGGGTGAAAAGGTGAAAAATGGCTTTGTCATGTATAATGAGATAAGAATCCAAGGTCTTTGTTCAGACCAGGTTTTTCCATGGTTTTGAGTTTGGTGATAAGTTGTAATTCAGCAGCTTCTCTTTCCAGTCTATTTCTGAAATTCCTTTGTAGTAAAACAGCTACTTTGAGATCTGTTTTGAGTTTGGTGATAAGTTGTAATTCAGCAGCTTCTCTTTCCAGTCTATTTCTGAAATTCCTTTGTAGTAAAACAGCTACTTTGAGATCTTGTAGCTGTTTTACTACAAAGGAATTTCAGAAATAGACTGGAAAGAGAAGCTGCTGAATTACAACTTATCACCAAACTCAAAACCATGGAAAAACCTGGTCTGAACAAAGACCTTGGATTCTTATCTCATTATACATGACAAAGCCATTTTTCACCTTTTCACCCCTTGCTTTTTCCTGTAAGACCTATTGCAGTCGTTAAGAGTCGTCAACAGGCTCATCACAGCTATCTGCCAATCACCCATTCCCACCACCCTTCTGAGTAATACCCCTCCCCACCTTCTCACTATATAGAAGGGTCTGGAAACTTCTGTTTCAGTGTATCTGAAGAAGTGTGCATGCACACGAAAGCTCATACCAAGAACTGACTTAGTTGGTCTTTAAGGTGCTACTGGAAGGAATTTGTTTTGTTTTGACTATGGCAGACCAACACGGCTACCTATCTGTAACTGGTGCTTTGTCTATGTCTGGCTCACTGTTTTGTTCTTTCTTACAGGCGTCAATTGAAGCTTATGTCGTCCCCGAATTATCCTGCTGTCTGTTATCTGTTTCTGCTCTTGTTGCTGACGGCTTCAGAGTGTTTTGAGAATAACATGTGTCTCATTTCCAGGGGTGGGAGACAACTGGTCAGTGTGGAAGGCAAAGATAGGCCGTTTGTGCTAGAAACCTCTCTTGCAGGACCAGGTACCACTGAGGCAGCTCAAGCGCAATGTGCCAGTGTTCCAGTCCATGATGCATGCCACCACCTGTGGCACAGAAGAATGGCACACGTGAACTGGGGATACGTGAAGAAGGTCCCAGGGTGCACTGAGGGGTGCAAAATGAAGGCATGTGACAAATTCCTTGATTGTAGGGCATGCAAACCGGCCAAGGTTCAGACATGCAGTTACCCCAGATCTGACAGGGTAACAACCAAACCCTTTGAGCTGGTGCATGTAGACTTGTGTGGCCCTATGCCAGTAGCCAGTCTGCGTGGGGCCAAATTCATTCTTTCGATTGTGGACGATTATTCGAGGAATGGTTGGGTCTTCTCAATTAAACACAAAGGTGAAGCTGCAGCGTTGTTGAGAGACTGGATAACAGCAATTGAACTAGAGTTCTCTTTGCGTGTTAAAAGCTTTCAATCTGATCGCGGTGGGGAGTTCACCAGGTCTGCGCTGCAGAGTTTCTTCCGCCAGAAGGGGTTATGTCACAGGTTGACGGTTCTGAATTCTCCCCAGGAGAATGGCATTGCCGAACGCAGGAACAGAACGCTACAAGAGGCTGTTGTGGCTATGCTTTTTGATGCTGGGCTCCCTCAGAAATTTTGGGGAGAAGCATGGAAGTGTGCATCTTTTTCTCTGAATCGCTTGTTCTGTTCTGTTGTAGGGGACACACCCTATTTTCTGCTGCACGGAAAGAAGCCCAAGGTGCATTTCTTCCGTTGTTTTGGTTATGAGGCTTGGGTTCTTGTGCCAAAGGCCAAATGCAGAAAGGGTGGACCAAGGTCCAGGAAAATGATCTTCTGTGGGTATGAGCCAGGGACCAAGGGGTGGAGATTTGCCTATCCAGAAGGCAATCAGTCCAGACTTCTAGTCAGCAGGAGTGCTGAGTTCTGTGAGCAAAGTGGGTGGACACGCATACATGGGAACCCAGATGTACTTTCAGAGAATCTGCTTGACTCTGCTGATGAGGAAGATGTAGAGACTGATTCTGCTGCTGAGGCACAGAGTCCAGAACAGGAGCAGCCAAGAGGCTCTCCTAAAGCTGTCAAGTTAGAGCCAAGAAGTGCACCGTCCTCACCCACAAGTCCAGTTGAGAAGTCCAGAAGGTGGAGCAAATCAGAGGGGGAGCTCTCTGACGCCAAGGACATTCTGGCTGGCCCTAGTGGGTCAGAGGGGGTACATGAAGTTGCGCTGAGATGTTTGACTTGGGCCACTAAAGGTAAACCACCCAACAGGTTTGAGGTCACAAGTGTGTGGGTTGATGTAGCTCAGTGTGAACCTAAAAGTTTTGAGGATGTTCAGAAACTGCCTCAGGAAGAAGCCAGTAAATGGCAAGAGGCAATGCAGACGGAGATGAGCTCAATGGAGTCTTTAGGTGTGTTCTCTCTCTTACAATGTTGCCAGCTGGCAAGCAGGCCGTGAGCAGCTGCTGGGTTTACAGGCTTAAACCCACAGCAACTGGAGAACCACAGTACAAGGCTAGGCTAGTAGCCAGAGGGTTCTCGCAGCGAAAGGGGTTGCATTACACCGAGGTGTATGCTCCTACTTCCCGAAGTGAAACTCTGTACATGCTCTTAGCCATTGCTGCACAAAGAGGTTTGCAGGTGCACCACTTTGATGTGGATGTAGCCTACTTGAACTCAGACCTCCAGGAGGATCTGTACATGCTTCCTCCTCCAGGGTTTTTTTCTCCTTCCCAAATACTTTTTATTGCTTTTTTGTAACAACAACAAATAAAACAAATACTCTTACATTCAAAAAATTGTATGCCTTCTTATTTACCCTGCGGCTTATTGCGCCCGGACTTCCTTCCATCCCTTCAATGGTTTTCATATCTCAAATCTTTCATCTTTTCAGTTGAATTACTGAAATAAATGAACTTTTCCATGATATTCTAATTTTCCGAGTTTCACCTGTATGGTCAGAGTGTCTGAATTTGTTGGTGGCCATGAAGCAGAATGCATTGATCAGCTGTTATGTGTTGATAATAACTGACAGCTAGCAGACGATGCCCAGTAGCTTACTTGTTTTAGTTCTGCTGTAGACAGATGTCATTTACAGAAAATAAAAATGTGCAAGACTAAAAGCCCATGCATAATTACTTTGAAATGCTATACAATAACTTAAAAGGTTTTAGACAGGGAAGTCCCCCAAAAGAATCATCTTAATGGAGGACAGTTTGACAATTCAAGCAAATGCCTAGAAAGGTGGAGTGCTCTCGAGGACTTCCGGGTTAGCGCCATCGTTTAATGGCAGATTCCCTCCGAGCTCTGGAGGGAATCGGCTCCGCAGGATTGGGTCTTGTCTGCGGCGGCAACGTGGGGGCCCTCAAAAATCACAGGCACGGATGCCTGTGAACCTGGTGACTCGGCGGGCACCATTTGCGCCCCCCCAAATCGCGAAGGAGCCTTTTTAAAGGCTTCGGAACGGGGACGGGGTGCGGCGCGGTGCTGTGCTGTGAGTTCATTGCTCCTTCTGCGGAGTGAAGCCGCAAGTCATTGATGGAGAGCGCTGACTTTTTCCTTGGGACAATTGGATTGTAAAGTTAAAACCCGTGAGTAATTCGGAATTAAAAGAAATAATTTTCTGAATTAGGAACGAGCGGGGAAGGGTTAAAAAGGAAGTCCGCCCCACCTCTTTGTAGATAACTTAAAGCAAAGAACTTGCCATCTAAGGTCGAGAGGACCTTTTTTTCTTTTACTAAAAGACTTTGACCCTCATGGTTTGACACCATAAGAAATTTTACCGGAGGATAAAGGATTAATTGTGGGAGCTGAAGTTTCACCCCCCCGGACCCGGGAGTGTCCCGCGAGAGAGCCTGCTGATGAAGTGCTGAGGAGTTTGACAGCTGTCAAATTGGCTGTCAGAGGGAAAAAGAGAACTTTGTTTCTGTTGCTTCTGCTGGTTATATTTGTTACAATTTGCTGAGAATAAGGAAGGATTGATACAATAAATTGGCTATTGGACTTGAGCTGAAAAATATTAAGAAACTAAAACCCCCCTAGAGGGGGTCTAGGACATTACAACAATGGTTGGAGGAGGGAAAATTCAGACTGAATTGGATAGAACATTTTTTCTCTTGGGAAAACTAAAAGGGGAAATTGATGTTTTGGCTACAAGTGTCACAACTCTGGCCTCAGTAGTAAACAATCTTGTTGAAGTTGATAAGGATTCGAAGCAGGAAGCTCATACAACTGAGCAAATAGGGAAACTTGAATGTTATAAGAATATGGAAAAGGAGATATGTGCTGTTCCTGAAGAGAAGGAAGGAGGAGCTGTAATTTCCCAGATGTTAAATGAGAGTCACAATTTGTGGCCTGACATGAAGGCAATAAAGGAGAATAAGAATCTGATGTGGAAAGCCTGGCCTGAACTGGTGAGCCTAAAACTGAGAGATCCCCTTCTGTGGAGATCTGAAGACCGAAGGATTATAAATTTGATCAAGGTGGAAATCGGAGCTTTGGGGACATTTGGACTTGATATGTTGGGGTACCCTACAGGCGCTTTTTTCAAGTATGGAGGGCTGGCTGGAAAAAATATGGATTCTGTTGGGCCGAAGCCTTTCCGAAATCTGGGGTTTAACATCAAGGACTATCAAAAAGGCCGGCAGAGAGGAACTGAAAGAGATTTAAAAGCCTCAGACATGAGATCTCCAGGCTAGACAAGATATTGAATTGATGAACACTTGTTGGGGACTGAAACCGGGAAAGGGGAGGGTGGAGTTTGGGAATCCAAAGGGTATATAATTATAACTTGTTTTATCTTTATTCTGTCTGTTATTTGATTTGAACCGGGGAAAGCCGTGGAAGGGAAATTTTGGTCGACTTTAGGAAAAATGTTGAAGAATGAGTAATGTTGTTTAAGTATTTGATGTTTAAATTTGGATATAAGGATTTGCTGAATTAATAATTTAAATTGGAATACAAGAAGGGGAGGTGAGAGGAGGTCTGAGAAATAAGATAATGGAAATAAGTAATGGAAATTGTATTTGTTTTAATCTTTCTTAATTTTGTATTTTTGTATCTTTGTATTTTTGTCATTTTTTGTCCTTTTTCTTTTTGTTTTTACATTAATCTCGGAAAACCTAATAAATATTTTATATATAAAAAAAGAAAGGTGGAGTGCTCTCCCTTCACTGGAGTCCTTCAGGCTTCAAAGTCTGATGTAAACAAAGCTGATTTCCATATGTGTGATGTATTCTGTATTTATTTTTTGAATGTAATTTGACTGTAAACATGCTTCTACTTCTCAGAAGTTCAATATTGCTCTATTTGCAATCCTTGTTTTGCTGATTTCATTTAATATTCTAATTTTCTGAGATTGTTAATTTGGGGTTTTCATCAGCTGTACACCATAATCATCACAATTATAACAAATAAAGGCTTGACATATCTTGCTTTGCATGTCATGAGTCTATCTCATATATTAGTTTCACCTTTTCAGTTGAATTACTGAAATAAATGAATTTTTCCACGATATTCTAATTTTCCGAGTTTCACCTGTATCAGGCTGTTGACAGCTCCTGGAAAGTGAAGGCAGTGAATTACATGCCACTTCCAAGATAACTTTTTTGGGAAATAAAAATAAAATTCCGGGGTTGCCCTTGGATATTGCCTTTGGTTTTGAAGGAATGCTGAATGAAATCTCCAACACTGTTGTTGTCGTTTTATTTAGCAGAGGCCTTATACAAAAATAGTTTTTTTGCAGCTGCATAACAGGGCCGCAACACTTTTTGATATTTCTCAGTGCTAAGTAAGGGCTTATTCACACTTAACTTTTGTCCCATGTTTCCAGGCACGGGTCAGTGCTTGAAAGCTCCATGTCTGAGTGTTGTTGTTTTTTGCACCCTAGAATTTTCCCCATGAAAAGCCACTCTTTAAAACAGAAACACAACTAACAGCAATTGGGGATTTCTGAGGATTTCTGTTTGCAGTAAAGAGCAGGTTTTCATGGGGAAAGATCTGGAGCAAAAAAGAGAGCAATCAGACATGGAGCTTTAAAGTGCAGACCATGCCTGAAGAGCACAGAGGGGAGGTAAGTCTGGATAAGCCCTACGAGTCATTTGTGATTTTAAACGATCTGATTGCATGTTTTCCCGCTACACAATAGCATTGTTTTCTGCATCATCAGATAAAAATCTATGTGTTTCTTAACCTACACTAGCTGTTATTTAAGATTCTACTGTAAACTGGAAGAAAGTTGGTTTGTTCTTTTGCAGACCACACTGTGCTAGTAACTGAGGGGAGAGGGAGGGAGAGAGACCAGGTTGCAGGAACAACCCGCACTTTGCATTCTGATTATAATTCTTCAGACTCAGTGTGTCAGCTCCAATCTTTATGCTGAAATGCTAAAACAATCTATCTAACCTTTACGCTGGTTAATGCATACATTAGACCTATATATGATGTGTGAAATGTGTGAAATTGAAACACACTGACATAAAATCAAACAGCTCAACCATAAATGGTGTCACTTTTATGTGATTATCTTGCCAATCTTGCCGTGTTGCTTGACTAAATCAAACTACGATTTTCCCCACATGCATTTGGTTTAATGGACTTTGGTAATGCTAGCAATTCCTTATAGATCTCCCACTAATGAAAGAATGGCCTGTAATACCACAGTGCAAGAGGGACCGAGCCCTAGTGTCTAGCCTTATTTCTTAGAAAACTCACATTGCCAAATTTGCCAAGCCAGTTGACTTGCCCACTTGATTTCCTGGGCATTAGAGAAGGAGGTGGGAAACCTCAGCCCCAGGGGCCAAATGCAGTCCTCCAGGCTTCTCTCTCTAGTTGGTTTTTGGGACTCTCCCCAGGTCACATAGTCTCCTTAGCTACACCCCCTCTACACAGGCTGTACCCCTCACCTACCCTATTTGACAGATTTATTTATTTTTAATTAACATCTTTATTGAAAGTTCAAAAAATACATAACTATATGTGCACCAGACATGTTGAGACGCAAACAAAAAAGAGAAACAGAAACATAACCCATGCAGAAGGGGAAACAAAGGGGGGAGGGGGGAAACCCAAAACTACGTATTTTACAAGGTTGTTGTTGTACTTCACCAGATCTTAACCTATTACAGTATTTGTAAGAATGGATTCCAAATATCACTGAATTTGTCCATGGCAAGTCTGCGTTTATATGCAAGTTGTTCATACATTGCGAGTTTGTATAAGTCTTTGATCCAATCATAAAAGGGAGCCACATTTTTATTTTTCCAATTCATCAGTATCAGTCTTTTTGCCGTGGAAAGGGCACGAAGAGTCCACTCATACTGTTCTTTCATAAGGTTCCATGTGCTGGGTATATAATTCAAGAGGATATTTTGCTCTGTAAATGTAAAGTTGTTCCGTACAATTCTGTTGATAGTTTCAGTTACCTTCTGCCAAAAATCTTTTAATATAGGACAATGAAGAAACATATGTTTAAAGAAGCATTATCCCTACTGCATCTCCAACAGTTAGATACCTTAGATCAGTGTTTCCCAACCTTGTGCCTCCAGCTGTTTTTGGACTACAATTCCCATCATCCCTTGCCACTGGTCTTGCTAGTCAGGGATGATGGGAGTGTTAGAATTGAGGCTCGGTCAGAGGTATGTGCCTATCTCTCCAGGCACCGGCTGAATTCCTTTGACCTCCCTCCGGCGACTCCCGGCAGAAAGAAACACACGAGGTCCGTTCCGGCGATTTTCCTCAGGCTGTGAGAAAAACACACCAACTGCTTCTCCTCCTTCTCCTCCTCCCTGCATATCCCCAGGGAGGGGAATCAGACACAGACAGAAATGTAACTACATGCTTTATTCCTGTCTATAGCAGTCATACAGTCAAAGATGTCTGCTCTCTTCAACAAAACAGAGAGAAAACTCCAAACTCCACCCATGTACATCCTGTACAGGTCATATGACACACACTGAGCTCATATCCTGTGCTCAATAAGGATGGACTGCCCCTTTGTTTCCATGGCAGCAGTCACACACATCCTGTCTGGCTTTCCAGCCACAAGCAGCTGTCTGAGCTGTTAGAGCCTTTGCTTGCTGCTGCATTGCTGCTTTAGAATAACATACTCCCCCTAAAGTATCAATGCGTGCTGCGAGCAAAGCGTCATCCAGAGAAGAAAACAAACAGTTGTTATACTTATAACACTCCCCTGTTGTTTCAGTTCCACCCGCCATTGGTTTTACCAATGTACCTCTCTGGTTGTGTGACTTCCAAGGAATGAGTGCATCTGCATTACCTTGGTTAACAACTCCCTGTTGTGCCTTTGTCTCTGACTCAGACACAGCTTCAATCTGACCTTGGTCGTTTACAATAGCAACAGCTAGGTTAGCAAACTCCTTTGAATACCTCTTGGGTGGTACACCCTTCGTTGCTCTCTCAGACCTATGTAAGAAGTGCTGCTCTTCTTTGCTTTCTGGTTCAACCTTTGGACTCTTTGAAGAACCAGTACCAATTGTAAACAGTGGTTCATCCTCCTCTTCTGAGGGTCTAGTCATTACGTGAGATTTCCTCTCAATGACTGTGACAACTGAGCTGTCTGAGCTATCGCTGTCATCAGTACTACTGAACTCAACAAAATCAACATCATCATCATCATCATCAGAATCATCATTACCTGTGGGAAATGTGTGAACAATCACTCGCTCCTGTTCAGGAGCACTCTCTAGGAATTTTGTGAGAATCACCTTACCAGATTCAGACAATATTACTCTGTAGAGACCCTTTTCATAACCCACAAAAATGCCTCTGGCATTCTTTACTCCACCCGGAGCTTCTGTTCTCACATGAGACCCAAAAACCTTGAAATGGGCAACAGAAGGTTTTCTGTGGAACAGTTTCTCAAAAGGAGAACTTCCCAACTCTTTTGAAAACTTTCTCAACCACGTATAACAATATGACGTTAGCGACTCAGCCCAGTACTCATGTGGCAGATGTGAACTAAGCAATTGCGCTTCCATTCCCTTTTGCAATTCTTTGTTCACCCTAACACAGACACATCTGTTCCAAGCTTCTTCTGAAGCTGCAATTTTGTGTCTTATCCCTTTCTTCTTCAGGAACCTCTGGAAATCCTGTAAAAGAAAAATTGGCTTCTCATCTGTGCAAAGACAATTTATGTCAGCATCATGCATATCTTTAACCTTGTCACAAAACTCTTTAAACCTTTCTAAGGCTTCTTTCGGTCTCTCCAACAGATAAATCCAGACAAAACCTGTGAAAGAATCAACACATATTAGGTAATACTTTGCATTGCCTCTAGATGGTGCTAAAGGACCAATCACATCAGCATACACCCGCTGAAATGCCTTGTCGACCCTCGAGGTGACCTGGTTGGCGTTCTTCTTGGCTACACCTGCAAAAGAAATCATGTTAGAATCACAAGAATTACATTCCATGTAATCACTTTGATCAAAAGTCAACAAATACAGTCCATCTTTCTCTTTGGCAGAAAGATACAACTCTCCATCTTTGTAGATCTCGCAGTGTTGATCATCATAGGACAGTTTTAGTCCCTTCTTGGCAATCTGCGATACGCTGAGCAGATTGTACTTCAACTCTGGAACCAAATAAACATTGTTTATAGTCAAGTTCTGACTTTTAAGATACACAGTCCCAATTCCGGTGGCTTCCAGCTCTTGACCGTTGGCTTGTTGTACAACGAAGCTTTGCTTCTTAAACGACGAAAACAAATCCCTACGATGGGTCATGTGAAACGTACACCCTGTGTCTATGATAAAAACGTTCTCCACCTCTGGCTTGGTTCCTTTCGACATCAAAGCCTTTGCAGGCTTCGTCTGTGACTTGGCATGACCTCTGCCTGACGCCTCAGACTTCGTGGAGCTTCCCTTGGCTCCCTTGTTCTGACGTGGCTTCTTGCAGTACCGCTGAAGATGCCCAGACTGTCCACAATTGTAGCATTGGACAACGTTCAAAGCTACAGCGTCTCCTCCAGTAGCTACAGCAGTGGGGGTGTCAGAACTCCGTTCTTGTCTCCCCCTGTCCTTGACTTCCAGGGCAGCAAGTCTGTCATGTTCACAAAGAACCACGGCAAAGACCCTTTCCGACGTTAGATCAGCTGCTGGGAGGGACCCCAGCTGACTGGCAACTGTTTTGTAAGTCTGATTCAGATTGTTGATCACCATGAAGCAAAACACTTCCTCCTGCAGACGGAGATTACGTTCCACCATCTGTTGACGCAGAAATTTCATTTCCGTCAGGTGCGCTTGAACATCTCCATCAGGCGCAAGCCTCAGGTTGGTCAGCTTCTCAAAATACAGCAACGCTGAAGAACCTGCATCTCTCTGATGTGTCCTTCTCAGCGTGTCCCAAACATCTCTCGCGTGCTGTAAATCTTGTATATGGATAAGCTGAGAGTCTGACACGCACAGAATTATAGCAGTTCTGGCCTTCACATCCTGTGACTCCCAAGCACGCGTTGGTGCTGCAGGGATGGGGTTCTCAATCACCCCAAACAGTCTCTGATTCTGCAGCAGGGCCTTCATCTTAATAGACCAAGATGCGTAATTGTCACTGGTCAAAAGGGGCGGAGAAGGCAGGGCTCCCCCCTTCTTAGCATCCATTTTGAGTCCTTGCATTGACTCTCAAACACAAGCCTCTAAAATCCAATAGCTGGCTTGTTTACACTCTGTGCACCTGGTAGCTATAACACTGGCTGCTTGCAGAGTCGTTTTCAGGAGTTTCTTTCTAAGGGCCTAGTCTAAACACCAGCTGTTTTTGCCTGACTTCCAGCCCTTATCTAGAAACTGGCCTGTGTTGCTAAGCAACTGCATTCCTTTTCCTTGGACAGGAAAACCACAGGAATGTTTGGAATGCAGAGTCCTTCTCTCTCGGAGCTGTTTTTCCCAAACGCGGCTCCCTCGAAGCAGAGAATGAATCAATCTGCATTCACACTTCTAAGCCCGAAAATCTCATACCTGGGCTCCGTAGCTTGGCTTTCAGCTTCCTCTGGTGAGCTTCTGGCTGCAGAGAAACAGCCCCATTTCAGGCTTCCATGGAGAGGGATGAAAACAGCAGCTCTGCCACTCCTTGATGCAGACTCCCATGGATCGTAGAAACCATCTGGCTCTTGCTACCACTGTTAGAATTGAGGCTCGGTCAGAGGTATGTGCCTATCTCTCCAGGCACTGGCTGAATTCCTTTGACCTCCCTCCGGCGACTCCCGGCAGAAAGAAACACACGAGGTCCGTTCCGGCGATTTTCCTCAGGCTGTGAGAAAAACACACCAACTGCTTCTCCTCCTTCTCCTCCTCCCTGCATATCCCCAGGGAGGGGAATCAGACACAGACAGAAATGTAACTACATGCTTTATTCCTGTCTATAGCAGTCATACAGTCAAAGATGTCTGCTCTCTTCAACAAAACAGAGAGAAAACTCCAAACTCCACCCATGTACATCCTGTACAGGTCATATGACACACACTGAGCTCATATCCTGTGCTCAATAAGGATAACAGAATAACAGGGAGTTGTAGTTCAAAAACAGCTGGAGGCACAAGGTTGGGAAGCACTGCCTTAGATAGCCCTTTTTAAAACAAACGTAATGGGATCCAGTATATTCTAAATATTATTTTTTGTTGTATGAGCCTCAGTTTAAGATCCAGAGACACCCTTGTTATAGCGGTTAAAACAGTTTTCCACTGTGTGGTTGAAATTGAGATCTCTAATTCTTATTTCAATCCTTTCTCAATACCTGTCTATCAAATTCGTTTGCTAATAACTAAGATTTATATAAGTTGATGGCCGTTTTTTGTTGTTGTGTAAGAATTAATCATTATTTTTTAAAAATAATATTTATTGAGGTTTTAAAGGTTACAGATAAAACAGAAAAACATCAAATTAAACAAAAAACAAAACAATGTATCACATTAAAAAAAGAATACCATACAAATAAAAAAAAGAGGAAAAAAAAGATTAAGGAAAAAGGAAAAACAAAAGCAAGAAACACATCAAACCTTCACATAATATATCTTTCATTTGCTTGTTTCCTTGACCTCCTCCCACCTCCCTTTTTTGTATTCTAATTCAGTTAAATATTTCAGCAAATCCTTTCCCTCTTTTCCTCCTTAAAGCATTTCCACTAGGGTCATAACTCTTCTTCACGTCCCTTCTGCCGATATTCTTCATAACCTTTAGTGCTAAAAAGCAGATCTCGGGGGAGCTCCATCCCAACAATGCCTTTATTCCTTCTTAACAGGACAGCCAGATTTCCATAGTTAAAGCTAGGATCCATAAAGCATTCCAAATCTTGTTTCAAAATTCCTCCAAATCCAAATGCCCCCAAAGCTCCAATCTCCTCCTGACCCAAATCTCTCCAACTTTCCTTTTCCAGACCAGGCCAGGCTCCAATCTTCAAGATCTGGCTTTTTCTAGTTTCAATCATAAAGGGCCTCAATTTGTAATCCTCAATTTGCATCTGTAAGGTTAAGGCTCCCCCTTGTATTACTTTAGGTTCGACCACAGCAACTTTCTCCTCCTTTTCAACGATTTGTTCAGTCATGATAGATTCCTGTGCCGGATCCTTGACAACTTCTGTGTTGATACCCACTTTTGATCCCAAGATGTCAATTTTAGTAGCCATAGCATCTACCTGTTTATGAAGCTTTTCCAACAAATAGTTTGTCTTATAAAATGCAGACACTAAATCTTCCCTAGCTGACATTCTTGGGATGTTCAAGGTCAAATTCTGGTTTCTCACAGTCCTTATCTTACAGCTGGATGCCTCCGCTCCACTCTTGTAACAGTTTCAAAAACTCAGTCCTTTCCAACACAGTTCCAAAGGTGAAAAATAGTATCAATTTTCAGTTACTTTTTCTTCTTTTAAAACGCAGAAGCGGACAATGGAAACAGTATCTTTCTCTTGTAGCTAGCTGTCAAATATGTACTGTTCACCGTCAATGGACCTTTTCCTTTTTTTTTCTTTTTGCAGCCCGTTCCCAGGTTCAGAGACGTGGTAATTTTAGTTTTCCACTCTCTCCTGCAGGCACGCTTGGTCAAAATTTCCCCCCTCTTCCCCTGCTTCCAAGGGGGATTTAATAGTTTCAATCAATGGAAGTTTGATCCTTTACATGAAGCTTTCCAAAACCTTAGCTTACAAATACTTTGCTTCAGTCTATTTACAAAAAGGGGAGGCGGACTTCCTGTTTTGAGCCTTCCCCGTTCGATGCCGAATTAAGATATTTAGAAATCCAATTTTCCGTTCTACTCACGGGTTGTTGTTTAAAATCCAATTGTCCACAGGAAAAAGTCAGCGCTTTCCGACAGCAGCAATGCGGCTTCACTCCGTGAAAGAAGCGGTCGATTCAAAGCACCGCGCCGCTCACCCCACGTTGCTCCGGATTCCCGATACCGGGTCTCCCCGCGAGTAGGTGCCAGCCGAATCCCAAGTTCACAGGCTCTTCCACCTGTGATTTCCAAGGGTCTCCGCCTTCACCGTGGCGGTTCAGACCCTGCTTTCCACGGAGCAAGTTCCTCCCGATCGGAGGAGCTCCGCCATTGCCGGAGGCGCTAACCCGGAAGTCCTGTTGTGTAAGAATTAATCAACTGCTTCAATATCTCTGGGGTCTCTGAGACTGTAAAAGCTGCTGGTCCGTAGATGGTTGTTAGCAAGTATTTTATCTGGAGATATTGCCATTGAGCATTTGTAGGTAATCTGTATTTATCTCTTAAAATGGAATATGTATAAAATTCATCCTCTTTGTTTATCAGCTGGTCTAAGGTTAATATACCCAAATTCATCCACCTCTTCCACACAACCATTTCTTTCCCGATTTTTAAAGATGGGTTTTTAAAGACGGGTTTCCCCACAAAGTCATTTTGTCATGGGAGAAAAGGTGAAATTTATATTTTTTGGACATGTGGTGCCATATCATTCAAACTAATGTTATTGTTTCAATAGCATCTTTAGTATTAATGTAGTTAGACCCAAGTGCTTGGTAGTAGAATTCTAAGTCTGGGATCCCAAATCCTCCTTTTATCGGTATTTGCATTTTTTGCATAAATATTCTTGGAACTGAAGAGCCCCAAAGGCATTTTCTAAACAAAGATTTAATTTTGAGAAAGTATTTGCTCGGTATTTGAATTGGAATTCCTCTTAAGATATAAACTAGTCTAGGTATTATGTTCATTTTAAGAGCATTGACTTTCCCCCCACAGGGTCAGGTTCAATGACTCTCATCTGTCAATGTCTATTGATACCTCATGATATATTTTGTTGATGTTTAATGACATCAACAAATTTAGATAAGTATTGTGATATTAATATGCCTAGATATTTAATGTTGTCTTTGCAAATATGAAATTGGTATTGTTTAAATAGTTGAACCAAAAAGTTATTTCCTATTAACACCAACTCCGATTTGGAGAAGTTTATAGTGTATCCAGAGATATTGCCAAAAACATCTATATTTTGCATTAATATTGGGACAGTACTGTGAGATTTCATGAATATCATCTGCAAACATCTCTAGTTTGTATTCAAGTGAGTTATGAATTACAACAAAGATTTCCTTATGCTGTCTAATAGTACATGCCAGGGGCTCCAAACAGATATTAAAGAGCAAAGGCAAGAGTGGGCATCTTTGCCTAGTACCTCTGGATAATGCGAAAGGTGCAGACATTATGCCATTTGTCTTAACTCTAGATGTAGGGGAGAAATATAATATGTTTATCCATTTTATAAAGTCTAATTGAAAAGCAAATTTTTGTAGTGCTTTTCCCATATATAGTTTGTGGACCTTATCAAAAGCTTTTTCTGCATCTAGAGATAGTATAGCTAAATCTTCACTGTTCCTGTTTAAATTGATCAAATCCACTACCAGCCTGATGTTATCTGCAGCTTGTCTTGTCTTTACAACCCTGTTTGGTCATTTTTAATAATAGTTGGTATTACTCCTTGTAATCTGTTTGCCAATATCGCTGTTAAGATTTTGTATCAATGTTTATCAAAGAAATTGGGTGATAGTTGGCACATTGTGTCAGGTCCTTGCCGGGCTTTGGAATAACAATAATGTAAGCCTGGATGAATAATGTTGAGCTGATACCTTCTCTAAATATCTCATCATATAACTGATATAATCTAGGTGACAGGAGATCAATACAGTGGTGCCTCACAAGATGAAATTAATTCGTTCTGCGAGTTTTTTCGTCTAGCGAATTTTTCGTCTTGTGAAGCACGAAATCCCATAGGAATGCATTGAAAATCAATTAATGCGTTCCTATGGTCAAAAAAGTCCAAACAAAGCCCAATTTGGTACAAAAAGAGTTTATTAACTGCTCTTTATGAGGAGATTTCACCCCTCCCATACCCAAGAATCTCCTGATGATCTCCTGAGGTCTCTGCTGACTCTACAGAGAGGAGGAGCAATGTACTGCTCTCTACTTAATTAGTCAAGTGAGTGAGTCAGTCTCTGTGTGAGAGAGAGAGTCAGTCAGTGTATCGGAGAGTGAGTGCAAGAGATCGTGTTTAGAGATAAGATTGCTGCTAAGAGCAGCTGCAGGCACTCAGAGTATAGCATTGATTTATGCTCAGAATATTTAGCTCTGTATATAGTTTTGTATTATAGCTGTAGTTATAGAATAAAAGGAGGATATTTTACAGAGCTGCTCTCCGAGTGGTTTATACTCTGCAAGACTCTGCAAAACGCTGCTGCGCAACGACTGTATTATTGAGACAGTGAATCCGGTGCTCTCAGCTCCAAGCTGTGAGTCCACAGCACTGTGACCTGTTCCTGTGAGAAAGGAGGTCTCTGGCAGTGCTACCCAGCTCGCCTAGCCCAGTCGGGGTTGAGGTGCATGAGTCCAGTTGGTACACTGGCTCAAGGGCGATGCTGACATCGGTTATGGGCCCAGTCGTCTGACCAGTCGTTGTTCCAGTCATCCCAGTCATCCCAGTCGCCAGAGGTGTCTGTTGCTGATTGCTGGATGGTGGAACGGAGGCTGCATGCTGGACTGATTTGTGGTGCCTAGAAGCAGAGCTGTGTTGGAGCAGAGTGTTCAAGCTGCCGCTGTTGCTGTTGCTGCTGCTTGAGGTATGTTGCTGACTGCCAAGGAAAGAAGATAGCATCCCTGTTTGCCTGTTAATTGCGCTCTGAGTGGGGGAGAGAGTGGCTGAAGAAGTCCAAGGCTTTATCTGTGTTTACACGAGGGAAGTGTCTTGCTCTAAGTAATAGCAGACATGGCCTGTGCACATTCTAGCCAGATGGCTCTATCTTTTCCCCTCCTCACGCCTGAAAACTATGCAGTTTGGCAAGTTAAGATGAAAGCGTTTTTACAGAGGGAAAAGCTATTTCACACGATAGAAGATGACCCTCCAGATAAAGATGATGATGATTGGGCTGAGTGGCATGCTGCAGATATGAAAGCCCGAGGGACAATTGTTTTGAGTGTTTCAGACCACTTGCTGGTAAACTTAGAGGGTCAAGAGACTGCACAAGCTGTTTGGCATAAGTTGAGAGATATGCATCTGAGACAAAATGCTGGTTCCAGTGTGATTTTCTTCAAGAAGCTGTGCAGGTTACAGTTGCAGAAAGGTGGCGATTTGCCTAGCCATCTATCTCAGTTAAAGCGTCTCAGACAGGACCTTGTTCAGCGAGACCTGGCTATTTCAGAGGCTGTGTTTGCAATGCTGATGATAAATAGCCTAGATGATTCTTATGATGGAGTAGCTGCCCAGATTTCTACACTGCCTTCTGACCGGCTAACAGAAGATTATGTGTCTAGCGTGCTCTTGAATGAATGGGATCGCAGACAGGCTGTTAAAGAAAGCCGGGACTGTGCTGCTAAAAATGTGCTTGAAAATGTGCCTGAGTTTTCAGCAGGGGAAGGTGAAAGTGAAACTGCTGCTGTTAAAGCACTAAAGTTGAAGCGGTGCTTTTCGTGTGGAGCACAAGGCCATTTGAGTTTTCAGTGCTGCAAGAAATCTTCAAAGAAGAAGGGAAACTTCAGAGGCAGAGGGGGAGGAGGACGAAATCCCCAAGCACCTGCTACTTCAAAGGCTTTGATCTCTCACTGCTCTAATCAACGTGGGCGGAGTTTCTTCGTGATCGACTCTGGCTGTACCAACCACGTAGCCAAAGATAAGGATCTCTTTGTTCAGCTTGAGAAGCAAGAGAAAGAAATTCATCAAGCAGATGGGACAGTTCTCACAAGTTTGGCTAAGGGAACTGTGTTCTTAAAGAGCCTGAATGCGACAATTAAGAATGTCCTCTATGCGCCTGATATTCAGGACAATTTGTTGAGTGTTTCCCAGCTTGATCATCAGGGTTTTAAAGTGGTGTTTGCTAAATCTCGCTGTGAAATTCGTAGAGATGGCAAGCTCATTCTATATGCAAAATGTGTAAATGGTCTGTATCAATTGCCTTTTGTTTCAGGTACAGGTACTGCAGAAGCAACTGAGAAAGAGTGTTGCAATTTGTCTATTGATAAGAATGAGAAGTTGCATGACCAATGTATTCATTATTACCACCGTGTTTATGGTCATTTGAATTTCCAGGCTGTGGCAAAAATGCCTGATATGGTTCAGGGTATGAAGCTGAAAGAATGTCCCTACCACATGAAATGTGTTTCTTGTGCTGAGAGTAAGGCAAAGCAAGCTCCCAAAGGTACAGAGTCTGGGAGAGAGGCCAAGAAACCATACGAAGTCATTCATGCAGACTTAGTGGGGCCTCTAGCGCTCTCTAGAGGCAATTCAAGGTTTTTCATGGTTTTGATAGACTCCTACTCTAAATATGTTTGGGTCTATATGCTGCAGAAAAAGTCTGAAGCCTTTACCAAGTTTCGTCAGTTTTGTAAATGGCTCAGGAATGTACATAATGAGAATGTACATTGTTTTTTCACTGACAGGGGTGGAGAGTTTTGTTCAGAGGAGTTTGAGGCTTTTCTTTCTGAACAGGGCATTGAGCATAGGACTGCCACGCCCAGATCGCCCTGGCAGAATGGTTTACGTGAGAGAATAAACCAGACCCTGCAGCAAGGAATCAGAACATTGTTACATGATTCGGGGCTGTCCAATCCTTTTTGGGCCGAAGCTCTTTCGTTTTTCTGTCACGTGTATAACAGGAGGTACCAGTCCGCAGTAAATTGCACCCCATATGAGATGCTTCACGGAAGGAAGCCATGTGTGAAGCACTTTAAAATTTTGGGTTCAGAGGTTTGGGTGCACACCTCGCAGGGTGACAAACTGAGTAAGCGTGGAGAACATGGTGTTTTCCTAGGATATGAGAAAGGGTCTTATCGTGTCCTGATCACAGACACGAAAACCATAAGGCTGACCAGGAGCATTGACGACAATCCACAATGGGACAGAGTTGGCGTTTTTCAGTGCCATCCCATTTGTGATGATGGTGCAAAAGGGGCAAAGAAAGTTAAAAGGGAGGCAAGTTCTGATGTGATCGATAATTCTGATGCCAATGTAGATCCAAATGATGGCACAGATTATCAGAGCCCAAAAGCCTCAGGTGAGTCTGACGCTGACTCAGACTTAGCAGCTTCATATACTTTAGCTCCCCATTCTCCCAAAGAGGAGGAAGCACCAGAACAAGAGGATCAAAGAGTTTTGCGCAGATCTGAGAGAACAACCAAGGGTGTACCACCGAAAAGGTTTTCTGAAGAGTTTGCAAAGGCTGCGGTCACATGCAACTCTGGTGGGGTTTTTAAACCTAGCATGAAGTGTGTTAAGAGTAATAGCACAAAACGCTGCATTTATTTCCTTACCTGATATTAGAATGAAAGCGTGTATTTGAGTTCTGAAAATGGTTTGTTCAAGTCTGCCTAATTAGAAATGTTAATCTGCATTTGAGAGGAAGAAATGTGTGTGAAGATTTTTCCAGAAGCTGCTTATTCATTTGTGTGTTCACAATGTGTATTTTGTGTAAGTTACAGGTTGAGGTTTATGTTTTAACTCTTTCCTAATAGACACAGAGTGGTTGTAGTAACTGTTTAATGATGTGATATAGTGTCTTAGATAAGGGGGAGAAAGATACCTGCAAATATGTTACCAAGGTTGTAAGCAGAGAACAACTTTTGGAGTGTGTGTGCAAATTGCAGTTATGTTAAAGATTCTTGAATGGTTGGATGAAATGGGGGAGGATGAGGAGATTTCACCCCTCCCATACCCAAGAATCTCCTGATGATCTCCTGAGGTCTCTGCTGACTCTACAGAGAGGAGGAGCAATGTACTGCTCTCTACTTAATTAGTCAAGTGAGTGAGTCAGTCTCTGTGTGAGAGAGAGAGTCAGTCAGTGTATCGGAGAGTGAGTGCAAGAGATCATGTTTAGAGATAAGATTGCTGCTAAGAGCAGCTGCAGGCACTCAGAGTATAGCATTGATTTATGCTCAGAATATTTAGCTCTGTATATAGTTTTGTATTATAGCTGTAGTTATAGAATAAAAGGAGGATATTTTACAGAGCTGCTCTCCGAGTGGTTTATACTCTGCAAGACTCTGCAAAACGCTGCTGCGCAACGACTGTATTATTGAGACAGTGAATCCGGTGCTCTCAGCTCCAAGCTGTGAGTCCACAGCGCTGTGACCTGTTCCTGTGAGAAAGGAGGTCTCTGGCAGTGCTACCCAGCTCGCCTAGCCCAGTCGGGGTTGAGGTGCATGAGTCCAGTTGGTACACTGGCTCAAGGGCGATGCTGACATTTTAAAGTCACACATACTGTAAAGAGCATTTCAAAAATTGAAGGAACAATAAATTAAGTTTCTAAACATGACAGAAAAACATTTAAAAATCAACAGTGTACAGTACATTTTCTAAGACTCTGGGGGACAACTCGAAGAAGGTTCCTCTTCCACTCTTTGCTTCTTGCTGAAGAACCTGTCCATGGTCTGCTGCTTCATCCGCCTTTTCAGCACCTCCCTGAAAGGCGACATGACCCTCGTATCAAAAGTGTTCACAAGGTCATGTGCCAGGTCCTTGTCAGGGTGGTGCCGCTGTGCAAAAGCCTGCACATCTTTCCACTTCAGGCAAATGTCCCTCAGTTCTTTGGAGGACAGCCATTCCTCAGTTGCTTCCTCCTCTTCCAGCGAGGCCTGCTCCTGCGCAGCCTCTGCCTGCAGTTCGACCAGCTCCTGGGTGGTCAGCGCGTGGTTGTGCTCCTCCACCAGCTCGCAGATGTCCACCTCTGTGACCTCCAGGCCCATGGTCCTCCCCAAGGAAACAATGTCCTGCACCACTGTTGACTCTGGTGCATCAGAGTCACTTGGTGCCACACAGTCCGGCCACAGGCTGCGCCAAGCGCAATTAAAATTTCTCTGGCTGATCCCGTTCCAGGCCGTGGTGATCATCTTCAAGCAGGTGACGATGTCGAAGTGGTCCTTCCAGAATTCCCGCAGGGTGATGTTGGTGCAATCAGTCACCTCGAAGCATCGCCTGAAAAGCTCCTTGGTGTAGAGTTTTTTGAAATTGGCGATGAGCTGCTGATCCATCGGCTGGAGCAGTGGCGTGGTGTTAGGCGGCAGGAACATGATGCTGATGAAGCTGAACTCCTCCAACAAGTCCTCCTCAAGGCCTTTAGGATGAGCAGGAGCATTGTCCATCAGAAGCAAAGCCTTCAGCGGCAGGTCATTGTCCAGCAGGTACTGTTTGACAGCAGGGCCAAAAGCAAGATTGACCGAGTCCACAAACAGCACACGTGTGACCCAAGCCTTACTGTTGGATCGCCACATGACACTCAGCTGCTCCTTGTCGACCTTGTGTTTCTTGAAGGCCCGTGGGTTCTCCGAGTGGTACACCAGCAGGGGCTTGATCTTCAGGTCGCCGCTTGCGTTGGCACAGAAGAGCAGGGTCAGACGGTCCTTCATGGGCTTGTGGCCAGGCAACTTGGCCTCCTCCTGAGTGATGAAAGTCCTTTTGGGCATCCTCTTCCAAAACAGCCTGGTCTCGTCGTAGTTGAAGACCTGCTGTGGAACATAGCCCTCCATCTTCACAACCTCCAGGAACTCCGCTGCAAAGTCTTCAGTCGCAGGAACATCAGAACTGGCAGCCTCTCCATGCCTGACCACGCTGTGGATTCCAGATCTTGTCCTGAACCGGTCAAACCAACCTCTGCTTGCCTTGAAGACTTCTGGCTCACCTGAGGTTCCTGGCTGTTCCCGGACGAGGTCTGCGTGCAAGGCCTTGGCCTTCTCACAAATGACGGCCTCAGTCACTGTGTCCCCTGCACGCTGCTTCTCTTCTAACCAGATGAGCAGCAACTTCTCCACCTCCTCCAGAACAGCTGGGCAGTTCTTCACGATCCTGGTGACTCCCTTGGCTGCATCAGTCGCAAGGATCTTTTCCCTCATCTTCAGGATGGTCCCGATGGTCGATGGATTCCTCCCGTACTCCCTGGTGAGGTCTGTCACACGCATTCCACCGTCGTGCTTCCGGATGATCTCCTTCTTCATTTCCAGCGTAACCTTCTCCTTCTTCCTCTCACCGGCCTCTGCAGCAGCAGTCTTCTTGGGTCCCATGGCAGCACAGCTCCTACCTTCGCAACCCCCCCCCCCAAAAAATATCAGTGCTTCACATCCAAAAAATTCAAAAGCACCCAGCCACCCACCACACAAAAATTCAAACCCAGATTTTTTTAAAAAACAACAACAGCAGAGTTGCCCAATGGTCACAAAAAATCATAAAAATGCAGAAAAAAACACACAAGCTTCCAGATTCTTGCAAACCCCTCCCCAACACCAAGTCCTTGAATTCCAAACACCCCAACCCAAAATCCAAAAACGCCCAAAAAAGTTTTAAAAGTTTAACTTACCAAATGGCTGCAAAAGAAGTTTTGGAAAAGCTTCAAAAATCACCAAAGTCTTCAAAAACCTCAAAAAAGGCTACCACGAGTTGCTCCTCAAAGTCAAGTCGCAACTGCACCTCTTCAAGCAATGCACCCTGGGTTTTAACGGTTTTACGAAAAAGGAAACAAACTTGCAAGACGTTTTCGTCTTGCGAAGCAAGCCCATAGGGAAATTCGTCTTGCGAAGCAACTCAAAAAACGAAAAACTCTTTCGTCTTGCGAGTTTTTCGTCTTACGAGGCATTCGTCTTGGGAGGTACCACTGTATATGTTTTATACCATTCCACTGGAAAGCCACCTAGCCCTGGTGCTTTGCCATTTGCCATATTTGAGATTGTTTCCCTAATCTTGACTTCTGATACTGGAGACATCAATAGTTGTTTTTGTGTGTTTTCTAGCCCCGCGAGTTTTATTTTTTTGAAAAATAATTTCCATGACCTCTTCTGATACCTCTTCTGGTAGGCGAATACACTTCAGTGAAATGAATCCTTTTTCTCTGTGTGAACCCACGGGCAACTAATCTAGCTTTATACTGTGGTTCTCCAGCTTCTGTGGGTTTAAGGCGGTAAACCCATCTGCAACTCACAGCTTGTTTGCCCGGTGGCAACTCTGAGTGAGAACACACCTAGATCTTCCATGGATCTCATCTCTTTCTGCATCGCCTCATGCCATTTGCTGGCTTCTTCCTGAGGCAAATTCTGAACATCCTCAAAGGATTCAGGTTCACACCTAGCCACACCTACCCACACACCAGTAGCTTCAAACCTATCAGGTGGCTTCCCTTTGGTTGACCTTGCTGACCTCCTCAGCGTGAGCCCTGGTGTTCCTTCTGACCCACTAGGTCCAGCTAAATCATCCTCCATGTCAGTGACTTCCCCCTCTTGGGCCTAACAGCCGGTCCAGCAGGTGAGGAAGGCTCACTCTTTGGCTCAGACTTAACAGTTGTTGTAGGAGGTGTTCTAGGTTCCCCCCTCTGAGGGATCCTGAGCTGTCCCTGCCTTGGACTCTGTCCCTGCGGCGGACCCTGTTGCTCCGGACCTTGGTCCTCAGCAACAAGTTCCTCTTCCTCCTCACCGTCTGAGTCATAGAACTGCTGCGAAAGCACGTCTGGATTAGCATGCAGACGTGACCAACCAGCCTGTTCGCAGAACTCAGCACTATTGCTGATCACCAGTCTGGACTGGTTCCCACTCGGGTACGCAAACCTCCAAGCCTTTGAGCCAGGCTCATACCCCACAAAGATCATTTTCTTGGATCTTGGCTCACCCTTCCTGCATAGAGCCTTTGGAATAAGAACCCAGGCCTCACAACCAAACACACGTAGGTAATGCACCTTGGGTTTCTTACCATGCAGCAGGAAATAGGGTGTGTTCCCTACACTTGAATTGTACACTCTGTTCTGTGTGAACACAATAAATTTCCAGGCTTCCGCCCAATAGCGCTGGGGTAGCCCTGCATCATACAAGATGGCCGACACTCCCTCTTGAATAGTCCTGTTTTTCCTTTCCGCAATTCCATTCTGCTGTGGACTATAAGGAGCTGTCAACCTGTGGCTAATCCCCTTCTCTCTGAAGAAATTCTGCAAAGCAGATCCAGTAAACTCCGCCCCACGGTCACTCTGAAAGTTTCTCACCTTAGTGGAGAAGGTCACCTCAACTGCAGTGATCCAATCCTTGATCAACCCAGCAGCCTCCCCCTTGGTTCGCAAACAAAAAGCCCAAGCAGACCTAGAAAAATCATCAATGAGGAGAAGCGCATATTTTGAACCTCCCAATGACTCAACTGACATTGGTCCACACAAATTTGCATGCACTAACTCAAAAGGTTGTGTGGTCTTCCTCTCTGACTTGGGATAAGAGCATGTGACATCTTTTGATTGATTGCAAGCGCCACAATCCAAGAATTTGTCACAATCCTTAAATTGACAGCCTTCTGTCAGTTCCGGGGCTTTCTTAACATACCCCCAACCCAAATGCGCAAATCTGCAGTGCCAGAGATGAGAACAACCACTATGGGGCGCTACATTTACACATTGCACCCTTGCATCTTCAGTGGCATCCTCAGTAGCAACTGGCATCTCTACAATAAACAAATTGTTTCTGGATTCCACTGTGTACAGTTCTTCAGCGTTCCTGTAAAAAACACATTTGTTACCTGCAAAAGACACACAGAAATTGGCAGCAATTAAATCAGACACGCTTAGCAGACAATTTGCTAACTCAGGTACAACATAAGCATGCACTTCATGTTTAAGAAAGGAACAATAAAGTGTCCCAACTTGTGTGAGCTGTCTTCTGGTTCCATCAGTTAATGTTACATATAGAGCAGTTGTCACTTTCCTGCAGTTCCTCAAAAAGTCAGAAGAGGGAACCAAAGTGTTTGTCGCTCCACTGTCAATCACAACAGTGAGAGTGGCTGGTTGTTGACATTCCTGAAGAACTGCCATGGCAACGCTCTTCCCCCGACTGGGGGATTTGCCAACGGCCTTCACAGCTACCGTAGTTGCAGCTATCCCAGTTGTCATGGCGACAGGATCGCTGCCGGTGTTCTCATGCTGCGCCGACTGATAACCGCCCGTTATCAGCTGCTTTTCCAGCTGGGTGACCTTGGGAACTCTAGCAGCACAAAGCTTCCCACAGCTAGACTCCGGCTCACGGCGTAAACAGCACTTGGGGACTTTTGGCTTCTCAGAGCTTTCACCACTGACTGCCCCCCCCCCCACTGCTGGGAGCAGAACTTCTTTCTGCACCCCCTCTGATGGGCACAGGGCTTCCAGAAAAACAGCCTGAGGAACAACTTGCCACTGCTGTCCTCTTAGCTCTCAGCCTCTCTCCTTTCTCCTCACACAGCTATATTGAAGCATCCAAACAGCTTTCAGGCACAGAAACAGCACCAGCCGCAGCAACAGTCCCTTCACCCCCCTCTGGGGGCACAAGGCTCATCTCAGCCTCTGATGAGCTCTCAGGGCTCTGGCCAGCGCCATCTTGGCTCACAAGGCTCCCTACCTTCTCAGAGCTCTTTGTAGCCATCTCTGGTGTCACTTCAGCCATTTCTCGGCCCTTGCCTCCCACTCCAGCTTCACAAGCTTTCCGGAGGGATTCCCAAGCGGCCCTTGGCTCTTTGACACACTCCAGGACTGGCAAAAGACAAGCCTCAATGCTTTCTTCAAAAATGCTCATCACATGCTGCTCCATCTCCTTTTGGACTGCAGCCATCTTAGCCTTAGTTTTCCCAGCTTCAGGCAATGGGGGGGGGGTGCAAACACTGTCATAGCTGTTCCCCCACTAACAGGTATTCCATCTGAAAAGACCACTCAAGCCAATTTTGTCCATTTAGTCTCTCAAAGTACAGAGCCATCTTTTCCCCTTCCCTTTCGTGGCTAGAGTACTCACTCATTCTTGCCAACCGGGCGTCCAGAAAGACATCGGCTCCATTCTTCTCCAGCGACCTCATAACTGCCTTTCTAGTCCTGGCAGGAGATCTAGCTGGCACAGCGTCTCCTTGCACTCCCTTCTCATCACATAGCAACCAAACAACCACTGACCCATAACCTCTTGAACTTCTGCCTGTCCGGTGCGCTTCCCCTGTGCACAAAACACTGCTCAGTGCAATCTTCTGGAAAGACGCCACCTAAGGCAGGAAATAGCAGAGCTGCAGCGACGTTGCTTCCGTGAAGAAAAACAGGGAGTAAAACAGTCCAGAGACACGGTTCTTCTTCTTTCTTTCTTTTTTATAATATTTTTATTCATTTTCAAATACAAATTTATATAACCAATATCAAATTTTATCACATACGGTAATCTTTTTTTTTTTACTTCCCTCAGTTTCTCTGCCAATCTTCCGTTTTGTTTATTTATTCACACATTTTCTAATTTTAATATTGCCTTTGAAATATAACCTCCTCAGTCTTATTCCCTTTTTTTACAATATTCCTCATATTTTCATAGAACATCTTGAAAACCTACAAGCGTTGTCTGTTCATCACATAAACTTTTCAGATAATCTGTAAATTTTCCCCAGTCCTCGGGTGAACTTCTGGTCTCGCAAATATCGAATCTTCCCTGTTCGTTTATCCAGTTCTGCAAAGTCCGTCAATTTCAGTCTCCATTCTCCAACCATCGGTAATTCTTCCTGTTTCCATTTTTGGGCCATGAGTATTCTCGCCGCTGTTACTGCGTATTGGAAAAGTTTACAATCTTTTTTACATATTTCATTTCCTACAATTCCTAAAATAATAGCCTCCGGTTTCTTAACAAATGTATATTTCAACATCTTTTTCAATTCATTATAAATCATTTCCCAGAAGCCTTTCACCTTTTTACATTCCCACCACATATGATAAAATGTCCCTTCTTTTTCTTTACATTTCCAACACTTATTACACGTTTTATACATTTTTGCAAGTTTTACTGGTGTAATATACCATCTATATACCATTTTCATAACATTTTCCTTTAATGCAGTACATGCCATAAATCTTAATCTTTCATTCCATAATTTTGTCCAATCATCAAATTGTATATTATATCCAAAATCTCTGGCCCAATGTACCATTACCGATTTAACTTCCTCATCTTTTGTATACCATTCCAGCAACATTTTATACATTTTTGATAAAATTTTGTAATCATTACTTAGTATTTCTGTTTGAAATTTTGAGTCTTTTTCCACATAACTGCACTCTTTAATATCCTTTTTAAACATTTCATTAACCTAATAATAATGCAACCAATCATATACATACTCTTTTACCTCTTCATATGGTTTTATTTTCCATTTCCCTCCTTCTTTAATTATCAACTCTCCATATGTTATCCATCTCCCCATCATATTGACCTTTTTAACACTCATCACCTCTAATGGAGATAACCAGTGAGGAAGTTTTGGTTCTAATAGGTTTTTATACCTATCCCATATTTCTATGAGAGATCTACGGAAAATGTGGTTTTCAAAAACCTTATGTATTTTCTTCTTTTCACACCATAAGTATGCGTGCCAACCAAATCTGTTGTCAAAACCTTCCAAATCTAACAACTCTCCATTTTCTAATTTTATCCACTCTTTTAACCAACAGAGGCATGATGCTTCATAATATAGTTTCAGGTCTGGCAGAGCGAAGCCCCCTCTTTCTTTCGCATCCGTTAATAACTTAAATTGAATTCTTGGCTTCTTACCCTGCCAGATATACCTTGAAATTACTCTTTGCCATTCTTTAAATATTGATGCCCCCTTGATTATAGGAATTGTCTGAATCAAAAATAACATATTTGGCAGCACACTCATCTTTATCATTGAAATTCTCCCCCAAAATGATAACTTCATCCTTCCCCACACCTCCAGATCTCTTTTTATTCCATTCCACACTGGTATATAATTGTTCTGAAACAGATCAGTACTCTTGAGGGTTAACCATATCCCCAAATATTTGATTTTCTTTACCACTTCTATCTCGATTTGTTGTTGCATTATTTCTATCATCTCTTGATTCATATTTTTTGCGATTATTTTAGTCTTTTTCTAAAAGCCACTTGACCGAACTGCTCTATCTCTTCTAATATTTTTTTTACGCTTTTCAGTGGTTCTTCCACTCTTAGTACCAGATCATCGGCAAAAGCTTTAACCTTATATTCATTTTGACCTACGGTCACCCCTTTTATTTCTTCATTTTTCCTTATTGATTTCAGGAATACCTCCAGTACCAAGATGAATAACAATGGGGAGAGAGGACATCCCTGCCTTGTACCCTTGGTTATTCTTATATCTTCTGTAGTTATATTATTTACTGAGACACGGTTCTTCTAATCTAAGAAGCGTTTATTTACATGCCAAGCAGTAAATCAGTCCACCAGAAAATTCAGACATCTTCTCCGGCTCAAAGCACAACTCCGACTGAAATTGAAACCAACTTTCACAGAACAAAGAACAAAGAACTGTGACGTAACATCCTGGCTGACTTCCCGTAGAAGCCCTTCCCTCAGACTCGAAGCACAGAAGGTTAACCCTTTAACCACCACACTCTACAGAATATAACCCCAGCAAAGCTCCTTAAGTTATGCCAATGCAAGAAGAAGCGCTCCCCAATGCAACAGATGCGCTCCGACTGCTCCCTGGCACGCTTTCTGTCCAATAATTTCCCAAAAGCGCTATTAAGAGTCCGCTTTACTAACGGAGAAAATATTTCTTCAATATGAACTCAGGGCTCTGGTAAATGACCCCCCCCAAGGTGGCCCAGGTGATTTAGCAAGTGGGCGGGAAGGCGAGTAAGCACCAATTTGCTGTATCGCTCTGATTCGGACCAGGGGATGCCTCACGTAAGATGGCCACCAAAGGATTACCACGTGGTCTCACAAAATGGCTGCGCAATGCAGCGGTAACCACGGCAACTGCTAATAAAATTCTAAACCCCCACGTACTTTCCGGCACTGCACTAAGCTGCAGCGGGGAGGAAATCCCCTGTACAAAGTCTCTGCCCCCCACCACACTGTAAAAAGAAGCCCCCAAACAAAATCTTCACTTTAAATGAAACGTAAAGCCAAGGAAACCCTCCATAGGAAGTTTTTTAACTGCTCACAGTATGAGACCAGCAACCCCCCAAGATCAAGCTTCCCTTTATACATTTTGTTGTTGTTGTTTAGTCGTTTAGTCGTGTCCGACTCTTCATGACCCCATGGACCAGAGCACGCCAGGCACTCCTGTCTTCCACTGCCTCCCGCAGTTTGGTCAAACTCATGCTGGTAGCTTCAACAACACTGTCCAACCATCTCGTCCTCTGTCGTCCCCTTCTCCTTGTGCCCTCAATCTTTCCCAACATCAGGATCTTTTCCAGGGAGTCTTCTCTTCTCATGAGGTGGCCAAAGTATTGGAGCCTCAGTTTCAGGATCTGTCCTTCCAGTGAGCACTCAGGGTTGATTTCCTTCAGAATGGATACGTTTGATCTTCTTGCAGTCCATGGGACTCTCAAGAATCTCCTCCAGCACCATAATTCAAAAGCGTCAATTCTTCGGCGATCAGCCTTCTTTATTATGGTCCAGCTCTCACTTCCATACATCACTACTGGGAAAACCATAGCTTTTACTATACGGACCTTAGTTGACAAGGTGATGTCTCTGCTTTTTAAGATGCTGTCTAGGTTTGTCATTGCTTTTCTCCCAAGAAGCAGGCGTCTTTTAATTTCGTGGCTGCTGTCACCATCTGCAGTGATCATGGAGCCCAAGAAAGTAGAATCTCTCACTGCCTCCATTTCTTCCCCTTCTATTTGCCAGGAGGTGATGGGACCAGTGGCCATGATCTTCATTTTTTTGATGTTGAGCTTCAGACCATATTTTGCGCTCTCCTCTTTCACCCTCAATAAAAGGTTCTTTGATTCCTCCTCACTTTCTGCCATCAAGGTTGTGTCATCTGCATATCTGAGGTTGTTTATATTTCTTCCGGCAATCTTAATTGCGGCTTGGGATTCATCCAGCCCAGCCTTTCGCATGATGAATTCTGCATATAAGTTAAATAAGCAGGGAGACAATATACAGCCTTGTCGTACTCCTTTCCCAATCAGTTGTTCCATATCCAGTTCTAACTGTAGCTTCTTGTCCCACATAGAGATTTCTCAGGAGACAGATGAGGTGATCAGGCACTCCCATTTCTTTAAGAACTTGCCATAGTTTGCTGTGGTCGACACAGTCAAAGGCTTTTGCATAGTCAATGAAGCAGAAGTAGATGTCTTTCTGGAACTCTCTAGCTTTCGCCATAATCCAGCGCATGTTTGCAATTTGGTCTCTGGTTCCTCTGCCCCTTCGAAATTCAGCTTGCACTTCTGGGAGTTCTCGGTCCACATACTGCTTAAGCCTTCCTTGTAGAATTTTAAGCATAAACTTGCTAGCGTATGAAATGAGTGCAATTGTGCAGTAGTTGGAGCATTCTTTGGCACTGCCCTTCTTGGGGATTGGGATGTAGACTGATCTTCTCCAATCCTCTGGCCACTGCTGAGTTTTCCAAACTTGCTGGCATATTGAGTGTAGCACCTTAACAGCATCATCTTTTAAAATTTTAAATAGTTCAGCTGGAATATCATCACTTCCACTGGCCTTGTTATTAGCAGTGCTTTCTAAGGCCCATTTGACTTCACTCTCCAGGATGTCAGGCTCAAGGTCAACAACCTTGAGGTGTACGAGCCATCCATATCTTTCTGGTATAATTCCTCTGTGTATTCCTGCCACCTCTTCTTGATGTCTTCTGCTTCTGTTAGGTCCTTGCCACTTTTGTCCTTTATTATGGTAATCTTTGTACGAAATGTTCCTTTCATTTCTCCGATTTTCTTGAACAGATCTCTGGTTCTTCCCATTCTGTTGTTTTCCTCTATTTCTTTGCATTGCTCATTTACTCTCCTTGCTATTTTTTGGAAATCTGCATTCAATTTCCTGTATCTTTCACTATCTCCCTCGCATTTTGCTTGCCTTCTCTCCCCCGCTATTTGTAAGGCCTCGTTGGACAGCCACTTTGCTTTCTTGCATTTCCTTTTCATTGGGATGGTTTTCGTTGCTGCCTCCTGTATAATGTTGCGAGCCTCCATCCATAGTTCTTCAGGCACTCTGTCCACCAAATCTAAATCCTTAAACCTGTTCCTCACTTCCACTGTGTATTTATAAGGGATTTGATTTAGATTGTATCTTACCGGCCCAGTGATTTTTCCTACTTTCTTCAGTTTAAACTTGAATTTTGCTATAAGAAGCTGATGATCTGAGCCACAGTCAGCTCCAGGTCTTGTTTTTGCTGACTGTATAGAGCTTCTCCATCTTTGGCTGCAGAGAATATAATCAATCTGATTTCGATGCTGCCCATCTGGTGATGTCCATGTGTAGATTTGTCTCTTGTGTTCTTGGAAAAGCGTGTTTGTGATGACCAGCTTGTTCTCTTGACAGAACTCTATTAGTTCAGAATCATGCTTCATTTTGAACTCCAAGGCCAAACTTGCCAGTTGTTCCTTTTATCTCTTGATTCCCTACTTTAGCATTCCAATCCCCTATAATGAGAAGAACATCCTCCTTTGATGTCACTTCTATAAGGTGTTGTAAGTCTTCATAGAATTGCTCAATTTCAGTTTCTTCAGCACCAGTAGTTGGTGCATAAACTTGGATTACTGTGATGTTAAAAGGTCTGCCTTGGATTCGTATCGAGATCATTCTATCGTTTTTGAGATTGCAGTACAGCTTTCGCCACTCTTTTGTTGACTATGAGGGCCACTCCATTTCTTTTACGGGTTTCTTGCCCACAGTAGTAGATATGATGGTCATCCGAACTGAATTCGCCCATTCCCGTCCATTTTAGTTCACTGATGCCCAGGATGTCAATATTTATTCTTGCCATCTCATTTTTGACCACATCCAACTTACCAAGGTTCATGGTTCTTACATTCCAGGTTCCTATGCAATATTTTTATTTACAGCATTGGACTTTCATTTCGCTTCCAGGCATATCCACAACTGAGCGTCCTTTCGGCTTTGGCCCAGCCACTTCATCAGCTCTGAATCTACTTGTACTTGTCCTCCTCTCTTCCTCAGTAGCATGTTGGACGCCTTCTGACCTGAGGGGCTCATCTTTCAGCATCATAACTTTTATATGCCTGTTGTCTTTGTCCATGGAGTTTTCTTGGCAGGGATACTGGAGTGGCTTGCCGGTTCCTCCTCCAAGTGGATCACGTTTGGTCAAAACTCTCCACTATGACCTGTTCATCTTGGGTGCCCTGCTCAGCATAGTTCATAGCTTCTGAGTCATTCAAGCCCCTTCGCCACGGCAAGGCAGAAATCCATGAAGGGGCTTTATATGTTACTGATCCTTAAATTTACGGCAGAGAGCGGGATATGGGTGGGAAGGCACGCGGAGAAATCCTCTGACACTTGGGCTGATGAAACGGCAGCCGGCGCGATGAAAGGAATCTGTAATGAGAAATTGAGACCCTTCCAGCTCGAGCCCGGTCGGGAGCAGCAAAATCCATGCGCCGGTTTAAAGGAGTGATTTCAGATCCGATGTTGGAGGATAGAAGCTGCAGCGTGGAGTGTGGCAGGCTTGGGCAGGATCCGACACAAACGGCAGCGGGCAAAAGCTGTCCGGATTCAAGACGAGTTCCCTCGGCAAAACTGCTGGACGCAGTGTGCTGGCAAACAAAGAAGACGCAGCTCGCAGAAGAACTCAGGAAGCGGCGAGAGCAGACCCGATCAGCTGAGAAAACCCGGTCAGCTGGAGCGCGGAGAGGAAAGGAGGGCGGTTCTCAGCCGCGCCAGCCCTACATAGGGTGGGCCATGCCCCCCGGACCAGCCGATTGGCTGGCTGGGGGAATGACGTGTCCAAGGATTCCCCTAGCATTGCAGGGGCGGGGCATGAAGCCCGCAACCCCACCTCCTCTCTAGTTCGGAAGTGGCTTTGCAAAAAAACACAAAAGGGTTTTAATTAACAAAAAATTAGGTATGGACTTTATCTCATCAGACAAAGCAAAAAAAAAAAAAAAAAAGGAGTAGTTTTTTATATTAATCCTGCACTTGAACCCAAATTGATTCAGAAGGATGAAAAAGGAAGAGTCTTAATAGTACAAGTTAAAATTCAGGGAGAGAAAGTGATATTGGTAGGTATTTATGCACCCAATGATAGAAAAGCCCCTTTTTTCAAAAAATTAGAAACAGAACTACTTGAATTTGCAGATTAAAAGATGGTCTTAATGGGAAACTTAAATGGAGTTCCAGCATTAGAAAAAGATAGATCAGCTAGAAAAAAAGAGACAAAAGAAGGTAAACTTCCAAAGACCTTCTTTGATATGGCTCAAAATTTAAATTTGATAGATATACAGTGGTACCCTGGGTTACATGCGCTTCAGGTTACAGACTCCGCTAACCCAGAAATAGTGCCTCAGGTTAAGAACTTTGCTTCAGGATGAGAACAGAAATTGCGCGGCGGCAGCAGGAGGCCCCATTAACTAAAGTGGTGCTTCAGGTTAAGAACAGTTTCAGGTTAAGAACGGACCTCTAGAACGAATTAAGTACTTAACCCGAGGTACCACTGTATGGAGAATAAGACATATGTTTGATAAAGAGTTCACTTACTACAGCAGTTCAAGAATAGACTCCTTGTGGATCTCTAAAGAATTGGAAACATGAGTCAAAAAAATTGAAATTAATCCCAGAAACTTCTCAGATCATAATTCCTTGTCAAATTTCGTTTAGATGTAGATTAAACGATGAATTACTAGATGACCAAAAATGTATGGAAAAAACAAAAAAGGCCTTGACTATTTTGAAATAAACAGTCAAGGACAGATAAAATTACAGACGGTCTGGGATGCAAGTAAGGCGGTGATGAGAGGACTCGTTATACAACAAAATTCATATAAAAGGAAACTGAAAGAGAAAAGGGAAAAAGAGATTTTAGATGAAATTACAGAGAAGGAGAAACAACTGTCAAGTACAGTGGTACCTCTGGTTACAGACGCTTCAGGTTACAGACTCTGCTAACCCAGAAATAGTGCCTCGGGTTAAGAACTTTGCTTCAGGATGAGAACAGAAATCACGCGGCGGCGGTACGGCAGCAGCGGGAGGCCCCATTAGCTAAAATGATGCTTCAGGTTAAGAACAGTTTCAGGTTAAGAACGGACCTCCGGAACGAATTAAGCATGTAACCAGAGGTACCACTGTAAAGCAAATAAGGAGGCAGTGAAACAGGCAATTAAAACTTTACAAATTCAATATTCAATTATAGTCAATGAGGAAATTAGCTGGAAAATAAAAAGAATGAAACAAAAATATTTTAAGCATGCAAACAAACCAGGAAAACTGCTAGCTTGGCAGTTTAAAAAAAGTGAACAAAGGAACTCCATAAATAAAATCAATTTAAATGGAAAGATCACAGATAAGTTGAAGGAAATAAGAGTAGGAATTGTAAAATACTTTTCAGATTTGTATAGGAAAGGGAAGGAAAAAATGTTCAAGATAGAAGAGTATATCAGAAGTAGTAATGTACCACAAATAAAAGAAGAACAAATGAAGAGTTTAAACACCCAAATAACAGTGTAAGAACTGCTAGAGGTAATAAAATGGTCAAAAAATGGCAAGTCACCAGGCCCGGATGGACTTAGGGTAAAATATTATTAAAAACTAAGTGAGCAATTAGTGAACCCATTGAAAGATGTCATGAATGAGATACTGAATACAGGTGAAATCCCAGAAACATGGAAAGAGGCCTATATTACAGTAATTCCAAAACAAGACTCGGATCCGCTGCAAATTAAAAATTATAGGCCCATCTCCTTGTTAAACAATGGTTACAAACTGTTTGCAAACATATTAGCAAACAGACTGAAAAGAATACTAAATGAGTATATACATCAAGATCAGGCAGGGTTTCTCCCAGGCAGACAAATGAAGGAGAATATAAGGAATATTCTAAATGTGATAGAATATCTGGAGGTCAAAAATGAAAAGAAAGCAGCAATGATGTTTATAGATGCTGAAAAAGCTTTTGACAACTTCTCTTGGAAATTCATGACAAGGCTACTTAAAAAATAAAATGTGGTCCCAAATTTTTAAAAGGAATATCAGCAATTTATTCAGAGCAAAAAGCAAAATTAATCATAAACCAGGTGATAATGGATGAATGTAAGATGCAAAAAGGAACAAGACAAAGATGTCCATTATCACCATTGTTGTTCATCCTGGTACTGGAAGTATTTGCCAGAAATATAAGAGCAGACAAAGAGATAACTGGGGTAAAAACTGGGAAAAGTGAGTTTAAATTAAAAGCATATGCTGATGTTTTAGTGATAACTGTAAAAGGCCCAAAAAATTCACTTCCTAAAGTTATAGAACAGATTCAGAAATTTGGGGAGGTGGCAGGATTTAAATTAAACAGGAACAAAACAAAACCATTAGTTAAAAATTTGAAGGAAGAAGAAAAAAAGGAATTGTTGCAAAATATTGAGATAGAAGTCCATAAAAAGGTTACCGTAAGTATTTAGGGATTTGGCAAGAAACATAAATCTTTATAAAGACAATTACGAAAAAACCTGGCTTAAGATAAAAAGAAATTTAGAAATATGGAGCGGAATGAATCTCTCACTGCTAGGAAAAATAGCAGCAGTTAAAATGAATGTGTTGCCAAAAATGCTATTCCTTTTCCAGTCAGTCCCAGTAATTGTGAAAAATGAATGTTTTAAAAGATGGCAGAAGGAAATTTCCAAGTTTATCTTGGGGGCGGGGGGAAGGCCAAGGATACATAAGATACTTACAGATACAAAAGACAGAGGTGGTTTTGCCCTCCCAGACCTTAAATTATATTATGAAGCTGCATGTCTGGTATGGATTAGGGACTGGATAAAGTTGGAAAAGCAAGAAGCATTAGAATTGGAAGGACATGACAACAGATTTAGATGGCACAGATATCTATGCTATGGGAAAGGGAAAGTGCACAAAACTTTCTATAACCACATAATTAGGAAATCATTAATGAGAGTATGGGATAGATATAAAGATCTATTAGAACAGAAGACTCCTTGGTGGCTTTCACCACATGAAGCTTTACTGCTCAAACCACTTGGGAAAAAAGGAAAGTGGCTCATGTATGCTGACTTGTTAAAGGGCCAAGAAGAAAAATGGAAATTAAGAGATTATGAGGAAATAAAAGACCATTTCCAGAGTTGGTTACATTATCGGCATTTACACGATAAATATAAAGAAGACAATAAGAAAGGATTCAGTTACACGACATCTAGATTTCGAAAGGAAGTTGTGGAAGGGAAGGTAAAGTTGCTGAAAGGTTCATATAGTATAGTATTCTGCTAGAATGGAAAACAAAAGATGAAGCGGTGAAATCAGTCATGATTAAATGGGCACAAGATATAGGTCATAATATAATGTTTGAAGATTGGAAAGATTGTGGGAAACTGTTTTAAAATTCACAGACTGTTCTTCACTGAAAGAAAACTACATGAAAATGATGTATAGATGGTACATAACACCAGTACAGATAACAAGAATGTATAAAACCTGTTCAAATATATGTTGGAAAGAAGGGACCTTTTATTATATGTGGTGGGAGTGTAGAGAAATTAAAAAAGTTTTGGGAAATGATATATAATGAGTTGAAGAAAATGTTCCAATTAACATTTGTAAAAAAGCCTGAAGCATTTTTGTTAGGGATTGTAGGAAAAGACCTGCCAAGGAAAATGAAGAATATATTTATGTATGCGACAACGGCGGCAAGAGTCTTAATAGCACAAGGATGGAAGAATGAAGAAACTCTGACAAAAGAAAAATTGATGGGCTATGTGGAACTGGCAAAATTGACGCATAAACTACGTGACAAGGACAACTGTGACTTTAAAGAAGAATGGGAACCTTTTACAAAGTATTTAAAGAAACAACAAAATGAATTGGACTCCTTGGCAGGTTTTGAATAAACATATACAAATTTATTTGTTAACATAATAGATGGATAATTTAGAGATTTTTACATTTTTATAATATGCAGAGAACAATATGTGGTGATAAATCAGAGAGAGGAACTGAGGGAAGTCGTAGGGGGGTGGGAGGGGGGAAATGGGGGGAAATATAATTGCTGAAATAATGTGTTATGTGAAAATAATCAATACAAATTTTAAAAAAGAAATATTTAAAATATTTAGGAGTTATTATCCCCAGGAACCTTCAAAATTTGGAAAAGCTTAATTTTGGTCCAATGATCCGAGAGATTAGACAAAAATTGAAAACTTGGAGCAAGGGTTCGCTGTCATGGTTGGGCCGAATCGCCACTATAAAAATGATGGTGCTGCCGCGCCTCCTCTATCTCTTTAGAGTCTTACCAATAGCCATAAAAGAAAAAGAAAAATACAAAATTGGCAAAACATGCTTCTAAAATTTATACAACAGAATAAAAGGCCAAGGTTACCATTTAAAGTGTTATTTCAACCAGCCAGAGGAGGTGGCACGACAGTACCTAATATCATGTGGTACTATGCAGCAACCCATCTACATAGCATTTTTCTGGTAATTCAAGGATCTCAACAAATAGCTTGGCTAAATATGAAAAACCCAAATGAACAGAATTCAATAAGAGGGCTCCCATTTTGGCAAATTACCGGTAATAAAAAAAAATTGAGATAGAAAAGCCCTTTTTATTATCTAATCTAAAAGTTTGGGAGAAATGGTTCCCACGGATGGCTTCTCAACCTTCTCCTGTAATACCATTGGCATTTCACCCATTGAAAAATGGGAAAATGTGGGCCTGTTTGGGCTTAAAGACTTTTACAAAGAAAACACCCCTTTGTTTGGATTAATACTACAAGAAATGGTTCAAAACTTTTCTGACAATTGGATGGTAATCCATCAAGTCATCCATTTTATAAGAAGCACAGAAATCGGCAAACAAGGGATGAAGTGATTAACTGCATTTGAAAATATTTTATATACCACAGACTCTAGAGGTAAAGGTCTAATTGCTTTAATCCATAAAGCGATTTCTCAACCTCAAAGCCTTCCATGTTGAAAACTAGATGGGAAAGCAACTTGGGAGAAGGGATTGATGGTGGTTTGTGGGAAGGAATGTGGCAAAAAGCCCCCCTTTGAGCTACAGTGGTACCTCAGGTTAAGAACTTAATTCGTTCTGGAGGTCCATTCTTAACCTGAAACTGTTCTTAATCTGAGGTACCACTTTAGCTAATGGTGCCTCCCGCTGCCGCCGCGCGATTTCTGTTCTCATCCTGAAGTAAAGTTCTTAACCCGCGGTACTATTTCTGGATTAGCGGAGTCTGTAACCTGAAGCTTCTGTAACCTGAAGCGTCTGTAACCCAAGGTACCACTGTATTTCTGCCCGAATAAGAGAAAACACCTTAAAGCTAACCCACAGATGGTACTTGCATCCCACATTGCTAAGCAAAATAGACAAAACTATTTCTCCGCAATGTTGGAGAAATTGTGGGAATGAAGGAACATTTATACACATGTGGTGGAAATGCCCATTGATTAAAAACTTCTGGTTAAAAATATTTCAAGAAATGGAACAAATTACATCTCAATTGATCAATTTAGATCCCAAAATAGCATTGCTTTCTATATTTACAGATGAAGCACAAATTCTTAGAGACAAAGACTTAATTTTGCATCTTATAACTGCAGCACATCTTGCTGTTGCTAGACACTGGAGGACATTAAACGTGAACCTATATGAAGTTTGGTATGCTTATGTGTGGGAATTAATTTTGACGGAAAAGTTAACAGAAAAGGTACATGAAAGAAAACAACGTGAGAAACTACATAACTTTAACATAACATGGTCCTCCTTTATTACATATGTGTGTCGCGAAATTCCTCGCGGCGCTTGCAGCAGAAACGCTCAGAGTCCCAGGTTTTTCCCAGTGCAGTCTTTTTAATGTGAGCTATATACAGGTATTTACAAAAACAGTCCAAACAGAGTACCTGCTCCTTAAGGCAAACGAATACTCTCCACACAGCATCACCACACCACAGCACAACCACCAAAGCAACCACGCCCACTGTTAAACAGGCTTTCCTTTTTAAAACAGGTGATAGCCAATCACATTAATCACACTCCTGCTGAGTCACTCTGACTCAGCACTTCACAGAGTATTGCATCATCCTGTTGAAGCCTGCAGACTTATTCAGTATCCTGCAAATCCCAACAATGTGTTATGAGTGCCAGCGTGGTTGCTCGAGAGCAAACAGACAAGACTCCCCATTGGTCTTTACAAGGCTTTATAATCTGTCCAAAACGTTCACAATGCAGATCGACTCTTTTCCATGTCTGCTCAGTCGCTAGCAGAATCTGGGAGTGGGCGGTCCTTAAACTTTCCCCAGCAGAGTAGTCTCTTGACCCCCATCCTACGCCTCCCCTCTCTGCGCATAAACCGACTGTGCAGAGAGGGCGTGGGCAAAGGGGGACCTGCCTCCCCCCGTTTTGTTCATGCTCAGTGCTGTGGCTCTCCCTTGCATCCTCCGAGCCCTGCATCCCTTCCCCACTGGAGCGTGGCTTCCCTCCTCCGCGGAGGAAGTGCTGCTTCTCATGATCTTTGGGGGCTCCCTGTAACCCAACTGCCCTTCCACCTCTCGCCTCTGAGTTGATGGCAGTTCCCTGACATCCACCCCCTCCTCAAGACCCCCCTCCCCATTGGTGGGGTCTCTAACAGTCTCCCCCTCCTGGTCGTTGGTAGGAGAGGGAGGAAAACCCCGGAAAGAATAGTCGTCATCCTCCGTGGATTCAAAAACTGCTTCCCATCCTCCCATGTTCCTCCCAGCTGACTGGAAGTCCCAGTCACATTCCTTCCCCTCAGACCATCCCCCAACTTCATCCCGGGGTCCCTCCTTCTCCCCTGAGGATGGAAAGCCTACGAAGTCCCCCTCGTCGTCCGTGGGTCCAAATACTTTGTTCAAGAACCTCCCTTGGGGTTTTGGCTTGTGTGGGAACAGAGCATGGAACTCCTCCACCAGATATTCCTCTGTGATGGAGCCTGTGGGAACCCACGTGTTTTCTGGGTTCCCCCTCCCAGGCCACCAAGTACTCTATCTAGTGCCCTCTCCACCTGGAATCGAGTATTTCCGTTGCTTCATTTCAGCGTTCCCTCTCCTCTGCGTGTGGATGGGTGGACACCCCTTCCTCCCTTCCCGGGAAACCGTGCCCCTCCCTGTACTGCGAAAGCAGGGACCTATGAAACACCGGATGTATCCCCATGCTGTCAGGCAATTTCAGCCTGAATGTCACTGGGTTGACCTGCTGGATTACCTCAAAGGGCCCCAGCTGTCTAGACTGCAGTTTTTTGCACCCCCCTTCTTAAGGGCAACCCCTGGGATGACAACCACACCCTGTCCCCCACCTGTATGACCTCCCCTGGCCTGTGGTGCCTGTTTGCCTGCTTTTTATGTACCTCTCTTGCCCTTTCCAGATTCAGCTGGAGTTGCTGGTGCAAAGCCTCCATCTCTTCTGTGAATTGCTCTGCAGCTGGAACACTCCATTCCTCCTCTCCCTGTCCTGGGAAGGCCCTGGGGTGACACCCGTAGTTGGCCATAAAGGAGCTCATCCCCGTGGACACATGTTCAGCATTATTATATGCAAACTCAGCTAGTGCCAATTTCTCCACCCAATCATTCTGCCTCTTACTTGACGTAGCAGCGTAGGTACTGCTGCAATATGCCGTTAGCTCTCTCGGCCTGCCCGTTGGTTTCTGGGTGTCTAGCCGTCAAGAAACTCACCTCTACCTGCAACAAGCTCATGAGTTTACGCCAGAACAGCGAGGTGAACTGTCTTCTTCGATCCAAAACGACCCTCAATGGAGTCCCATGCAGCCTAAAAACGTGATCCATGAACAGCTTGGCAGTTTCCTCGGCTGTCACCACATGGGAACATGCTCGAAGTGACACATTTTGGTCAGTAGATCGACCACCACCATCACCGCTCTCTTACCTCTTGACCTGGGCAGATCTGTCATAAAATCTATGGACACCACGTCCCAGGGCCTCCCTGGTGTTGGTAAGGGTTCCAGTAACCCCGCTGGTGCTGCTCTTTCCCCTTTGGCCCTCTGACACCTGTCACACCCTTGGACATATTCCCATACATCCTCCCTTACCTTGGGCCACCAGAACTGTCTGGTGACTAGTAACATGGTCTTATGTTGCCCAAAATGCCCAGCTGTGGGGTTGACATGGAGCTGTCTGAGGATTTTGACCCTCAAAGGCTCTCCTGGTACATACAGTGCCCCTTTGTAGAACAAGAGCCCTCCTTTCTCCTCAAAACCCCCATTTTCTCCCTTACCTTCTCTCAGTTCCCTAATTTTAATTTGAGCAAACTCATTGTCTCTGGTGAGCCCAACCAGTTCCTCCTCCCCTGTCAGTGCTCCCCCACATGACCATCTGTCCTCTTGGAACATTTCATAGAATCATAGAAATGAAATGAAATGAATTTATTAATACGGTCACAGACCAGCATCACACACACAATATCACAGATCATAAAAATATCAGAAATACAAGGGACAATATGAATATAACAAGGCTCTAAATATAAAAATTAAAATTAATTGTTAGCGTGTCCCCAGTAATTAACATTTAGGGGTTTGAACATTATGGGATACCACTTGCTTCCTGCGGTTGATTGCAGACGCACAGAATTTAGCTACATTTAATGTAGTCTTGGGATTCTTGTCCTCTAACAGTAGTTTTAAACTATGGTATTCCAATTCTTTCCTGGACTTTTGCAAAACAGGTGTAATAAAAGTCAAACGTATATCCTCATAAAGACGACAACGTAATAGTACATGTGAGGCAGTTTCAACTTCCAACGAACCACAAGGACAGACCCATACTGTGTAAGGTTTACCCTCAAATCTGCCCTGAAGTAAGGCAGAAGGAAGAACGTTAAATCTGGCGAGGGTAAAAGACCGTCTGTATTTGGGTACCTGAAGACCTGACAGATAGTTAGCTGTAGAGAAACCTCTTCCATAGTCCCTTATTGCCGGATGTTTGATCATTTCGCTCATGTGGCATTGTAATTCTACGTCCAGGATACGCTGGCGAATTGTAGTCCTAGCTTTCTCGAAGCCTGTCGCTATCAAAGTCTGCTGTGGGGTCCCCAAGCCTTTAAGCTTTTCCAGCAGAGTAGCTTTCCATCTGGATTGGTAGGTGTCTAATAAGGTTAAAGGTGCCAGCCCAACCGGGAAGAAAATAAGCTTTAGCCAATAATGGATCTTCAATATCCACATCCGAGTACTGATAGGAATTTGCCCAACCTCCAACCGGACCGCTATGTTGGATACGCAAGAGGGGATCCCCAGCAGGCAGCGGAAAAACTTAGTTTGGAATGCCTCTAAAAGAGTAAGGTCTTTAAAGCTGCAGATCTGGGAACCATATAACAATTGTGATAGTATTTTGGCAGCAAAAACCTGGGAGGCTGCCGGTATGTATTGGCCCCCTTTCCCATAAAAGAATCTTATTAACGCTTTGGTAGATCTTTCTGCATTTGCAATAGAATTATTAATCTGAAAATGCCAGGAGCCACTTTCCTGGAAGGTTACACCCAGGTATTTAAAGGTTGCTACCTGTTCTATTGAGCGATTGTCTATTCTCCATTTGTGCCTCCTCCTATTTTTAGAGAACACCATGACTTTGGATTTGTTATAGTTAATTGTTAGTTGTTCGATGCTGCAGTATTTGGTAAAAGATCTTAAAAGTTTTCTTAATCCAACACAAGAAAAAGAAATTAAAACTGTGTCATCCGCATACAAAAGGACCGGGAGGGGCGTACCAGCCAATTTGGGGGGATGAGCATTTTCTTTCTCCATAATTCCTACTAGCGAGTTGATATAGAAATTAAATAAAGTAAGCGCAAGGACACACCTTTGCCTAACCCCCTGATGGATTTGGATTTCCTTGGATAGGTGGCCCTGTCTGTCACACCTTACCCGGACCCGTGTATTTTCATATAGACTGTGGATAAGATACAGTAGGCGTTTGTTTATATTTGCGGCGCTTAGCTTTCCCCAAAGCCTGTCCCTCGGTATTAAATCAAAAGCAGATTTGAAATCTATAAAGGCCACATATAAGGAGCCTCCTTTTCTTGAAGTATATTTCTCCGCAAAATGTTGGAGAACAAGGCCCTGGTCTAATGTTGACCGATTTGCCCTAAAACCCGCCTGTGCTTCTGAGAGAATGTGGTTTTGTTCCAACCAGTCCACTAATTTATCGCATAGGTGGGCAGCTGTCAGAGCTGCCTCTAGGTCCCAGCTCACAGAGGACCAACGCCAGGCTGATGTTATGTACAAAAGTCTTTATTGAAGTTTAATTTCCATTTCAAAGCCAGAGCGTGCAGCCCTACGTCTAGACTCTAGATCGGCGAAGTCCCGTCTGAGTCTCCGCCCCTTCCACACCAGTTTAAGATCCTAGCCCTGCTCCACCTCCTGCGCTGCTCTCTTCTCCTCTGGGTCCTTCTGCCCTCTGGGGCATTGCCCTTTCTGGACTCTTCCGACGCTGAGTCGCTTAGCTCCTCCCCCTGCCTCCGGCGTGCTTTAGGACCCGGTTCCCAATCCTCCCTCTCTGCTGTCCCGCGCTCCTGTACATTTGAACTTGCTTCTCGCGCCAACCCAGTGACCTTTCTCCTAACCGTTACACTACTTCTATCACTGCTTCCCTCTTCCGTGACACTGGCCGGATCTGACCTCCCTTCCGTTGTCCGACTCTCCGAGGGAGGCGTGGTAGACTCTGCCTCGTCTCCTCTCCCTGGTGGGGAAAGCACTGGCACCGATGCCTGGGACTCTTCCCCCCCACTCTGCTCTGGTGGGGAAGCTGGTCCTGATTTCCAACTACTGCTCTGGGAGTCCCTGCTGCCCCCTTGCTCCTGGGGCGTTCCCCTTGGGACCCCCCTGCCCCTGGCCACTGGCGCTCCCTTCTGTGAATCTTCCGATTCGCTGGAGAGGCTCATGGAATCCCTCGGACCACTGTCCCCTCCTACGCTCCCTTCGGATTCCTCCCCCTCGCTCTCCATCTCCCATCTTCCCTGTGCCTCAGCTCCTGAGCCCCTGACAGCAGCGTACAATTTGCTAATGATACTTAGGAGGCTAATTGGCCTGTAATTAGCCGGATCTGATTGGCTCCCTTTCTTAAATAAAGGGATGATGATTGCTAATCCCCAGTCCTCAGGGATAGTGGCCGATTGGTCTATGCTGGTAAATAGGGCAGCTAGCACAGGGGCCCACCATTCCACATTAGCCTTAAGGAGTTCCGGTGTAATGTTGTCTACACCGGGTGCTTTTCCAGGTTTAAGGGATTGGATGAGCCTATAGATCTCTTCAGTTGCTACTGGGGGCCATTCGGCACCAATATCACTCGAAACTGGGGGCATGGCCTGCAGATGTTGATTTGATGTATATAAAGTTGAAAAGTAAGCCTCCCAAATCCCAACTGGTATAGTGTAATCAATTTCAATCGGGGAGTCTTGCCAACTTTTCGCAACTATTTCCCAAAAAGTGGCTGAGTCTTTCCTTCGAGAGGCCTCTAATAAACGTTGCCACTCCCCCCTTTGAGCCTGAAGCTTTTTCTTTTTAATCAGATCTTTATATTTATGTTTGGCTTCGAACCATTCCGCAGGCAGCAAGGGTAAGTTCGCTGATTTGTAATTCCTGTACTTATCCAACAAGGAACGCTTTGTAGCAATACATTCCTGATCAAACCAAGATTTAGATTTGTTGAGGAATAAAGATTGGCGCGATGTCTTTTTTTGAGTCAGGTGGGGTTGCAAAAATAAGATCAGATCCTGGAACAAGATTATTCTAAATTCAGAACATGGTGAGTTTAAGAGATTATCTCTTCTCAAGAGGAATATGTCCGAGTATAGCCTTTCAGATGTTTCGGCATTCAACTTTTCGGACCATCTAGTACATGAGTATCTCAACTCCATGTTGGGGGACCTAGGAGCTTCAAGTTTATCGTTACAAAATAAATCTTTTCTTGCATCCAATAGGAGGCAGAGCGGTAAGTGGTCACTATCAACCCTCCACTTTGCACTCAAGGGCTCTATTTAGGAGATTAAATGATACCATAATATAGTCGATAGTGGAAGCTCCTGCATTTGATATGAAAGTAAATTCCCCACAAGTCTCCCTATTCTTGCGCCCATTTAGTATGACCAGGTCCAGCTTGTTAGTAAGACGCAATAGGCACAGACCTGCATAATTACATCCCTTGTCTTTTGAGAGTCTGGTGGGTATAAGATGATTTTCTTCCACGATAGGTGGCGAGTCGTGGAAGTGTGCATATAGTGCTTCGTCAGACTGGCCAATTCTGGCATTAAGATCACCAGCCACTAGCACTGAAGCTGCAGGGGTTTGAGTCATCAAACCATCAATGTATGTTTCCAGCCCATGCCAGGTGTTTTTAGTCAGCTGCTTGCCCCTTTGGGGGGGGGGGAGATATACATTAATCAATAGCAGGGTGAAGAATCTGCTTTTCACTAGTAAGGCCATGGCCAGGTGTTTCAGTGTCTCTAACTTTACTAAGGACGCCCTCAGCCTTGTAGATATTAAAATGCCTAGGCCACCCTTGACTCTCCCCCCTTTAGTGCTTGGGGATCCTGTGAGGGACATTGAGGAAAAGCCGTTAACTTCTAGGTCCCCTGTGAGCCATGTCTCTTGTAAAAATACTATGTCGTAGCCTTGGATAAATTTAGCAAAGGATGGATCAGCTGCCTTTTTTTTCCATCCAGCGATATTCCATGATAAAAAGCTAAGGTTGGCTTTATCAAGATCCACTCCTTCTCAATTATCTTCCAAGAAACTGTTGGAGTTTACCATTCTATATGGCAGCCAACTATCATCCTTACATGGAGAGCTGCCCAGGTGTTCTATGGTGTCAGATGGTAAGTGTAGAGTACTCACATTGGTAGACACTGGGCCTTTGCTATGCAAGGCCTCCTCCTGGGGGTACTCTACCTGGTTGTAGCCTAATTCCGCTTCATCTAAATATCTCATTTTGGACCAGAAGTCTTGTGAGGTTCCCTTAGGCATATTTTTCCTTATAGGGAGCGATGCATTGTTCTCCTTTGTGAGTTGTACTTTCTTGATTGCAGGTAGATTAATCTCTGCTTTTATCTGAAAGTTACGTGGTTGACGAGCCACTGAATCGGGTTCTTGTGAGATGATCGTTTTGGGAGGGCTCTTGCTCTTTCTTTGGACATCCTCCTTGGTTTCCTTATATAGATCTTTCCCGGCCAACTTATTTCTTAGCGTTTCTAATCTTTCAAGGATTTCAGCTTGTATTAAAGGTGGGAATGTCCAGAATTGACTAATTAAGGTATTTTCTTCAAAGGAGAAGTTGTGTGTAAGGGTATCCAGTTCGTGAATCGACTGGTGGTTATTCTGATATTCCGCTTTATTGTTTTCCACCACCTTTGAATAGATGTCTTTCTTATTTACTTTGATGAGGTGCGAGGGGGGGCCGGGCACTTCAAATAGGCGAGTCACTGTCAGGCCCACCCTTTGCAGCTTCTCCTTATTAACCAGTATTTGTTTTGCGGTCGAATCATCTTTAAATGTCAGCATCACTCGATTATACTTATAGTCATTTGGGAGAAAATCTACCTTGATAACGTTACCTTGTAGTAGGAGGCCTCTGAGTACTAAGTCAATTTTTTAAAATATTGTAATGGGATAAGGGGTTGCTTGTGCGTAAGCGCCACACTGCTCCAAGCTGAGTAGTTGGCTAAAACTTTCCCTGCCCGGACAGCCCTTACTTAGTGGCTGTCTTAATCGCTGGCAGAATCCGTCAGTGGGCATTTCCTGAATTTCTTCCAACATAAAAGCTCCTTAACCGAGAGTCTCCGCCTAGCTTCCCTGCGCGACAGCTTTCTGCGCAGAGTGGGCGTCCCAATGGGAGGTCCTGAGCTCTCTCCGCTGCCCTCGCTGGAAGCGTCTCTGAGCCTTCCCTCCGACGCTTCCCCCTCCTCTACTTCCTCAGCGGAAGTTCTCCCCCTGCTGGTTCCCTCCCCAGCGTCTGGGAGCCTCGCCACCGCCCTGGGCTCCGATGGCAGTTCCCTGACAAATATATACGTTCTTTGTTGGTCCAGTGAATATAATTCTGTACGGTTATACATAGGGCAAATAACCAATCTGCTTCTGTTGAGGATCAGTGTTTGATTATTCTGAGTTTTCTTATTGCGAATGGGGGTGATAGTCTCCACAGTAGCAGAGGAGGTTTGCCGGTCTTTATCTAGTTGTTCGATCCGGTCTTTCGCTGATTGAGGGTTAGGACCTTGTGATGCGCTTGTCACTTTAGGCTGCTGGATAATGCTCTGTTTTGGGGTCACGGGTTTAGTATTCTTTATAATTGATTCCTTTATTGTGGAATTCTCCAGGAACTTGAATAACTTAGAAAAATTCAATTTCTTAGTTCGTGTATGACTCTTAGTCCGCCTTCCCACTTTTATATTTTTTGACTTCTTCTTGTGAAGCAGGTGTATTCTCTGGTGGCGATGCTTCTTTTTAGGTGAGGGGTGTGTGACTCGACTGTTGGTGGACATGGGAGTGGCTCTCTTTAGGACCTTCTCTGAGATACTGGGCTCTGTTGGAATTTCAACCGCTGGAGTAGGGGTGTGTGAGATTGCTCCCTTCCTGATGAGCTCTGTCAGGCTTACTAGCAGACCCACGCATTCCGTAAGAAAGTTCCTGATTGGACCTAATTCTTTACTTATGTACATTTGGCATTCTTTCAACATTTCATTAAAAAGCCCAATCAGGATACAGGTGTTGCTATCTGTGTCCCAACAGGCTCCTTTTAACTGGCTTGGATTTTCCTCAGTTCTCTTCGCACTTGAGGGTTCCATCCTAGCCTTTTCGCTGGGGCTGGCTACATTGACTGATCCATCTAGTGTGACTTCCAAGCGTTTCAAATTTCGTTCTTGATCATGTTCTACGAGAGTGTCGGTAACACTAGATTGAGAGACTATCTGAGCCATCTCCATTGCCAGACTGATCCCCTCTCTCTCCTCTCCAATATCAGATTCCTTCCCATACCATGTTCGGTCAATAGACCAGTCGTGGAGAGGTGGGGACTCGGAGCATATGGGCGTTTTTGTTTTAGGCTTAAAATAATGCAAAATTTTCGTCTGCGAGGTTGCCGGTGGTGATTCAACCCACTGCGTTGGGGAGACCCCCAAAACTTTACATTTCTGTCTGGTGAGCACCATCTCCGTAAAGTATATGGAGTTATGTGGGATATGTGGATGTGGATATAGCACCGCTTAGTCCCAATTAGACAATCTGGAGTTAACACTCCTCTCAATATGTAACGCTCTCTCCAGAAGCTCCACGTCTAGTTAATTAATTAGAAGTGGCTGTGGCCCACTGCGTGCCAGACTTTCCGACAGTTCACGATCTAATGATCAGAGATAGAGGGGGATAGATGGAATAAATTTTTACCGCGGTATTACTTACAGTGACCATGGCAGATGAAACATTGCGGGGAGGAGGGCGACGAAATCTTATCTGGCTTGTGCTGCCATCTTACTTGCCGAAGAAACTATGTAATGATACTTCCCGACGGCGTTGAAAATAAAGCTCAGTACTCTCTCTTCCTCTCTTCCACTCTCTTCCTCTCTCCTCTAATATAGTTGCACTCGGAAAGAAGTTTCGTTGTGGTAGGTAAACCTCCAGCAGCCAAATGCCAATAAGATAAGGAGGTAATAAATCACTCCGGCTGAAGTCGAAGTCGGTGAAAGCTAAAGCTTAACAGGCAATAAAACTACTAGCTCTAAAACTACTATCTCTAAAAAGCTCTAAAAAGCACGGCAAGGGCATCTGAGACGAGGAATATTAAGCTGTAGCAGTCTGCAGCATCAGAGGGCAGCGTGGGGCTGCCGCTCCCTAGCCGCCATTTTCCAATGTCAAACTCAGAGAATCTTTGATAGGATATTTTGTGGAATTCTGGGATCTGAAAAAAGAGGAAGTAGAAGATTGGGTGGAGAAAGCTTACAGATTTGGTCCTAAAAAAGAGACTAAAATAACCTACAATTGTATTGTGGTCTTTAAGACCAAGGAACAAAGAGATATCATTCTGGGACATCACTATAAAAAAGGCCTCAAAGTTCTCGATAAATCCGTTCTACTCTTCAAAGAGGTTCCTAGGCATTTTTTGAACCTGAGATCCCAGTATAGGGACCTGACACATATTCTGAGGAGAAATAACATATTTTTTAGGTGGGAATTTCCAGAGGGCTTATCTTTCAAATTTGAAGGAACAAAGCAAAAGATTAAGAACCTTGAGGAGAAGGATAGATTTATGCAAAAGCACTCGGTAGAACTTGGATTACAAGCCCCACAGTTGCTGGGAGTGGAGGCACCGTCCTCATAAGTAGTCAATATGGCATTGAGAATTTATTCATGGAATGTACGTGGCTTGAATTTTACCGCAAAAAAGGAGAAAAATTTATCACATTTTGGAAAAACCAAACTTGGATATAACTTGTTTACAGGAAACCCACATTACAAGACTACACAGAAAAATTTTAATAAATAAAAGATTGGGTCAAGAGTTTATTTCTTCTGACAAAGTAAAGAAAAGAGGAGTGGTTTTCTACCAGTTTTCTACCAGAGAGCCAGTGTGGTGTAGTGGTTAAGAGCGGTAGTCTTGCAATCTGGGGAACCGTCTCCGCTCCTCCACATGCAGCTGCTGGGTGACCTTGGGCCAGTCACACTTCTCTGAAGTCTCTCAGCCCCACTCACCTCTTCTTCTTCTTCTTCTTCTTCTTCTTCTTCATCATCATCATCATCCTGGAGAAAAGTGACTAGTGGGGTGCCACAGGGTTCTGTCTTGGGTCCGGTCTTATTCAACATCTTTATCAACAACTTGGATGATGGACTCAAGGGCATCCTGATCAAATTTGCAGATGACACCAAACTGGGAGGGGTGGCTAACACCCCAGAGGACAGGATCACACTTCAAAACGACCTTGACAGATTAGAGAACTGGGCCAAAACAAACAAGATGAATTTTAATAGGGAGAAATGTAAAGTATTGCACTTGGGCAAAAAAAATGAGAGGCACAAATACAAGATGGGTGACACCTGGCTTGAGAGCAGTACATGTGAAAAGGATCTAGGAGTCTTGGTTGACCACAAACTTGACATGAGCCAACAGTGTGACGCGGCAGCTAAAAAAGCCAATGCAATTCTGGGCTGCATCAATAGGAGTATTGCATCTAGATCAAGGGAAGTAATAGTGCCACTGTATTCTGCTCTGGTCAGACCTCACCTGGAGTACTGTGTCCAGTTCTGGGCACCACAGTTCAAGAAGGACACTGACAAACTGGAACGTGTCCAGAGGAGGGCAACCAAAATGGTCAAAGGCCTGGAAACGATGCCTTATGAAGAACGGCTAAGGGAGCTGGGCATGTTTAGCCTGGAGAAGAGGAGGTTAAGGGGTGATATGATAGCCATGTTCAAATATATAAAAGGATGTCACATAGAGGAGGGAGAAAGGTTGTTTTCTGCTGCTCCAGAGAAGCGGACACGCAGCAATGGTTCCAAACTACAAGAAAAAAGATTCCACCTAAACATTAGGAAGAACTTCCTGACAGTAAGAGCTGTTCGACAGTGGAATTTGCTGCCAAGGAGTGTGGTGGAGTCTCCTTCTTTGGAGGTCTTTAAGCAGAGGCTTGACAACCATATGTCAGGAGTGCTCTGATGGTGTTTCCTGCTTGGCAGGGGGTTGGACTCGATGGCCCTTGTGGTCTCTTCCAACTCTATGATTCTATGATTCTATGATTCTATGATTCTTCTTCGCAGTTGAAATTTCAGCACAAGGCGAGAAATATTTTTTACTAGGAATCTACACACCTAATGATGGCAAAGCGGAATTTTTTAAGAACTTGGAAGCAAGTCTGTTGGATTATATGGATTATAAAATTATATTGATGGGGGACTTGAATGGAGTCGCATCTACTTTGATGGATAGAACTCAGAGATCAAAGGTCACAAACTCTGGCAGACTACCGAAGACTTTCTTTGATTTAACTGAAAAATTTGATTTGTCAGATATACGGAGAATTAGAAATCCAATGGAAAGAGACTTCACTTTTTTCTCAGATGCAAACCAAGTATTTTCGTGAATAGATTATCTATGGATATCCAGAGACTTGGTTCCTAAAGTAATAAAAACAGAAATTTGCCCTAAAACTTGCTCAGACTATAATGCAGTTTCTAAGGACTTGAAAATGTTTGTTCAGGGCTCCTTCAGATGGCAAATGAATGATGATCTGTTGAGAAGTACAGCAATTGTTAAAAAGGCCCAAAAAACCCTAAAGGATTATTTTGAATTTAACATGAATCTAGGAACGGAAATAAGGGTGATTTGGGAGGCCAGCAAAGCGGTAATGAGAGGGTTTCTGATACAACAAAATGCAATTAGGAGAAAGTCACAGAATGAGACAAAAGATAAAAATATGGAACAACTGAAAGATAAAGAGAAGAAGCTTAGAGGAAACCCAAAGAATTTGCAGATCCAAAAAGAAATTAAAGCCCTACAGGTTCAATATTCAGTTAGTAAATCAAGAAATTGAATGGAAGATAAGAAGGATGAGACAAAGAAATTTTGAATCTGCAAATAAATGTGGGAAATTATTAGCTTGACAACTAAAGAAGAGACAAAAACAAAGTACTATTACAAACATTGTTACAGAAGGAAAATCTGTAGAGAACCCTGCAGACATTAGAAAATGCTTTTATAAATATTATAAACAACTGTATAAAAAGGATAAAGAAGATATAGGGAAAATCAAGCAATTTATAAAGATTAATGGGTTGCAACAGATCCCGAAGGACAAAAAGAATCTACTAAAAGGTTTAATTACAAACCAGGAAGTGGAACAGGCAATAAATTCAATGCAACTTGGCAAGACACCAGGACACAATGGTCTATCAGCGAAATATTATAAGACATTGAAAGAATGGCTCATTCAACCTCTGGTAGAAGTATCTAACTTGATTTTGCGAGGGGGCAAAGCACCTGAAACCTGGAAGGAAGTTTATATTACTCTGATTCCTAAACAGGGTCAAGATAGATCCAACGTTAAAAACTACAGACCAATCTCCCTACTCAATGTGGATTATATTTTTTTTGCAAATATACTGGCCAACAGGCTAAAGAAGGTTTTATCTGAGTACCGTATTTTTCGCCCCATAGGGCGCACCTAGGTTTTTTTTTTTGGGGGGGGAGAAATAAAGGGAAAAAAATATTCCCCCCCAGCTCGAGCTTCCCCTGGCCCCAGCCCCCAGAACAGGCTGCTCTGAAGAAATGGACTTTAAAGGAGAAATATTGAAAATGTTTGCAGAGATTGAACAAAGTGAAAAGAATTTAGAAACTAAATTAGAACAAGTGGACAAAAGGATTGGAAAGATGGATAAAAAAATAGATGAAACAGTTAATGAATTAAAAGGACAAATAAAAGAGGTCTCTAAGAGAACACAGTCCCTGGAGGAAGGGATGAAAACGACAAAATTAAAAATGAAAGAGGTGAAAAGGGAGGAGGAAAAAATTAAAGTGGGAATGTCGGAAATTAACAAGTCACAGGAGGATGTTTCGGATGCGATTGTCATGAATGAACTGAGACAGAGAGAAGTGAATCTTAGGTTGAGAGCTGTGCCTGAGACACAAGGAGAAAATATTAAAGAGAAATTAATAACAGAGATTGCACAATGGCTGGAGTTACAAACGGAAGAGGTCGCAAAAACAGTACAAAATGCATTCAGAATGAGAGTAAGAACAACTAAAGCAAGGAAACTTTCCGGAGACTGTTTAATTACGTTTAAAGATAGAGAAATGAGAAATCTGATATTACAGAAGAACAGAGAGAAAAGATTAAACATTTATGAGAACTACATAATCATTTTTAAATACATCCCAATCAGGTTATTGAAACGAAGAGATCCATACAAATCACTGGTGCAAATACTTAAGAAAAATAAGATAGAATTCAGATGGGAATTTCCAGAGGGGGTCTCTTTCTTTTACAAAAGTAAGAAACATAAGCTTATGAGTCCAGAAGAAACAGGCAAATTTTTGAGAAGATATAAGGAACTAAGATCAGATGATGAAGAAGCAAACGGAGGAGGAGAAGAAGTAGGAGCCACAGGAGGGACGGAACTGGAGAAGAAAGAAGAGGAAGAAGAAGAAGATGAAGAAGAAGAGGAGGAGGAAGAAGAAGAAGAGGAAGAAGTATAATAATAATTCAAATTAATTTAATCAGAGGATCAATATGGCGTTGAAATTATGGAATTGGAATATAAATGGGATGAACGATAAGAAAAAACGAAAAAAAATTGAACAACACCTAAAAAGGAAGAATTTGGACATTATTTGTTTACAAGAGACTCATGTGGCAAGAAGACATAGAAAAATTTTGATTAACAAAAGATTAGGAAATGAATTTATATCTTCAGATAAGGAAAAAAAGAGAGGGGTAGTCCTATACATAAGAAACAAAATTGAATCTCAGCAAATTTTTAAGGATGAGGAAGGTAGAATCATTGCTGTTCAGATCAAATGGCAAGGCGAAAAATTAATGATTGTTGGGATCTATGCACCTAATGGAAATAAGACTGAGTTTTACAAAAAGTTGGAGAAGTTGTTTGACTATATGGACCAAAAGATTATAATAATGGGGGACATGAATGGAGTAGTTTCAATGGAAATGGACAGATTAAGAGATGAAGGATGTAGTAAAGAAGGGAAACTACCCAAAGCTTTTTTTGCAATGACAAAGAGTTGTAATTTAATTGATATTTGGAGACTTAGACATCCGCTTGAGAAACAATTCACTTTTTATTCAGAACCAAATCAGTCAATGTCAAGAATAGATCAAATTTGGGTTTCGAATGAGTTAACCCCAAGAATCTCACAAATTGAAATTCAACCAAGAGTAATATCAGATCATAGCCCAATAAAATTGGAATTAAAAGGTTATGAAGAAAGAACTTTCAGATGGAGAATTAATGAATACCTTCTAGATGATCAAAAAATTATAGAAAGAGCACAAAAGAAGTTGACAGAATATTTTGTTGATAATTGCAACAAAGGTACGAAGATGAGTACAGTATGGGACGCAAGCAAGGCGGTAATGAGAGGTTTTTTTTATTCAGCAGAATTCAATCAAAAACAGAAATAGAGAAAAAGGAAAGAAAGAAATCTTAAAGCAAATAATGGACAATGAGCAAAAACTAATTAAAAAACCAAATAATTTAAAAATAAAACAAAATATTAAAGCCTTACAAACACAATTTGCAATGATAATAAATAAAGAGGTGGAGTGGAATATAAAAAAGTTAAGACCAAAAAACTTTGAATTTGCTAATAAATCTTTTTTTAAAAAAATGTTTATTCAAGTTTCCAATTTAATACAAACATACACAATTAAAAACAAAACAAAATAAATATAATTCCCATCACTTATTTCCATTACCTTATATCTCGGACCTCCTCTCACCTCCCCCTTTTGTATTCCAGTTCAAATCTTATTTCAGCAAATCCTTATTGTAACTTAATATAAATTATTTTAGCTTATTACTCAACCTTTACATTACAGCTGGTAACCATTTAATCTCAGTCCAACATCATTCTAGCATTCATTAATTTTACAATATTTCTCTAAATAGTCTTTAAATTTCCTCCAGTCCTCTTCCGCCGACTCTTTTCCCTGGTCTCGGATTCTGCCGGTCATTTCTGCCAATCCCATGTAATCGATCATCTTCATCTGCCATTCTTCCAGAGTGGGTAAATCTTGTGTCTTCCAATATTTTGCGATGAGAATTCTTGCTGCAGTTGTCGCATACATAAAGAAAGTTTTGTCCTTCTTTTGCACCAATTGGCCAACCATGCCCAGAAGAAAGGCCTCTGGTTTTTTCAAGAAGGTATACTTAAATACCTTTTTCATTTCATTATGAATCATTTCCCAGAACGCCTTAATCCTTGGGCATGTCCACCAAAGGTGAAAGAATGTACCTTCAGTCTCCTTACATTTCCAACATTTGTTATCGGGCAAATGATATATTTTTGCAAGCTTGACTGGGGTCATGTACCACCTATAAATCATTTTCATAATATTCTCTCTTAAGGCATTACATGCCGTAAACTTCAAGCCGGTGGTCCATAACTGTTCCCAGTCAGCAAACATAATATTGTGTCCAACATCTTGTGCCCATTTAATCATAACAGACTTCACCGTTTCATCCTGAGTATTCCATTTCAGCAGCAAATTATACATCTTTGACAAATTCTTTGTTTTAGGTTCTAACAATTCTGTTTCTAATTTCGATTTTTCCACCTGGAATCCAATTTTTTTATCCAATTTATAAACCTCCATTATCTGATAATAATGAAGCCAGTCTCGTACTTTACTTTTTAGTTTCTCAAAACTCTGCAATTTCAATTTGTCTCCCTCTTGTTCCAAAATCTCACAATATTTTGGCCATTTGGACTCCATATTAAGTCTTTTGAAAGCTTTAGCTTCCATTGGTGACAACCACCTTGGGGTTTTATTTTCCAATAAATCTTTGTATCTTATCCAAACATTAAACAATGCTTTCCTGACAATATGATTTTTAAATGCTTTATGTACCTTAACCTTGTCGTACCACAAATATGCATGCCACCCGAAGGCATTATTAAAACCTTCCAAATCCAAAATGTCTGTGTTCTCAAGAAGCAGCCAGTCTTTCAACCAGCAAAAAGCTGCTGATTCATAGTAAAGTTTAAAGTTTGCTAATAAATCAGGCAAATGGCTTGCGTGGCAAATTAAGAAAAGAAAAGAACAGAATACAATCAACAGAATCGTCGTAGAAGGAGAAGAGATAGATAACCCGAAAGGTATTAGAAAAGGATTCTTGGATTTTTATAGACATTTGTATAAAAGCAAAGAAAAAAATAATATGAGAAAAATATAAAGATTCTTAAAAGGAAAAAAGGTGCAAAAGATCCCGACAGACAAAAAAGACAGACTGAATGCCCCAATTGAAATTGAAGAGATAAAAGAAGCTATAAAAGAATTTAAAAAAGGAAAGGCCCCGGGACCAGACGGATTTACGTCAAGTTACTATAAAGAATTTAGACACATCCTGACTGTACCATTGAAAGAAGTGATGAACAATATCTTAGAGGAAAGAGACATTCCGGAAACTTGGAAAGAAGCCTTTATTACATTTATCCCAAAACAGGATTCAGATTTAACACAAGTTAAAAATTATAGGCCGATATCACTGTTGAATACAGATTATAAAATCTTTGCAGGAATTTAGGAAAAAGAATGAAAAGGGTATTACAGGAAATCATACATAAAGATCAAGCGGGTTTTCTTCCAGGCAGGCAGATGAAAGATAATATAAGAAATATAATTAATATTTTGGAATATCTAACTTAACTGCCAGGAATGAGAAACAAGCTATTTTAATGTTTGTGGATGCAGAAAAGGCCTTTGACAATATATCATGGGAATTTATGTTAAAAAACTTAGAGTATATGGATGTTGGGAAATATTTTTTTAATGGAATAAAGGCAATATATACAGAACAGAAAGCAAAGCTGATTGTAAACAATGTGACTACGGAAGAAGTAAGGATATCTAAGGGTACTAGACAGGGGTGTCCTCTTTCGCCATTGTTATTTATACTGGTCCTAGAGGTTATTTTAAGGTCAATCAGACAAAATGAATCAATAAAAGGGGTGACAGTAGGTCAGAATGAATATAAAGTTAAAGCCTTTGCCGATGATCTGGTAATAACATTAGAAGAACCGACAAAAAGTATAAAAGAAGTCTTGGAGGAGATAGAACAATTTGGGCAGGTGGCAGGGTTTATATTAAATAAGAAAAAAACTAAAATAATTGTAAAAAATATGGATCAAAGTATGTCAGAAACAATGCAACATCAAACAGGGATAGAAGTGGTGTAGAAAGTGAAGTATTTGGGAATATGGCTAACTCCCCAAAATATTGACTTGTTTCAATCAATCAATCAAACCTTTATTGCATTAGCATACAGCCATAGCAGGATAAACAAATTAAAAATGGTATAGACAAGCAACCAAACAAGATTCGAAACGATATTACTGGGGTTATGACATTTAAATTACCCTAAGACAATAATATAAAGATTTAGTTGCCGGCGCCGGGAATCTAGAATGCGGATGAATATAAAGCATATAATGGCCCCAAAATAGGCTCGGCACATTAGGTTAAAAAGGTAATGAAAGAATTAAAACCAGTCCAAGTCTAGAACACACTACCCAGTCAGAGTAGCCCTGAGTTTCAAGGCCTGCACTATAAAGATTGCCACCCCACGTGAAACTTGGGGATTTGCGTCCACAAGAAGCGATTTCAAACAGTCTTCCTTAGTTGTGATGGTGGACGGGATCAAGCGGAGGAGCTTAGATCTTATTGGCTCGTAAATAGGGCAGTAGAAAAAGAAGTGTATGAGGTCCTCTACTTCATTCATTGTGCATGAACATAGACGCTGAGTAATAGGGGTCTTAGAGTAAATCCCCTGCAGGAAGGCCGTGGGTATAGAATGGAAACGGGCATGGTAAACGCTCTTCTCAAATTGGGCTCCGTCAGGTCTATCAAGTAATTGGCAAGTGATCTTACCACTTTCACTTTAGGGAGCCATGTGGAGAGGTGAGCTGTGGTGGACTGTGCCTGGTCCATGGCCTCGTCTCTTGTAAGAATCCCGGCCCGGATTTTATGTTGATCCCAAGCTGACAGCGTGTCAAGATCTGGGAGGGAATAGCGAGCAGTAATAGTCTCCATGGCCTTGGACCATTTATTGCTATGAGAACAAGTTAAAAAGGCTTGCCTGGCTAAAAGGGAACCTGGGGCTTTGATTAATTTACAATAAAAACTAATAATTCTAATGTGGGCTCTCGCAACAATGGAGGGGAGGCCCAGTTCTGTTCTTAACTGTGCAGCAATCGAGCCCTTGGGGAGACCCAGTAACTTTCGTGCAAAAGAGTTTTGCAGAATCTCGAGCCGTTGTAGTGTTTTTAAATTCCACCCCCAGATTTCAACCCCATACAATAACATCGGGAGGACTTTGCTGATAAATGCTTTTCTAATTGGTGGAACCAACTTGCCGCCTTTTGCATAGAAGAATTTCTCCAAGGCTTTGATGGTTCTACGGGCAGCCAGGATGGACATATTTAGGTGAGCTGACCAGCTAAGCCCATGCTGAAAAGTGATACCCAAATACTTGAATGCTGAACAGTATTCAATAGAGTGGCCCTCAAAGATCCAAAACGGCTTCCGAGTTTTCGTGCCGAAAGTAAGAATTTTGGTTTTGGCGAAATTGATTTTGAGGGAGTTGGTATCGCAATATGTTATGAGCCCTCTGAGCATGTTGTTTAAGCCCTGCTTGGTTAAAGACCGTATCACCATATCATCCGCATAGAGTAAAATGGGGATCTTGAGCTGTTGTAAAGAGGGGGCAGATTGGTTTAGGGCCTTCATGGTTGTAACGATGTCATTGATGTAAAAATTAAATAGAAAAGGGGCCAGGAGGCAGCCCTGTTTGACCCCTTTATTCAGGGGGAAGGAATCAGAGAGGGCTCCCAGAGGGCCAAATTTTACTCTGGCTGAGATATCATTATGAATTTCCATAAGAAGATGGAGAAGTCTCTTATCTATGTTGGTATAACTAAGCTTCTGCCATAGCCTATCTCTAGGGATGGAGTCAAAAGCGGAGGTCAGGTCCACAAAAGCCGCATGTAGTTTACAGTTAAACCTGTTTAGGTATTTATCAATCAGGGTAAATAGAACAAGACATTGGCCAGATGTACTATGACCTTTACGGAAGCCAGCCTGTTCCGGGTGGAATAGCTTTGTTTCTTCTGCCCACTCGATTAATTTCTCTAGCAAGAATCTAGAGTAAATCTTATATGATATATCCAGCAGGCTGATAGGTCGGTAGTTACGTGGATCTTGTGGGTCCCCGTTTTTATGAATTGGGATGACTATGCTCTGTTTCCAGTTAGGTGGGATCTTAAGAGTAGCATTAATAGTGGTAAAGAGAGATGCTAAAATAGGGGCCCACCACGTCTGGTTCGATAAAAATACCTCAGGTGGTATCATATCCTCCCCCGGAGATTTATCCCCTGAAAGCATGCTGATTAGTTGTAGACATCTCTCTGGGGAAACTGGATCCCAGGTGGGCAAGGCAGATGCTGGAAGAGTAGAGACTACGTTTACTTCGGGATCTGGGGCGGAATACAGCTGAGCAAAGTGAGAGTGCCAACTGGCTGCTGTGATGTTATTAACTATGAATGAGTGAGGTCTTAAACCTGCATTGATTAAATTCCAAAATTTCTTGTCGTCACGGGTTTTAATGGCCACTGACAGCGCCGTCCAGCGTTCTTTCGCAAAGAGCAATTTCTTATGTTGAAGCAGCTTCTTGTAGTATGAACGGAATTGGGCTACCTCCCTGATTTTGCTCTGGGTGCTGTCAGCTTTCATATCAGACTGAAGAAATCTAAGCCAACTTCTGCACTGTTTGCATTCTTGGTCGAACCAAGTTTGATTCTTCCAGGTTACAGTCGCACTGGGAGGTTTCGTGAGTGAAGGAAGCAAGTAGGCTAGAATTTGCTGGAAAGTTGAAAAATGATTCACATTCATTGTTAACAGCTGAGCTTTCAAGGCTAGGATCTCAGGGGAATTTAGGAGGACTTTTATGTCTTGCTCCAGATAGGTATCCCACTTCTTACGTCCGGGGGCTAAGATCAGTGAGTCCTGAAGGTGGAGTGAGCTGGGAAGCCCCAGCTGTGTGTGGAGGAAGGAAATGGCGATTGGAAGGTGGTCACTTTCGGTTCTATTAAACACATTGAAACAATATGCCTTATCATTAAGTGCCGAGGAGGACCAGATGTAGTCTATAACGCTTGCCCCTCTTGATCCTAGAAAAGTATAGAATCCCCCGGACCAGTCTTTGGGTGTGCCATGCAAGCTGTACAGCCCACAGTTTATAGTAAACTCCAGTAGTATGATGCCAGCCCTATTGATGGTCTTATCATATGAATTCCACGTAGGAAACCACTCCTCTTCAATGAATAATTGCGACTTATGGGCGAATGAGCTAATATCTGCTCCGATTCTGGCATTAAAGTCCCCCAATATAAGGATCTCTGACTTTGGAAATTCAGCCACGGATTTATCAAGGATAAATCTTAACTCCTCCCAAAGCTGATTTGAATGAGAATGGGAGGAGGTAGATGGATTGTACAGGTTTATACATATGAAGTCCCCAACCGGGCTGTTAGTGATGTGTAAAGTTTGGGTGGAATTACTCTCTAACCAGAAGAGTGGGGAGATGTTAAGTTGAAGCTCCTGCGAGACAAATGTTACCAGGCCACCACTAGGGCGCCCATACAAATGTGTTTTGGTCGCAGGAATCACAAAGGCGTCATAGCCCAGTAGGGATGGGGGGGGGGTGACGATTCTAGGCACCAGGTCTCTTGTATACCCATAATCTGGAATTTCGCTAAAAACTCTTTCATATTCCCATCATCCTGTTTGGACGTCCATCCCGCCACATTCCAGGATAGCACATTAAAGCAGTTTAAAGAGGGACTATGTGCTAGTCAATTACTCTGGTTGCTGGTGGGAGAGGCATTGCCGAGGGACTGAGGCAGCGCCAGGCGTGATATTGCCGAAGGTATCGAAGGGGTGGTAATTTGATTGATGTGGGCAGCAGGGTCATCAATGAGACCTGAGCTGTCTCTTTGCGCGGTGGCTTCCTTAACGCTTATATGTTGGCTTGAAGAGGTTGCGGGTATATAAGGTTCTACCAAAAGAGGTTGACTGGCAAAGAACGAGGATGTACAGTCATCTGACTGGGCCGCACTGATTGAAGACTCCAGGTCAGGCATAGAAGAATAGGACAATGACAGGTTTCCAAGATGAGGGGTGTTTGGCGCATTACTCTTTAAGACGGAGGGCGAGGTGGTTGATTGCAGATCTATTAGTAGAGGTGAGGGAGGACTGCGTTGCGACGATGTATGAGGAACTTCCACCAGGCAGACTGCCATATCATCCGTTATTGGAGTCCCAGTATTTGGCAGGGATTTCTGGGGTGTTAGCCCCTTCATGACTACGTTTCTTTGAGTTAGTAGGTTACTATGGCCAGATTTTGAGGGAATTTTTGAGGTACATGTGTGAGTTGCTGCTTGAATATATCAGGCCTGTTTATAGCTTCTTGCTGTTCTACTAATGGCAACTCGCCATAGGATGAAATAAGGTCCCTCTCCTCTGGAGCAGCCAAATGGCTGGGCCCACTTTGGTCATACTTCTCTGATGCTGGGGTAGCTAAACCAGGAAGCTTGGGCTGAGAGGGAGGGAGGGATTCCCGGGTGGGCAGCTTGGGTTTCAAGACTATATCGCGCCAGTCTAGTGAGCGGATACCTTTTTGTACGATGTTACGGAAAAGAGGTTTAATCCTGGTGTCATGAAAGACTCTCGTTGGAAAGATGCCCCAGGTGGCCAAAAACACTTTACGCCTAACCAGTATAGACGGAATTTTTGGTGATTGAAAGGAGAGCAGTACTTTTTGAAACCGATGGTGGTAGTTCAAAAGTTTCACTGAACTAAGATCTATTAGCGGAGGCCAAATCTGAAGGAGTTGCCTTAGATGATCTTTGATATCTCTCGGATTATTCCACCTTGGGGACCTGGGGTCACTGCTGCGTATAGTTAGGCAGATTTTGTTTGCTTGTAGGATCAGAGATTGAGAGTCCAATTGAGCTTTTAATAGATGACCGCCAGTACCAGTTTCATGTCTAACGGGGGAGGTGCACCTCTGTCCCTTTAAATCCCTCGGAGGCAGAGTGAGATTGTGCTGCAACTCCAACAAATGGGCCTCAAGCTTTTGGTGGAGGTTATTCACCTGCATGGAGATCCCATTTATGCTCTTAAAGATACAACGCAGGGTCCTGGTTATTAATTGGAAATGATCGAATCCCATGCCGTCACCCAGGGCCAACTCGGACTCCCCCTTCAAGGTGGCTCTCACTTCTTTATCATTATCATTAGCGTTATTCGTTGCCTTCGAATTCACCCCCTCCACTTCTGTGTCGGCTGCGAGGTCAATTAAAGGATTAAAACGATTGTGAGTTTCAACTGTGTAGCTAGCTTCCTCGTTATTTCTGCTACAGTTAAGAAAGAAGGAATCAATCTTGGACTGTTTAGACCTCGAGGGAGGCATTGCCTCATCCAAGTCCCTTGGCCGCTTGCCCATAGTGGAGATAAGGAGAAATATCCGCAATAATATCTTAATGCACCTTAGAGAGCGTTGAAGGAGGCAGGGAAGTGGTGAGTAGTGAGCGAAGGAAGGAAAGTGGGTGGAGTTCGTTGCTTACTTACAATTCTCAGTCATTTGTCCAAGCTTCTCTCGTCTCTAAAACAATTTGATATTTCTTTCCTTCAAAGTATGACTCACTACCTGCCCCCCTCCGCCGGGTGGATATAAAGTCCAGGAATCAAAGCAGGCAATCAATCTCAGGAGCCACTCCTTTAGGCATTTGTTGATGGGGGAGGCCGACTCGGTCAGTAGCACAGCAGCAAGCCAATAAAACAATAAAACTATAAAACGCTGACTAGGAAAAACAGGGACAGTGGTGAGGTGATAAGGCAGCCACTAAATCATTAAAATAAATCATTAAAACTGTAAAATTAGAGTCCAGGAAGGCTAAAGACCTACTTAAAATCTTAATTGAAGGCAGGCGAACCTGACTATGCTGCTATCTCCGTCGCCATCTTGTTTCAAAATAATTATATACCGGTGTGGAATGGAATAAAAAAAGACCTGGAGGTGTGGGGAAGGATGACGTTATCTTTCTGGGGTAGAATTTCAATGATCAAGATGAGTGTGCTTCCAAAGATGTTATTTTTATTTCAGACTATCCCAATTATTAAGGGGGTAGCGATCTTTAAAGAGTGGCAAAGAACAATTTCAAGATATATCTGGCAGAGCAAGAAGCCGAGAATTCAATTTAAGTTATTAACAGATGCGAAAGAAAGAGGAGGCTTCGCTCTGCCAGACTTGAAATTATATTATGAAGCATCATGTCTTTGTTGGTTGAAAGAGTGGATAAAATTAGAAAACACAGAATTGTTAGATTTGGAAGGATTTGATAACAGATTTGGATGGCACGCATATTTATGGTGTGAGAAGAAGAAAAATCATAAAGGTTTTGAGAACCACATCTTCCGGAGAGCTTTAATTGAAATATGGGATAGGTATAAAAACCTATTAGAACCAAGTCATTCAGAACCCCATGGAAATTAGAAAGTGCTTCCAGAGATACTTCAAAAAATTATACACTCAAGGGCCGCAAGATGAGGCTGAGATTAAACAATTTTTGGAAAGAAATGGACTAACAAAGTTGTCACAAAAAAACAGATCAATCCTGAACAACAAAATAACACAACAAGAGATTGAACAAGCCATTCAGAACATGCAACTGGGCAAATCTCCAGGGCCAGATGGCCTGACTTCCAAGTATTACAAGACATTAAAAGACTATCTGATCCAACCAATGATGGAGGTCTGTAATGAAATTATGGAGGGGAAGAGGGCCCCGGAATCGTGGAAGGAAGCTTTTATCACATTGATACCAAAATCTGAAACTGAAAAGACACAACTTAAAAACTATCATCCCATCTCCCTTCTGAATGTGGATTACAAAATATTTGCAGACATTTTGGCAAGTAGACTTAAAAGAGTTCTTAACGAAGTAATCCATAAAGACCAGGCAGGCTTTCTCCCAGGTAGACATATGTTTGCCAATACTAGGAACATTATTGACATTTTGGAACTTTTGCAAACAGATATAAATACAAAAGCAGTGTTAATTTTTATAGATGCGGAGAAGGCCTTTGATAATATTTCTTGGAAATTTATGAAGGGAAATTTAAAAGAAATGGGAGTGGGACGGGGGTTTGAGAATGGGATTGATGCAATATATTCAGAACAAAAGGCCAAATTGATAGTTAACAATGTGGTTACAGAAGAGTTCAAAATTGAAAAAGGAACACGACAAGGCTGCCCGATCTCCCCCCTGTTATTTATCTCAGTTCTGGAGGTGCTCTTGAACATGATCAGAGGGGACCGGCTGGTGGAAGGGATTCAGGTCGGAGCGAAACAATATAAACTTAAAGCTTTTGCAGATGACCTAGTTTTGACCCTGCAGGAGCCAGAATCTAGTACGAAAAGAGTATTACAACTGATTCAGGACTTTGGTCGGGTGGCGGGATTTAAATTAAACAAACAGAAAACCAAGGTGCTGGGAAAAAAATTGACAGATACAGAGTCAGAACGGTTTCAGAGAGAAACAGAACTAACTATGGTTAAAAAGGTAAAGTACCTAGGGGTAAACATAACAGCAAAAAATCTGAGTCTATTCAAGGATAACTATGAAAAATGTTGGTCTGAAATTAAGAGAGACTTGGATAGTTGGACAAAATTGAAGCTTTCTTTGTTAGGCCGAATTGCTGCTATTAAGATGAATGTATTGCCAAAAATGTTATTTTTGTTTCAAACACTACAGATTGTGGACAAAACGGAGTGCTTCCGGAAGTGGCAGAAAGATATATCTAAATTTGTCTGGCAGGGCAAAAAGCCCAGAATTAAGTTTAAGATATTAACAGATGCGAAAGAAAGAGGGGGCTTTGCCCTGCCAGACTTAAAGTTGTACTATGAAGCCGCAGCTTTCTGCTGGCTAAAAGACTGGCTACTTCTCGAAGACACTGACGTACTGGACCTGGAAGGTTTCAACAATGCTTTTGGTTGGCATGCATACTTATGGTATGACAAAGTTAAGATCAATAAGGCCTTTAAGAACCATATTGTCAGGAAAGCAGTGTTTAATGTCTGGACAAAATATAAAGACTTATTGGAAAATAAAACTCCAAGGTGGCTTTCACCTCTGGAGGCTAAGGCCCGAAAAAGACCCAATATGGAGGCCAAATGGCCAAAATATTGGGAAATATTAGAAAAAGATGGAGACAATTGGAAATTGCAGAGTTTGGAGAAAATGAAGGATAAGGTGCGAGACTGGTTACATTATGCTCAGATTAAAGAAGTTTTTAAAAATGACAAAAAGTTAGGGTTCCAGGTGGAGAAATCGAAGCTAGAAACAGAATTGTTAGAACCAAAGACCAAGGTACTATCTAGAATGTATAACTTGCTGTTAAAATGGAATACACAAGACAAAATGGTTAAATCGGCTATGATAAAATGGGCACAGGACATTGGGCATAACATTATGTTTGAGGACTGGGAAAGGTTGTGGACCACTGGGCTGAACTTCACCGCATGTAATGCTCTGAAGGAAAATGTAATGAAAATGATATATAGATGGTACATGACCCCAGTTAAACTTGCCAAAATATACCATTCGTCTGATAATAAATGTTGGAAATGTAAAGAAAATGAAGGAACATTCTTTCACCTCTGGTGGACATGCCCTAAGGTGAAGGTCTTCTGGGAAATGATATATAATGAGCTGAAAAAGGTATTTAAGTATACCTTCACTAAGAAACCAGAGGCCTTCCTTCTGGGTATTGTCGGCCAGAAGGTGTTAAAGAAGGACCAAACATTCTTTATGTATGCAACAACGGCAGCAAGGATACTCATCGCAAAAAACTGGAAAACTCAAGATCTACCCACACTGGAAGAGTGGCAGATGCAACTGATGGACTATATGCAACTGGCCGAGATGACTGGCAGAATCCGTGACCTGGGAGAAGAGAAGATGGAGGAAGACTGGGAGAAATTCAAGATGTATCTACAAAAACATTGTAATTTGGTTGAATGTTAAGAAGGATGCTAGATTATAAAAAATTGGCCACCACTAAATTAGATTTGAATTTGATGATAAGTGAGACTAAAGAAAATATAAATTTTTTTGGAAGAAGTGCTAGATTATATTTGAATGAGTGGACATGAGATTGTAAACAAGTTGATAATTTGTTTGGAAAAAACTTTTAACGATGTAAATGGGAGCGGGAGACGCGAGGGAGTCCAAAGAAGTGATGAAATTATGTCTGTGATAGAAGTAAGATTGTTTATTATTTGTGCATTTATATTTAAAAACTTTAATAAATATTTATAATAATAAAAAAAAACCTATTAGAACCAAGAGTCCCACACTGGTTATCTCCGTTAGAGGTTATGAGTGTAAAGAAAATCAATATGAGAGGGAGTTGGATTACATATGGCGAGTTGATAGTGAAAGAAGGAGGAAAATGGAAAATGGAACATTATGAACAAGTAAAAAAGTATGTATATGATTGGTTGCATTATTTTCAAGTAAATGAAATGTTTTAAAAGGATCTTAGAGAGAATGGATATGTTGAAAAAGATTCAAAATTTCAAATAGAAATAATAAATAATGATTGTAAAATTTTATCAAAAATGTATAAAATGTTGTTGGAATGGCATATGAAGGACGAGGAAGTCAAGTCAGTTATGATACATTGGGCTAGAGAGTTTGGATATAATATACAACTAGATGATTGGGTGAAAGTATGGAAGGAAAATATAAAATTTACAGCATGTACTGTGTTAAAGGAAAATGTTATGAAAATGATATATAGATAGGTATATTACTCCGGTCAAATTAGCGAAAATATATAAAACCTGTAATAAGTGTTGGAAATGTAAAGAAAAAGAAGGGACATTCTATCATATGTGGTGAGAATGTAAGAAGGTGAAGGGTTTCTGGGAGATGATATATAATGAATTGAAAAAAAATGTTGAAATATACATTTGTAAAGAAACCAGAAGCTCTTCTATTAAGAATAGTAGGAAATGAAATAAATAGAAAGGACTGTAAACTTTTCCAATATGCAGTTACAGTGGCGAGAATATTAATGGCCCAAAGATGGAAACAGGAGGAAGTACCGACCCTGGAAGAATGGAGAACGAAAATGATGGACTATGCAGAACTGGACAAATTAACTGGGAAGATTAGATATCAACGAGACCATAAGTTCATCAAGGACTGGGGAAAATTTGTAGAGTATCTGAAAAAATATATGTGATGAACAAACAACGTTCGTGGGATTTCAAGAAGCTCTGTGAAAGGTTGAGGAGTATTGTAAAAAAGAAAAATAAGATTGGGAAGGTATATAAAAAGGCAGTATTAAATTTAGGAAATGCGTAACTAAAATTTAACTACGGATGATTGGCAGATAAGCTGAAGGAAGTCCATAATATATAATTTGTGATAAACCTTTGGTATGGTATCATATGTATATTGTATTGAAAACTAATAAAAACTTTTATATAAAAAAAACAGAACAGGCTGCTCTGCGCAAGCCGTGGGAGGGCTCCCGCGGCTTGCGCAGAGCTACCCGAAGCCCGGGCGCAACTGCTCAGCGCACCCAGGCTCCGGGGTGCAGGCAGCTCTGAGCAAGCCGTGGGAGCTTGCGGATAGCTTCTTGAAGCCTGGAGAGTGAGAGGGGCCGGTGCGCTCCAGGCTTCAGAGAAAGCCTGCATTCGCCCCATAGGATGCACACACATTTCCCCTTCATTTTTGGAGGGGAAAAAGTGTGTCATATAGGGCAAAAAATACGGTATATTCATAAAGACCAGGCAGGATTTCTGGAAGTCATATGAAAGACAACATTAGAAATGTTGTGGATATTTTGGAAAAGTTAGAAGCAAGAAAGAGCTGTAAAACAATGTTAATGTTTATTGATGCAGAGAAAGCCTTTGACAATGTTTCTTGGAGTTTTATGTTACATAATTTAGAGAGTATGGGGATAGGTCAGGATTTTCTAAATGGTATTAAAGTGATCTATCTAGAACAAAAAGCTAAAATTATTGTAAATAATGTGGTTTCAGAGGAAATTAGAATTGAGAAGGGAACCAGACAAGGGTGCCCACTTTCCCCTCTGTTGTTTATTTCAGTACTGGAGGTCTTGCTAAGTATGATTAGAAAAGATGAACAAGTTAAAGGTATTACAGTAGGTTCGAAACAATATAAATTAAAAGCCTTTGCTGATGATCTAGTTCTGACATTACAAGATCCAGACTCCAGTGCAGTCAAAGCACTGGAGCTGATACAAGAATTTGGTCAGGTAGCAGGATTTAAATTAAACAAGAGCAAGACCAAAGTAATTGAGAAAAATCTGGATAATGAAGAAAGGAAACTATTACAAGAAAAAAAAACGGGCCTAGACTTTGTGAAAAAAGTTAAATATTTGGGGGTGAACCTGTCTGGAAAAAATTTGAATTTATATAAAGATAATTATGAGAAATTATGGAATGAAATTAAAAGAGATTTAGAGATATGGTCAAACCTAAAATTGTCATTAATGGGCCGGATTTCTGTGATTAAGATGAATGTGCTGCCAAAGATGCTTTTCCTGTTTCAAGCCCTCCCAATTATAGATAATGCGAAATGCTTTAGAGAATGGCAGAAAACACTCTCTAGATTTATCTGGCAGGAGAGGAAACCCAGAATTAAATATAAATTACTTACGGACTCTAAAGAAAGAGGGGGATTTTCCCTGCCTGATTTAAAAATCTATTTTGAAGCTGCTGCACTTTGTTGGATTAAAGAATGGATGCAATTAGAAGATACAGCTCAATTAGATTTGGAGGGATTTGACAGTGTGTTTGGTTGGCATGCATATTTATGGTATGACAAGGTAAAGGCACATAACGCATTTAAAAACCATGTAATTAGGAAATCGTTGTATAATGTTTGGATAAAATATAAAGATCTCTTAGAAAGAAAGAAGCCCAGATGGCTTTCACCAATGGAGGCAAAGGCCCAGAAAAAATTAAATATGGACACCAAATGATTGAAATACTATGATTTATTAATAGAAGAAGAGGAAGGTTACAAATTAAAACCATTGGATCAAGTTAAAGATAAACTAAATTGGTTACATTACCACCAGATCAATGAATTGTATAAATTGGATAAGAAAAATGGTTTTGCTTTTGAAAAATCCAAGTTGGAGACGGAGTTGTTGGATACTAAAGGTAAAAATTTATCTAAAATGTACAAGCTTTTGTTGGAGTGGCATACAAAAGATGAACAAGTTAAATCTGTGATGATAGATTGGGCAAGAGATGTAGGACATAATATAATGTTTGAGGATTAGGAAAGATTATGGAAGAAAGGGGTCAAGTTCACCGCATGTACTTTGTTAAAGGAAAATATAATGAAAATGATGTATAGATGGTATTTGACTCCTGTAAAATTAGCAAAGATATATCATAATTGTGACAATATATGTTGGAAATCCCACAGGAGACAGGAGACGGATGTGACGTTAGTGGTTTCCTGTTCCTTTGTTTGTTTCAGTTGCTCTCTGCTTTCATAGAGAGAGGATGTATTTTTCTTTGCTGTCTGCTTAGCGAGAAATAAAACTCTTTAGCCATGTAGCCATAAATCTCATCACTTCCATGTGCTGCTTTGATTCTCTGCTGAACGGGAATGTGCCTGAGGCCTTATCAAAGGTTCAGGCAGTTAATTATCGTTGGGGGCGATTCCGGAGGAAAATGAGCTTTATCAGCTTGGCCGAGCGGAGATCCCGACATTTTTTGGTTCCGGGCCCAGATGAACGGAATGGAACTTATCTTCTCTGTGTGTCAAGAAAATTGATGAGAGGTATGTGCTCAAGCCCTGGGAAGCCTGCCAGTCCCTAATTAATGGCAATAAGGGGTAGACTTTGGACTTCTAGCCAAAGCACTAACCGGCTGCGGCTGAAGGGTGCTTTTGGAATGCAGCTGCTGGTAAACAGACTCAGCCTGCTTTAAGGACACAAGATGGCTAGTCCAAGAGTAACAGAGGCTCTTGAATTTGTGATGGGAATTCCAAAGCTCTCAAAAAATAACTATCAGAACTGGGTGCAGTATGCAGAAGCTCTGCTAAGAAAAGAGGGTCTGTTTAATGTGATATCAGACGACCCCCCCCAGATCCAGTAACCAAAGAATGGGAGGCTAAGGATTCCAAAGCAAGGGGAACTCTGACGCTTATCGTGTCTCCTGAAGAGTTATGTCTTTTGCGTGACAAGGCCTCAGCCAGAGAGATGTGGGACAGTCTGCAAGAGTCACATTTGAGAACAGAAGTGAGTGCTTCTTTGTTCTTTTATGCCAAGTTGCATGATATGGCACTTGGTGATGGAGCAGACGTACATGCTCACCTCATGGAAATGCAGAATCTCAGGCATGAGTTGCAACAGCGTGGAATCAATTTTCCAGAGGCTGTGTATTCCTTCATGATTCTACATTCTTTGGGTTCAAGTTGGGAAGCGATTGCCAGCCAGCTTGTTGTTTTGCCTACTGCTCAGCTAACGGCAGCGCATGTTACTGCTGTGGTGTTGAATGAAGAGGATTGGCATAATGCTAGCTGCATCACCAAGGGGGAGTCCTCACAGACGTCATCCCAGAATGCAGTGCAACCACTAGATGGTGCCAAAGCTTTGAAGGCAGTGAAATGCTACTTGCGTGGACGTCTAGGCCATGTGAAGAGGGATTGCAAATATCCCAAGGCCAAGGCAACAGAGCAACGCAGCGAAAGCTCAACGTGTGAAAAAGGCAAAGGCAAAGGTCTGAAGTCCAGGACAATGCAACACAAGGCCATGGTCTCACGATTCACTCCAGAAGTCCAGAAGACGTCTAGATCTTTCTTCATCGTCGACTCGGGAGCGACCCAGCACATCTGCAAAGACAAACACCTGTTTGTGTCCTTTACTCCACAGGAAGGTGCGATTCTCCAAGCGGATGACCACACAATCTCCAGTCAAGGCTATGGAACGGTTGTTCTTCACAGCTTGGATGCATCGATACGCAACATTCTTTTTGTTCCAGATGCTGCACACACCCTAGTGAGTGTCTCGCAGCTGACTGAACAGGACATAGACGTTTCCTTCAAAAAGAGGAAGTGCACCATCACCAAGAAACATGACTTTGTTTTTTTTTTTAATGATATTTATTAAGTTTTACAAAAGGTAAAAAGACAACAAACAACAAACATCAAAAATACAAACAACATCAAAAATCATAAAGAGAAAAAAAAAGAAAACATAAAAAAGATTCAACCTAGTAATAAAAATTAAAAAGAAAACTCTGGTTCATTTTAATAGTCTTCGAAACCTTATTTTTCTTACTTCCTCCCACCTTCCCTTCTTGTATTCCACTTTAAAAGTTTTTTCAGCAAGCTCATTCATATTCATTTTCATCCTTTATCTTTCCCTTTGTACTCTTACTTATCTTAATCGCTAGAACCCCATCATTTCATTTACACTGCCCTTAGCACTCATAGATTTTACAATAATTTTGTAGATAAACTTTAAACTTCTTCCAATCTTCTTCCACCAACTCTTCTCCTTGATCTCGGATTCTGCCGGTCATTTCTGCCAATTCCATATAGTCTATTACTTGTATCTGCCACTCTTCCAAGGTGGGTAGATCTTGTGTCTTCCAGTGTTTTGCGATGAGTATTCTTGCTGCTGCTGTAGCATACATAAAAAAAGTTCTATCCTTCTTTGACACCAATTGGCCAACCATACCCAGAAGAAAGGCCCCTGGTTTCTTTAGAAAAGTATATTTAAATACTTTTTTCAATTCATTATATATCATTTCCCAGAAAGCCTTAATCCTCGGGCAGGCCCACCAAAGGTGAAAGAAAGTTCCTTCCGTTTCTTTACATTTCCAACATTTGTTATCAGGCAAATGATAGATTTTTGCTAGCTTGACTGGGGTCATGTACCACCTGTAAATCATTTTCATAATATTCTCTCTTATGGCACTGCATGCCGTAAATTTCAAACCGGTGGTCCACAACCGTTCCCAGTCAGCGAACATGATGTTATGACCAATATCTTGTGCCCATTTTATCATAGCGGATTTAACCATTTCATCCTCAGTATTCCATTTCAGCAGCAAGTTATACATTCTCGACAATACCTTGACACTGGGTTCTAACAATTCTGTTTCTAGCTTCGATTTTTCCACCTGGAAGCCAATTTTCCTGTCCAAATTATATGTCTCTCTTACTTGAAAATAATGTAACCAATCACGCACCTTATCTTTAAGTTTCTCATAGCTCTGCAATTTCAATTTATCTCCCTCTTGCTCCAAAATTTCCCAGTATTTTGGCCAGTTAGTTTCCATGTTAAGTTGATCCATTTTGAATCAAAAGGGAAGCTGTGCTGCAAACTGCTTGAAACGGCAAAAAGTTAGAGCCAACCTTTCCCCTAAATATCTGTGCACCCCGGACAAGGGGGAAAGACGTGAATCAGAGATTCTGGTACAAAATCCCCTCAGATACAGGCTAAATTAATCCACAGAACAGGAAGAGCAAAACCACAAAATGTCCAAGCTCCCTGTCCTGTCATAACTGGGGGAAAGGTTAGACAGAGGAAAGCAGAACTAGAATCCGGTGCTGACCAAGGTTTGACCGGGGGTCAAGTAGCGTGACAACCGCTTGCTGATTGGCTGATTCTCGCTGACAATATTGTGAATCCTTCCTGATTGTCTCATGATCAATGATTGCTGTGTTCTGCTCAGGTATAAAGACCTCTGGATTTCTGTCAATCGGGGTTCCCAGTTCTTTGGAAAATATTCCAACTGGGTACCTTATTGCCTGGCAATAAACCTCACCTTCTTATTCTCCATTGCTGTCTGGCTGATCTATATTTTAACACATCGCGAGTATCCATTTGCTTCATTTGGTGCCGTGACCGGATCAGACAGGCCAGTAGGGTTTTTTTTACCCAAAAGAGCCTCGCTCGGTTCTTGCAGGGGGGGCGTGTCGGGGACCTTGTTCACTCCAGGTGCCACTCGGACATCATTTCCGAAGGAGGGGGGCAATCGCCTCGGCCCGGATCCCCGGCAAGACGGAGGCAAGGACCGAGGAAGGAGAATCTGAACGTGAGCCGACAGGAAAAGCGCGCCACGGAAGGAACTCACGGTGAGTTGAGATAAAAATGAATGCTTGATCAACACTCGGGCGACCCACTAGTAACCTCCCGTTAAAGGGAAAAGGATTCCCAGAAGGGAAAGGGAGGAGAAGCTGGGTGAGCCCAAAGGAGGGAATAAGGGAGTTTCTGCAGGAAAAGGTTAGGAAAAACAAAAAACAAAACAGCTGTGTGTGTGTGTGGATTTCTCTGCCAAAGTTGTTTCGCCGCAGGCAAAGGGGGGGCGAAAAGGGCGGTGTGTGTGTGTATGATCGAATGGAAGAGTGTCCCGGGACTTGTGGTTGAATGAGTAAGGACTGTGATATAAAAAGGAAGAGTTACAGATAGGTAGCCGTGTTGGTCTGCCATAGTCAAAACAAAACAAATTCCTTCCAGTAGCACCTTAAAGACCAACTAAGTCAGTTCTTGGTATGAGCTTTCGTGTGCATGCACACTTCTTCAGATACACTTCTTCAGATACACTTCAGATACACTGTGTATCTGAAGAACTGGTATGAGCTTGGTATGAGCTTTCGTGTGCATGCACACTTCTTCAGATACACTTCTTCAGATACACTTCAGATACACTGTGTATCTGAAGAAGTGTGCATGCACACGAAAGCTCATACCAAGAACTGACTTAGTTGGTCTTTAAGGTGCTACTGGAAGGAATTTGTTTTGTTTTGATAAAAAGGAAGAGTGTTTGAAAAAAAAAAAAAGGAGAAAAGGGTTCTGAATGAGCGCAGAAAGGCAAAAAAAAAAAAAGGGGGGAAGTGTGCTGTGGGTTTCCTTGTCCTATTTTTGAAACTGCCTAGCTAAAAGCTTGCCTGGCGAAGAGGGAAAGTTTTTGCAAAGAACAACTATGGGGGGAAAATGTTCAAAACCAGTTCAAGCCTGTACACCCCTAGAATGCATGTTAGAAAATTTTAAAAGAGTTTTTCCAGAAGAACCAGGAGAGGTCAAACCAAGTAAGGAGGGTTTAAAGAAATATTGCCAGCAGATTTGGCCCCAACAGGTCAAAAATTGGCCACGGGGAGGTACCTTCAGGATTGAGTTATGTCAAGCAGTTATGGACTCAATAATGTAGAAACCGGATTTGCTTAAGGAGCAGTTTTATTATATTTCAAAATGGACTACTGTTTGTTTGAAAAATCCGGACTGGCTCAGGATAAAGGGGAATAATAGCAGCTGTGAGATTTTTGCTGTAAGACAGGAAGCCAGGAAAACCACAAATTCTTCTGCAATTGACAGAAAAATTTATGTTGCTCCGCCAGAGGAGGAAGGAATCCCTCCACCGCCATACAATTATAGCAGCACAAATCAAGCAATGCAGCCGCCTTCAGGGCAAGTGTTGCCAAGTCAAAATGCAATGGCAGGACAAGCCCAACAGATACCTGTGCCCAGCCCATCTCAGCTGGCGGTAAATAACTCTCAACAAGCTTCACAGGCAGCCCCACCTTTTCAAGCAACGCTGGATGTGCCTAGCCTTCCAGATTTGCCTTCCCAGCCAAATCAAGCGGCTGCCTTAGATCAAAGCACGTTACCCTCCCCTCCCGAGGAAAAATTCAACCAGGACATGTCAGTCAGGCAGACACAGACAGAGGGAGCGGAAGGAGGAACCAGTACATTTCAAATGTCTGGAGCATGGGGGGAACAAACTAATTCATTAAGAACCCCAGGAAGCCATGACAGTTCAAATTTATGGAAATTAATGGATGCAATTACAGATTCTGGCCAAAAATTGGTTCTGAAAAGGAGAGAAAGTGATTTGCCTAGCACATCTCAAAGCCCAGCCTCGCCTCAGTTTCCTAAAGGAGGTTATTACTTACGTAATAACAAAGGGGCACCAGCGCCAATGCTTCCCCTAAGGGCTGTATTGGGGCCCCAAGAGCCACGACCTGTAGATGCAAATGGAAGACCGAGTGGCCCTTGGCCTGAAAGGACAAGGACTCTCCAATATGTTCCCTTTACAACCACTGATTTATTGAATTGGAAAACACATACGGTACCCTTTTCAGAAAAACCCCAGGCCATGCTGGATTTAGTTGCTTCCATTATGGTAACCCATCTGCCTACATGGCAAGATTGCAGGCATCTTTTGATGACCCTTTTCACCTCTGAGGAAAGGAGGAGAATTGATACTGTTAGGGTGTGAAACCTAAGACGCTGGCAAGTTAGCAATGTCATGTGACTTTAAGTAGTCAAGCTCGTTAAGTTGTTAAGTTGCTCAGTATATAAAGAGTGTTTGTTTTCTCTGCCTGTGGGGCGTGAAGCAAAAATGTCTGAAAGCTCCGGAGGTGTTTCTGTTATCTTTCTGCAATAAACCTGTCTTTGGAAAGACAGGCTTCCCTGTGTCGTTACTTCTTTGCTGCTGAGACTCTGAAGCTTGTACTGCAACAAGAATCTCTGCACTGGACTTAATTAATGCTCTGCAAAGAGAACTGTTGCTGGTTGCGCAGCGGAAGCGTTTACTGGACCAGTACACAAACTCTCTTACACTGCAGATAACAATCTCAAGGGCCAGGTACCAAATTCTGAAAACAATCCAGATGCTTGGGTCCGTGCCAGATATCCACTTACAGATCCAGGGTGGGACCCTGATAGGGATAAGGACGCCTTGGACAATTATCGGCAGGAAGTTGTAAAGGCTATAAAGGGAGCTGCCAGGAAGCCCACCAATATTTCTAGGGTTGCTGAAATCGTTCAACAGAATGATGAATCTCCTTCTCATTATTTGGAACGCTTGATGGAGGCATATAGAATTTATACCCCCTTTGATCCAGAAGCCCCAGAAAGTAAGCAAATGGTAAATGCGGCATTTGTGGCTCAGAGTGCTACGGACATTAAGAGGAAATTACAAAAGTTAGACGCTTTTGAAACATTGCAAATGGATCAGCTCCTAGCAATCGCTCAAAAGGTTTTCTTGAACAGAGAGAATGAGGTTAAGAAGGACAGAGTTCGGGAAATGAAGCAAAAGGCAGTGTTTTTGGCTGCAGCCATCAGCCAAGGATCGGCATTTGTTTTTTTTTTTAATAATAATTTTTATTGGGTTTTCACATTTTTTAGAGACAAACACACGTTACAAAACACAGACACAAAAGTTACAACAAAAACAAAACAAATATCATCACCACACCTTATTTTCTTAACCTTGTTCCCCGGACTCCCCCCCACCCCCTCTTCATACATCCCTATTCCCATAATTCGTTCAGCAAATTTTAGTTTCTTCTTCTTAACCTATAATTGATATTTTTAAATATATCTCTTCATAATTAGCCCGATTTCTCTTGTCCCCAGTTCTTATAAACATTTAAATTTTTCCCTAAGGTCGGCGTAGATTCCCTTCCCTCGATTTCCCATTTTTAAATATAGACCCTATTCACCCAACCCAAAATTTATCATCGTTCTTACCCTTCTGTAACTAAATAGCAATAATAAAGATATTTCCCCCTCCCCCCTTCCCAGGTTCTGATCCCTTTTCAAATAAAAATCAACCATCATTTTCAGCCCGGATTCCTCACGTCGAGAGCCCGGTCGGCGCCAGCGTTTGATGGCGGTCCTAGCCTCGAGCTCCGAGGCAGGACTGCTCCGTAAGTTCGGGTCTTACCCGCTACGGCAAGCGGGGGACCCCTAAAATCACAGGCGCTGAAGCCTGTGAGCAAGGAGATTCGGTGGGCACCTTTGCGCCCCCCCGGCATCGTGAAAGAGCCTTTTTAAAGGCTCCGGAGCGGCATCGGGGTGAGCGCGGTGCTGAGGATCGCTACCCAGCTTACGGAGTGAAGCCGCGTCGCCATTAACGGAGAGCGCCGATTCCTTTCTGAAACTAAAGATTGGCAACAACAATACCCGTGAGTAAGAACGCAAAATTAAAAACGGGACTTAAAAATCTAGAAGATTTGGCTGAAAACGGGAAGGCAAAAATTAAGGAAGTCAGCCTCCCGGATCTGCATGATTAACGGAGCAATGAAAGACTGAGCTGTGTTTAAACGGACTTTCCTTTTAACTCTTATTAAACCAGACATCGAAAGGATCTCCCCCCTGTAGTGCAGGAGAAGGGGGGGAGGAAACAGAATTAATTTAACCTGCAAAAGAAAGGGATAAGGAATAAAAAACCTCTGCTGCTGACACTTCTGGTCAGGCTGCCGGAGCAGCGATCGCCTGAAAAAGGAACTGTCAAGTGAGCTGTCAAAAGACAGTGGCTACAAAATAAGACTTATTTGAAACATATTAACGGGACTTTGGTGGATTACAATTTTAACAGTAAAGTGCTACAAATTAAAGACTCTTAGTGGGACTTTTGCCTTTGGACTTTCTGTTTCTTAGTTGTGGGTGCCTTTGGATGGTTACAATTTCCTCCTCTAGAGGGCTTTAGTTGTATTACGGTGTATCCAGCGGGATTTTCCACTTGCAACTTTCCTGTGTGAATGACCTTGAGTTATGAGCAACCCGCCAGAAGAAATTTCAACAAGAAGTAAAACAAAGCAGGCTCAAAAACAAGCTCAAAAAAGAGGCTCTTTATCAGGAGCAGCAGCTGCACAAGAAAAAATAACAGCAGCATCAATGGAGTCAATGACACAGGCTCTGCTCAAAATAAATCAGTCATTAGAAGTACTCACCAAGCAATCTGCAGAACTTACTAAACAGTCTACAGAGAACTCTAAGAAACTGACGGAGCTGACAACAAGACTAGACCTGAACACAACAACAATCTCATCTAATACAGATTCTATAAACCGTTTGGTTCAAGAGTCTACGGAAACAAGGAGAATAGCTGAGAGTGCTAGGTCTACTGCTGAAGAAACCAAAGGAAAGTTTGCGCCTATTGCAAAAAAAGTACATGAACATGATACAGCATTAGCCCTACTAGAACTGGAAAGGAAAAGCAAGAACCTGAAATTAAGACTGGTTCTAGAAGAGGAAGAGGACAAGCTTGGGGAATTCCTCACAGATAAATTTCAAGATTTTTGGAATGATGAGTTAGATGGAGAAGAAGATGAATTTGTGATAACCTCAGCCTTTCGGATTGGCAGGAAGCAAGGGAAGAAGCCAAGAGACTGTTTAATTACCTTGGGATCAAAGGAACAAAGAGACAAAATACTGAACCTACATTTCCAGAAGGCCTTGGTCATTAAAAATTCTCAGATCCAGATTTTTAAGGATATTCCTAAATACTTTTTGGAGGTTAGATCTCAATTTAAAGAATTAGTTGATCTACTTAAACAGAATAATATCCCATTCAGGTGGGAATTTCCACAAGGGCTGTCCTTTAACTTTAAAGGGAAGAAAATTAAAATAAAAACAAACCAGGATAAAGAACTCTTTTTGGAAAGAAATCAAGAGGATCTTCAGAAAGGAACTGTTAGTGAGGGGGAAGTACCGGACATTTCAAATCTATCATTTGGACTGAACCGAGCACCGACCGAGGAGGAACAACAACTTGGTGCAGTCGGTGGAAGAGCTACCCAGTAACAAAAATGTCTCTGCAACTCTTCAGCTGGAATTGTAATGGTTTGAACCACCCTCGAAAAAGGGGTCAAGTATTTCATCTATTAAAGAAGGAACATCTAGATGTAATCTGTCTACAAGAAACTCACATTGCCAGGATACATAGAAAACTTTTAACAAATAAGAGATTAGGACAAGAATTTATTTCATCAGATAGAGTTAAGAAAAGAGGAGTTGTGATCTATGTCAAGGAAAAATTTGAACCAAAACTGATCTTTAAGGATGACCAAGGAAGATACCTGGCAGTGGAAATTCAAATTCATGGAGAAAAGATTTTGATTGTTGGAGTTTATGCACCAAATGAGGGGAAGGCTGAATTCTTCAAGAAGTTGCATGAGACTTTAATGGACTTTTTGGATTTTAAAATTATAATGATGGGTGATATGAATGGAGTCGTCTCCACAAACATGGACAAGGCCCAAAGACAAACAATATCTAATGATGGAAGACTACCAAAGACATTCTTCGAACTGACTGACACTATGGACCTGATTGACATTTGGAGAACTAGGAACCCTCTGGAAAGGGAGGGGACCTTCTTCTCTGAAGCAAAAATGACATGGACTAGAATTGATCAAATATGGACTTCTAGTAATCTGGCATCAAAAGTTAAAAAAATAGAAATCTGCCCAAAGACCTGTTCTGACCACAATGCTGTCAAGATGGAAATGAAACTGACAACAGCTGGAACCTTTAGATGGAGAATGAATGACACTCTTTTTGGAGATGAAGAAATTTGTAAAAAGGCCCAAAAGACACTTAAAGACTACTTCGAGATTAACCTGAGATCAGACACTGAAAAAAGAGTTATTTGGGATGCAAGTAAAGCCGTGATGCGTGGCTTCCTAATACAACAGAATTCAATAAAGAGGAAAAAACAGAATGAGAAGAAAGAGAAAATTTGGAATCTAATAAAAGAAGGGGAGAAGAAATTGAGATCTAAGCCTAAATCTCAAGAGATATTAAGAGAAATAAAATTCTATCAAACACAATATATGGAATTGATGAATCAGGAAATAGAATGGAAAATTAAACAAATGAGACAAAAGACTTTTGAGTCCGCAGATAAATGTGGGAAGCTACTGTCTTGGCAATTGAAAAAGAGGCAAAAATTGAATACAGTGACATCACTCGAAGTAGATGGGAAGTCTATTAATAAACCAAATGAGATAAGTAATTGTTTTCAAAGTTTCTTCAAGAAATTATACAAACAAGGGCCAAAAAACGAACAGGAGATAGAAGAATTTATTGGAAAATACGGCTTACCAAAAATCTCTGAAAATAATAGAAGGAGTTTGAATGAGAAAATTACAGATCAAGAAATAGAGAGCGCCATTCAGGATATGCAGCTGGGAAAATCACCAGGACCAGATGGACTAACTGCGAGATACTATAAAGCACTGAAGGATTGGTTAATACAACCATTGAAAGAAGTTTGCAATCAAATTTTGGAAGGGAAAAAGGCTCCCGAATCGTGGAAGGAAGCATTCATCTCACTTATACCGAAGACAGAAACTGAGAAACATCAAGTTAAGAATTACCGCCCTATATCACTCTTGAATGTGGATTATAAAATTTTTGCAGACATTTTAGCAAAAAGATTCAAAAAAGTTTTGTTAGAGGAGATTCACAGGGACCAAACTGGCTTTCTACCAGGCAGGCAATTGTCAGACAATGTGAGGAATATTATAGACATTTTAGAACTTCTGGAAACTGACATAAATAGAAAAGCTGTTTTGATTTTTGTGGACGCAGAGAAAGCCTTTGACAACATTTGTTGGAGCTTTATGAAGAGGAATCTCCAAGGGATGGGGGTAGGCAAAAACTTTGAAAATGGTATAAGTGCAATTTACTCTGAGCAAAAGGCCAAACTAATTGTAAATGGTATGGTTATGGACGAAATTTCAATAGAGAAAGGGACACGACAGGGATGCCCAATTTCCCCTCTATTGTTTATATCGGTACTGGAGGTTTTCCTAAATATGATCAGAAGAGACCAGCTGGTTAAAGGTATACAGGTCGGAACTAAACATTATAAGTTAAGAGCATTCGCAGATGATCTAGTCTTGACATTACAACAGCCAGAAACCAGTACAAAAAGAGTTTTGGAACTTATTGAAATATTTGGTCAGGTAGCAGGTTTTAAATTAAATAAACATAAGACAAAGGTGTTGGAAAAAAATCTTACGATCGGGGAAAAAGATAGTTTTCAAAGAGAAACTGGTTTGGAAATTACTAAAAAGGTAAAATATCTGGGGGTGAATTTAACATCTAAGAATGTGAACCTATTTAAAGACAATTATGAGAAATGCTGGGCCGAAGTGAAGAAAGATTTCGATATATGGTCAAGATTGAGACTTTCCTTGTTAGGCCGAATTGCTGTTATCAAGATGAATGTATTGCCGAGATTGTTGTTTCTGTTCCAGACATTGCAAATTTTAGATAAGATGGACTGTTTCAAGAAGTGGCAGAAAGATATATCTAAATTTGTCTGGCAGGGCAAAAAACCCAGAATAAAATTTAAGATTTTGACTGATGCAAAGGATAGAGGGGGCTTTGCCCTGCCGGACTTAAAACTTTATTATGAAGCAGCGGCTTTTTGCTGGCTGAAACCATGGCTACTTCTTGAGAATACAGACATTCTGGACCTGGAAGGTTATGATAATAGTTTTGGTTGGCATGCATATTTATGGTATGACAAGGTAAAGGTACATAGAAATTTTAAAAACCATATTGTTAGGAAAGCATTGTATAATGTATGGAATCGATATAAAGATTTGCTTGAAAGTAAAACCCCCAGGTGGTTGTCACCAATGGAAGCCAAGGCGGTAAAAAGACTGAACATGGATACAGAGTGGCCAAAATATTGTGAAATTATAGAATATGATGGTGAAAAGTTGAAACTACAGAGTTTTGAGAAATTGAAACCTAAAGTTCGAGATTGGTTACATTATTTCCAGATCAATGAAACTTTTAAGCAGGACAGAAAACTAGGATTTCAGAAGGAGAGGTCAAAGTTAGAAACAGAATTGCTAGAACCCAATACCAAGAATTTGTCTAGAATGTATAATCTGCTGCTAAAATGGAATACACAGGATGAAACGGTTAAATCAGCTATGATTAAGTGGGCACAGGATATTGGTCATGATATCATGTTTGCTGACTGGGAGCAGTTATGGACCACAGGTATTAAATTTACGGCATGCAGTGCCCTGAAAGAGAACATAATGAAAATGATCTATAGGTGGTACATGACTCCAGTCAAGCTTGCAAAGATATATCATTTGCCCAATAACAATTGTTGGAAGTGCAATGAATGTGAAGGAACTTTTTATCACCTTTGGTGGACCTGCCCAAAGATTAAGGCCTACTGGGAAATGATCTATAATGAAATTAAGAAAATCCTTAAGTGGACATTTGTAAAGAAACCGGAGGCTTTTCTCCTGGGCATGGTCGGCCAATTGGTACCAAAGAAAGATAGGACCTTTTTTATGTATGCAACAACAGCAGCAAGAATCCTTTTGGCGAAGTATTGGAAGACTAAAGAATTACCTACTCTGGAAGAATGGCAGACCAAGGTGACTGAATTTATGGGACTGGCAGAGATGACCGGCAGAATTCGTGACCAGAGGAAAGAGACAGTGGAGGAGGACTGGAAAAAATTTAAAATCTATCTTAAAAATTGTTGTAAAATTTCGGAATGTTAAGATGTCAAGGGATTGGATACAAAGAATTACAGCTATAAATTGAAATTTATAAAATAGAATTTTTTTAAAGAGAATTAAATATAAAAATGGGATGAAGAATTGCTAAAAATTTTTAAAATATGGATGCAGGGAAGGGGAGGTTTGGGGAAGTCGTGTTATGTTTATTTGTTTTTTGTTTATGTTGTAAAATCAATAAAAATTATTTAAAAAAAAAAAAAATATTTCTAGGGTTGCTGAAATCGTTCAACAGAATGATGAATCTCCTTCTCATTATTTGGAACGCTTGATGGAGGCATATAGAATTTATACCCCCTTTGATCCAGAAGCCCCAGAAAGTAAGCAAATGGTAAATGCGGCATTTGTGGCTCAGAGTGCTACGGACATTAAGAGGAAATTACAAAAGTTAGACGCTTTTGAAACATTGCAAATGGATCAGCTCCTAGCAATCGCTCAAAAGGTTTTCTTGAACAGAGAGAATGAGGTTAAGAAGGACAGAGTTCGGGAAATGAAGCAAAAGGCAGTGTTTTTGGCTGCAGCCATCAGCCAAGGATCGGCATTTGTTTTTTTTTTTAATAATAATTTTTATTGGGTTTTCACATTTTTTAGAGACAAACACACGTTACAAAACACAGACACAAAAGTTACAACAAAAACAAAACAAATATCATCACCACACCTTATTTTCTTAACCTTGTTCCCCGGACTCCCCCCCACCCCCTCTTCATACATCCCTATTCCCATAATTCGTTCAGCAAATTTTAGTTTCTTCTTCTTAACCTATAATTGATATTTTTAAATATATCTCTTCATAATTAGCCCGATTTCTCTTGTCCCCAGTTCTTATAAACATTTAAATTTTTCCCTAAGGTCGGCGTAGATTCCCTTCCCTCGATTTCCCATTTTTAAATATAGACCCTATTCACCCAACCCAAAATTTATCATCGTTCTTACCCTTCTGTAACTAAATAGCAATAATAAAGATATTTCCCCCTCCCCCCTTCCCAGGTTCTGATCCCTTTTCAAATAAAAATCAACCATCATTTTCAGCCCGGATTCCTCACGTCGAGAGCCTTTAAGTCCCTTTCAGTTCCTCTCCGTCGATTCTGTTGGAAGTCTCTTGTATCGGTCCTCGAATCTCGAAAGAATCCATTCTTCATCACTCCGGTTTTTCTTCCCTCATAGATGCTTGGTAGGAACTGCTGCCAAAGGTCAACCAGTCTTTCATAATCAAAAGGATAGCCCCAATCATATTTCTTATATCCTTCAAGTTCCTGTGTTGCAGATACTTCAGGGGCCCCCTCCTTCATCCTTAACATCTTTTGCAGTGTTGTAATCCAGATAATCCAATAGTCTTTTCCCTTGCGTTCCACCATTATGGACTTTTTGTTGGTATATTTCAATTGTTCTTTCTCCTCTCCTTGCTCTCTTTCCTCCAATTCTTGATGTATCTTTTCTGTTTCGGCTGCAGATTCCTTTCCTGTCAGTTCCTTCATGCTTTCAGCAGAGTTGCTTGTTCCTGAAGTCAAGGTCATTAATTGTTTGTTCATACTCAGACTCTGCTCTTGCAGTATTCCCACAAGATAAAACATCCTGTTTATCTCTGCCTGTAGTTTTCCTTCTGCCGCCATTGTAGTAGCTTTGGAATCCCCCTAGAGGGATTCTGGTTACTTTGTAAACTTTTTCCAACAGTCCAAATCTTTTTTATTTCTTTCTATCGAGTCTCCAACCACTTTGTTACAATTTAACTTTTAGTTCAGAGAGATATCAGTTAACAAATTTTCAATCTGTCCATTTAACAGTTCTTTTGACAGCTTGTTTTTCTGCACCAGACTTAAACACGGGATTCTCCCTGGTCCCGGGGGGAGGGGGGGTTTCGCAAAAAAAAAAGAAAAAAAAAAGAGAAAAAAAAAGGTTTTCTCCTCACTCTCCAGCACAACACTTCCTTTGTTAAATCGTGGAAGAAGTTTCTTTTATAATGTATAAGTGTATCTTTTCCGCCTTAGTTCTCTGAGCTTTGCTTTAAAATTGTCCGTAGTTAGGGGGGGTGCGGACTCCCTTTTAGCACACCCTCCGATCGTCTCCAATTCAAAGGAAAAATTTCTTAAAGCCAAATTCCATTTACTCACGGGTTAATTCTTTCAGTCCAAATTTCCAGGGAGAAAGTCAGCGCTCTCCGGTCGTGGCTCGCGGCTCCGCTCCACCGAGGTGTCGATCGACTCTCAGTGCCACACCGCCCTCCGTACCCTTTTTCGAGGGTCAGGGGGGGTGCTTAAGGCGCCCACCGAGTCTTCCCGTCTGCAGGCTTCAGCGCCTGCGGTTTCTAAGGGTCCCCGCGTCGCCGGCGCGGCAAGACCCGTCCTCGATGAAGCCGATTCCCTCCGCAGCTCGGAGGAAATCCGCCATTTCCAGATCGCGCTAACCCGGAAGTCTGCAAGGATCGGCATTTGATGCAGGTGCCCAAGGGAGAGGTTCAAGTAGGGCACGTGGAGGTAAAAGTGGAAGGGGAAGAGGACTGCCATTGGGAAGGAATCAATGTGCAATTTGCAGGAAGGAAGGTCATTGGAAGCAAGAGTGCCCTGATGCAAGGGAAGCAGAGGGAGAAGGTGGATTCAGGGATCAGAGGGAACGTGGACGTGAATGGGGATCGCAGAGAGGAAGGATGCAAGCAGGAAGATATGTGAGAAACAGAGGAAGTAGCAGAGATTTTGTTGGATTAGCGCAATTGGAGGAATATGAGAATGAGAATGCATAGGACAGACCGGGCTCAACTCTTTCTTTAGGCTCCCAGGAGCCCATGGTCTCGGTTAAACTGGGGAGCCGTTTAGTAAATTTCATGATAGACACTGGAGCGCAATTTTCGGTGCTCACGAAGCCATTAAAAGCAAAAAGCAACCAAGCAGTGACAATTGTGGGGGCCACAGGCAACAGGGTCCTAAAACCGTTTCTGCAACCTCAAGAATGCCAGATTGGAGGGAAAACACTTACACATCAATTTCTGTATGTGCCTGAATGCCCAATTCCCTTGCTGGGACGTGACTTTCTATCAAAGGTTCAAGCACAGATTACATTCACACCAAAAGGGGCAGAAATGAAATTACCCCAGGCTGCATCTGGGATAGTCACAGTAGAGGTGCCTAGGGAACAGGCATGGAAAATGATGGTGGCTTTGTCAAGTAAAGACTCTCAAAAAGAAATTTCACAGATTCCCAAAAATCTGAGAGCCCCACCTGGAGTATGGGCAGAGGACAACCCACCAGGCATGGCAAAGAATATAGCCCCATTCATAATAAATTTAAAACCAGGGGCAAAGCCGATAGCAACTCGACAATATCCAATCCCAAGACAAGCAGCAGAGGGAATGCAGTTGCATATAGATAAGTTTTTGCAATATGGGCTTTTGGTAAAGTGCCAGTCCAGCTGGAATTCTCCACTTTTTCCAGTGCGCAAGCCGAATTCAGATCAGTTTCGCCCAGTCCAAGATCTGAAAAGGATTAATAATTTAATACAGACTCTGCATCCATGTCTGCCCAATCCTTACAACCTCCTAGGATTGATTCCCTCAGAGGCAACTGTGTTTACAGTATTGGACTTAAAAGATGCATTTTTCTGTTGCCGTGTTGCCTCCCAGAGTCAGCCAATATTTGCATTTCAATGGGAGGATTCTTACAAGGGGACAAAGACTCAGTTAACGTGGACAAGGTTGCCTCAAGGATTCAAGAATTCCCCAACACTTTTTGGTACAGCCCTAGCCCAGGATTTGTCTAAATTCCCTTCAGTACCTGGGAAAACGGTTCTTCTTCAATTTCTGGATGATTTATTGATTGGATGTGACAGCTATAAGACTTGTAAAAAGGCCACAGAGGATTTGCTTTATCTCCTTTGGGAGGCAGGATACAAGGTGTCTCGGAAAAAGGCTCAAATTTGCCAAGAGACAGTGAAATATTTGGGGTTTCACATTTCTCACCAGCAGAGGGCGTTGGGTTGCGAAAGAAAGGAAGCCATATGTGTCATTAAGGAACCCACCAGCCGCAGGCAATTGCGGGGATTTTTGGGGGCGGCAAGCTTTTGCCGTATTTGGATCCCTGATTTTAGCACCCTAGCAAAGCCTCTATATGAAAGCACGAAAGGCAAGGAGAATGCTCATTTCGAATGGCATGCAGAGCAAAGGAAAGCTTTCAATATGTTAAAGTCTAAACTGATGCAGGCTCCAGCCTTGGCTTTGCCAGACCCAGGAAGAGTTTTTTATCTTTTCGTTCATGAGAAATCTGGAATTGCAGAGGGGGTCTTGACTCAAGTATTGGGAAGTTGGAAAAGACCTGTAGCTTATTTGTCAGAACAACTGGACGCAGTGGCAAAAGGATGGCCACCTTGTATGAGATCAGTAGCTGCAACAGCCCTATTGGTCAAAAAGGCATTTAAATTCACCTTTGGACAAGAGATTTATGTGAATGTGCCTCATGCTGTGTTAACATTAATGGAATACAAGGGAAGTTACTGGCTTTCTAACGAGCGAATGGCGAAATACCAAGGGCTTCTATGTGGTAACCCACAAGTACATTTGGAGGTTGTGAACACCCTGAACCCCGCTTCCTTGTTACCCCTTCCTGAGTCAGTGGATCATGAACCTCATGATTGCATTCAAGTAATGGACACAATTTATTCTAGCCGTCCAGATTTGCAGGATGAGCCTTTAAAAGACCCAGATGTAGAATATTTCACTGATGGGAGCAGTTTTGTAAAGGAGGGGCAGAGGAGAGCAGGATATTCTGTGGTTACTCAAAATGAGGTCATTGAAGCGCAGGCTCTGCCAATTTCATCCTCAGCGCAGAAAGCAGAACTTGTGGCTTTAACAAGAGCACTTCAGCTAGCAGCTGGATGTAGTGTAAACATTTACACAGACTCAAAGTTTGCCTTTTTAACATTACATGCCCACGGAGCCTTGTGGAAGGAAAGGGGGCTCATTGGAGCAGAAGGGAAAGCGCTGAAATATGGCCCGGAATTAGAAGCGCTTTTGGAAGCTGTGGGGGCTCCGAGAAAGGTTGCGGTCATACATTGCCGAGGCCACAGCAAGGGAACCACAAAGACAGCTAAGGGAAATCAATTCGCAGATCTGGCTGCGAAACGGGCAGCATTGCTACCACCGCCACCTGCCTCTATAACAGCATCTCTTCTTCCTACAGCAGTTGATTTAGAGCAAATAAAGCCCATCTACACGGAGGCAGAACAGGAATGGGCCCAACAAGAGGGGGCTTACAGAATGCCAACACAGGATGGATGGTTTATCCTTCCAGACCAGCGAATATTTGTCCCAGAGGCCTTGGGCAGGAACATAGTAAAGCAATATCATGAGTCCACTCACTATGGGGCTACGGCATTGCGGGAAAGCCTGAATAGGCAATTTTACATAACCAGGATATCACAGCTGGCGGAAGCAGTATCGCGTGCATGCCTTCTGTGTGCAAAAAATAATCCCAAGCAAGGCCCACTACCTCCACCAGGAATACAGCAAACAGGCTTAATGCCAATGGAGAATTTAATAGTGGATTTCACGGAAATGCCCAAGGCAAAGGGTTATAAAGCGCTTTTGTTTTTTACATGTTCTCTTACAGGCTGGCCTGAGATATATCCAGCTAGAACAGAAAAGGCCCAGGAAATAGTAAAGCGCCTCTTAACGGAAATCATTCCAAGGTTTGGTCTACCAAGGTGCATAGGCAGTGACAATGGTCCGGCTTTCATTGCATCAATTGTGGATGGGGTATGCAAAGCATTGCAAATACAATGGAAACTGCATGCGGCATATAGACCTCAAAGTTCAGGAAAAACAGAAAGGATGAATCGGACTCTGAAAGCACAATTAGCGAAATTGTGCCAGGAAACTCATTGTAAATGGATAGACATGTTGCCTATAGCTTTGTTTAGGATCAGATGTTCACCAACAAAGAGACTGAAACTTTCTCCGTTTGAACTTTTGTATGGGAGACCACCTCCAATAGCTAGGGGGAAAACAGCAGACTTGACTCAGGTGGGGGGGGGCAGATAACAGCAGAACAAATCCAGGCTCTTTCTCGTGTTTTTCTTGATTTAAACAGGTGGTGTCTCCAGCGCATTCCCATCTGCTTATCCGACCCAGTTCATCCTTTTCGGCCAGGAGACCGAGTGTGGGTACGAGACTGGAAAGACGAACCACTGACCGCTCGCTGGAGAGGTCCCTACACGGTTCTGCTGGCCACACCTACTGCAGTAAAAGTAGCGGAAGTAACCCTGTGGATTCATCATTCTCGTCTGAAGCGGTCTGAGGGTCATTGGAACTGTGAGCTGAACCCGTCTGACCCTCTGAAGCTGAAGCTCACCAGGAAACCTTGCACCTAGCCCCTCCGGAAGCGGGCAGGAGCACGGGCAACGGGACTACAGGTCTGCTCTCACTGCACTTGGAAGCCAGTGAGTCTACGCACACCGGAAGATTTTGGAGCTGCACCAGCGTATGGGAGGACCCCTACCAGTTAAAATTTCAGTCAATCCTAAATTCCAGCCAGACTTTGCTCATAAACCCTTAGTACAAATAACAATAACAAGGGTGGACAAAAAGGGGGACATTCGTGATAAGTGGGTGGATTGGGTAACTGCATACGGTAGTTACATCCCTTTCTTTCTTTCTTTGGGAACTCTACATACCAGATTGGGCACAAGCAGGTCCAAGACAATAGTTTCACAGGCAGAGGGAAGAGTACATGCCAGGGGAACCAAGGAGAGCCATACGAAGCTTCTCCTACCCACCTCCCCAAGGAGCATTTCCCGGTGCTATACTGGTCACGGTAGCTGGTTTTTACTCCACCACCCACAGGCCCCTTCAAGGTAGCAGTTGCAGAGTGTATACAGTGTGAGTTGACCTCACCAGTTCGATCAGAACCTGGGGACCACCAATAAGTCCACTGGGTGCGGCCGAGCGAGAGGCTATATCTCACTAAAGGGTATGTTCTGGTACCTGCTACCTTATATAATTGTTGCAATTTCGCTCCTTCTGGTCCTGATCATTGTATTTTGTGTATACAAGAAGGATCACAGTATTAACATCGACCTAGAGCCAGAACTGATAAGGTTCAACCTTGAAGGCATACATGGGGAAAATGAAAATGAAGCTTCTGTTGATATTGATGTGCTTGTGGCTCCAGAGAGGCCCAATGGTAGTAGGTAATGTCTTTATAAACCATGCTGAACACATGTTCCAGATATATGGGGAGAATGCTACCCTATATTATGAACACCCAAGGAAGGTAGCAGACATGTCCCTTATACCAGGATTAATCAAGGATCCTGATGTTGTTTTGGCAGGCCTACTTTACAATCAGAGTGGTCTCTTTGCAGCCCCACCTACTGAAATGAATGACATCCCCTACCGATATATCAGATATACCAGAACCACAAAAGGTCTATGTTTTTGTTGTCATGCCACTGGAGTATGGAATTCCAAATGGAAGTATTGGCCCCAAGTTAAGTACCTGAAATATACTCAGAGTCGCAAAGTGATTTCATGCTCTTTATTCAGCTCATAGTGGTGAGGAGGAATGAATGAATGTCCCCTCAAAGTATCTGCTTTATATACATTATTTACACAATGGGCTGCACATGATTGGCTAATTCCAGGATTCTACTGTAGGCCAATCAGGTTGTGGATTCACTTCTATCTGGAGCATGATTGGGTGGTTCCTGCTAACCAATCATACTGCTGCATTGTTCTAGGACCAATCAGACTGCTGCATTCTGAATCCTATTGTTCTAGGACCAATCAGACTGCTGCCTTTTGGAGCCTATTGTTCTAGGACCAATCAGACTGCTGCAGTTTGGATCCTATTCAACTCAGTACATAACACCCCTCCCCTCTAAGTTCCAGTCCTGCCCGGAAGGTCGCATTCATAGTCCTCAAGGTACGCCGGTGGCCTACGTGTGCGTTGCGGCCTGGGGTGTTCCCTGGTCCGGGGTTCAGGTTCTGGCTCGTGTTCCAAGGATGGGGCTGTTTGGTCTGGCGCAACCGGCTCGCTCAGTCGTGGTTCTGGTTCCGGTGTCCTTTCGGCCTCGCGGGTCCTCTCTGTATTTACTGATTCTGCCTCTCCTGCTTGCCCCTGCTGCTCTATGGGCCTCACTGCCCCACTGTTCCCTTGGGACTCCTCTGACCTGTCCTCCTCCTCCTGGTTTTCTCCCGGGAATCGTCGCCGTATCTGGTCGCAGTGGCGGCGCCAGCATTGCCCCCCATCTGTTAGCACCTCGTACGACACGGGGCCCGTGACCCTGGTGACTGTGGCAGGTACCCATGCAGGGCCTGCCCCAAAATTCTTTGCGTACACTGGGTCCTGGGCCTCGAAGGTCCGGGGGTTCCTGCCTTCCCCCACCACTACCTCATCCTGAGCTCTATCGGGGTGAAGGCGGTCCAATCTGATTGCAAGGCGCCGACCCATTAGTAGTTCAGCGGGGCTCCGGCCAGTCGTTGAGCTGGGGGTGCTGTGCTGTGCTAGAAGGAATGTGGCAAGGCGGTACTCCCAATCCCCTTGCGTCATGCGGCGAAGGGTGTCCTTGGTGGTCCGCACCATGCGTTCTGCTTGGCCATTGGTGGCAGGGTGGAATGGCGCCGAACGGATGTGGCGGATGGCGTTCTGCACTGTGAAGGTTTGAAATTCTCCTGATGTAAATGCAGTCCCGTTGTCTGAGACGAGAGTGTCAGGGAGCCCGTGGGTTGCAAACAGCCTGCGTAGTACCCGGATGGCTGCGGACGTAGAAGTGGACGGTACCAGTGTGACTTCCAGCCATTTGGTGTAGGAGTCCACCACTATGAAGAATGTTTTCCCCTGAAAGGGGCCAGCGAAGTCCACATGCAGGCGTGACCATGGTGCTCGGGCGGACTCCCAGGACTGGACTGGGGCCCTTGGGGGATCTGGGCGGGATTCCTGGCAGGCCTGGCAGTGTTTGACCCAGGCCTCTATCTCTCCGTCGATCCCCGGCCACCACACATAACTCCTGGCAAGGGCCTTCATTCTTACTACCCCTGGGTGTGTCTCGTGTAGGGCTGTGAGGACCCTTTTGCGGAGGGGCTGGGGAACAACGACCCTGCTTCCCCATAACAGGCACCCCTTGTGGGCTGACAGTTCATGTTTGCGGGTTGTGTAGCCGGCGAATTCTGGCCCGGGGCTGCGGCTGGGCCATCCCCTCCACACCCAGTCCAGGACCCGGGAGATGACCCTATCTTTCTTGGAATGGTGTGCAACTTCTTGTGCCTGAATGGGGCGGTCAGGAAGCAGCTCCAGGCTCATAACCTCTTGTGCAGGTGCTGGGTCGGGGCCTGTTTCCGGTAGTGGTAGCCTGCTGAGGGCGTCTGCATGGCCCATCGCCTTTCCAGGGCGGTGAATCAGTGCATACTGGTAGCTGGCAAGGAAAATTGACCACCTGAGGACGCGAGGAGACAGCACTTGGGGGGTCTGCTTTTCGGGGGAAAAACAAGCCAAGCAACGGCTTGTGGTCAGTCACCACGGTGAAGGGCCGCCCGTACAAGAAATCATGGAATTTTTTTACTCCCTTCACGATTGCCAGACCCTCCTTGTCGATTTGCGAGTAGTTCCGCTCGGTTTCGTTGAGTGTCTGGGAAAAGTATGCTACCGGTACCTCTCTTCCATCCGGGAGTTGGTGTCCCAGGACAGCGCCGATGCCATAGGGCGAGGCGTCGCATGCTAGCACCACCGGCAGCCTCTCGTCGAAGTGTGCCAAGACCGAGTTTGAGACAAGCAAGTCCTTGACTGCCTGGAATGCGGCCTCCTGGCGCTGGCCCCACACCCAAGGGGCCCGCTTGTCCAGGAGTCTGTGTAGGGGCTCCGCTACCGCCGCCTTGTGGGGAAGGAAGGAATGGTAAAAGTTCAATAATCCCAAGAAGGCCTGAAGTTCAGTCTTGTTCTTGGGCGCTGGGGCATCACAAATGGCCCGTACCTTGTCCCCAGTCGGGTGAACCCCTTCTGCATCCACCATAAATCCCAGAAAGTCCACTTGAGGCACTCCTAGTAGACATTTTTCCCGCTTCACCTTGAGACCCGCCATCTGGAAACGGTGCAGAACAGTGCGGAGGCGGTCCTCAAACTCCTCTGGTGTGGGCCCGGCAATCAACACATCATCAAAGAAGGGGGTGACACCAGGAATCCCTTTAAGGAGAGAGTCCATTAGATTCTGGAATATGCCTGGTGCCACGCTGACCCCGAATTGCAGCCGCTTTACCCTGAACGCTCCTCTGTGCGTCACAATCGTCTGTGCCTCTGCTGTGGCCTCATCTACTGGCAGCTGTTGATATGCTTGGGCCAAGTCCAGCTTGCCAAAAATTTTCGACCCAGCCAGGGTGGCAAGGACATGGCTGACCACTGGCACTGGGTATGCATGGGCCATGAGGGCCTTGTTTATGGTACATTTGTAGTCTGCGCAGATGCGGACCGAACCATTAGGCTTGACGGGTGTGACGATTGGGGTTTCCCAGGGGGCATTAGGCACCGGCTCCAGCACTCCTTGCTCCACGAGTCGGTCCAATTCCTCGTCTATACGGGGTTTCAGGGCGAATGGGACCCGGCGGGCCTTGAGCCTGACTGGTCGTACTGCGGGGTCAAGCTGTAGAGCAATGGGGGGGCCCGTATACTGTCCCAATTTCCCATCGAAAACCCCCGGAAACTCCTTGCATATGGCGTCCACGTCCACTTGTAAGCTCATGTGGTTCACCCCGGTGATGGCTAGTCCCAGTGGTCCAAACCATGCCAACCCCAGTAAGCTAATGTAGGGGCCCTTGACCACAAGCAAGTCCAGTTGCCGCGTCCGCCCTCGGTATTGCACCCTGAAGGTCCCCACCCCCATTGTGGGGACCTTACGTTTCTGGAAGTCCCGGAGGGTGAATGGGGCCGGCCTGAGTTTGGGACCCCCAGTAGGACACAGTTTCCTTAAGGTCCTTGCCGAGATTATGGATAGAGTTGAACCCGTGTCAAGCTCCATGCGGCATGGGGCCCCCTCTATCTGTACCTCTACATAAATTTTCTCTACGTTGGGGTGGGGCAACTGGTATACCTGGAAGTCTGTGAGCTCCGTCGAGTTGCCTTGGTGCGTTGGGCCCCGGGACCTGGGGCTCTTGGATTGGTCATCTGATGCCTGGCTTCGGGTGGGCCGAGCCCGACACACCCGGGCGATGTGTCCCAATTTTCTGCACTGCCTGCACTCTGCGTTGCGGAAACGGCAGGTCCTCCTCTCGTGACTTTCTCCACAGCTTGCGCAGTTCCCTCCTTCTCGTTGAGGCAGCTGTGGTATGTGGGCTGCTTGAGTGCGCTGCTGTACTCGGTGCACCTCCTCCCTGTCGGATCCCGAGTCGTTGGTGAGGTCTTCGTGGTGGACCCTCGGTTGGGACGGCTGGCTCAGCCGTGCCTCTTGCGTCGACCTCTCAGCAGCTTCCGTTGCCAGGGCCTCCTCCAGAGCGACCTGGAACGTTAGGTTCTTCTTAGCGTAGAGGCGTCGTTGCAGCTTCTCATCCTTCAGGCCACCGACGAGGCGGTCACGAAGCATGTTCTCCAGCTCTGAGAAGTTGCAGAACCGGGCAGCTTGGCGGAGAGAGGTCACAAACCCAGTTATGGTTTCCCCAGGGGCTTGCCGCTTTGCGTAGAAGGCATTTCGACGAGCCACCACTGAGGGCTGTGGCGAAAAGTGCCCCTTCAGCTGTTCCATTATTGTTTTGTATGGAACAGTAGCGACGTCTTCAGGCGCAAGGAGAGCCCGGGCGATTTCAAATGTCTCCTCTCCGCAGACGCTGAAGAATATTGCCCTCTTCTTGGCGTCTTCTTCATCGGTGACCCCTTTGGCTTCTAGGAGGAAGGTGAAACGGGAGGCGTACGCTTCCCAGTCTCCAGATGCTGGGTTGAATGGCGAGAAGCTGCTGTCAGTTGCCATTCTGAGTTCCTTGTGTCCCGGAGCTGAAGCCTGGATACACGGTGCGAGGCAGCGGTGCGGCAGGTGGCGGTGCTGCGGTGCTGTGTGTGGCAGTCAGCTCAGCGGGATCCCACCTTCGTCGCCAGTGAAATATACTCAGAGTCGCAAAGTGATTTCATGCTCTTTATTCAGCTCATAGTGGTGAGGAGGAATGAATGAATGTCCCCTCAAAGTATCTGCTTTATATACATTATTTACACAATGGGCTGCACATGATTGGCTAATTCCAGGATTCTACTGTAGGCCAATCAGGTTGTGGATTCACTTCTATCTGGAGCATGATTGGGTGGTTCCTGCTAACCAATCATACTGCTGCATTGTTCTAGGACCAATCAGACTGCTGCATTCTGAATCCTATTGTTCTAGGACCAATCAGACTGCTGCCTTTTGGAGCCTATTGTTCTAGGACCAATCAGACTGCTGCAGTTTGGATCCTATTCAACTCAGTACATAACAGTACCACATTGACAAAGGATGGCTGGGAAATTATACCCAATGCTCGGATAAATTTTGGCTTTGGGGATCCCACAATGCCTCCTACCAGGGCAATACGACCTCATCAGATTTATACCCATACTTTCCTCAGTATTCAGTTAATTTCACCGGACAAGGGTCCATTTGTTCTGGTTGGATGATTAAAGATCCTAACCTCTGGTTTCTATATGATGGATTGGCGACAAATTTCCACCCAGGAAATTTCCAGTGTGTCGGTGTGGGGGCATTCACCTTTCCGGTTGCAGTGGAGGTCAACCACATGGTACCTCGTCTTGCAAGCAGACGGAAAAGGGCGGCCCTAGGCGAACACTGTGAAGATGAAATTTATCTGACAAATTCTGTAGGGAGCGTTGGGGGTGGACTTATAGGATTCCTCTCAATGGGAATTTACCCAGGAGTAGTTTCCGAGCAAAATAAGAAAGCACTGTTTGCTCTTACATGCAGGCTGGAAAAAACTATCAATGCCACCACCCATGTCTTGCGCTCTTTGCAGTCAGAGGTTGAGGATTTGAACCAACTGACGATGACCCATAGATTGGTTTTGGACTACCTCCTTGCACGTTCAGGCGGTTTTTGTAAAATTGTCCCAAAAGGTCGATGCCAGGTTAAGTTCCACGACCTTAACAAGACAATCGAGGATGAATTGGAAAAACTTCAGTCCCTGGTAGTTGACAACACACCCACTCAGAATCCCTGGGGAAAGATGTGGTCATGGATCCCAGGAGAGGGGTGGGTACATGGCCTTCTGACCGCCTTAGCTATAGGAGGAATTGTTTTTCTGTTGTTTCTTTCTGTAATCCCTTGTTGTCTGTCTTTGCTTAGAGGAATGATAGCCCGCAATGTTAAACATCTCACTGACCCTCAGATTCTGGCAATATATCGAGCTTTGCCACCAGTGCCAGATGAGCCAGAGGAAGACGATGGTTACGAGCGAATGCATAGGGAACCGGTTCCGGTGCAGGAACAGGCCCCATTGCAGGAAGCAACGGTTAGTGGTGTTCAAGCTCAGGAGTCAGATGAATCTTCTCTCTGAGCTTGAAAAGGGGGGAATGAGGCAAGGGAGAAGGGCTACCCCTATGCTATCCACATAATCAGTTATCAGAAACCAATATATTCAATATATTCAATATATATCCACATATGCTTATACAAATCAAGGATTACAGTACTTTATAATCCATTTTGAATCAAAAGGGAAGCTGTGCTGCAAACTGCTTGAAACGGCAAAAAGTTAGAGCCAACCTTTCCCCTAAATATCTGTGCACCCCGGACAAGGGGGAAAGACGTGAATCAGAGATTCTGGTACAAAATCCCCTCAGATACAGGCTAAATTAATCCACAGAACAGGAAGAGCAAAACCACAAAATGTCCAAGCTCCCTGTCCTGTCATAACTGGGGGAAAGGTTAGACAGAGGAAAGCAGAACTAGAATCCGGTGCTGACCAAGGTTTGACCGGGGGTCAAGTAGCGTGACAACCGCTTGCTGATTGGCTGATTCTCGCTGACAATATTGTGAATCCTTCCTGATTGTCTCATGATCAATGATTGCTGTGTTCTGCTCAGGTATAAAGACCTCTGGATTTCTGTCAATCGGGGTTCCCAGTTCTTTGGAAAATATTCCAACTGGGTACCTTATTGCCTGGCAATAAACCTCACCTTCTTATTCTGCATTGCTGTCTGGCTGATCTATATTTTAACACATCGCGAGTATCCATTTGCTTCAACACTAATACAGTTAGGCTCACTAGAAGTGTTGAGTACAATGCCAAGTGGGGGGAGAATGTGAGAATTTTCCAATGTTATCCTGATGACAGTGAAGAGTCTGAGGATAAAAAGCAGCAAAACCCTACACCCACTGATGAAGGTTCTGATTCTGAATCTGAAACTGAATCACATGGTTCAGAAGATTTCAAGAGTTCTAAGGCCTCTGTGACCCTCTGAAGGCTCTGATCGAGAATTGGAGGAACCACTGTTCACTATAGGCCACTTTTCTCCTAAGAAAGAAGAGGAGAGCATTGAAGACTGTTATGGGTTAAGGGGGCTGCTTGTGCGTAAATGGTTGAGCTCTCAACTCATGCAATCAGTTTCTAAACTCTCCCAATCCGCGGAGCCATGGGCGCATGGCTACCTCAATCGCTGGCAGAATCCGTCAGTGGGCGTTTCCGGAATTTGCGCCAACATAAGAGTTCCTTAACGGAAACTCTCCTTCTGGATTCTCTGCGTGACAGTTTCCTACGTGGAGTAGGCGTCCCCAGCGGTGGTCCTGAAACCTCTCCGCTGTTCTCACTGGAAGTATCTTGGAGCCATCCCTCCGACTGAGTTTCTGTGGGAACTCTCTCTCTCCCCCTGCTGGTTCCTTCCTCAGCATCCGAGGCTCTCCTACCCTCCTTGAGCCCTTCCACCACCTGACTCTCCGATGGCAGTTCCCTGACATCCACCTCCCCTCCAGGACCCCCCTCACCCCCCGTTTCCCCCTCTTCTCTGGGTGGTGAGGCTGGGAATCCCCTGAAAGAATCCTCCTCATCTTCAGATGACTCAAAAACCGCCCTCCACCTACTACTGTCCCTTCTTCCCGAATACTCTTCCCCATCTGATTCTTCTTCCTCTTCTTGTCCTGATTCTGGGAACCCCTCGAACTCCCCTTCTTCGTCAGTGGTGCCGAAGTGTTCCTCCCAGAACCTAGCCAAGGGCTGAGGCTTCTTTGGGTACCGGAGATGAAACGTTCCTACTAAAACCTCATCATCAACCGTTTCTGCCGGTACCCAGGTATTTTCGGACTCCGGTTCCCCTTCCCATGCCACTAAGTACTCCACCTGTTTACCCTTCCACCGAGAGTCGAGTATTTCTGCTACATGACTGCTGCTCTCCCTCTCTTCTACTTCCGGTGTCGCGGGAACCTCACCTTCATGTCCCAAAATTTCCCGCCCCTCCCGGTATGGTGACAATAATGACCTATGGAATACTGGATGCAGTTTCATGTTGTCTGGCAACCTGAGTCTGAAGGCCACCGGATTAACCTGTTGTATAACTTCGAAGGGTCCCAGTCGTTTCGGCCTCAGTTTCTTGCACCCGCCCTTAAATGGCAACCCTTGTGTTGACAACCACACCCGGTCCCCTACCCTTATGGTCTCTCCTTCCCTTCTGCTCCTATCTGCCTGCTTCTTGTATTCTTCCTTGGCCCTATCCAAATTCATCTTGAGCTGTTGATGTATGGCTTCCATTTCTTCCATGAAATGTTCCGCTGCCGGTACGCTCCATCTTTCCCCTCCTTCCCCTGGAAAGGCCCTAGGGTGACACCCGTAATTGGCCATAAATGGACTCATGCCCGTGGACACATTTTCTGTGTTATTGTAGGCGAATTCGGCCAGAGCCAATTTCTCTACCCAATCATTCTTTCTGTCATTTACATAACACCTCAGATATTGTTGCAGAATACTGTTTGCCCTTTCCGCCTGCCCATTTGTTTCTGGGTGTCTGGCGGTCGAGAAATTGACCTCTATGTGCAGTAAGCTCATGAGCTTCCTCCAGAACCTGGACGTAAATTGTTTCCCTCTGTCTGAGACCACCCTCAAGGGGGCGCCATGCAACCTAAAAATGTGTTCTATAAACAACCTGGCGGTTTCTTCCGCTGTCACCGCATGTGAGCAAGCTATAAAGTGGCACATCTAGGTTAACTGGTCTACCACTACCATTACCGCAGTCTTTCCCTTGGATTTTGGTAAATCCGTCATAAAATCGATGGAAACTGCCTCCCATGGTCGTTCGGGTGTGGGTAATGGTTCCAGTAACCCCGCCGGTGCCGCCCTCTCCCCCTTTGCTCGCTGGCAGCGGTCGCACCCCCTTACATACTCTCGTACATCTTCCCTCACCTTGGGCCACCAGAACTGCCTGGTAACTAACCACATGGTTTTGTGTTGCCCAAAGTGCCCTGCGGTGGGGCTGTCGTGTAGTTGTTTGAGTACTCTACCCCTCAATTCCCCTTCCGGTATGTACAATGCCCCTTTGTAATACAACGCCCCGTTCCTTTCTTCAAACCCCCCTGTGTTCTCCCCGGCTCTCCTGAGCCCTCCGAGCTTGTCTTGGGCATATTCATCGTTCACTGTCCCTTCTACCAGTTCCCTTTGCCCCACCAATGCTGCTCCACAAACCCAGTGGTCCTCTGGGATAATATGCCTTTCCTCGGGCGCTCCCTCCCCCTCCATATACTCTGGCTTTCGAGAGAGAGCGTCCGCCCTGACGTTCTCTGGTCCCGGTACGTAGCAAATCTCAAAATGGAATTTGGAGAACTCCTGTGCCCATCTCACTTGTCTCTGGTTCAGTACTCGGGCCATTCTCCAATATTCCTGATTTTTGTGGTCCGTGCACACCTGGACCTTGTGCTGCGCTCCAATCAGCAGGTGTCGCCACCGCCGAAAAGCTTCATGAATGGCGAGCAGTTCCCGGTCGTACACTGTGTAGTTCCTTTCGGATTTATTCAACTTCCGCGAGAACAAGGCACACGGTCTCCAGTCCGACGCATCTTTTCCCGGCTGGAGAAGCACCGCCCCTACCGCTCGATCAGATGCGTCCGTCTCTAACCTCATCGGCTTCTGTAGATCTACGTGCAAGAGCTGTTCCTCCGACGCAAACGCTTTCTTTAGCTGTTCAAACGCTCGCTGCGCCTCTTCCGTCCACGCGAATTTCTTCTTACTACTGAGACAATCGGTGATGGGCGCCGTTAAGTGGGCAAAGTTTTTGATGAACTTCCGATAGAAGTTTCCAAACCCCAGGAATCTCTGCATGTCCTTCCTGTTTCTGGGTGTCTTCCATTCCAGTACCGCTTGGACTTTACTGGGATCCATGGCCAATCCCTTGTCTGACAAACGGTACCCCAGGAACTCCACCTCTCTGGTATGGAACTGGCACTTCTCCAGTTTTACCCACAGCTGGTTTGCTTGCAGCCTGCTTAGAACCTCCCGGACATCTCGGACATGCTGCTCCTCGTCCTCTGAGTAGACCAACACATCGTCTAAGAAGGCCACACAGTTCTTATAGAGCAGAGGTCCCAGGACGTGATGCATGAAGGATTGGAAGCATGCTGAGCCCGCCTGTAATCCGAAGGGCATAACGAGATACTCAAAGGCCCCCAAGGGGGTGAACATGGTAGTCTTCCATTCATCCCCCTTCCTCATCCGTATCAGGTTATACGCCCCCCTCAGGTCCAGCTTGGTAAAAATCTTTCCCTTCCTCACTCTGGTCAGAATGTCGTCAATCCTGGGCATGGGAAAGGCCACTGGTTCTGACACCGAATTGACGGCCCGGAAGTCCACGACCAGCCTGGGTTTATTTGAGTCCTTTTTGTCCACAAAAAACACTGGGCTGCCCCCCACCGCTCTTGACTCCCTGATGAACCCTCGTTTCAGGTTCTTGTCTATGAACTCCCTTAACTCCTGCATCTCCCTGTCCGACATAGCGTACAGTTTGCCCACTGGTAGCTGGGCTCCCGGGAGTAGGTTAATTTGACAGTCAAAGGGTCTATGTGGGGGCAGTCTATCTGCTTCCTTCTCGCTGAAAACATCACTCAGGTCTGCGTATTGTGGTGGTATTTCTCCCTTTTCTCCCACCACCATCCCTGCCAGACTTGCCCTAGCCAACTCCTGAGTTTCTCTTCCCTTGCAGTGTTCTAGGCAATAAGCTGACCCAAAAGAGACTACCCGCTGGTGCCATCCCACTAGCGGGTCATGTAACGCCAGCCAGCTCATTCCTAATATGATGGGCGGCCCCGCCAGGGTGGCTACGTGAAATCCAATGACTTCCGTGTGCCTTCCCACCCTCATTGTCATGGGGACCGTTTGTTGGCTCACTCCCCCCCCCCCGAAGTTCCCTCCCATCAATCGTGGTCACCTGCAAGGAATTGCTCAAGGGCAGCGTCTGTATCTGGTGCTCTGATGCAAACTCCTTACTCATGAAATTGCAGGAGCTGCCTGAGTCTAACAGGGCTTTTATCGTGAGTGGATGTCCATTGGGTAGCTCTAGCAGCACCTCTACGACTAGAGCCGCTCTTGGGGGTTCAGGCTTGGGCACGTTCACTGATCCTTGGCCTGGCTGCTGTGCCCTGTTGCTGGCAGCCAGGCGTTGGCTTTTACCTGCTCCTTAACCCCCTCCTCCTCACTCCCAACAGCTCCCACCATTCCTTGCCATCCCTTCCTTTGTGGGCACACTCTGGCAAAATGTCCTGGCTGTTGACAGAGGAAGCATTTTTTGGCGCTCTTCCCCTCCTTCTTCCGCCCTTCTCTGACGTTTGAAATTCCGCGCGCACGCGCGCAGTCCCAATCTCCATTGGTTCCACTGGAGGGGAAGGTTGCTCCGGCATCTCAGGAATGCGGAAATCACTCCAACGCTCTCCCCTCCCTTCCCGCTTCTCCAGAGCCCTTGCCTCTTGGCGCGCTCCAATCGCAAGCGCCGATTTGGTCAGCTGATCCATGGACTCCGGACGGGGTGCGCGGGAAAGTTCATCTTTTACCGCCGGGGCTAGCCCTTCTTCAAACAGCATTTGAATCGGTTCCGAAGACAGGTCCCACCCCAATTTATGTATGAGCATGGTAAACTGTGTCCAATACTCTCGGACGGACTGATTCCCCTGTTTGCATCCCATTAACTGTCTGCGTACCACGCCCTGTTCAATCTGGCTGGAAAACATCAAGTCCATCGCGATAAAGAATTTCCTCAAGTCTTTTAGGGCATCATTATTTGATGCCATCAGGGGCCTCACCCATTCTCTAGCTCCCCCCTCGAGGTGCCCAATCACAAAAGCCACTCTCGATTCCTCATCGGCAAAGTCACCAAACTGCAGGTTCAGTGCGTACTGCATTTCTGTCTTAAAGGCTTGGTAGCTTCTTGGGTCACCCCCGAATTTCTGTACCAACCCCGGTACCTTCCTTGCGATGGGGGTGGGCTTCCCCTGTGCATCCTGAGCTCTCCTCTCCTCGAGACGCGCCGTTAGCAGTGCCAGCTGGTGTTCCAACGCTCTGTTTCTCTCCTCCAGAGTTGGTCCCGCTCCAGCTCCTCCCGCTGCTCCGTCTCCAGTTGGGTTGCTCATGATGCCTCTCTTTCGCACACGCAGCGTCGAAGACTGACGGATTGCTGTTATGGGTTAAGGGGGGCTGCTTGTGCGTAAATGGTTGAGCTCTCAACTCATGCAATCAGTTTCTAAACTCTCCCAGTCCGCGGAGCCATGGGCGCATGGATACTCAATCGCTGGCAGAATCCGTCAGTGGGCGCTTCCGGAATTTGCGCCAACATAAGAGTTCCTTAACGGAAACTCTCCTTCTGGATTCTCTGCGTGACAGTTTCCTACGCGGAGTAGGCGTCCCCAGCGGAGGTCCTGAAACCTCTCCACTGTTCTCACTGGAAGTATCTTGGAGCCATCCCTCCGACTGAGTTTCTGTGGGAACTCTCTCTCTCCCCCTGCTGGTTCCTTCCTCAGCATCCGAGGCTCTCCTACCCTCCTTGAGCCCTTCCACCACCTGACTCTCCGATGGCAGTTCCCTGACAAAGACTTATGTCTAATTCGCAGGTCTGAAAGAGCCACAAAAGGAAGACCTCCAAAGAGATTTGCTGATAAATTTGCTAAAGCAGCTAAAGCTGTAACTGCTGTTAATAGCTCCAAGAAGGTATTTGAACCTTCAAGCTTCCAAGAGATCCAGGCTTTGGACTCGAAAGATGCTGAGCCCATGCTTAACTGCCATGAAGGCTCAGCTTGATTCCTTAGAGTGGAACAACATATGGGAGCTAGTTCCAATAGTTCCAGGGATGAAACTGCTTGACAGCAAATGGGTATTCAAAGCAAAGGTAGATCAAAATGGCAAGATAGTCAGACACAAAGCCATACTGGTAGCCAGGGGTTTTTCACAGGTACCAGGTGAAGACAGGTAAAACAAGGATTTGTCCCTATATGGTCTCAAGCAAAGTGCACGATGCTGGCGAGGTAAAGCTGATCCATGTGTATTTGTCAAAGAGGAAGGGCAAAAGAAGCTGTATTGCTTGTTTTATGTTGATATTCTTTTCTTTTGGAAGGATGTCAAAATGTAAAATAGCGCCCTAGCTCAACTGAAGGAGCACTTTGACATGAAAGATCTTGGTGAGGTAACCAACTACCTATCTCTGGAAATAGAGAGTGACCAAGATGGTAATATTTTAGTACACCAGTCACAGAAAATTGCTGATGTGTTAACCAAATGAAACCTGATAGATGCTAACCCTGTAGACACACCGATGACAACAGGTTATCAGGTAGATGATACTGAAGAAGCATTTTCTGACACTACATTTGTCAGGGAACTGACATCAGAACGAGAGGGGGAGGCAAGGCTCCAAAGCGATGCAGGAGAGAGGACCAGCAGGGGGGAAGGAATTCAGCGTAACACCGGTAGAGAAGGGAGGGAAATGGAGGATTCGGAGAGAGGTCTCCAAGACCCTTCACCCGAGACTAGTGAGGAGAGCGCAGACACGCCTCTGCCTTCCCCTTACTTGCGCAGAAGAGTTCCGTGCAGGGAAAGTAGGAGGAGACTTGGGGTCAAACAGCTCTTATGCTGGAAGAGGTTCAAGAAACGCCCACTGACGGATTCTGCAAGTGACTGACCGGCCACGGAGTGTGAGCTGTCAGCCAAAGCATGGTTGGCCAGGCAATCTAACCAAAACGGAAGGCAACTTACGCACAAGTAACCCCTTACAACCATTACAGCAATCCGTCAGTCACTGTAGTTACTTGTGCACAGGCAGGGGGCCATGAGCCAGACTGGAGGTGACGGTGCAGCGGGGCAAGCTGCGAGTGTGCAGGATCTGGTGGAGAGGAACCGGGACCTGGAACAGCATGTAGTTCTGCTGACAGCGCGGCTGGATGAGAGGCGAACTCAGGATGCGAAGGTTAGACCCACCCCCGTGGCGAGGAAAGTGCCGGGACTGGTACACAAGTTTGGGGGGAAGCCCCAGGACTATAACGCGTTCCGAATGGAAATAGAGTACGCTTTGGAACTGCAGCACGATGACTTTGCTGACGATGCAGAGAGGGTGGCATACATCGTGGGGCACCTTCAGGATGGGGCGCGTGAGTGGATCAGACCCCTAATGGCCACGCAGAATGCTGCCATGAGGGACGTTCGGAAGTTCTTCCAGGCGATGGACGCGATGTATTCAAGCCAAATTCAGCAGAGTGTGACCCAGCGGGAACTGATGAGATGCAAGCAGGGGGACCTTTCCGTTAGAGAAGATTGGTCCCGATTTGCGATGTTAATACACCGGTTGGAATGGGACCTAGATGACCCACCTATTCAGATGCTGTTTGAGGAGGGGTTGTCCCCAACAGTGAAGGACGAGCTCTCCCGCGCGCCCTGCCCGCAATCTATGGACGAATTGACCAAAGCTGTGCTTGCGATAGGAGCCCGGCAGGAAGCGCGCGCTTTGGAAAGGCGGGAAGGGAGAGGAGAGCGTTACCCTGACTACCGCATTCCTGAGATGCCAAAGCAGCCTTCAGGGTCCGTTGAGCCAATGGAAATTGATGGCGCGCGCGAGGTTTCAAACGCCAGCGAAGGACGCAAGAGGGAGGGAAAGGACGGCAAAAGCACCAAGAAGTGTTTCCTCTGCCAACAGCCAGGACACTTTGCCAGAGCCTGTCCACAAAGAAAGATTTGGCAGGGGATGGTAGGAGCCGCTGGTAGTGAGGAGGAGGTGGCGGAGGACAAGGTGCAGGGAAACGCCAACGCTTGGCTGCCCACAGGGGGGCACAGCAGCCAGGCGAGCAACTGATGGAAGTGCCCCAACCAGACCCACCCAAGGCGTCAATAGCCATAGAGGTGGTGCTATAACTCCCAAATGGACACCCAGTCAAGGTGAAGGGGCTGCTGGATTCAGGCAGCTCCTGCAATTTTTTCAGCAATGAGTTCGCACTAGAGCACCAACTCCACCTGCTGCCACTTGATTTTCCCCTCCAAGTCACCACGATAGATGGCAGGGAGCTGCTGGGAGGGGAGGTGACACACCAAACCCCACCAATGAGAATGAGGGTTTCCAGACACACAGAAACCATTGCCTTTCACGTGGCCACACTGGCAGGACCCCCAATAATATTAGGCATGAGCTGGCTAGCGCTACATGATCCAGTGGTGGCTTGGCACCAACGGACAGTCACCTTTGGATCAGCTCACTGTTTGGAGCACTGTCTAGGGGGGGGGGAAGCCCAGGTTGAGGTTGGCCAGAGTGGCAGGAACGGGACTGAAGCCAAGCGGAGAGGTGCCGCCACAGTACGCTGACCTGCAGGAGAGGGAGGCGGACAGGCTGCCGCCCCATCGGCCCTTTGACTGCCAAATCAACCTACTCCCTGGGGCGCAGCTGCCAGTGGGTAAACTGTATGCCATGTCGGACCGGGAGATGCAGGAGTTGTGGAACTTTATTGACAAGAACCTAAAGAGGGGTTTTATAAGGGAATCCAAGGCAGTGGGGGGGCAGCCCTGTGTTCTTTGTGGACAAAAAAAAACCACAGATCAGCCTAGGCTAGTCGTGGACTATAGAAGATTGAACCTCGTATCGGAACCCGTGACCTTCCCAATGCCCAGAATTGATGACATTCTGACCCGGGTAAGGAAGGGGAAGATCTTTACCAAGCTGGACCTCAGGGGAGCATACAATTTGATTAGGATGAGGGAGGGCGATGAATGGAAAACCACCATGTTCACCCCCCTAGGGGCCTTTGAGTACCTGGTCATGCCATTTGGATTACAATCAGGCTCAGCCTGTTTTCAAAGCTTCATGCACCATGTGCTAGGCCCCCTGCTGTACAAGAACTGCGTAGCATTTCTGGACGACGTCCTGATCTATTCGGACAATGAGAAACAGCATGTCCAGGACGTCAGGGAAGTGCTAAAGAGACTCCAGAAGCATCAGTTATGGGTCAAGCTAGAGAAGTGCCAATTTCACGCCAGAGAAGTGGAATTTCTGGGATACAAGTTGTCGGACAGGGGCCTAGCCATGGACCCCAGCAAGGTGCAGGCGGTGCTGGAATGGAAGACCCCCAAAACCCAGAAGGATGTGCAGAGGTTCCTCGGGTTCAGCAACTTCTACCGGAAGTTCATCAAGAACTTCGCCCACTTGACCGCACCCATCACGGATTGTCTCAGTAGCAAAAAGAAGTTCGTCTGGACTGAAAGTGCCCAATGATCCTTCGAAAGGCTAAAGAAGGCGTTCGCGTCGGAGGAACAGCTCCTGCACGTGGATCTGCAGAAGCCGATGAGGCTGGAGACAGACGCGTCAGACCGGGCCGTGGGAGCGGTATTGCTGCAGCCGGGGGGGAGCCAACACGCCTGGAGACCGTGCGCCTTCTTCTCACAGAAGCTGAGCAAGTCGGAACAAAACTACACGGTGTATGATCGCGAACTGCTGGCAATTTACGCAGCCTTTCGGCAGTGGAGACATCTACTAATAGGGGCCCAGCACAAGATTCAGGTGTGCACGGATCACAAGAACTTGGAATATTGGAGAACGGCTCGAGTTCTCAACCAGAGGCAGATTCGATGGGCACAGGTGTTCTCCAAGTTCTTCTTTGAGATCCAGTACGTGCCGGGAAAAGAGAACATGAGGGCAGACGCGCTGTCCAGGAAGCCGGAGTACACGGAAGGAGAAGGACCGCCGGAAGTGAGACACGTGTTCCCAGAGGAACGATGGGGGGGGGCGTTGGTTGGGAGACGAGAACTAACCGAGCTTATTCGCCAGGACGAATTTGCCCAAACCAGGATCAGGGAACTCAGGGAAGCGAGGGGAGACCAGGGAGGCTTTGAGGAAAGGGAAGGGCTGTTGTACTACAAGGGCGCAATGTATGTACCAGGGGAGGCCTTGGGGGAAAGGGTGTTTAAACAGCTTCACGACAATCCAACAGCGGGGCATTTTGGGCAACACAAAACTATGTTACTGGTTACTAGGCAGTTCTGGTGGCCAAGGGTAAGGGAAGATGTACGAGAGTATGTACGTGGGTGTGACCGCTGCCAACGGGCTAAGGGGGAGAGGGCTGCCCCGGCAGGGTTGCTGGAACCTTTACCCACACCGGGAAGACCCTGGGAGGTTGTGTCTATCGATTTTATGACAGATTTGCCCAAGTCTAGAGGGAAGACAGCGGTCATGGTAGTAGTAGATCTGCTAACCAAAATGTGCCATTTTATAGTGTGCTCACATGCAGTAACGGCAGAGGAAACAGCCAGGTTGTTTGTGGACCACATCTTCAGGCTGCATGGAGCTCCTTCGAGGGTTATCTCAGACCGCGGGAAACAATTTACCTCGAGGTTCTGGAGGAGGCTCATGAACTTATTGCAGGTGGAGGTGGGATTCTCGACGGCGAGACACCCGGAGACCAACGGGCAAGCAGAGACAGCGAACAGTATTTTACAGCAATACCTACGCTGCTACGTCAACGAGAGACAGAACGATTGGGTAGAGAGACTAGCACTGGCTGAGTTCGCATACAATAATGCTGAGCATGTGTCCACGGGGATGAGCCCGTTCATGGCTAATTATGGGTGTCACCCCAGGGCCTTTCCTGGGAGGGGGGAGGAAGGGTGGAGCGTACCCGCGGCAGAACAGTTTGTGGAAGAAATGGAGGCCCTGCACCAGCAGCTTAAGATGAACCTGGAAAGGGCCAAGGAAGTTTACAAGAGGCAAGCAGACAAGCGTCGCCGGGAAGGGGAGACTATAAGGGTGGGGGACCGGGTGTGGTTGTCCACCCAGGGGCTACCCTTTAAGGGAGGGTGCAAGAAACTGCGGCCAAAACGGCTAGGACCCTTTGAGGTAACGCAGCAAGTAAACCCTGTGGCATTCAGGCTCAAGTTGCCAGACAGCATGAAAATCCACCCGGTGTTTCATAGGTCACTGATCTCACCGTACATGGGGGAGCAGAGGTTCCGGGGGGAAGGAGGAGAAGGCCTCACACACCCACACGTAGAGGAGCGGGAACACCACAACCAGGTGATGGAGATCCTAAATTCGCGGTGGTGGGGGCGGCAGGTGGAGTACCTGGTAGCTTGGGAAGGGGAGCCCGAGTCGGAAAACACGTGGATTCCCTCGGGGGAGATAGGTGATGGAGATCTGGTGGAGGAGTTCCACGAACGGTATCTGAGTAAGCCCAAACCAATCGAGAGATTCTGGGAGGAGCAATTTGGGACCACAGACGAGGAAGAGGATTTTGTGGGTTTTCCTGCTTCCGAAGAGGAAGAAGGAGAAACGTCAGAGGAAGAGGAATCGGACTGGGAAGCCCGTCCGGCGCAAAGAGATCGGAGCGGGTGGGAAGCGGGGTTTGAGTCCTCGGAGGATGATAGCAGCTCCTTCCGGGGATTCCCTGCATCGTCGGCCGAAGAGAGAGACGAAGTTACGTCACAGGGTCGGGCCGGGGGTGGAGGGGGTCCTGGGAGGGAGGTGGATGTCAGGGAACTGACATCAGAATGAGAGGGGGAGGCAAGGCTCCAAAGCGATGCAGGAGAGGGGACCACCAGGGGGGAAGGAATTCAGCGTAACACCGGTAGAGAAGGGAGGGAAATGGAGGATTCGGAGAGAGGTCTCCAAGACCCTTCACCCGAGACTAGTGAGGAGAGCGCAGACACGCCTCTGCCTTCCCCTTACTTGCGCAGAAGAGTTCCGTGCAGGGAAAGTAGGAGGAGACTTGGGGTCAAACAGCTCTTATGCTGGAAGAGGTTCAAGAAACGCCCACTGACGGATTCTGCAAGTGACTGACCGGCCACGGAGTGTGAGCTGTCAGCCAAAGCATGGTTGGCCAGGCAATCTAACCAAAACGGAAGGCAGCTTACGCACAAGTAACCCCTTACAACCATTACAACATTGTACAGAAGTGTGCTAGGCAAACTAAACTTCATTGCCAGATGTTCAAGACCTGACATTGCAGTTAGTACTAATTTGCTAAGCAGACAAGTCAACAATCCTACTGTTAAGGATTGGAAAGCTCTGAAATGCATAGCACACTATTTGAAAGGCACTATGTACTACAGACCGAGATTTAACAATCAGAAGTCTGGTGGTCTTGAGATATTTGCTGATGTGAGTTTTGGAAGTGACACTACAGACAGGAAAAGCACGTCTGGAGTTTGCTACATGTACAACCAGGGTCTATTTGATTGGTCGTACAAGAAGCAAATAACAGTAAGTTTAAGTTCTTGTGAAGCTGAACTGAATGCACTGTCTTATTCACTTGTGGGTTGTGAATGGTTGTTACAATTGTGTAAAGACATGAAAATTCCTGTAAGGTGTCCAATCCAGGTTTATCAGGAGAACAAAGCATGTTTGGCTTTGCTGACTTCTGAAGGTTGTAAGCAAAGAACAAAGTACTTGCAATTGAAGCTGCAACATGCTAGGGAATGTGTTCAGAAAGGACTCGTAATGGTGTCCTACATGCCAGGTAATGAAATTCCTGCTGATTTATTGTCCAATCTTGTTCCGAAGGATCAACATTACCTATGTACAGAAATTGGGTTTGTACTGAGATTGTACTAACACACTGCCCAGTGGTGTTAACAGAAAGGGGGAGGATGTTAGTTTCTGTTTGCCCCTGAGCAGCTGCGTAGAGTCACAAGGCTCTGTTTACATTCCACACATTCCATACTGTTGGCAGTCTCACGGGAGACAGGAGACGAATGTGACGTTAGTGGTTTCTGTCGGAATTTCCACTCGGCCGAGCTGATAAGGCTCATCTTCTGACCGAGCCTCTGTTCTCACTTCCGACGAATAATTAACGACCTCGAGCCTTTGATGAGGCTCCAAGGCACATTCTGTTCATTATGCAGAGTTTCCAGCAGCATGCGGAAGTGATGAGATTTATGGCTACATTGCAAAGAGTTTTCTAAGCTACGCAGTCAGAAAAGACATCCTCTCTCTATGAAAGCAGAGCGCAACTGAACAAAGGAACAAAGGAAACAGGAAACCACTAATGTCACATCCCGTCTCCCTTTCCCGTGAGACTGGACTGTCTCTGGAATGTAAACAGAGTCCTGTGACTCCAAGCAGCTGCTCAGTGGGAAACAGAAACTAACAGTTTCCTGTTCCTGTGTTCCTTTGTTTGTTTCAGTTGCTCTCTGCTTTCATAGAGAGAGGATGTATTTTTATTTGCTGTCTGCATAGCGAGAAATAAAACTCTTTAGCCATGTAGCCATAAATCTCATCACTTCCGTGTGCTGCTTTGATTCTCTGCTGGACGGGAATGTGCCTGAGGCCTCATCAAAGGCTCAGGCCGGTAATTATCGTTGGGGGCAATTCTGGAGGAAAATGAGCTTTATCAGCTTGGCCAAGTGGAGATCCCGTCATTTTTAGTTAATAAGATGAATTGTAAAGATATGATACTAGATATGAACTAGCCTGCTTGCCTTCAACTAGCTTGCCTACCTGGAAGGGTCACAGCAAGCGCGCATTGATAATTACTGATCTACTGGAGGTACAAATAATTAAATAATTAAAAATAGGTAAGTAAATAAATAAATAATATAGATAGATATAATTATTAATAATATTAATAATAATAAATAAATAAATAAAATAATAAAATATTATATATATATATATATATATATATATATATATATGCACATTAATAATAAATATAGCTTGTTTCATTTACAGTCTACTCATTGCACAATTTAACCCCTAGGGGCCAGTGTAGTTAATACTGAACTAATCACTGACTAACATTGTACCCAATTGGAGCCAGTGCAAGCAATACTGAACTGCACGGTAATTGATACTCAGCGTGCACAAATAACGGCCAGTGTAGTCAATACTGAACTCGCTAGCCTTCAAAAACCGGTCAGTGTGATGGCTCCAGGGAGAAATCAACAGGCTTCTTCTCCTAGTGCAAATGGGGCTGGCACCCAAGGCGGCTCTCAAATGCCCGCTATGCCGTGCATTTGTCTGATGAGATAAAGTCCATACCTAATTTTTTGTTAATTAAAACCCTTTTGTGTTTTTTTGCAATATGTGTCTCTTGAAAACAAATTATGTCTAATTTCTGTTTTTCGATTACATGCTCAATTCTGAGGCGTTTGGCTTTACAGTTTAAACCATTCATGTTCCAGCTCAGTATTTTAAGATTGGCCATTGTCAGAGTCAGTTACAATATCTGTTTTTTCCACTGTTGCTCCTTCCAGTGATAGCCGCTCCAAGGCAGTTCTTTGTTCTGCTACTGGGTCCCCCCGTCATGTCTTGGATCTAGGTCTCTCCTGTGTTTTTCAAAGAATTCTCTTGCCTGTTGTTCTGATGTCAATCTATATCTCTTTTTCACGAATGTAAAGGATATACCCTCTGGGTATTCCCATTTGTATCTGATGTCTGCTCTCCTCAATGCTGTTGTTAAAAATCTATATTTAGTCTTCCTAAGTCTCAGTTTCAGTGGAATTTCCCGAAAGCTATCCGCTTTCTGTCCAGTAATCACAAGATTGTCCTCAAAGCTCTTTTGAAGGATTGCATCCTTCATTTTTTTTGAAACTAGTGTTAATAGGACATCTCCTGGCTCCTTCTTCATTTTACTTTCATGCGATCTAATTCTAAAACAGCTCTCTGAAAGTCCTTCCAGCCAGTTTTTCCTTTCTCCCATCCACTCTGAAATTATCTGTGTCCCATATGTTTCCAAATTCTGTTCTGTGTCTGATTCTGGTAGGCCTCTTATTCGTATCGTCCTGCTCTTTCCCTTAACTGTATAAGGAGAATCTGGTCTTCCAACTCATTTTGTTTCTCCTGCACCCCTCCCAGTGTCCCCAACACCCCTTTTTGTTCCTCTCTCAACTCTCCTACCTCCTCCTTGTTTTTTTCTAATTTGTCTACTTTAGTTTCCAACTTGTTAACTTTCTCTCCTAATATCCCAAATTGTTCTGTCAGTACTCTGAGTTTTCAATAACTCTATGAACTTGTTCAATCAATGTTTGATTGGATTTTTCCATATCACTGTGAAACTGTTGGGTGAGGTTTTGCATAATAATAATAATAATAATAATAATAATAATAATAATAATAATTTATTTGTACCCCGCCCATCTGGCTGGGTTTCCCCAGCCACTCTGGGCGGCTTCCATAGAAACCAAAAATACACTAAAATATTAAAAATTTCCCTGAACAGGGCTGCCTTAAGATGTCTTCTGAATGTCAGGTAGTTGTTTATCGCTTTGACATCTGATGGGAGGGCGTTCCACAGGGCGGGCGCCACTACCGAGAAGGCCCTCTGCCTGGTTCCGTGTAACTTGGCTTCTCGCAATGAGGGAACCGCCAGAAGGCCCTCGGCGCTGGACCTGGGCAGAACGATGGGGTTGGAGACGCTCCTTCAGGTATACTGGGCCGAGGCCGTTTAGGGCTTTAAAGGTCAGCACCAATACTTTGAATTGTGCTCAGAAACGTACTGGGAGCCAGTGTAGGTCTTTCAAGACCGGTGTTATGTGGTCTCGGCGGCCGCCCCCAGTCACCAGTCTAGCTGCCGCATTCTGGATTAGTTGTAGTTTCCGAGTCACCTTCAAAGGTAGCCCCACGTAGAGTGCATTGCAGTAGTCCAAGTGGGAGATAACTAGAGCATGCACCACTCTGGCGAGACAGTCCGCGGGCAGGTAGGGTCTCAGCCTGCGTACCAGTTGGAGTTGGTAGACAGCTGCCCTGGATACAGAATTGACCTGCGCCTCCATGGACAGCTGTGAGTCCAAAATGACTCCCAGGCTGCACACCTGGTCCTTCAGGGGCACAGTTACCCCATTCAGGACCATGGAGTCCTCCACACCCGCCCTGTCCCCCCAAAACAGTACTTCTGTCTTGTCAGGATTCAACCTCAATCTGTTAGCCGCCATCCATCCTCCAACCGCCTCCAGGCACTCACACAGGACCTTCACCGCCTTCACTGGTTCTGATTTGAAAGAGAGGTAGAGCTGGGTATCATCTGCATATTGATGGACACCCAGTCCAAACCCCCTGATGATCTCTCCCAGTGGCTTCATATAGATGTTAAAAAGCATGGGGGAGAGGACGGAACCCTGAGGCACCCCACAAGTGAGGGCCCAGTGGTCTGAACACTCACCCCCCACCACCACTTTCTGAACACGGCCACGGAGGAAGGAGCGGAACCACTGTATGACAGTGCCCCCAGCTCCCAGCCCCTCAAGACGGTTCAGAAGGATGTTATGGTCGATGGTATCAAACGCCGCTGAGAGAGCCAGCAGAACTAGGAAACAGCTCTCACCTTTGTCCCTAGCCCGCCAGAGATCATCAACCAGTGCGATCAAGGCAGTTTCAGTCCCATGATGAGGCCTGAATCCCGATTGGAAGGGATCCAAATGGTCTGCATCCTCCAGGCGTGCCTGGAGTTGTTCAGCAACCACGCGCTCAATCACCTTGCCCAAGAATGGAAGATTTGAGACTGGGCGATAGTTGGCCATACTGGCCGGGTCTAAAGATGTTTTTTTAAGAAGCGGTTTAATGACCGCCTCTTTCAGCAGATCTGGGAATGTTCCCTCACAGAGGGAAGCCCATCGCCCAGCCCTTCCCAGCTTGCTTTTATTAGCCAGGATGGGCAAGGATCAAGGAGGCAGGTGGTTGGTTTCACGCGTCCAAGCAGCCTGTCCACATCCTCAGGGGTAACGGATTGAAATTGATTCCATGCAACTTGACCAGACAGAGCTCTAGCACTCTCCCGCCCCAGCCCTGCTCCCACGGTGGTGTCTAGCTCCTTCCGAATATGAGTGATTTTATCTGCAAAAAACTTTGCAATGCAAAATGCATTGACTGGACCATTTCTTTCCTAAATTCCCAAAGCTGTTGTGTAAGTAAATCTGTTTGCTCTCTCCCCCCTTTATCAGGCAGCTCTTCTTGCACACTAGCTCTTCTCCTTTCTGCTGCTGCCTTCCTGGTAACTGCTCCTTCCTGTTTACTCGCCATCTCTACATCAATTGCTTCCCACAATTATTTTTAAGTTGTTCAAGGTCACACCTGCAGTCTCCAGCTCAGCCCGAAAGTGAGACTATTCTCCCCTCCCAGGCTGAGCTTCCAGTTTTCCTTTCCCTTTGGTTTGCCTTCCCCTTTCCCCAATACAGCAAATCAGGAAACCGTAACAAAGGAAAAAAAATAATACAAAAAGAACCAAATAAAAACTAAGCGACTTAAAGTGTACACTCCATTCTATAGGTACAAAATTAAAATTTCCAGATCTGTACTTTTAACAGCAACCACATAAGTAAAAATTAAGAAAGGAGAAACCGGAAGAAAAATCAAATACAGTTCCAAGTTTATGTCTATAAGGACAATGTCTTATACTTATCTATCTTATAAGTTTTCCAAGCAATGGTAGTTGATGGTGGTTCCAGAGTCTTTTTCTCAACTTATTTTTTTTAATTTATAATCCCACGGCTTTTTGGCTTGATGATTAATTCCCAAGTATGCTGGAGTTCCAGTCAGCAAACCTTTCTTGGGAGGCACTTATGATCTCTGGGGGCACTGAAGTTAATTTTGAAGCTATTCCAGGCTCTTTTCCACTTTATGAGTTTTCCCCCTCAAAGGTGCCAAGAGTTCCCCCGCAGGCTCCACTTTTGTGCCTCCAAATCCCAGAGTCTGGGGTTTTCTCCTCCCCCTTTTTCTTTTAGCTTTTCTCTGCCAGTTTTTAAAAGACTGTCCAGGTCCCTCCAGCTGTCAACAGGTTTCCTCCTTTATATCTCAGTAGGCAACTTGACATAATTATCCTAATATGTATGCAAAAGAATGTGGCAGTCCTCCAAGTCAAAGACAGTTTGTTTCCACTCTCCATGGCTGTAGCAGTCTCTCTATATCCCATTCACAAAAAATTCCCCTTGCAGAGCCAGTCCTCAGAAATTGGAAGCTGACTTCCTGTTTTGCCAAATTAACCTTTTAAAGTCTAATTTCTTCTTTCAAATGTTTTATTTGACTTTTACCTCTAATTGGGTGATCCGCTTCTTCTGGTGACTGTACGTGACTTCAGCAATAGGGTGCGTTGGAGCCGAGAGCAGACTCAAGCCCCTGCCCCCCCGCGTGGAAAACAGCAGCTGGGGGGTGAGTTTCTTCGCTCTGCTGGAATCCTAGAGTCCCCACTCTTCTGTGGGGGGGGGTTGGGGTGTGCTGAGCCCTGGTGGCACCCTCAAGCCCTATTTTGCCAGGACCATGTTGTCTGTTAATCGGATGACACGGAGCACACTGCCATTAGCCTCCCGCAGTGGACAGGAAGTCAATATTTAAAATATTTCTGACAAAGTTTTATACCAGTGGAGCGCTGAAGTTGTAGTTGTACTTCAGGTGGCATATGAATGCATAGTAGGTCTGATTTGCTATAGTTAACACAAAAAACAGAGACCTTTCAGTAAGCATCAAGTATTTTCATTACTGCTGGGAGACTTGTTCCAGGGCGAGACAGCATCAAGGCTCCGTCATCTGCGAACATGATCACCAGATGACTCTGCCAATTAATTTGTATTCCAGACACCTCAGGGTCTCCCCTAAGTGCTAGAGCCAAGGGTTCCATGGCCAGGGCAAAAAGCAGGGGCGACAATGGGCAGCCCTGCTTCATGCCCCAGCCCATCGATATAGGCTCTGAGTGTATACCATTTATCAAAATATTTGCGGTGCAGTCCTGATATAAGGTAGTCAGCAGTGCAATGAATGGGGCTCCCATGCCAAAACCTCGCAAGGTTTCAAAAAGAAAATTCCATTCAAGACGGTCAAATGCCTTCATTGCATCCAATGTAAGGATGGCTGTCGGTGCTGGTTGGTTTGATCCCTAGTATATTGCATTGAAGATCCTCCTAACTGGGGTAGTTATTGACCTTTGCCTAATAAAGCCTGTCTGATCAGAATATATAATTTGGTACAATCGTCGCTAACCTGTGTGTAACAATGTTTGTAAGTAATTTTAAATCAACATTTATTAATAAGATAGGCCTACAGGACTCAACAGACTCCAAGTCTTTATTTGGTTTTGGTAGCACTACAATGTGTGTTTTTCCAGGTTCCAGGTATCAAGCCATGATCCTTTATATCTGTAAATAATTTCAGCAAGAATGGGGCCACAAGTTCAGAAAAGATTTTATAAAAATAGCCAGTAAATCCATCTGCTCCAGGTGCTTTAAATGGTTTTGTCTTTTTTATACTAGCTAATATTTCCTCAAGTGAGATTCAACATTAGCTTCTGCCTCTTTAAGGAGCTCTTGTGGTGGTAGACATGGTAATTTATCTTAATTAGTCTTGCAAAGAGATAGTAGAAAGCTTATTTACCCTTGATGCTAGTCTTTTGGCCCCATGGAGCTGCTTTCCAAGTATTTAAAGGCATTTTAGTCTGAGAGAATGGAGGAAACAGAAGCTTGTGTAAGTATGTGTAGAAACTAACTAATACTTTGGCCACCTCATGAGAAGAGAAGACTCCTTGGAAAAGACCCTGATGTTGGGAAAGATTGAGGGCACAAGGACAAGGGGACGACAGAGGACGAGATGGTTGGACAGTGTTCTCGAAGCTACGAACATGAGTTTGACCAAACTCCAGGAGGCAGTGGAAGACAGGAGTGCCTGGCGTGCTCTGGTCCATGGGGTCACGAAGAGTTGGACACGACAAAACGACTAAAAACAACAAACCAACCAAGGCTATGGATTTTTTTTTATTACCAAAAAGCCTGGGAGAAGAGGGATGTTTCACCTGGCACCTAAATATATGTAATGAATGTTGGCTATTTGCAGATTAGTTCCACTGCAGAAAGCTTGCTGGGGAGACCACACATTACAAGGAACACAAAATAACTCTAGCTAGGTTTTCATACCAAAAGCAAAAACTCCTTTACACTAAATATATCATGCATGACCTATCCACCAACCCAACCACCAGGGGACTGGGAGAGCTAGGTGCTGCTCTTTATATACTATACCCAATTGCTGACACAGCTTAATTAGCACAACTTAACAGCACCTGCTGTACTGATTCACAGCTGTAAAACTAGGTCACGTTATTTGCTCTGGCCCTTAAAGAAATACACATCTTGTGGAACAATAATGAACCTTCACATTTAAAGAGTCCATTCAACAATGAAGGCACGAGGTGAGCCTCCCTGGGGAGAGCATCTCACAAGCAAGAAGCCACCATAGAAAAGGCCCGTTCTTGTGTTGGTACCCTCCAGACCTCTCTTGGAGGGGGCACACATAGAAGGACCTCAGATTATGATCACAAGGCCCAGGTAGGTTCACATGGGGAGAGGTGGTATTTGAGGCATTGTGGTCCCTTTCTTCATTTTGGAGTCACTCTATCCCCTTGATCATTTTGGTTGCCCTTTTCTGAACCTTTTTAAATTTTATTTTTAATCAGATTGCCAGAAAATCCAGCGACATTTTCCTTAATCAAGCTTCAATTTGGTGGGTAAGGTCAACTTTTCACAAGGCACAGCCACAGAACAAGAAAAGCTCTTGGATCCAGGGGAATTAATCAATATGATCAAAATATGGGTCAAGTGAAAGTGATAATGACCCTTTAGTTTCAACGTTGCCCTTGTAGATTCAACAGGGAAGAAACTAGAATTAGTTGGGTCTGTCATTGGCTGTAGCTCCACCTAGCATTGCCATCCCCCACCACCACTGGTAGGAATTCACAAAGAACAGATTCCTCAGCCATCTTCAACTCAGCCTTACTAATGACCAGCTTGTCCTTTTCTTCGTGGATATAAAGGCTTACAAGTGTTCCTGGGGAGGGGAGAGTGGCTGCCTTAAATTGGTATCGCCATGCATTCCCCCAGTTGGCTAGATGGGCATCCAGCACTTCCCTTCCTATGCACATTCACTCAAAATGACAAGGACAAAATGGTCTTCTCTGGTACTGCCATTGTATGCATTTATATTCCTTGGGAGATAAACAAGACTGGAAATGTAAGCCATGAATCCGCAGAGGAATTTCTATTTACTTGTGAAATGGAAACAAACATTTCAGCATGTCTGTGCCTGAAAACTCTGAGTGGTGCTGCACAGATTTATGTTCAATTATCCTATTTGAGCATTTCCTACATAGCCATCCCAGGCTATTCTACTAAACTAGATTTAATATGCAACGAACATGATTGACATGTAAACAAGACCTCATCCTTATTTATTTATTTTTTTATCATTGTTCTCACAGAATCACATTCTGGCTCTTCGAAGCCTATGATTATAATCAGAGATCCTTGGGCATTGTGATTTGAGTCTAGAAATACATCTGCATTGAAAGCTGCATTGTTGAGAGGCCACAGAGATAGTAAAAGAAGTTGTTATAACCATCACAGCAAAACATTTGAAAGTTAAACATTAAATGCTAAAATATACCACCTATTACAGTTCTTGGCTAATGAAATAATCCCTTGTTCATGGCCTTGTATGAATTAGGCCTTAGATCCTTAGCTGGCCCAGCCATGAGGCAAGGTGAGGGGACTGCCTAAGGTAACAGAATCCATGGGGACAGCATATCCCAATGTAGATCTTTACCACTACCCATCATTCTTAATGTTCACTCACTCCTTCTTCCCTGATGGGGAGGGGGTGGGACCATTCTGTCATTTGCCTCAAGTGCCAAAATATCTTGGGCCATCTCTGCTTAGATTAATGTTTTGATGAAGATGTGATTTGAAGGAAATACATTCATTTAATTTTTTAAAAAATATTTTTTATAAGTTTTCCATTTAACAATCCAATCATATCACATTAATTATTCCAAATTGTACCAATACATATCATAAAGTCCAAATATTTTGCCAAATTACAAATTTTTGTTGGGGGTTCCCATGCTTCGAGTTCAGTAAAGGTCCAGTCATCTCATATTTCTGCTGCTTTTAGTATTCACCAATCCCATCTTTTGATCTTCTTGTTGTTATCCTTTTTCTTCTTAATGGCCTCTGAGCTGTTTCCACAGGCGAGTTAAAGTAAACATTATTATGCTTCTGTGTGAACTTTGTAAGGCTCTCCCTTTTTTAAAGCTGGTAAGTCTTTTGTTTGCAATAAATCTTGACATGCTGATCCAAAAGTCCTGCTCGGGCGGCAGGCGCCATCTTTCTCAGTTCCGATGAAATAAAATCTAGGTGTCTGCTCATTAATTTTCCCAGACAAGTTGCACCATAAATCAGTCTTTCCAGGGAAGATTTGCCATCCAACTTACAATACAAACATGATAACAGAGCAATGGCTCGCCTCCCCCTTTGACTATTAATCTCGCAACATAGTCTGTCTCGTAATGGCGGATCCTGATTAAAAACTGCGTCACAAGAGAGCCTTTTATTTTCTTTCCAAATCTTTCACAAAACAAAGATTTTAGTTGATATTTTTATTTCCATACAGTTTATTTTCCAATCTCACTTGCTATAAGTCATATGACGGTTCTTCTAGGGGAGGGGTTGTTAGGTAATATCGTAGTGAAAAATAATAATTCCCCCCTCCTTTCCATTCCGTTTCAACATACCGGCATAGATGTTATTCTTTAATGTTATCTTCTGTCCAGTCCATTCCATCACTCTTAACTTCTCAGTGGCAGGCTTAATTAGCAGCTAACATACCATTTTCTTCGCTTGAAGCATGTGCAATAATTCTTATTTCCAATTTTTCATCTTAAGAAATACAACTAGAGTCGCGCTCAGAGACAGCGTCAGGGAGATGCGAGCTCGCTCGAGGGCTTTCCGTCCAGTGCCTTCACCCCCTCCTTCTTTCAAACTTGGGGGTGATTTATGGGCAACCGCGGATGAGGCTGCATCTTCCCTTCCACCGGGAAGAATTTGGGAGGCTGATTTACTCCCATCATCAGCCCCTAAATTACCTTGTGTGACCTGGAGAGATGGTATTGTTGGCCATCTTCCAAGGCGCCCCTAGCGGCCCCCCGGAAATACATTCATTTAAGTCAGGAGTGTGGAACCTTCTTCATCCAGTGGGCTGGTTTTCCTTCCGGTCAACCTTACAGGGACACATGCCAGTGAAAGCCAGGGGCAATAGTGGGCACAGCAATGGAAGTAAATGTAGCAGGCTAGTTTCTGCACACACTTGCACTGCCCCTCTCTATCCTCCATCCAGGCAAACAAGAGGCATGATCAGAACTCCAAGACACATTCCAGCCAGGCAAGGAAACTCAAGGAACACTCACAGAGAAGTCCATTTGCTCCCTTTGGGGCTGGTGGCTTTGCAGGTGGGCCCCAGGCCTCCTCAGTGAACTGGCCTATTGCAGGCTGGATTTTCCTCCTGCTGCCCAATTGGCCAGGGGTGGCAGGAATTGGTGGGCGTTTCTCTGGGTGCAGGACCAACTGGCCAATAGCGGCACTTGTTTCCATGCCCAGGGCAAGGATAAATACCCAGCCTACTGGGCCTTTTGGTCCTTTCTTGCTGCGCCAGTTCTCCCACTCACCCTCCCTCAGTTTAGGGTGTTTGTGGATGGTACAACCTTACTATGGACAATGTTGGTTGTCTATTTTCAGGGACCAGGCAGGATTTTCAGGGGTGCCGCCATTTGGGTTTTTGCCTACCTCATAGCAAGTCACAACTTTGTAAGGTGGATAGGCATTGGGTAAGCCTAGTCTTGGTTGGGGGGGGGTTGTAGCCTCCACCTGCCCCTCCATGGGTAAAAGTATCCTGTTAAAAGGACCCGGGAGGAGTGGCTCCTGTCTGATGTCCAGATGGGGGCTAGGGCCATACAACTCCTCCAATGGGGACCACTTGGGGGATGCACCAATTTTATGTAGGTCATATGGCTCCCCCCTCCCGTTGGCTTCACCCTTAGAAACACTCCCAGTGAACAGGCGGGAGTGACATACACAGTTGCTTACCACAATGCTTATGGCCAAACCTTCACATCTGTAACCAATAAAGTTGTGGCCTTATCTGATCCCAAACCAACATGCTGTGCATTGTCTAGGTATTTGCACCTTAGGGAACTGGGTGGTCATGGGGCCTCGATATGCAAGGACAAGTTGTTGAGGAGAGTCTTGGGGATTAACATTTTCCAACTGCCCTCATTTAAGTGATTAAATGAATTTGTATTTGTTTTTTTCTAAGAATGAGTAGCATAAAACATATTCTATAGCGGAATAGAAGATATATATATAATAACAGATAATAATGAATGTTGCAAAATAAACTCATATTTAGTAGGAATGTGCAACTATGAGATAGTTTGGTCATATAAATCACAAACAGCCCCCAAGCAGAAGCAAAGTCATGGGAGTCTGCAACACCCCTGGCAGCATACATTTTATGAGTCTGTTTTTCAGAAATAGCAATGAACATGACTTTCTAAATCCCTAAATCCATAGTGTAACAAGATGCATCCTTCCATCCTTGAGAAATTGCTAAACGAGCAGCCACCAGCAGATATTGTTGAGAAGTAAGATCAGGTTTCCGGTTCCTGTCTACCTGAATGGTGGAGGCTTTCTCAACATCAGACAAAGGAAAGGGGAACAAAAGGGGTTAAATCATTCCCTGGAATGCATCCTGGGGTACAGGAGGAACAGGCTCACCTGTAGATTACCTCAATGGCTCGCTCCCACATGGAATGTGGGGGCAGACGAAGGCGCTGGGTGCTAAGCACTTCAGAAGCAGAGGTTCTCCTAATAATTGGATCTTTGTTGAAATAAAGTAAGGTGTGCACTGGAGAAGATGTGTTCACCAGAATTGTGGACTATCTTAGTGCGTTGATCTGAGGTTTGAAACGAAGAAAATATTTTATTCTGTGTGGGAGGTGTTTGACAGAGAGGGAAGTACTTGGCTATTGTTTATATTATGGAAGTTTCTACATTTATGACAACCCTACCCAAATGCAAATTTTAAAGATATACAAGTGACGATGGTGTAATATTGAGATTAAAAGAAGAGTTGAAGCTGTGTGGGGCTTAAAGGGAATGAAGGTGGGGAGTGTTGGGATACTGCCAGGGAGATAAAGGAGATACTGCCAGGAGATAAACAGATGCTTATCTTTTGCCAGATGGTGGGTGCATCCAGAATCTACAATAAATCTGGCCTTGGCCTTTGGAGCAGCTTTTCCAGCAAGCATAACCTTGTTTTCCACCAGTGTGGGCTTTTGCTGCTTGACCCCCTGCTCCTGGCCATCAAACTTGCCTTTAGCCTTTGGTGAAGCTGTGCCAGCAAACAAAGCCTTGTTTTCCACTGGCGTGGGCTTTTCACCCCCAGATGTCTGGAAGCTGTGGCTGGATGGTTACGTGGGAGCTGGTTGAAGTTAAATCCTTCGAAGACAGAGGTCCTCTGGCTGGGACGGGGCGATATGGGATTGAGGGGGCAACTCCCATCTCTTGCAGGGGTGCAATTAGTGCCAGCATCGTCCGTTAAGAGTTTGGGTGTAATCTTCGATACCTCCCTCTCTATGGAGGCGCAGATTACAGCTATAACAAAGGCAGCATTTTTCCATCTCTGCCAAGCTAAGCAGTTGGCTCCTTATGTTTCTCGCCCTGACCTAGCCACTGTGATCCACATGACGGTCACCTCCAGACTGGATTATTGTAACTCGCTCTACGTGGGGCTACCCTTGAGACTGACCCAGAAACTCCAGCGGGTGCAGAATGCCGCGGCGAGACTCCTTATGGGGTCTTCACTGCAATATCACATTCATCCGGTACTATACCAGCTGCACTGGCTCCTGGTGGAGTACAGGATCAGGTTTAAGGTGCTGGTTTTAACCTTTAAAGCCCTATACGGCCTAGGACCCTCGTACCTACGGGACCGCCTCTCCTGGTATGTCCCACAGAGGAACTTACGGTCTGCAAATAAAAACATCTTGAAGATCCCAGGCCACAGAGAGGTTAGGCTGGCCTCAACTAGAGCCAGGGCCTTCTCAGCCGCGGCTCCAATCTGGTGGAACGCTCTGTCACAAGAGACTAGGGCCCTGCGGGACTTGACATCTTTCCGCAGGGCCTGCAAGACAGAGCTGTTCCACCAGGCCTTTGGTCAGGGCGCAGCCTGACCCCCCTCCTCTGGCAATCTGCACAGAATTTTGATTAATGATTGCCATCAATTTGACTTTAATTAATTTTTATAATGAAATATTTTTAGAATCGTTGGATTATTTTGATTGTTGTTAGCTGCCCTGAGCCCAGCTTCGGCTGGGGAGGGCGGGATATAAATAAAATTTATTATTATTATTATTATTATTATTATTATTATTATTATTATTATTCTGCTTCGGGCCATCTGCAGGCATCTGTCTCTGTTTACCTCTGGCCTTCCGGTATCTGTGAGGATGACCTTGGCTCCCATGAGAAACAGAGCTCTCAGCTGCCGACTCCTTGGCTCCCCCTGGAGGCTGGAATGCTGCCTGGGATGACATCACAGTCAGCTCCCCCTGCAGCTTGCAACCGGTGCCCTCGGCATCCCTGCAAACACTCTCATTCTGGGAAACAGCCAGGACCTCTGATGCAGTCAAACTCTGGGCTGGGATGACCGGCAGATGGGCAACTTTCAAAGCATTCCACATCTGACGTGCTGTCTTGTTGCCAGCCAGCGTGGCAATATCCTCCAGAGAGACGGATAAGACTATTAGGTCTATGGCCCTTGAATGTTGGGCCTTCCATCTATCTGTCAGAGGAACTGGAGGGGCTTCACACACAGTATGCCACACTCCAAACTGACGAAGCAAGCTCTCACAGCAACTTGCCCAAATCTCATAATTGTGCCGATTTAACTTTGGGCACTCAGCAGCTTCAGAGGCTTGGAAAAACTCGATTCCAGCTCTTTACTTGAGCCATGAGTCTTTTTCACTTCAGAGACTCCTTATCTTGGCTCCCATTAATCACGAAGCCTGCTTGGCTCGGCTCCCAGGCCAATTAGGCCAGCCGGACATCAGAGTCTCTTGCCGCGGCAAACAGAAAAGCCTTATTTGCTTTCGCTTTTCCCACATACCTCAACGCAGTCTTACTCTCCTGTAAGTGCCGTGAATCTGGGCCCAAAACCTGTTGTTGGGATACTGCCAGGGAGATAAAGCCCATCATGGCCCCCCACGTTGCCTCCGGACGATCCATCGATCTCCTGTAGATACAGTATCAGCAATTAGCGACACGAGCTCCAGAAAATAGCTTGCCACATTCCAGAGCTGATGCACTCTCTGTCAGCAGAATTCGCACAGCGAAAGATGCACGCAGGAGAGCATTATTTAGAAGTTTATTCAGCGTTGGTTAGAACAAAAGAAAAAACATGACTGCCTGCTTGCGTGTTCAGGCACAGAGAGAGAGAGACAACAGCTCTATCAAAACAGAAACATCCTGTGAACAGGAAATACGCAGGCTGTGACACAAACATCCTGCTCCCTTTTAAGGTGGAACGGAAATATCCTAACAGGGAGATCTATTTGTCATGTGACAAAGACACATGAGAGCAGAAGCAGCAAAGCAATGGCTGGGAAGTGCTGGGACTACACAATCATTTGGGGCTACTAAAGTTATTCAGGCCTAACTGCTAACTGTTGAGTCACTCTGACATGTGACTTAGCAGCCAGTTTCACTTTGTGCTCTCTGTAAGATTTCAGTGAGAGTCTGTCTGCCTCAGCTGTGAACAGAGTCAGTATGTAATCTCAGTCAAACTGTTTGGAACCATGTTGTTTATGAAGAAGTTTATTTTAACTCAGTAAAGCTTTTATTCTTTAAAACTCTGCATTATTAATTTACGCTGCGTGTCAGGTTATGGGACCCAGTGTTTTATGGATGGCGAATTGCTAAAGCTGGAAAATCAGGGTGCTGTTGGTGAGGACCTCGAAGGGACTGAAGGTCCAGTGATGAGGCCGTGTACCGAAGAAGCAGACCCGGTGCAGCAAGGAGCAGAAGCCATGTCAGCTCAGCAACCTGCAAATTTTATTAATCTTGGCAACACTGCCCAGATGGAACGTCTGAAGCTTGAACTGGTTCTAAAATGTGATAGACTTTGGCACTGTGTGGAAACTGGTTTGAATCCACAACCCTCTGAGCAGGAACGTGAAGAGGATGATAGAGCCAGAGCGCACATTTTGTTGGCTTTAGAGGAACCACAGGTCCTGCACATTGCAGATTTGGACTCTGCCAAACAATATTGGGATCGTCTACGTCAGATACACCTGTCTGACAGTGCTGGTTCAATAATTGGACTAACTAGGAGACTGTATAGAACTGTGCTACCTGAAGGTGGATGTTTAACTACACACCTTCAGACTTTGTGCATGTTATTCCTCCATTTGCAAAGGAGAGGTAAAAGATTTCCAGACCTGGATCAAATCTATATCCTGCTATCCAGTCTCCCACCAAGCTTTAATATTGTGATAGCCTCTCTTGAAAGCATGAGGCAAGAAGATTTATCGATGACGTATGTAACAACCCGTCTACAGGAGGAATCTGAAAAGCGCGTGGAAAAGCTGAGTGAGAAGGCAGACCGGAGAAGTTTGAGTCGCCCTGCTAACCAAAAACTCAAATTCTCAGGAGGAGATGGGACCAAAGAACGCTCCATGGATCGTGCCATGTTGGCAAATAAATGCTATCGGTGTGGCAAGCTCGGGCACATGAAGAAAGATTGCCATGGGAAAAACCCAGGAAAAGCGAGCGATCCACATGAGACAGAAAAGCGGACACATTTCGTCTTGGCCGCTGCAAGAAAAGAAAAGAAAAGAAAATTTCTCCAGACAGCTACATTTTGGACTCTGGCTCTGCCAGAATCATAATGAACAGCCCTGACTGCTTTACAACACTCAGCAAATTGCCAAAAGGTAAGGACAGCATTTGCCTTGCTGATGGACGGCATTGCCCAATATCAGGTATAGGTACGTGTTATTTGCCATGCCTAGATGCAGAATTGAGGGATGTATTGTTTGTTGAATAACTAGAATTTTCTTTATTGTCAATTCCATGCCTTACCAATGTTGGTTTTGAATTTATTTTTGAGGGTGATGAATGTTTTATTAAGAAGCAGGGCAAGGTAATTGCTTCTGCAAAAATGGTGGATGGCTTGCACTCTTTACAGCATTCTCCGCCCAGTGATGGGGTCACAAAGGGACCTAAAGCTGAAAAAAATGATGTGTTAATAACTGAACAGGATAGGTGGGAACAGGTTTATGCCAATCCTAGTATTTTAATTCCTCTCTCAGTACAGCCACAGGAGCCTCTCAGGCAGCCAGCTGCTGAGGAAAGGCTAGAAAGTGGGGAAAAATTGCCCTCAGACACTGACACTTTGCAAAGTGCCACAAGCAGTGAATCAGAGGAACAACAAAATGATGAACTGGAGGAGCAACAAGAGAAGGAAAGCCCAGTAGTTATTCCTAGGAGGTCCACACAGACTACCAAGGGTATTCCCCCTGATAAATTGACTTTTGGCACAACAAAAGTGTGTCACGTTAATTGTACAGAGCCACAGGACTTTGCGCAAGTTCTGAAACTACCTTCTAAGGAACAAACCTAGTGGTTTGACGCCATGAAAGAAGAGTTGGAATCATTCAAAGAAAAGAAGGTTTACACACTAGCCAAATTGCAACCAAGTGAAAAGTTAATTTCTAGCAGGTGGGTCTTTAAAAGGAAGATTCAGGTGTCTGGTGACACACGTTTTAAAGCTAGACTGGTAGCAAAAGGTTTTGCACAAAGGCCAGGAATTCACTATGATGAGCTTTTTGCCCCCACTGCCAAGGCAGAATCAGTGAGGCTTGTTTTGTCTGTTGCAGCTGACAAGAAATTGGAAGTGAGCCATTATGATATTACTTCTCCATATCTAAATGCTCCTCTGGACCAGGTGATATACATGCGACAACCCCCAGGGTTTGAGGAGGGGAATGATTTGGTGTGGAAATTAGACAAAGCTGTTTATGGTCTTAAACAAAGTGCTAAATGCTGGAACGATTGTATAAACACACAGCTCTTAAATCTTGGATTTAAAAGGAGCATTACTGACCCTTGCTTGTATACAAGAGGATCAGGTGACAATTACATATTGGTTTTGATCTTTGTAGATGACTTGATGGTGGCAGGTAGTTCCACAGGTACAATTCAAAAGATAGCAAATCAGTTGGAAAAACATTTCAAACTGAAAGACCTAGGACCAATAAGTCACTATTTAGGGGTCCAAATATGCAGAGAAGCAGATGGAAGTTTCTTAATATGCCAAAAGAGCAAAAGATTAAAGGTCTGCTTGAACAGCTAGAAATGTAGGATTGTAATTCTGTGCAAACCCCTATGACTGTAGATTTCCAAAAGACTGAAAGTGTTTTGTTTGATCAACCAGATTTATACCAATAGGTAATAGGATCTCTTCTGTACCTGAGCCAATGGTCAAGGCCTGATATTTCATTTTGTGTAGGTATTCTAAGCAGAAAAGTAACTAAGCCTAGTATACATGGGACGAGGAAGTTAAATTGGTTATGATACATTAGGTCAAAGATTTTGGTTACAATATACAATTTGATGATTGGGTAAAAGTGTGGAAGGAAAATATAAAATTTACGGCATGTACTGCGTTAAAGGAAAATGTTATGAAGATGGTATATAGATGGTATATTACACCGGTAAAATTAGTGAAAATGTTTAAAACATGCAATAAGTGTTGGAAATGTAGAGAAAAAGAAGGGACATTTACCATGTGGTGGGATTGTAAGAAGGTGAAAGGTTTCTGGGAAATGATATATAATTGGAATGGGAATAGGGGTTGCTTGTGCGTAAGCCGCAAACTGCTCCAGCCTGAGTTGTCTGGCTAAAACTTTTCCCTGGCTGGACAGCCCTTACACCGTGGCTGTCTCAATCACTGGCAGAATCCGTCAGTGGGCGTTTCCTGAACGTCTTCCAACATAAAAGTTCTTTGACACCAAGTCTCCGCCTAGCCTCCCTGCGCGGAAGCTTTCTGCGCAGAGTGGGCGTGCCAAGCGGAGGTCCTGTGCTCTCCCCGCTGGTCTCGCTGGAAGAGTCTCGGAGCCCTCCCTCCGAAGCCCTCTCAGCCTCCCCTTTCTTCCTGGCGTTACGCTGATTTCCTTCCCCAGAGGAAGCTCTCCCTCTCTCCTTGCTGGTTCCCTCTCCGGCGTCATTGGGGAGCCTTACCTCCACTCTTGGCTCCGATGGCAGTTCCCTGACATCCACCTCCCCCCCAGGGCCCTCCTCACCCCCGGCCCGTTCCTTGGATGGTGATGCGGGGAATCCCTGGAATGAGCTATCCCCTTCCTCAGATGATTCAAACATAGCTCTCCACCTGCCGCTGTCTCTTTCCGCTGCCCAATCTTCCCAGTCGGATTCCTCTCCCTCTGATATCTCCCCTCCCTCCTCTTCGGAGGTCGGATACCCCATAAACTCTTCTTCATCATCTGTGGTGCCAAATTGCTCCTCCCAGAACCTCTCAAGTGTTTTCGGCTTCCTTGGGAACCTGCGGTGAAACTCCTCCCGCAGATACTCATCCCTGATCCCTTCTGCAGGAACCCACGTGTTTTCCGACTCGGGCTCCCCTTCCCAAGCTACCAAATATTCCACCTGTCTCCCCTTCCACCTTGAATTGAGAATTTCCGCGGCTTGACCGCTGAGTTCCCTTTCCTCCACCCGTGGGTGAGTGGGGATCTCTCTCTCTCGCCCCGGAAATTCCCTCCCTTCCCGGTATGGTGAGTGTCAGGGGTTCAGGGAGAGAGGCGCAGATGAGGGAGGAGACAGAGAGTGAGGGGGAAGGATTCCAGAGTGACGAGGAAGAGGATGACAATGACCCAAGATTGTCCATGAGTCCGTCCAGTGAATCGGAGGACTCCCAAAAGGGAGCCCCTCTGGTCAAGCCAAGGGAAGCTAGAGGGGGAAGCAGTCAGGAGCAGGGAAACGAAGGGGGAACCCCCAGTGGGAGTTGGAGAGCGAGACCGGCTGCTCCGCTGGAACGGAGTGAGGGGGGAGGAGTGACCAGTGTGTCAGAAGGAGCAGAACAGGAAGCAGAGAGGGGAAGGAGATCAGGGCAAAACGTCCTGCCGGAAGGGGAGGAAAGTAGTATCGAGGGCAGTGTAACTGTCGAAGGCAAGGTCAGGAGCAACGTACGCGCGCCAAGTTCAAAATGGGAGGCGCGCGGAAATGAAGAGAGTCCTGGGGAGGAGCCTGGTCCCAAAGCCCGAAGGAGGGGGGAGGAGGCGCCAGAGGACTCAGCCTCTGGAGAGTCCCGAAGGGAGAGAACACAGGGGGGCAGAAAGACCCTGCGGAAAAGGAAAGAGAGAAAGAGGTGGACCAGTACAAGCCTCTTAAACTGGTGTAGAGGGGGGACCGACTCAGAGGGTACTTCAGCGGTCTAAGCGTAACAGACGTAGAGTCACGGGGCTCGGATGTAAAGCTAATAATGTTCTTCAATTAAAGCTTTTGTACATAAGCTGGAGTGGACTTTGGTCTCTTGTGAGCTGGGACCACGGGTGACTCTGACAGTGAGAGTAAGGACCTGTGGAACACCGGGTGCAGTTTCATGTTAGTCGGCAAGTTGAGCCTAAAGGCCACAGGATTCACCTGCTGTGTTACCTCGAAAGGTCCCAGTCGCCTTGGCCGTAATTTCTTACAACCTCCCTTGAACGGTAGCCCTTGGGTTGACAGCCACACCCGGTCCCCAACCCTTATGGTCTCCCCTTCTCTGCGGTGCTTGTCTGCCTGCCTCTTGTACGCTTCCTTGGCCCTCTCCAGGTTCATCTTAAGTTGTTGGTGTAAGGCCTCCATTTCTTCCACAAACTGCTCTGCCGCCGGCACACACCACCTCTCCTCCCCCTCCCCTGGGAAGGCCCTGGGGTGACACCCGTAATTGGCCATGAACGGACTCATTCCCGTGGACACATGTTCAGCGTTATTGTAAGCAAATTCGGCCAGCGCTAGTTTTTCCACCCAGTCGTTCTCCCTCTCGCTGACGTAGCAGCGTAGGTACTGTTGGAGTATGCTATTAGCTCTTTCTGCTTGTCCGTTGGTCTCCGGGTGTCTGGCCGTTGAGAAGCTCACCTCGACTTGCAGCAGGCTCATGAGCTTCCTCCAGAATCTGGAAGTAAATTGCCTTCCTCTGTCAGACAAAACCCTCAAGGGGGCGCCATGCAACCGGAAGACGTGATCTACAAACAGCCTAGCTGTTTCCTCTGCCGTTACTGCATGCGAGCAAGCAATGAAATGGCACATTTTGGTTAACAAGTCGACTACCACCATGACGGCTGTTTTCCCCCTGGACTTGGGCAAATCGGTCATAAAATTTATGGATACCACCTCCCATGGTCTTCCCGGAGTGGGCAAGGGTTCCAGTAACTCCGCGGGTGCTGCTTTCTCCCCCTTAGCCTGCTGGCAGCGGTCGCACCCCCGTACGTACTCCCGCACATCTTCCCTCACTCTTGGCCACCAGAACTGCCTGGTGACAAGCAACATGGTTTTGTGTTGACCAAAATGCCCCGCCGTGGGGTTGTCATGTAGTTGTTTGAGTACTCTTCTCCTCAAGTCCCCCTCTGGTATGTACAATGCTCCCCTGTAATACAATGCCCCTTCCTTTTCCTCAAAACCCCCCTGATTTTCTCCTGCGTCCCTGAGCTCCCTGATTTTTGTTTGGGCGTACTCGTCGTCCCTCGTCAACCCTGCTAGTTCTCGTCTCCCTACCAACACTCCCCCACACACCCATCGGTCCTCGGGTATAACATGTCGTACTTCCGGCGCTCCCTCTCCTTCCAAGTACTCCGGCTTCCGGGAGAGGGCGTCTGCTCTGACGTTTTCCTCCCCCGGCACGTACCGAATCTCAAAAAAGAACTTGGAAAACTCCTGTGCCCATCGCACCTGTCTCTGGTTGAGGACCCGTGCAGTCCTCCAGTATTCCAGGTTCTTATGGTCCGTGCACACCTGAATCTTGCGCTGCGCCCCTATCAACAAATGTCTCCAGCGTCGGAATGCTTCATAAATTGCAAGCAGTTCCCGGTCATAAACCGTGTAGTTCTGTTCTGACTTGCTCAGCTTGCTCGAAAAAAAAGCGCACAGCCTCCAGTCGGACTGGTCTCCCGGCTGGAGCAGTACGGCCCCCACCGCTCTGTCTGACGCGTCTGTCTCCAGCCTCATTGGCTTCTGCAAATCCACGTGCAAGAGCTGCTCTTCCGAAGCGAACGCCCTCTTTAGCCTTTCAAAGGATTGCTGTGCCTCTTCTGTCCATTCAAACTTCCTTTTGCTGCTGAGACAATCGGTGATGGGTGCAGTTAAATGGGCGAAGTTCTTGATGAACTTCCTATAGAAGTTCCCAAACCCCAGGAACCTCTGCACGTCCTTCCGGTTCTTGGGGGTCTTCCATTCTAGCACCGCCTGCACCTTGCTTGGGTCCATGGCTAAGCCCTTGTCCGACAACCTGTAACCCAGGAACTCGACCTCTCGGGCATGGAATTGGCACTTCTCCAGTTTGACCCACAACTGGTGCTCCTGCAGCCTCTTCAGCACTTCCCTGACGTCTTTAACATGCTGCTCCTTGTTCTCCGAGTAGATTAGCACGTCATCTAGAAAGGCCACGCAATTCTTGTACAGTAGGGACCCCAACACGTGGTGCATGAAAGATTGAAAACAGGCGTAGCCTGATTGTAATCCGAAAGGCATAACCAAGTACTCAAAGGCCCCCAGAGGGGTGAACATGGTGGTTTTCCATTCATCCCCCTCCCTCATCCTAATCAAATTGTACGCCCCCCGAAGGTCCAGCTTGGTAAAAAATTTCCCCTTCCTTACCCTGGTTAAAATGTCATCAATCCTGGGCATTGGGAAGGTCACTGGTTCCGATACCAGGTTTAACCCCCGATAGTCCACAATTAATCTAGGCTCTTTGGAGTCTCTTTTGTCCACAAAGAACACTGGACTGCCCCCCACCGCCCTCGATTCTCTTATGAAACCTCTCTTCAGGTTCTTGTCAATAAACTTCCGCAACTCCTGCATCTCCCTGTCTGACATGGCATACAGATTACCCACTGGCAGCTGAGCCCCTGGGAGTAGGTTGATTTGACAGTCAAAGGGCCTATGAGGGGGTAGTTTATCCGCCTCCTTCTCACTGAAGACATCCTCCATGTCAGCGTATTGCGGTGGTACCCTCCTCTTTTCTCCTACCGCCATCCCTGCCACCCTGGCTACGGCCATCCTCGGGGTCCCCCCCCGTGGCAGTATTCCAAGCAGTGAGTTGACCCAAAGGTGACTGTCCGCTGGTGCCATGCCACTACTGGATCGTGCAGTGCCAACCAGCTCATCCCCAGTATGATTGGCGGCCCGGCTAGTGTGGCAACGTGAAAGGCAATTGTCTCAGTGTGTCTGGAGACCCTCATCTTCATGGGAGGAGTCTGGTGGGTCACTTCCCAGGCTAGTGTGGCTGGGAAGGTTGCTCCGGCATTTCAGGAATGCGGTTGTCATGCCAACACTCTGCTCTCCCTTCCCGCTTCTCTAGAGCGTGCGCCTCTTGGCGTACTCCAACAGCAAGCGCCATTTTAGTCAGCTGATCCATCGATTGCGGGCGGGGCGAGCGGGAAAGTTCGTCCTTAACCGAAGGGGCTAAGCCTTCCTCAAATAGCATCTACACTGGTTCCGAACCCAGTTCCCACCCAAGTTTGTGGATAAGCATCGCAAAACGCGACCAGTACTCTCTAACTGATTGGCTTGAACTGATTGTCTTGAAGATGCCCTATCACATAGGCTACCCTCGCCCCATCGTCCACAAAGTCATCATACTGCAGGTCCAGCGCATACTGCACCTCCGTCTTAAATGCATTATAATCTCTGGGATTGCCCCCAAACTTATGCACCAGTCCCGGTACCTTCCTTGCGATGGGGGTGGGTTTCCCCTGGGCATCCTGAGTCCGCCTTTCATCTAGCCGCGCCGCTAGTAGAGCCAGCTGCTGTTCCAAATCTCTGTTTCCCTCCTCCAGAGTTGGTTCTCCCCTGGCTCCCTCTCCAGCGCCTGCTCCTCCGGTCTGACTCATGATGCTGCCTGTCCTGCTCTGTGCACAAGCAACGTCAAAGACTGACGGATTGCTGTAATGGGAATTGGGGTTGCTTGTGCGTAAGCCGCAAACTGCTCCAGCCTGAGTTGTCTGGCTAAAACTTTTCCCTGGCTGGACCGTGGCTGTCTCAATCACTGGCAGAATCCGTCAGTGGGCGTTTCCTGAACTTCTTCCAACATAAAAGTTCTTTGACACCAAGTCTCCGCCTAGCCTCCCTGCGCGGAAGCTTTCTGCGCAGAGTGGGCGTGCCAAGCGGAGGTCCTGTGCTCTCCCCGCTGGTCTCGCTGGAAGAGTCTCGGAGCCCTCCCTCCGAAGCCCTCTCAGCCTCCCCTTTCTTCCTGGCATCACGCTGATTTCCTTCCCCAGAGGAAGCTCTCCCTCTCTCCTTGCTGGTTCCCTCTCCGGCGTCATTGGGGAGTCTTACCTCCACTCTTGGCTCCGATGGCAGTTCCCTGACAATAATGAATTGAAAAGGATGTTGAAATATACATTTGTAAAGAAACCAGAAGCTTTTCTGTTAGGAATAGTAGGAAATGAAATAAATAGAAAGGATTGCAAACTTTTCCAATATGCAGTAACAGCAACAAGAATACTGTTGGCCCAAAAATGGAAACAGGAGCAACTACCAACGCTGGAAGAATGGAGAATGAAGCTGATGGACTATGCAGAACTGGATAAATTAACAGGGAAGATTAGATATCTACGAGACCATTAGTTTATCGAGGACTGGGGAAAATTTGCAGATTATCTGGAATGTATATGTGATGAGCGAACAACGCTAGTGGGATTTCAAGAAGCTCTGTGAAAGTTTGAGGATTATTGTAAAAAATAAAATAAAATTGGAAGGGTATATTAAAAGGCAATGTTAAATTTAGGAAATGCGAAATTAAAAATTAAATATGGATGATTGGCAGAGAAACTGGAGGAAGTCCATAAAAGAGAAAATTTGTGAAAAATTCTGATATGGTATTATATGTATATTGGTATTGAAAAGCAATAAAAATTATTATATATAAAAAAGCCTAGTATACATGATTGGGCTGCTGTGAAGCGACTCCTGAGATACCTGAAAGGTACACAGAATAAGTGTATAAAGTTACCTGCATCTAATTCAAGTGATTTGCAGGTGTTTGTGGACAGTGACTGCAAATTGTCCAGCCACGAGAAAATCAATTAGCGGTCTAGTGTTCATGTTTAGAAATTCACTAATTGCTTGTAAATCCAAAAAGCAAGGTTTTGTTGACACATCTACGTGTGAGGCAGAATTTTCTGCATTATCTGAAGCGTGTAATGAAGTCACATGGTACACCCAGGTATTAAATGATTTGGGATATGAAGTGCAACAGCCTGTGACAATCTATGAGGATAATCAAGCTTGTATCGCAATTGCTAGTTCAGGGAACACTTCAGCACGTGCAAAACACGTGGCCATCAAATTTTTCAATGTTAAAGACTATATACAACATAATGTGATTAAGTTGGTTTATTGTCAATCACAGGATAATTTGTCTGATTTATTTACAAAAGTGTTCCCTAGGGTGCAACATGTAGAATTGATTGCAAAGCTGAATCTTGTGGACAAAGTATATGTATAAGTTGATTTTTCATGTTTATACTTCTGCTCTCTAGGTCTTTGGGGGAGTGTCATGTGATAAAGACACATGAGAGCAGAAGCAGCAAAGCAGGCTGGGAAGTGCTGGGACTGCACAATCATTTGGGCCTACTAAAGTTATTCAGGCCTAACTACTAACTGTTGAGTCACTCTGACATGTGACTTAGCAGCCAGTTTCACTTTGTGCTTGTAAGTTTTTCAGTCAGAGTCTGTCTGCCTTAGCTGTGAACAGAGTCTCTATGTAGTCTCAGTCAAACTGTTTGGAACCATGTTGTTTATGAAGAAGTTTATTTTAACTCAGTAAAGCTTTTATTCTTTAAAACTCTGCATTATTAATTTACGCTGTGCGTCAGTAAGGACCTAACAGAAGCAGAAGACATCAAGAAGAGGTGGCAAGAATACACAGAGGAATTATACCAGAAAGATATGGACGTCTCGTACACCCCAGGTAGTGTGGTTGCTGACCTTGAGCCAGACATCCTGGAGAGTGAAGTCAAATGGGCCTTAGAAAGCATAAGGCCAGTGGAAGAGATGATATTCCAGCTGAACTATTTAAAATTTTAAAAGATGATGCTGTTAAGGTGCTACACTCAATATGCCAGCAAATTTGGAAAGCTCAGCAGTGGCCAGAGGATTGGAGAAGATCAGTCTACATCCCAATCCCAAAGAAGGGCAGTGCCAAAGAATGCTCCAACTACCGCACAATTGCACTCATTTCACACGCTAGCAAGGTTATGCTTAAAATTCTACAAAGCAGGCTTAAGCAGTATGTGGACCAAGAGCTCCCAGAAGTGCAAGCTGGATTTTGAAGGGGCAGAGGAACCAGAGACCAAATTGCAAACATGCGCTGGATTATGGAGAAAACTAGAGAGTATATGCAGAATTCATCATGCGAAATGCTGGGCCGAAATTAAGATTGCCGGAAGAAACATCAACAACCTCAGATATGCAAATGACACAACCTTGATGGCAGAAAGTGAGGAGGAATTAAAGAACCTTTTAATGAGGGTGAAAGAGGAGAGTGCAAAATATGGTCTGAAGCTCAACATCAAAAAAACTAAGATCATGGCTCCATGATCACTGCAGATGGTGACAGCAGTCATGAAATTAAAAGATGCCTGCTTCTTGGAAGAAAAGCAATGACAAACCTAGACAGCATCTTAAAAAGCAGAGATATCACCTTGCCAACAAAGGTCCGTATAGTTAAAGCTATGGTTTTCCCAGTAGTGATGTATGGAAGTGAGAGCTGGACCATAAAGAAGGTCCACCGAAGAATTGATGCTTTTGAATTATGGTGCTGGAGGAGACTTTTGAGAGTCCCATGGACTGCAAGAAGATCAAACCTATCTATTCTGAAGGAAATCAGCCCTGAGTGCTCACTGGAAGGACAGATCCTGAAGCTGAGGCTCCAATACTTTGGCCACCTCATGAGAAGAGATGACTCCCTGGAAAAGACCCTGATGTTGGGAAAGATGGAGGGCACAAGGAGAAGGGGATGACAGAGGACGAGATGGTTGGACAGTGTTCTTGAAGCTACCAGCATGAGTTTGACCAAACTGCGGGAGGCAGTGGAAGACAGGAGTGCCTGGCGTGCTCTGGTCCATGGGGTCACGAAGAGTCGGACACGACTAAACGACTAAACAACAAGCTATGTTTGGATGAACTAATGAAGGGGGCACCTGAGAATGATATATTTGTGCTTTTCACCACCACAAACTATCTACATTTCCCATCTAGTCCAGCATCTTATTCTCACTACCCAGATGCATCTGGGAAGTCTACAATACTCTGTTTGTGGATCCCAATAATTGCATACTGCCTCCAGCTGCAGAGGTAGGAAAGAGCCATCATGGCTAGTAGCCACTAGTTAGAACAAAGGAAGAGTTTCCTTTCTCACAGAGGTCAACCATATACACATGGAAAAATCACAAGCAGATAGCCTCATGTACCATACCTTTATCCTTCTGTGTTGTGGCTACTGCCTCACCCTGAAAACTATTGCTAGGCATTGTCAGCTTTGCCTTTGAGCCAGTGCCAACGACTGGGCTCAACCTCTTCAGCCCCGACTGGGCCAGGCGAGCTGGGAAAGCACTCCCAGAGACCTTCCACTGCAGGGAGCAGGTCTAAGTGCTGTGGACTCACAACTTAGAGTTGTGAGCACCAAACTCAGTTCCAAAAGTCAGCGGAGCACAGCAGAGCATGAACCACACAAACGACAGCTCTGAAGTATAACTTCTTTTATTCTCTACAGCTACTGCATATTCTCTACAGCTACTGCATAAACTAACTAAAGACTAATCGGAGACGCTGGACTGCATGAGTGTTACAGCTGCTTGAGCAGTCACCTTATCTATATACAGATAACACTCAGACTCCCTTTGAAGTCAGGCTGGAGCGGAAGAAGCAATGAGTTTCCTTTCTGAAACATTGTCAGCAGATTCTTGCAATGGGAGGGGTGAAACATCCTCAGGCATTGCTCATTTGCCTTTTTCCTGGAGAGCTGTCCTTGTAGCTTTACAATATGGGTTTCTCCATTGCCAACCTCCTTCGACTCTTTCAAATTCAGCTTGTGTCTCTGCTAAGGGACATGGAGCGATAAGAAGCTAAAAGCTGCATTGACAATCCAAGCACATTAATAAGTCTGACATCTCTCTTCTCCTGCCTCCCTTTCTAAGCAACTGAGCGAAATGTAGGAAATGTTGTTTATCACAGTTGCTTTTAGGGGGCTTATGCAGGGGCTGTGGCAACAGCCCTGAGGGAGCACCCCCACCCCATCCTTGCTTTGACAAAGCAAGTGCCAAGTTTTCCAGCCTGGAGGATGCTTATTACAGAACATGCTAAAGTCTGGGATGAGAACTGATAAAAACCCCAAGCCAAACCCCTAATTTCTAATTACTGAAAATGATCATGCATAAATTGACTTGGTGACTATATTATTTCAGTTGAGAAAGAAAGAGAGAACCCATGTATCTATTATCTACCTATCTTTATAGATTTCGTTCAGTCATATGGCACTTTGGAGGTCACCTATTTGAAGCCCTTGCTTTGTGCAGGAAATCAAGAGTTAGATGATTCCACAAGATGATTGTCCACCTTCTGCTTGAAGGCATCCAGTGATGAGGAGCCTGCCAACCTTCCAGGTACGAGGCAGCCAACACGGTGCCCTCCAGATGTTGTTGGACTCCAGCTTCCATCAGCCTTAGCCATCATCACCAAGGGTTAAGGATGAAGGGAGCTGGAGTCCACCTGGTCCTTTTAGGTCACTTAGACCATCTGGAGAAATTCAGCCCATGGCACCACACTTCTGAATAGTATGGTAAGCTGAAAATGGGCATTTTCTTCTGTTGCCCCTGAAATGTGAAATGCCCTTCCCTCTGCCATATGTGAAGTAAGAACCATCAGTTGCTTCAGTTGTCTTGTGAAGACTTGTCTTTTTGTTCAGGCTTTCCCTGACGCACAAGATTGGACCTTGTTTTATAGGTTAGAATCCTATGAATGTATGCTTTTGTGCTTTTTATATTGCTGTTTTATTGGTTTGGTTTTGTCTTTATGATATATTGTTTGTTAGACTGTTTTTGAAGCACTGAACAATTTCTAAATGCTTTAAAGGAAAAAAATAAAACATATCAGAAAGAATGCTCAATAATGGCCAACACTGTGTAACTTGCCTGCATAATTTCTACAAACAAATCAGAATGATTGCTCAATAAACAGATAACAAGTGATGTCATGGATGCTACCTGTCAGGGAACTGCCATCGGAAGAACAGGTGGTGGAAAGGCTCCAGGAGAATAGGAGAGACTCTGCAGCAGAAGAGGGAACCAGTAGGGGGGGAGCAGGAGCTCCAAGGGAAAGGGAGTCGGAGGGGAGGCTCTGGGATACTTCCAGTGAGAACAGTGAGGAGGTATCAAGGCCCCCTTTAGGGACCCCCACCCCTCGCCGGAAACTGTCACGCAGAGAATCCAGGAGACGCGTTTCCGTTAAACAGCTTTTATGTTGGAAACGTTTCCGCAGACGCCCACTGTCGGATTCTAACAGCGACTGACGGAGCCATGCCAAAGGGCTCCGCTCAAGGCAGAGCTTTGCTACGCTGAGCAAACTCTGAGGGACCAACCCTTTTAAGCACAAGCAGCTCATTATCCCATCACACTACCCAATAGGTGTCTCATGATATTTTCCCAAGCACTTCATAGAATATTGGAATTGCAAATTGCAAATTCCCAAACAGAGAAAAGAAAAACCACAGCTTCCAAACAAGGGAACATGGAAGATTTGAGTGCTGGGAAGACATGATATTCCCCTAGTGATAGCTACTCATTTGTTTGCTTATCACCTTTGAAAGTCACTCAGAAGTGGGAGAGCTAGCAGATCTGCCAGTGCTGCACCAACTTTTTGTGCATATTGGACCTGATGTAGTGCAAAGAGTACTATGTGACTTTTTTCAGCATTCTTCAGCAATGGGACATGTGTGTGTAGCAAAATCTGCAGGCTTTAAAAGGCTCTATAATTACTCTCCAAGGTCTCTGTTATGTGCGGAACTGTCATTAGCTCCCAGCGGCACAACTGCCTTTTATTGAGACTATTCAGCTCTCACTGCGCACCCCAAAAATCTCAAGGAGGGGATCCTTGAGGGACAGGCTACCCAGCAGCGGAGGTGCGGTTTCGCTGTCTTTTCGGGGGGGGGGGGGGTCGGAAGAGCTCGAGGACGACGAGACTGCAAACGCAAGTGGGAAAGCACTGACCCTATGCTGCGATGCCTTTAGCTTCCACTGAGAAGCGAGATGAATTTCCAGAGACAGGTGACTGAATTCCCTGATGAAAGTGGAAGATTTACATGCTAAAAGCTTGAAGAAAACATCAAGGGAACTTCAGATATTTAAAGATTGAAAGTAAGGTCTCCATCTCCGGCGGAGGAAAAAAAATGGCGCAGGAAACAAAGTCGCAAGAACAAGAAAGGAAGTGACTTTCTCCCTATCTGAGTGAGTACAAAACAAAAGTCCACGGCTACTTCTTGCTGCGGCAGACAGACTTACTAAACACAAAGTAATTAATAAGGAGATATTTAGAGACTTTGTATATCTTTAGAGCCGGGAAGGCAAAAAGCTAAGAAGTTAAAAAGTTTCCACGTCCGCTCACTTCAAAGAGCTGTAGCTAAGAAGATTGTGAAAAGATCTGAGAAGGTCCTAAAGTGAAGGAATTGAACGGAGGAATGAAAACCTGCCTTCCCTTTTTGTTTGTGTGTGTTTAAAAGAGACCCTCTTTAGAGGGGGGATGCATAAGGTTTGTCAAAGGACTTCAAAGGACTTTAAACAGACAAAAGAAGGAAGCGTATCACAAAGGACTACCTTCCCATCCGTTTACATAATAGGTCGTAGTTGAAACCATTGCTAATTCTCTTCTTCTCAATAACATTAAAGATTAGGGCAACACTGTGGTACTTTAAACTATCGCCTTTTCTTCTCTTGGAGGGACTTCCCAAACTTTTTTACAATTGTTGAAGCGACTGGGACTGGCTGTGTAGGAGGATTTTTGAAATGGACTGAGCTGGAAAGAGAAGGAAGATTCTAGATTTGTCCCTAATGACTAAGATTGGTAATGACAGCTACCGTATTTTTCGCACCATAACACTCACTTTTTTCCGCCTAGAAAGTAATGGGAAATGTCTGTGCGTGTTATGGAGCGAATGCCTACGGATGGCGGGGGGATCTGCTGCAGTCAGCAGAGGATCCATGGTTCCCCTTCCTTCCCTCCTCCGTGGCTCGCTTTGAAACAGCAAAGCGGGAGAAGAGCCGCTGAGTGGGGAGGAGAGAGGGACAGAGAGCCTGCTTCTGCAAAGGAGCAAAGCGGGAGAGGAGAGGAGCCGCTTACACGAGTCCGGAGCTGTTTTTTTCAGTGAGCCAGGGAGGAGGGAGAGAACAGCTCGCTAAATAGCAGCAAATTTTTTCGCAAGCAGGCTCTCTGTCCCTTCTCCTCCCCACTCAGCTGGCTAAATAGTAGCAAAGTTTTTCAGCGAGCCGGGAGGAGGGAGCTGTTTTTTTCAGCGAGCTGGGGAGGAGGGAGAGAATAGCTCGCTAAATAGCAGCAAATTTTTTCGCAAGCAGGCTCTCTGTCCCTTCTCCTCCCCACTCAGCTGGCTAAATAGTAGCAAAGTTTTTCAGCGAGCCGGGAGGAGGGAGCTGTTTTTTTCAGCGAGCTGGGGAGGAGGGAGAGAATAGCTCGCTAAATAGCAGCAAATTTTTTCGCAAGCAGGCTCTCTGTCCCTTCTCCTCCCCACTCAGCTGGCTAAATAGTAGCAAAGTTTTTCAGCGAGCCGGGAGGAGGGAGCTGTTTTTTTCAGCGAGCTGGGGAGGAGGGAGAGAATAGCTCGCTAAATAGCAGCAAATTTTTTCGCAAGCAGGCTCTCTGTCCCTTCTCCTCCCCACTCAGCGGGCTAAATAGCAGCAAAGTTTTTCAGCGAGCTGGGGAAGAGGGAGAGAAGCAGAGCCTTTAAAGGAGCAAAGCGGAAGAGGAGAGGAGCCTTCTCTTATACCCCTCTTCTGCATTATTAACAGCATCCTTCTCCACCCACCCCACGCGTGCACCTTGTCCCTTGAGTGCTTTTCCTTCCCTCCCCACTTAAAACGTGGTTACAAAGCACGGATCCACATGGATCCTCAGGATTTTTGCACTGGGTCACCCCAAATTCACCATCAGATCACATAGCATGTCCATGGCTACAGCTTGCACCAAAAAAATCACACACCCACTGTTGCCTGGGGCCGCAGTGGTGCAAAAACGTGGTTACAAAGCACGGATCCACATGGATCCTCAAGATTTTTGCATTGGGCTACCCCAAATTCACCGTCAGATCACATGTCTGTGGCCACAGCATGAACCACAAAAATCATACATCCACTGTTTCGTTTAGAATATTTTTTTTCTTGTTTTCCTCCTCTAAAAACTATGTGCGTGTTATGGTCGGGTGCGTGTTATGGTGCGAAAAATACGGTATTTACCCTGCTCCGTGTTACTTCATTTTGAAATCCCCTCTTTCATCACAATTTAAATCCCTCTGTCTGACCAACTTAATTTGACCTTACAAGATTGAACGATTTTTGGATTTACTTATTGACTTTGATCTCTGAGGGCATTTGGCTATTTGGGTTTCTTTGTTTTCTAAGAAGTGAAAACAAACCGTGACTTTACACTTTGTTTTTTTTTTTACAATAATTTTTATTCAGTTTTTAGAACACATAATTAAAAAAAACCAGACACATCACAGAATACAAACAAACATAAACAAATCAAACATAAATAAATTCATAATCTTATTTTCTTGTAACTTCTTTCAATCGACTTCCCCTTACCTCCCTTTCGCTGCATCCCTATTTTAAAATTTTTTAGCAGCCCTTTAGTCAATTTATCCATTTAGTTCCCTTCATTAAATTCCCATAAATTTGTTAATTACAACTGTAGTTCTCTGCTTCTTACCCCTTGACATCTTAGCACTCCTCAATTTTACAACAGTTTTTAAGATATATTTTAAATTTCTTCCAGTCTTCTTCCACTGCCTCTTTCCCCTGGTCACGAATTCTGCCGGTCATCTCTGCCAATCCCATGAAGTCAATCACCTTTGTCTGCCATTCTTCAAGAGTAGGTAGTTCTTGCATCTTCCAATACTTTGCCAGAAGAATTCTTGCTGCAGTAGTAGCATACATAAAGAAAGTCCTATCCTTCTTTGGCACCAATTGGCCAACCATGCCCAGGAGAAAAGCCTCTGGTTTCTTAGTAAATGTCCATTTAAGGACTTTCTTAATTTCATTATAGATCATTTCCCAGAATGCTTTCACCCTCGGGCAGGTCCACCATAGGTGATAAAAGGTACCTTCATTCTCATTACATTTCCAACATTTATTATTGGGCAAATGGTAAATTTTTGCTAGCTTGACTGGGGTCATGTACCACCTGTAGATCATTTTCATTATATTTTCTTTTAAGGCATTACATGCCGTAAACTTAACACCAGTGGTCCATAACTGTTCCCAGTCAGCAAACATAATGTCATGACCGATATCCTGTGCCCATTTAATCATAGCTGATTTCACCGTTTCCTCCTGTGTATTCCATTTAAGCAGCAAATTATACATTCTTGACAGATTCTTAGTATTGGGTTCTAACAGTTCCGTTTCTAACTTTGACCTCTCCTTCTGAAATCCTATTTTCCTGTCCTCTTTAAATGTCTCATTTATCTGATAGTAATGCAGCCAATCTCGAACTTTGGACTTTAGTTTTTCATAACTCTGAAGCTTTACCCTTTCACCTTCATATTCTAAGATTTCACAATATTTTGGCCATTTAGAATCCATATTAAGTTTTTTCACCCCCTTGGCTTCCATTGGTGACAACCACCTGGGAGTTTTAGTTTCCAGTAAATCTTTGTATCTGCTCCAAACGTTATATAATGCTTTTCTAACAGTATGGTTTTTGAAACCTTTGTACACCATTGCCTTGTTATACCATAAGTATGCATGCCAACCAAAACAATTATCATATCCTTCCAAATCTAAGATGTCTGTGTTCTCAAGAAGTAGCCAGTCTTTCAGCCAGCAGAAAGCTGCTGCTTCGTAGTATAATCTTAAGTCCGGCAGGGCAAATCCCCCTCTATCCTTTGCATCAGTTAAAATCTTAAACTTAATTCTGGGCTTTTTGCCCTGCCAGACAAATTTTGATATATCTTTCTGCCACCTCTTGAAACAATCCATCTTGTCCAGAATTTGTAAGTTCTGAAACAAAAAAAGCATTCTAGGCAATACATTCATCTTGATAGTAGCAATTCGGCCTAACAAAGACAGTTTCAACCTTGACCATGTTTCTAAATCTTTCTTTACTTCTGACCAACATTTTTCATAATTATCTTTAAATAAATTCACATTCTTAGATGTTAAGTTTACCCCCAGGTATTTCACTTTCTTCGTTATCTCCAAACCTGTTTCACTCTGAAACCTCTCTCTTTCTTCCATTGTTAAGTTTTTCTCCAAAACCTTTGTTTTCTGTTTATTCAGTTTAAATCCTGCTACTTGACCAAATATTTCAATTAGTTCTAACACTCTTTTAGTACTAGTGTCTGGCTGTTGCAGAGTCAAGACTAGATCATCTGCAAATGCTCTTAATTTATAATATCTAGCTCCGACCTGAATTCCTTTAACCAACTGATCCCTTCTTATCATATTTAACAAAACCTCCAGGACTGATATAAAGAGTAGAGGGGATATTGGGCAACCCTGTCGTGTACCTTTTTCTATAGATATTTCATCCGTTACCACATTGTTTACAATTAACTTTGCTTTTTGTTCTGAATATATTGCACCTATACCATTTTCAAAACCTTGGCCTAACCCCATCCCTTGGAGATTCTTTTTCATAAAACTCCAGCAAATGTTGTCGAAAGCTTTCTCCGCATCCACGAAAATTAAAACAGCCTTTCTATTAATGTCAACTTCTAACAGCTCCAAAATATCGATAATGTTCCTCACATTAGCTGACATATGTCTCCCTGGGAGAAAGCCAGTTTGGTCCTTATGAATCTCCCCTAGTAACACTCTCTTCAATCTTTTTGCCAAAATGTCTGCAAAAATTTTATAATCCACATTAAGTAAAGATATAGGGCGGTAGTTTTTAACCTGGTTTTTTTCAGTCTCTGTTTTCGGTATAAGCGAGATGAAGGCCTCTTTCCACGATTCAGGTGCCTTTTTCCCCTCCATAATTTCGTTGCAAACTTCCTTTAATGGTTGTATTAACCAATCCTTCAGCATTTTGTAGTAACTGGCAGTCAAGCCATCTGGTCCTGGTGATTTTCCCAGTTGCATATTCTGGATGGCACCCTCTATCTCTTGTTCTGTTATTTTCTCATTCAGGATCCTTTTATTTTGTTCTGAAATTTTTGGTAATCCGTAATTTCTAAGGAATTCTTCAATTTCTTGTTCATTTACTGGCCCTTGTGTATATAATTTCCTAAAAAAACTTTGAAAACAATTACTTATCTCGTTGGGTTTGTAGATAGTCTTTCCCTCCATCTCTAAACTCGTCACTGTATTCAGTTTCTGCCTCTTTTTTAGTTGCCATGACAAAAGTTTCCCACATTTATCTGCAGATTCAAATGTTTTTTGTCTCATTTGCTTTATTTTCCATTCTATTTCTTGATTCATCAGTTCCATATATTGCATCTGATAATACTTTATTTCTCTCAAGATCTCTTGGGACTTTGGTTTGGACCTCAATTTCTTTTCTCCTTCTTTCATTTTTTCTAAAAAAAATTCTTTCCTCTCATTTTGTTTTTTCCTCTTTATAGAGTTCTGTTGAATTAGGAAACCTCACATCACGGCTTTGCTAGCGTCCCAGATTATTCTTTTCTCCACATCTGTTCTCAGATTTATCTCAAAGTAATCTTTCAATGTTTTTTGGGCCTTTTTATAAATCTCTTCATCTTTAAATAGGGTGTCATTCATTCTCCATCTGAAGGATCCAGTTGTTGTTAATTTCATCTCCATCTTTACAGCGTTATGGTCTGAGCAGGTTTTTGGGCAGATTTCTATTTTTTTGGTTCTTGGCGCCAGGCTGCTAGTAATCCAAATTTGGTCAATTCTTGTCCATGTCATTTTTGCTTCAGAAAAGAAGGTTCCCTCTCTTTCAAGAGGGTTCCTTGTTCTCCAAATATCAATCAAGTCCATAGTTTCAGTCATTTCAAAAAAAGTCTTTGGTAGTCTCCCCTCCTTTGAAATCACTTGTCTCTGTGCTTTATCCATGTTTGTGGAGACGACTCCATTCATATCTCCCATCAATACGATTTTATAATCCAAAAAGTCCATTAAGGTCTCATGCAACTTCTTAAAAAATTCGGCCTTCCCTTCATTTGGTGCATAAACTCCGACTATCAGAATTTTTTCTCCTTGAATTTGTATTTCAATTGCCAGGTATCTTCCTTGTTCATCTTTAAATATCATTTTTGGAGCCAATTTTTCTTTTGCATAGATCACCACTCCTCTTTTCTTCACTTTGTCTGATGAGATAAATTCCTGTCCCAATCTCTTATTTATCAATAATTTCCTGTGTGTCCTGACAATATGGGTTTCTTGCAAACATATTAAGTCTAACTGTTCTCTCTTCAAAATATGAAAAACTTGACGCCTTTTTCGGGGAAGGTTCAAACCATTACAGTTCCAGCTAAGAAGTTGCAGAGACATTTTGTTACTAAGTACCTGTTCCTCCAACTGCTCCAAGTTTCTGTTCTTCTTCTGTTGGTGGTAGCAAAAGTCCAAATGACAGATTAGCAATGTCGGTTGGTTCTTCCTCGTCTACAGTTCCTTTCTGCAAGTCTTCTCGGTATCTCCCCAAAAACTGTTCTTTGTCTTGGATTGTTCTTATTTTGATCTTCTTTCCTTTGAAGTTAAAGGACAAACCCTGTGGAAATTCCCATCTAAAAGGAATGGCGTTTTTCTTGAGCAGATCAGCCAATTCTTTAAAGAGGGTTCTCACCTCCAAAATGTATTTAGGGATATCTTTAAAAATCTGTACCTGAGAATTTTGGATCACCAAGGCTTTTTGGTAGTGTAGATTCAAAATTTTATCTCTCTGTTCCTTGGATCCCAATGTGATTAAACAGTCCCTTGGTTTCTTTGTCTGCCTCCTACCTAGCCGAAAGGCTGTTGTTATTTCAATCTCAACTCCTTCTCCTTCTCCCCATTCCTCATGCCAAAATTCTGCAAAGTTGTTTTTTAGGAATCCCACAAGGTTGTCGCCCTCACTCTCCGGAACCAATCTAAGTTTTAGATTCTTCTCCTTTCTCTGTAGTTCCCATAAAGAGAGGGTCGCATCATGTTCATTTACTTTTTTTTCGATCGGCTCAAATCTTCCCCTTGTTTCCTCTGCAGTTTTTTTTGCACTTTCAGCAATCCTTCTTGTTTCAGAGCTTTCTTGAATTAATTTATTTATAGAATCTGTATTAGATGACACGCTTGCCGTGTTCAAGTCCAATCTTGCTGTCAATTCTGTCAATTTTTTAGAATTTTCTGTGGACTGCTTTGTCAGTTCTATAGATTGCTTTGTCAGAGCTTCCAAAGATTGATTTATTTTGACCAGTGCCTGAGTCATAGATTCCATAGAAGCTGTTACTGTCTTTTCCTGTGCAGCTGGTGTTATATCTGGTATTGAGCTCCTTTTCTTCTGTGCTTGTGCTTGTGCTTGTTTTGATTTATGTCTAGTTACTATCTCATCCACAGGGCCGCTCATGGCCTCAAGGTCGTTCTCACAGAGTAGACTTGCAAGTGGAAAATCCCACTGTTTCTTTTTTCAATGTACAAAGTTTCTCTTTAAACCCTCTAGAGGGAGCATTCAATTGTATCCAAAAGGAAATGAGTAACAAAGAAGCAAGGGAAACATAGAGCAATGAGCCAAAAAGTTCAAGAGTCAATACTGTAAATCCACAAATGTTTCAGTTTAACCATAAGTTCAACAGCTTTGTTAAAGTCCAACAGCTAAGTTTCCAGAGAAACCTTACTTTGTATCCAATTTAGACTGACAGTTCTCCTTTCCCGGTGCCTTGCTCAGGCAGCTCGATCTAGGGGGGGTTTGGCGGTGAAAAGTCTTTTTTTTTTTGCAATTATTTCCACGCAGGAACAATATCCAATTTTATCTTCCCCCCTTCTCCTGCCAATTGGGGGGAATGTTAAGTCCAATGTCAGGTTTGACAGTTTGCAAAAGGTTTTTCCTTCAAATACAGCTTGCTATTTTCGTTGCTTCGCTAATCATGCAGTTCGGGGGGGCAGACTTCCTTGTTTAGTGCCTTCCCCGTTTTCAGCCAATTTCCAAATTTAATGTCCCGTTAAGTCCCTCAATTTTACTCACGGGTGTTGCAGTCAAATCTTTATTTCAGGAAGGAATCGGCGCTCTCCGTTCATGGCGACGCGGCTTCACTCCACAAGCTGGGTAGCAACTCTCAGCACCGCGCTCACCCCGATGCCGCTCCGGAGCCTTTAAAAAGGCTCCTTTACAGTGCCGGGGGGCGCAGAAGGTGCCCGCCGAGTCTCCTTGTTTACAGGCTTCCGCGCCTGTAATTTTAGGGGTCCCCCGCTCGCCGTAGCGGGTCAGACCCGAACTTGCGGAGCAGTCCTGCCTCGGAGCTCGAGGCTAGGACCGCCATTAAACGATGGCGCCGACCGGAAGTACCCGTGACTTTACACTTTGAGGTTTCTTTTTTCTCCCCCCCCCCTTTTTTGGGGGGCCTGGGCAAAATAACAAGCATGGAAGACTCCATATTTAAGCTGGATTAAGATGGATTAATGCTTACAAATTGCGGAAGATAACAGAATTGATTAGAGGGGACTAAGACTGATTAGGATTAACTGTAAATTATTTCTTATTGGTAAAAAAATTGTTTCTCCTCAATTTTTTATTTTTTTTTATTTTTTGCTATTCGCTCTTTCTGGGAAAATGATGCAAATAGGTCTATTTCTCAATTAAGTTTAAAAGCATCTTGGTTTAATTAGGGAAACAAGTCAAGCCCTATTAGAGGACCTGGTTTGGGGTTTTTGCTGGGAAAAGACATTTAATTTAGATGTCTTCCAATGTTAAGACTCCAATTTAATTTTTGACTTCCGGGTTGGCGCCATAGCCGAATGGTGGATTTCCTCCGAGCTCCGGAGGGAATCTACTCGACAGGGGTCGGGTCCTGCCGCGCCAGCGATGCGGGGACCCTCAAAAACCACGGGCGCGGAAGCCCGTGGACCTGGTGACTCGGCGGGCACCGTTTGCACCCTCCCCGACCCGCGAAGGAGCCTTTTTAAAGGCTGCGGAGCGAAGGACGGGGAGCGGCGCGGTGCTGTGAGTCTTCTGCTTCCCCTGCCGAGCGAAGCCGCATGCCATTCGACGGAGAGCGCTAACTTCTTCTTTGGAAAAATTTGGACTAAATCTAAAAACAACAACCCGTGAGTAACTTGGAAATTGGATTTAAAAATTTCTTGGATTTGGTACGAGCGGGGGAGGTACAAAAAGGAAGTCCGTCTCCCCCCTATTGTATACAATTTAAAGCAAGGATTTTGACTACTAAGGTTGAGAGAAGAGTCTTTTCTTTATCTGATAAAAGTTATTAATTCCACGGATTGACAGTATAAGTAATTGTGCTGGAGGAGAAGAGCTAATTTTCTGAGTTAAAGTGCCACCCATCCCGGGACCGGGAGTGATCTGCGAGAGGAGCCTGCGGAGGAGACATAGAAGATTTTGACAGCTGTCAAACTAGCTGTCAAAATCAGAAAAAATAGAGAACTTCATTTCCGATGTCTTTGCTGGTTACATTTGATACAATATAGTTAATTGTTGAAAATAAAGAAGAATTGAAACAAACTAACTTGGCTTTTGGGTTGGAAGTGAAAGGAATACTGAATAACCAGAATCCCTCTAGTGGGGGTTCAGGGACATTACAAAAATGGAAATAGGTCAAAAAATACTAGCTGACCTGGATGAGGTTAGGTTTCTCGTGAGAAAGTTGTGTAAGTTACAAGAACAAGGTCATGTTTTGTCTACAAGTGCCACAACTTTGAAGCCAACAGTAAAGGAATCTACTGAGCTGGAAAAGGACTTGATGTACAAAATCCAGGCAGCTGAACAAGAAAAGAAACTTGAGCAGGAGGAGCAGGAAGGAGGGGCTGCAATGTTGCAGAAGGCAAAGGAAAGCAGGAGGCCTGTCAAGATGGACATAAAAGAAAATAAGAACTGGATGACAAAAACTGGGTTTGAATTGGAAAATGAGGAATGGAAGGATCTCCTTTTGTGGAGATCTGAAGACCTATGGTCTACAAATCTGATCAAGGTGGAAGATGGAACCTTTTGGCCATTTGGACTTAGAAGGATTGAGAATCAAGATTTGAGCTCAACTTTTAAATATGGAGATCCGGCTGGAAGGAACATGGACATTATAGGGATAGTGCCCCTCCGAGACTTGGTGTTTAATATAAAAGACTTTCAAAGAAACCGGCAGAGAGGGACTGAGAGAGATTTAAGGGCCTCATACGTGAGGCTGCCGGGCTGATAATAGATGGACTAATGGACAATGGCTTGGGGATCGAAACCGGGGAAGGGAGGGTGGGGTCTGGAAATCCAAAAGGTGTACTAAAATATTCTGATTTATTCTATTTCTTTTTCTTTCTATGTTGTCACTAGTATTGAAATGGGGAATTCGTGGAAGGAGAACTGGGCCGATCTTAGAAAAAGTTTTCAAGTATAATGATTGATGTATATATGTTAAAAGTTGATATATAAAGTGAATTTAATATAACAACAAACTAAGGTTAAAAATTTAGGGAGAAGAACTTGTTGAACAAATTTTTGGACAGGGAATACAAGAAGGGGAGGCGAGGGGAAGTTGTGGGGAAAAGGTATTGAAAATATGGATTGTAAATGCTGAATTTTTTTTTAAAAAAAATTTTGTTCTATGTACTATTTGAAATTCTAATAAATATCATTTTTTTTAAAAAAAGACTCCAATTTAATTTTTTAGGCCTTGAAGTAAAATACAACCTCTACATTAAGCGTTTTAAGGTAATGTGGCTTTTGGATGGAGTCCGGCACGCTTCCCTGTGCCCCACTGGACTCCCGTGGATAGCTCTCCGTCAGCTTCCTGTAGCAGAGTCGTCGCAGCGGTAGAAAACTGTTGCAGTGTGTGTGTAATAAATCAGACTGCACGCAAGCGTTCTTGCTTATCTCTAACAGTCTTTAATCGTGTAGAAAAACATTATAAATCAGCCCGGCGAGAGAGCGCACATCTTGCTGCCTCGCCGCAAAAGCGAAAGAAAAAAAGAACACAGAGAAAACACTCCTCTCTGCGAACATGACCACGCCTCAGAATGTGAGACGTCACTCAGAACTGTTTAACCCTGTAAGTTCTGATTCTCTTCACACTTTAGTAGATATCCATTGGATTTAAAGAGGAAATTATGAAATAATCTGTTCCTGTACTTGTATGATGCTTTTTATCTAGATTGGACTGTGTTCTGCCCTGTTACGTACTATTGGTAACAAAGTTACATTCTGGTCTGGAATTTTTGGGGGGACGATATTGGGAAGTACGGGATCTAGTCAGAGAAAGAGAGAGAGATTGTGCACCCTCTAAGGGAGAGTTTAGGTAATAAGATTGACAATTGGGGAAAAAGCAACGCATAATGTCGGTGGGGAATGGAAAGAAGGCGGTAGGGACCCCGGGGGAAAGGAAAGCATCTCGACAAGAGGAAATCAAAGATTTAGATTTTTTGTGGTTAAAGATTAAGGAGGAATTTAAACAAAGTGAGGTACATATGGAAAACAAATTAGGAGAGTTGCAAGACAGGATAGACAAGAAAATAGAAGGGGCCGTAGGAGAACTTGCTAGTAAGATCCAAGACTTGTCAGTTAGGTCAAAATCTATTGAAGATTCAAATAGGAAAATCCAAAAGGAAATGAAAGAACAAAAGAAAGAGACAGAAAAAATAAAGGAGGAAATAAGAGAATGGAACAATAGACAAGACCAACTGTCGGACAATATTGCTATGGTAGAAAGGCGGCAGAAACAGCTCAATTTAAAATTTAGAGGAGTTGGAGAAGACGTAAATGAGAATGTAAAAGAAAAAATGATTAGAGAGCTTTCTAAATGGCTAGAATTGAAAGAGGAAGAGGTAGCTTACACGGTAGATAAGGCATTTAGGATTAGAGGGAAAACACAACAAACCAAATCGAAAAAACTTGTTGGTGATAGTCTAGTAGTCTTCAACTCAATTGGTATGAAAAAGATGATTCTAAGAACGAGTTATAAAAAAAATAATAATTGGAGGAAGACCTATTGTTATATTCAAAGAAATTCCAATCAGGCTCTTGCGCAAAAGGGACGGATATAGACAAATAGTAAGTGTCCTGAAAAGGAATGCTATATCCTATAGATGGGAATTCCCAGAAGGGATTACCTTCTATTACAAGGACAAGAGATTCAGACTGTTGAATACCCAAAAAGTGGAAAAATTTCTTAGAAGATATGAGAAGGAGCTTGGAAAAGTGGAAGAAAGATTTGAAGAAAGAGAGAGAATTACTGAGGAGAAAAAGAAAAGGAAAGAGAAAGAAAAAGAAAAAGAGAAAGAGGAAAAAGGGAAAGAAGTAGAGGAGGAAGAGGAAGAAGAAGAGGAAGAAGGTGCAGTGGGAGGAGAAGAAGAGGAAGAAGAAGAAATTACAAGGAATAGAAAAACTAGACTATAAGCCTGAGAACGTGGGTAGTATAAATAAAAAAAAATAAAAAAATAAAAAATATATAATAATGACTCTAAAATTTATATCTTGGAATGTGAATGGATTAAATGACAAATCTAAAAGGAATAAAATCTCAAAAGTTTTGATGAAAAAGAATTTTGATGTGATATGTTGCCAGGAAACACATGTGGCCAAAAAACATAAACATATTCTGATAAACAAAAGGTTGGGGGTTGAATTTATTAATTCAGATGCCAACAAAAAAAGAGGGGTAGTGATATATGCTAAAGAAAAATGGGAGCCCAAATTAATATGTAAAGACAAGGAAGGGAGAATTTTAGGAATACAAATTAATCGTCAGGGAGAAAAATTCAATGTGGTAACTGTCTATGCCCCAAATACGAATAAGGCAGAATTTCCCCAAAAACTGGAACAATTACTATTAGATTTAGAGATGCATAAACTGATCTTACTCGGTGACTTAAACGGAGTACCAAGTCCAGAACTAGATAGAAGTGCAAAAAGGAAAAAATTGAGTCAAGGGAAATTACCAAGATCGTTTAAAAACCTCGAAGAAAATCTAGATATGATTGATATTTGGAGATATAAAAACCCGCTGACAAAACAATTCACATACTTTTCAGAACTGCACCAGAGCTGGGGAAGAATAGATCAGATTTGGGCAACAAGAGAGTTAGCAACAAGAGTAGAAAAATGTGAAATACAACCCAGAACGCTGTCCGACCATAATTCAATAACTCTGGAAATTAAATGTGGAATTCAGGGGGTGTACAGGTGGAGAATGAACGAACATCTATTTGAATACGATGAGGTGACCGAGAAGGCCAAAAGCACCTTGAAAGACTTTTTCGACCTAAACCTCAATAAAGAGACAAATATCGATATAGTTTGGGACACCAGTAAGGTCGTGTTAAGAGGCTTCCTAATTCAGTTACAGGAAAAAATAAGAGAACAAAAGAAAGAGGGAATCTAGTCACAATTAAGAGAATATGAGAAAAAATTAATAAAAAATCCCTGTGACGAACAGAGTAAACAGATATCTAGATTGCTTCAATCACAATACTCAATGATAATAAACCAAGAAGTCGAATGGAGAATTAAATCAATGAGGCAAAAAAATTTCGAATCAGCAAATAAAACCGGGAAATTTTTGGCGTGGCAGCTACGAAAAAGGAAAAAACAAAAGGCGATTAATATAAAAATAGAAGATCGACTCGTGGAAGACCCAAAGGAAATAAAGGAAAACTTTCTTAAATTCTTTGAAAAATTATATAAAAGAGAAGAAGATATAATAGAAATAGGAAAATATTTAGAAAACAGTAGAATAACATCTATAACAGAGGAAGAGAAAGCCCAATTGAATGAGTCTATAAAAATAGAGGAAGTCAAGGAGGCAATAAAGAGAATGAAACCAGGGAAAGCACCGGGTCCAGATGGATTATCGGCCAAATATTATAAAGTCCTGGAGGAATTTTTAGCCCCAGTGCTATGCGATGTAATTAACAATATACTACTGGGAGGGAAGATACCGGACTCCTGGAAAGAAGCGCATATCACGTTGATACCTAAAGCGGACTCAGACAAACTGAATGTAAAAAACTATAGACCGATATCGCTTCTCAACAATGACTATAAAATATTTCCTGAAATAATGGCTAATAGACTCAAGAAATATCTGAAAAACGTAATACACACGGATCAAGCTGGATTCCTTCCTAATAGACAATTAAAAGACAATGTAAGGCACATAATAAACATTATCGAATATCTGGAAAAGAAGAATGAAATCCCTGCGGTTTTAATTTTTATCGATGCAGAGAAGGCATTCGATAATGTATCCTGGCAGTTTCTACTAAAGTGTATGGAGAAAGCAGGGATAGAAGGTGCCTTCTTGGAAGGAATCAAAGCAATCTATTCAAGTCAAAGAGCTAAATTGATTATCAATAATAACTTAACTGATTCATTCGTGATCTCGAAGGGTACAAGACAAGGTTGCCCCTTGTCACCGCTTTTATTTATAATGGTACTAGAAGTAATTGCAAACAAGATAAGGAAAACACCAGAGATACGGGGGATCAGAATTGGGCTGAAAGAATATAAATTGAAAGCATATGCTGATGACTTGGTAATATCGTTGGAGGAACCAAAAAAAAGTGTTGACAAAGTTCTAGTACTATTAGAGGAATTTGGGAAAGTATTGGGCTTTAAACTAAATAAAATCAAAACCAAAATGATGGTTAAGAACTTGGGAGAAGATTCAAAGAGACAGTTGGAATCTCAATTTGGAATCAAAGAAGCAAAAAAGGTAAAATACCTGGGAGTCTGGCTAACCACGAAAAGCATAAATCTATTGGCAGATATTCAAATTCAAATTCAAATTTATTTACGGCTATTAGCCCATAAAATATGTACAAACATAAAAGCACAGAAGCATAAAAATCAATACATCTAGCAACAGAAGGGGAACACCACGATGCAAGGGTGGGTCATTGAGCAGTGACAAATAACAGCTTGGGGCCCGGAAAGATCCAAGGGACGGTTCACAGAAAAAGGAGAACTGGAGACGAGATCCGTCGTGCACTCTCATCATAACTGTCCGATTAGTTTTTTTGTTGTTGTTGTTGTTTTTTGGTGGTTTTTGTGTGTGAGATAACCGCATTCAGGAATCTCGCCACCTGCAGAGTTACAGAAGGATCCGTATCCTGCAAAAGCAGTGCGGCATGTGACTCAACAGGTCTGCCAACCAAGCGCAGTAAAGCATGGCCCAGGAATTTAGTCCTGGCTATGCTATGTAAGGGACAGTTGAACATTATATGTGGAAGAGATTCAACTGTTTTCCCATCACACTCGCATAGCGGAGACACCAAACCCTTGGAAAATCTGTGGCTCAGCAGGTTCGATGGAAAAACATTGAACCTTGCACGAATAAATGCAAGTCGGTGTGGTACAGATGAAAGAGATGACATGTATGATGGAAGGCCAAGTGGTGGGGTTATTCCGTGATACCTGGGGGAGCAGACACCCCCACCCCTGGAGAGGTTGTGTTGATTTTCAATGTCTGCTAATCTTTGCTCGATAAGGCTTTTGGCTGAGCGTAGGTTCATCTTTAAGGAGTCCGCTGGGGAAATTCCGATGCTCAGAAGTTTGGCATGGATTTTTCCTACCCACAGATTAACAAAGTCATCCCGCCAGAGGCACTGAAAGAGGTAGTGGTCGGGAAGCCTATGCCAGCTGGACAGCCAATAGCCAAAGACTCGCTTCCAGATGACAGTCTCCAGTGATGCAATCCTTAACTCCAGATGTATGGCTGCATTGCTCACACACATGGGGAGTTTCAGGAGGCGACGGAGAAACTGATTCTGCAATATCCCCAGCGATGTTAAATTGGACCCTGGGGCCCAGAGCGGGGCAGCATAACAGAGGGTGGAAACCACTTTTGCGTGGTACACCTTCAATGCAGAAGGGATGTGGGAGGCTCCGTCAACCGCAAAAAATTGGAGTAGAGTGTAAAGTATTGTTTTCCCTTTGTTCAGTAAATACTGTATCTGTGGCTTCCAGCTTAGGTTGTAGTGAAAAAAGACTCCCAGGTATTTAAATTTGAAAACCTGTTCTAATTGGACTCCATCTAACTTCCAGCTGTAAGTTTTCCGAGACCTGGTAAAGACCAGTACTTTAGATTTTCCATGATTGATTGTCAGATGGTTGAGTTTGCAATAAGCTGCAAAAACCTTTAGAGCTCTGCATAAACCGACTCTAGAGTAGGAAAGGACCGCTGCATCGTCAGCATATAAAAGCAGAGGGCAGCGAAAATCAGCTAGGCAGGGGGCATGAATGTTGGCTTGAGACTCACTCAGAAAGAGCTTCATGTCGCTAATAAACAAGTTGAAGAGGAGTGGGGCCAAAATGCAGCCTTGGCGCACTCCTCTATTTATTGGGACCTCATTGGATAGGTTTCCCGCCGGAGTGAGTCTCACTCTAGCCGACGACCCGTGGTGTAATTGGGTTATAAGCCATAACAGCCTTCTATCTATGCCCCATCTCTCTAATTTCTTCCATAGACAGTTTCTTGGAATACTGTCGAAGGCAGCCTTTAAGTCTATGAAAGCGACACATAAGCGCCCCCGACTCGGGGCAGAGTATTTTCTGGCAAGATGATACATAATTACCATATGCTCAGTGGTCGAATAATTGTTCCTAAAGCCCGCTTGCTCATGGCCAATCAAATTTGAGTCGTATGCCCAATGGGACAGCTTAGACAGCAAAAATTTTGCATAGATTTTCCCGATGATAGACAAAAGGCTGATGTTCCGATAGTTCTCTGGGTCAGCAGGGGGACCCTTTTTATGGACTGGTACGATCACGGCCTCCTTCCATGACCTAGGGATAAGCCCCGTAGAATTAATTGCATCAAAGACTTTGGCCAGAATTTCGGCCCACCACCTCGGTTGCGCAACAATAGCCTCAGCAGGGACTAGATCCGGCCCAGGGGCTTTGCCCGTTTTCAGATCTAGTATCAAGTCCATTATCAGTTCTGGGTCGGTAGAGGGCCACAAAGGTAGATGGTCGGCTCGGAATTCCGTGGGTGAGTTGGATTCCTCTGCCAAAGAGAAATATTTACTCAAGAATTGTTCCCATGTGGGCGCAGGGATAATCGCCAGTGGGTACTTCCTTCCTCTTTTGTTTATCAGAGCCCCAAATTCCTGTGGTCTGCGGGATCTAGAGGCCGCAATCAAGGCTCGCCAGCGCTTTTGGTACCACTCGCGTTTGGCCAGCTTTAAAGTCTGTTTGTATGCTCTTTTGGCTTGTAAATAGGAGGATGGTAGAGCCTGGGCATTAGAGTTTTTGTATTCATTATAGATAGAATGAAGAAGGGATCTTGCTTGTTTGCAAGAGGTGTTAAACCAAGGGGCCCCAGTACTGCAATGCGCCACTTTCACCTTTTGAGGAGGTGATGTAAAAAAAGTGGTAAGGTTTGTTATAAGAAGGTTAAAAAGTTTCAAAACCGAATTGGAATCTTGTAAATCAGTAGTTATTTGAGGTAGATAGGCAATGATTTCCCTATGAAAAAATTCCTGGTATTTTTGGGCCACAGCCTCCGACCATTTGATCCCTCTTATTTTGGTCGATGATGAGGTTTCCAGAAGGACTGAGTGTTTATAGTCCTTCTGGCACCGGAACAATGACAAAGTGGTCACTATTGGAAGGTGATCACTGAAATGTTGGTTTTCAACTTGGAAGGAAAGTACATTAACGGCCAAATTTGCAGAGATCAAGAAGTAATCGATAACACTGTTAGATGCTAGTCCCAGGTGAGTGAACTCCCCTGGTATGTCGGGGGGGAAGGTGCCGTTCAAGAAGACTAGATTCAGGCGAATGGCCATTTGGTAAAGGGTCACTCCTGCTTTGTTTACTCTGTTGTCCTTTGAAGTTCTAATTCTGGCATGTTCCAAGTCAAAGTTGTCCAAGCATGGGGGAGTCCACCATTTGGACTTGGTTAGTAGGTCCCAATTTGTGGCAATACGAGCATTAAAGTCTCCCCCAATTAAGGAGTACGAGTTAGGGCATTTGGTATGACATGACAATAGGTGATTTTCAAATGATTCCCATCTCCAATCAAGATCAGGTGCAGAGCCTTCAGGGGGGAGATAGACATTAGTAATTAGTAATGAGGACTTCCCTTCTGCGATCAGTCCAGATAGAGCAAAAGGCGGGGAAGCCCGTACCAGAGTGAATTTGGCGTGAAGTTGGAGTGAGATCCCAATCAAAAGACCCCCTTTGGGGCGACCACCTTTCAAGGAAGGGGAGGCCGGAAGTGTTAGAAGATCGAAGCCGTCTATGGTAATCTCTTCCTCATCCCATGTTTCTTGGAATAGAATGATATTAAATGAATTTATGTACTTCCTAAATTCGGGGTCTGATTTTTTGGTTCTCCAACCAGCAATGTTCCAGCTGAGTATTGATAATGTCAGATCCTTGTGCTGTCCCGGTAATTGTCACTTTGAGTTGTTTAATAGGTTCTTGGAGGTAGAAGGAGGACCCATAAAAAAATCAGTAATTTTAGTTTGTGCGGATAAGGTCTTCTTCTGTGTTGATCGAATCCATGATTTGGTAACGTTAACAGGCAGGGAGGGCTTTGCCGGGGAGGAAGAATTAGGCAAAGTTGGTGAGGTCTGAAGCTGTTCATTGAGGTGAGTAGTAGTAGGTCTTTGATGGGCTATACTAGTAGATCCGTCAGAGTTGTCAGTCTTAGCCAGGGTAGCGCTAAGAGGTGTTCCGGCCATCACTTGTAGTTGCTGTGCAGATGGAGAAGAATTAGCACGCAGATGTATAGAAGGGCATGAGCGTGGGGATGGTGCATGCATAATCATTTCCTGGTGATCTTCAGACAGGGAAGATTCTAACTCTGGCATTGAAGCAAAGGATTCATCAACTTCCATATTTTGATTGGACATAAGGTCTGAGATGGGAGTGTTGAGTTTATCGACTTCCTCCACGGTAGAATGGTGCTGTTGGTCAACAGGTGACTGCTGATTCAGATCAGTAGGGGGTAACAAAATAGCAGGTTGAAAGCTTATCAAGGCATTTGATGGAGACGCCTTGTGGGACGTGGAGCGCCTGCTCTCCTCTCTCGTCGGCATAGAGGGGTCCCCTTGCGATAGGAGTCTTTGTTTGAGTAGATCCAATCTATCGAGAATAGCCTGCTGTTCTTCTGAAGGGAGTTTTCCATAAGAGGAGATAAGATTTCTCTCTTCAGGGATATTTCAATCTCCGCTTGCAATTGGATCATTCCTCAGCGTAACTAGATGGGCACTTGGGATCGCAGGTGGAACAGGGGGTAGCCGGCTAGGTGTTTTTTCCTTTATAATAGGGACAGAAGGAGGTAACGGGCATTCATTGCCGGTTAAGATGTTGGCAAAAAGAGGTTTGACACTCGTGTCCTTAAAGACTCTTGTTGTTACAATCTCCCAGGCTGCCAGCCGATCTTTTTGTCTTGCGAGAAGATGTGGGATCCTTGCAGACTGGAAGGAGAGCATAAATTTCCTTGGCCAGGGCGTGGCATTTAGGGGTACTACAGATATAAGATCTATCTGGAAAAAAGGGATATTTAGCAAGTCACGTAGGTACCCTTTAGCCATCCTCAGGTTATTCCACCTAAGTCTGGGGGCATCACGGGAAAAAATGGATAGACATATTTTATTAGGTTGAAAAATCAAGGATTGCTTGTTCCTTTGGGGCAGTGGCAGCCTGCTTCTAGAACCCTTAAGGTGAGATTTCTGGTCATGTTGTCTCTTTAAGGCACTTACAAGCTGCACAGGAGATTGATGCAAATTAGATAGCTCAGTTGAGGAAGATGGATGAGTCAGAAGGGCTTGTGAAAGTTTATTCAAAGATAAAGAAATCCCTTCCAATTCCTTGAAAATGAAGCTTAAAGTCCTGATTACTAGTTGTATTTGATCAGGTACTAATTCATGGGCAGTTTGCCCTGATGCGTCCTGTTTTAGTGACGGCGAAGGTGTAATTAAGGTGTCAGGGAGGAGGGCTTCCCTATGGCTTCCATCCCCCCCTGGATCAACTGGCTTTTCCAGCTCCCCTTGACCGTACAGAGGCCAAAAGCGGTTGTATGTTTCGACCACAGAAACAATTACTTGCTCTGTTTGGCTGTTATTGTTAGTAGGTGGTGAGGAAGATTCAAGCTTTGACTGCTTTACTCTTGGAGGTGAACAATCTTTCTCAGCAGATCTTGGTCGCTTGCCATGACCCATTTGTCACTGTCTCACTGACTACGGAGGTTAAAAGTAGAGATAAGCGGAGATAAAAAGAAAACTTATCTTTTGTGGACACAACTCCTCTGCTACTCCTCCTCCAGTGCTCACATAACCCAGTCTTCAAGGCGGCGTTTCTAATCAGCAGCAGGCTTTCTCAGCAGAAGGTTTGAATATCCTTGTTAATACGTATATTGGCCACGACTGGCCGACAGTAGAGATAGAACGGTTAAAACTTCTAATAGAGGTAAAGTAATTAAAAGTCTAATAAAAACAGCTATAAAAACGGCTATAAAAGGCTGTAAAAGGCTATAAAAGGTTTGTAATCCAGGAGGGTTCACGGAGGAGAAGTTGTTACAGCCGCCATCTTGACTCCATCCGAGCTATTGGCAGATAATTACATAAACACCTGGAAAGAAATTCAAAAGGAACTAGATATTTGGAATAGGATGAAACTCTCTTGGTCAGGTAGAATGGCAGCAATTAAGATGTGTATACTGCCGAAACTTCTATTTTTATTTCAAAATGTCCCAGTGATTAGAGGAAATTCTATATTCAAAAACTGGCAAAAAATTCTCTCTAAATTTATATGGCAAGGAATTAGATTTAAATTTATATGGCGAGAATTAGATTTAAATTGTTAACGGACAGAAAAGATAGAGGAGGATTTGCGGTCCCAAATTTGAGATTGTATTATGAAGCCTCGTGCCTTTGTTGGCTCAGAGAATGGATTGTCTTAAAAAACACAGATCTGTTGGATTTAGAAGGCTTCGATTTAAGATTCGGTTGGCACGCCTATCTCTGGCAGAATAAGGAAAAGGTGCATAAAGGCTTCTCAAATCATATCATCAGAGGATCCTTGTTAGAGGTGTGGGAAAAGAATAGGAAATTGTTGGAAAAAAATACCCCTTGGTGGTTATCGCCCATTGATATCTTAACCATAAAAAAAATGAATATAGAAGGTGAGAGATGGACCTATGAAGACCTCCTGGAAAGATCTGAAAAAGGATGGAAAAGCAGACCCTATGAAGAGCTAAAAGACAAACTAACAGGCTGGCTGCAGTACCATCAAATTAATGCCTTATGGAAAGAAGACAAAAAAACTGGGATGAATGAGAAAAAATCTAGGTTCCAGGTAGAGATTATAGAAAGTAAAACCAAACTTCTATCCAAAATGTATAACTAGAATGGAATACTAAGGATGAGGAGGTCAAGGAAATTATGATAAAATGGGCAATAAACTTTGGATATAATTTGGATTATGATAATTGGACGAGGCTATGGAATAAAGGTATGAAATTTACTGCCTGCACCACCCTTAGAGAAAATATGGAAAAGATGATGTACCGTTGGTACATCACCCCCGTGAAATTAGAAAAAATGTATAAGACCGGGGATAATAGGTGTTGGAAGTGTAAATCCAAAGAAGGCAGTTTCTATCATATGTGGTGGAAGTGTGAAGAAATAAAAAAAATTTGAGAAGCCATATGCAATGAATTGAAAAAGATACTTAAATACACCTTTGTTAAAAAACCCGAAGCCTTCCTCCTAGGTATGATCGGAGACGAGATTAAAAAAGAAGACTACATAATGTTTCAATATGCAACTGTAGCTGCTAGGATTCTACTAGCACAAAATTGGAAAACCCCTAATATCCCGACAGTTAAAGATTGGCAAATTAAACTATTTGAATACTTAGAATTGGCAAAAATGACGCAGAATATCAGACAGCAAAAAGATACAAAGTTTAATGACGATTGGACCAAATTTATAACATATATGGAAACAAATTCTAGAAATCTAAAAATCACAGTAGGTTTAACATAATTCTTGTGATGCATAGATGATATAAAATGAAAACTGCATAATGGAATTACAATCTTATATAATCCAAAACCGAGATGGAGGGAAGTCAATTCGTGTGTTTCTTTTTTGGTCCGTTTAGGTTTTCTGTTGTTTGTTCTTGTTCTTGTTCTTGTTCTTGTTTTTGTTTTCTTTTTTTCTCTTTTTTATGTACGGTTGTTTTGTTTTTCTGTTTCCTTATGAAAATTAATAAAAAGAATTTTTTTAAAAAAAGAGAGACTATTCAGCTCTCAAAGCCCTGGATTACTATCTTATTGCTAATGAATGGAACAGAAAAAGCTACCTACTTTTTTTTTTATTAGTACAGTGTGCTAAGTACTAGAAGCCTAACTTGAGTCCATATGTAAAATTCTTCAAAGGTTGCCTATAATTAGCAGTGGGTGGTGTCAACACACCCAAGAATCCCGTGTCCTGCTAGCCCTCACCTGATGCCACAACCTGAGTCCTAGGAGGGTCAGCCATACACCCCACAAATTTAAGACCTTGAAGAACAGGCAGGGTCTCCTGGAACCAAGGTCAATCAGTGAGAGTAACTTTTTCATGGGGGCCTCAAGGTCTCAAATTTAGATACTGATCAGTTTGTTGTAGGCTTGCCATACATCAGGAAAATTCAAAGCTCAACTTTGCAGGTGTCAGGAATTTTACTTTTTGAAATATGGCAATCCTAGTTTGTCGGCATTTGATAACTTTTGCAACTTGTTGTTATGCACATCAGAGCAAAATAAAAAGGGCTAGGAAATCATTTGTTAAATAAGAAATAAATAAAATAATCTCTCACTCTGTCTTTAGCATCTTGTTTTGTTTTGTAGTCTTGTCATTTTTATTAATATTATGCCTAGGGGTTTCAAAAGCTAGAAGTGGCCTGGATCTCTGTGAACCATCTAAGAGGTCCTGTCTGGAACCCATGGTGAGTTCCAGGAGTCCTCTGGTGAAAGACCTGCTGAAGAACCTGCAGAGCTGTCAAAGGAAGAGGTGGAGTCACCCCTCAGTCCTCAAGAACACCAAAAGGTCCAGGTCTGGGCCAAAGAGTGACAATATAGCATGCATCTACAAACCCAGGGCCATTGTGTGGTTCATGAATACGGAGCCTACTCAGAAATAAGAAATACATGGAACTCCTTTTCTACCAGTAGTTGTGGTTAGGGAGTCATTTAGGAAGCTACGTTGTATAAGGTCTCTACCTTGACCCTTCCAGTTGCTGGAAACAGCATAGGACTTTTGAGAGTTGAGGTTGATTCAACAACAAATTTGTTGTCTGCATTTTTTCAGTTGATTTAGGACGAATCTGATGCGCTGAATCCAAAAATCACATTGGTTTTGCTCAATCAGTCAAGTTTTTGAGTTATCGCCACGTCGTTTTTTTACATTTTTGTTCATATGTACGCTTGTGTGGAGCATTTTAGAAGAAGTTGGTGGGGGTAAAATGCCATGTTGAAGAATTGTTTTGATTGGAAATGATTATTTTAATGACAAGAAGTATTCAGGTTCAATAGTTCTGGGTGATTATGTCGAAAAGGGATCAGTTTGAAGTCATAAAACCTCGAAATCTTCCATAAATTGGTGCGACAAAGCATAAAGTTGGGGGATCAAAACTAAGTTAATGGGGCAGCTGTCTCACGAAGTGTATAGGAAACTCCACCCGTGCATGCGCCAACTTATGACTAATTTGTACCTATTTTTGTTTGGAATTCCCATGGTTTGGAGGGAGCCGACAAACCATGTCACTGACTGCTACTTCTGCGCTGTTGATGTGACTGGGATCAACAGAAAGAACTGGAGCAGCCTCAAGTATCCTGATCTTCAATCAGCACGTCGTCCTGTAGCTCATTGTGATGAAATTCCAGTGCCTATCTTTGGAGAACTTCCCGACATTAGTGACGAAGATGCCTCCAGTGTTGAAGGACATGAAGAAGAAGAAGTGGTTCTTGAAGATGATGCTCCACATCCATTTTCCCAAAAGGAGTTGAATGATCTAGTTCGCGACCTCAGCTTGTCAAAGGACTCTGCCGAACTGTTGGCATCCAGATTGAAGGGAAAAAACCTCCTCTCTGACAGTGCTCGCATCAGCTTCTTCCGCAACAGGCATCAAGAGTACCTCCGTTTTTTCTTGGAAGAGAAGGACTTGGTGTACTGTGCAGATATTGCGCAGCTTCTGCTCAAGCTTGGAGTGCCACAGTACGAACCCAAAGTTTGGAGACTGTTCATTGACAGCAGTAAGCGATCACTGAAATGTGTTCTGCTACACAACGGCAACCAGTTTGCCTCTATACCCCTGGCTCACTCGAGTACACTGAAGGAGAACTAGGAAGCGGTGAAGTATGTGCTGGAGAAAATTGGTTATGAAAATTGGTTTATTTGTGTTGACCTGAAGATGGTGAACTTTTTGTTGGGACAACAGTCTGGCTTCACCAAGTACCCATGTTTTCTGTGCATGTGGAATACTAGGGACCGTGCTCAGCATTACACGAAGAAGGACTGGCCTGTGCGGGAGGAATTGGTGCCTTGCAAAGAAAGGAACGTCATCAACAACCCTCTGATGGACAGAGACAGAATATTCTTCCCACCGCTGCACATCAAGCTCGGCTTAATCGAGCAGTTCACCAAGGCTCTGGACAAGGATGGTGACTGCTTCACTTACTTGTGCCAGGCTTTTCCAGGATTGACCATGGAGAAGTTGAAAGCTGGCATCTTTGACGGTCCTCAGATCCGTCAGCTCATCAGAGATCCAGAGTTGGGAAACTCAATGAACGAAGTGGAACTGGAAGCGTGGAAGGCATTTGTTCTGGTAGTGAAGAACTTTCTGGGCAACAATAAGGCCAGAAACTACACAGAACTTGTCAACAACATGCTGACTGCTTTCAGAAACCTGGGCTGCAACATGAGCGTCAAGATGCACTACCTATTTTCATATATGGACCGGTTTCCTGAGAACCTGGGTTCAATGAGTGACGAGCAGGGGGAGAGATTCCATCAGGACATGAAAGAGATGGAGACCAGGTATCAGGGTCGCTGGGACGCAGTCATGATGGCTGACTACTGTTGGACTCTGAAGAGAGACCTCCCTGCCGCTGAGCATTCCAGGAGTTCCAAGAAACGGAAGTTCAAGCCCTGAAGTTTGAAAAATGGTGAAGCAACATGCAATTTACGTGTACTTACCTTTATCAATGCCCACCATTCAGTTTACAGTAATCGATGTTTCTATCAGGTAATCAATATATGTTGTTGGAAAAACATTTTTTTTCTCTTAAAAACATATTTAGGATAATATGTGTTGACAAAAATCAGCTGATAATGCCACAAAAATGTAATCGATTTTGTCACAAGATCTGATTTTTTTCAAACATAACACAAAAACCTGATCTGATGGAGAGAAACGGATGCCATTTCCTGATTCAGCAGTGCAAAAATACCCTAAATCAGTTGTAGAAATCTAGACAACATTCAAAAAGTAAAAAATTGTTGCCCAGTGTATAGGTTCCTTTCCTTGCTGAGCTCCTTGTGATAGTGACATTTGACTTCTGTCTGACCTTGCCTCTGGGTCATGTGTTGGACTGATTCTCTGTACTTATAATATTGTACTATTTGGACAGTGTCATACCTCCAGCCTTGCTCTTTGTTTTGCTAAGAGGCTTATATCACCAGGGACTGAGAACCAAGCTTGGAGCAACAAATCATTAGACCAAGCTTCTCACTCCTCCCCATTCTCCTAACTACTGAAAAATTTAGGAGAGAGTCATGATGGAGCTTACTCTCAAGATCCAAAGCACAATGACTGACATTCAGAGCTGGAGAGGCTTTCTTATATCAGGAAAACCCGGGGCCCTGAGGCTGGGCTCTGTTCTCATCAGCCCTAATCAGTATCACCAATCATCTGGTGTGATGTGAATCGCACAAGACGTTGCCTTTACACTGAGCCAGACTATTGGTCTTCCTAGCTCAGTCTTGTCTACACTGAGTGGCAGCAACACTTCTGATTTTTCAGGCAAGAGTTTTCCTCCAGCCCTATCTGGACAGTCTGGGGATCAAACCTGGAACTTTCTTCATGCAAAGTAAATGCTCTGCCACTGAATTGTGGCTTTTTCTGTCTGGAATTCAACAACATTCCTCATCCAGGGAACTCTGGGAATTGTAGTTGTGTGAGGAGAATGTAGGTCTCCTGATAATTCTCTTTTTTAAATTTTTTAAATTAATTTTACAATGCCAAATTATAAAAAATACAACACATATTTTCTTACAAATTACATTCGTTTTGGACTTCCCTCAGCTCCTCTGATAATCCTCCGTATTAATCATTTCTTACGCATTTCCTAATTTTATATTGCCTTATGCTAATTACCTCTCCTCCCTCCTTTCCCTTTTTTTACAATATGCCTAAAATTTTTCTTCACAGAGCTTCTTGTAAGCCCACAAACGTTGTTTCATCACTGCATATACTTTTCAAATAGTCCACAAATTTACTCCAGTCTTTGGTGAACTTCTGATCCCGCCGGTTTCGGATCTTCCCTGTCAGTTTATCAAGTTCTGCATAGTCCATTACTTTCATTCTCCACTCTTCTATCGTTGGTAATTCTTCCTGTTTCCATTTTTGGGCCAATAATATTCTTGCTGCTGTTACCGCATATAAAAACAACTTACAATCTTTTTTATTTATTTCATTTCCTACTATACCTAACAAAAATGCTCCTGGTTTCTTTACAAATGTATATTTCAACATTTTTTTCAATTCATTATAAATCATCTCCCAGAAGCTTTTTACCTTTTTACATTCCCACCACATATGATAGAATGTCCCCTCTTTTTCCTTACATTTCCAGCATTTATTACTTACTTTATACATTTTTGCTAGTTTTACTGGTGTAATATACCATCTATATATCATTTTCATCACATTCTCTTTTAACGCAGTACATGCAGTAAATTTTAAGCCTTCATTCCATAATTTTACCCACTCATTTAATTGTATATTATAACCAAAGTCTTTGGCCCAATGAATCATAACTGATTTAATCTCTTCATCTTTAGTATGCCATTCCAACAGCAATTTATACATTTTAGACAGAATTTGTAAATCATTATTCAATATTTCCAGTTGAAACTTCGACTCCTTTTCTGAAAAACCTTTTTCTTTAACATCTTTTTAAAACATTTCATTAATCTGATAATAATGCAGCCAATCATTAACATATTCTTTCACCTCCTCATATGGTTTCCGTTTCCATTTACCCCCTTCTTTAATTATTAATTTCCCATATGTTATCCACCTCCCACTCATATTGACTTTTTTAACACTCATCACTTCTAAAGGAGACAACCAATGTGGTATTTTTGGTTCCAACAGGTTTTTATACCTATCCCAAACATCTATAAGAGATCTTTGAAATATGTGGTTTCCAAATCCTTTATGGATTTTTTTCTTATCATACCATAAATACGTGTGCCAACCAAATCTATTATCCAATCCTTCTAAATCTAACAATTCTGTATCTTCTAATTTTATCCATTCCTTCAACCAACAAAGGCATGCTGCTTCATAGTACAATTTCAAATCCGGCAGGGCGAAGCCCCCTCTTTCTTTAGCATCCGTTAGTAACTTAAATTGTATTCTTGGCTTCTTACCCTGCCAGATATACCTTGAAATTGTCTTTTGCCATTCTTTAAAAATTGCAACCCCTTTAATTACTGGAATCATCTGAAACAGAAATAACATCTTCGGAAGCACGCTCATCTTTATCGTTGAAATCCTTCCCCAAAATGACAACTTCAATCTTCCCCACACCTCTAGATCTCTTTTAATTCCATTCCACATTGGTACATAATTATTTTGAAATAAATCAAGATTTTTGGGAGTTAACCAAATTCCCAAATATTTAACTTTCTTTACCACTTCTATACCTATTTGTTGCTGCAGTGTTTCTATCAATTCTTGTTTCATATTTTTAGCAATTATTTTAGTTTTTTTCTTATTCAGTTTAAAACCTGCCATTTGACTAAACTGTTCTATTGCCTCTAATACCTCCTTAACACTTGATAATGGTTCTTCCACTGTTAATACCAAATCATCGGCAAACGCTTTTACCTTATGTTCCTTTCGGCCGACCGTTACCCCTTTTATTGACTCATTCCTTCTTATTGACCTTAAAAAAACTTCCAGCACCGAGATGAATAGTAATGGTAAAAGAGGGCATCCTTGTCTTGTACCTTTTGTGATAACAATATTTTCCGTTACTACATTATTAACAATTCGTTTTGCTTTTTGTTCCGAATATATAGCTTTTATACTATTTAAAAACAATTGACCTATACCCATAAATTCTAATTTTTTTAACATAAACTCCCAAGATATATTATCAAAGGCCTTTTCTGCATCCACAAAAATTAACATTGCTTGTTTTTCGTTCCTGGCTGACAGATATTCCAATATTTTGATTATATTTCTAATGTTATCTTTCATCTGTCTGCCAGGTAAAAACCCTGCTTGATCCTTATGTATGAATTCTTTCAATAATTTCTTCATCCTATTAACTAATATATATGCAAATAATTTGTAGTCATTATTTAATAGCGAAATCGGCCTGTAATGTTTAACCTGTTTTAAATCTGAGTCTTGCTTTGGAATAAAGGTGATAAAAGCTTCTTTCCAAGTTCCAGGTATTTCTCCTTTTTTAAGAATATTGTTCATAACTTCTTTTAGTGGCCCGAGTAGGATGTGTTTCATCTCTTTGTAATATATTGCCGTGAATCCATCCGGTCCCAGTGTCTTTCCACTTTTCAAATCCATTATAGCATTTTTGATTTCTTCTATCTCTATTGGGTCGTTCAGCCTATCTTTTTTATCAGTCGGGATTTTCTGCACTTCCTTTCTTTTAAGAAATTCCTCTCTCTTTTGAATATTCTTCTTCTCCTTTCTTTTGTATAAATGTCTGTAAAAATCCACAAACTCTTTTCTGATTCTTTTCGGATCTTCTATTTCCTTCTCGTCTACAATAATTTTATTAATTGTATTCTGTTCCTTTCTTTTCTTAATTAAAAAGCAAGATGGCGTCATTGTTAGTGGTAGCGTCGACTTGAGCTCCGCATCAGTTAATGCTGTTTTTATTATTTTTATCAGTTTTTTATTAGCTTTTATCACCCTCAGTATTTTATCTTTGTTATTTGGCAGCTATTATATTTACAATAAATAACAATAAACACAGACACAGGTGGTGCTGTGGGTTAAACCACAGACCCTAGGACTGGCTGATAAGAAGGTCGGCGGTTCAAATCCCTGCAACGGGGTGAGCGCCCGTTGCTTGGTCCCTGCTCCTGCCAACCTAGCAGTTCAAAGGCACGTCAAAGTGCAAGTAGAAGTCTGGCGGGAAGGTAAGCGGCGTTTCCGTGCGCTGCTCTGTTTCGCCAGAAGCAGCTTAGTCATGCTGGCCCCATGACCCGGAAGTATTGTTTTCTCTAGGTTTTCAGCAAGGGAAAGCTGATCCATGTGTATTTGTCAAAGAGGAGGGGCAAAAGAAGCTGTATTGCTTGTTTTATGTTGATGATATTCTTTTCTTTTGGAAGGATGTCACAATGTACAATAACGCCCTAGCTCAGCTGAAAGAGCACTTTGACATGAAAGATCTTGGTGAGGTAAACAACTACCTATCTCTGGAAATAGAGAGAGATCAAGATGGTAACATTTTAGTACACCAGTCATGGAAAATTGCTGATGTGTTAGGCAAACTAAACCTGATGGATGCTAACCCTGTAGACACACCAATGACAACAGGTTATCAGGTAGATGACACTGAAGAAGCATTTTCTGACACTACACTGTACAGAAGTGTGCTAGGTAAACTGAACTTCATTGCCAGCTGTTCAAGACCTGACATTGCTGTTAGCTGTAATTTGCTAAGCAGACAAGTCAACAATCCTACTGTTAAGGATTGGAAAGCTCTGAAACACATAGCTCGCTATCTGAAAGGCACTATGCATTACAGACTGAGATTTAACAATCAGAAGTCTGGTGGTCTTGAGATATTTGCAGATGCAAGTTTTGGTAGTGACACTACAGACAGGAAAAGCACGTCTAGAATTTGCTATATGTACAATCAGGGTCTTTTTGATTGGTCATGCAAGAAGCAAACAACAGTTAGCTTAAGTACTTGTGAAGCCGAACTGAATGCACTGTCTTATTCACTTTAGGATTGTGAATGGTTGTTACAATTCTGCAAAGACATGAAAATTCCTGTCAAATGTCCAATCCAGGTTTATCAAGACAACAAAGCATGTTTGGCTTTGCTGACTTCTGAAGGTTGTAAGCAAAGCACGAAGCATTTGCAATTGAAACTTCAACATGCTAGGGAATGTATTCAGAAGGGACTCGTAACGGTGTCCTATATGCCAGGTAATGAAATTCCTGCTGATGTATTGTCCAAGGTTGTATCAAGGGATCAACACTGTACCTATGTGCAGAAGTTGGGTTTGTACTGATATTGTACGAACACGCTGCCCAGTGATGTTCACAGAAAGGGGGAGGATGTTGGTTTTTGCTTCCTTCACTGTGCAGCAAAATGCTTGTCACAAGGCAGTTGTTTACATTCCACAGTCAGCGTTACTGTTGGGTTCCCACGGGAAATGGGAGACTGGATGTGACGTACACTGGTTTCCTGATTTTCACTGTTCTCTCAGTTTCTTTGTTAGAGAGACAGTTGCTTCTCTGCTCTCACAGAGGCAAGATGCATGTTTGTATTCTCTCAGCATAGAGTGTAAATAAAGTTAAAGAATGTAGCACATACTGCTTATCCTTCTGCTGTGTGGACTACTCTGCTTGGGCTCAAGATAAGATGAGCCTGTATCAGCTTCAGATGGGCCGAAGCTGGTCAAAATCTCACACAAAGTACTCAAGTAGCTCTCGATATATATCCTTTTAATGGTATGCTGCCTTACTGGAAATCAATCGACAGTGTGAAGAGAAACTTTAAGCTTTTACTAAATATCCATTGCAACACTCTGATCGCGATAAACTTGCTTTGCATGGACCCCCAGCACACTAGACTCATGCTGACATTTTCTGACTCAGCTACCCCTAAAATGCTACTGAATTATAGGGCCCTTTTACAGGACTATAATATTGATTTGAGGCGTGTTTTTAAAGACACAGAACGAAAACAACTACTGCCAAACTTGTCGTATAGCCGGACTGACCCCAAGCAATCAATTCTGCCGAAGGGCTTTCGCCATAGGGCCATGATTCATTCGGAAGGGCCGTCAAAGATGGATATGTGCGGTGAACCCAGCCGTAACACTCCCTTGGAGAGGAAAACGTCAGAGCAAAAAGGCCAAACACACAAAGAATGGCAGCCCAATCTAGATAATTCAAAGATAGGACACTCTATTACGCCTTTGGCAGATCCAGAATTTCACCACTCTCCACCCCAGCTGGAATCTGATCAGCCAATGCCAAATGACACCCCTCCCAAGGGAAATGGGACACATAGAAAGCCAGAGACAGATTTAATTGTCTTTGACGAAGACCCCCCCGATGGTCCCAGCAATTCAGATAACACCGTCTGTCACAGCCACCCAGGTGGGTCCCAGCTCACGAGAGACCTTACTCCGTTGTAGTTTACTTACAGGAAAAGTTTATTGAAGATAATTGCTTCTTTCACAGTTCAGCATTGTGGCTGTACGTCTGTCACGTTAGACCGCCGAAGTCCCCCTCTGACTCCTCCCCTCCTCCACACCAACTTAATAGCCTGGCTCTAGACCACCTCTTCCTCTCCTTTCTTTTCCGCAGGGTCTTTCTGCCCCCCTGGGTTCTCTCTTTCCGGGATTCGCCTGAGGCTGAATCCTCTGCCGCCTCCTGCCCCCTCCTTCTGGCTTTGGGGCCGGGCTCCTCCTCTGAGCTTTCCCCACTTCCGCGCGCCTCTATGTTTGAACTTGGCGCGCGTACGTTGCTTTTGACCTTTCCTTCGTCCTCTATACTGCCCCCTGTTCCACTCTCTACCCTTTCCGGCTGAACACCTTGCTCCAACCCCCTCTCTCTGTTTTCTCCTGTTCCTCCTCCCTCCGAGAGGCTGACAACTCCACCCCCTTTACTCCGTTCCGGCTGAGACCCCTCTGACAGCGTCTGTGCTTCACTGGGCTTTCTCCCCTCCTTCCCTGACTTTTCACAGCTTCTCTCTTCTCCTGCTTTTCGCCTGATCATGCTAGCTCCCTTTTGGGAATCCTCTGACTCACTGCTTAGGCTCATAGATTCCCTTCGAATTCCGTCATCTTCTTCCTCGTCCCTCTCTCCCTCCTCCCACTCGCTTTCCGTCTCCTCTGCCATCTCCTCACTTCTCCCAGAAACCCTGACATCCATCCCCCCCTCGAAGCCCCCCCTTCCCCCCTCCCGGTCGCTGGGTGCAGGTTGAGGGAAATGTGGTTCTTCCTGGGTCGGTTCAGGATACCGGGTGTCCACGTCAATCTTCTCCTCTGGCAGCTCCGTATACGTGTGTTCGAACTCGGGTTCCCCCCCTGAAGGCATCACAGTCTCTTCCTCCCTCACTGCTTCTCCTGGCGCTGCCTGCCAAGGACCTATCATCCACCTCTGACTCCATACCTCCCTTGGCTGATCCACCCACCAATAAGGGTTTGTCTCTCCCCCCCCCCAGGCGGGGATCCCTGGTCGGGCTTGTTTTGGGCGTAGAGCCCTCGGGCGAGGAGAAACCCCCGAACGTGCTGCCCGACAAAGTGGGCGTGAAAAGCCAATCATCAAAATACTCCTCGGGCATGGGTTTGTGCGGAAAAATTGCATGAAACTCCTCCTTCAACAGGGGTTCGTCCAAAGCGTAACCCGGCACCCAGCTATTTGCAGAGACTGGAGTGCCTTCCCTGGCGAGAAAATATTCAACTCCCTCCTCCCCCCATCGTGAATCCAGTATCTCTGTGACCTCATTAAGAGGTTCTGGTCTTGGCGACTCCCCTCCCTCAGGCGCCCTTCTACGTGGCTCTGGAGGTGCTCCTGACTCTTGAAACCTGTGTGGGGCTTTGTAGGGAGTGAGCACCGACCTATGAAAGACCGGGTGCACCCTGGAGCCCTCCGGAAGGGCTAGGCGAAAAGCCACCGGATTGATCTTAGCCTCAACTTGATATGGTCCTAGCTGCCTGTGTTCTAACTTCTTTTTGGCCAACGACCTGGCCGGCATCGCGTGGGCTGCTAACCATACCCAGTCCCCAACCTGAATGTCTTCCCCCGCCCTTCTGTGTTTATCGGCTTGCACCTTATACGCCTGCTTTGCCAGCTCCAAATGTCTCCGCAGCTCCTCGTGCACCTCTTGCAACTCTGCTGCAAACTGGTCGGCATTTTGAGGTCCCCCCCCTTCAGGTGCTGTAAAGCTCGGGAAGGTTCTGGGATGACGTCCATAGTTCGCGAAGAAAGGCGTCACCCCGGTGGATGCGTGCTTCGTGTTGTTGTAGGCGAACTCAGCCATCGGCAGGTAGTCCACCCACGCCGCGGGTCGCTGGTTGGCGTAACACCGTAGGTACTGCTGCATGATCGCGTTGACCCTCTCCGCTTGACCGTTGGTCTGTGGATGCCTCGCCGACGTCAGGTTGATCTTGACGTGCAAGATGCCCAGAAGCTTCCGCCAGAAAGTGGAAACAAATTGGCGCCCCCTGTCGGACAAGACGGACTGCGGTAGTCCATGCACTCTGAAGACGTGATCGATGAAGAGCTTTGCGGTCTGTTCTGCCGTCGCCACCTTGGCACAAGGAATGAAGTGCGCCATCTTGGTGAACAAGTCCACAACCACTAACACCGCCGTCTTACCTCTGGAGCTGGGCAGGTCTGTAACAAAGTCCAACGCTACCCTCTCCCACGGTTGCTGCGGTGTCTCCAGCGGTTCTAACAATCCCGCCTGCTTCTGATGCACTGGTTTGGACCTCTGGCAGATATCGCACCTGGCTACGTAGTCCGCCACCTCTCCTCTCATCTGGGGCCACCAAAAGTCCCTTGCCACCAACTCCATCGTCTTCTCTTTGCCGAAATGGCCCGCACTCGGGGCATCGTGCAATTGTTGCAAAACCGTGGCGCGAAGCTCGTCGGTGGGCACGTAAAGGGCGCCCTTGCGAGTCAAAAGTCCATCCTGCAACTGAAACTCATTGTTGTCAGGCGACCCTCTGCGGAGCTCCTCCATCTTGGATTGTGCAAACTGATCCTCTTGCAGCGCGCGTCGCACCGCGTCCAGGTCGACTGCGATGGTAGCGCACGTCCACGCCTGCGGTGCGAAAATGTACTTCGCTGCGATTGGAGCTACTTCCTCCAGGTATTGAGGCTTTCGGGACAGCGCGTCTGCTATAACATTGGAGTCTCCAGGGATGTATTCTATTTTGAAATCGAAATCCGCAAAGAATTCCGCCCAGCGCATGTGTCGTTGGGTTTGCAATTTAGCCGTCCGCCAATACTCCAAGTTCTTGTGATCCGTGCGGACCTGCACCGTGTGCTTGGCTCCTATCAAGAAGTGTCGCCACGCTTTGAAAGCTGCATGAATGGCCAACAACTCCCTGTCCCATATGGTGTAGTTGCGCTCCGTCTTGCTGAGCTTCCGGGAGTAGAATGCACCCGGTCTCCAGTTGCCTTGCGAATCCTCTTGCAAGAGGACGGCCCCAACTGCTCTGTCTGATGCATCTGTCTCTACCCGCATGGGCCTGCCAGGATTCACGTGCAGCAGCTGCTCCTCGGAGGCGAAAAGGCTTTTAAGCTTCCGAAAGGATCGCTCTGCTTGTTCGGTCCAGACGAACTTCTTCTTCTTGGAACTGAGGGTGTCAGTGATTGCCGCCGTCGCGTTTGCAAAACCTTTAATAAACTTGCGATAAAAATTGGCAAAGCCGATGAACCTCTGGACCTCCTTCCGATTTCGAGGGCTCTTCCAGTCCAACAGCGCTTGGACTTTAGTCTTGTCCATGGCCAGTCCCTCGTCGGACAGCTTGTAGCCAAGGAAATCTACCTCTCTCACATCAAACTGGCACTTCTCCAACTTGGCGTACAGCCTGTGTTCCTTCAGCCTCTGCAGAACTTCCTTCACGTCCTTATCGTGATCCTCTGGCGATTCCGAGAAAATCAGGATATCGTCGAGAAAACAGACACACTTCTTGTAGAGGAGACCTGCCAGGACGTGATGCATGAATGCTTGGAAAACATGGCTGCCATTTTGTAGACCGAAGGGCATAACTCTGTATTCGTACGTGCCCAAAGGAGTGAACATGGCCGTCTTCCACTCGTCGCCCTTCCTGATGCGGATGAGGTTGTAAGCTCCACGTAAATCCAGCTTGGTAAAAATCTTCCCCCTCCTGACTGTAGCCAAAAGGTCGTCAATTTTGGGCATGGGGAAGGCCTTGGGCTTAGTTAGTCTGTTTATGAACCGGTAGTCCACAATGAGCCTCTTCTGGGGCGTGTCTTTCTTTTTCACAAAGAAAACAGGACTGCCTCCCGCTGCTTTAGATTCCTGGATGAATCCGCGCTTGAGGTTGTGTTCTATGAACTCCCGAAGCTCTTGCAGCTCGTCTTCCGACATGGAGTACAGCTTGGCAGTTGGCAACTGCGCGCCTGGCACTAAGTCAATCGCGCAGTCGTAAGGTCTGTGAGGCGGCAATTTGTCAGCTTCCTTTTCGCAGAAAACCTCCAAGAACTCCGCGTACTTGTGAGGAACCGCTTGCACCATACTCAGATGCAGCTGCTGTTCGGCTTCTCCTCCTTGATCGGTTTGGATGCAATTCTGGGCGCAATACGATGAACAAAAGGTGATCTGCCTCTGGTACCAAGCAACCGCGGGACTGTGCCTGTCCAGCCAACTCATGCCCAACACGATGGGCGTGTCCGATAAGTGGGTGACATTGAAACTAATAAGCTCTCGATGGTCTCCAATTTGCATCATCATGGGAGGGGTTTGCTGCACCACTTGCCCCCCCAGCAACTTCCTGCCGTCTACCGTGACCACGTTCAGAGGCGTCGTTGCAGGCAGGAGCGCTATGTTATGCTGCTTGACGAACTGTAATCCCACGAAATCGGCGTTGCTTCCCGAATCGATGGTTGTTGGAACCTCGAGAAGTCGCCCATCAGGCAGCTGGAGTGTTGCTGTGAGTAAAACTGCTGGTTTGGGAGGTAAAGGGTCCATGCGCTGCAAGGATGCTGGGGACTTCTCTACAGATCCGCCTGGCTGAGCCCCAGTAGCTCTGCTTCCAGCCAGGCACTGCAGTTTCCCTGAAGCTGCTCCTCTGATTGCACCTCTGCTGTCACAGTTGCTAGTGCTGCAGTGTGCTTCTGGAGCCTCTGGGGGCACTCTTTCGCCATATGGTGTGCACTGTCGCAGATGTAACACTTCCTGGTCCCTCTAGGAGGCTTCGCTTTGGCTGCAGCAGGGATGGGGCTCTGGGATGGCTTTTGAGCCCTAGCACCACCAATCTCCATTGGCTCTTCGCCTTCCTTCCCCATTGGTGAGGGGTGCGCACGGCTGAAATCCCTGTGCACAAAAGGGAGAGCTTTTGCTTGCGCGCGCGCTTGGGGCCCCCCCTCCTCGTGCCACGGACGTCCCTCATGTCGAATTCCTATAGCCAAAGCCCGTTGCACCACGTCTTCCAGGGTCTGGGGTCTGTCCCCCCTTGCGATCTCATCCTTGACGGAGGGGCTCAATCCCTCCCAAAAAAGATCCCTGACCGGTAGACTGTCCTTCGGCCAATCTAAGGCGGTGAGCAATGCAAAAAATTTAGAATGATATTGGCGTACAGTGGCTCTCCCCTGCCTCAGCCCGTGCATCTGCCGGCGCGCAATGTCCTTATCCACAGAGGATTGAAAACAAGCATCCATTGCCTTGATAAACGCATCTGCATTGCGACGGGCTGGTCCATCTTCGCGCCACAGATTGCGTAGCCAAGCCCTGGCCTCCCCATGCAGGTGCGAAACAATAAATCCCACTCTCTCCTCCTCATCTCTAAAATCATGACGGAGTAAATGCAGTGCATACACGACATCTGCCCTGAAGTTGGGATAGTCTTGCAAGTTGCCATTAAAATGCGAAACTAGGGCACCCCCCCTCCTTCCAAGCGCAATGCCCTCCGCTCTGGAGCCCGGGGTCCCCGCCTTGTCCGCATTTTCCCACCTTGCTTGCAAATCCTGGCACGCTTTCTCCAAGTCAGCATTCTTCTTCTGCGAAGCAATGACTGCCGTTGTGAGAGTGGTAATCTGATCCCGGAGTGCAGCCAGCTGTTCCTCAGCACTCATGGCTGCCCCGTTCGTGAGCTTCGCAAAAAAAAAATTTTTGCTTTCAGAGGGAGGGGGACTTTCTGTCACAGCCACCCAGGTGGGTCCCAGCTCACGAGAGACCTTACTCCGTTGTAGTTTACTTACAGGAAAAGTTTATTGAAGATAATTGCTTCTTTCACAGTTCAGCATTGTGGCTGTACGTCTGTCACGTTAGACCGCCGAAGTCCCCCTCTGACTCCTCCCCTCCTCCACACCAACTTAATAGCCTGGCTCTAGACCACCTCTTCCTCTCCTTTCTTTTCCGCAGGGTCTTTCTGCCCCCCTGGGTTCTCTCTTTCCGGGATTCGCCTGAGGCTGAATCCTCTGCCGCCTCCTGCCCCCTCCTTCTGGCTTTGGGGCCGGGCTCCTCCTCTGAGCTTTCCCCACTTCCGCGCGCCTCTATGTTTGAACTTGGCGCGCGTACGTTGCTTTTGACCTTTCCTTCGTCCTCTATACTGCCCCCTGTTCCACTCTCTACCCTTTCCGGCTGAACACCTTGCTCCAACCCCCTCTCTCTGTTTTCTCCTGTTCCTCCTCCCTCCGAGAGGCTGACAACTCCACCCCCTTTACTCCGTTCCGGCTGAGACCCCTCTGACAGCGTCTGTGCTTCACTGGGCTTTCTCCCCTCCTTCCCTGACTTTTCACAGCTTCTCTCTTCTCCTGCTTTTCGCCTGATCATGCTAGCTCCCTTTTGGGAATCCTCTGACTCACTGCTTAGGCTCATAGATTCCCTTCGAATTCCGTCATCTTCTTCCTCGTCCCTCTCTCCCTCCTCCCACTCGCTTTCCGTCTCCTCTGCCATCTCCTCACTTCTCCCAGAAACCCTGACACCGTCGATGCCGGGAAATCGGGAAAATGCTGCAAATCAACCCCGAGAACAACAACACCGTGCATATCCTAAGAACAGTTGCATCATTACCGAACCAGTGGGAGAGCTGATAACAATTTCCCCACCACAATGAAGCCAAGCCAGTTATGGAACGAGCAGCCTTAACATTATCTCATGGAACATAGCGGGTTGGGCCAACAAACTAGGGGACGAGCCATTTCATGAATATATAACGGGTTTTGACATCATAATGCTGCAGGAAACTTGGGCAACTGACAACATAGTTCTCGACGGTTACGATGCCTATGAAATCAAGGCCTCTAAACTGCTCAGAAGGGGACGACCGAGGGGGGGGGCTAGTAACTCTGGTTTCCACTCAATTGGCGTCACAAGTTACTGAGTGCTCAGTTTTCGAGCAGCTGGCACTGGGGATCACTTTACATCTGGAATCCAAGAGTATCATTCTTGTTTCAGCTTATATCCCACCATATACAGTGCAAACACAGATAGAGAGCATGTGGCGTAAATTCCATAGTTTCCTTTATTCCCTACAAATTAGGTACCCTGGATCGCCATTTTACCTAATGGGAGATATGAATGCCAGAATAGGCTCAAATGATGATAGCCTGGAAATAAAATTCCCAATATTAAGAGATCTAAAGGAAAATAGTGCCCGCTTTCTAAACCCACCCCCACGTAGACATTCGAAAGATTGCCAAATCAACTATGCTGGATTCTGCCTGGCTTTTTTACAAATAAGTCTTGACCTCATCATTGCTAATGGGGCATTCCCCGGGGACAGAGAAGGCGAGTACACATTCATAAATACAAATGGAGCCAGCACAGTAGACTACTGTCTCACTAACAGAGAGGCCTTCAAATCAATTTAAAAATTCACCATAGATAATAGTGTCGGGATATCAAGCCCTTTATCAGGAGGAACTGGCAACAATCCTAGGCACCCGGCTTGATTCCCTGTTGACCTCCCTGGCTGCATTCCCCAGCAGGCGCAGGCAAGGTCTCGATCGGCGATTCTTCTCAAACGTGAGAAGAACACACCCCTCTTTCCTGCCCCCCCCCCCGGCAGGGGAAAGAGATAGACAGAAACGTATTTACATGCCTTTATTTCTGTCTTTGCAGCGTTACAAAAAACATGACTGCTCTCTTCAAGCTCCAGCAGTGTAGGGAGAAACACTTCCTGGATAGAAAAAAACGGAAGAGCTCATATTACACTCTGAGCTAATTCCGGTGCTTCGCACTGTGAAATAACTGTCCCTCTGATTCCCACGGGCAGTCCCATCATGTTTACTTTTCAAGCTAGCACTTTGCTGCTGCATTACATCCATATCATAACATACTCCCCCATATGAATCAATGTGCGCTGCAAACATAGCTTGATCCAGAATAGAAAACAAACAGTTGTTATACATATAACACTCCCCTGTTGTTTCAGTTCCGCCTTTGGAACTACCCGCCACTGGTTTCCCCAGTGTACCTCTCTGGTTGTCTGACTTCCAAGGAACGAGTGCATCTGCATTACCTTGGCTAGGGAATGTAGTGTTACGCTTAGCAACTCCCTGTCGCGTCTTTGTCTCTGACTTAGACACAGCTTCAACCTGTCTTGAGTTGTCAACAATAGTAACACATGCAACAGCTGAGTTAGCAAACTCTTTTGAATACCTCTTGGGTGGTACACCCTTTGTAACTCTCTCGGACCTGCGTATGAGGTGCTGATCCTCTCTGCTCACTGGTTCAGTTTCAGGGCTCTTTGGAGAACCAGTTCCAATAGTAAACAGTGGTTCATCCTCCACCTGTGAAGGTCTAGCCATTGTGTGAGATTTCCTCTCAATAACTGTGTCAACTGAGCTCTTTGAGCTATCACTTTCACTCTCAGTACCACTGTAATCAGTAAAATCATCATCATCATCATCTGAATTGTCCTCAGTGGGAAATGTGTGAACAATTACTCTCTCCTGTTCAGGAGCACTCTCTAGAAATTTTGTGAGAATCACCTGACCAGATTCAGACAAAATTACTCTGTAGAGACCCTTTTCATAACCCACAAAAATGCCTCTGGCATTCTTTACTCCACCTGGAGCTTCAGTCAAGACATGAGACCCAAAAACCTTAAAATGGGCAACAGAAGGTTTTCTGTGAAATAGCTTTTCAAAAGGAGAACATCCCAAACCTTTTGAAACCTTTCTCAACCACGAGTAACAAAAACACAATAGCGATTCCGCCCAATACTCATGTGGCAAATGTGAACTCAGCAATTGCGCCTTCATCCCATTTTGCAATTCTTTGTTCACTTGCATACAGACACTTTTGTTCCATGCACCTGCTGAAACAGCAACCTTGTGCCTTATGCCTTTCTTATCCAGGAAATCCTGAAAATCCTGTAAAAGAAAAACTGGCTTTTCATCTGTGAAAAGACAATCAATGTTAGCATCATGAACAGTTTTAACCTTGTCACAAAACTCTTTAAACCTTTCTAAGGCTTCTTGTGGTTTCTGCAATGTGTATATCCACACATAATGAGTGAAATAATCCACACACACAAGATAATATCTTGCATTGCCTCTAGATAGTGCTAGAGGACCAGTCACATCAGCATACACTCGCTGAAATGCACTGTTAACTCTGGTCGCCTTCTGGTCGTCCTTCTTCAAACCTGATCAAAAGTCAACAAATACAGTCCATCTTTCTCTCTGGCAGAAAGATACAGCTCTCCATCTTTGAAGATTTTGCAGCTTTCACTATCATAGGACAAAGTCAGTCCTTTCTTTGTGATCTGCGAAACACTCAGCAGATTTAACTTTAAATCAGGAACCAAATACACATTGTTAATAATCAAGTTCAGACTTTCAAGATACACAGTTCCAAACCCGGTCGCTTCCAGCTCCTGGCCATTGGCCTGTTTCACAGCGAAGCTTTGCTTCTTAAATGTAGAAAACAGTTGTCTGCGCGACGTCATGTGTTGAGTCACTCCAGTGTCCAAAACAAAAGCGTTCTCCGTTGAAAATGCGGCTTTCGTTGACAGCAATGCCTTTGCAGGTTTCATCTGGGACTTGGTACGACGTTTGCCTGACGCCTCAGGCTTTGCAGAGCTCCCCTTAACTCCTTTCTGTTGACGTGGCTTCTTACAATTCCGCTGAAGATGCCCAGTCTGTCCACAATTGAAACAACGGACAACGTTCAAAGCAACAGCCTGTTCTTCACTTGCAGAAGCAGTGGGGGTGTCAGAACTCCGAGCTTCTCTCCCCCTGTCTTTGACATCTATTGCAGCAAGGCGGTCTCTCTCATTGAGAATCACGGCACAAATTCTCTCTGCCGTAAGATCTCTGGCAGGTAGAGAACCCAGCTGACTTGCAACCGTTTTATAAGTCCGATTAAGGCTGTTAATAATCATGAAGCAGAATATCTCTTCCTGTAGAGGAAAATTGTGTTGCGCCATCTGCTGGCGTAAGAATTTCATCTCTGTCAGGTGCACTTGTACATCTCCATCAGGCGCTAGCCTTAGATTGGTCAGCTTTTCAAAATGCAGCAATGCTGAAGAACCAGCATCTCTTTGGTGTATTCTACGCAGCGTTTGCCAAATCTCACGCGCATATTCCAAATCCTGAATATGCACAAGTTGATCATCTGAGACACACAGAATTATGGCCGTCCTGGCTCTCACATTCTGTGAATTCCAACCTGGCGTTGGTGCAGGAGGGATGGGGTTATTAATCACCCCAAAAAGCCTCTGATTCTCAAGCAGGGCTTTCATCTTTACAGACCATGAGGCATAATTGTCATTAGTCAGTGGAGGTGGGTAAGGTAAGCCTCCCCCCTTCTTGGTATCCACTTTGAATCCAAGCCTGAGCTCTCACTTTCAAGCCTCTAAAATCCAATAGTCTATTGGGTTGTTTACTGCCTGCACCTGGCAGCTAAACGCAGGTTGCTTTGGAAGTCCCTCCAAGAGCAGTGAGATAGCAGACAAAACAAACGTAGTTTTTCTAGCCTCTAACACTGTCCGCCGTGTTGGCTAGTAACTTTTCACTTTCTTTTCAAGCTAACTATCTCTGAAAGTAGCTGAAAAAACTGACATCTCGTTGCTTAGCAACTGGACATTCCTTCTTTGAGCAGCAAACCATTATCAGTCCCAAGAATGCGAAGAATGTGCCTCTCTCTCAGTGCTGTTTTTTCTATCCAAAAAGACAGCTTTTGTGAACCAGAGAAGAATCAATCTGCGTTCACTCTTTTAGCCCATAAATCAGCATACCTTGGGGTTCCGTTGCTCCTTGCTTATCAGCAAAAACGTCTGCTTCGGTGTTCAGCCGTTTGTTGTAGTCTCCATCCGCACGCTACCACAAACTCCTTTATCTCCTTGCAGAGGATGAAGTACGCTCCATCAACCTCTTTAGCTGCTTTCATGGATCGATGCCATCGGCTCCGTGCTACCAGATGTCGGGATATCAAGCCCTTTATCAGGAGGAACTGGCAACAATCCTAGGCACCCGGCTTGATTCCCTGTTGACCTCCCTGGCTGCATTCCCCAGCAGGCGCAGGCAAGGTCTCGATCGGCGATTCTTCTCAAACGTGAGAAGAACACACCCCTCTTTCCTGCCCCCCTGGGCAGGGGAAAGAGATAGACAGAAACGTATTTACATGCCTTTATTTCTGTCTTTGCAGCGTTACAAAAAACATGACTGCTCTCTTCAAGCTCCAGCAGTGTAGAGAGAAACACTTCCTGGATAGGAAAAAACGGAAGAGCTCATATTACACTCTGAGCTAATTCCGGTGCTTCGCACTGTGAAATGACTGTCCCTCTGATTCCCATATCGTAACAAATAGGACTGAAAGCGACCACCTACCTCTAATCATCTCCACTACTGGCCAAAAGTCAATTCAGCGCTCTTATATAGAACATGAGGATATAGAAAAAGCAAATGATCCAGCATTGCGTAGAAAAAAATGGACACCTGGGATAGCAATTGCAGTTGAGACTAGATTGAATTCACAAACTGCAGTTAAGTTTAGATCAATTATAATAAACAATTTATCAATAGACTCCTCCCTGACGGCTTACGAAAATCTCATCGAGTCCTTGCAGGATGTGGTCTCTATCAACATAAACTCAGCTGGCAAGCCACGCACTGCTAAAGGGCGCGGTTGATTTGACCAAGAGTGCCGCACAAAGAAGGAAGCCTTAAGGAACGCTTATTTGGCCTATAGAAATGCTGGACTAAATTACTTACCTCCATCTTATTTCAAAATCAAAAAAGAGTATAAAGCCCTTTTGGCCTCAAAAAAAAGGTAGTCTGAACAAAATTCCTGGTCCCTGCTATTGAATGCCTCACTAAACAATGAAACTAAACTCTTTTGGCAACTGGTCTCTGACTCAATGAAAAATAGTTCTTCAGCCCCCAGCTGTGTCATTCCAGCTCAGGTTTGGGAGAACCACTTCAGAAATATATTTATGGAAACTCCAAACCTCCCTTCCAGCTTCCAGGATGATGACAGGGCAGAATTGTCACTGCTCCCTCATTGGCGGCTGGTTACTGTGGAGGAAGTCCATACATTAATTGGGAATCTGAAGAGTGGAAAGGCTCCAGGGAAAGACTTTATCCCAGCGGAGTTGATTACATCAAACCAGCACTGGTGGGATCCGCTTCTGGCAGCACTCTTTACGGTAGTAAATAACTCGGGTAAGGTACCATATAGCTGGAAACATGCTATAGTAGTTCCAATCTTTAAGAGAGGCCACCCAAATGTACCTCCCAATTATAGGCCAATTAGCCTGCTCTCAATAATTGGGAAGCTGTATGCCCGATTCCTCAGTAGCAAACTGACAACTTTTCTAAATGAACACAATATACTATCTGAAGCCCAGGCAGCTTTTCGTGAGAACCATTCAACAACAGACCACTGTCTAATGTTGTCCTTCCTAGCCGAGAAGTATACCAGGCCTCTACAGGGTAAACTCTTCGTGGCCTTCATGGATCTGAAATCAGCATTTGACCCCATCCCCAGATCCCAGCTATGGTCCAAATTAAGTCTGATTTTGCAGGACAAACGACTTCTCTTTCTCATAAAAGCCCTGTACAATGGAACCAAACTGCAGGTCCGATGCGGTCGACAGGGACAGCTATCGAACAGCATCGAGATGACTAGGGGGGTGAGACAGGGTTGTATTTTGGCCCCCACAATGTTTTGTTTATTCTTAAATGACCTAGAAGAGAACTTAATGGACCCAGATGGACACCTTCCAAAAATAGGAATGAGAAGGACCCCCTTGTGGTTATATGCTGATGACGCGGCCATCATCTCACGTTCCAGACCGGGTTTGAATTATCTGTTGAGGAAATTTTCGGATTACTGTTCTGGAAATGGTTTATCCATTAATTATGAAAAATCTAAAATTTTAGTCTTCGAAAGAAGATTCTCCCGGTCTAAATGGGTGCTGGATGGCCATAACCTTGAACAGATCAAATACTTCTGTTATCTAGGGCTCACATTCCATCATACAGGATCTTGGAAGCACCACTGGCAAACCTCCCTTCAAAAGGCAGAGATTACAAAGCTAGCCATACTCAGATTCTTCTTCACAAAGGGCAGCAAATATGTTCCAGCAGCCTTAAGGGTTTTCAACGCAAAGCCCGTTTCCCAACTCCTGTATGCAGCAAATGTTTGGCATAATGGGGACCTGCCAAAGCTAGATGGCTTTCAGGCAAAATTTCTGCAATCTCTGCTGCAGGTACCTAACTGCGTCCCCAACTCCGTACTTCTGTTAGAAGCTGGTGAATGCCCAATTTCAACTAAAGCGTGGTGGGCTGCCCTAAAACATTGGCTCAGGATTTCAGGGTTTAATCTAGGGAAGGGTTTGTACCAACACCTGACCAATGAGGAATTTGTCAGCAAATGGCAGAAAACCATGGCTAAAAAAGCCACCTCTATTGGTCTGTCTCCCCCCCAACTGTATTACCTGGGTTATGAAGGTGCCCAAAGATGTTAAAGCAAAGATTATGGGATAATGCACACAGTGACTTGCGATCTCGATCACACGCAGTCTGTAGTCCGCTGGCAGTAGGAGTTCAATATGGGTATGTCTTTAAGTTAACATCTTACATTAAAAACCTGACAGTACCAAATTACCGAAGGCTTTTCACCAAAGCCAGACTAAATGTCTTTCCCTCTGCAGTGTTGGATGGCAGGTTGAGAGGAGTTCCCTACCAGGACAGACTTTGCTCGTGTGCTCAAGACATCGATTCCATAAAACAAATATGAGCAGGCCAGGGCTGAACTGATACTACCCTTGCTGGTACCTTTCCCGGGAAAATCAGAGGCTCACTATGTCAGGTTCCTACTGGAAGACCGGACAAATGCTAGAACGTTAGCAGTGGCAAAGTTTTTATCGGTGGTTGGGGGACTTCCGGTTTAGCGCGATCTCGCCGCAAGCGGGGATTTTTCCTAGCGGAGAATCCCGTGTTTTTCAGAGAAAATAGGGGTACCACAGGGCGCGGTGGTCCTCTGAAAAGTATCTGGAGGGTGTCCAGATACACTGGTTCCCATAGAAGCCGAAACGCGGACCTCCCGGCCGTTAGGTAACTCCCGTTAGGGAGCGAAGAGTACGGCAGGGGAGAAGCGGGCTGAGGGGAAGCCATAGCTATCTCCGGAAAATGAAGCCCTGAGCTTGCAGGGTGAGCGCTGGATTCTCAAAAGTAAGAAATTTTATCCTAAATTGTCTAAAAAGAAGCTGATTTGTACCAAAGGAAGGATTCGGGGGGGGGAAAGGAATTTAAAAGAGCTCAGCTGTCATCTGGAATCAGCTCAGACACAGCGATACAAGCAAAGCTGGATACAGAGTGAGTGTCGCTAGCGGCTAAAGTTTCTCTCTCCCTTCTAACTTTCTAACTAACTCTTTCAGAAAGATACAAAGTAGCCAAAGAGTGACAAAGTTAAAAGGGGGGGGGCAAAGGGACTAATATTTGGTAACTTCTTTAAGTTCTCTTTGAAACAGTGAGACGAAAAGAGAAGATTTAAAGTATTTTGGTTTCACTTTTAAAAAGTTCTGCGTAGCGGAAGTGAAGCTTCTGACTCCATTGTTCTTTTTTTCGGGTGACGGAGTTAACAGCGGAGAAGAAGACATATCTTATTTGGGATATTTCTGCTTATCTTTTCTTCTGGGTCTTTATCTAAGGTGACTTTTTTTCCTTTGGCCACTATTACCATTTGATATTGTGGACTAAAAATTGTTAGGTGAAGCTGGGAAATTGTAAACTAAAGTCTGGACTCTTCTCACATCTAAATTGTGGATCCCTGGTGGATGGAAGAGAAATTACAACTTGTTTTTTTGTCTGCTTTTCTCTGTTTTGGAATGGTGGCTGGTTTTTTATAAGGAAATGACTAAAGGAATGAGTGCTTCTTCTTTCTACTTTTATTAATTTGGTGGCTGCCAACTTTTCTGGAAGAGTACAACGGGACTCTTTGCAGTTATTTGGATATTATAATAACATTATGATATAATCTATTGAAAATTTTTGGATTTTGAAGTTTTAAAAAAACTTTTGCAAAGACATATTTGGATTATAATCAAAGGTTTAATTGGATTTTAGAGGTCTCTGAGAGGATTTAGCCTAATTGGTGGCAAGAAGATTTAGAAAGTGCTTCAAATCTGAGGAAAGCTTATTTTTGTTTTTGGTGAATCGATTTGAATTTGGAACGTGGGTTATAAAAGTATTACAAAAGGCTCTAAAAGGATTAGCCTAATTGGTTGCAAAAAGATTTGAGACAGTTCCCTCAACTTTGAATATATTTTTGTGGGAGGTAGAATTGGAATTTGGATCATAATACTACTATAGGGGTTTCTTCAAGGATTAGCCTAATTGGTGGCAAGAAGATTGAACACATATTTGGGTCTTTGCCTTGAGTGTTATACATTTAAGTATTAAGGCCCTGTTTGGGCCGAAGATTGGGCTGAAGACAACGGAAATCCATCAACACTAAATTATTAATATTTGATAATTGGGTTAAATTTGAAAAATATTTGGGAAATATAAGAAATATTTGTATTTTGGTTTATGTTTTTCTGAAGCTGTTTTGCAAAAAGGGGTGAGTGTTTATCTCTCTAATCTTAGAAGTGTTTTGGATATATTTGGGGGAAATGTCTCATCAGTCAAAGAAAAGAAGTGAAGTAGGAACTCCTGCAGAGAGAAAGGGGTCAAAGCAAGAATCAGACTTCAAAACAGAGATATTAAAAATGTTCGCAGATATTAGGCAAAGTGAAAAGAACTTAAAAGCAAAATTAGAACAAGTGGATACGAGGATTGGAAAAATGGACAAAAAAATTGACGAGACAGTAAACGAACTGAAGGGACAAATCAAAGAGGTGTCTAAAAGAACACAGTCACTGGAGGAAGGAATGAAGAAGACAAGATTGGAAATGAAGGAATTAAAACGGAAAGAAGAGAAGACTAAGGTGGGGCTATCAGAAATAAATAAGTCACAGGACGAAATGTGGGATGCAATTGCCATGAACAAATTAAGACAGCGGGAAGTGAATTTAAGGCTGAGAGCCGTACCAGAGGTTCAAGGTGAGAATATTAGACAAAAATTAATAACAGAATTAGCACAATGGTTGGAACTACAAATTGAATAGGTGGCAAACACAGTGCAGAATGCTTTGTGGATGAGAGTAAGAATGATTAAATCAAGGAAACTTCCAGGAGATTGTCTTATAACTTTTAAGGACAGAGAAATGAGAAATTTGATACTTCAGAAAAACAGAGAAAAAAGACTATGCATAGATGGAAACTACATAATCATCTTTAAAGATATTCCAATCAGACTGTTGAAGCGAAGAGACCCATACAAGCCCCTGGTGCAAATTCTTAAGAAGAATAACATCAAATTCAAATGGGAATATCCTGAGGGAATTTCCTTTGTTTATAAAAGTAAGAGGCACAGGCTGACTAGTCCAGAGGAGATAGGCAAATTTCAGAAAAAATATAAGGAATTAACAACAGAAGAAGAAGAAACGAAAGGTGCAGCAGGAGGAATAGGAGCCACAGGCGGGACGGATCCAGACGAAAAAGAGGAGAAGAACGGAGAAAAGACAGATGAGGAACGGGAAGAAGAAGAAGAAGTTGACAGATTATAGAAAAATATTTTATAAATTTTAATTAGGAATCATCATGGTGCTAAAAATGTGGAATTGGAATATTAATGGGATGAATGAAAGGAAAAAATGGAACAAAGTTGAACAATATTTAAAAAAGAAAAATTTGGATATTATCTGTCTACAAGAGACACATGTGGCAAGAAGGCATAGAAAAATTTTGATCAATAAAAGACTTGGAAACGAATTTATATCTTCTGATAAAGAAAAGAAAAGAAAAGAGGGGTTGTTTTGTATATACAAAATAAAATTGAAGCCCAGCAAATTTTTAAGGATGAAGAAGGAAGAATCATTGCTGTCCAGATTAAATGGCAATAATAATTGTCGGGATCTATGCACCTAATGGAAATAAGACTGATTTCTATAAAAATTTGGAAGAAAGACTGTTAGAATATATGGACCAAAAGATAATTGTGATGGGAGATATGAACGGCGTAGTTTCAACAGAAATGGACAGACTAAGAGATAAAGGGACTAAAGAAGGTAAACTACCTAAAACTTTCTTTGAAATGTCAAAAAAATGTAATCTGATTGATATCTGGAGATTAAGACATCCACTTGAGAAACAGTTTACATTTTACTCAGAACCAAATCAGTCAATGTCGAGAATTGATCAAATCTGGGTTTCTAATGAACTAACTCCAAGAATCCTTCAAATTGAAATCCAACCAAGAGTAATTTCAGATCATAGCCCGATTAAACTGGAGATGAAAGGTTTTGGAGAAAGAACATTTAGATGGAGAATGAATGACTATCTCTTCGACGACCAAAAAATTTTACAAGATGCGCAAAAGAAGTTGACGGAATACTTTGTGGATAACTGTAATAAAGGCACAAAGATGAGTACAGTCTGGGATGCAAGCAAAGCGGTGATGAGAGGTTTTTTTATACAACAAAATTCAATCAAAAAGAAGAACAGAGAGAAAGAAAAGAAAGAAATTCTAAAGCAAATAATGGACAATGAGCAAAAATTAATCAAAAAAACCATTAGAAAAAAAAAAACTGCCTGACTGTGGGACTGACCTTGGATTTTCTGAGTGTTATGGTAGATGGGAAAGAAAAAATAGACTTGTCACTCCCAGAAAAAACAACAAGATCTGGGAAGTCTTGGCAGCGAAGAGCGTCAGCATCTGGTCCTTCTGCCTCACCTGCAGTTGTACCAACACAACCCAAACCAAGAGGGATGACATCAGAAGAAGCTTTAGCGATCGCACTAGGTAAGATAAATGAAGCTTTGGAAAATCTTAGCAGTAAAGTAGAAGCGACAAATGTAAAAGTGGACGCATCAAATGCGAAGGTGGACGCTGCAAATATTAAAATTGATATAAATACAGAAAGTATAAATAGTTTGGGACAAAAGGTGAATACTAACATAGAAGCTATACAGAAATTGATACAGGAATCTGCTTCGACTCGCCAGATTGCAGAGGAAACTAAGGAAAAAGTGGTTGCTGTGGAAGCCAAGGTAACTGAATTAGAAACAAAGAGAGTCCCAGACATACAGAGACAAGTTGCTTGGCAGGGGGTTGGACTCGATGGCCCTTGTGGTCTCTTCCAACTCTATGATTCTATGATTCTATGATTCTAAGTTGAGGACCATAAGCTGATTCTTTCTATGATTGAGCTTAAGGAAAAACAGACGAACTTGAGGATCAGAGCTGTACCTGAATTGGAGAAGGATAGTTTGATAGAATTCCTTACGCAGGAATTTGCAGAGTTTTGGAAGCTGGATTTGGAACAAGAAGGAGTGAAAATTGTGAGTGCCTTTAGGTTTGGAAGAGGAGGGAAGAAGAATAAAGTAAGAGACTGTTTGATTACTCTCCGTTCTAAAGAAGAGAGAGATAAAATTTTGGGTTGGCACTTTCAGAAGACTCTGGAAATACTGCAGACAAGAGTGGAAATATTTAAAGATATTCCGAAATACCTTTTGGACCTTAGGTCCAATTATGGAGATTTGGTTGCTTTGCTGAGAAGGAACAGAATCATCTTTAGGTTGGAATTTCCCCAAGGCCTATCCTTTAGTTTTAAAGGAAGGAAAATAAAAATAAGATCAGTTGAGGACAAAGAAAAATTTTTGAGCAACCACGGAGAGGATTTACAGAAGGGACTTGGAAAGGAATCAGGAGCATCGGACAGACGATCACCAGATAGAGGATTAGAGCAAAGAGTACTGGACAGAAGATCACCCATACTGGACATAGCAAAGCTAAATTTTGGATTGGGCTGCCCAGTGAAAGGGATATCAACACCACCGACAGAACAAGAGCAAGCACTGGGTGCAGTTGGAGGAGACTTAAAGTAACTAGACCATGGCACTGCAAATATTAAGTTGGAACATTAATGGGATGAACTCCCCTGAAAAAAGACGAAGGGTTTTTCATGTACTAAAAAAAGAACAATTGGACTTAATTTGTTTACAAGAAACACATGTGATAAGGCTACATAGGAAAATATTGATAAATAAATGATTGGGACATGAATTTATTTCATCAGACAAAGTTAAAAAAATAGGAGTAGTACTTTATGCAAAGGAGAGCCTATCACCGAAATTTCTTTTTAAAGATGACCAAGGAAGATTTGTAGCAATTGAAATCCAACTACAAGGAGAGAAATTTTTGATATTAGGCATTTATGCACCAAATGAGGGGAAATCGGAATTTTTTAAGAAGTTACATGAGACTCTGTTGAACTATATGGACTATAATATGATTTTGATGGGAGATATGAATGGAGTGGTGTCTACAAACATGGACAAGGCACAGAGACAGGTAGTCACTAAGGATGGTAGACTACCAAAGACTTTCTTTGATATGACTGTCAGCATGGATTTAGTTGACATTTGGAGAATTAAGAACCCTCTGGGAACAGAGGAAACCTTCTTCTCTGAGGCAAAAATGACATGGACAAGAATTGACCAAATTTGGTTAACTAGAGGGCTGGCTCCAAAGACTAGAAAGGCGGAAATATGCCCTAAAACCTGCTCCGACCATAATGCTGTAAAGGTGGAATTGAAACTAAGACAAATTGGTTCCTTCAGATGGAGGATGAATGACACATTGTTTAGGAATGAAGAAGTGACTAAGAAAGCCCCCCAAAAATTGAGAGATTATTTTGAGATAAATATGAATACAACTGTAGAAAAAAGAGTAATTTGGGACGCAAGCAAAGCGGTTATGAGAGGATTTTTGATACAACAGAATACGATTCAAAAGAGAGTTCAAAATGAGAAAAAAGATAAGATTTTGGAGAAAATAAAGGATGGAGAGAATAAATTGAGAGCGAAACCAAAGTCGCAGGAGATTCTGAAAGAGATAAAGCTGCATCAAGTACAATATATGAAAATGATGAACCAGGAAATAGAATGGAAAATTAAACAGATGAGACAAAAGACATTCGAATCGGCAAATAAATGTGGAAAACTGCTGGCTTGGCAAATGAAAAAAAGACAGAAACTCAACACTATCACAAACTTGGAAGTAGAAGGAAAAAATATACAGGATCCAGTGGAGATTAGAAAAAGCTTTCAGAGGATATACACAGGAAACCCAGAAACAAATGGACATTGTAATGGGGTTTGGGGTTGCTTGTGCGTAAGGGACAAACTGCTCCAAGCTGAGTAGTTTGGTTAAAACTTTCCCCTGGCTGGACAGTCAGTACTCCGTGACTGTCTCAATCACTGGCAGAATCCGTCAGTGGGCGTTTCCTGAATTTCCTCCAACATAAGAGTTCTTTGACACCAACTCGCCGCCTAGCTTCCCTGCGCGGAAGCTTTCTGCACAGAGTGGGCGTCCCAAGGGGAGGTCCTGTGCTCTCCCCGCTGGTCTCGCTGGAACCGTCCCTGAGCCTTCCCTCCGAAGTTCCCTCCGCCTCCCTTTCCTCTCTGGTGTCACGTCTATTTCCTTCCCCATCAGAAGCTCTCCCTCTCTCCTTGCTGGTTCCCTCTCCAGCGTCATCGGGGAGCCTTACCACCCCCCTTGGCTCCGGTGGCAGTTCCCTGACATCCACCTCCCCTCCAGAACCCCCCTCACCCCCGGTCCGTCCCCTTTCCTTTGCCGGTGATGCAGGGAATCCCCAGAAGGAGCCTTCCCCATCCTCTGATGATTCAAATATTGCTCTCCAAATGCTACTATCTCTTCCCACTGGTTAATCTTCCCAATCCAATTCCTCTCCCTCAGATACCTCTCCTCCCTCCTCCTCGGAGGCCGGAAACCCCATAAAATCCTCTTCGTCATCTGTGGTGCCAAATCGCTCCTCCCAGAACCTCTCTAGCGGTTTGGGCTTCCATGGGAACCTGCGGTGAAACTCTTCCTGGAGAAATTCATCCTTGATGGTTTCCGCCGGAACCCATGTGTTTTCCGACTCGGGCTCCCCCTCCCAAGCCACCAGATACTCCACCTGTCTCCCCTTCCATCTGGAATCGAGTATCTCCGCTGCGTGACTGCTAAACTCCCTCTCTTCCACCTGTGGGTGTGCGGAAACCTCTCCCTCTCACCCCGGAAATTCCCGCCCCTCCCTGTATGGTGAGAGTAAGGACCTATGGAACACCGGGTGTAGTTTCATGTTGGTCGGCAACTTCAGCCAAAGGCCACCGGGTTCACCTGCTGTGTTACCTCGAAGGGTCCCAGTCGCCGTGGCCTTAATTTCTTGCAACCTCCCTTGAACGGTAACCCTTGTGTTGACAACCACACCCTGTCCCCAACTCTTATGGTCTCCCCTTCCCTGCGACTCTTATCTGCCTGCCTTTTGTACACTTCCTTGGCCCTCTCCAAGTTCATCTTAAGTTGTCGGTGTAAGGCTTCCATTTCTTCCACAAACTGTTCCGCCGCTGGTACACTCCACCTCTCCTCCCCTTCCCCTGGGAAGGCCCTGGGGTGACACCCATAATTGGCCATGAACGGGCTCATTTCCGTGGACACATGTTCAGCATTATTATAAGCAAATTCGGCCAAAGCTAGTTTCTCCACCCAGTCATTCTCCCTCTCGCTGACATAGCAGCGTAATTATTGTTGGAGTATACTGTTCGCTCTTTCTGCTTGCCCGTTGGTCTCCGGGTGCCTGGCCGTCCTGAAACTCACCTCGACGTGCAGCAAGCTCATGAGCTTCCTCCAGAACCTGGAAGTAAATTGTTTTCCTCTATCTGAGAAAACCCTCAAGGGGACGCTATGCAACCTGAAAATGTGATCCACAAACAGCTTGGCGGTTTCCTCCGCCGTCACCGCATGCGAGCAAGCGATGAAATGGCACATCTTAGTTAAAAAGTCGACAACCACCATGACGGCCGTTTTGCCCCTGAACTTGGGCAAATCGGTCATAAAATCTATGGACACTACCTCCCATGGTCTTTCTGGTGTGGGTAAGGGTTCCAGTAACCCCGTGGGTGCCGCCCTCTCCCCTTTGGCTCGCTGGCAGCGGTCGCATCCCCTTATATATTCCCGTACATCTTCCCTCACCTTTGGCCACCAGAACTGCCTGGTGACTAGCAACATGGTTTTGTGTTGACCAAAATGCCCCGCCGTGGGGCTGTCATGTAGTTGTTTGAGTACTCTACTCCTCAAGTCCCCCTCTGGTATGTACAATGCTCCCCTGTAATACAGTGCCCCATCCTTCTCCTCAAAACCCCCCGGGTTTCCTCCTGCTTCCCGGAGCTCCCGGATCTTGGTTTGGGCGTACTCGTCGTTCCCCGTCAACTCTGCTAGTTCTCGTCTCCCTACCAGCACTCCCCCACACACCCATCGGTCCTCGGGTATCACATGTCGCTGTTCCGGCGCTCCCTCTCCTTCCAGGTACTCTGGCTTCCGGGAGAGGGCGTCTGCCCTGACATTTTCCTCCCCCAGTACGTACCGAATCTCGAAAAAGAACTTGGAAAACTCCTGCGCCCATCGTACTTGTCTCTGGTTGAGGACCCGTGCAGTCCTCCAGTATTCCAGGTTCTTATGGTCCGTGCACACCTGGATTTTGTGCTGTGCCCCTATTAGCAAATGTCTCCAGCGTCAGAATACTTCATAAATCGCCAGCAGCTCCCGGTCATACACCGTGTAGTTCTGTTCTGATTTGCACAGCTTCCTTGAAAAAAAAGTGCACGGTCTCCAGTCGGACTGGTCCCCCCCCCCCGGTTGGAGCAGTACGGCCCCCACCGCTCTGTCCGACGCGTCGGTTTCCAGCCTCATAGGCTTCTGCAGATCCACGTGCAAGAGCTGCTCTTCCGAAGCGAACGCCCTCTTTAGCCTTTCAAAAGATTGCTGCGCCTCTTCTGTCCAGACGAACTTCTTCTTGCTACTGAGACAATCTGTGATGGGTGCGGTTAAGTGGGCGAAGTTTTTAATGAACTTCCGGTAGAAGTTCCCAAACCCCAGGAACCTCTGCACGTCCTTCCGAGTCTTGGGTGTCTTCCATTCCAGTACCGCTTGTACCTTGCCTGGATCCATAGCTAGGCCCTTGTCTGACAACCGGTATCCCAGGAACTCGACCTCTCGGGTGTGGAATTGGCACTTCTCCAGTTTGACCCACAGCTGGTGCTCCTGTAACCTCTTTAGCACTTCCCGTACATCTGTGACGTGTTGCTCCTCATTCTCCGAATAAATTAACATGTCGTCTAAAAAGGCTACGCAATTCTTGTACAGCAGGGGTCCCAAAACGTGATGCATGAAAGATTGAAAACAGGCCGAACCCGCTTGTAAGCCAAAAAGCATAACGAGGTACTCGAAGGCCCCCAGAGGGGTGAACATGGTGGTTTTCCATTCATCCCCCTCCCTCATCCTGATCAAATTGTACACTCCCCTTAAGTCCAGCTTGGTGAAAATTTTCCCCTTCCTCACCCTGGTTAGAAGATCGTCAATCCTGGGCATGGGGAAGGTGACTGGTTCCGACACCGAATTGACGGCCCGAAAGTCCACTACAAGTCTGGGCTGATTAGTGTCCTTTTTGTCCACAAAGAACACCGGACTGCCTCCCACCGCCCTTGATTCCCTTATGAAACCTCTTTTCAGGTTCTTGTCAATAAATTCCCGTAACTCCTGCATCTCCCTGTCCGACATGGCGTACAATTTACCCACTGGCAGCTGAGCTCCTGGGAGTAGGTTGATTTGACAGTCAAAGGGCCTATGGGGGGGTAGTCTATCAGCTTCCTTCTCACTGAAGACATCTTGCAGGTCAGCGTATTGTGGTGGTACCTGCCCCTTCTCCCCCACCGCCGTCCCTGCCACCCTGGCTACGGCCATCCTCGGGGTCCCCCCCCGTGGCAGTGTTCCAAGCAGTGAGCTGACCCGAAAGAGACCGTCCGCTGGTGCCATGCCACTACCGGATCATGTAGTGCCAGCCAGCTCATTCCCAGTATGATTGGTGGTCCCGCAAGTGTTGCTACGTGAAAGGCAATGGTTTCAGTGTGTCTGGAAACCCTCATTCTCATGGGGGGTGTCTGGTGTGTCACTTCCCCCCCCCCAGGAGTTCTCTGCCATCGATGGTCGTTACTTGCAAGGGACAGTCTAGAGGCAGGATGTGGAGCTGGTGCTCTAACGCAAAGTCCTTGCTAAAAAAATTGCAAGAACTCCCTGAGTCCAGCAGTGCCTTTACCTTGATTGGGAGTTCTAGCACCACCTCTATGGCGATGGCCGCTCGGGGGGGCTCTGGCTTGGGCACATTTACTGGTTGCTTGCCTGGCTGCTGTGCCCTGTCATCGGCAGCCAAGCGTTGGCTTTTCCCTGCTCCTTAAGCCCCTCCTCCTCACTCCCAGCCGCCCCCACCATTCCTTGCCATGCCTTTCGTTGAGGGCAGACCCTGGCAAAATGTCCTGGCTGTTGGCAGAGGAAACACTTCCTGGTTGTTTTCCCCTCCTTTTTGCGCACCTCGCCGGAGTTTGAAACCCCGCGCGTGCACCTTCGATCTCCATTGGCTCCGCTGGCTGAGAAGGTTGCTCCGGCATTTCAGGAATGCGGTTGTCATGCCAACGCTCTGCTCTCCCTTCCCGCCTCTCTAGAGCGCGCGCCTCTTGTCGTATTCCAACTGACAGCGCCATTTTAGTCAGCTGATCCATCGATTGCGGGCGGGGTGAGTGGGCAAGTTCATCCTTAACCCAAGGGGCTAAGCCTTCCTCAAACATCATCTGAATTGGTTCTGAACCCAGTTCCCATCCAAGTTTGTGGATTAGCATCGAAAACCGCGACCAGTACTCTCTAACTGATTGGCTCCCTTGTTTGCAAGCCATCAGTTCCTTGCGCGTCACGGTCTGCTCCACTTCACTCGAAAACATGTGATCCATGGCGCTAAAAAACTTCCTCAGGTCTTTTAAGGCAGCATTCTCCGATGCCATCAAGGGTCTGACCCAATCCCTGGCGCCGTCTTGGAGATGCCCTATCACAAAGGCCACCCTTCCCCCATCGTCTACAAAGTCATCATACTGCAGGTCCAGCGCGTACTGCACCTCCGTCTTAAAATTATTATAGTCTCTCGGATTGCCCCCAAACTTTTGCCCCAGTCCCGGTACCTTCCTTGCAATGGGGGTGGGTTTCCCCTGGGCATCCTGAGTCCTCCTTTCATCTAGCTGCGCCGCAAGTATAGCCAGCTGCTGCTCCAAATCTCTGTTTCTCTCCTCCAGAGTTGGTCCTCCCCTGGCTCCCTCTGTGGCGCCTGCTCCTCCGGTCTGACTCATGATGCCTCCTCTGCACAAGCAACGTCAAAGACTGACGGATTGCTGTAATGGGGTTTGGGGTTGCTTGTGCGTAAGGGACAAACTGCTCCAAGCTGAGTAGTTTGGCTAAAACTTTCCCCTGGCTGGACAGTCAGTACTCCGTGACTGTCTCAATCACTGGCAGAATCCGTCAGTGGGCGTTTCCTGAACTTCTTCCAACATAAAAGTTCTTTGACACCAACTCGCCGCCTAGCTTCCCTGCGCGGAAGCTTTCTGCGCAGAGTGGGCGTCCCAAGGGGAGGTCCTGTGCTCTCCCCGCTGGTCTCGCTGGAACCGTCCCTGAGCCTTCCCTCCGAAGTTCCCTCCGCCTCCCTTTCCTCTCTGGTGTCACGTCTATTTCCTTCCCCATCAGAAGCTCTCCCTCTCTCCTTGCTGGTTCCCTCTCCAGCGTCATCGGGGAGCCTTACCACCCCCCTTGGCTCCAGTGGCAGTTCCCTGACAGACATTGATCATTTTTTAAAAATAAATGGATTACAAAAAATCTCTCAAGAAAATAAACTAATGTTGAATTACAAAATAACGGAGCAAAAGATAAAAGGGGCCATTCAGAATATGCAATTGGGTAAATCTCCAGGACCTGACGGTTTGACTTCAAGATACTACAGATTATTGAAAGAATTGATAATACAGCCATTAAAGGAAGTGTGTAACAAAATATTGGAAGGGAAAAGGGCACCAGAGTCGTGGAAGGAAGCTTATATTACACTTATACCGAAAACAGAGTCTGAGAAGACACAGCTTAAGAACTACCGCCCCATATCTTTGCTTAATGTGGATTACAAAATTTTTGCAGATATTTTGGCCAAAAGATTAAAAAAAGGTACTAGTAGAAGAAATTCATAAAGATCAAGCGGGCTTTCTCCCGGGCAGACATTTGTCTGACAACACGAGGAACATAATTAACATTTTAGAAAAGCTACAAGTGAATATCAACACTAAAGCAGTTTTGATATTTGTGGACGTGGAGAAAGCCTTTGACAATATTTCTTGGAATTTTATGAAGAAAATCATACAGGGGATGGGGGTCGGTCAAGGGTTCGAAAACGGTATAGGTGCAATTTATTCAGAACAAAAGGCTAAATTAATTGTGAACAACGTAGTGACGGAAGAATTTAAGATAGAGAAAGGAACACGACAAGGTTGCCCAATCTCTCCATTGCTTTTTATATCGGTCCTGGAGGTGCTTTTAAATACGATTAGAAGGGACCAAACAGTTAAAGGTATACAAGTTGGAGCCAAACAATACAAACTGAAAGCATTTGCTGATGATTTGGTTTTGACATTACAGGAGCCAGAATCCAGTACCAAAAGAGTATTGGAATTAATTCAAGAATTTGGCCAGGTAGTGGGCTTTAAGTTGAATAAGTTAAAAACTAAGGTTTTAGAGAAAAATCTAACAGTGACTGAGAGAGAGAGATTTCAGAAGGAGACAGGATTAACACTGGTTAAGAAAGTGAAATACCTAGGGGTTAATATGACTGCTAAGAACGTGAACCTATCTAAGGATAACTATGAAAAATGTTGGATGGAAGTGAAAAAGGATTTAGAAATATGGTCAAATTTGAAGTTATCATTGCTAGGCCGAATTGCTGCGATAAAGATGAATGTATTGCCAAGGATGTTGTTTTTGTTTCAAACATTGCAAATTTTGGATAAAATGGAGTGTTTCAAGAAGTGGCAGAGAGATATTTCTAGATTTGTCTGGCAGGGCAAGAAGCCTTGAATAAAATTTAAGATATTAACTGATGCTAAAGAAAGAGGTGGATTTGCCCTGCCGGACTTAAAACTTTATTATGAATCAGCCGCATTTTGCTGGCTGAGAGAATGGATGCTTCTTGAGAACACTGACGTGTTGGATTTAGAAGGTTTTAACAATGTTTTTGGGTGGCATGCATATTTGTGGTATGATAAGGTCAAAGCACATAAAGCGTTTAAAAACCATATTGTCAGAAAAGCACTGTTTAATATTTGGATAAGATATAAGGACTTGCTTGAAAATAAAACCCCAAGGTGGCTGTCACCAATGGAAGCGAAGGCTCAGAAAAAGCTCAATATGGAGGCCAAATGGCTGAAATATTGGGAAATTTTGGAACAAGAGGGAGACAGACTAAAATTGCAGAGTTTTGAAAAATTAAAAAATAGAGTGCGAGATTGGCTTCATTATTACCAGATAACGGAGGCATATAATTTGGACAAAAAAATTGGCTTCCAGGTGGAAAAATCTAAATTGGAAACAGAACTGCTAGATCCTAAAATTAAGAACTTATCAAGAATGTACAACTTGCTGTTGAAATGGAATACTCAGGATGAAACGGTGAAATCTGTTATGATTAATGGGCACAAGACATTGGACATAATATTATGATGGCTGACTGGGAACAGTTATGGACCACAGGTATGAAATTCACGGCATGTAATGCCTTAAGAGAGAATATAATGAAAATGATATACAGGTGGTACATGACACCAGTCAAGCTTGCAAAAATCTATCATCTGCCCGATAATAAATGTTGGAAATGTAAAGAGACCGAAGGTACATTCTTTCACCTTTGGTGGACGTGCCCAAGGATTAAGACCTTCTGGGAGATGATCTATAATGAAATGAAAAAGGTATTTAAATATACCTTTCTGAAGAAACCAGAGGCCTTTCTCCTGGGCATGGTCGGCCAATTGGTGCCAAAGAAGGACAGAACTTTCTTTATGTATGCTACAACAGCAGCAAGAATACTTATTGCAAAGTATTGGAAGACACAAGATTTACCCACCCGGGAAGAATGGCAGATGAAGGTGATGGACTATATGGAACTGGCGGAAATGACTGGCAGAATCCGAGACCAGGGAGAAGAGTCGGTGGAGGAAGATTGGAGGAAATTTAAAGACTATTTACAGAAACACTGTAAAATTAATATCTGTTAGAAGGATGTTGGAACAATATTATATGATTTTAGCAGGAAGGATATAAAGGATTTGGGAATAACTGACTTAATTGGTGAAAGGAGGAAAAGTAAAGCTACATTATATTAAGACAATTTACAGGACAAAAATTTTAAAAGAGGGGAAGGATTTGCTGAAATAGATAATAGACCTAGAATACAAAAAAGGGAGGTGTGAGGAGGTCAAGGAGATAAGCTAATGAAAGAATGGTAAGGAGGAGATCTGATGCATTTTCTTTTTTGCGTTTTTGTTTTTGTTTAATGGGTTTTATTTCTCTGTTCCCCCACCCTCTTTTTTATATTGTGGTGTGTTGTTTTGTGTTTGTTTAATGTGGTATGTTTATTTTTTCTTTCTGTAATTGTTGAAACTTTAATAAATATTATTTAAAAAACAAAAACAAAAACAAAATTGATTGTGAACAATGTAACTACGGAAGAGGTGAAAATATCGAAAAGTACAAGACAGGGATGTCCTCTCTCGCCATTGCTGTTTATACTGGTTCTGGAAGTCTTTCTGAATTCAATTAGGAAAAAATGAGACAATAAAAGGGGTGACAGTAGGTCAGAATGAATACAAAGTTAAAGCCTTTGCAGATGATCTGGTAATAATGATGGAAGATCCGATGAAGAGTGTAACTGAAGTGTTAGAAGAAATTGAACAATTTGGTAAAGTGGAAGGATTTATACTAAATAGGAAAAAAACTAAAGTTATTGTAAAAAATATGGATCAAAGTATGGCAGAAGTAATGCAACAACAAAGAGGTATTGAAGTGGTGAAAAAGGTAAAATATTTGGGAATATGGTTAACCCCCCAAAATATTGACCTGTTTCAGAATAACTATATACTGGTGTGGAATGGAATTAAGAAAGATTTGGAGGTGTGGGGAAGGATGAAACTATCCTTTCGGGGTAGAATTTCAACGATTAAGATGTGTGTACTCCCAAAGATGTTATTCTTATTTCAGATGATTCCAATACTTAAGGGGACAATGATTTTTAGAGAGTGGCAAAGAGTGATTTCAAGATATATCTGGCAGGGTAAAAAGCCGAGAATTCAATTTAAGTTACTAACAGATGCAAAAGAAAGAGGAGGCTTTGCCCTGCCAGACTTGAAACTATATTATGAAGCATCATGTCTCTGTTGGTTAAAAGAATGGATAAAATTAAAGAATACAAAACTGTTGGATTTAGAAGGATTTGATAACAGATTTGGGTGGCACGCGTATTTATGGTTAGAGAAGAAGAAGAGTCATAAAGCTTTTGAAAACCACATCTTCCGGAAATCGTTAATTGAAGTTTGGGATAGATATAAAAACTTATTGGAACCAGTAGTTCCACACTGGTTGTCCCCATTAGAGGTCATGTGTGTTAAGAAAATTAATATGAGAGGGAATTGGATTACTTATGGAGAATTGGTGATTAAAGAAGGAGAGAAATGGAAAATGAAGCCATATGAACAAGTAAAAGAATATGTATTTGATTGGTTGCATTATTATCAAATAAATGATATGTACAAAAAAGACTTGAAAGAGAAGGGTTATATAGAAAAAGATTCAAAATTTCAAACAGAAATAGTAAATAATGATTGTAAGATACTATCAAAAATGTATAAAATGTTGTTGGAATGGTATACGATGGATGAGGAAGTTAAGTCAGTAATGATTCATTGGGCCAGAGATTTTGGGTATAATATATATTTTGAAGATTGGGTTAAAGTATGGAATGATAATTTGAAGTCTACAGCATGCACCACGTTAAAGGAAAATGGTACGAAAATGGTATATAGTGTCAGTATATGGAAACATCACCGCTGCAGACAGCCAGATTGTTGACATCAAATGATGCGGCTATCTGTGGGAAAGAAGAATTTCCCAGGACGTTCACAGGCTGGATAAGTCTTTGTGAAGAGTGTAATTTGAAACCTTCCGTTGGCGCATGTTCAGGAAGTTTGTCAGACGTGCTAGAAGAACTGAACTGAAAGGACGTGTTTTTCTCTAGTGCTGTAATGTCAGAAATAAACATCATGTAAATAGATTTCTGACTTGTTTTCTTTCCCCTGTGGAAGCAGGAGGGAGGGGTTGTGCATTTTACCCACGCTTGGGAAAATGTCGCCTATCAAAATCTCCCTGGTCTGTCCGAGATATCAGCCAGAGGAGGTTACCAGTAAGCAAGCTCCGAGGACAGTGAGAGGGGCCAGCCTCTATGGAGGGGGCTTGCAAACCAACAAGTGGTAGCAGAGCCCGATGGTTGCAACAACAAGACGGCTGAGCACCAGGTGGGAGACTTTTTTTTTTTGCTGATAAGCAGCGATCCACGGACCTCTGTGATGCTGATTTATGGCTGGATGGTGAACGTGAATTGAAAAGTCTTCGGTTCCCTGAGAAAAAAGCTCCTGTTTTGGATAAAACAGAGCGGAGAGCAGCCAAATACTTCGCATTCCACAGCTGATAAGAGCTGCCGTTGCTTGGAGACGGAATCGTGAGTACTTTTTGAGCAAAATTTATGGGCTGGTTAACTTTAAAAAGCAAAGAGAGAAAAGAAGCTTCAGAAACGAAAGCAAGGCTGGGTGTTTTTCAGCGACGCTTGTTGTAAACAAACTGTTGGAAAAGGGACTTTCCAAGCAAAGAGCTGTTGGATTGCAGCGAAGGCTTATTGTTTACAGATTCTCGGAAAGGGAAAATTCCAGGCAGCTGGGCTGACTGCCAAGTGCAAGCAGCTTGTAAACAGCCCAATAGACTTTTGGATTTTCCAGCTTGTAGCTGAAGCTGCAGTTTGGGATTAAAGATGGCTCTGTTCTCTCAGAAACTGAATAGCCAAAACTGGTTAGAATGGTCATTTGCAATGGAATTCTTGCTGGTGGGACAGCAATTATGGGACTTAGTCCAGACCCCACAGCCTGTTGCTGTACAAGCACAGGGGGAGAAGGATGCAATTCAAAGTGAATTGAAGCAGCGTGTCATAAGAATTTTGGCGGAAAATGTGGACGCTTATCTTGCGCCAGTCCTAAAGGGTGCACAAGAACCAAGGGTCGCTTGGGAGTCACTCCGCAAAGCTTGTGAAGCTGGGGTGGGAAGCAAGGACCGAGAATTGGTTGCGCCAAAGGTGGAGAGCCAAGATGAAGCTAGCCAAATTCTTGAGAGCTCATCGAAAGCTGGGAGGAGCTTCGAGCCACAACAGGGAAGTGGAGACACTGTTGCTGCTGTAGCTGATGATGATCCTGTTGTTGCTGCAATGGCTGTTGCTGATGGGGGGAGTGAAGCTCGGAAATCAAGCACCCCACTACAATTGCTACAGAGGAGAAAGCTGTAGCTCAGAACGCTGTTCGTCAGGAGACACCACGTCAGGAGAAAGGAGCTAGAGGGAGCTCTGTAAAGCCTGAGGCCTCAAACAAAGTTCGTACCCAGTCCCAGGCAAAACCAGATATGGCTTTGATGTCCCTAAAAGCCACATCATCCATGGAGAACTCATTTATTGTAGACACAGGAGCGACGCAACACATGACATCACACCGAGAACTGTTTTCTACGTTTGAGAAGCAACGCTTCACTGTGAAACTGGCCAATGGTCAGGAAATGGAAGCAACCGGGATCGGAACTGTGTATCTAGAAAGCCTGAACTTGACTATAAACAATGTTTATTTTGTTCCAGATTTAAAGTACAATTTGTTGAGTGTTTCTCAAATAACTAAGAAGAAACTGGTGTTATCGTATGATGAGGAAAGCTGCAAAATCTACAAAGATGGAGAGCTGTATCTTTCTGCCAGAGAGAAAGATGGACTGTATCTGTTGACATTTGAGGAATCAGACTATAAAATGTGCACAGCATGTGAATCTAAAATGCTTTCTCTTGCAGGTATCTCGAAAGAAGACACAAGAGGAAAGGCAACAAAGATTAACAGTGTTTTTCAGCGAGTGTATGCTGATGTAATTGGTCCTTTAGCACCATCTAGAGGCAATGCAAAATACTATCTTGTATTTGTTGATCATTTTTCTCAATATGTATGGATTTACATTTTGCAGAATCCCAGAGAAACCTTAGAAAGGTTTAAGGAGTTTTGTGATAAGGTTAAGAATATTCATAATGCTAATATTGATTTTCTTTTCACAGATGAGAAGCCAATTTTTCTTTCACAGGATTTTCAGGATTTCCTTGAAAAGCAAGGGATAGAGCACAAGGTTGCTGTTTCAGAAGCTGCATGGAACAAAACTGTTTGTGTAAAAGTGAACAAAGAGTTGCAGAATGGCATGAAGGCACAATTGCTGAGTTCACACTTGCCACATGAGTATTGGGCTGAATCTTTATCATGTTTTTGTTACACTTGGGTGAGAAAGGTTTCAAAAGTTATGGAATGTTCTCCTTTTGAGAAGCTGTTCCACAGGAAACCTTCTGTCTCGCATTTTAAGGTTTTTGGATCTCAAATCAGGACTGAAACTCCAGATGGGGTGAAGAATGCCAGAGGCATTTTTGTGGGTTATGAAAAGGTTCTATACAAAGTAATTTTGTCTGAATCTGGTCAGGTGATTCTCACAAAATTTCTAGAAAGTGCTCCTGGACAGGAGAGAGTAGTTTTTCACACATTTCCCACTGCTGATGATTCAGATGATGAATTTGATTATTCTGATTATAGTGATACTGAAAGTGACACAGAAAGCTCAGAGAGTTCTGTTGACACAGTTATTGAAAAAGGTTCACACACAATGGCTAGACATTCACAGGTTAAGGATGAACCACTTTTTACAGTTGGAACTAGTTCTCCGAAAAGTCCTGAGACTGAACTAGTCAGCAAAGAGGATCAGCACCTCATACGCAGGTCTGAGAGAGTTACAAAGGGCGTACCACCAAAGAGGTATTCTCAAGAGTTTGCTAGTTCAGCTGTTGCATGTATTACTATTGTTGACAACTCAAGCCAGGTTAAGGGTATGTCTAAGACAGAGACAAAGACACAACAGGGAGTTGCTAAGCATAGAACAACGTTTCCTAACCAAGGTAATGCAGATGCACTCATTCCTTGGAAGTCAGGCAACCAGAGAGTTACATTGGTGAAACCAGTGGCGGGTAGTTCCAAGGGTGGAACTGAAACAGCAGGGGATTGTTATATGTATACCAACTGTTTGTTTTCTTCTCTGGATCAAGCTTTGTCCGCAGCTAATGATGATTCATATGGGGGAGGATGTCAGTATATGGAAACATCACCGCTGCAGACAGCCAGATTGTTGACATCAAATGATGTGGCTATCTGTGGGAAAGAAGAATTTCCCAGGACGTTCACAGGCTGGATAAGTCTTTGTGAAGAGTGTAATTTGAAACCTTCCGTTGGCGCATGTTCAGGAAGTTTGTCAGACGTGCTAGAAGAACTGAACTGAAAGGACGTGTTTTTCTCTAGTGCTGTAATGTCAGAAATAAACATCATGTAAATAGATTTCTGACTTGTTTTCTTTCCCCTGTGGAAGCAGGAGGGAGGGGTTGTGCATTTTACCCACGCTTGGGAAAATGTCGCCTATCAAAATCTCCCTGGTCTGTCCGAGATATCAGCCAGAGGAGGTTACCAGTAAGCAAGCTCCGAGGACAGTGAGAGGGGCCAGCCTCTATGGAGGGGGCTTGCAAACCAACAAGTGGTAGCAGAGCCCGATGGTTGCAACAACAAGATGGCTGAGCACCAGGTGGGAGACTTTTTTTTTTTGCTGACAAGCAGCGATCCACGGACCTCTGTGGTGCTGATTTATGGCTGGATGGTGAACGTGAATTGAAAAGTCTTCGGTTCCCTGAGAAAAAAGCTCCTGTTTTGGATAAAACAGAGCGGAGAGCAGCCAAATACTTCACATTCCACAGCTGATAAGAGCTGCCATTGCTTGGAGACGGAATCGTGAGTACTTTTTGAGCAAAATTTATGGGCTGGTTAACTTTAAAAGGCAAAGAGAGAAAAGAAGCTTCAGAAATGAAAGCAAGGCTGGGTGTTTTTCAGCGACGCTTGTTGATATAAAAACTTATTGGAACCAGGAGTTCCACACTGGTTGTCCCCATTAGAGGTCATGTGTGTTAAGAAAATTAATATGAGAGGGAATTGGATTACTTATGGAGAATTGGTCAGCCAGACCAATAGATGGTATATTACATCGGTTAAATTAGCAAAAATATTTAAAACATGTAATAAGTGTTGGAAATGTAAAGAAAAAGAAGGAACCTTTTTTCATATGTGGTGGGAATGTAAGAAAGTGAAGGAGTTCTGGGAGATGATATATAATGAGTTAAAGAAGATGTTGAAATATACTTTTGTAAAGAAACCAGAAGCCTTTCTCTTAGGAATAACAAGTGTCAGGGACGCAGCGGGAGCGCAGGGAGGGCTGGAGATGGAGAGCGAGGGGGAGCAATCCGAGGGCAGCGTAGGAGAAGAGGACAGTAGCCCGAGAGATTCCATGAGCCTCTCCAGCGAATCGGAAGATTCACAGAAGGGGGCGCCGATGGCCAGGGCAAGGGGGGCCCCAAGGGGGACACCCCAGAAGCAAGGGGCCAGCGGGGACTCCCAGAGCAGCAGTTGGAAATCAGGACCAGCTTCCCCACCAGAGCATAGTGGGGGGGAAGGGCCCCAGGTATCAGGGCCAGCGTATTCGCCACCAGCGAGAGAAGATGAGTCAGGGTTGACCACGCCTCCATCGGAGAGCGAGGGAACGGTCGAGAGGAAGTTTACCGGCTGGGCGCGCGCGCCAAGTTCAAATGTACAGGCGAGCGGCACAGCAGGTAGCCCGGATAGGGAACCAGGTCCTAAAGCCCGCCAGAAGGAGGGGCAAGAATCAGGGGGGTCAGCGTCAGAAGAGTCCAGAAAGGATGAAACCCCAGCGGGCAGGAGGGCCCAGAGGAGGAAGGAGCGAAGGAAGAGGTGGGGCAAGGCTAGAGTCTTAAACTGGTGTCAGGGGGGCGGAGATTCAGATGGGACTTCGCCGGTCTAGACTTTAAGACGTAGAGCGGCACGCTGCGGCTTTGAAATGGAAACTGAACTTCAATAAAGACTTTTGTACATAACTACAGCCGGGCGTTGGTCCTTTGTGAGCTGGGACCAAGGGGTGGCTCTGACAACAAGAAATGAAATAAATAGAAAGGATTGTAAACTTTTTCAATATGCAATAACAGCAGCGAGAATATTAATGGCCCAAAAATGGAAGCAGGAAGAACTACCGACTCTGGAGGAATGGAGAATGAAGTTAACGGACTATGCAGAACTGGACAAACTAACTGGAAAAATAAGATATCAACGAGATCACAAGTTCATTGAGGACTGGGGAAAATTTACAGATTATTTCAAGGGTGTATGTGATGAACAAACAATGCTAGTGGGTTTTAAAGAAGCTTTGTGAAAATATAAGGAATATTGCAAGAATGTTAATATGTTTGAAAAGGTATTTTAAAAGGCGATACTAAATTTTGGGAATGCGTAGTTAAAATTTTAAATACGGATGATTGTCAGAGAAGCTGAGGGAAGTTCAAAAGATGAAAATATGTTATTTGTGAAATTGTTTGATTGGCGATATTTGTGTAAAACTCAATAAAAATTTATTATAAAAATAAATAAATAAATAAAGTTTTTATCGGTGGTTGCAAGAACAAATGAGTCCTATATTCTAAACAAAATGCTTGTTTAACCTGGAGGTAGGCTGTATGAATTGTGTATTGATTTGTAATGATTTGTTGGGTCTGTGGACCGTAATAAAGATTGATTGATTAATTTGCCAGGCCAGCCATTTACCTGATTTGTTTGCAAATTCAAAATTTCTCTGTTTCATTCTTTTAATATTCCATTCTACTTCTTTATTTATTATCATTGCAAATTGAGTTTGTAAAATTATTATAATTTTCTGATCCATATAATCAAACAGTTTTTCCTCCAAATTTTTATAAAAATCAGTCTTGTTCCCATTTGGTGCATAAATCCTGACTATTATCAATTTTTCTCCTTGCCAATTTATTTGTACTGCTATAATTCTCCCTTCGTCAACTTTAAAGATTTGGTGAGCTTCCAATTTATTTTTGATATACAGTACCACCCCTCTCTTTTTGCCTCTGTCCGATGAGATAAATTCATTTCCTAATTTTTTATTAATTAAAACTTTCCTGTGTCTTCTTGCCACATGAGTTTCTTGTAAACATATAATGTCCAAATTCTTTTTCTTTAGATATTGTTCAATTTTATTACATTTTTTCTCATTCATCCCATTAACATTCCAAGTCCATAATTTCAACACCATTTTATCTCTTTTTTATAGTCCAATTATATTAAAATTTTATAATCCTTCTTCTTCTTCTTCTTCCTCACTTTTTTGATGTTTCCCGTCGTCCCTCTCTTCTTCTCCCAGTTCCACTTGGTCTCCTGCTCCCACTCCTGCTCCTGCTCCACTCGTTTCTTCATCTTCTCTTCCCAGCTCTTTATATCTTCTCAGAAACTTCCTTGTTTCTTCCGGGTTTGTATGCTTAAACTTATTTCCTTTATAGAAAAAAGAGACCCCTTCTGGAAATTCCCATTTAAATTCAATCTTATTCTTCTTCAATACTTGCGTCAGTGGTTTATACTGGTCCCTTTTTTTCAACAAACGAAGTGGGATGTCTTTAAAGATAATTATGTAATTTCCATCGATGTTAAGCCTTTTTTCTCTATTTTTTTGTGATATCAAATTTCTCATTTCTCTGTCTTTAAAAATAATTAAACAATCACCTGGAAATTTCTTTGCTTTGGTAGTTCTAATCTTAATTCAGAATGCGTTTTGAACTGCTTTGGCCACCTCTTCAATTTGCATCTCTAACCATTGGGCTATCTCTGATATCAATTTCTCCTTAATCTTCTCACCTTGAGTTTCAGGCACAGCCCTCAGCCTTAAATTTACCTCTCTTTGCCTCAATTCATTCATAGCAATCGCATCCCATAATTCCTCTTGATTCTTATTAATTTCTGACACCCCAATTTTAATTTTTCTTCTTCCCTTTTCACTTCTTTCACCTCCAATTTTGCCCTCTTAATCCCCTCCTCCAAACTCTGTGTTCTTTTTGTTATATCCCTTATTTGTCCCTTCAGTTCATTTACCATCACCTCTAATTTTTTATCCATCTGTTCCACTTTTGACTCTATATTTTTCTCACTTTGTTTTATGTCTTTTTTAATTTCGACAAACATTTTTAATATGTCCCCTTTAAGCTCTGTTTCTTGTCTTGAACTCTTCCTTTCCCCAGGTGTCGCTCCTTCACTTGCTTTTTTCTGTGAATGGGACATTTTCTTTTTCCGAATTAAACACTTAAATACACTTCTGCCACTTGTCTGGCTATTCCAACTTTGGGTTATCCAAATATAATAAAGAAAAAAAGAATATAATAAATCAATCCCCAAAAAAGCAAACAAACAAAACTTCTTGCCACTTGATTGGCTAATCCACCTTTTTAAAGTGATTAAATTTTCCAAATCCAAATCCAAATTATGAACGATATAAAGAAAAATTCCCTGTTACTCCCCAATAAAGCCTTCTTGCCACTTGACTGGCTAATCCCTCACAAATAAAAAGCACAGCTTCATATATTTAAGTTCCAGCCGAATTAAAAATGTGTAAGTTCCCCCTTAGATGCAGATGAAAAGGAGAGGGCAAAGGGAGACAAAAAAAAAAAAAAATCCCCAGTAACCTCCACGGACTCTAACGGGAATCCCAGGGGGCCCAAAACAGCCAGTTAGTAAATGTCCAAAAAGAAAAGAAGACTCAATCCAAATGGAAAAAGAAAATGTACCAGAGACCAGCCGAACCAGAAGATCAAAAGGGAAACCCTCTAAATACAGCAAAGAATAGAAGAAGATGAGTCCTCCAAAAACAACAAAAAATGGCGTTGCTCCGATCCTCTTCCACTTCACACAGAGCCAAGAGAGGGGGGTAGATTGTTTTAATGCTCTTAAGTCTTAAATAAACATCCTTTATGACGAAAAGTATATAAAGGAGGGGGGGAAAAGAAATAGTCCAGTTTATTTTATCCTCAATTACCTCCTCTTACTGCCACTGAAAGGTTACTTTAATAATTTCTGGAGTAGAGAGATGAAGACAAAAACTTTTCCACTGTCCGCTACGCAGTTGCGCTAAAACCGAAACTAAAAATAGAGATCCTTTTCCCGCGGTCTCAAAAAGTTCACCGAAAAGACTCCCAAAAATTAAATAATGGGATTTCTCCCCTCCCTCTTCACCTCCAAATTCTTATTATTTAAGTAAATGTCCAATATAAATTTTAAACAAAAAAAAGAAAGCCGTTTGCGGTAACTCACTGTACTTCCTTTCGTTCTGTGAACGTTCCTTGCGTATAGATAGGATTTCAGATGAAGCTGACCTCCTTTTTAGACTTCATCCGTTCCGAATCATTCCAAATTATCAAATCCAAGTAAATATTCCCAATTAAACTCGGATTTCTTATTGTTTGAGAATCAATCGCTTCTTCGTGCAAGCCTGGGGCTTCACTTTTCGGAGGATAGAAAATGGCTTCCCGTGGTGCCTGCTTCTCTGCTCGCCGCACTCGTCGCCCCTAAAAGAGGTCACCTGGCGGCCGAGTGATCCGCAATTGCTATGTCAGGAACCTGCCCCCCTGGATTTTTCTCCGGGGGTGTTTGGGGGGCCGCGGCGCCCTTACAGCACCCCCTTTTTCCTCATAAAGCTCTTATTTTCTCTTACGAGATAAATCCCGCTTGCGCCCGCTCCGCGATCAACCGGAAGTCAGGTCTCCTGATAATTCTCAACGCCCTTAACAGACCACAGTTTCCAGAGTTTATTGGGGGAAGTTATTACCGGTTAAAGTTGTATGATACTGATTTAAATGTATAGTGCAGATGGGGCATTTATAACACCCAAAGTATTCACAAGTGGACATCTGGATGGCAGAGGTGAAGCGAGAGGACAGCCATAAACAGAATGAGGGCTACTAATGTGGTCACAGCTGGCCACTTTAAGGGAAAACTATGTAGCACAATTACAAGTAAAGGACGTAGTCAATTCTCTTCCAAGCTAGCATATGGCTTTCATCTTCTATGCATTATAGCCTGCAAGCAGAAGAGTGCAGGTTCCATGTTAATTGCTTTCTGACCTCCTGCAGGTAATTGCATAACAATATGCAGGGAATTGCTACAAGAACTCAGTGAAACCTGCCAACCATTTTTCTTTGCTGAACAGTAGTTTGCTAATTTTTTTTCTTTAACAAAAGAAAAGCCTAATCATTAGCACTCCATCTTATCCAATGTTTCTTTCCCCAAGAACGCTGATTGCCCAGTTGGCAGGGCAATGTTTGTTTGGTTTGCTTTGGCTTTTTGTTTTGTTTTGTTTTCCTACTAACACCATTGCTAATGCTGTCAACTTCATTTGAAGTGGTTCTAATGTGTTTAAAATTGCCATTTTATGGAGATACAAACAGCTGGTTGTGAGTCAAAAGGCAGGGATATTCAGGTGATCTTGACTATTCAATCATAGGTGAACTTGGTAATTTTGTTAAAGGTATCCTGAGCAATGTGTAAAGTTCCTTCCTTGTTAAGAAAATTGGTAGTGGTAGTGGTGTCTTTTTTAAAAAGTGCCTTTGAACATGAGTAGATGTCTTTGCATCATGAAACACTGCTCCTTTGAGTGCCTAGAAACTTAAAAGCCCTGCTGGGTCACACTGAAGGTACAAAAGCCACAGCTCAGCAGTAGATCATTTGTTTTGCATGCATAGAATAATATAATGGTACAAGCTTGCTCCACCATCCATGTGACAATCCTTCAGATTTTTGAAGATAGCCTTTTGGTCTTGTCTTCTCCAAGCTAAACATGCCGGACTCCCTTAATCATTCCTCATAAGGCTTATTTTCTAAATAGCTTATCATCCTGGTCACCCTCCTCTGCACACATTCCAGCTTGTCAATATCCCTTTTAAACGGTGGTGCCCAGAACTGGTCACAGGTCCAGGTGGGTTCTGATCAAAGTAGTATAGACTGGTACTATTACTATTACTTCCTTTGATCTGGACACTAGGCTTCTGTTGATGCAGCTTAGAATAGCATTAGTTTTGTTTGTTTGCTTGCTTTGGTTTTGCTGCTGCATCATACTGTTGACTCATGCTAAGCTTGTGGCTTACTAAGACATCAGGATGTAGCAATCATCTTCATGTGGAGCTAGGAGAGACCTGTGTCTGAAACCCTGGAGAGTCACTTCCTGTTAGTGTTGATACTGAGCTGGAGGGACCAATGGACTGATTCTGAACAAGGCACCTTCCTATGTTGCTATCTAGTTTAGGCTCCTGTTTCCAACAGCACCAAACCCAGTGGCACCTGACATCATCATCATCATCATCATCATCATCAACTTTATTTATACCCCGCCCTCCCCAGCGAAGACCGGGCTCAGGGCGGCTAACAACCAATAATAAAAACAAGTTGATTAAAATACAATTAAAAAAAAACAAGATTAAAATACAACATTAAACCATTAAGATGCAGCCTCTTCACAGGAGGAGAAAGGAAAAAGAAAGAGAGGGAGGGAATCAAACTGATTCTAAGCCAAAGGCCAGGTGGAACAACTCTGTCTTACAGGCCCTACGGAAAGAAATCAGATCCCGCAGGGCCCTGGTCTCATGAGACAGAGCGTTCCACCAGGCCAGTGTTGAAAAGGCCCTGGCTCTGGTTGAGGCTAATTTAACTTCCTTAGGGCCCGGTACCTCTAGGGTGTTGCTATTTATGGACCTTAAAGTCCTCCATGGGGCATACCAGGAGAGGCGGTCCCGTAGGTACGAGGGTCCTAGGCCATGAAGGGCTTTAAAGGTCAAAACCAGCACCTTAAATCTGACCTCGTACTCCACTGGGAGCCAGTGCAGCTGGAAAAGCACTGGGTGAATATGCTCCCATGGCAGAGACCCCGTGAGGAGCCTCGCTGCAGCATTCTGCACCCGCTGGAGTTTCTGGGACAGCTTCAAAGGCAGCCCCGCGTAGAGCGAATTACAGTAGTCAAGCCTGGAGGTGACCGTCGCATGGATCACTGTGGCCAGGTCGGGGTGGGAAAGGTAAGGGACCAACTGCTTGATGCGGCGAAGGTGGGAAAATGTCGCCTTGGCTGTTGCTGTAACCTGTGCCTCCATGGAAAGGGAGGCGTCAAGGATTACACCCAAACTCTTAACAGAAGGCAATGGCACTACTTGGGCCCCCGCAAGAGAAGGGAGTTGGTCCCTCATCCCAATGCCATCCCCAGCTACACACTCTCTCTCTCCAGGCCACACACTCTTCACTGAATGTCCCCCCCCCCCGTCCAGAATGTGTCCTTGAACTCTGATAGTGTTTCTTGCTTACCTGGATTGAAGACAGAGAGTGGGGGTAGAAACTATCCTACTGTACTGTCAGGGAACTGCCATCGGAGCCAGAGGGAGAGAGAGGGCTCCAGAGGGATTCCAGAGAGCGTCCCGGGATGGGGAGAATCAGCCCATCTTCTGGGGAAGGAAATCAGCGTAGCACCAGTGGTGAAGGGGGGCAGATGGGGGAATCGGCGAGGCGGTCCCATGACTCCTCGCCGGGGACCAGCGGGAAGAGCACGGGTCCTCCGCTGCCCACACCCTCCTTGCGCAGAAGGCTTCCGCGCAGGGAGAGTAGGCGGAGACTAGGCGTCAAAGAGCTTCTTTGCTGGAAGAAGTTCAAGAAACGCCCACTGACGGATTCTGCCAGCGATTGAGACAGCCACGGGCGAGTGGCTGTCCGGACGGAAAAGGTTCACTCAGGCAACCCAGCCAGGTGTGGCGTCGGTTTACACACGAGCAACCCCTAGAACCATTACATGTACAAAGGTAAAATTAATATTTGTTGCTCTGCCTGCTTTTGCCTTTGGCCCACCGTGGCTTGGTGGCTCCTGGAATGTGCCCAGAAGTGAAATCACTCAGAATGAAACTGCTTCCCACTCCTGACCTTGCCTCATAGGAAAGGAAAGGGACCCCTGACCATTAGGCCCAGTCGTGACCGACTCTGGGGTTGCTGCGCTCATCTTGCTTTATTGGCCGAGGGAGCTGTCGTACAGCTTCCAGGTCATGTGGCCAGCATGACTAAGCCACTTCTGGCGAACCAGAGCAGCGCACGGAAACGCTGTTTACCTTCCTGCTGGAGCGGTACCTATTTATCTACTTGCACTTTGACGTGCTTTCAAACTGCTAGGTTGGCAGGAGCTGGGATCGAGCAACAGGAGCTCACCCCGTCGTGGGGATTCGAACCGCCGACCTTCTGATCGGCAAGTCCCAGGCTCTGTGGTTTAACCCACAGCGCCACCTGCGTCCCTGCCTCATAGAAGCACCTCCAAAATGCAAAATTGCAAGATGTCAAAGACTGTGTTGGTTGAAAATTTGCAACAGAATTGATTTCTCTATAAATCATTCAGCTCTTATGATTTATTAATCCTTCTTTTAATTTTAAAATATTCCTAAATAAGAGTGACCTGACAACACCTTTTGTCTATAAGATTGACAGTGTGGTAGAGCACAAGCTTATCCGTCACTTACTCATTTCTGGGAAAGCCACTTCTGCCCTGCAAAAGAGGTGGTGTTGCGGGCTTCACACCCCCAGCCCCCACGTGATTAGTGGAAACCCTGGCCATGTCACCCCCTGGCCAGCCAATCGGCTGGCTCAGGGGGCGTGACCTGCCCTATTTAACGCAGGCGCGGCCAGGGATCTCCTTCTTTTGCTGCCTCCAGCTGCTCCTGTTTTGTTCTGGTTTCTTCATCTTCACCTCCGAACTGAGGATCGTTGTTAGCCTCCCCCCCCCCTCCTCTGCACGCTTCCCTGAGCTGAAATCACTTCCGTGACCATGGTCTTGCTACAGGGCTGAAATTGCTAGGTCGGCTTTTCCAACATCCTCAGCACCGTTCCTGCGAACGCTGGGTCTTCCATCGGCGGTGGCTGGGGAGTTCGCAACCATTGCCTTTTGTTTTAGGAGCTTCGCCTGATTTGGAGCGTGGAGGAGAAACTTTATTTGAGGTTGCCAGCTATAGCCGGAGCACTGCTTGCCGCTTCTGTTACTGCGCTTGCTCTTAGCCTCCCACGGGGCGTGTCTCACGCCAAGGTGTTCACCACTTGCTTATTTTTGCCACGACTGCTGCATGCTTCTTGCGAAGGACCTTTTCACTCAACCAGAGAGCTGTGAGCTGCTGTTTCCGTGAGATTCAAGCCTGATGTCTGTGGCGAGCTGCAGCCGCACTTGCAAAAGGTTTGAACCCTTGCCAGCGTGTGTGTGTGAGTTGGGGGAGGCAATTTGCCAGTGCCTGCCTAAGGTTTGGTGGGGTTCAAATTGCTATTTCTCACTACAAAGAGCTGCAAAGTTCTCCTGTCTCCCCCCTTTTATTTAAGCAATAATATTAACTTGGGGCTGCTGCCGGCTGGCTTCTACCTCATTGCTCCTCTGAAGCTCTTTCGCTGGCTTTGACTTTGGGGACCTTGCATGTGGGGTACAATTGCGTTTTCAAAAGGTTGTGCTCTGCTGAATAGGGTGGGAGCTTTAGCTTTGCCCCCCCCCCTCCCTGCTCAACTGTTCTGTTCAAAGGAGCTGTGCGCTGCAGAGCAGAGTTGTTCTGCTTTTGTATATTTTGTTCTTGCTGAAGCACATGGCCAAGCGTTATTATTACGGCCAGTTTTAGATTGTTGCCTAGGTTACAGCTGCCTGGTCATCGCCATTTTGTTTTTGCCACGTGATCCAGGAATGGCAGCCATTTTAGGAGAGGCGCGCTTTTTATTTAGCCGTGCTGGTTGTTTGGGTTCTAAGCTTTGTTACGTTGTGGCAAGACTTATATAGCATTTCAGTGTTTGTGGTATAAAGGAGACCGGGTGGCTGCTCATACATTTTATATCATTCTATATTAACAAGTGACTGCTCATACAGCCTATTGTGTCTCCAGTATATTGTTAAAAGGCAGCTTGCCTCTTTAAAGGAACCTCGTTGCTGCATTTTTTGGCTTTATTGCACTGACGTTACACTAGTCTGGGTATAGCTGAGCACGTCACAAGTGTTTAATTAGTGTGTATTTCATAGCAATTCAAAGCAGTCACAAAGCAAAGCTAATGTAATACATTCATTAATGGATGGTGGCACGGTCATTTTTTATTTTTTTTTTATTTTTTTATTGATTTTCCAAAAAACATTATAAACAAATAGATAAACAAACATAAATCATAACCTTATTTAAACCAATCATTGGTTAAGTGACTTCCTCGTATCCCCCTGGTTGAATTTCAGTGTATATCTTTTTTAAACAGTTTTCCAAAACCAATATTCTCTTAAAATTAACTTACTCACTTAACCTCTTTCTTTCTTTCCAATTCTGCATTTAAACATATTAATTCATCACATTACATATTTAAATCCTGAGCCTATTTGGTATTTGCAAGCTTTCCAATTTAAATTATCTTAACATACCGTATTTTTCGCCCCATAGGACGCACTTTTTCCCCTCCAAAAATGAAGGGGACATGTGTGTGCATCCTATGGGGCGAATGCAGGCATTCGCTGAAGCCCGGAGTGCGAGAGGGGTCGGTGCGCACCGACCCCTCTCGCTCTCCAGGCTTCGTGCAGATCTCCGCAAGCTGTGGGAGCCCGCGCTGGGCTCCCGCGGCTTGCGGAGAGTTGCCTGCATGCCGAAGGCTGGGCGCGCTGAGCTCAGCACGCCCAGACTTCGCACAGCTCTCCGCAAGGCGCGGGAGACCAGCACCGGGCTCCCACGGCTTGCGGAGAGTTGCCTGTTCTGGGGGCTGGGGTTGGAGGAAGCTCGGGCTTCCCCCGCCCCAGCCCCGCACCTGGGGGGGGGATATTTTCCCCCCCCTTTATTCCCCCCCCAAAAAACTAGGTGCGCCTTATGGGACGGTGCGTCCTAAAGGGCGAAAAATACTGTATTTAGCTAAATAGTCTTTAAATTTCCTGCATTCCTCCTGGTAGTCCTCCTCCGTCTGGTCATGGACTCTTCCAGTCAGGTTGGCTAGCTCCGTAAAGTCCATCATCTTCATCTGCCAATCTTCCACTGTTGGTACTTCTTGTTTTTTTCCAATTCTTGGCTAATAAAATTCGAGCAGCAGTTGTGGCATACAAAAATTGTTTAACATCTTTCTTGGGCAGTTCCAAACCTGTTATTCTAAGAAGAAAGGCCTCTGGTTTCTTAATAAATGTATATTTCAACATTTTTTTCCAATTCATTATAAATTTCTTCCAATTCTTCACTAGCAATATTCTCGCCGCTGTTGTGGCATACAGAAAAAAAGTAACATTCTTTTTGGGGATTTCACCCCCCCCCCCACTATACCAAGTAAAAAGGCTTCTGTTTTTTTAATAAATGTGTTTTTCAACACTTTTTTCAATTCATTATAAATCCTTTCCCAGAAGTCTTTCACCTTGGGGCACGTCCACCACATATGATAGAAGGTTCCTTCTTTTTCTTTACATTTCCAACATAGATTATCACAGTTATGATATATCTTTGCTAATTTTACAGGAGTCAAATACCATCTATACATCATTTACATTGCTGATGATTTAGTCTTGACATTACAGGAGCCAGAATCCAGTACTAAAAGAGTATTACAATTAATTCAAGAATTTGGTCAGGTTGCGGGTTTTAAGTTGAACAAGCTGGAAACTAAGGTATTAGAGAAAAATTTAACAGTGACTGAGAAAGAGAGGTTACAGAAGGAGACAGGATTAACATTGGTTAAGAAAGTGAAATACCTGGGGGTTAATATGACTGCTAAGAATGTGAATTTATTTAAAGATAACTATGAAAAATGTTGGATTAAAGTGAAAAAGGATCTAGAAATATGGTCAAATTTGAAGTTATCATTGCTAGGCCGAATTGCTGCGATAAAGATGAATGTATTGCCAAGGATGTTGTATTTGTTTCAAACATTGCAAATTTTGGACAAGATGGACTGTTTCAAGAAGTGGCAGAGAGACATTTCTAGATTTGTCTGGCAGGGCAAGAAGCCTCGAATAAAATTTAAGATATTAACTGATGCTAAAGAAAGCTTTTCCAATACGCAGCAACGGCAGCCAGAATCCTGTTGGCCCAAAAGTGGAAACAAGAGGAGATACCGACGATAGAAGAATGGAGATTAAAATTGATAGACTATGCCGAACTGGACAAATTAACTGGGAAAATTAGATATACTAAAGACCAAAAGTTCATCGAGGACTTGGAAAATTGGTGGATTATCTGAAAAACATTTGTGGTATAAACACAACGTTAGTGGGATTTCAAGAAGCACTGTAAAAATACAAATAAGTATTGTTTATTAAAAAAAATGGGAATAAGGAGGAATAATGGCAATATGGAAAAAGGGAATGTGTACTAAAGGTATAAGTACGAATGATCTCAGAGGCGCTGAAGGAAGTTCAAAACAGGTATAATATGTTGTATTCGATATAAAATGTATAACTGGATGAAAACTAATAAATTTATTTACAAAAAATAAAGAAGAAGCCTTGAATAAACTTTAAGATTTTAACCGACGCTAAAGAGGTGGATTTGCCCTGCCAGACTTGAAGCTTTATTATGAATCAGCCGCTTTTTGCTGGCTGAGAGAATGGCTGCTTCTTGAAAACACAGACATTTTGGACCTAGAAGGTTTTAATAATGTCTTTGGGTGGTATGCATATTTGTGGTATGATAAGGTCAAAGCACATAAAGCCTTTAAAAACCATATTGTCAGGAAAGCACTGTTTAATGTATGGATAAGATATAAGGACTTGCTTGAAAATAAAACTCCAAGGTGGTTGTCACCAACGGAAGCTAAGGCTCTGAAAAAACTCAATATGGAGGCAAACTGGCCGAAATATTGGGAAATCTTGGAACAAGAAGGAGACAGATTAAAATTGCAGAGTTTTGACAAATTAAAAAACAAAGTACGAGACTGGCTTCATTACTATCAAATAAGGGAGGTTTTTAATTTGGATAAGAAAATTGGTTTTCAGGTGGAAAAATCAAAATTGAAAACAGAATTGTTAGATCCTAAAACTAAGAATTTGTCAAGAATGTATAACTTGCTGTTGAAATGGAATACACAGGATGAAACGTGTCAGGGAACTGACATCAGACGGAGAGGTGGAGGCAAGGCTCCACAGCGATGCAGGAGAGGGGACCAGCAGGGGGGAAGGTATTCAGCGTAACACCGGTAGGGAAGGGAGGGAAATGGAAGAATCAGAGAGAGGTCTCCAAGACCCTTCACCCGAGACCAGTGGGGAGAGCGCGGACACGCCTCTGCCTTCCCCTTACTTGCGCAGACGAGTTCCACGCAGGGAGAGTAGGAGGAGACTTGGCGTCAAACAGCTCTTATGCTGGAAGAGGTTCAAGAAACGCCCACTGACGGATTCTGCAAGTGCCTGACCGGCCACGGAGTGTGAGCTGTCAGCCAAAGCATGGTTGGCCAGGCAATCTAACCAAAAACTGAAGGCAACTTACGCACAAGTAACCCCTTACAACCATTACAGCAATCCGTCAGTCACTGAAGTTACTTGTGCACAGGCAGGGGGCCATGAGCCAGACTGGAGGTGACGGTGCAGCGGGGCAAGCTGCGAGTGTGCAGGATCTGGTGGAGAGGAACCGGGACCTGGAACAGCATGTAGTTCTGCTGACGGCGCGGCTGGATGAAAGGCGAACTCAGGATGCGAAGGTTAGACCCACCCCCGTGGCGAGGAAAGTGCCGGGACTGGTACACAAGTTTGGGGGGAAGCCCCAGGACTATAACGTGTTCCGAATGGAAATAGAGTACGCTTTGGAACTGCAGCACGATGACTTTGCTGACGATGCAGAGAGGGTGGCATACATCGTGGGGCACCTTCAGGATGGGGCGCGTGAGTGGATCAGACCCCTAATGGCCACGCAGAATGCTGCCATGAGGGACGTTCGGAAGTTCTTCCAGGCGATGGACGCGATGTATTCAAGTCAAATTCAGCAGAGTGTGACCCAGCGGGAACTGATGAGATGCAAGCAGGGGGACCTTTCCGTTAGAGACTATTGGTCCCGTTTTGCGATGTTAATACACCGGTTGGAATGGGACCTAGATGACCCACCTATTCAGATGCTGTTTGAGGAGGGGTTGTCCCCAACAGTGAAGGACGAGCTCTCCCGCGCGCCCCGCCCGCAATCTATGGACGAATTGACCAAAGCTGTGCTTGCCATTTGGATCCCTTCCAATCATTTGGATCCCTTCCCTTCCAAAGGGACCATTTGGATCCCTTCCAATCGGGATTCAGGCCTCACCATGGGACTGAAACTGCCTTGGTCGCGCTGGTTGATGATCTCCGGCGGGCTAGGGACAAAGGTGAGAGCTGTTTCCTAGTTCTGCTGGATCTCTCAGCGGCCTTTGACACCATCGACCATAACATCCTTCTGGACCGTCTAGAGGGGCTGGGAGCTGGGGGCACTGTTATACAGTGGTTCCGCTCCTTCCTCCTGGGCCGTGTCCAGAAGGTGGTGGTGGGGGGTGAGTGTTCAGACCCCTGGGCTCTCACTTGTGGGGTGCCTCAGGGTTCTGTCCTCTCCCCCATGCTTTTTAATATCTATATGAAGCCGCTGGGAGAGATCATCAGGGGGTTTGGACTGGGTGTTCATCAGTATGCAGATGACACCCAGCTCTACCTCTCCTTTAAATCAGAACCAGTGAAGGCGGTGAAGGTCCTGTGTGAGTGCCTGGAGGCGGTTGGAGGTTGGATGGCGGCTAACAGATTGAGGTTGAATCCTGACAAGACAGAAGTACTGTTTTTGGGGGACAGGAGGCGGGCAGGTGTGGAGGATTCCCTGGTCCTGAATGGGGTAACTGTGCCCCTGAAGGACCAGGTGCGCAGCCTGGGAGTCATTTTGGACTCACAGCTGTCCATGGAGGCGCAGATTAACTCTGTGTCCAGGGAAGCTGTCTACCAGCTCCACCTGGTACGCAGGCTAAGACCCTACCTCCCCGCGGACTGTCTCACCAGAGTGGTGCATGCTCTAGTTATCTCACGCTTGGACTACTGCAATGCGCTCTACGTGGGGCTACCTTTGAAGGTGACCTGGAAACTGCAATTAATCCAGAATGCGGCAGCTAGACTGGTGACTGGGAGTGGCCGCCGGGACCACATAACACCGGTTCTGAGAGATCTGCATTGGCTCCCAGTACGTTTCCGAGCACGATTCAAAGTGTTGGTGCTGACCTTTAAAGCCCTAAACGGCCTCGGTCCTGTATTCCTGAAGGAGCGTCTCCACCCCCATCGTTCAGCCCGGACACTGAGATCCAGCGCCGAGGGCCTTCTGGCGGTTCCCTCATTGCGAGAAGTGAGGCTACAGGGAACCAGACAGAGGGCCTTCTCGGTAGTGGCGCCCGCCATGTGGAACGCCCTCCCATCAGATGTCAAAGAGATAAAGAATTACCTGACGTTCAGAAGACATCTTAAGGCAGCCCTGTTCAGGGAAGTTTTTAATATGTAATGCTGTATTGTTTTTAATACTGATTGGGAGCCGCCCAGAGTGGCTGGGGAAACTCAGCCAGATGGGCAGGGTATAAATAATAAATTATTATTATTATTATTGCGATAGGAGCCCGGCAGGAAGCACGCGCTTTGGAAAGGCGGGAAGAGAGGAGAGCGTTACCCTGACTACCGCATTCCTGAAATGCCAAAGTAGCCTTCAGGGTCCGTTGAGCCAATGGAAATCAATGGCGCGCGCACGAGGTTTCAAACGCTGGCGAAGGCCGCAAGAGGGAGGGAAAGGATGGCAAAAGCACCAAGAAGTGTTTTCTCTGCCAACGGCCAGGAAACTTTGCCAGGGCCTGTCCACAAAGAAAGGCTTGGCAAGGGATGGTGGGAGCCACTGGTAGTGAGGAGGAGGTGGCGGAGGACAAGGTGCAGGGAAACGCCAACGCTTGGCTGCCCACAGGGGGGCACAGCAGCCAGGCGAGCAACTGATGGAAGTGCCCCAACCAGACCCACCCAAGGCGTCAATAGCCATAGAGGTGGTGCTAGAACTCCCAAATGGACACCCAGTCAAGGTGAAGGGGCTGCTGGATTCAGGCAGCTCCTGCAATTTTTTCAGCAAGGAATTCACACTAGAGCACCAACTCCACCTGCTGCCACTTGATTTTCCCCTCCAAGTCACCACGATAGATGGCAGGGAGCTGCTGGGAGGGGAGGTGACACATCAAACCCCACCAATGAGGATGAGGGTTTCCAGACATACAGAAACCATTGCCTTTCACGTGGCCACACTAGCAGGGCCCCCAATAATATTAGGCATGAGCTGGCTAGTGCTACATGATCCAGTGGTGGCTTGGCAACAAGGGACAGTCACCTTTGGGTCAGCTCACTGTTTGGAGCACTGTCTGGGGGGGAAGCCTAGGTTGAGGTTGGCCAGAGTGGCAGGAACGGCACTGAAGCCGAGAGGAGAGGTGCCGCCACAGTACGCTGACCTGCAGGAGGTCTTCAGGGAGAGGGAGGCGGACAGGCTGCCGCCCCATCGGCCCTTTGACTGCCAAATCAACCTAGTCCCTGGGGTGCAGCTGCCAGTGGGTAAGCTGTATGCCATGTCGGACCGGGAGATGCAGGAGTTGCGGAACTTTATTGACAAGAACCTAAAGAGGGGTTTCATAAGGGAATCTAAGGCAGTGGGGGGCAGCCCTGTGTTCTTTGTGGACAAAAAAAAACCACGGATCAGCCCAGGCTGGTCGTGGACTATAGAAGGTTGAACCTCGTATCGGAACCCGTGACCTTCCCAATGCCCAGAATTGATGACATTCTAACCCGGGTAAGGAAGGGGAAGATCTTTACCAAGCTGGACCTCAGGGGAACATACAATTTGATTAGGATGAGGGAGGGGGATGAATGGAAAACCACCATGTTCACCCCCCTAGGGGCCTTTGAGTACCTGGTCATGCCATTTGGATTACAATCAGGCTCAGCCTGTTTTCAAAGCTTCATGCACCATGTGCTGGGCCCCCTGCTGTACAAGAACTGCATAGCATTTCTGGACGACGTCCTGATCTATTCGGACAATGAGAAACAGCATGTCCAGGACGTCAGGGAAGTGCTAAAGAGAATCCAGAAACATCAGTTATGGGTCAAGCTGGAGAAGTGCCAATTTCACGCCAGAGAAGTGGCATTTCTGGGATACAAGTTGTCGGACAGGGGCCTAGCCATGGACCCCAGCAAGGTGCAGGCGGTGCTGGAATGGAAGACCCCTAAGACCCGGAAGGATGTGCAGAGGTTCCTCGGGTTCAGCAACTTCTACCGGAAGTTCATCAAGAACTTCGCCCACTTGACGGATTGTAGCAAAAAGAAGTTCGTTTGGACCGAAAGTGCCCAACGATCCTTCGAAAGACTAAAGAAGGCGTTCGCGTCGGAGGAACAGCTCCTGCACGTGGATCTGCAGAAGCCGATGAGGCTGGAGACAGACGCGTCAGACCGGGCCGTGGGAGCGGTATTGCTGCAGCCGGGGGGGAGCCAACACGCCTGGAGACCGTGCGCCTTCTTCTCACAGAAGCTGAGCAAGTCGGAACAAAACTACACGGTGTATGATCGCGAACTGCTGGCGATTTACGCAGCCTTTCGGCAGTGGAGACATCTACTAATAGGGGCCCAGCACAAGATTCAGGTGTGCACGGATCACAAGAACTTGCAATATTGGAGAACGGCTCGAGTTCTCAACCAGAGACAGATTCGATGGGCACAGGAGTTCTCCAAGTTCTTCTTTGAGATCTAGTACGTACCGGGAAAAGAGAACGTGAGGGCAGACGCGCTGTCCAGGAAGCCGGAGTACACAGAAGGAGAAGGACCGCCGGAAGTGAGACACGTGTTCCCAGAGGAACGATGGGTGGGGGGGGGCGTTGGTTGGGAGAAGAGAACTAACCGAGCTGATTCGCCAGGACGAATTTGCCCAAACCAGGATCAGGGAACTCAGGGAAGCGAGGGGAGACCAGGGAGGCTTTGAGGAAAGGGAAGGACTGTTGTACTACAAGGGAGCAATGTATGTACCAGGGGAGGCCTTGCGGGAAAGGGTGCTTAAACAGCTTCACGACAATCCAACAGCGGGGCACTTTGGGCAACACAAAACCATGTTACTGGTTACCAGGCAGTTCTGGTGGCCAAGGGTGAGGGAAGATGTACGAGAGTATGTACGGGGGTGTGACCGCTGCCAACGGGCTAAGGGGGAGAGGGCTGCCCCGGCAGGGTTGCTGGAACCTTTACCCACACCGGGAAGACCCTGGGAGGTTGTGTCTATCGATTTTATGACAGATTTGCCCAAGTCTAGAGGGAAGACAGCAGTCATGGTAGTAGTAGATCTGCTAACCAAAATGTGCCATTTTATAGCGTGCTCACATGCAGTAACGGCAGAGGAAACAGCCAGGTTGTTTGTGGACCACATCTTCAGGCTGCATGGAGCTCCTTCGAGGGTTATCTCAGATCGCGGGAAACAATTTACCTCGAGGTTCTGGAGGAGGCTCATGAACTTGTTGCAGGTAGAGGTGGGATTCTCGACAGCGAGACACCCGGAGACCAATGGGCAAGCAGAGAGAGCGAACAGTATTTTACAGCAATACCTACGCTGCTACATCAATGAGAGACAGAACGATTGGGTAGAGAGACTAGCACTGGCTGAGTTTGCATACAATAACGCTGAGCATGTGTCCACGGGGATGAGCCCGTTCATGGCTAATTATGGGTGTCACCCCAGGGCCTTTCCTGGGAGGGGGGAGGAAGGGTGGAGCGTACCCGCGGCAGAACAGTTTGTGGAAGAAATGGAGGCCCTGCACCAGCAGCTTAAGATGAACCTGGAAAGGGCCAAGGAGGTCTACAAGAGGCAAGCAGACAAGCGTCGCCGGGAAGGGGAGACTATAAGGGTGGGGGACCGAGTGTGGTTGTCCACCCAAGGGCTACCCTTTAAGGGAGGGTGCAAGAAACTGCGGCCAAAACGGCTAGGACCCTTTGAGGTAACGCAGCAAGTAAACCCTGTGGCATTCAGGCTCAAGTTGCCAGACAGCATGAAAATCCACCCGGTGTTTCATAGGTCACTGATCTCACCGTACAGGGGGGAGCAGAGGTTCCGGGGGGAAGGAGGAGAAGGCCCTGCACACCCACAAGTAGAGGAGCAGGAACACCACAACCAGGTGATGGAGATCCTAGATTCGCGGTGGCGGCAGCTGGAGTATCTGATAGCTTGGGAAGGGGAACCCGAGTCAGAAAACACGTGGGTTCCCACGGGGGAGCTAGGGGATGGAGATCTGGTGGAGGAGTTCCATGAACGGTATCCGATGAAGCCCAAACCCATAGAGAGATTCTGGGAGGAGTAATTTGGGTCCACCGACGAGGAAGAGGATTTTGTGGGTTTTCCTGCTTCCGAAGAGGAAGGAGGAGAAACGTCAGAAGAAGAGGAATCGGACTGGGAAGCCCGCCCCGGGCAAAGAGACCGGAGCGGGTGGGAAGCGGGGTTTGAGTCCTCAGAGGATGATAGCAGCTCCTTCCGGGGATTCCCTGCATCGTCGGCCGAAGAGAGAGACGAAGTTACGTCACAGGGTCGGGCCGTGGGTGGAGGGGTCCTGGGAGGGAGGTGGATGTCAGGGAACTGACATCAGACGGAGAGGTGAAGGCAAGGCTCCACAGCGATGCAGGAGAGGGGACCAGCAGGGGGGAAGGTATTCAGCGTAACACCGGTAGGGAAGGGAGGGAAATGGAAGAATCGGAGAGAGGTCTCCAAGACCCTTCACCCGAGACCAGTGGGGAGAGCGCGGACATGCCTCTGCCTTCCCCTTACTTGCGCAGACGAGTTCCGTGCAGGGAGAGTAGGAGGAGACTTGGCGTCAAACAGCTCTTATGCTGGAAGAGGTTCAAGAAACGCCCACTGACGGATTCTGCAAGTGCCTGACCGGCCACGGAGTGTGAGCTGTCAGCCAAAGCATGGTTGGCCAGGCAATCTAACCAAAAACTGAAGGCAACTTACGCACAAGTAACCCCTTACAACCATTACAAAACGGTTAAATCTGCTACGATTAAATGGGCACAAGATGTTGGACATAATATTATGATGGCTGACTGGGAACAGTTATGGACCACAGGTATGAAGTTTACGGCATGTAATGCCTTAAGAGAGAATATAATGAAAATGATGTACAGGTGGTACATGACACCAGTCAAGCTTGCAAAAATTTATCATTTGCCCGATAATAAATGTTGGAAATGTAAAGAGATTGAAGGTACATTCTTTCACCTTTGGTGGACATGCCCAAAGATTAAGACCTTCTGGGAGATGATCTATAACGAAACGAAAAAGGTATTTAAATATACCTTCCAGAAGAAACCAGAGGCCTTTCTCTTGGGCATGGTCGGCCAATTGGTGCTAAAGGAGGATAGAACTTTCTTTATGTACGCCACAACAGCAGCAAGAATACTTATCGCAAAGTATTGGAAAACACAAGATCTACCCACCCGGGAAGAATGGCAGATGAAGGTGATGGACTATATGGAACTGGCTGAGATGACTGGCAGAATCCGAGACCAAGGAGAAGAGTCGGTGGAAGAAAATTGGAAAAAATTTAAAGTTTATCTTCAGAAATATTGTAAAATTAAGGAATGTTAGAAAGATGTTGGAATAGAATTATGTGGTTTTAGCAGAAAAGATATAAAGGATTAAGTAAAAATAATTTGGTGAAAGAAGAGAATGCAAAATCACAATATATTAAGATAAACTATTAAGATAAAAACAAAGCTGGAAAGGATTTGCTGAAATATCTAAATGAATTAGAATACAAAAATGGGAGGTGTGAGGAGGTCAAGGAAGTAAGTGAATGAAAGCATGTGATGTAAAGGTTTGATATGTTGGTTTTTTCCCAATTGTTTGTATTTTTTCTGTCCTTTCTATTTTTCTATTTTTCTTTTTTCTCTTTGTAATCTTTAAAATTTGAATAAATATTATTAAATATATATATATATATATATACATCATTTACATTATATTTTCCTTTATCGCTGTATATGCAGTGAACTTGACCCCTTTGTTCCACAGTCTTTCCCAGTCTTCAAACATTATGTTATGTCCCACATCTCTTGCCCAATCTATCACCACTGATTTAACTTGTTCATCCTTTGTATGCCACTCCAACAATAAATTATACATTTTAGACAAGTTTTTAACTTTAGAGTCAAACAACTGCATTTCCAACTTAGATTTTTCTGAAGCAAAACCATTTTTCTTATCTAATTTGTACAATTCATTAATCTGGTGATAATTTAACCAATTTATCTTATCTTTAACTTGATCAAATGGTTTTAATTTATAACCTTCTTTGTCCTCCATTAATAGGTCTGAATATCTCAACCACTTGATATCCATATTTAACTTTTTCTGGGCCTTCACTTCCATTGGTGAGAGCCATCTGGATGTCTTCCTTTCTAAGAGATCTTTATTTTTTAGCCATACATTGTACAGAGATTTCCTAATTACATGGTTTTTAAAAGCATTATGGGCCTTTACTTTGTCATACCATAAATATGCATGCCATCCAAACACGTTATCAAATCCCTCCAAATCTAAAACGTCAGTGTCTTCTAGTTGTATCCATTCCTTAATCCAGCAAAGCGCAGCTGCTTCAAAATAAATTTTCAAATCTGGCAGGGCAAATCCCCCTCTTTCTTTAGAATCTGTTAGTAGTTTATATTTAATTCTGGGTTTTTTCCCCTGCCAGATGAATCTAGATAAAGCTTTCTGCCATTCTTTAAAACATTTTACATTATCTATAATTGGGAGGGCTTGGAACAAAAATAACATCTTTGGCAGCACATTCATCTTAACCATTCAGCACATTCATCTTAACCATTTCATTCCAGAGTTTCTCATAGTTATTTTTATATAAATTCAGATTTTTCCCGGATAGATTCACTCCCAGATATTTAACTTTTTTCACAAAATCTAGGCCCATCTTTTCTTGAAGTAATTTTCTCTCATCATTATCCAGATTCTTCTCTAATACTTTGGTTTTACTCTAGTTTAACTTAAATCCGGCCAACTGTCCGAATTCCTGTATCAACTCCAGTGCTTTTACTGCACTGGAGTCTGTATCCTGTAATGTCAGTACTAAATCATTTGCAAAGGCTTTTAATTTATATTGTTTGGATCCTACTGTAATACCTTTGGTTTGTTCCTCTTTTCTGGCATGGTCATTTTAATTTAGCTTGTTTTCTGCAAATTAATTCTGAAGTTGGGAGCAGTCATTAGGGGCAAGTCTATTGAATTCTCTTCATTTAAAAGGGGTAATTTGTGGTCACAGGCAGTGTTTCTGGTTTACCTGACACCTGGGTTTAATTTTATTTTAATTTCAAATTCGGTCAGATTTCATCTCAAGTATATATATTTGCTTGTTATTGCACAGTAGCTTCCAAAGCTATACATAATTAATTTACCAAATGTGTGCAGGTGTTTATTTGGAGGACTACTAATTTTCTGCATAGTTCGGAACACAGTTATAAGGTTAAGGTGCATCACTGTAGAGGCTCTAATTGGTGCAAAAAGTGCAGCTTATTGGCTGGGGAAGTGATTATAGTTGGTCCAGAATTTAATTTTCCTTTTAGCAATAAAGATTTGATCAGTTAGGCGAAGTTATTTAATTCATTGACATAATTTAAATTTTTGCTTGATGAAAGGATATTACTGGTCTGTATAGTGGTATCTATAGGGCACTATTTCAAGGGTCTGTGTAGGCAATAATGAACTAGGTCTCATGCCTGAGGCAATTGCATTTTTCAAAGGTGCCCGGCTAGCGTGACCAGCACGCACTGATAAGAGTTTGATTCTAGGGCTAATTTTTATTTTATATATTTTGTGGTTTTAAAACAGTTTGGTTCAAGGGTTACTTTTTGTGGGTGGTGCAATGGCTTCCAAGGGAAACCAACAGGCACCTTCTTCCAATTTAAATGGGTGTCAGGGAACTGCCATCGGAGAGTCAGGTGGTGGAAGGGCTCAAGGAGGCTAGGAGACCTTCGGATGCTGAGGAAGGAACCAGTAGGGGGAGAGGGAGAGTTCCTGCAGAAACTCAGTCGGAGGAATGGCTCCAAGATGCTTCCAGTGAGAACAGCGGGGAGGGCTCAGGACCTCCGCTGGGGACGCCTACTCCGCGCAGGAAACTGTCACGCAGAGAATCCAGAAGGAGAGTTTCCGTCAAGGAACTCTTATGTTGGCGTAAATTCCGGAAGCGCCCACTGACGGATTCTGCCAGCGACTGAGGTAGCCATGCACCCATGGCTCCGCGGACGGGGAGAGTTTAGGAACTGATGGCAAAGCTTTGAGGGCTTAAACGCTTACGCACGAGCAGCCCCCCTTTTCCCATTACAGCAATCCGTCAGTCCTTGACACTGCTTGTGCGAAGGAGAGGCATCATGAGCAACCCAACCGGAGCCGGAGGAACAGGAGGAGCTGGAGAGGGACCAACTCTGGAGGAGAGAAACAGAGCTTTGGAGCACCAGCTGGCACTGCTAACGGCGCGGCTCGAGGAAAGGAGGGCGCAGGATGAACAGGGGAAACCCACCCCCATCGCAAGGAAGGTACCAGGGTTGGTACAGAAATTCGGGGGTGACCCAAGGAACTACCAGGCCTTTAAGACAGAGATGCAGTATGCACTGAACCTGCAATTCAATGACTTTGCCGATGAGGAATCGAGAGTGGCTTTTGTGATTGGGCACCTCGAGGGAGGGGCTAGAGATTGGGTGAGGCCCCTGATGGCATCGAATAATGACGCCTTAAAAGACTTGAGGAAATTCTTTATCGCGATGGACTTGATGTTCCAGCCAGATTGAACAGGGCGTGGTACGCAGACAGTTAATGGCGTGCAAACAGGGAAATCAATCAGTCCGAGAGTATTGGACACAGTTTACCATGCTTATACATAAATTGGGGTGGGACCTGTCTTCGGACCCGATACAGATGCTGTTTGAAGAAGGCCTAGCCCCAGCGGTGAAAGATGAACTTTCCCGCGCGCCCCGTCCGGAGTCCATGGATCAGCTGACCAAGGCAGCGCTTGCGATGGGAGCGCGCCAGGAGGCGAGAGCTCTGGAGAAGCGGGAAGGGAGAGGAGAGCGTTGGAATGATTTCCGCATTCCTGAGATGCCGGCGCAACCTTCCCCGCCAGTGGAACCGATGGAGATTGGAGGGGCGAGCGCGCGCGGAACTTCAAATGTTAACGAAGGGCGGAAGAAGGAGGGGAAGAGCGCCAAAAAATGTTTCCTCTGTCAACAGCCAGGACATTTTGCCAGGGTCTGCCCGCAAAGGAAGGGATGGCAAGGAATGGTGGGGGCTGTTGGGAGTGAGGAGGAGGGGGTTAAGGAGCAGGTAAAAGCCAACGCCTGGCTGCCAGCGACAGGGCACAGCAGTCAGGCCAAGGATCAGTGAACGTGCCCAAGCCTGAACCCCCAAGAGCTGCTCTCGTCGTAGAGGTGCTGCTAGAGCTACCCAACGGACATCCACTCACGATAAAAGCCCTATTAGACTCAGGCAGCTCCTGCAATTTCATGAGTAAGGCGTTTGCATCAGAGCACCAGATACAGACGCTGCCCTTAAGTCCTTCCTTGCAGGTGACAACGATTGACGGGAGGGAACTGCTGGGAGGGGAAGTAAACCAACAGACGGTCCCCATGACAATGAGAGTGGCAAGGCACACGGAAGTCATTGCATTTCATGTAGCCACACTAGCGGGACCTCCCATCATCTTGGGAATGAGCTGGCTGGCGCTACATGACCCGCTAGTGGGATGGCACCAGCGGACAGTCTCTTTTGGGTCAGCTCATTGCCTAGAGCACTGCAAGGGAAGAGAAATGCAGGGGCTGGCTAGGGCCAGTCTTGCAGGGATGGCGGTGGGGGAAAAGGGAGAAGTACCCCGACAATACACCGACCTGAGTGACGTCTTCAGTGAGAAGGAAGCAGATAGACTGCCCCCGCATAGACCCTTTGACTGTCAAATTAACCTACTCCCGGTGTGCTGGTCCCAGGGGGGATGAGGTACTATTACCGTAGGCCAAGATCAACAGGGAGCCGGGCGGGGTCGCAGGAACGATGGTAGGGCAGAAGCAGGAAGCCAGGCGAGGAACTGGAACACTGGTAGGGTAGAAGCAGGAGTCCAGGCGGGGAACAGGAACACTGGTAAGGCAGAAGCAGGAGTCCAGGCGGGGAACAGGAACACTGGTAAGGCAGAAGCAGGAAGCCGGGCCAGGAACAGGCACACTGGGAGTGCCGAACAAGGACTGGGTAAAGCAGATACTTCACAACGACGTTGCTCCCGCAACCTGGGACCGGGCTGCCTGACCTTTATCTTCTTCTAAGGCCGGGGGCAGTCCCGGCCCCCAGAAGCCCCGCCTCTCTTGGCCTTAAGGCGAGCACTCCTCCTGGGAGACACCAGTTCCCTTCGCCTCTCTGCCCTAAGCCTCTGCAGATCAGGAGAGGCCGAAGGGTTACTGGGCCCCGGGGGAGGCTCACCTGTAGCCACTGAGTCTTCCAGCACCTCTGGGGCCTGAATGATTTCACCTGGTGCCTGCTCTTGAGTTTCCTCAGCAACTAGGCCTTGCCCCAGTTCAGCCGGCCCTGGAGGCAGGGACTCCTGCGCCGGCTGGGATTCCTCCGGATCACTCTCAGACTCGGAATCCCAGGCCATTACACCATCCCCCCTCCCAGGCCCCCCCCTCACTTGAGGGCCCGGACCCGGCTTGCTGGGATACGCTGCATGAAACTCCCGGATGCAGGCAGGTGCGTGGACGTTGACCGCTGGTTCCCAGGAACGGTCCTCTGGCCCATACCCCTTCCAGTCAATGAGATACTGCAGCCTTCCCCTGCGGTATCGGGAGTCCAGAATGCGTTCCACCTCGTACTCAGGCTCTCCCTGCACCAAGACTGGCTGCGGTCGGGGACGGTCCGGGTGGAACTCGTCGGGTGGGGCCACCGGACTCAGAAGGGACCTGTGGAATACCGGGTGAACCTTCAGGTTTGCTGGCAACCGGAGACGGAATGCCACAGGCGAGACCTGGTCCACGATAGGGAACGGGCCGGTGAACCGGGCGTCCAGCTTCCGCGAAGGTCGAGAAGGGTGGAGGTGGCGAGTGGAAAGCCATACCAAGTCACCGACGTGAAGTTCCGGCCCCACCTGGCGGTGGCGGTCGGCCTGGACCTTGTACGCCTCCTTGGCCTGGTGCAGCTGCTCCATCAACAGCTGTTGCTGGGACTGGAGCTCCTGAAGCCACTCTGTCACCGCAGGGACCGTAGATGCCGGCAGCACATCCGGAAACAACCGTGGATGAAGGCCATAACTGGCTTGGAACGGGGTCTGCTGGGTGGACGCATTCACCGCGTTGTTATAAGCGAACTCCGCCAATGCTAGGTGGTCGACCCAGTCGTCCTGCTGGTAGCTGCAGTAACACCGGAGGTACTGTTCCAGTACCGCGTTCGCCCGTTCCGTCTGGCCATCAGTCTGTGGGTGGTAAGCAGATGAGAGACAGACCTCTGTTCCGAGGGCCTGGTGCAAAGCACGCCAGAACCGGGACGTGAACTGAACGCCGCGGTCGGATACTACACGCTCAGGTAGGCCATGCAGGCGGAAGACATGCTGAAGGTACAGCTGCGCGGTTTCCTTAGCTGAGGGTATGGATGGGCAGGGGGCACAGTGCACCATCTTCGTGAAGTGGTCGGAGAAAACTAGAAGGCAGGTGCAGCCACGAGACGGGGGTAACTCCACTACAAAGTCTAGAGAAACTGTGTGCCAAGGACGTGGTGGAACCGGCAACGGCTGAAGGAGGCCGGGGGGCCGCCCGGTAGGCCCCTTGGCCCGCCTGCAGACGTCACAACCAGCGACGTAGCGAGCCACGTCAGCCTTTAAACGGGGCCACCAAAACTCACGGCTTACCAGATGGGTGGTCCGATACCGCCCAAAGTGCCCCGCCGCTGGAGCGTCATGGGTCATCCGGAGAACCTCAGCCCGCAGCGGCCCTGGTGGGATGTACAGGCGCCCGTAGTGCAGCAGAAGACCCTGATGCGAGACCAGCCCTGGATAGTGAGGGCATGATCCTTCGGCCAGTTCCCGGAGTCGTTCCTGGGCCCAAGCGTCGACCCGCTGCTGTTCCCGCACCCGAGCCTGCAGTGGCTCGACCTCCTGGGTGGCCAGGAACGCAGCTGGTGGTAGGATCGTGGTGGGTGCTGCTTGCTGAACCGTGTCTGCGTTGTCTTCAGGTTTCCGGGACAGGGCATCCGCCTTCTGGTTTTGGGAGCTAGGGATGTAGCGGATCCGGAACTGGAACCGGGAAAAGAACAACGCCCACCGGATCTGCCTTTGGTTCAGCTTGCGGGTGGTCTGGAGGTATTCCAGGTTCCGGTGGTCGGTTCTCACCTCCACCGGGTGTCTTGCTCCTTCAAGATGGTGGCGCCAAACCTCAAAGGCCACCTTGATGGCCAGCAGTTCCCGCTCCCACACGGTATAGTTACGCTCCGCTGGAAGGAGCTGGCGGGAATAGAAGGCGCAGGGTAAGAGTGGCGCTTCCGGTCCGTGCTGCTGAGACAAGACGGCACCGAGAGCCGTACTGGAGGCGTCAGTCTCTACCACAAAGGGTCGAGAAGGATCCGGATGTTGCAAGATTGGCGCTCTCTGGAAACAGGCCTTCAACCCTTGAAATGCCTCCTCCGCCTCCTTGTCCCAGGAAAACGGCGTCTTGGGGCGCAGAAGCCGGGTCAACGGGGTGGTGCGGTGAGCATAATCCGCAATGAAGGTCCGGTAATAGTTGGCGAACCCCAGGAAACGCTGTAGGTCCTTGCGGTTCCGAGGTGCCGCCCATTCTCGAACCGCTGCCACCTTCCCAGGATCCATTTGCACCCCACCTGGTGAGAGTCGATGACCCAGGAAGTCCACTGACTGCTGATGGAACTCGCACTTGCTGAGCTTTGCATACGGACGATGCTCGCGCAAGCGCTGCAGCACGGTCCGGACATGGCCCTCGTGGCACGCCGGGTCACGGGAGTAAACCAGAATGTCATCCAAGTACACCACCACGTACTTGTCTAGCAAGTCCTGGAACACGTGGTTGATGTACCGTTGGAACACAGCAGGCGCGTTGCACAAACCAAAGGGCATAACCAGGTATTCAAACTGTCCGTACCGGGTCCCGAATGCTGTCTTCCACTCATCCCCGGCGCGGATCCGAATCAAATTGTAGGCTCCCCGGAGGTCTAGCTTGGTGAACACCTGCGCCCCTTGCACCCGCTCCAGTAACTCCGAAATAAGGGGCAAGGGGTACCGGTCCGGGATGGTAATTTTGTTCAGGGCCCGGTAATCATGGCAAAGGCGGAGCTCCCCACATTTCTTTTTAACAAAGAGCACTGGTGCAGCAGTGGGCGAGGTAGAGGGTCTAATGAACCCACGCTCCAGGTTCTTGCGCAAGAAGTCCTGCAAAGCCTCGCGCTCTGGCTCGGTTAACGAGTATAAGCGACTCACCGGTAGAGGCGCTCCGGGCTGGAGGTCTATGCCGCAGTCAAAGGACCGATGCGGCGGCAGCTGGTCTGCCCCCCGTTCCTCGAACACGTCGTGATAGTCCCGGTACTCAGCGGGGAGCGTCGCAGCCGCCTCCTCAGTGGGCGCAGCTGCTAGCATCTCAGTCTCAGCAGGAGAATTGGGGTCTGGGAAGTGTACAGTCCGTTTGACCCAGTCAATCTGCACATTGTGAGCCTCTAGCCAGTCCATCCCAAGCACCAGGGGGAACCGGGGCATGGAAGCAATATCCAGAGTTCGTATCTCACGGTGCTGCTGGAGGCACAGGACCAGGGGCTGGGTCTCTTGAGTGACGGCGCCCGAACGCAGTGGCCGTCCGTCGATTGCCTCCACCTGTACCGGTTCTGGCTTGTTCCGAAGTGGCACCCGATGCTGGGCAGCAAAAGCAGCGTCCATATAAGAGCGGGTTGCCCCTGAATCCACCAGAGCATGGGTAAGAATCCATGGCCCTCCTGGAGGGTATAGATGTACCGGAACCATAAGGTGTTGTAATTCAATTGGTGCGGCCCCATTCTGTGCTGTTTGGGACCCCCGGTAGCTAGGGCCATCAGCTACTGGGGTTGGCGGCTTCTCTGGACAAGACCGAGCGAAGTGTCCACTTCCGCCACAGTAAAGACAGAGATTTCCCTCCCGACGCCGCGCCTTCTCTGCAGGGGAAAGGCGTGGCCGCACTGCCCCGAGCTGCATAGGCTCCTCCGTTAAATCAGTTGTGACCGTGGGGCTGCTGGAAGAAGCTGGTGCCGTGAACTGGAAGTGTCGGCGACCCCGGGCCTGACGACGATCCTCCAACCGATCGTCTATTTGTAGACACCGTTGAATGAGAGTGTCTAGCGTGGTGGGGCGTTCCATTGTGGCCAACTGGTCCAGTACCTCGTCTGAAAGCCCCTCGAGATACTGGTCCCGCAGTGCCGAATCATTCCAGGTCAAGTCCTGTGCCAGCAGCCGAAACTCCGTGGTATATGCGGCCACCGTGGACTTGCCCTGTTTCAAACGCCGAATCGCCCGGTTGGCTTGACTCCCTTTCTGGGGATTGCCGAACGCGGCCTCCAAATGATTGCAAAACCCCGTATAGTCTGCCAGCAAGGGGGAGTCTTGCCTGAGTAGCGGCAACGCCCACTTGGCCGCCTGGTCCTTTAACAAACTAATCAAAAAGTGCACCTTGGTGCGGTCGTCAGGAAAGTTCCGGGCTCGCCCCTGAATATACAGCTTGGCCTGGGCCAGGAACATGGGAAAGCTGACCGGGGCTCCATCAAATTTCTCAGGCAAAGCCACTGGGTACTTGCCAGGAGCCGGGGCGTCGGCCCCAGGAGCCGGTAGGGCTTCCAAGCGTTGCTGAAGTGCCACAACCGCGTCACTGACCTGCTGCACGGTGTGAGTCAAGGTCTGGTTCCTCTGGGCCAAATCCACCAGTGCAGCCGCCTGGTCAGCCATGGCCTCTGGCTCTTCCCGAACGCACCCCTACGAAGGGGGAGTGCGGGTAAGGCGGGAGCAAACTGTGCTGGTCCCAGGGGGGATGAGGTACTATTACCGTAGGCCAAGATCAACAGGGAGCCGGGCGGGGTCGCAGGAACGATGGTAGGGCAGAAGCAGGAAGCCAGGCGAGGAACCGGAACACTGGTAGGGTAGAAGCAGGAGTCCAGGCGGGGAACAGGAACACTGGTAAGGCAGAAGCAGGAGTCCAGGCGGGGAACAGGAACACTGGTAAGGCAGAAGCAGGAAGCCGGGCCAGGAACAGGCACACTGGGAGTGCCGAACAAGGACTGGGTAAAGCAGATACTTCACAACGACGTTGCTCCCGCAACCTGGGACCGGGCTGCCTGACCTTTATCTTCTTCTAAGGCCGGGGGCGGTCCCGGCCCCCAGAAGCCCCGCCTCTCTTGGCCTTAAGGCGAGCACTCCTCCTGGGAGACACCAGTTCCCTTCGCCTCTCTGCCCTAAGCCTCTGCAGATCAGGAGAGGCCGAAGGGTTACTGGGCCCCGGGGGAGGCTCACCTGTAGCCACTGAGTCTTCCAGCACCTCTGGGGCCTGAATGATTTCACCTGGTGCCTGCTCTTGAGTTTCCTCAGCAACTAGGCCTTGCCCCAGTTCAGCCGGCCCTGGAGGCGGGGACTCCTGCGCCGGCTGGGATTCCTCCGGATCACTCTCAGACTCGGAATCCCAGGCCATTACACCCGGGAGCACAGCTACCAGTGGGCAAGCTGTACGCCATGTCAGACAGGGAGATGCAGGAGTTAAGGGAGTTCATAGACAAGAACCTGAAACGAGGTTTCATCAGGGAGTCAAGAGCGGTGGGGGGCAGCCCAGTGTTTTTTGTGGACAAAAAAGGCTGGTCGTGGACTTCCGGGCCGTAAATTCAGTGTCAGAACCTGTGGCCTTTCCCATGCCCAGGATTGACGACATTTTGACCAGGGTGAGGAAGGGAAAGATTTTTACCAAGCTGGACCTGAGGGGGGCGTATAACCTGATACGGATGAGGAAAGGGGATGAATGGAAAACTACCATGTTCACCCCCTTGGGGGCCTTTGAGTATCTCGTTATGCCCTTCGGATTACAGGGGGGCTCAGCCTGCTTTCAATCCTTCACGAATCACGTGCTGGGACCTTTGCTCTATAAGAACTGTGTGGCCTTCTTAGACGATGTGTTGGTCTACTCAGAGGACGAAGAGCAGCATGTCCGAGATGTCCGGGAGGTCCTAAGCAGGCTGCAAGCAAACCAGCTGTGGGTAAAACTGGAGAAGTGCCAGTTCCATACCAGAGAGGTGGAATTCCTGGGGTACCATTTGTCAGACAAGGGATTGGCCATGGATCCAAGCAAGGTCCAAGCGGTACTGGAATGGAAGACACCCAGAACCAGGAAGGACGTGCAGAGGTTCCTGGGGTTTGGAAACTTCTATCGGAAGTTCATCAAAAACTTTGCCCACTTAACGGCTCCCATCACCGATTGTCTCAGTAGTAAGAAGAAATTTGCATGGACGGAAGAGGCGCAGCAAGCGTTTGAACGGCTAAAGAAAGCGTTCGCTTCGGAAGAACAGCTCTTGCACGTGGATCTACAGAAACTGATGAGGGTGGAAACAGATGCATCAGATCGAGCGGTAGGGGCGGTTCTGCTCCAACCGGGGAAGGATGTGTCGGACTGGAGACCGTGTGCCTTCTTCTCGCGGAAGTTGAATAAATCCGAAAGGAACTACACAGTGTACGACAGGGAACTGCTCGCCATTTATGAAGCGTTTCAACGATGGCGGCACCTGCTAATAGGAGCGCAGCACAAGGTCCAGGTGTGCACGGACCACAAGAACCTGGAATATATGCGAACGGCCAGAGTACTGAACCAGAGACAAGTGCGATGGGCACAGGAATTTTCCAAATTCCATTTTGAGATTCGCTACGTACCGGGGCCAGAGAACGTAAGGGCAGACGCTCTCTCTCGAAAACCAGAGTATATGGAGGGGGAGGGAGCGCCCGAAGAGAGACATGTCATCCCCGAGGACCACTGGGTGTGTGGGGCAACATTGGTGGGGCAACGAGAACTGGTAGAAGGGACAGAGAACGATGAATACGCCCAAGATAAGCTCAGAGGGCTCAGAAGAGCCGGGGAGAACACCGGGGGGTTTGAAGAAAGGAACGGGGCATTGTACTACAAGGGGGCCTTGTACATACCAGAAGGGGAATTGAGGGGTAGAGTACTCAAACAACTGCACGACAGCCCCACCGCGGGGCACTTTGGGCAACACAAAACAATGTGGTTAGTTACCAGGCAGTTCTGGTGGCCCAAGGTGAGGGAAGATGTACGAGAGTATGTAAGGGGGTGCGACCGCTGCCAGCGAGCAAAGGGGGAGAGGGCGGCACCGGCGGGGTTGCTGGAACCATTACCCACACCCGAACGGCCATGGGAGGCAGTTTCCATAGATTTTATGACGGATTTACCAAGATCCAAGGGGAAAACTGCGGTAATGGTAGTGGTAGACCTGTTAACCAAGATGTGCCACTTTATAGCTTGCTCACATGCGGTAACGGCGGAAGAAACCGCCAGGTTGTTTGTAAAACACATTTTTAGGTTGCATGGCGCCCCCTTGAGGGTGGTCTCAGACAGAGGGAAACAATTTACGTCCAGGTTCTGGAGGAAGCTCATGAGCTTACTGCACGTGGAGGTCAATTTCTCAACCGCCAGGCACCCAGAAACTAATGGGCAGGCGGAAAGGGCAAACAGTATTCTGCAACAATATCTGAGGTGTTATGTAAATGACAGAGAGAATCATTGGGTAGAGAAATTAGCCCTGGCCGAATTCGCCTACAATAATGCGGAAAATGTGTCCACGGGCATGAGTCCATTTATGGCTAATTATGGGTGTCACCCCAGGGCCTTTCCAGGGGAAGGAGGGGAAAGATGGAGCGTACCGGCAGCGGAACATTTTGTGGAAGAAATGGAAGCAATACATCAACAGCTCAAAATGAATTTGGATAGGGCCAAGGAAGAATACAAGAAGCAGGCAGATAGGAGCAGAAGGGAAGGAGAGACCATAAGGGTGGGGGACCGGGTGTGGTTGTCAACACAAGGGTTACCATTCAAGGGGGGTTGCAAAAAATTGCGGCCAAAACGACTGGGATCCTTCGAGGTTATACAGCAGGTCAATACAGTGGCCTTTAAACTCAGGCTGCCAGACAACATGAAACTGCATCCAGTATTCCATAGGTCATTACTATCACCATACCGGGAGGGGCGGGAATTTTGGGGACGTGAAGGTGAGGTTCCCGTGGCACCGCAAGTAGAAGAGAGGGAGTGGAGCAGTCATGTAGCAGAAATACTTGACTCTCGGTGGAAGGGGAAACAGGTGGAGTACTTAGTGGCATGGGAAAGGGAACCGGAGTCCGAAAATACCTGGTTACCGGCAGAAACAGTCAAGGATGAGGTCCTAGTAGGAACGTTTCATCGCCGGTTCCCAAGGAAGCCTCAGCCCTTGGCTAGGTTCTGGGAGGAACACTTCGGCACCACTGATGAGGAAGAGGAGTTCGCGGGGTTCCCAGAATCAGGACAGGAAGAGGAAGAAGAATCAGATGGGGAAGAGTATGGGGGAAGAAGGGACAGTAGTAGGTGGAGAGCGGTTTTCGAGTCATCCGAAGATGAGGAGGATTCTTTCCGGGGGTTCCCAGCCTCACCACCCAGAGAAGAGGGGGAAATGGAGGGTGAGGGGGGTCCTGGAGGGGAGGTGGATGTCAGGGAACTGCCATCGGAGAGTCAGGTGGTGGAAGGGCTCAAGGAGGCTAGGAGACCTTCGGATGCTGAGGAAGGAACCAGTAGGGGGAGAGGGAGAGTTCCTGCAGAAACTCAGTCGGAGGAAGGGCTCCAAGATGCTTCCAGTGAGAACAGCGGGGAGGGCTCAGGACCTCCGCTGGGGACGCCTACTCCGCGCAGGAAACTGTCACGCAGAGAATCCAGAAGGAGAGTTTCCGTCAAGGAACTCTTATGTTAGCGTAAATTCCGGAAGCGCCCACTGACAGATTCTGCCAGCGATTGAGGTAGCCATGCACCCATGGCTCCGCGGACGGGGAGAGTTTAGGAACTGATGGCAAAGCTTTGAGGGCTTAAACGCTTACGCACGAGCAGCCCCCCTTTTCCCATTACAATGGGTTAGACAACCAAGACGGGTCAGGGAGGCCTGCTATGCCATGCAACCCACAGGCTTTATCACAGTTTTTCTCTGCCTTTGAAACATTTTATCAGCAGTTTAGGCCCATGGTCACTGGGTCTTCTTCACAAATAGTTGGTTCACAGGATTGCATACCTGACACTGCTCCCAGCAATGAGGAGCGCCCAGGCATTTTTCAGTGCTGCACAGTCAGGCAGCAACCCATCTACGTGCCCCCACACGCTAGCACAGTCTTCGCATCCCCTCATGTCCAAGCCCAGTTGTCGGAACTCCGCTTGACCAAGCCGATAAGGCCTCATCTTCCTCCGAGCCGAGCCTTTGAAATCGCCTCCGACGTGTTTAATGACCTGAGCCTTTGATAAGGCCTCAAGCACATTCTATCCAGCAGGGTTCCCAGCACAGGGAAGAGACGAGAGGTTTGGCTACATTGTAAAGAGTTTAATTTCTAAACTATGCAGAACAGAAAAGACATCCTCTCTATGAAAGCAGAGAGCAACTGGAACAAAGGAACAAAGGAAACAGGAAACCACTAATGTCACATCCCGTCTCGCTTTCCCGTGAGACTGGAAGTTCTCTGGAATGTAAACAGAGTCCTGTGACTCCACGCAGCTGCACAGTGATAACAGAAACTAACTCAGGGCTCCTTCTGGCAAGTCTAACCATTCTGCTTCTCATCATATCTCAGATGTTCCCAGTATTCTACAGGATCCGCAACCTCAACCTACACCCACAGAAGGTGGCTCAGGAACATCATAGTAGGAGGAGGTGCAGGGACATCAGGAAACGCCTGCAGCTGCTGAACAGCACCCGGTCACCAGTGATGGGCAAGAGAGAAAGAGGAAAGCTAAGAAGAAGCATTCGGCTAGGAAGAGCAAGAAAAGTAAGCCACCTGATACTGAAGATGATTCAGGTACTTCTTCAGATTCTGATAGTGACGCCCCTTTGGACTGTATTGGGGTTTTGGCAAGGACATTTCGGGACTTCTACTATGGGTGCATGAGATAAGGGCAAACTCTCACCGTAAAACCTTTAATGGGTCTCTGAAGTGGAAGGGGGGTGCATTGGTGGAGGATGTAAAAACGTTCACTAACATGTTTTAAAGGTAAGCAGTCCTTTCGGGGCCGTAGGGGGCATTTCCACCAGGGATTGCAAAGTGCTCCCAGACCCTCCCAAAGTGCGGCAAACCACTATTAATTTGGCCCTTGGTTTGGCCTTCTCTCCTGTTAAGCTCCACCCTCTAAAAACCCTTCTCGACAGATACCCAAATAAAGAGGCAGCAAGGTACCTTTGGGAAGGGTTTTCCTTTGGCTTCAGGATCCCTGTTTCATTCCTCCCTAACTCAGGGGACCCCCATACCAAAAATCTGTTAGGGAGATGCCAGATATTGCAAAAAAGAAAATACACCAATAACTTTTGGCTGGTAGGGTGGCTGGCCCCTTCAGGGAGCCTCCTATAGCTGGTTTACACATTTCACCTTTAGGTATTGTCCCAAAGAAGGCCCCAGGATAGTATCGCATGATCCACAACCTATCCTACCCTAGAGGTGGCTCAGTCAATGATGCGATACCTCAGGAGCTTTGTTCTGTGAAATATGCCTCCTTTGACCAGGCTAAAAAAATTATTTGCAGGTTTGGCAGGGGGGCACTCTTGGCAAAATGCGACATTGAGCCAGCCTTCCTCCTCCTACCAGTTCACCAAGAGGACTTTCGGTGGCTGGGTTTTAGGTTTGAGGGGGCATAGTTCATAGACAAAGCCATGCCAATGGGGTGCTTGATAGCTTGCACAGCCTTTGAGTCTTTCAGTACATTTTTGAACTGGGCTCTTCGCCTGAGAACTGGTTCTGAAGGGGTGACCCATAATAATAATAATAATAATAATAATAATAATAATAATAATAATTTATTTATTTATACCCCACCCATCTGGCTGGGCTTCCCCAGCCACTCTGGGCAGCTTCCAAAAAAATACTAAAATACTGCAATACATTAAACACTAAAAGCTTCCCTAAACAGGGCTGCCTTCAGATGTCTTCTAAAAGTCTGGTAGTTGTTGTTCTCTTTGACATCTGGTGGGAGGGCATTCCACAGGGAGGGCGCCACTATCAAGAAGGCCCTCTGCCTGGTTCCCTGTAACTTGGCTTCTCGCAGTGAGGGAACCGCCAGAAGGCCCTCGGTGCTGGACCTCAGTGTCTGGGCAGAACGATGGAGGTGGAGACGCTCCTTCAGGTATACTGGACCAAGGCCGTTTAGGGCTTTAAAGGTCAGCACCAACACTTTGAATTGTGCTCGGAAACGTACTGGGAGCCAGTGTAGGTCTTTCAAGACCGGTGTTATGTGGTCTCGGCGGCCGCTCCCAGTCACCAGTCTAGCTAGCACATTCTGGATTAATTGTAGTTTCCGGGTCACCTTCAAAGGTAGCCCGACGTAGAGCAGTAGTCCAAGCGGGAGATAACCATAGCATGCACTACTCTGGCAAGGCAATCCGTGGGCAGATAGGGTCTCAGCCTGCGTATGAGATGGAGCTGGAAAACAGCTGCCCTGTGCCTCCATGGACAGCTGTGAGTCCAAAATGACTCCCAGGCTGCGCACCTGGTCCTTCAACGGCAGTTACTCCATTCAGGACCAGGGAGTCCTCTACACCCGCCCGCCTCCTGTCCCCCAAAAACAGTACTTCTGTCTTGTCAGGATTCAACTTCAATCTGTTAGCCGCCATCCATCCTCCAACCGCCTCCAGACACTCACACAGGACCTTCACCGCCTTCACTGGTTCTGATTTAAAAGAGAGGTAGAGCTGGGTTATTATCTGCATATTGATGGACACCCAGCCCAAACCCCCTACAGCGGCTGCATGTAGATGTTGAAAGCATGGGGGAGAGGACAGAACCCTGAGGCACCCCACAAGTGAGAGCCCAGGGGTCTGAACACTCATCCCCCCCCACTTTCTGAATATGGCCAAGGAGGAAGGAGCGGAACCACTGTATGACAGTGCCCCCAACTTCCAGCCCCTCTAGATGGTCCAGAAGGATGTTATGGTCGAGGTATCAAACACCGCTAAGAGATCCAGCAGAACTAGGAAACAGCTTTCACCTTTATCCCTAGCCCGCCGGAGATCATAGATCAGCGCGACCAAGGCAGTTTCAGTCCCGTGATGAGGCCTGAATCCCGACTGGAAGGGATCCAAATGGTCCGCTACTTCCAGGTGTGCCTGGAGTTGTTCAGCAACCACGTGCTCAATCACCTTGCCCAAGAATGGAAGATTTGAGACTAGGCAATAGTTGGCCATATTGGCAGCATCTAAAAATGGTTTTTTAAGAAGTGGTTTGATCACCACCTCTTTCAGCGGGTCTGGGAAGGCTCCCTCACGGAGGGAAGCATTCACCACCCCACAGAGCCCATTGCCCAGCCCTTCCCGGCCAGCTTTTATAAGCCAGGATGGGCAAGGATCAAGGAGACAGGTGGTTGGTCCAATCAGCCTGTCCACATTCTCGGAGGTAACAGATTGGAACTGATCCCATGCAACTTGACTAGACAGGACTCTAGCACTCTCCCGCCCCGGCCCTGCTCCCACGGTGGAGTCTACCTCTTCCCGAATCTGAGTGACTTTATCTGCAAAAAACTTTTCAAAATCATTGCAGGAGATCATGTGGCCCGTACTGGGCCCTGATGGAGCAGGTGGTTCCGCTAAATTGTGAACCACCTGAAAGAGTCTCCTGCTGCTGTTTTCCGCAGATGCAATAGAGGTGGTGAAGAAGGTCTTCTTTGCCGTTGCTATCGCCACTTGGTAGGCTTCACATTGAGCTCTAACCTGTGTCCGATCAGATTCAGAATGAGTTGTCCGCCACCGGCGCTCTGTCTCAGTGATTGTTTCATTGCCCTCAGATCCATGGAAAACCACAGGGCTGTCCGGGCTCCATGCAATCGGAGAGGGCGCTTTGGAGCCAGACATTCAATAGCCCTGCTTAACTCCGCATTCCAGCGTGCCACCAGGGAATCAGCTGAAAGGCCATCAACTTGGGATAAAACATCCCCTACCACTCTCTGGAAGCCAATTGGATCCATTAAGTGGCAGGGGCGGACCATCCAAATTGGTCCCACATCCCTGCAGAGGGGAAGGGTCGCGGAGAAGTCCAGTTGCACCAGGAAGTGATCTGACCATGGCACTTCTTTCGTTTCGCTTTTACTTAGTGTCAGATCACCAACATCCGTAGAGGTAAACACCAAGTCTAAGGCATGTCCGCGGCTATGAGTTGGGCCAAACTTATTCAGGGACAGCCCCATGGAGGCCATGCTTTCCACAAAGTCCCGAGTGGCCCCTTGTAAGGTCGTGTTGGCATGGATGTTAAAATCCCCCAGGACAACCAAGCTAGGTGTCTCCAGGAGCATATCCGCCACAACCTGAAGCAGCTCAGGCAGGGAATCCTTGGTGCAGCGGGGAGGTCGGTACACCAGTAGGAATCCTGTACTGGAGGACTTCCGGTTTGGATCACAAGCAGCAGGGAGCACAGAGAAGCCACTGAAGGGCTTTTCCGAGCTACATGGGGGGTTGGGGGCAACGCAAAGGCACTGCGACCCCCAAAATCTCAAGGGGGATACCCTTGAGGGATAAGCTACCCCGCAGCATTGGAGTGGTTCCGACGTTTTTTCGGGTTTTTTTTTTAAAAGGACCCGGGAGCGACGGGACTGAGAAACGCGAACGGTAAGCTCTGCGGACCCCGTGTTGCGATGCCTCTAGCTTCCACTGGAAAAGTGACAAACCTCCGTAACTTTAAGAACAGAACCCTTAGTGTTTTTGGAGCAATTCTTGGCTAAAAATTTGGATTATACACTAAGTGAGCTCTGGATGTAAAAGGATTTAAATGAGGAGCCCGACCTGTCTTTCGGAGTTAAAATGGCGCAGAATACAAAGTCGTAAGAGTGAAGAAAGGAAGTGACCATTCACCCGCTGTAGAAACAGAAAAGTGAAAGTCCTCAGCAGCCATTAAGCGAGGCAAAGGAAGCTAAATAAAATAAAAGTAACGGAAAAGACCTTTAGAGACTTTGTATTTTTGGGGGGGAGAGTACTAAAGAACAAGAGAAAGAACTGAACAGAGTGGTTACAAAGAGAGAAACATGTTGACTGGATTTAATTTAATTTTGGATTCCTGGATTTCTTCCCAACACAACCCTATATTGGATTAAGCCAGCAAGTGGCTGAAAAGTTTAGAATTTAGAACTGAAAATAAACAATTGACTCTCCTTTTCTCTCTTTCCTTTTTTTGGGAGCCTAACTGTTTGGAATCCATTAGATGGCATATTAGAGACTGTGTTTAGAGACTGTGTTAATTTTTCATTTTTACTTTTATTTTCATTCTCTCTCACGGATTGTTTTGGATTGTTTTGGAGCTTTGGAACTTTCTGCCTTTTTCTGAACACAGAAGGGATTCTATTCAGACAGATCTCTAAATACTGTCTACCCTCCCTTGAATTGGATTAAGCTAATCAAGTGGCTGAAGATCGAACAAAAGAAAGAACAGAGTGCCCTTATTTAAAACAAAAGTCGGATACATGCTAAACTCATGATTTTCCTAATGGCTATTTCATATAAAGGCTTTCCTGTAAGATTAACACTTCATTAACGACCTTATTATAAGGCCTCTATCTTTACATAACTAACAATCTCTAATCAAAATTGTATTAACTGTGAGTTTATTCTGGATTTTACCCATATTCAGAGTGTATGGACTGTAAGTGCATTAATTGGGTACTTGATTTGGGAAATTAACTGGTATCTGGGATTTTAGATTTTGATTTGGAAGACCCACAAGTATAAATAATATCTTAGTGTATTAGTAGAAACCTAAAGGGACTGGGAACAATTTGATTTGTTAAACTTAGTGAACCATCCCATACCTCTCTTCTTGATTTCAATTGGTGAAAAATTTGGAATTAGATTGTTCAAGTAGATGCTGTTGAATTTATTGTTTGATAATTAATTAAAATTGGTCAAGATTGTGCGCCCTCTAGGGGAGAGAATAAATATTACAAGAGATTTAACTTAAAAAGGAAAAAAAAAGAGTGGAGATGGAGAAAATGTCTGGGGAAAACGGAAAAAAGACAGGAGGAACACCATCACATAGGAAAGCATCTCGACAAGACAAAATTAAGGATTTAGATATCTTATGGCTAAAAATAAAGGAGGAATTCAAACAGAGGGAAATTCATATGGAGAAAAAGTTAGGAGAGATGCACGAGCTGATAGACAAGAAAATAGAGGGAGCAGTAGGAGAACTGTCAAGTAAAATTAAAGACTTAACAGTTCGATCAAAGACTATGGAGGAATCAAACAAAAAAATACAAAAAGAAATGAAAGAACAAAGGAAGGAGACAGATAGGATAAAAGAGGAATTAGGAGAACTGAATAGAAATCAAGATCAAGTTTTGGACAACTTAGCGATGATTGAAATAAAACAGAAACAGCTAAATTTTAAGTTCAGAGGAGTAGGAGAAGAAACAAATGAGAACATCAAAGAAAAAATGATTAAAGAACTAGCAAAATGGTTAGAATTGAAAGAAGAAGAGGTTGCATACACGATAGAAAACGCTTTTAGAATAAAAATAAGGTCCAAACAAGTAAAATCAAAAAAAGTTCCGGGAGATTGTTTAGTCATATTTAATTCGATAGAGATGAAAAATACAATATTAAGAGCAAGTTATCAAAAGAAATTAATAATTGAAGGCAGACCAATTATCATCTTTAAAGAAATACCAACTAGACTCCTACGCAAAAGAGAAGGATACAAACAGCTAGTAAGTGCTCTAAAAAAGAACGGCATACAACATAGATGGGAGTTCCTGGAAGGGATCTCCTTTTTCTATAAAGTTAAAAGATTCAAGATCACTGAGATCCAAGAAGTGAACAAATTTCTGCGCAGATATGAGAAAGATCTTGGAAAAGTAGAGGAGAGATATGGAGGAAGAAATGGAGACCTAGAGGAGAGAAGAAGAAGAAGACGACGAGAGAAAGGAGGAGAACAGAAAGATAAAAGAAGGGAAAAAGAAGTAGATGAAGAAGAAGAGGAAGAGGGAGTAGCGGAAGAAGAAGAGGAAGAGGATGCAGAAAACAAAACCACTCAAATTTAAATTAATAGTTGTTTGTAGAATCATAGAATCATAGAATCATAGAGTTGGAAGAGACCACAAGGGCCATCGAGTCCAACCCCCTGCCAAGCAGGAAACACCATCAGAGCACTCCTGACATATGGTTGTCAAGCCTCTGCTTAAAGACCTCCAAAGAAGGAGACTCCACCACACTCCTTGGCAGCAAATTCCACTGTCGAACAGCTCTTACTGTCAGGAAGTTCTTCCTAATGTTTAGGTGGAATCTTTTTTCTTGTAGTTTGGAACCATTGCTCCGTGTCCACTTCTTTGGAGATTGGAAAGTAAACACAACAATGAATCTGAAAATTTTGTCGTGGAATGTGAACGGTGTGAATGAAAAAACCAAAAGGAATAAAATTGTGAATGTCCTGAAAAGAAAGAATCTTGATTTAATCTGCATACAGGAGACACACGTGACCAAAAAGCACAAACATATTTTGATAAACAAAAAACTGGGGGTTAAGTTTATAAATTCTATTGCGGGGGGAAAAAAGAGGGGTAGCGATATATGTCAAAGAAAAATCAAAAGCAGGCTCAGAAAAGAAGCTCCATATCAGGAGGAGCAGCTGCACAGGAAAAAGTAACAACAGCATCAATGGATTCTATGACACAGGCACTGCTCAGAATAAATCAATCTCTAGAAGCACTTACTAAGCAATCTACAGAGAACTCTAAGAAATTGACAGAATTGACAACAAGATTGGATTTGAACACAACGACAATATCATCTAATACAGACTCTATAAATCGTTTAATTCAAGAAAGTTCGGAAACAAGGAAAATAGCCGAGATCGCTAAGAGCACTGCCGAGGAAACTAAGGGAAAATTTGCGCCTATTGCAAAGAAGGTACACGAACATGATGCAACTTTGGCCCTTATGGAATTGGAGAGGAAAGGCAAGAACTTGAAATTGAGACTGGTACCAGAAGAGGAAGAGGGCAATCTTGGGGAATTTCTCACAGATAAGTTTCAAGAATTTTGGACTGACGAACTAGAAGGAGAAGAAGATGAATTTGTAATAACTACAGCTTTCCGGATTGGCAGGAAGCAAGGCAAGAAACCGAGGGATTGTTTAATCACTTTGAGATCCAAGGAAGAAAGAGACAAAATATTGAACCTACACTTCCAGAAGGCTTTGATTATTAAGAATTCTCAAATACAGATTTTTAAAGATATTCCTAAATATTTTTTGGAGGTGAGGACTCAATTTAAAGATTTAGTGGATTTATTGAAACAAAACAACACTCCATTCAGGTGGGAGTTCCCACAAGGGTTGTCCTTTAACTTTAAAGGGAAGAAAATTAAAATAAAAACAATTCAAGATAAAGAACACTTTTTGGAGAGAAATTTTGAGGACTTTCAGAAAGGAACTGTGAGTGAGAGGGAAATACCGGATATTGCAAACTTATCATTTGGATTGACTCCAGCACCGACCGATCAGGAACAAGAACTTGGAGCAGTCGGTGGAAAAGATACCCAGTAACAAAAATGTCTCTGCAACTTCTGAGTTGGAACTGCAATGGTCTCAACCATCCCCGAAAAAGGGCCCAAGTGTTTCATATACTAAAGAAAGAATATTTAGACATAATATGCTTGCAAGAAACTCATATTGCCAGGATACACAGAAAACTTCTGACAAATAAGAGATTAGGACTGGAATTTATTTCCTCAGATAAAGTTAAGAAAAGAGGAGTGGTGATCTATGTCAAGGAAAAATTGGAACAAAAAATGATCTTTAAGGATGAACAAGGAAGATTTCTGGCAGTGGAAATTCAAACTCAAGGAGAAAAAATTCTGATTGTAGGAATCTATGCACCTAATGAGGGGAAGGCTGAGTTCTTCAAGAAGTTGCATGAGACCTTAATGGACTTTATGGACTATAAAATTATAATGATGGGTGATATGAATGGAGTTGTCTCTACAAATATGGATAAAGCTCAAAGACAAGTAATTTCTAAGGATGGGAGACTACCAAAGACTTTCTTCGAACTGACTGACACAATGGACTTGATTGACATTTGGAGAACAAGGAACCCTCTGGAAAGAGAGGGGACCTTTTTCTCTGAAGCAAAAATGACATGGACCAGGATTGACCAAATATGGATTTCTAGCAATCTGGCACTAAGGGTTAAAAAAACAGAAATCTGCCCAAAAACTTGCTCTGACCATAATGCAGTAAAGATGGAAATGAAATTGACAACAGCCGGAACCTTCAGATGGAGAATGAATGACACCCTTTTTAGAGATGAAGCAATTTATAAAAAGGCCCAAAAGACATTGAAAGACTACTTCGAAATAAACCTAAGAACAGATGTGGAAAGAAGAATAATATGGGATGCAAGCAAGGCCGTGATGCGTGGTTTTCTAATCCAGCAGAATTCGATAAAGAGGAAACAACAGAATGAGAAGAAAGAAAAAATTTGGAAACAAATGAAAGAAGGAGAGAAGAAACTGAGATCAAAACCTAAATCTCAGGAGATTTTAAGAGAAATAAAGTATCACCAGACCCAATACATGGAACTGATGAACCAAGAAATAGAATGGAAAATAAAACAAATGAGGCAAAAGACTTTTGAATCAGCAGATAAATGTGGGAAACTGCTGTCATGGCAACTGAAAAAGAGACAAAAGTTGAATACTGTGACATTTCTCGAGGTAGATGGAAAATCTATCAATAAACCAAATGAAATTAGTAATTGTTTTCAAAGTTTTTTCAAGAAACTGTATGCACAAGGGCCAAAAAATGAACAAGAGATAGAAGAATTTATTAAAAAACATGGACTGTCAAAGATTTCGGGAAAAAATAAAAGGATTTTAAATGAGAAAATTACGAACCAGGAAATAGAGGGTGCCATCCAGAATATGCAATTGGGAAAATCACCAGGACCAGACGGGCTGACGGCGAGATACTACAAAGCAATGAAGGAATGGCTAATACAACCATTGAAAGAAGTTTGCAACCAAATTCTGGAGGGGAAAAAGGCTCCCGAATCGTGGAAAGAAGCATTTATCTCACTTATACCGAAGACAGAAACTGAGAAACATCAAGTTAAGAACTACCGCCCTATATCATTCTTAAACGTGGATTACAAAATTTTTGCAGACATTTTAGCAAAAAGATTTTAAAAAGTGTTGTTAGAGGAGATTCACAAGGACCAAACAGGCTTTCTCCCAGGGAGACATATGTCAGACAATGTAAGGAACATTATAGATATTTTGGAACTATTGGAGACTGATATAAATAGAAAAGCAGTTTTGATTTTTGTGGATGCGGAGAAAGCCTTTGACAATATTTCTTGGAGCTTTATGAAGAGGAATCTCCAGGGGATGGGGGTAGGCCAAAATCTTGAAAACGGTATAGGTGCAATATACTCTGAGCAAAAAGCTAAATTAATTGTGAATGGAGTGGTTATGGACGAGATCCCAATAGAAAAAGGGACACGACAGGGATGCCCAATATCCCCTCTATTGTTTATATCGGTCCTGGAGGTGTTGTTGAATATGATTAGAAGGGACCAGCTGGTTGAAGGAATACACCTCGGAGCTAAACATTATAAGTTAAGAGCATTTGCAGATGACCTAGTTTTGACTTTGCAACAGCCAGAAGCCAGTACAAAAAGAGTTTTAGAACTAATTGAAATATTTGGTCAAGTGGCAGGTTTTAAATTAAATAAACAGAAGACAAAGGTACTGGAAAAAAATCTAACGACAGGGGAAAAAGATAGTTTTCAAAGGGAAACCGGTTTGGAAATAACAAAAAAAGTGAAATACCTGGGGGTGAATTTAACATCTAAGAATGTGAATCTATTTAAAGATAATTATGAGAAATGTTGGTCGGAAGTTAAGAAAGATCTTGACATATGGTCTAGGTTGAGACTATCCTTGTTAGGCCGAATTGCTGTTATCAAGATGAATGTATTGCCGAGATTGTTGTTTTTGTTTCAGACATTGCAAGTTCTAGATAGGATGGACTGTTTCAAGAAGTGGCAGAAAGATATATCCAAATTTGTCTGGCAGGGCAAAAAGCCCAGAATAAAATTTAACATTTTAACTGATGCAAAAGATAGGGGGGGTTTTGCTCTGCCGGACTTAAGACTTTACTACGAAGCGGCAGCTTTCTGCTGGTTGAAGCAATGGCTACTTCTTGAAGATACAGACATTTTAGACTTGGAAGGGTATGATAATAATTTTGGCTGGCATGCATATCTATGGTATGACAAGGCAAAGGTTTATAAAGGCTTTAAAAATCATATTGTCAGGAAAGCTTTGTATAATGTTTGGAATCGATATAAGGATTTGTTGGAAAGTAAAACACCCAGATGGTTGTCACCAATGGAAGCTAGAGCGGTGAAAAAACTTAACATGGATTCTAATTGGCCAAAATATTGTGAAATTATAGAATATGACGGTGAAAAAGTTAAATTACAGAGCTTTGAGAAACTAAAATCCAAAGTTCGAGACTGGTTACACTATTATCAGATAAATGAGACTTTTAAGCAGGACAGGAAACTAGGATTTCAGAAGGAGAGGTCAAAATTGGAAACAGAACTGTTAGAGACCAATACTAAGAATTTGTCTAAAATGTATAACTTGTTGCTGAAATGGAACACACAGGATGAAACGGTTAAATCAGCTATGATCAAATGGGCACAAGACTTAGGTCATGATATTATGTTTGCTGACTGGGAACAGTTATGGACCACAGGCCTTAAATTTACGGCATGTAGTGCCTTGAAAGAAAACATAATGAAAATGATCTATAGGTGGTACATGACCCCAGTCAAGCTTGCAAAGATATATCATTTGCCCAATAACAAATGCTGGAAATGTAACGAATGTGAAGGAACTTTCTACCACCTTTGGTGGACCTGCCCAAAGATTAAGGCCTACTGGGAAATGATCTATAATGAAATTAAGAAAATCCTTAAGTGGACATTTGCAAAGAAACCGGAGGCTTTTCTCTTGGGTATGGTCGGCCAATTGGTACCAAAGAAAGATAGGACTTTTTTCATGTATGCAACTACAGCAGCAAGAATTCTCTTGGCAAAGTATTGGAAGATGCAAGAATTACCTACTCTGGAAGAATGGCAGACGAAGGTGACTGAATTTATGGGACTGGCAGAGATGACCGGCAGAATCCGTGATCAGAGGAGAGAGACAGTGGAAGAGGACTGGAAAAAATTTAAAATATATCTTAAGAACTGCTGTAAAATTTCAGACTGATAAAATGTCAAGGGGTAAGAAACAGAGAATTATAGCTGTAAATGTTTAAGTTAAGAGAACCTGAGGGAAGTTAAATATAGAAATGGAATGAAGGATTGCTAAAAAAAAAAAAAATTGGAAACAAGGGTGCAGTGAAGGGGAGGTATGGGGAAGTCATGTGTTGTTTGTGAATGTTTTTCTTTGTGTGTTTTTTGTTTATGAAAATTAATAAAAATTATTTAAAAAAAAAAGAAAAATGGGAACCCAAATTGATCTGTAAAGATGATGAAGGAAGGATTCTGGGGGTACAAATTAATTTTCAGGGTGAAAAATTTAATGTGATAAACATATATGCTCTGAATCTGAACAAATTGGAATTTTTTAAGAAATTGGAACAAGTATTACTAGAGCTAGAGTGTAATAAGACGATATTATTGGGAGATTTCAATGGAGTGCCGGCACCAGAAATTGACAGACAAACAGAAAAGAAAAAGTGTAACCAAGGGAAACTGCCAAGATCCTTTAATAACCTGGAGGAAAATTTAGATTTAATAGACATCTGCAGATGCAAACATCCAATAGAGAAGCAATTCACCTTTTTTTCAGAACCACATAAGAGCTGGGGCAGAATTGATCAAATCTGGGTCTCAAGAGAACTTACATTAAGAACTCTAAAATGTGAAATTCAACCTAGAACTCTCTCTGATCATAATTCGATAATGTTGGAAATAAAAGGGGTATCACAGGGCGGGTTCAGATGGAAAATGAATGAATATTTATTGGAGAGTGAAGAAGTTATCGAAAAGGCTAAAGCCACCTTAAAAGACTATTTCAGTTTGAATCTTAATAAAGAAACAAGTATAGATGTAGTCTGGGATGCCAGCAAGGCGGTCCTAAGAGGCTTCTTTATTCAGCAAAATAGCTATAAGAGGAAAGTAAGAGAACAAAAGAAAGAGGAAATCCTCAGTCAGTTAAGAGAATGTGAGAAAAAATTAATAACAAATCCGAAAGACGAACAAAACTTACAAATAACAAAAATATTACAAACACAGTACTCAATGCTAACAAGTCAAGAAATTGAATGGGAAATTAAGTTAATGAAACAAAAATACTTCAAATCAGCTAATAAAACAGGTAAATTATTAGCTTGGCAATTGCGAAGAAGGCAAAAACAAAATGTGATAAATAAGATAAAAATAGAGGAGCAATTGATAGAAGACCCAAAAGAAACAAAGGAAAACTTCCTCAAATTTTATGAGAAATTGTATAAAAAGGAAGATGAAGAAATAACCCGAATAGAAAAATACTTAGAAGACTACAGCAGGAAGACTATAACAGAGGAAGAAAGAGCCCAATTAAATAAACCTATAAAAACAGAAGAGATCCAGGATGCGATAAGAAAGATGAAACTAGGGAAAGCCCCGGGACTGGATGGATTGTCAGCTAAATACTATAAAGCATTAGAAAACCAATTAACGCCAGTGCTATGTGACATCATGAATAATATATTAAGAGGAGGAAGGATACCAGAGACGTGGAAAGAGGTCCACATTACGATGATCCCTAAACCCGACAAGGATAAACTAAATATTAAAAACTATAGGTCCATATCATTATTAAATAACGATTACAAAATCTTCACAGAGGTAATGGCAAGTAGACTTAAAAAATGTCTAGTAAATCTAATTCATAAAGATCAAGCAGGATTCCTCCCAAATAGGTTACTCAAAGACAATGTAAGGCATACCATAAACATCATCGAATATCTGGAGTGTAAGAATGAAGTACCTGCAGCGCTGATTTTCATCGATGAGGAGAAGGCATTCGACAATGTTTCATGGCCGTTCCTACTAAAAAGCATGGAGAAAGCAGGGCTAGAGGGTGAATTTATGGAAGGAATAAAAGCAATTTAATCGAATCAATCTGCCAAATTGATTATAAACAACAATTTAACAAATTCATTCAAAATTGAAAAAGGAACAAGACAGGGTTGCCATCTATCCCCGCTTTTATTCATTATGGTATTAGAGGTAATTATGAACAAAATAAGAGCAACACCAGAGATTTGAGGGATCAAAGTAGGAATGAAAGAATACAAACTAAAAGCGTACGCAGACGATTTGATGTTATCCCTAGAAGAAGCGCAAAAAAGTGTCAGTAAGGCTCTGGAAATATTAGAAGAATATGGCAAACTATCCAGTTTAAAATTGAATAAATTAAAGACAAAAATGCTGACTAAAAATCTGGGAAAGGATGAAAGAGAAAAATTAGAGATACAGAATGGAATCAAGGTGGCCAAAAAAAATAAAATATCTGGGAATTTGGCTAACTACAAAAAATATAAATTTAATTCAGGACAACTATTTGACAACATAGAAGGAAATTAAAAAAGATCTAGATACATGGAACAGAGTGAAACTTTCGTGGTCGGGAAGGATGGCGGCAATAAAAATGAACATACTCCCAAAAATGTTATTTTTGTTCCAGAACATTCCAGTGATTAGAGGTTCCACAATGTTTAAGGATTGGCAGAAAACTCTTTCGAAATTTATATGGCAAGGGAAAAGACCGAGAATTAGATTCAAATTACTCACAGATCGAAAAGAAAGAGGGGGATTCTCGGTGCCAAATCTGAAACTATACTTCGAGGCCTCCTGCCTTTGCTGGATCAAAGATTGGATCAATTTGGAAAACACTGATCTGTTAGACCTAGAAGGTTTCAACAATAGGTTTGGTTGGCATGCCTACTTGTGGCTAAATAAAGAAAAGGTACATAAAGGGTTTTCAAGCCATATTATTAGAGGGCCACTATATGAAGTTTGGGAGAAAAATAAAAAAAAATTAGAATGGAAAACACCCTGGTGGTTATCACCAATTGACATTTTAACAATCAAAAACGCAAATATGGAAGGAGAAAGATTGACCTACGAAGACCTACTGATAAGATCAGAAAGTGGCTGGAAATTGAGAACATATGAGGAGTTGAAAGACAAATTAACAGGCTGGCTGCAATATCATCAAATAAACGCAATATGGATGGAAGATAAAAAGTAGGGATAGGCAAGAAAAAAATCTAAATTTCAGATAGAAATAATTGAAGGCAAAACCAAGTTATTATCCAAAATGTATGATATATTATTGGAATGGGACACTAAAGACGAAGAAATAAAGGAGGTCATGACAAAATGGGCAATGGACTTGGGATAGAATATAGAATATGAAAAGTGGTCGAAATTATGGAGTAGTGGAATGAAATTTACGGCATGCGTCACACTCAGAGGAAATTTTGAAAAGATGATGTATAGGTAGTACATCACACCAGCAAAATTAGGAAAAATGTACAAAACAGGAAATAAGGCCTGCTGGAAGTGTAAAATTAAAGAAGGCAATTTCTACCATATGTGGTGGAATTGCGAAGAAATGAAGAAATTTTGGGATTTGATTTATAACGCATTAAAAAAAAAAATTAAATACACTTTCCCTAAAAGACCAGAGGCCTTCTTACTAGGAATAATTGGGGACGAAATTAAAAAAGAAGATAAGACACTATTGCAATATTCAACAGCAGCGGCTAGAATATTAATTGCACAAAATTGGAAAAGTCCAAATAACCCAACAGTCAGAGATTGGCAAACAAAATTATTTGAATATGTTGAACTAGCAAAAATGACGCAAAAAATTAGAAACCAAAAAAATACAAAGTTTATTAGCGATTGGAATAAATTTATGGTATATATTGAACGAAACTATAGAAACTTAAAAACTACAGCAGGTCTGATATAAACCTTACAATGCGCAAACCATTAATAATTATTAGCTGCAGAAAAAAGAAATAATTTTTATCAAGAAGCCCGAAATCGGGAGGGAAGGAGGTCAATAGGTGTGTAGAGGAAAGATCTAAATATCTAAAGATATAAAGATTCAAGGAATAAGACAAAGAACTGTAACGGACATTGAGGTTATTTTTGTGTTATGTATGGATATTTTTTCTTTTTTTCTTTTTTCTGAAACTGTTGTTTTCTTTTTTCTTTTGGTTATTTAAGTGAAACTCAATAGAAAGAATTTTTTTTAAAAAAGGAATCCTGTACTGCCCCTATTGCCCAACTTCCAGAACATGCACTCAGAAAACTGGGTCTTCCCAATAGGACGCCTGGTGCAGACTAATGACTTCCTAAAAATCACTGTAACCCCCCTCACCGCCCACATGACCTGGGTTGCTGTGCGTAAGAGAAACCTGGTGGACAAGCAGCGGCAAGGACAGGCCCATCTGCTTCATCCAACCAGGTCTCTGTCACACATGCCAGGTCAAATCCTCCATCCACAATCAGGTCGTGGATGGCAGTGGTTTTATTCATCATTGACCTGGCATTGCACAGCAACACTTTCAGGTCATGTGGGTTTCCCTTGCTAATTCCTGTATCCTTCCAGACATGGGCTAGAGCTCAACGTCGAGCCTACCAAGTGGCGATAGCGACGGCGAAGAAGACTTTCTTCACCGCCTCCATTGCATCTGCGGGAAACAGCAGCAGGAGACTTTTTCAGGTGGTTTGCAATCTATCGGAACCACCTGTATCACCAGAGCCCCAGATCTCCTGAAATGTTTTTGCAAAGTTTTTTGCAGATAAAATCGCTCAGATTCAGAGGTAGGTAGACTCCACTGTGGGAGCAGGGCCGGGGTGGGAGAGTGCTAGAGTTCTGTCTGGTCCTGTTACATGGGATCAATTCCAATCTGTTACCTCCGAGGATGTGGACAGGATGCTTGGACAAGTGAAACCGACCGCCTGTCTCCTTGATCCTTGTCCATCCTGGCTGATAAAAGCGAGCTGGGAAGGGCTGGACGATGGGCTCTGCGGGGTGGTGAATGCTTCCCTCTGTGAGGGAGCCTTCCCAGACCCGCTGAAAGAGGCGGTCATTAAACCACTTCTTAAAAAAACATCTTTAGACCCGGGCAATTTGGCCAACTATTCCCCAGTCTCAAATCTACCATTCTTGGGCAAGGCGATTGAGCGGGTGGTTGCCGAACAACTCCAAGCACGCCTGGAGGATGCGGACCATTTGGATCCCTTCCAATTGGGATTCAGGCCTCACCATGGGACTGAAACTGCCTTGGTCGCGCTGGTTGATGATCTCAGGCGGGCTAGGGACAAAGGTGAGAGCTGTTTCCTAGTTCTGCTGGATCTCTCAGCGGCCTTTGACACCAATCGACCATAACATCCTTGTGGACCGTTTAGAGGGGCTTCGAGCTGGGGGCACTGTTCTACAGTGGTTCTGCTCCTTTCTCCTGGGCTGTGTACAGAAAGTGGTGGGGGGGATGAGTGTTCAGACCCCTGGGCTCTCACTTGTGGGGTGCCTCAGGGTTCCATCCTCTCCCCCATCCTTTTTAATATCTATATGAAGCCGCTGGGAGAGATCATCAGGGGGTTTGGACTGGGTGTTCATCAGTATGCAGATGACACCCAGCTCTACCTCTCTTTTAAATCAGAACCAGTGAAGGCGGTGACGGTCCTGTGTGAGTGCCTGGAGGCGGTTGGAGGATGGATGGCAGCTAACAGATTGAGGTTCAATCCTGACAAGACAGAAGTACTGTTTTGGGGGGACAGGGGGCGTATGGGTGTGGGGGACTCCCTGGTCCTGAATGGGGTAACTGTGCCCCTGAAGGACCAGGTGCGCAGCCTGGGAGTCATTTTGGACTCACAGCTGTCCATGGAGGCGCAGGTTAACTCTGTGTCCAGGGCAGCTGTCTACCAGCTCCACCTGGTACGCAGGCTAAGACCCTACCTGCCCGCGGATTGTCTTGCCAGAGTGGTGCATGCTCTAGTTATCTCTCGCTTGGACTATTGCAATGCACTGTGTGTGGGGCTACCTTTGAAGGTGATCCAGAAACTGCAATTAATTCAGAATGTGGCAGCTAGACTGGTGACTGGGAGTGGCCTCCGGGACCACTTAACGCCGGTTCTGAGAGATCTGCATTGGCTCCCAGTACGTTTCCGAGCACGATTCAAAGTGTTGGTGCTGATCTTTAAAGTCCTAAACGGCCTCGGTCCTGTATACCTCAAGGAGCGTCTCCACCCCCATCGTTCTGCCTGGACGCTGAGATCTAAAGAGGTCAAGTCTGACCTGGAGGTCTGGTTAAGGTTTCTGGATAGGTACAATGGCATTTCTTTATGGCAGGACAATTTGATGCTGCGTGTAGACTTTCAGGTACAGTCTGACACAGCCGGTTCCCTGGGGTTTGGTGTCTACTTTAAGGGGCATTTGTGTGCTCAGTGCTGGCCCACCAGCTGGAAAGGAAAACCTATCACACGTGACCTCACCTTCTTAGAATTTTTTCCTATTGTAGTTGCAGTGCACCTGTGGGCTGACGAGTTCAGGAATCACTGGGTATGCTTTTGGACAGACAATCAAGTGGTTGTCAGTGTCCTGTCAAAGCAATCATCGTGCTCCCCTAGGGTGGCAAACCTGCTCCTGTCCTTTGTCATTTTGTGCTTAGAATTAAACATCTATTTTTCTGCTGTCAGGCATCAGCGCTCAATTCTTCCAACATTTAAGGACTGTACTGTGAGTACCTTTTACATTGTGCTGGTCCCGGGGGGGGGGGGGTTTACCGTGAGACGTGGTCATAGTCCGGTCCTGTGTCGAGGGTCTGGAGTCTGTCCACCAAGGGCGAAGCGGGGTCCAAATCAAGAAGCCGGGCATGGTCGGGAACTCCGGAAGGACAGGTCTAGGTACTGGCAGAAACAGGTTTCCAACGACGTTGCTCCCACAACCTGGGACTGGGCTGACTGACCTTTATCTTCTCTGAGGCCAGGGGCGGTCCCGGCCCACAGGTGACCCGCCTCTCCTGGCCTTAAGGCGAGCACTCCTCCTGAGAGAACCCAGTTCCCTCTGCCTCGCTGCCCTGAGCCTCTGCAGCTCAGGAGAGGCTGGAGGGTTACTAGACCCAGGGGGAGGCTCACCTTCCCCTGACAGGGCTGGGAGAGGCGCACCTGCAGGCAATGGGTCCTCAATCACTTCCGGAGCCAGAGTGGATTCATCTGGTGTCTGCTCCTGAGGATCCGGCACATATTTTTTTTTCATATAAATTTTTATTAATTTTCCAACACAATTATACAATTTTATACAAATTTTAACAAATTTTAACAAATTACTCTTTTTGGACTTCCTTCAGTTTCTCTGGTAATCATCCGTAATTACTCTTCAATACGCATTCCCTTCATTGTATTGCCATTTGTCTTCCCTCCCTTTTCTATTTCTTTTTGACAATACCTCTTAAACTTTTACAGTGCTTCTTGAAACCCCACTAGCATTGTTTGCACATCACATACATTTTTCAGATAATCTACAAACTTTCCCCAATCTTCGATGAACTTTTGGTTTTGAACATATCTTATTTTCCCAGTCAATTTATCCAGTTCCGCATAGTCCATCAATTTCATTCTCCATTCTTGAATCGTCGGTATTTCCTCTTGTTTCCATTTCTGGGCCAGTAAAATTCTTGCTGCAGTAACTGCATACTGGAATAATTTGCAGTCTTTTCTTCTTATTTCTTTTCCTGTGATCCCTAAAAGAAAAACTTCTGGTTTCTTAACAAAAGTATATTTTCTTTTCCTGTGATCCCTAAAAGAAAAACTTCTGGTTTCTTAACAAAAGTATATTTTAACATCTTTTTCAATTCATTATATATCGCTTCCCAGAAACTCTTCACTTTCTTACATTCCCACCACATATGGTAAAACGTTCCCTCTTTTTCTTTACATTTCCAACACTTATTACATGTTTTATACATTTTTGCAAGTTTTACCGGTGTAATGTACCATCTATAAAACATTTTCATAACATTTTCCTTCAACGCCATGCATGCAGTAAATTTTAAATTTTCCTTCCATAATTTTTCCCAATGTTCAAATTGAATATTAGATCCAAAATCTTTGGCCCATTGTGTCATTACCGATTTAACCTCTTCATCTTTCGTACACCATTCTAACAGTATCTTATACATTTTTGACAAAATTTTATATTCATTATTTATTATATCTGTTTGGAACTTAGAGTCTTTTTCTGCATAACCACTTTCCTTTATATCTTTTTTAAACATTTCATTTACCTGAAAATAATGCAACCAATCATACACGTAATCTTTAACTTGTTCATATGGTTTTAGTTTCCATTTTCCTCCTTCTTTAGTTACTAGTTCTCCGTAAGTAGCCCATTTCCCTCTCATATTAATTTTCTTTACACACATAACCTCTAACGGAGATAGCCAATGTGGAACTCTTGGTTCCAGAAGATTTTTATACCTGTCCCATACTTCTATTAATGAACTCCTGAGAATGTGGTTCCCAAATCCTTTATGAACTTTCTTCTTGTCATACCATAGGTAAGCATGCCAACCAAATCTGTTATCGAAACCTTCAAGGTCCAATAATTCCATATTTTCTAATTTAATCCATTCCTTTATTTTATTTTTTAATTTTATTTTATTAACCAGCCAATCAAATCAAATCAAATCACATCACATAAATTCCAAATTACAAAGCCGAATTTTAAATTTTGTTGAGGGAACCCATATTTCAAGATCCGAAGGGGGATTCTGATCATCTTCTTGCCACTGCGTTAATGTCCAAATCAGTCCAAACAAAGTTCATAATTCTATCCAGTCTTATCTTGCTGTTTCCACATCACATCTTGTTCATATATTTTCTCTTTTTTCTTTATGATCTCTTCTGATAGTCTCCTTAAGCCGATAAGCACCAATAATAATCCTGTGTGAATTTTTCCGTTCTTCCAATCCTCAAATCGAGATGGTTTCCATATATCATCGCCTTCATAGATAACAGCGCTCTTTCCATCATTAATTACAGAACTGTCGTTCTTAAGTCCCACTGAGGAGTTTCACCCACAATATAAAAACAGCTCTATTTCTCTATTTCTCCTCTCAGACTTAAGTCCTCCGACAGAACCTCCCAATATGGCGACGGAATTTTTAACTGCGTCATTCCAAAGGCCTTATACATTCCACGCTCTTCTTAAAACATGCTTTGGTTCGAAAGTTTATCTCCACACAGCCTTAAATCCACAGCTTAAGTCCTTAAAATGACATTTCTGACTTGTGAGGGGGGGGGGTTCTTGTTTAATCACATAGGGAAAGAAAGGAATTTTTTTCCCCTCCCCCATCAGTCCCTTTGCCATACCGAGTCTTGGCGTATCTTCTCATGATTTATACTTGTTCCTCCGACTCGTCTTGTTTTATCAGAGATCTCTTCTGTTAGCAGTCTTTACTCCCCCTTCTTCCTTGAAACATGTGCATTCGCTTCATCCAAATTGTTTCTTTTGAAGTTCTTGCAGCTAGTGGCGCGGATCAGAGACGGCGTCCAGGAGCACCTAAATCCCACAGGAGGGCATTGTGCCTAGTGCCCCCACCCCCACAAATTCGGGGGTGGCATAGGGCACAGCAGGCAAGGGCAGTCCTCCACCATAATCCTGGGGGGGGGTAGGGAGGCTATTTACTCCCATCACAGCCTCCAATTTACCTCGTGTGGGTCGGAGAGATGTTATTGTCAGCCATCTTCTGATGCGCCCCTAGTGGTCCCCCCTTAATCCATTCCTTTAACCAGCAAAGGCATGCTGCTTCGTAATATAGTTTCATATCTGGCAGGGCGAAGCCTCCTCTTTCTTTCACATCTGTTAATAATTTATATTTTATTCTTGGCTTCTTGCCCTGCCAAATATACCTTGAAATCACTCTTTGCCAATCCTTAAAAATCCCTACCCCCTTGATAATGCGGATAGTCTGAAATAAAAATAACATCTTTATCGTAGAGATTCTGCCCCAAAAGGACAGTTTCATTCTACCCCACACCTCCAGGTCATTCCTTATTCCTTTCCACAGCTGTACATAGTTATTCTGGAACAAGTCGATATTTTTAGGAGTTAACCAAATTCCTAAGTATTTTACTTTCTTCACCACCTCTATCTCTGTCTGTTGTTGCATTGTTTCTATCGTGTTATGCTCCATATTTTTAACCATTATTTTAATTTTTTTCTTATTCAATCTAAACCCGGCCACATTTCCAAATTGTTCGATCTCCTCCAATACTTCTTTAACACTTTCCCTTGGTTCTTCCATCGTTATAACCAGATCATCGGCAAAGGCTTTAACTTTATATTCATTCTGACCTACTGTCACCCCTTTAATTAGTCTGTTTTGTCTGATCGCATTTAACAAGACCTCTAGGACCGTTATAAATAACAATGGCGAGAGCGGACAACCCTGTCTTGTTCCTTTAGATATTTTTATATCTTCCGTAACTACATTATTGACTATCAATTTAGCTCTCTGCTCTGTATATATTGCCTTGATTCCATTGAAAAACTCTTTTCCCACTTCCATATACTCTAGATTTTTCAACATAAATTCCCATACAATATTATCAAAGGCCTTTTCAGCATCCACAAACATTAATATCGCTTGTTTCTCATTCCTGGCAGTCAGATATTCCAGAATATTAATTATATTCCTTACATTATCTTTCATTTGTCTGCCTGGCAGGAACCCTGCTTGGTCTTTGTGGATAATACTTATCAATATCTTTTTCATTCTCTTCGCCAGAATTCCCGCAAATATTTTGTAATCCGTATTCAATAGAGAGATAGGCCTGTAATTTTTAACTTGTGTTAAATCCGAGTCTTGTTTTGGGATCAAAGTAATAAATGCTTCCTTCCACATTTCTGGGATCTCTCTTACTTTTAAAATATTGTTCATAACTTCTTTCAATGGAAACATCAAAACATTTCTCATTTCTTTATAATATCCTGATGTAAATCCATCTGGTCCCGGGGCCTTTCCCCTCTTCAGTTCTTTTATAACCTCTTTAATCTCTTCAACTTCTATTGGAGTGTTCAGCTGGTCTTTTTGTTCTGTCGGGATCTTCTGCACCTTTTTATCTTTTAAAAATCTTTCTATTTTCTTTCTATTATTCCTCTCTTTATTTTTATATAATTGCCTATAAAAGTCCAAGAATCCTTTTCTAATTTCTTTCGGGTTGGCTGTCTCTTCCCCATTCACAGTAATTTTATTAATTGTATTCTGTTCTTTTCTCTTTTTAATTTGCCACGCAAGCAATTTTCCTGATTTGTTAGCGAACTCAAAGTTTTTCTGTCGTAGCCTCTTAATATTCCATTCTACTTCTTTATTTATTATCATTGCAAATTGGGTTTGTAGAGTCTTAATTTCTTGTTTGATTTTTACGTTATTTGGTTTTTTGATTAGTTTCTGCTCATTGTCCATAATCTGCTTTAAACTTTCTTTTTTCCCTTTTTCCCTGTGTTTGTTCTTCAATGAGTTCTGTTGAATAAAAAATCCTCTCATAACTGCTTTGCTTGCGTCCCAAACAATGTTCATCTTTGTACCTTTATTGGTGTTATCCATAAAATATTCGGATAATTTCTTTTGTGCTTTTTCTATAATCTTCTGGTCATCCAACAAGTAGTCGTTGATTCTCCATCTAAAGGTTCTTTCTTCAAAACCTTTTAGTTCCAATTTTATTGGATTATGATCTGAGATTACTTTGGGCTGTATTTCAATTTGCTGGATTCTTGGAGTCAATTCATTCGAGACCCATATTTGGTCGATTCTTGACATTGACTGATTCGGTTCTGAATAGTAAGTAAATTGTTTCTCCAATGGGTGTCTAAGTCTCCAGATATCAATCAAATTACAATTCTTAGTCATTGAGAAAAAAGTCCTCGGTAGTTTCCCTTCTTGATTTGATCCTTCTCTTAATCTATCCATTTCCAATGAAACCACTCCATTCATATCTCCCATTATTATGATTTTCTGATCCATATATTCAAATAGTTTTTCTTCCAAAGCTTTATAAAAGTCAGTCTTATTTCCATTAGGTGCATAGATCCCGACAATTATTAGATTTTTGCCTTGCCATTTGATCTGAACTGCTATAATTCTTCCTTCCTCGTCTTTGAAAATTTGTTGGGATTCAATTTTGTTTTTGATATATAAAACAACCCCCCTTTTTCTGTTTGTCTGAAGATATAAATTCATTCCCTAGTCTTTTATTAATCAAAATTTTTCTATTTCTCCTTGCCACATGTGTTTCCTGTAGGCATATAATGTCCAGATTTTTCTTTCTTAAGAATTGTTCAATTTTATTTCGTTTCTTTTTATCGTTCATCCCATTAATGTTCCAATTCCATAATTTTAGAGCCATGTTAAAATCCAATTAAATAAATTTACTTTGATTTACTTATAACCTGTCTTCTTTTTCTCCTTCTCCTTCTTCTTCTTCTTCTTCTTCTTCAGACCTCTTTCCTTGGTCTTCTTCTTCCGCCGATTCTGACTCATCCTTGGATCCTGCTCCCCCTCCTGCGCCTTTAACTTCTTCTTCTTCCACTTCCAATTCCTTATATCTTCTCGTAAATTTCCCTATTTCTTCTGGGCTTGTCAACCTGCGTTTCTTACTTTTGTAGAAAAAGGAAATTCCTTCTGGAAATTCCCATCTGAAATCAATCTTGTTTTTCTTCAGAATCTACACCAGTGGCTTGTATGGGTCTCTTCGTTTCAACAGCCTTATCGGTATATCTTTAAAGATGATTATGTAATTTCCGTCTCTATATAGTCTTTTCTCTCTGTTCTTCTGTAGTATCAAATTTCTCATCTCCCGATCTTTAAACGTGATTAAACAGTCACCTGGAAATTTCCTTGCCTTTGTTGTTCTTACTCTCATCCTGAATGCATTTTGTACTGTTTTTGCAACTTCCTCTACTGATAACTCCAGCCACTGCGCAATTTCTGCTATCAATCTCTCTTTAATGTTCTCATTCTGTATTTCCGGCACTGATCTCAGCCTCAGGTTGACTTCCCTCTGTCTCAGTTCATTCATAGCAATTGCATCTTCAATTTCCTCCTGAGATTTATTTATTTCTATCATCTCCACCTTCAACCTTTCTTCCTCTCGCTTCACTTCCCTCATCTCCAATTTTGTCTTTTTCAACCCCTCTTCTACTGATTGTGTTCTTTTGGAGACCTCTTTTATTTGCCCTTTCAATTCATTAACTGTCTCATCGATTTTTTTATCCATTTTCCCAATTTTATTGTCCACTTGTTCCATTTTGTTATCCACTTGTTCTAGTTTTGTTTCCAAATTCTTTTCACTTTGTTTATTTTTTGCAAACATTTTCAATATTTCTGCTCTAAAATCTGATTCTTGCTTAGATGCTCTCCTATCTGTTGGTGTCCCCCCTTCCAACCCTTTCTTTTGTTGATGTGCCATTTCCAAAAATATCCTTTAATACTTCCCCACCTGTTCAAATCACAGCAATATAACCAGTTTACAAATTTAAATTCTAAAAGATAACAAAGATGTAAGACCAAAGTCTTTTTGCAAATAAAAGTATCTTATAAATCCAAAAATAGAAATACTTGATCCCCCTATAATTTGGGGGGAATAAAGGGCTAGCCACAATCACATCCACAGTTGAAAACAATCTTCTTGCCCCCAATTGGGCTAATCCTTAATTGGGTTCTTCCTTTTATCTTTTTACTTGCATCAATTGTAATCCAAATGGAATATTATAATTGCATCAATTGTAATCCAGACTATACAGGATTATAATCCAAATAAAGTTTAAATCCAAAAGATCAAAGTTTATTGAAATAAATGGGGAACTTGACTCCAAATTCAAATTATGTTGTAATCCAATTGAAATTAAATAATCCTTCCACGATGTCAATAGGGAGAGCCAGTTGAGAATTAAATTTAATGTCCAAATTTCTTTTAATAACCCAAAAGATTGATAAAATAATGGTAATAAATGTCTGCAGTTGATAACCAAAAATATCCAGAGAAGAAAGTTCCACAAAAAAGGCAGTATGGAGCAGGAGAGGAGCCAAGGTCACTTCAAAAAAAAATTCCACTGGCTTAAGAAGGAGCACAGAAAAACAAGTTGTACTGACTTATTCCGTCCACTAGGGAGTCGATGGCCAAATCTAAAAAGTATAAATTAGTAAAGCCAAATAACCAAATTCCAGCTATTACTTTGGTGCGCCAAAATTTTAGGTCCAATTAATAAAGAAAATGAGAGGGGGAAAAGGGGGTATGTTAAATCCTGCACGTTGCAACTGTAGCCTTTTCAGATTGCACTTCTCTATTATTAACAATGGAGTCAGGAGCTGCCTAGTTCTCTTTCCTTTGTCTTTGAAAGCGAAAGTGGAAAGACAAAGAACTTCGCTCTTTATGTGTCTTCCGTTCCATCAAAGATCTCTATTCGCCACCATAATTACTTTCTGTTCTCCCTTTTAGTCCAATACTTCTTTCATTCTTTAAACTCCCACAAAGTTACTTTTAACTTCTTTATTTTGTTTCTAAAAGTTACGGGGGAAACGGAAACAATAGCCACTAGTGGCAACTTACTTTCGTTTTCCAGCTCTGCATAAATCGCTGCGTCAAAACTGATTCCAGATGACAGCTGAACTCAAAAAGAAATCCTTATTAATCTGGAGCCTTCCTTAGTTCCACATCTTGCAATTTGTACTTTGAATTGGGTCCAAATTTCTTAGTTTTGAGAGCGGAGCGCTATTCTTTGCAAGCTCGGGGCTTCGCTATTCGGATGCAGCAATGGGTTCCCGATAGCCCGCTAACCCATTCCGCCGTACTCTTCACCCTTTTGGGGGTTACCTGACGGCCGGATGGGCAGTTTTTAGGGCACTGCCAAGAACCTGATGCCCTGGACACCCTCCAGAGGCTTAATAGGAGGCTACTGTGCCCTGTAGCACCCCCTTTCCCATCCAAAATAGCTGGGATTCCTCGCTCCGAAAAATCCCTCGCTTGCGGCAAGATCGCGCTCCACCGGATTCAAGGCCCTGCCCCGGCTCAGCCAGCCCTGGAGGCGGGGACTCCTGTGCAGGCTGGGATTCCTCCGGTTCAGCCTCTGAATCAGATTCCCAGGCCATCACATACATTTGGATTAAAAATTTGGAACAATTAGGACAAGGGAAAGGGATTTTTTTAAAAAACGGAAGCCAGTCCCTTACCTGCTTATATAAAAGGAAAAAAGATACGCTTTCTGAAGCCAGGAGAAAAGATTTAGAGATTTTTAAACTTCCAAAGTCTGAATCTATTATCCCCCCCCCAAAGCAGGTGAAGGGGGGGGAAGAGAATTTAACATTACTGAAATACCTGCGAAAGCCTTTAAAAAGGATTTAAAAGCCACTTGACTCTCTGGAAGCGGGGACTTGGTCAGAGCGGAGAGAGCCATTGTGATGCAACAATAAAGGAATGTCAAGTACTTTCGTTTCCTACTTTGAAGTGTTGCAGTGGTGCTGAACTGAATTTTAACCCTTAAATTGAAAACTGGCAACATATTTGAACTGTTTTAGGAGAGAAAAAGGAAAATAAGAAAGCCAGGTTGGAAAAATTGGGACTGTTTTTAACTGTCTTGTTCCATAAACTGGAGCTGTTGTATGACTATTAGCTCAGTACTCCTGACTCTGTGGAAGTAAAAGCAGTTTTGAACTTGGAAATCTGAGTCACCAGCGGTATTAAGGCTGAGGGGAATAAACTGCAGACTAGAAGAGATTCTAAAGATCAGGCTTTTCAGGAGCAAATTTTGGAATTTATGAAAGACAATAAGCAGGGTTTGCAGAGTCTTGCAACAGAGGTCAGCGCTAATACGCTCTGTCTTCAGGAATTTAAAAAAGACTTTGGAATTCTGCGTAAAGATCTCCAAGAGGTCAAAACAGAAGTTTCAGGTCTGCAGAAAAAAGTATAAGAAATTGAAACTGTTAAGCTTTCAGATTTAGAAAGACTACAGGAAGAATCACAGGCTGCAATAGCTATTTTACAACTTAAGGAAAGAGAGACATATCTGTGGAGTGTGGTGGTTAAGGGTTAAACCTCCTGGATGTCCTACATCTAGGGAGGAGCTTCCAACGGAAGCTGCATTTTCTTTGTGTGAAAGTTACTTTACTTTTTTGCTGAGAGCGAGAGAGAGCGTAAGAGAGACACAGCATGTGTCCAAGTTCGGATGGAATCCTTTGTTCTTTTGCTTGCTGATGTAAATAAAACACTGTTAGATAGAAAGAACAGTGTGTGGACTTTTCCTTCTTCTTACACGGAAGCCACTGCTGCAAACTCTGCTACTGCCTGAAGAAGTTTAGCACAGAGGAAACGTGCCGGACAGGCAGAAATAAACACAATATCTTCGTCTGAGAGGTCTACCAGAGAATGAACAAGGAAATTTGAAAGAGTGTTTGGTCCAGGAATTTGTGTCCTTTTGGGACCTAACAAAGGAAGAGGTGGACTCTACAATTGTAAAGGCCTACAGATTTGGACCTAGAGGTAAAAAGGACTCAAAAATTCTAAATGATTGCATGGTAGTCTTTCAAACAAAGGATCAAAGAGATAAAATATTGGGATTGCATTACAAGAAGAATTTTGAAGTACAACAACATTCAATTGTCTTGTTTAAAGAAATCACAAAAAAATTTCTTGGCAAAAAGGAATAATTATTTGAATCTTAGAAGTGCTCTGAGAAGAAAAAACATCTTCTTTCGATCCGAATTTCAACAAGGCCTTTCTTTTAAATACCAGCAAAGGAAATATTGAATTAGGTTAATCGAAGAAAAGAGAAGATTTCTGGAAAAGAATGCTAGTGATTTTGGATTTGACACAGGAGCAGGAGTTGGTTCAGGCACGGGTGCAGCTTTGGGAGCAGGATCAGAACTTGGGGCAGGAATTGGACCTTCAGATTTGGACTGAGACAATATGGCATTAAGAATTTTATCTTGGAATGTTAATGGGCTTAATTCGCAGTCTAAAAGACTAAAAGTTCATCATGTGCTGATAAAACAGAATTTAGATGTGATATGTTTACAAGAAACTCATGAGAACCCACAGGAAAATTCTGCAAAATAAAAAATTAGGCCAGGAGTTTATCTTTTCAGATAAGGTTAAAAAAGAGGTGTTGTGATTAATGTTAAAGAGAAATTCAGTCCCAAAATGATCTTCAAGGGTGATGTTGGAAGATATGTTGCAGTGGAATTGATAGTACAAGGCGAAAAACTCTTGATGCTTGGAATCTATGCACCAAATGAGGGCAAGTCAGAATTCTTTAAAAATCTACAGGCCACTCTTATGGACTATCTGGATTATAAAATTGACTTGATGGGGGAATTGAATGGCGTAGTCTCAACAATGATAGATAGAACCCAAAGGCAAAAACTTACTAATGACGGGAGGCTACCAAAGACGTTTTTCGAGATGGTGGACAATTTTGACCAGATAGACATTTGGAGATTGAGGAATCCCATGGAGAAAGATTTTACTTTTTTTTGCAGAAGCAAATCTATCATGCAGTCGCCTGGATTATATATTTGGTTAACTAAAGACTTGACTCCAAGAGTGACTAAATCTGAGATTTGCCCAAGGACTTGTTCCGATCATAATGCTGTGTTGACAGAGTTAAAGAGCCTACTAAATGAACGGATTACAAGACAAGAAGTTGAAGGGGCAATTGCCCAAATGAAAATAGGCAAAGCACCGGGATCTGATGGTTTAACATCCAAGTATTATAAAATATTTAAGGATTGGTTGATGCAACCATTGATGGATGTTTGTAATAAAATATTACAGGGGGACAAAGCACCCGATTCCTGGAAAGAGGCATTCATCACTCTGATACCCAAACGGGATATAGATAGAGCTGAAGTAAAGAATTACCGACCAATCTCTTTGTTGAATTTGGATTATAAAATATTTGCAAATATTTTGGCTACAAGACTGAAGAAGGTTTTCAATAAGCACATACATAAAGACCAATCAGGGTTTTTTTACCCGAGAGGCATATGAAAGATAATATTAGAAATGTAGTGGATGTGCTCGAAAGATTAGAGGCAAAAAAGAATACTAAAGCAATGTTAATGTTTATTGATGCTGAGAAAGCCTTTAATAATGTTTCTTGGAGTTTTATGCAACAGAGCTTGTGTAATATGGGGATCGGTCAAATTTTTTTAATGGTATTAATGGAATTTACTTTGAACAGAAAGCAAAAATTATAATTAACAATGTGGTCTCGGAAGAAATTAGGATTGAGAAGGGAACCAAGCAAGGGTGCCCACTTTCCCCCCTGCTCTTTGTTTCTGTCCTAGAGGTGCTGTTGAATATGATAAGGAAAGATGAGGAAGTTAAAGGCATAGTAGTTGGAACTAAACAATATAAGCTATTGACCCTGAGACCAGTGCAATCAAAGCACTGAAGATAATTCAAGAGTTTGGACAAGTTGCAGGTTTCAAATTGAATAAGAATAAAACCAAAGTCTTAGAAAAAAATTAACGATACATGAAAAAGTTAATTTAGAGCAAACCACAGGGTTGAAGTTTGTGAAAAAGGTGAAATATCTGGGTGTAAATATGACAGCAAAAAACTGAATTTGTATAAAAACAATTAAGAAAAGTTATGGAATGATATCAAAAGAGATTTGGATATCTGGACAAGGTTGAAACTATCTTTGTTGAGCCGAAATTCTGTGATAAAGTTGAATGTATTGCCTAAATTGTTATTTTTGTTCCAAGTACTTCCTATCATTGATAAGTTGAATTGTTTTAAGGAATGGCAAAAGGTATTATCTAAATTTATCTGGCAGGGGAAAAAACCCAGAATTAAGTTTAAATTATTAACAGATGTGAAAGAGAGAGGGGGTTTCTCTCTGCCAGATTTAAGGATCTATTTTGAAACTGCAGCCTTTTGCTGGTTGAAAGAATGGGGTGTTTTTTTGAAGATACAGATGTTCTAGATTTGGAAGGTTGTGATAATGTATTTGGCTGGCATGCATATTTATGGTATGATAAGATAAAAGCCCACAAAGGATTTAAAAACCATATAATTAGAAAATCTTTGTACAATGTTTGGATAAGATACAGGGATTTGTTAGAAAGGAAAACACCCAGGTGGATATCACCATTGGAAGCTAAGACCCATAAAAGGTTGAATATGAAAGATACGTGGTTGAAGTATAATGATATTCTGATGGAAGTAGGGGACCAATTTAGATTAAAATCTTATGATCAGTTGAAAGGTAAATTAGATGATTGGTTCCAGTACATCCAGATAAATGAAGTGTTTAAAATGGATAAGAAAATCTGTTTTGAAACAGAGAAATCCAAACTGGAAACGGAATTACTAGATACAAAAACAAAAAACCTATCTAAGATGTATAATTTATTGCTGGAATGGCATACGAAAGATGAACAAGTGAAATCTGTAATGATTGAATGGGCCAGGGATGTGGGGCACAATATCATGATGGTGGATTGGGAGAAATTATGGGGAAAAGGAATTAAATTTACAGCTTGTAATGTATTAAGAGAAAATCTGATAAAAATGATGTACAGATGGTATTTAACACCAGTGAAGTTAGCAAAAATGTATCATACTCATGATAATAAATGCTGGAAATGTAAGGAAAAAGAAGGAACCTTTTACCACATGTGGTGGACGTGCCCCAAGGTAAAAGACTTCTGGGAAAGAATTTATAATGAATTGAAAAAAGTGTTGAAAAACACATTTATTAAAAAACCAGAAGCCTTTTTACTTGGTATAGTGGGGGGTGAAATCCCCAAAAAGAATGTTACTTTTTTTCTGTATGCCACAACAGCGGCGAGAATATTGCTAGCGAAGAATGGGAAGAAACAAGACTTACCAACTATCGAAGAATGGCAGCTGAAGATGACGGACTATATGGAACTTGCTGAACTGACCGGGAGACTCCGAGATCAGAGAGAAGAGACGGTGGAAGAAGATTGGAAGAAGTTTAAGGAATATTTGAAAAAATATGTTAATATTTAAATCTTAGAATAGCTTTGGAAATGGATATAGGCAGTAGGGTTAGAAGTAGAAAATAGTGTATTTTATAAGTGATAAAATGTGAAGTTTTTTCTGGTTAAAGTAAGTGGGGGGGGGGGAGATGGTTAGAAATTATGATATATGTAAACTGCTAAAGATGAAGTAAAATGAAAATCAGATAGGTGGGACTTGGGGAAGCCCACTTAACAATGTTTAGAAAAATAAGGATATGACAAGAATTTGTTTGTCTTTTCTGTTTGTGTTTTTTATATGTGTTATAAAATGAATAATTTTTTTGGGGGAAAAAAGAATTAAACATCTATTTTTCTGCCAAGTTTATACCTGGGGTTAACAATGACATCGCGGATGCTCTATCTCGTTTTCAGATGGACCGCTTTCGCTCATTAGCACCAGAGGCGCAGCAATTGCCACAGCCATTCCCGGAGCACCTTTGGAGCCTTGGGAACGAGATGTCATGAAGGGAGTATTGGCATCTGTAGCCCCATCCACACTTAGATCTTATAAAAAGGCTTGGTCGGATTTTATGGAGTTTCGAGGCAAAATGAAAAATGCTAGGCTTGACACCCCCCCTACCAAGGCTGAGGTTCCTCAATACCTGGTACATTTGGGGGAGCTGGGTCACGCAGCAAAGACACTTAACATCCAGTCTGCTGCAATCTCCTTCTTCTGTAAGGCTGTTTACTCCATAGACCCTTGTGCGGACTTCTTAGTGTGAAAGGCACTGGAGGGCTGGGGCAGGCTACAGCCTCCCAGCAGCGATTGTAGAAGGCCCATAACTTATGACATTCTATGCCAAATTCATAAAAAAATTAAGAAGTATCTGTTGGTCCAAATATGAGGCCTGTTTATTTTCTGTGGCATACTCCATCACCTTCTTTGGCGCTTTGCGCATTGGCGAAGTGGTTTGTGAGGGCCAGCTGGATTCCGCTGCTCGGGGAATTAAATTAAAAGACCTGACCCTATCCAGTTCAGATTTAGTCCTGCATATTCGATGTTTCAAAACCGATCAGCAGGGAAAAGGGGCCCCTTATTCAGCTTCAAGCAACTAGGCAGAGGGGGCCATGCCCAGTAAAAGACACTAGGCGTTTTTTTGTATTTGAGACCCACCATTGCTTGCCCATTCCTCATACACTTAGATGGTTCCCGCCTCGCAAGGCATCAGTTCACGCGTGTTGTGCGTAAGACGATTGCTGCCTGTGGTCTCCCCCCAGCTGAATTCGCGGCTCACTCCTTTCCTATTGGGGCCGCCACCCAACAGTGCATTTGGGACTCTCAGCTGAAATGATAAAGGACTTGGGACGATGGAAATCTGATGCATTTAAAGGGTATATTCATAAGACCTTATGACTGATCACGTTATACCTGACCTGGGTTTGTTGCATTCTTTTGCTTTCAGGAGACGTTGTGGCACGCATTTGGATTATAGGCCACAGCATTGTCCACTGGGCTAGAAACTGTGCCATCAACTGTGGCCTGGGGTGCAGGCTGGATCTACCACCAAAAGTAAAAGTTTCCTTAAAAAAAAAAAAAAATTATTAATTTACAACAAAAACACACAATAATTTCACATCCAATTTTTCACAAAATATCTCTTTTCTGGACGTCCTTCAGCTTCTCCGTAAATCATCCATAGTCAATTTTAAATTACGCATTCCTTAAGTTTGTATTGTCATTATTTAGTCCTTTCCCCTTCTAATCCCTTTTAACAATACTTCTCAAATTTCACAGTGCTTCTTTAAATCCCTCTAGCGTTATCTGTCCCTCACTTATACTTCTCAGATATTCCACAAATTTTCCCCAGTCCTCGATGAACTTTTCGTCTCATAGATATCTAATCTTCCCAGTCAATTTATCCAACTCAGCATAGTCTAACAGCTTCATTCTCCATTCTTCAATCGTCGGTATTTCCTGTTGTTTCCATTTCTGAGCCATTAACACTCTTGCAGCTGTAACTGCATATTGAAAGAATTTACAGTCTTTTCTCTTTATCTCATTTCCTAAAATCCCTAACAGAAAGACCTCTGGTTTCTTTACAAATGTGTATTAGAATCTTCTTCAATTCATTATATATCATTTCCCAGAAGCCTTTCACTTTCTTACATTCCCACCACATATGATAAAAAGAACCTTCTTTATCTTTACATTTCCAACACTTATTACATGTCTTAAACATTTTCGCTAGTTTTACCGGTGTTATATACCATCTATATACCATTTTCATAACATTTTCTTTTAACGTCATACACGCTGTAAATTTTAAATTCTCCTTCCATATTCTTTCCCAGTCTTCAAATTGTATGTTGTAACCAAAGTCTCTGGCCCAATGTATCATTACCGATTTAACTTCCTCATCCTTCAAATTCCATTCTAACAACTTTTACATTTTTGATAAAATTTTAAAATCATTATTTATTATTTCTGTCTGAAATTTTGAATCTTTATCTGCATAACCACATTCTTTAATGTCTTTCCTAAACATTTCATTTATTTGAAAGTAATGCAACCAGTCATATACATGTTCTTTAACTTGTTCATATGGTTTCATTTTCCATTTTCCTCCTTCTTTAAATATCAATTGACCATATGTGATCCAATTGCCTCTCATGTTAATTTTCTTTACACTCATAACTTCTAATGGAGATAACCAGTGTGGTACTCTAGATTCTAATAGGTTTTTATACCTATCCCAAACTTCAATTAAAGGACCTCGGAAGATGTGGTTCTCAAAACCTTTATGAATTTTCTTCTTCTCGCACCATGCATGCCATCCAAATCTGTTATCAAACCCCTCTAAGTCTAACAGTTTCTTATTTTCTAATTTTATCCATTCTTTCAACTAGCAAAGACATGATGCCTCGTAATATAAGTCTGGCAGGGCAAAGCCTCCTCTTTCTTTCGCGTCTCTTAATAAATTAAATTGAATTCTCGGCTTTTTGCCCTGCCAAATATATCTTGAAATCGCTCTTTGCCACTCTTTAAAAATCCTAATCCCCTTAATTATGGGGATAGCCTGAAATAAAAATAACATCTTTGTTTTGTTTTTTATATATAGATATTTATTAAGGTTTTTCATAATAAAACAAATATCACAGTCAGAAAGAAGAAAAAACAGAGGGGAAAAAATCAAAAATAACAAAACAAGAACAACAAAAAACAGAGAAAAAATTATTCCTTGCTTACTATCTTTATAACCCTCTTTCCTGACTTCCTCGCATCTCCCTTTTCTGTGTTCCCCTTTACAAAATCAATTTCAGCAATTTCCTCCCCTCTTTCCAATCTTGTACCCTATTATACATTTCAGCCTATTATGCCTTTGGTTTCTTTTCCTTTCCTATTAAGCCAATTTTCACATATTCTTTATCACTTAATCCCTTATATCATTTGTTTAGTCACGACATAATAATACTCTGGTCTTACCCCTTTTTTCCCAAATCATTTTTACATATTTCTTTTTACCAAAACACTAATGCCATGTTATCTTTATATCCAACATCATTTTAACATTCAAACATTTTGCAATGTTTTTGAAGGTATTCTTTGAACTTCTTCCAGTCCTCTTCCACCGACTCTTCTCCCCGATCTCGGATTCTGCCAGTCATTTCTGCCAATTCCATGTAGTCAATCACTTGCATCTGCCATTCTTCCAAGGTGGGCAAATCTTGTGTCTTCCAATACTTTGCGATAAGTATTCTTGCTGCAGTTGTTGCATACATAAAGAATGTTCTATCTTTCTTTGGGACCAATTGACCAACTGCAGTCTCAATGTATCTCGGTCTTGTTCTAGTATCTCCCAATATTTCGGCCAGTTGGCCTCCATATTAAGTTTTTTCAGAGCCTTGGCCTCCATAGGTGATAGCCACCTTGGAGTCTTGTTTTCCAATAAATCTTTATATCTTGTCCAGACATTAAACACAGCTTTCCTGACAATATGGTTTTTGAATGCTCTATTAGCTTTTACCTTGTCATACCACAAATATGCATGCCACCCAAAAGTATTATTGAACCCTTCCAAGTCCAAAATGTCAGTGTTCTCAAGAAGTAGCCAATCTTTCAACCAGCAAAATGCTGCTGATTCATAATACAGCCTCATGTCTGGCAGGGCAAACCCCCCTCTATCTTTAGCATCAGTCAATATTTTAAATTTTATTCTGGGCTTTTTGCCCTGCCAGACAAATTTAGAAATGTCTCTTTGCCACCTCTTGAAACAGTCCATCTTGTCCACAATCTGTAAAGTTTGAAACAAAAATAACATTTTTGGCAATACATTCATCTTTATAGCTGCAATTTGTCCCAACAAGGAAAGCTTCAATTTTGACCAAATTTCTAGATCTTTTTTGACTTCTGACCAACATTTCTCATAGTTATCTTTAAATAAATTCAAATTTTTAGACGTCATGTTGATCCCTAGGTATTTATTTCACTTTCTTAACCACATTTAAATCTGTCTCCTTCTGAAACCTTTCTTTTTCCGTTATTGTCAGATTTTTCTCTAAAACCTTTGTTTTTTGTTTGTTCAGTTTAAATCCTGCCACATGACCAAATTCTTGAATCAATTCTAACACCCTTTTCGTACTAGATTCTGGCTCCTGTAATGTCAAAACCAGGTCATCTGCAAAAGCCTTAAGTTTATATTGTTTAGCTCCAACCATAATTCCCTGAATCAACCGATCCCTTCTAATCATGTTCAAGAGCACCTCCAGGACCGAAATAAATAACAATGGAGAGATAGGGCAGCCCTGTCGTGTTCCTTTCTCTATTCTAAACTCTTCTGACACCACATTATTAACTATCAATTTTGCTTTTTGTTCTGAATAAATTGCTTCTATACCATTTTCAAACCCCCGTCCCACTCCCATTCCCTTAAGATTTTTCTTCATAAAATTCCAAGAAATATTGTCAAAGGCCTTTTCCGCGTCAATGAAAATTAAAACTGCTTTTGTATTAATGTTCGTTTGTGATAACTCCAAAATGTCAATAATGTTCCTTGTATTATCAGAAAGATGTCTGCCTGGGAGAAAGCCTGCCTGATCTTTATGTATCACTTCATTTAAAACTCTTTTTAGTCTGTTAGCTAAAATGTCTGCAAAAAAATTTGTAATCCACATTCAATAGGGATATGGGACGGTAGTTTTTGAGTTGTGTCTTTTCAAATTCAGATTTTGGTATTAATGTGATGAAAGCTTCTTTCCACGACTCCGGCGCCTTCTTTCCCTCCAGAATCTCATTGCACACCTCCTTTAATGGTTGAATTAAATAGTCTTTCAAAATCTTATAATACTTGGAGGTTAATCCCTCCGGTCCTGGAGATTTGCCTAATTGCATGTTTTGAATGGCACCCTCAATCTCCTGTTCTGTTATTTTGTAGTTCAATGTTGTCTCATTTTCTTGAGATATTTTTTGTAATCCATTTGTTCTTAAAAATTGGTCTATCTCAGTCTCATTCTGTGGCCCCTGGGTATAGAGTTGTTTAAAATATCTCTGGAAGCACTTTCTAATCTCCACAGGATTCTGGATACTTTTCCCTTCAACCTCAAGATTTGTAACCGTGTTCAATTTCTGTCTTTTTTTCAACTGCCACGCAAGCAGTTTCCCACATTTAATTGCTGATTCAAAAGTCTTTTGTCTCATTTGTTTGATTTTCCACTCAATTTCCTGATTTATCAATTTCGAATATTGTACTTGCTGTAATTTAATTTCTCTCAGAATCTCCTGTGACTTTGGTTTCGATCTTAATTTTTTCTCTCCTTCTTTTATTTTCTTCAAGATTTTTTCTTTTTTCTCATTTTGGGTTCTCTTTTTTATAGCATTCTGTTGTATCAGAAACCCCCTCATGACCGCTTTACTTGCATCCCAGATTACTCTTTTTTCAACTGTAGTTTTAAGGTTTACTTCAAAATAGTCTCTCAGAGTTTTTTGGGCCTTCTTAACAATCTCTTGATCTCTTAATAAGGTGTCATTCATCTTCCATCTGAAGGAACCAGTTACTGTTAGCTTCATTTCCATCTTCACGGCGTTATGGTCGGAGCAGGTTTTGGGGCAGATTTCCACCTTTCTAATCTTTGGTGCCAGTCCTCTAGTTATCCATATTTGATCAATTCGATCAAAAATAACATCTTTGGAAGCATATTCATCTTAATCGTAGATATTCTGGCCCAAAAGGACAATTTCATTCTTCCCCACACCTCCAAGTCCTTTTTTATTCCATTCCACACCGGTTCATAGTTATTCTTAAATAGATCTATATTTTTTGAAGTTAACCATATTCCTAGATATTTCACATTTTTGACCACTTCTCTGTTTGCTGTTGCATTATTTCTATTACACTTTGGTCCATATTTTTCGCAATCATTTTAGTTTTCCTCTTATTTAGTATAAACCCTGCTACACCACCAAACTGTTCTATTTACTCCAATACTTCTTTTGCAGTATTTGTTGGGTCTTCTATCATTATTACCAAATCATCTGCAATAGCTTTAATTTTATATTCGTTCTGACCAATTGTCACTCCTTTTTTTTTTCTTTCATTTTGTCTAATCGAGTTTAGAAGGACTTCTAGTACCGTTATAAATAACAGTGGCGAAAGTGGACATCCCTGTCTGGTTCCTTTTGATATCTTTACTTCTTCCATAATCACATTGTTTATAATCAGTTTGGCTTTTTGTTCTGTATATATTGCTTTTATTCCATTAAAGAATTCTTTACCAACATCCATATGTTCTAAGTTTTTCAACATAAAATCCCATGCTATATTGTCAAAGGCCTTTTCTTCTGCATCCACAAACATCATTATGGCTTGTTTCTCATTCCTGGCAGACAGATATTCCACAATATTAATTATATTCCTTATATTATCCTTCATCTGTCTACCTGGAAGGAAACCCGCCTGATCCTTATGAATAATTTCTGATAAAGACTCTCCTCCCTGGAAGAGAGGGGAGTGGTTGTGGGCGGGAGCCCGAGCACCGCCCCTAGCAGGGGGTGTTAGCCCCCTGCCTCCACCTCACCTGGCTGGCGCCCACGCCCCCCGGTAGGCATCCAACCAGGTGCCTTGGAAGGGGCGTGTTCAGCAGCCTTTTGCTGCAGCGCCAGCCTCTCCCCGGCCTCATTCTTCGCCGTCGTCTTGTCGTGAGTCAGGAGTCATCGTAGGGAAGAGCTCAGCCATGAGGTTTGGAGTCGGGGGGTGTTTGTGTGTGTGGAGGCTGTCTGGTTCCTGGCTTGCCTTTTTAAATTTAGGAGGCTTGTGTGCGCTCATTGCTTTACTGCTTTTAAAAACCTAGGCACCCAAGTTTGCCTTGCTGTCTTGCTGTGTCCTCTTTTCTGTGTAAAAACCTACATTTAACCTTTTATTTCCCCCCACTCCTGGTGCTGGATTTGTTTGGGCGTTTTAAGTGCGAATTACCTTTCTTAAGCTGCAGCTTGTTCCTTTGCCCAGCACATGGTCACTCCACCACCAGCGAGGTCTGAGTGTGAATGCCGTCTTACTATCTCCCTTGTCTCCTCACTTTCCTTCCCCGGCCTCTGCCTTGGTGGCTGTGCGTTTTAATTTTGGCCAGTGTGCATGTATGTTTTTTCCCCTCTATTGCCCTTGCCCGTCCAATTGCCTGGCTGGTCTGGGTGACTGAGTGGGTTTGCCTTACATTTTAATTTGTTGGCCAGGGTGCTTGTACGTTTTTCCCCCTCCCTTGCCCTTGACTGTTCCTCTCTAATTTTAAGTCGTGTGTGTGTGTGCTGGCAGCGTGTGTTTGTGCCTGCCGTTTGTTGATTTATTACTCTTTTAGTGTGGGTTTGATTTACCCTGCCATCCCTTCCATTGGATTGGAATGGATTGATCTTTATTACGGCCATTGGCCCATCACACGACAGTTCCCATACCAACATAATATACTTAAACCTCCAAATTTAAAAACCGCCAAAACTTACAAAGGACAAACAGGAACCAAAGCAAAACAAAAACAAAAGACCACCATCATACATTACAATAAATTTATAACCTAAACATCGCCCTCTGCTCATAAATTAATCGAAGATGTCAGTGGTGATATCACCTAATTACATCCTAAAACATAGATCATGGTTTAAAGGGATTATCCGGGCCACACAGGAGTCCGTTTCTCTTCTTTAGAGATAGGACGCTGATCAAGAATCTGGCAACCATGAGTGATCTTAGGGGGTCATCATCATTTAATAGATATCTCAGTTTGGCTTCAATTGTATCATCGGCAATTCCCTTTAGGTAATGAGCAAGAAACTTGCTCCTGGCCGATAAGTGAAAAGCACAATCAAGAATTATGTGATGCAACGATTCCGGTGCCCCACAATTACAATCACATAAGAGTGATATCTGTTCATTGGAGAATCTATTTCTCAGCACGTTCGATGGGAAGATGTTGAATCTTGCCTTTACAAAGGCGTATCTATGAGCTGAGGAAGTTAAGGAATTCAAATAGTTTGGGAGCCTTAAGAGGGGTAATAAACCAAGATTTAGGGGTGAGCAGGTACCATTGCCCAAGACCATTTTCTGCTGCAAGTCCATCTCCTTTAGTTTACAGGTTACTGTTCTTTTAGCTGGAACTATGTCCTGCTCTAGTAATTTGGATGGGGAGATTCCCACTGCCGTAATTTTCAGCTGTAAATTTTTTACCCATGGGCTCTGGAAATCATCTCTCCACATACATTGTATCAAGTACAAGTTTGGGAGATTGTGCCATAGAGATAATCAGTGACAAAGTATGTGCTTCCACAGAGCATTTTCCAGGGATACAGTATTAAGTTCCATGCGTAACGCTGTATTACTTACACAGTTGGGCAGTTTCAATATCCCTCTTAAAAACTGATTTTGAATAACCTCCAGATGAGATAGGTTGACAAAAGTCCCCCAAATTGAGATGGCATAAGCAATTGTCGGGATCACCTTGGCCTTGAAGACTTTCAACGCCGATGGGATATGAAGGGCCCCATCGGTGAAGAAGAATCGCAAGGTTGCCAAGGAGATAGCTTTGGCTCTATTTGTTACATAGGCTACATGGGCCTTCCATCTAAGGTTATGTTGTAACCAAACTCCCAAATATTGGAATCTATAGACTTGTTCGATGACTCTCCCATCAATTCTCCAATTATGGAGTTTCCGGCTCTTTGAGAAAATCAGGATCTTAGATTTTCCATAATTAATTGTAAGGGAATTTGCGTTACAATATGATCCAAAAAAATTTAAGGCCCTCCTGAGACCTACTCTAGAAAAAGAAAGGATGACTGCGTCATCCGCATATAGTAACAAAGGGCAGCGATAAAGTGCTAGGCGGGGTGCATGAATCCTATCTTGGGCCTCTATTAGGGGAGTCCTCATGTCGCTTATGAACAAATTGAACAGGAACGGAGCCAATATACAACCCTGTCGGACACCTCTGTTAATGGGAATTGAATTGGTGAGATCACCCTCCGGGGTGAGTCTCACTCTAGCCGCTGAGTTCTCATGGAGTTTGATTATTAGCCAGAGAAGCCTTCTGTCGATGCCCCAGCGGGTGAGTTTTTCCCAGAGGATGCTCCTGGGGATACTATCGAATGCTGCCTTTAGGTCAATGAATGCCACACAGAGTTGGCCACCCTTTGGGGTGGAATATTTCCAGGCAAGATGCTGTAAAATTAGAATATGATTAATTGTTGACTGTTTTGGGTGGAATCCAGCTTGTTCAGGCCCAATTAATTTTTTCTCTTCGGCCCTCTGGATAAGTCTGTTCAGCAGGAAGCGGGCGAGAGCAGACTGATGTTTCTGTAATTCCCCGGGTCATCTGGTGAGCCCTTTTTGTGGATTGGAACGATAACCGCGTCCTTCCATACTTCCGGGATCATTCCAGAGTTGTTAACGGCATCGAAGATGGTCGCCAGGGCTTTGGCCCACCAGTCCGCGTGGTATTTTATAGCTTCTGCCGGGATCAGGTCTGGCCCGGGCGCTTTCCCTGTTTTGAGTTTAACGATCAAGTCATTGATGTCTTCCGGATCGGTGGGGGGCCAGAGGGGAAGCTGATCTTGAAATTCATCTCTTGTGTTAACAATACAGTCAGTTGTGGCAAAGTAATTTTTTAAGTAAGATTCCCAAACCGGGGCGGGAATAATAGTTAAAGGGTATCTTTTAGTTCTTTTATTTACCAGGAGCCAAAATTGTCTGGAGTTCCGTGATGATGAAGCTTCTATAATTGCCCGCCATTGATTCACTTGCCATTCCTGTCTGGCTCCCTTTTGAATTTGCTTATAGGCCGATTTTGCTTGGAAATATTCTTTTGGCAAGACCGTTGCCCCAGAGGCTTTATACTCTTTGTAGATGTTACCAAGAAGTTGTCTAGCCTGTTTACAAGCACTGTTGAACCACAATGCACCTATCTTCCTTTGTTTTCGATTTATTTTATGCGTCGGGACAGAGAAAAAAGATGTTAGATCTTCCGACAGATTCAAGAATAGTCTTAGAATTTGGTCATAATCATAATAATCCTCGATTAGGCCTGAATATGCTTGTTTTAGTCCTTGTTGGAAACATGCTAAGTATTTTTGAGCCTGTAGTTCGGACCATTTTACACTTTTGATTTGCAATACTGAGTTCGTAATCAAATGTGTTGGATGTCTATCTCCATCTGGGGTCCAGTCTATAGTCATTGTGGCGACCAACGGTAAGTGGTCGCTCAGTTGAATATTTTCAACTTTAAAATGGGAAAATTTGGGGAATATGTCATGAGATACTAGCATATAATCCAGGACACTGTTTGCAGAGGAGCTTATGTGTGTAAACTCACCCGGTACGTCAGGCGGGCAGTTCCCGTTTAGAATCACTAAGTTTAGACGTAGTACCAATTGGTAAAAAAGGGTTCCTGCTTCATTTACCCTTTTGTCTTTGGAAAGTCTTTGATTATGGAGGGAGAGGTCATTAATGAATTCTGGGGTTATCCACCATTTGACTTTGATTAAAGACTCCTAGTTTGTTGCAATGCGAGCATTGAAATCCCCTGCTATAACATTGGGTATATTGGGGTATTTGGAGTGACAAAGAATAAGATGTTCCTCCAAGATTCCCCATTTATTGTATAAGTCTGCAAAGTCTGCAAGAGAATTACTCCAGGAGGAAGATAAACATTTGTTATAACAAGTTCAAAGTTTTTCCCCGTAATCAGGGCTGTAATTCCAAGGGTGGAAGCATTTACAAGCGTGAGTTTTGCCCGTATTTTTAAGGAAATTGCTATAACTAATCCTCCACTAGGCCGGCCTCCTTTAGTAGACGGGCATGCCGGTAATGATGTAACATCAAAACCATTAATATTTACTCTCCCCTCTTCCCATGTTTCCTGCAAGAGAATTACTTGATGTGAGTTTATTAGTTTTACAAAGTCCGGGTCAGATTTTTTCCCCTTCCAACCTGCTATGTTCCAGCTTAAAAGGGAGAATGGGGGAGAATTTGACTGAGGTTTGGGTAGTCACAATGGAGAAGGGGGGAACACTGATCTTGGTGGGTTGTCAAATTTGAAGAAGTCAGTAATTTTCCTTTGACCCAAAAACCCAAACCCAAACCCAAAAACCCAAACCCAAACCCAAAAACCCAAACCCAAAAACCCAAACCCAAAAACCCAAACCCAAAAACCCAAACCCAAAAACCCAAACCCAAAAACCCAAACCCAAAAACCCAAAAACCCAAACCCCCCAAAACCCAAACCCCCAAACCCAAACCCAAACCCCCAAACCCAAACCAAACCCAAACCCCCAAACCCAAACCCCCAAACCCAAACCCAAACCCCCAAACCCAAACCCCCAAACCCAAACCCCCAAACCCCCAAACACCCAAACCCCCAAACACCCAAACCCAAACCCCCAAACCCAAACCCCCAACCCCAAACCCCCAAACCCAACAACAACAACAACAACAACAACAACAGGTTGCGGCTTATAGAACCTTACTGAAAAGTCCAGGCTAACGCACGGTTTATATTTCCACTTCATTTTGGCTCACTGTAAAGGACAGCTATTTTCCTTTTCTTCTAAACTTTTCCTTGCCCGGCATGTTCATTTTACCCCCCCAACTCCCCCCAGGCTTTTCTTCTCCTCCCTCCACCCCTCCTCCCTCCCAGCACCCCCCACCCTTTCAGAGTTCCCTTTGCTTCTTGCCTGAGTCATCACAGTTACCAGACAGGTTTTTCAACTTGCTTGCTTGCAGGCTTGATTGCTCTCTGAGTGACCAGCAGTTTGTTAGGCATTGTCTTTAAGCACCTGGCAGTTCAGCAGCTCTAGTTGCATTGTCAGTTTAACTAACCAGCAGTTTGACCATTTGCAGTCTTTTGTCTGTTTAAGCACCCTTATGGAGCTGACCTTGTGGGCAAAGATTTGCTTTTCTTTGTTTGGCAAAGTTTCCTTTGTTTGGTAGACGTTTTCCCAGTAGTGAGATATTCCCCTTAAGAGCAACCTCACCCCTCCTTTTCAGAGGGCCATTGGTGTGGGCCTGGAATCTTGTTGATTTCCTTTTCTCTTAATTTGGCTGCAGCTTCTGGGCATTTCCTAGTAAGCAGTTATCTTCAATTCTGTTTGATTACTTGGTGTTGCTTTGCGCCTAGAGTTGCTTTGCGCCTAGCTTATTCTGTATGGGACCCCGTGCATATTCCTGCATTGCAGAGGATTGAATGAGATTTTATTGATTGATTGATTTAAAAGGCTCACTGTTCTGCTGAAATGCTGGTAGAAGGACCATTTCCTTAAGTGTATTTTTCCTACATTTTCATTTGATAGCAGTTCCTGTGTCTGTTGTTCTCTGATTGTTCTATTGTACCATCCCTCTAAATCACTAGGAGTTTTACCTGAGGAAGCAGCTCTATATAATTGATTGTGTGCATCTGCCTGAATTGTATATTGACTAACAGATACATAAATTAATAAGGAAGTACGTTCTGAGCATACTATTGCATGGAATTTGCACAGTGTAGTTAATTCAGCTGAAGTTAAGAATTTATATAGCCAAGCGTTAATAATCAACTCAAGGAAACATTGTTTTTGGCAGCATTTTCCTTCTGCTGGGCCTCCAGCATTACCTTTTGTTTTGCAAAGTGTTAGTTAAAGGACATTTCCCTGAGAGCGATTTTCTTTGATTCCATTTGATTGCAGTACGGGGGCTGCATTGCTCTGCTGTTCCTATTGTTTCATCACTACATGCTTGTGAGTTGCTCCTCAGGAGGCAGGTTTAAATATTTAGATGTGTCTATCCACCTGACCCATTTGTTTGGTGTCAAATAAATAAATTTATAGACATATACAAACGGAACAGTCAAGTGATGAATAATTATTTCATATCATTGTCAGTTACGGTAGACAATTGATAGTATCAGTAATTAATTCTACTTACAGTGGTAATTGATTGAACAAATAATACTGGATTAGATTTTAATAAATAACAATAATAAATAATAATAACAATAAATAAATAAATAAATAAATAATGGAATGATGATGATGATGATAATAATAATAATAAAACAAAATATTAAAATAAAGAATATTAATAATAATATATAATAAAAAATAAAGAGAATAAGTGGAATGGCATCACATACCAAGATTAAATTGATTAATTAATTAAATAAATCTAAAGATAAATATATAAATAGACAAATAAAATTAATAAAAATAAAAATAAATTAATAATAAATAATTGACATATATTTCGGAACCCTCAGTTGCTTAGATCATGGTGACAATAATGCCAAGGTTGCAGGTTCGATCCCTGTATGGAACAACTACATATTCCTGCATTGCAAGGGGTTGGACTAAATGACCCTCGGGGTCCCACACAATTCTAGAGAGCCTGGATAGCTCAACTGGTCGAGCATAGTGCTGATAATGCCAAGGTTGCTGGTTTGATCCCTGTATGGGACCCCTGCATATCGAATGAGATATTATAATATGAAGTAGGAAGCATCTTTAATATATATATATATATATATATATATATATATATATATATATAGTAATAAATAACACACACGCCGCACATACTAATTGGATAAACAATTGAACATTTAACCGAATACTTGGAAAAATCGTTATTTATTATAAGTAAATCAATCGTTAATTAGTACATTCGTTTCAGAATCTATAACATGTGCCTGTACAACCGCTTGTAAAGAGCACGTGTTTGTGGCAGTAACTTTAGCGCGTTATCCATGGCTCCTAAGAGGAAGTGCTCTGCGGCGGAATCAGCTCACACCTCAGGCTGCATGGGTGCCACATGGACGGGATAATAACCCCAAACCTATTTCACACTACCTAAATGCCTTTAGATCGTTCATTGATGATATGAGCAGCATTTTTTCGAGCAATCCCTAACCCCATGCCCTCCGCTGCTACCCCTGATATGATACTAGATTCCCAGGTGGTTCTGGAGAGCCCGCTTCTCACCCAGGTTGATGACCTCCCAGGCACCTCTGCCGCCCTCTTCAACGATTCTCAGTTCTCAGGAGCAGGCCCAAGCTCTCGGGCAGTAACTGCAGCAGTGCAAACTAGGCCTCTGGCCCTCAGAATCTGCATTGGGTCGCCTGTGCGGAGGCCACCGGCCTGTGTCAATAACCCTGTTGCGTCCAGTTCTTCCGGTTCTTTGCAGAATAAGCAGCCCAGCAGCTGGAGGGGGAGCTTCAGACAGTTGAGGGGGGACAAACCGTCAGGTAAAAGATGCACCAAGAAGAAGCACGTGTGTAAGATGAGCAAGTCAAAAACGGGCGACATGGATGAAGAGTCAGAACAGCCTGTGCGCTTTCTGGGGTGGCCGCCACCATTAGCTATGATAAAAGTCCGAAGGAAGGCTTCCAGGATCCCTCTAGCATGCTGGGATCAAATTGAAAATGGCACCTGGTCTGTGGCGGTCGTCCCGTATGTTGAGAAGAAGCCATTAGATTCTTATCGCACGGGTAAGCCGGACCTGAGAAGGGAGCCAAAGCGCAAGGTATGTTGGGAATTCAATAAGGGGTCATGCCAAAGGCAGTCTTGTAAGTATCTGCACGAGTGTGAGAGGTGTGCAGGGGTACTCCCAGCCGTAGCGTGTTACAAAGGGAAGCAGCCCTTTCGGGAAGGCGGGGTTCCAGTTCCAGAGAAGCCCCCCGCAGCAGGGAACAGACGATAGGGACCCTCTGGGTCTAGCATTTTCCCTGATCCAGCTCCCTCCTCTCCGCATTCTTCGATCGAATTCTTTGATCGGGCACTAAGACTTATCCGGAATTTTGGTTACGAGGCACTCTTGGCAAAATGTGACATAGAGTCAGCCTTCTGTCTATTGCCAGTTCATCCCAATGACCCTCATTTGCTGGGATTCAAATTTCAAGGGAAATATTACATTGTCAAGGCTATGCCGATGGGTTGTTCTGTAGCCGGCTCGGCCTTTGAGACATTTAGCACTTTTTGGGATTGGGCCTTGCGCTATAGAACCAACTCACCTGGGGTGACACGTTACCTCGGTGACTTTCTACTCATTGGGAAGCCCAATACTGGCGAATGTGCCTCCCTTCTGGAGGCCTTTTGAGCTTTGGCCCAGGAGCTGGGAGTTCCCCTCACAGCAGATAAGGCGGACCCTCAACGCATCTTACTTGCCTGGGTATAGAGCTTGACACAGCAGCTCAATCCGCCCGCCTGCCAGAGGGGAAAATAGCTGCCCTTAAGGAAACAATTCATCAAACCCTTCCCAAAATAATAATAATAATAATAATAATAAAGTCGCTCTTAGACAGGTCCAGTCCTTCCTAGATCATTTCAACTTCGCATGTAGAGTAGTTTCACCAGGCCGCCCATTTTGCTGCCGCTTAGCCAGGTTGTCAGCGGGCCTCAAGCATCCACACCATAGAGTAAGACTCCCCAAGTCGGTCAAGGCGGATTTTGAGATGTGGATCAGATTTCTGGAACACTACAATGGAGTCTCCCTATGGCAGGAAATCCTTAATTTGGCCTCTGATTTCCAGGTCCACTCCAATGAGGCAGGGTCCCTGGGCTTTGGTCTCTTCTTTAACGGACGTTGGTGTGTACAACAATGGCCAGCAGAGTGGCAAGGGGAGGCCATCATGCGGGATCTCACTTTTCTGGAGTTTTTTTTTTCCTCATAGTTGTGGTGGTTCACATATGGACCGAGGAGTTCCGGAATCGTCGGGTGTGCTTCAGAACTGATAACCAGGCCGTGGTTAACATACTGGCTAGCAGTCATTGCGTTCTGAGAGGGGTCTCGCCTACTTCGATCATTTGTGCTCCGATGCCTTGCTTCCGGTCGTTAGCATCTTGGGCTCAGCTGCTGCCAGAACCCTTTCCAGATCACCTACGGAACCTTGGAGACGCGAAGTGATCAAGGGAGTATTAGCGTCTGTTGCACCCTCTACCCTCAGGTCTTATAAGAAAGTATGGTGCGACTTCACAGGTTTCAGGTCCAAAGTATTGTCCCTTTCCCCTATCGTATGAAACTTAGGTCAATTTGCTGGTCCTAGTTTGAGGCCCGGCTGTTCTCTGCGGCATACGCTATAGCCTTCTTTGGTGCCTTGTGGGTTGGCGAGGTGGTAGCAGAAGCTACCTCAAGTGGAACAACGCGCAGCCTCCTCCTGGAGGATGTGCAGGTGTCCAGTTCAGGCGTGATGATGCAGGTGCATCAGTCTAAGATGGACCACGGCAGTAAGGGCACCGTAGTACAACTCACGGCCTCCGGTCAGAAGGGCCCATGCCCAGTAAAGGACACCAGGCGTTACCTTTACCTCAGACCTCCTGGCCTTGGCCCGCTCTTCATTCATGAGGATGCATCCCGATTGATGAGGCACCAATTCACCAGGGTACTTTTCTTTCCTTTCATTCTCAGCTGTGTTCCGGAGAAGTGTGTGGATTTGCGGCCACAGTATAGTCCATTGGGCCGCGGTCAGCTGCGGCCTCACGCCTAATCTTGGTTTGCCACCTGGAGTTCGAGTTTCCTGGTTTTCGAGACGAGGCATGCGTTGGGAAGAGCTTATGCCATTGCTGGTGGAGAAAGTAGCCGCGTTCGGCCCTCCCGACATCCTTGTCATTCAATTGGGGAGAATGACCTTGCTAACAGAAGGAGTGTGGACTTGTTGTCAAACATAAAAAGAGACTTGAATGCGTTTGCAGCCTGGTGTCCCAGAACGACGGTGTTCTGGTCCTCCTTCCTGAAGAGAACTTTTTGGCGCGGTGCGCAGAGCTGTATGGCCATTGAAAAAACCAGGAAACTCGTAAATCGGGCAGTGGCCCGTTGGGTGCGCTTCATGTATGGCCGAGTCATTTATCATGACCGTATCCGGATCGGCGACCAAGCCTTATACCGGAATGACGGGGTGCATCTATCGGATCTGGGGAACGACATTTAGTTAGATAGTGTCATCAAAAGCATCTGGGATTGGTTGCAGCCGTGAAGGTATTGGCGGCGAGCCTTTCGGCTTGGGTGGCGGTTAGGCATTGGCATAATGTGTTGTGGTGTGTCAAAGTGCTAGGTGTGGCCATCGCCTATTTTTGGGTATTCCGTTAAAGGAATCTGGCGGTCGTGTATTCTGTCCGATGCCTGCTTGGCGGGAGGCCATGGCACGACCCTCGGTGACATCAGGGGAGAGCCTATAGTTGGATTAGCATCAACAGGCTCCACCTACTGGTGAATAAACCCACTTGTTTTAGAGATCCAATGCCTAAGCCAATACCTTTTCACTGCTGTAATCAATAAAGTTGTGGCCTTTCCTTGCCCATTAACCTTATATCACGTGTCCTTGTGTCTTCTTTTCACATTGCGGGGGGTCGGGTCCTCAAACCACAATATCCTTTTCATTCTTTTCGCAAGAATCCCAGCAAAGATTTTATAATCTGTATTTAGCAGTGAAATCGGCCTATAGTTTTTAACTTGTGTCAAATCCGAATCCTGTTTTGGAATAAATGCTTCTTTCCATGTTTCCAGAATGTCTCTTTCCCTTAAAATGTTGTTCATTACTTCTTTCAGTGGTGTCATCAGAACAAATTTCATTTCTTTATAATAACTTGCGGTGAATCCATCTGGACCTGGAGCCTTTCCCCTCTTTAAATCTTTTATTACTTCTTTTATCTCCTCAATTTCTATTGGAGCATTCAACTGATCTTTTTTATCTGTTGGGATCTTCTGCACCTCTTTCTCTTTCAGAAATCTGTCTATTTTTCTCAGATTGTTCCTTTCTCTATTTTTGTATAATCTTCTGTAATAATCCAAGAATCCCTTTCTAATTTCCTTCGGATTGGCTATCTCTTCTCCTTCCACTATGATTTTGTTTATTGTATTTTGCTCTTTTCTTTTTTTGATTTGCCATGCAAGCCATTTTCCTGATTTATTCGCAAATTCGAAACTTCTCTGTCTTAATTTTTTGATATTCAATTCCACTTCTCTGTTTATTATCATTGCAAACTGAGTTTGTAAAACTTTGATGTTTTCTTTTATTTTTCGACTGTTTGGTTGCTTAATTAGTTTTTGTTCATTGTCCATTATCTGCTTCAAGATTTCTTTTTTACCTTTTTCTCTGTTTTTATTTTTAATTGAATTCTGCTGAATGAAAAATCCTCTCATCACTGCCTTGCTTGCATCCCAAACCACATTCATCCTTGTACCCTTATTGCAATTGTCAACAAAGTATTCAGTTAACCTCTTTTGTGCTTTTTCTATAATTTTCTGATCGTCTAAGAGATAGTCATTAATTTTCCATCTGAAAGTTCTTTCCTCAAAACCTTTTAGTTCCAATTTTATTGGACTATGATCGGAAATTACCTTCGGTTGAATTTCTATTTGTTGGATTCTTGGAGTCAGTTCATTCGAGATCCAAATCTGATCTGTCCTTGACATTGACTGGTTCGGTTCAGAGTAATAAGTGTACTGGACTTCCGGGTTAGCGCCTCTGGCAATGGCGGAATTCCTCTGATCGGGAGGAATTTACTCCGTGGAAACAGGGTCTGGCTGCCATGGCGAAGGCGGAGACCCACTAAAAATGACAGGCGGGAGAAGCCTGTGAACCTGGGATTCGGCTGGCACCTTTTGCGCCTCCCCTACTCGCGGGGAGACCCGGTTTCGGGGATCCGGAGCGACATGGGGTGAGCGGCGCGGTGCTTCGAATTGATTGCTTCTTTCACGGAGTGAAGCCGCATTGCTGTTGCCGGAGAGCGCTGACTTTTTCCTGTGGACAATTCGATTTTAAACAACTACCCATGAGTAGAACGGAAAATTGGATCTATAAATGTCTTAATTTGGCACCAAAACGGGAAGGTTTCAAACAGGAAGTCCGCCTTCCTCTTTTGTAAATAGATTGAAGCAAAGACGCTGCAAGCTAAGGTCTTGGAAAGTCTTCCGCAAAGGATTAAACTTCCATCGATTAAAACTATTAAACCCCCCTTGGAAGCAGGAGAAGAGGGGGGAAATTTTGGATCACGCAAGCCTGCAGGAGAGAGTGTTGAAAATTAAATCACCACTGCTCTGAACCTGGAAAGGGGCTGCCAGTAAGATTGATGTTTTGAAGTTCATTGGCTGTGAATAGAACGTATCTTGACAGTTAGCTAAATAAGAGAAATATATTGTTTCCATTGTCCTCTTCTGCGTTTAAAAAGGAGGAAAAGTAACTGAAAATTGAAACTATATTTACTGTTTGAACTGTGTTTAAAAGGATTGATACAAATAGAAACTGTTTCCCTCTAGAGGGAGCCTTTGAAACTGTTATAAGAGCTGAGCTGGGGGAACCAGCTGCAAGATAAGAGACTGTGAGAATCAGGGATTGACCTTGGACTATTTGAGAATGTCGACAGAAGAAGCTTTAGTGATTGCATTATGCAAGATAAGTCACTCGTTGGAACAACTCCACAAGAAGACAGATGTCATGACTACTAAAATTGATAATCTGGGACAAAAAGTGACTAATTTGGGACAAAAAGTGACTAATTTGGGACAAAAAGTGAACATCAATACAGAAATTATTCAGGATCTGATACAGGAATCTACTTTGACAGGGCAAATTGTTGAGAAGGCGAAGGAGAAAGTTGCTGTTGTTGAACCTAAAGTAATACAAGTGGGAGCCCCAGCCTTACAGAGGCAAATTGAGGACTATAAGTTGAGGCCTTTTATGATTGAATTTAGAAAAAGTCAGATTTTGAGGATCGGAGCCCCGCCTGGACTGGAGAAGGAAAGTTGGATAGATCCCTTCATGCAGGGATTTACTGACTTTTGGGATTTGGACTTGAGTCGTGAGGAGATTGGAGCTGTGGGGGCCTTTGGATTTGGAGGAATTTTGAAACATGTCCTGAAATACCTTATGGATTTTAGATTTAACCATGGAGATTTGGTTGACCTGTCGAGAAGGAATAAAAGCATTGCTAGGTTGGAGCTTCCCCGAGATCTACTCTTCAGTATCAAAGGAAGGAAAATAAGAACAAGATCAGTAGAAGACAAAGTAAAGTGCATGTATAAATATGAAGAAGACCTGCAGAAGGGACTTGGAAAAGAGTTAAGAGCTTCGGACAGAAGATCACCAGGTTGATGGACTATTTGGAATTGACGAATGACTGGCAGTATCCGAGACCAGGGAGAAGAGATGGTGGAAGAAGATTGGAAAAAGTTTAAAGTTTATTTTCAGAAATAGAAATATTGTAAAATTACTGAGTGTTAGAAAAATGTTGGAATGAAATCTTATGGCTTTAGTAGAAATGTTATAAGGAGTTAAGCATAAATAAACATTATAGTATTAATGGAAAATAAGGGTAAAAATAAGTTAAGATATTTATATGACAGAAAATAGAGAAAGATGGAAAGGAATTGCTGAAACAATTAATAGAAGTGGAATACAAAAAGGGAGGTGAGAGGAGGTCGATGAAACAAGGGTATGAAAGATAGACTACTGAAATGGTATGATGTATGTTTTTAAATTGTTTTTGTTTTGTTTTGTTTAGGTTAATGTTGTGTTTTGTATTGTTTATATATTGTATTGTATTGTTTTGTTTATATATTGTATTGTATTGTTTTGTATTGTATTGTATTGTATTGTTTTGTATTGTTTGTTGTTTTTTTCTTTTTTCTTTTCTTTCTTTTTTGTAAGTTTTAAAAGTAATAAATATTATTTTAAAAAACAACAACAGAGTAATAAGTGTACTGTTTGTCCAATGGGTGTCTGAGTCTCCAAATATCAATCAAATTACAATTCTTTATCATTGAGAAAAAGGATTTGGGTAATTTCCCTCCTTTACTTGTTCCCTCTCTGAGTCTGTCCATTTCTAGTGAAACCACCCCATTCATATCACCCATTATTAAAATTTTCTGGTCCATGTACTCAAATAATTTTTCTTCCAAAGTTTTGTAGAACTCAGTCTTATTGCCGTTAGGTGCATAGATCCCGACTATAATCCAATTTTCTCCTTGCCATTTAATCCGGACCGCTATTATCCTTCCTTCTTCATCTTTGAAAATTTGTTGAGCTTCAATTTTGTTCTTTATATATATGACCACTCCTCTTTTTTTCTCCTTGTCTGAAGATATGAATTCATTTCCTAGTCTTTTATTGATTAAAATTGTTTTATGTCTTCTTGCCACGTGTCTCTTGTAAACAAATGATGTCTAGGTTTTTCTTTTTAAAAAAAATTTCAACTTTATTCCTTTTTTTTAAATCATTCATCCCATTAATATTGCAATTCCAGATTTTTAACGCCATGATGTCCTGATTTTAAATAAATTTTGATTATATTCCTATAACCTATCTGTTTCTTCTTCTTCTTCTTCTTCTTCTTCTTCTTCTTCTTCTTCTTCTTCTTCTTCCTCCTCCTCCTCCTCCTCCTCCTCCTCCTCCTCCTCCTCCTCCTCCTCCTCCTCCTCCTCTATTTTCTTTCCATTCTCTCCCTCTTCTTCTTCTTCTAGTTCTGATCCCCCTGAGGCTCCTCTTTCTGCTCCTTTGGTTTCATCCTTTTCTGTTCTTAGTTCCTTATATTTTCTCAGAAATTTTCCAGTCTCCTCTGGGCTTGTCATTCTGTGCCTCTTGCTTCTATATGCAAATTAGATTCCTTCTGGGAACTCCCATCTAAATTCAATATTATTTTTCTTCAGAGTCTGTACCAATGATTTATATGGGTCTCTTCGTTTCAGTAATCTGATTGGTATATCTTTGAAGATGATTATGAAGTTCCCATCTATATTCAATCTCTTTTCTCTATTCTTTTGTAGAATCATATTTCTCATTTCTCTGTCTTTAAAGGTAATCAAGCAGTCTCCTGCAAATCTTCTTGCTTTGGTTGTTCTTACTCTCATTCTGAATGCGCTTTGCACTGTTTTTGCCACTTCTTCTGCTGGTAACTCCATCCATTGTGCTATTTCTGTTATCAATTTCTCTTTAATATTTTCACCTTGTGTCTCTGGCACAGCTCTGAACCTCAGATTCACCTCCCTCTGTCTCAGTTCATTCATGGCTATTACATCCTTCATCTCTTCTTGCACTTTATTCAATTCCATCATTTCTACCTTAATCTTTTCCTCCTCCCGTTTAACATCTTTCATTTCCAATCTTGTCTTCTTCATCCCCTCTTCTAAAGATTGCGTTCTTCTAGACACATCTTTTATTTGCCCTTTCAACTCATTGACTGTTTCATCAATTTTTTTATCCATTTTCCCAATCTTGTTATCAACCTGCTCTAATTTTGACTCCAATTTTTTTTCACTTTGTTTAATTTCTGCAAACATTCTTAAAATCTCTGCTTTAAAGTCTGCTTCTTGCTTAGACCCTTTCCTTTCTGTTGGTGTCCCCCCATCCATCCCTTTCTTTGGTGGATTCGACATTGTTAACCAAGTATCCCAAAAATTTCTACACAATAGCCTTTTATATCCACCAGCCTCCTTATAACAAAATTGACACCTCCTAAAATACAGTAGACCCCTCCAATATTATTAAATATTTCTCAAATAGAGCACTCTTTTATATACCTCAATATTTATCAAATCCAATCTTCAAATTTTAAAATTTAACCAATTTTCTAATTTATAGTTTTTAAAATGATTAACAGTCAATAAAATATATATAACCAACCAAATGTTAATACAGACTAATCTTCTTGCCACCAGTCAGGCTATTCCTCCTTTTAAATTATTTTTTGTTTTCCAAATTGTGTCTTTTTAATTTCAAATTCTGTTCCGATTGTATCACTCCAAATTTAAATTCTTCTAAAATAGTCCAAAAGAGGGCCCAAAGCGTTCTCCAGAAGATAAACTTGAATCAACTTAGTTCTCTTTTCCTTCGAAGCCGGAAAACATAGAAATTAAAGTAGAAGAAAGTAAAATCCGTATCCCATAGATGAAAAAAGACAAAATAATTGTAAATCCTTATTGTCAAATTTATATGCAATTTTATATCCAGTTTTCACCATGAAATTTGGGAGAAATATTTAAAATTAAAAATTTAAATATAAGAAAGTAGAATCCAAATCCCATAGATGGAAGAAGACAAAACAGTTGTAAATCCTTAATGTCAAAATTATATCCAATTTTATATCCAATTTTCACCATAAAGTCTTGGAGAAATGTTAACTAAGTAGCAATATTTTTTTAAAAATGAAGCATAGATTTCTTTCTACTGTAGCAACAGCCCATCAATGAAGAAGTAAGAGAAAAACAAATTGTTCCACCTCATTCCATCCACTAGAGGTCCTAAATCCACCTTGGTGTGGCATAGTTATAAAAATTGTAAAAATATCCCAATTAGTTGAAAAGTCTCTTACATACTATTTTTCCCTCTTTGCGATAAAGACTCAAAAAAAAAAAGAAAAGGAAAAAAAAGAAATTTAAAGCATCAAATAAAGCAGATCCAAAAATGAGATTGTTCATTAATATCTCCTCTGGCTGTTGACTTTGCTTAAAAGTTCTCAATGGAGTTGAAGGCTTCCCTTTTGTTTCACTGTCCTTTGTTCTTTAAAAGTGAAAGTAGAGAAGCACTTCCTTCTTCTATTTTTTCCTCCGTTACATCAAAGACCTCCAATTTTCAAAAAAAAGTTACTTTTCTGTTTCCCCTTTTACTTTAGTATTGTCCTTAATATATTGTATCTTCTTAAAAAGTTACTTTTCAGAAGAGTTAGTAGGGGGGGAAAGAAACAATAGCCGCTAGCGGCAACTCACTTTCCTTTCTTCCGCTCTGCGTGCAGCGCTGTGTCTGAGCTGATTTCGGCTGACAGCTGAACTCCGTAATATTCCCTTCTCTCCGGAACTTCCTTATTGTTTCAGACTTCAAGTTTATAATTAATTTGGAGCCGGATTTCTTTAATTTCAGAGCAAGGCGCTTCCTCTGCAAGCTCGGGGCTTCGCTATTCGGAGGTAGATAATGGCTTCCCTCGACCCGCTGATCCGCTCCGACGTTCTCTTCGCTCCTTTTTGGAGTTACCTGACGGCCGGGCGGACAGCTTCTGGCACCGCCGGGAACCTGACCTTCTGGTCACCCACCAGAGGTATTTTAGGGGTCTACCGCGCCCTGCCTTTTCCTTCCGAAATAGCCCGGGATTCTCCTTACGGTAGAATCCCCGCTTGCGGCGAGATTGCGCTCCACCAGAAGTCTCCCCAAAAGTAAAAGTTTCCTGGATCTCATGGAGGGGGGTGTCCTGGGCGGAATTTCTGCCTGCTGTGAAAGCCAGAGCCGCTGTGGAAGGTCCGCTGGATGCCCTGGTCATTCAGCTGGGAGAAAATGATTTGGCCTATCAAAAAGGTATGGACTTGATGTGGAACATTTACAGCGACTTCAGTGATTTGATTGCCTCATTTCCAAATTTAACCCTAATTTGGTCATCACTGCTGGAGAGGCGTGTATGGAGGGATTGTCGGTGCCCAGTGCAATAAACAAAGCTAGAAAGATTTTGGAATGTTATGTGGCACATAGAGTGGCAGAGCACTGGGGGGTTGGGTCATTGACCACCCCAACATCTAGTTCAGCAAAGTGGCCCTCTACCGAGAGGATGGTGTGCATCTTTCTGGTGCGGGAAATGATGCTTGGTTGGCTGATATAATTGCTGGGATTAGGGATTGGTTGCAGGTCTGAGGGTATTGGCGGCAAGCTTTTGCTCGAGTGGCGGTTAGGCATTGGTATTAGTATTGTTATGTAGATGGAAGAGGGGAGGAAGTGCCATCACCTGCCCCGCATATGGAAGGGTAGTCCAATAAAGGATTCGGGGGGCGTGGCCTATGGAGGTGAGGGCCTAAGGTGTGCCCCTGAGTGGTGACCCCAGGGGGAGTTCCTAGTTGATGTGCATCAGCAGGACTCCCCCTACTGGTGGTTAACCCTTCCTGGATTTCAAGCGGACGGGCTGAAGCCGGATATAGTTGGTTAGGACCAATGCCTAAGCCAATATCGCTCATCACCTGTAACCAATAAAGTTGTCGCCTTATTTAGCCCATTAACCTTAATAATTGTGTTATGCTGCCTGCTGCCCAGGAAGACTCCCCTGAGTGAGTGCTTGAGGGCCCTGCTCTTGCCACTTACCATCTGGCCCGGGGTGGGGCCTGAAGCCTCACAAGGACTGCTTGCTGCCTGCTGCCTGCTGCCCAGGAGGACTCCCCTGAGTGAGTGCCTGAGGGCCCTGCTCTTGCCACTTACCATCTTGCCTGGGGCGGGGCCTGAAGCCTCACAAGGACTGCTTGCTGCCTGCTGCCCAGGAGGACTCCCCTGAGTGAGTGCCTGACGGCCCTGCTCCTTCCTGCCACTTACCATCTGGCCTGGGGCGGGGCCTAACAGGCCTCACTAGGACAGTTGTTGTTACTGCCGGGGGGGCACAGAGTGTTTTTAAAATGTTTTTTAAAAATTTCTTTTGGATTTTTTGTATGTGGGGGGTGGGGGTGGGATGGATGTTTGGTTGGGCTTGGGGATTTTTTTATTTTATTTTGATGTTTTTGTAATTTTTACATTTTTTTGGTTGTATTGTTTTATTGGTTTTGTTTGTTTGTTTAAGGTGTTATTTTGTTCTTAGGGGGAGGGGTCAGGGCTGCCGGGGAATGGGCCCCAGCCCACAAAATGGCTGGGGCATGTTCCACAGGGGGGGATACACTGGGACAAACGATCTCAGTGATCACGGGTAGGAGGAGGAGTTACGCTAAGACCAGACCATGTCATTACAGAGGGGGCAGGTTTAGTCGTTGTCTGAAGACTATTCCTGCCTCCGGGTCTGGTCCTGACTGGATGGATACTAGAATCAGCAAGGGATACCCACATGACCTGAAGGTGCTGCTGTGCAATGCCAGGTCAATGATTCATAAGACCACTGCCATCCATGACTTGATCATGGATGGAGGACTTGACCTGGCATGTGTAACAGAGACTTGGTTGGATGAAGCAGATGGGCCTGTCCTTGCCGCTGCTTGTCCACCAGGTTTCTCTTACGCACAGCAACCCAGGTCATGTGGGCGGGGAGGGGGGGTTGCAGTGATTTTTAGGAAGTCATTAGTTTGCACCAGGCGTCCTATTGGGAAGACCCAGTTTTCCGAGTGCATGTTCTGGAAGTTGGGCAATAGGGGCAGTACAGGATTCCTTTTGGTGTACCAACCTCCCCGCTGCACCAAGGATTCCCTGCCCGAGCTGCTTCAGGTCGTGGCGGATGTTCTCCTGGAGACACCTAGCTTGGTCGTCCTAGGGGATTTTAACATCCATGCTGACACGACCTTACAAGGGGCCGCTCGGGACTTCGTGGAAAGCATGGCCTCCATGGGGCTGTCCCTGAATAAGTCTGGCCCAACCCATAGCCGCGGACATGCCTTGGACCTGGTGTTTACCTCTATGGATGTTGGTGATCTGACACTAAGTAAAAGCGAAACGAAAGAAGTGCCATGGTCAGATCACTTCCTGGTGCAACTGGACTTCTCTGAGACCCATCCCCTCTGCAGGGAGGTGGGACCAATTCGGATGGTCCGCCCCCGCCACTTAATGGATCCAAATGGTTTCCAGAGAGTGGTAGGGGATGCTTTATCCCATGTTGATGGCCTTTCAGCTGATTACCTGGTGGCCCGCTGGAATGTGGAGTTAACCAGGGCTATTGACTGTTTGACTCCGAAGCGCCCTCTCCGATTGCGTGGAGCCCGGACAGCCCCGTGGTTTTCCACGGATCTGAGGGCAATGAAACAATTGTTGAGACAGCTAGAGCGCCGGTGGCGCATAACTCATTCTGAATCTGACCGGACACAGGTTAGAGCTCAACGTCGAGACTATATGCAACTGGCCGAGATGACTGGCAGAATCCGAGACCTGGGAGACGAGAGGATTGAAGAAGATTGGAAGAAATTTAAGATGTATTTACAAAAACATTGTAACTTGGTTGAAAGTTAAGAAGGATGCTAGATTATAAAAAATTGGCCACCACTAAACTAGATTTGAATTCGATGATAAGTGAGATTAAAGAAAACATAAATTTTTTGGAGAATTGCTAGATTATATTTAAATGAGTGGATACAAGACCGTAAACAAGTTGATAATTTGCTTGGAAAAACGTTTTACAATGAAAATGGGAGCGGGAGACGTGAGGGAGTCCAAAGAATTGATGAAACCACGTTGTGTTGGAAGCAAGATTGTTTATTATTTGTGTATTTGTATTCAAAAACTTTAATAAATATTTATAAAAAAAAAAATAGAGCTCAACGTCGAGCCTACCAAGTGGCGATAGCGACGGCGAAGAAGAACTTCTTCACCGCCTCTATTGCATCTGCAGAAAACAGCAGCAGGAGACTTTTTCAGGTGGTTCACAATTTAGCGGAACCACCTGCAACATCGGGGCCCAGTACGGGCCACATGTTCTCCTGCAATGATTTTGCAAAGTTTTTTGCAGATAAAATCGCTCAGATTCGGGAAGAAGTAGACTCCACCGTGGGAGCAGTGCCGGGGCAGGAGAGTGCTAGAGTTCTGTCTAGTCAAGTTGAGTGGGATCAATTCCACTCTTTTACCTCCGAGGATGTGGACAGGCTGCTTGGACGAGTGAAACCAACCACCTGTCTCCTGGATCCTTGCCCATCCTGGCTTATAAAAGCTAGCCGGGAAGGACTGGGCGATGGGCTTCGTGGGGTGGTGAATGCTTCCCTCCGTGAGGGAGCCTTCCCAGACCCGCTGAAAGAGGCGGTCATTAAACCGCTTCTTAAAAAACCATCTTTAGATGCGGCCACGATGGCCAACTATCGCCCAGTCTCAAATCTTCCATTCTTGGGCAAGGTGATTGAGCGCGTGGTTGCTGAACAATTCCAGGCACGCCTGGAAGAAGCGGACCATTTGGATCCCTTCCAGTCGGGATTCAGGCCTCATCACGGGACTGAAACTGCCTTGGTCGCACTGGCTGATGATCTCCGGCGGGCTAGGGACAAAGGTGAGAGCTGTTTCCTAGTTCTGCTGGATCTCTCAGCGGCGTTTGATACCATCGACCATAACATCCTTCTGGACCGTCTTGAGGGGCTGGGAGCTGGGGGCACTGTCATACAGTGGTTCCGCTCCTTCCTCCTGGGCCGTGTTCCGAAAGTGGTGGTGGGGGATGAGTGTTCAGACCCCTGGGCTCTCACTTGTGGGGTGCCTTCGTGTTCTGTCCTCTCCCCCATGCTTTTCAACATCTACATGCAGCCGCTGGGAGAGATCATCAGGGGGTTTGGGCTGGGTGTTCATCAGTATGCGGATGATACCCAGCTCTACCTCTCTTTCAAATCAGAACCAGTGAAGGAGGTGACGATCCTGTGTGAGTGTCTGGAGGCAGTTGGAGGATGGATGGTGGCTAACAGATTGAGATTGAATCCTGACAAGACAGAAGTACTATTTCTGGGGGACAGGAGGTGGGCAGGTGTGGAGGATTCCCTGGTCCTGAATGGGGTAATTGTGCCCCTGAAGGACCAGGTGCGCAGCCTGGGAGTCATTTTGGACTCACAGCTGTCCATGGAGGCACAGGTTAAATCCGTGTCCAGGGCAGCTGTGTACCAGCTCCATCTGGTACGCAGGCTGAGACCCTATCTGCCTGCGGACTGCCTTGCCAGAGTGGTGCATGCTCTGGTTATCTCCTGCTTGGACTACTGCAATGCGCTCTACGTGGGGTTACCTTTGAAGGTGACCTGGAAACTACAACTAATCCAGAACGCAGCAGCCAGACTGGTGACTGGGAGCGGCTGCCGAGACCACATAACACCGGTCTTGAAAGACCTACTTTGGCTCCCAGTACGTTTCCAAGCACAATTCAAAGTGTTGGTGCTGACCTTTAAATCCCTAAACGGCCTCAGTCCAGTATACCTGAAGGAGCGTCTCCAGCCCCATCGTTCTACACGGACACTGAGGTCCAGCACCAAGGGCCTTCTGGCGGTTCCCTCACTGCGAGAAGCCAAGTTACAGGGAACCAGACAGAGGACCTTCTCGGTAGTGGCGCCCTCCCTGTGGAACGCCCTCCCACCAGATGTCAAAGAGAACAACTGCCAGACTTTTAGAAGACATCTGAAGGCAGCCCTGTTTAGGGAAGCTTTTAATGTTTGATGTATCACAGTATTTTAATATTCTTTTGGAAGCCGCCCAGAGTGGCTGGAGTAACCCAGCCAGATGGGCAGGGTATAAATAATAAATTATTATTATATTATTATGCTGCTGAAACCTTAAAGCCCAAAGTCTGCCACTGTTCAAGTCTTATGAGAGAAGACTGAAGGTGACTTAGTTGTGTAATTAAGAGACAATATGATAATCATCTTCAAGTATTTGAATGGCAACTGTCACATAGAGGATGCTCCAGAAGGCAGAACCCAAACAAATAGATTCAAATTGTAAGAAAGGAGATTAGGCTAAACAGTATGAAAAAACTTCCTGGTAGTAGAGGGAGGCTCACCTGGCACCTTCGTTATATATATTTAGGCTCCAGGCAAGAACATTCCTCTTCTTCCAAGCCTTTGGCTAATTAAACATTCTATGGCCTTTTAAGGGGACACGGGTGGTGCAGTGGTTTAAACCACTTTGCTGCTTGGGCTTGCCGATTGGAAGATCACGGTTCGAGTCCCCGTGATGGGGTGAGCTCCCGTTGTTTAGTCCCTGCTCCTGCCAACCTAGCAGTTCGAAAGCACACCAAAAAATGTGCCGTAGATAAATATTTTTTTTTAAATAAATATTTATTAAGGTTTTTAAATATAAAACATAATAAACAATCTTACTTCTTTCACAACAATTTCATCACTTCTTTGGGCTCCCTCACGTCTCCCGCTCCCATTTACATCGTTAAAAAAATTTTTCCAAACAAATTATCAACTTGTTTACAATCTCATGTCCACTCACACATATAATCTAACGCTTCTTCCAAAAAGTTTTATATTTTCTTTAGTCTCACTTATCATCAAATTTAAATCTAGTTTAGTGGTGACCAGTTTTTTATAATCTAGCATCCTTCTTAACATTCAACCAAATTACAATGTTTTTGTAAATACATCTTGAATTTCTCCCAGTCTTCCTCCAACTTCTCTTCTCCCAGATCACGGATTCTGCCGGTCATCTCGGCCAGTTGCATATAGTCCATCAGCTGCATCTGCCACTCTTCCAGTGTGGGTAGATCTTGAGTTTTCCAGTTTTTTGCGATGAGAATCCTTGCTGCCGTTGTTGCATACATGAAAAATGTTCGATCCTTCTTTAACACCTTCTGGCCGACAATGCCCAGAAGAAAGGCCTCTGGTTTCTTTGTGAAGGTATACTTAAATACCTTTTTCAGCTCATTATATATCATTTCCCAGAAGACCTTCACCTTAGGGCATGTCCACCAGAGGTGAAAGAATGTTCCTTCATTTTCTTTACATTTCCAACATTTATTATCAGACGAATGGTATATTTTGGCAAGTTTAACTGGGGTCATGTACCATCTATATATCATTTTCATAACATTTTCCTTCAGAGCATTACATGCGGTGAAGTTCAGCCCAGTGGTCCACAACCTTTCCCAGTCCTCAAACATAATGTTATGCCCAATGTCCTGTGCCCATTTTATCATAGCCGATTTAACCATTTCGTCTTGTGTATTCCACTTTAGCAGCAAGTTATACATTCTAGATAATACCTTGGTCTTTGGTTCTAACAATTCTGTTTCTAACTTCGATTTCTCCACCTGGAACCCTAACTTTTTGTCATTTTTAAAAACTTCTTTAATCTGAGCATAATGTAACCAGTCTCGCACCTTATCCTTCATTTTCTCCGAACTCTGCAATTTCCAATTGTCTCCATCTTTTTCTAATATTTCCCAATATTTTGGCCATTTGGCCTCCATATTGGGTCTTTTTCGGGCCTTGGCTTCCAGAGGTGAAAGCCACCTTGGAGTTTTATTTTCCAATAAGTCTTTATATTTTGTCCAGACATTAAACACTGCTTTCCTGACAATATGGTTCTTAAAGGCCTTATTGATCTTAACTTTGTCATACCATAAATATGCATGCCAACCAAAAGCATTGTTAAAACCTTCCAGATCCAACACGTCAGTGTCTTCGAGAAGTAGCCAGTCTTTTAGCCAGCAAAAAGCTGCGGCTTCATAGTACAACTTTAAGTCTGGCAGGGCAAAGCCCCCTCTTTCTTTCGCATCTGTTAATATCTTAAACTTAATTCTGGGCTTTTTGCCCTGCCAGACAAATCTAGATATATCTTTCTGCCACTTCCGGAAGCACTCCGTTTTGTCCACAATCTGTAATGTTTGAAACAAAAACAGCATTTTTGGCAATGTGCCGTAGATAAATAGGTACCACTCCGGCAGGAAGGTAAATGGCATTTCCGTGCACTGCTCTGGTTTTGCCAGAAGCAGCTTAGTCATGCTGGCCACATGCCGCGGAAAAACTGTTGGAAGTGGACAAACGCCAGCTCCCTTGGCCTGTAAAGCGAGATGAATGCCGCAACCCCAGAGTCGTTCGCAACTGGACTTAACTGTCAGGGGTCCCTTTATCCTTTACCTATGGCCTTTTAAACTGGGGGCGGGTAACGGGGTGGGTATTGTTTTTATTTGTTACTATGTGTTTTTAGATTGTAAATTGCCATGAGATCCTCAGATGAAAGGCGGCATAAGAAATGTAATAAAACACAAACAAATAAATTGTTCAACAATTGAACAGACTGTTTCACTAGATAGCAAGCTCTCTTTGGTTAGAGGTTTATAAGCAGCTGCTGGATAGCCACACCTATCAGGGATTCTGTACCAGCAGATTACCTGCATTTTCAGGGACCAAATGACCTTTGACCGCCCTTCTAAATTGATGAGTCTATGATTCAAGCCAGATAAAGTCACGGCATCTTAACTGGTAGCCTCACTCTTAATCTCTGATGCATGGTGGAATGAGTTGTATAATTTAAACTTTGTACTTATTGCCTCTAAGTTGGGGTTTGATAGCTGTTTCAATTGGGAAAGCGTGGAAGTTCAGTATTAGAGAATATGCTTGGCATGCAGACAGTTCCAGGTTGATCCTTTACTAAGGGACACAGGCTCCATACCTGAAGCTCTGGGAAGTTGCAGCCAGCCAGAGCAGGCAATGCTGAGGAAGGTGGACCAATGGTCTGATTCAGTATAAGGCAGTTTCCTACATACCTACTTTGCATCGTTCTTGAAGCACAAATATTATGGAAGTGAAAGAAAAAGAATTGTGGAACATAGAACATTTTTTATGTCAGTTTCTGATTCTTTGTCCATCAGTGAGCATTGTTTATTCTGACTGGCAATGGCTCCAAGTCTCCAGCAGAAAGTCTGCTTTACTTCTGAACAGGTTTTGCCATTAGGAGGTCTCTCCATGCTGTTTCTCTGTGATTTCCACCTGTTGGCTCTGGTCCTGTCTTCTGGAGCAATGGTTAACAGTTCTGCTTCATCATCTGTATGAGTCTTTCAGATCTTTGAAGTCTGCTATTATGCCTCTCCATAGGGTTGTCTCTAACTAAATTCTACTCAAAGTAGACCCAATGAAATTAAGGTGTCTAAGTCCATTATTTCCAATGGATCTGCTCTGAGTAGGACTGGCATTGGATAACAAACATCTGGTTTTCTTCAAAACATGTAGCCGGACCCATTAACAGTGATCCCTGGTGTGGGAAAGGAGGTATCAATATGTAGAAATGACATTTTCTATCCACAAAATTCCTCTACCAATGCATCTGTCCATTGATGATAAACTGATCTTGTTTAATTCTATTTATGAATGGCTTCTTATGAAACATTTCTAAGTGATCAGCAATAATCACATCAACATTAAAAAATATTATATATTAAAACTCAAATCCTGTGCTGAGATTTAAAAACCCTTCAATTAAAGACTCTCCTCCCTGAAAGAGAGGGGAGTGGTTGTGGGCGGAAGCCTGAACACCGCCCCTAGCAGGGGGCATAGCCCCCTGCCTCCAGCTCACCTGGCTGGTGCTCATGCCCCTCCGGTGGCCGTCCAACCAGGTGCCGTGGGGGGGCGTGTCCAGCAGCCTTGATGCTGCAGCGTCAGCCTCTCCCTGGCCTCATTTCTCTTCGTCGTCCTGTGCGAGTCAGGAGTCATCGTAGGGAAGAGCTCAGCCACGAGGTTTGGAGTTGGGGGGGGGTGTTTGTGTGTGTGGAGGCTGTCTGGTTCCTGGCTTGCCTTTTTAAATTTAGGAGGCTTGCGTGCGCTCATTGCTTTACTGCTTTTAAAAACCTACGCACCCAAGTTTGCCTTGCTGTCTTGCTGTGTCCTCTTTTCTGTGTAAAAACCTACATTTAACCTTTTATTTCCCCCCACTCCTGGTGCTGGATTTGTTTGGGTGTTTTTAAGTGCGAATTACCTTTCTTAAGCTGCAGCTTGTTCCTTTGCCCAGCACATGGTCACTCCACCACCAGCGAGGACTGAGTGTGAATGCCATCTTACTATCTCCCTTGTCTCCTCACTTTCCTTCCCTGGCCTCTGCCTTGGTGGCTGTGCGTTTTATTTTATTTTGGCCAGTGTGCATGTATGTTTTTTCCCCTCTATTGCCCTTGCCCGTCCGATTGCCTGGCTTGTCTGGGTGACTGAGTGGGTTCGCCTTTGGGTTTGCCTTACATTTTAATTTGTTGGCCAGGGTGCTTGTACGTTTTCCCCCCTCCCTTGCCCTTGACTGTTCCTCTCTAATTTTAAGTCGTGTGTGTGTGTGCTGGCAGCATGTGTTTGTGCCTGCCGTTTGTTGATTTATTACTCTTTTAGTGTGGGTTTGATTTACCCTGCCATCCATTGGGACCACTTAAATCGGGAGCCCCCTCTGAAATTTTAAATGATGCTGGGGCTTAGAATAGACTGTGCATTTAAACCTCACCCCTCTTACTTTATCTAAGCCACCCCCCCTTTTCGCTTGGTGTTTGGGGGAAGAAATAAGGCAGGGCTTGGGGGGGGGGACAATTCAGGGTTTCTGACCAGGGAACCATTCCTCAGCATTGTACATTTATATGTTTAGAACCTTTGAAGGTGTACCTTTGCCTGGTTCTTGTCATTGGCTTCACTTGCCAGTACAGGGTCCCTAAAGAAAACCGCTTTTAAACAAAACAAAACAAAACAGGTTGCGGTTTATATTTCCACTTCATTTTGGCTCACTGTAAAGGACAGCTATTTTCCTTTTCTTCTAAACTTTTCCTTGCCCGGCATGTTCATTTTACCCCCTCCTCCCCCCCAACTCCCCCCCAGGCTTTTCTTCTCCTCCCTTCACCCCTCCTCCCTCCCAGCACCCCCCACCCATTCAGAGTTCCCTTTGCTTCTGGCCTGAGTCATCACAGTTACCAGACAGGTTTTTCAACTTGCTTGCCTGCAGGCTTGATTGCTCTCTGAGTGACCAGCAGTTTGTTAGGCATTGTCTTTAAGCACCTGGCAGTTCAGCAGCTCTAGTTGCATTGTCAGTTTAACTAACCAGCAGTTTGACCATTTGCAGTCTTTTGTCTGTTTAAGCACTCTCATGGAGCTGACCTTGTGGGCAAAGATTTACTTTTCTTTGTTTGGCAAAGTTTCCTTTGTTTGGTAGACGTTTTCCCAGTAGTGAAATATTCCCCTTAAGAGCAACCTCACCCCTCCCTTTCAGAGGGCCATTGGTGTGGGCCTGGAATCTTGTTGATTTCCTTTTCTCTTAATTTGGCTGCAGCTTCTGGGCATTTCCTAGTAAGCAGTTATTTTCAATTCTGATTACTTGGTGTTGCTATGCACCTAGATTTGCCTATCATTTAAAAGGGGCAACATTTAATTGTAGGCAATTATCTTCCAATTCTGTCTGACTGCAGTTGAGGTTTCTTTGTGTATGGGTCTGTTCCTTGGAGCCAGGTGCTAACAACTAGCTGAGCGCTGCTGCTTGAACTCTTGCTGGGTTGTGATTTAATAAATATAAATAAATACAAGCGGTATTCCTGCATTGCAGAGGATTGAATGAGATTTTATTGATTGATTGATTTAAAAGGCTCACTGTTCTGCCGAAATGCTGGTAGAAGGACCATCTCCTTAAGTGTATTTTTCCTACATTTTCATTTGATAGCAGTTCCTGTGTCTGTTGTTCTCTGATTGTTCTATGGTACCATCCCTCTAAATCACTAGGAGTTTTACCTGAGGAAGCAGCTCTATATAATTGATTGTGTGCATCTGCCTGAATTGTATATTGACTAACAGATACATAAATTAATAAGGAAGTACGTTCTGAGCATACTATTGCATGGAATTTGCACAGTGTATAGCCAAGCGTTAATAATCCTCAAGGAAACATTATATAGCCAAGCATTAATAATCAACTCAAGGAAACATTGTTTTTGGCAGCATTTTCCTTCTGCTGGGCCTCCAGCATTACCTTTTGTTTTGCAAAGTGTTAGTTAAAGGACATTTCCCTGAGAGCGATTTTCTTTGATTCCATTTGATTCCAGTATGGGGGCTGCGTTGCTCTGCTGTTCCTATTGTTTCATCACTACATGCTTGTGAGTTGCTCCTCAGGAGGCAGGTCTATCCACCTGACCCATTTGTTTGGTGTCAAATAAATTTATAGACATATACAAACAGAACAGTCAAGTGATGAATAATTATTTCATATCATCGTCACTTACGGTAGACAATTGATAGTATCAGTAATTAATTCTACTTACAGTGGTAATTGATTGAACAAATAATTGGATTTGATTCTAGTAAATAACAATAATAAAAAATAATAAGAACAATAAATAAATTAATAATAGATAAATAATAATAGAATGATAATAATAATATTAAAATAAAACATTAAAATAAAGAATATTAATAATAATATATAATAAAAAATAAATAAAGAGAATAAGTGGAATGGCATCACATACCAAGATTAAATTGATTAATTAATTAAGTAAATCTAAAGATAAATATATAAATCGACAAATAAAACTAATAAAAATAAAAATAAAATTAATAATAAATAATTGACATATATTTCGGAACCCTCAGTTGCTTAGATCATGGTGACAATAATGCCAAGGTTGCAGGTTCGATCCCTGTATGGAAAACTGCATATTCCTGCATTCCAAGGGGTTGGACTAAATGACCCATGGGGTCCCACACAATTCTAGAGAGCCTGGATAGCTCAACTGGTTAGAGCATGGGGCTGATAATGCTTGGGAATCATTGTTTATTATAAGTAAAACAAACATTAATTAGTATATTTGTTCCAGAATCAATAACATGTCCCTGTGCAACTGCTTGTAAGTGGTAGCTCGTGTTTGTGGCAGTAGCTTTAGCATGTTATCCATGGCGCCTAAGAGGAAGCGCTCTGCAACGGAATCAGCTCACACCTCAGGCTGCATGGGTGCCAATTGCCGTAATTCATCGGGGGTGCCACATGGACGGGATAATAACCTATTTCACACTGCCTAAATGCATTTAGATCGTTCATTGATGATTATGGGCAGCTTTTTTCCAATCAATCCCCTAACCCCATGCCCTCCACTGCTACCCCTGATATGCTCTTGGACAGTAACTGCAGCAGTGCAAACTAGGTCTCGGGCTCACTTGGCATCATCTGGTCCTCAGAACTGCATTGGGTCGCCTGCGAAGAGGCCGCCGGCCTGTGTCAATAACCCTGTTGTGTCCAGTTCTTCTAGTCCTTCGCAGAATAAGCAGCCCTGGGTCCAGCTTCCAGAATTGGGCACCTCGTCAGCCGGTGAGGAGGAACAGCAGCTGGAGGGGGAACTTCAGACAGCTGAGGGGGACAAACTGTCAGGCAAAAGACGCACCAAGAAGAACCACGTTTGTAAGAAGAGCAAGTTGAAAACGGGCAACACGGAAGAAGAGTCAGAACAGCCTATGTGCCTTATGGGGGGCCGCCACCGTTAGCTATGATAAAAGTTCTGAAGGAAGGCTTCCAGGATCCCGCTAGCACGCTGGGATCAATTTGAAAAGGGCATCTGGTCGGTGGCGGTCATCCCGTATGTTGAGAAGAAACCATTAGATTCTCATCGCATGGGTAAGCCGGACTTAAGAAGGGAGCCAAAGCGCAAGGAGCCAAAGCGCAAGGGGTCATGCCAAGGCAGTCTGGTAAGTATCCGCACGAATGCGAGAGGTGTGCAGGGGTACACCCAGCTGCAGCGTGTTACAAAGAGAAGCAGCCCTTTCGGGGAGGTCGGGGGTTCCACCATTCTAGCTCCAGAGGAGCCCCCGCAGCAGGGAACAGACGATAGGGACCCTCCGGGTCTAGCATTTTTACTGATCCAGCTCCCTCCTCTCCGCAACCTCTTGTCTAGCTATCCAGATGGAAGCGCAGCATCCTTTCGTTGGAAGGGTTTTGTCGGAGGGTTTCAGAATACCAGTAACCGACTCTTTAATTGCAAAGGATTTCCCCTAACCAGATGTCAGTAAGGGAAAGGCTTGAGGTTGCAGAAAAGGAAAATAGCTAAGGAAGTGGCCGCAGGGAGGGTGGCTGGTCCATTCGTACACCCCCCTATCCCAAACCTGCATATCTCGCCCCTTGGTATTGTACCCAAAAAGACCCATGGTGAGTTTAGATTAATCCACAACCTAAGGGTCTCGCTCTCAGATGTCTCGCTTCCGGTGGCTAGCACCTGGAGCTCATGGGCTTCAGGTCAGGGATATTGGGGCTTTTGCCTAGCGTGCCACCCACCACGGATTACATTCTGCAATACCTTTCCCATCTTGACGATTTGGGACGGGACCCCAAAACTTTAAAGATACACGTAGCCGCCATCAGCTTCTTTGCTAAAGCCATGTTTTCCTCTGACCTGTGCAGTGACTTCCTGATCCGCAGAGCTATTGAGGTTTGGGGCAGGCTACAACCCCCCTAGAGCTGTAAGCCAATTTCTTACAGGCTGCTATCTCAGATACGCACAAAGCTTAGGTCAATCTGCTGGGCCAAGTTCGAGGCCCGCCTCTTTTCCGCAGCATATGCGATCGCCTTCTTTGGCGCCTTGAGGGTTGGTGAAGTGGTAGCCGAGGTTAACGCAAGTGGGAGGAACTGCAGTTGACCGAAGCTAGCATGACTGTGCGCATACGTCAATCCCAAACGGACCAGGCAGGTAGGGGTTCCCTCGTAAAACTTACAGCTTCAGCGCAGTGGGGCCCATGCCCAGTCAAAGACACTAGATGGTAACTTTACCTCAGACTGCCCGGTCCTGGCCCGGTCCTGGTTCACGAGGATGGGTCACCTTTGTTGAGACACCAATTCACAAGGGCACTCCGCAAAGTTATTGATGCCTGTGGTTCATCTTCCCAGGATTATGCAGCACACTCATTTAGGATTGGCGCCGCCTCAACAGCTGCACGCTTGGGCCTGCCAGTGGATAAGATTAAGGAAATGGGCCGGTGGAATCCGACGCTTATAAAGGCTACATTCGTTGGAATGCGCCCTGCTCCTTTACCTCTACTTATCCGTAATTTTCTTTTCTTTTTCTTCTCTCTCCTTTATTTTCAGCCGTTCTCAGAAGTGTCTGGATTTGTGGCCATGGTATAGTCCATTGGCCCACGTACGGTCAGTTAGCTGTGGCCTCACCCCTAACCTCGGATTGCTACCTGGAGTGCGAGTTTCCTGGTTTTTGTGATGAGGCATTGCTTATGCCATTGCTGAGAGGGAGAGTTGCCACGTTTGGCCCTCCTGACAGCCACCTGGAGTGCGAGTTTCCTGGTTTTCGTGACGAGGCATTGCTTATGCCATTGCTGAGAGGGAGAGTTGCCACGTTTGGCCCTCCTGGCAGCCACCTGGAGTGCGAGTTTCCTGGTTTTCGTGACGAGGCATTGCTTATGCCATTGCTGAGAGGGAGAGTTGCCACGTTTGGCCCTCCTGACAGCCACCTGGAGTGCGAGTTTCCTGGTTTTCGTGACGAGGCATTGCTTATGCCATTGCTGAGAGGGAGAGTTGCCACGTTTGGCCCTCCTGGCAGCCACCTGGAGTGCGAGTTTCCTGGTTTTCGTGACGAGGCATTGCTTATGCCATTGTTGAGAGGGAGAGTTGCCGCGTTTGGCCCTCCTGACATCCTTATCAGCAGAAGAAGTGTGGACTTGTCGTGGCACATAAAGAGAGATTTGGATGAGGTGGCTGCCTTGTGTCCCGGAACAACGGTGTTCTGGTCCTCCTTCCTGAAGAGAATTGTGTGACGCAGTGTGCAGAACTGTATGGCCATTGAAAAATCCAGGAAACTCTTAAATCGTGCAATAGCCCGTTGGGTGCACTTTTTGTATGGCCGAGTCATTTATCATGACCGTATCCGGATTGGCGACCAAGCTTTATACCGGAATAACGGTGTCCACCTATCGGATCTGGGGAACGACAGTTGGTTAGCTAGTGTCAGCAAATGAATCTGGGATTGGTTACAGCTTTGAGGGTATTGGCGGCGAGCCTTTCGGCTCGGGTGGCGGTTAGGCATTGGAATAATGTGCTGTGGTGTGTCGAAGTGCTAGGTGTGGCCATCGCCTATGCCTTCAATGTTTAGGGGTATTCCGTTAAAGGAATCTGGCGGTCGTGTATTCTGTCCGATGCCTGCTTGGCGGGAGGCCATGGCACGACCCTCGGTGACAGCAGGGGTGAGCCTATAGTTGGATTAGCATCAACAGGTGATGAACCCCTGGTGAATAAACCCACTTGTTTCGCGATCCAATGCCTAAGCCAATACCTTTTCATTGCTGTAATCAATAAAGTTGTGGCCTTTTCTAGCCCATTAACCTTATATCACATGTCCCTGTGTCTTCTTTTCACGTCGCGGTGGTCGGGTCCTCGAACCACAAAAGGCTTGTTGCCAATGCAGGTTCTTCAGTAAGCACCAAAAAAAATAGAGATGGTGCCTGTCTGATATAATGGGAACATAATGGAGAGGGAAAGAGAGAGAGAAGTTCCAAAGGAAAGGTGCTGTCACCCTAAAGGCCCAATTCCTGCATCATACAGAATGAAGCTCCTGATGAGATGATATCTGTAGGAGGCCCTCTCCTGCAGAGAGCAGTGACTGGATGAATACATAATTAGTGAGATTCTCTTTGAGCCATCCTGGCCCCATGCTGTATGGGGCTTTGGACACCAGTAGTAGCATGATGAACCTAGTCTGGTACCTAATTGGCAGCCGCTATAAGAACTTGTATGTACCATTGTAGCAATATTGCTTTCTGCAGGGCTTTGATGGTGAACATGTTCCCTTGCACGTTGTTAAAAACATAACACAGATGCCTTTCAAACTTCAAAGCATTTTCGTCTTTAAAATAACAGCAATTGTTAGTCATTTAGTGTACAGTGGTACCTCGGGTTACATATGCTTCAGGTTACATACGCTTCAGGTTACAGACTCCCTTACCCCAGAAATATTACCTCAGGTTAAGAACGTTGCTTCAGGATGAGAACAGAAATTGTGCGGCAGCACCACGGTGGCAGCAGGAGGCCCCATTAGCTAAAGTGGTGCTTCAGGTTAAGAACAGTTTCAGGTTAAGAATGGACTTCCAGAACGAATTAAGTACTTAACCCGCGGTACCACTGTAATTACATTTTAATGAAGTGAGGTTCATTCTGGACACTGAAATGCAGTGTATCCACTGGAGATGAGTGAACTCTCCAACAGTTGCCTTGGATCTGTGTGTGTGTGTGTGTGTGTGTGTGTGTGTGTGTTTGGTCGCTCATAACTCCTGAAATTAGTAAAAGTTAGAATTAATTGCAAATCAGCAATGGTCTTAAAATGCTGTTAATTTATGCTTTGTACATGTTTCTAGTGGTGGGGACTGGCAAATGATTTGATAAGTGCACTGTTTGATGGTTTTAAAATAACTCTGATAACTGTTGGTATGCTTGAAAGCTGCTTTTGAAATGCAGAACTGGCAGGAGTTTGCAACAAGAAGGAAGCAGGAGGCCTGGATAATTGTAGATGGGTCACGGAATACTAGAAAGGAATGGGTTAAAACTGTCAGTGTGTTGTGATCCACTTTGGCTGATCTGTTCTAAATCTCTTTGCTAACCCTTTTGTTACTTCTTTTACAAGAATGCTATTGTTGGCTGTTTGCAGTATGGTAGCGCTGCAGAGAGCTTGCTGGGGAGACCATGCATTAAAAAGGGACTCAAAAATAACTTAAACAAGGTTTTAATTACAAAAACAAAAACTCCATTTACACTAAATACATCAACAACAAACCAGACCCAACCACCAACCCATCCCCCAGGGTAATGGGAGAGCTAGGTGCTGCTCCTTATATACTACACCCAATTGCTGACACACCTTAATCAGTACAACTCAGCAGCACCTGCTATGTTTCACAGCTGTAAAGCTGGGTCTCTTATTTTGCTCTGGCCCCTTAAAGATATACACATCAGGTGGAACAATGATGAACCTTTACATTTAAAGAAACCATTCAACATTTCCCCTGCGGTTCATCATTGTGGAACAAAAACATAAAGCATACTTTGTACATGTTTTTCATGTGTAACCTTTGGAAGTGCTTTAGTAAAAATGTCTGCAATTTGATTGTCACCTAGAACATATTTAAATACAATCATTTCGTCAGCAATTAGTTTCTTTACAAACTGTAAACGTAATCTTAAGACTCTAGTGCGCTGCGTATTGGTTTCTGAACATAGGATAGCAAGTCCACTCTGGGAATAACAGAATGTCCATGCTGTGATGCATCTTTTAACAAAAGCTTAACTGTTTCATATTTTACACTTGGTGAATAACACAAATCATAATCTTCGCCTGGAATTTGTTGAAAACTCCTAGCAACTAATCTTGCTTTGTACCTTACAACTTCATTTTTGTCATTCATTTTAACTCTCACAGAGAGCCAGTGTGGTGTAGTGGTTAAGAGCGGTAGTCTTGCAATCTAGTGAACTGGGTTCGATTCCCCGCTCCTCCACCTGCAGCTGCTGGGTGACCTTGGGCCAGTCACACTTCTCTGAAGTCTCTCAGCCCCACTCACCTCACAGAGTGTTTGTTGTGGGGGAGGAAGGGAAAGGAGAATGTTAGCCGCTTTGAGACTCCTTTGGGTAGTGATAAAGCGGGATATCAAATCCAAACTCCTCCTCCTCCTCCTCCTCCTCCTCCTCCTCCTCCTCCTCCTCCTCCTCCATAAACCCATTTTGAATCAATAAGTCTCATATCTGGGGTTTGTGGTACAAGAGACCAAGTGTTATGCTCTTTTAAAGAAGCTATCTCAGAGTTCATAGCTTTATATCAATTTTCAGCTTGGTGCTTAGGTAAATTCTGAACATCATTGTAGCTTTTTGGCTCAAAAACTGCCTTATTGGCATACACAGTATTAAAATGTTCATCTGCAAAACATTGTGGCTTCTGCCTCTTTCTATCTGAACGTCTCAGTCCGGAAGGAGAGTCAGACTCCTCAGACTTAATGGGACTAAGTAAATTACTAGTTTCAGGTTGTAAATCATCATTGTCAGGCTGAAGAGATGCCTGTGGGCTAAGCTCACGGTCAGAAAACTCAAGAGAATCTAACCTCCCCTCAGGTGCCTGTGACTTTAAATCATCAAACAAATTATCAGATTCAACAGGCTTTTTGTCTTTTTCCATTAATTCAGGAGCACCATTTCCTGCTGCTGCTTCTTCTTCCTCTTCTTCCTCAGTATTATTTATACCATTAGTATCTTGGAAAACAGCAACTCCATTCCAATTTACAGTTTGTATCATGCTTCTGGTAATATGAAATTTGCCAGTTGCTGGTATGTAAATTCTGTACACCCCCTGCTGGTAGCCCATTAATTTTCCCTGAACACTACGCTCACCAAATTTCTGCTTAGCGGGATAATGCATAATTACATCTGAACCCCAAATACGTAGGTATTTCAGATTAGGGCGTTTTTTAAACAGCTTCTCATAGGGGGTGACATCTAAACCAGAATGATAACTGGGATTTCTAACAAAGCAAAACGCATTAAGCGCTTCAGCCCAAAAATCTTTGGGCAGATTAGCATCGTGCAGATAAGTTTTAACCCCTGCCTGTAGGTCACGCTGCACAACTTCCACAAGCCCATTTTGCCAGGGACTTCGGGGGCAAGATAACTCATGAGTAGTCCCCTGCACTTCCAGGAATTTCTCAAAATCCTCAGAAACAAATTCCCCGCCCCGGTCAGAAAACAGGTTCTTAATTGGTTTGTTAAAGTGCGTTTTTACTCAGTTGCAAAAAACTTTGTACTTCTCAAATGCTTGGGACTTCTCAGCTATTGCATAAGTCCAACAGTATCTACTATACTGGTCTGTCAGGGTAAGCCAGTACTTAGAACCTCCTAATGATGGTGGGAGTGGCCCAACTAAGTCACAATGTACACGCTCAAATGGCTCAGTTACTTTCCTATCTGAGCACCTACCCTTGCGTGCAATCTTAATCTTATTCTTGCAACAAGATAGACATTGCATAAAGAATTTACATGGTTTTAAGTTGAGGCCATTAACAATATTCTTTGTCTTAATTACATCAGCAAAATTCAGGTGTCCTAGAATTCTGTGCGTCTCACTTCCGGAGGCGGCGCAAAACGGCAATGGCGGTCCTCTTTACTCTGTGAAGAGGGGCTCCGCGAAAAAGGGTCGTCCGCTGTGGCAAAGCGGAGACCCACTAAGAAAAACCACAGGCAGAGCGAGCCTGTGGCCGTGGGACTCGGCGGGCGCCAAAAGCCCCCCCAGAAACGAAGAAGGAACCTCGTAAGGGGCTCCGGAACGTGAAAGGGGGAGCGGCGCTGTGAGTTCATCGCTCTTTTCGTGGATGCAAAGCCGCGCTGCTGCTGCCGATGAGCGCTGACCTTTCTTCTTGAAAACACTGAATTTGACAGCTACATACCCGTGAGTAAGGGGTACTAAATTTTGGACTAATTTTGGACTAAATTTGAGGATTTTGACTGAAAACGGGAGGCGAGTAACAAGAAGTCCGTCTTCCGATCCTGCTAACTAGATCAAAGCAAGGGCTCTGAAGAGCGCTGTAGCGTTCAAAAAGGATTGTAAAAGCAGAACAAAGACGCATTGATAGACTCTGTTTTTAGAAGTCAAAAGGGAAATCTTTGTTAAACCTGTGGATTCTATTTTCGGAACTTTCTTCCTATCTTTGAGTTATACGGAGTTAAAAGGGACAACCTAGTCGTCGGGCTGCCAGAGCGCAATAGAGAACTGTCAAACTGCTGATACTGTTGCTGAAGTTTAAACTGTTACATAGACTGAGATACTAACGTTTAAACATTGTTGCTGGGACCATTCTTGACACCTTGTGGCTTTTATTCAAGAAATAGAAAGCCTTGGGAACCTTCCTTTTGTACTCTGGAATTACAAAGACTTAATACGGGGAATATAGGAACTTTAGAAGAAGAAGAAGAAGAGTTTGGATTTGATATCCCGCCTTTCACTCCCTTTAAGGAGTCTCAAAGCGGCTAACATTCTCCTTTCCCTTCCTCCCCCACAACAAACACTCTGTGAGGTGAGTGGGGCTGAGAGACTTCACAGAAGTGTGACTGGCCCAAGGTCACCCAGCAGCTGCATGTGGAGGAGCGGAGACGCGAACCCGGTTCCCCAGATTAGGAGACTACCGCTCTTAACCACTACACCACACTGGCTCCCTTTCCAATTTATAAATCTAAAGAATTCAAAAATAAGGCATTCAATATTTTGAAAAAAGTACAGATTTACAAAATATGTATATTCTGTCATGAAAACTTCACACCAACATTATACACTTTGAAAAAAATACAAACAGGATATATTACAAATTTATGTAGCAATAACTTAGGTCATAACATGCAATAGAAAGTACATTAATCAAGGTACACAAGCTTTTAGAGTTTTGAAACTGAAGGGCTTATTTTTGCAAACACATCTGTATGCAAGTCAAACGTGGCACTTGAGAAGTTCTGATAGCATTTCCTATCGCGAGTTAAATTGTACATGATGATTATGAGGATGTCGGTTAATGAAGCAGTTATCTCTTATGAATCATTCCAACTTTGTTCAACAATAGCCGAAACTCTTTTTTCATATTCACGCTTGTTTTCCTGATAAATGGCGGAAAAGAGTTCTCTCCTTCCTTGAAACTTTGAAATACCCCCCCTAGAGGATTGTGGAGACATAGTGGCCTGGGAACTGTACTTTATTGAGACTTCTTGTGGTTTAATTGTTTATATTTTGGACTTGTCTCTCTTATGGAATAAAAGACAATTTGACCTTGAACTGAGGCAGGTGTGGAATGAGCGGCTCAGGGAAAACAAGAGCAGCCAAAGCTAAAGAAAAAGAAAAAGAAAAGAAATCTGTGCAACTTGTTCAAACAACTTTAACTCATCAACGCAGATCATCTGTCCCAACTGTGCTAATAGCACAGGAGGTGGAAACTGAGCAGCCTGTTACAGAAGATATGGCAACTGGAGGATCTGAAACAATCCTGAAACAAATTTTGGAGCAACTGGCAATTTTAAACCAAAAGGTGGACAATCAATCATTAAAAATTGACCAAGCTACATCCTCTATTAGTAAATTATCTGATCAGGTTTCCCAGCATACTCAGGCAATAGAGAATTTGCAAGGAGCTACGGCTGAAAATTATAAACTAGCTGTGGAAGCCAATCAAAAAGCAGAACAGGCAAACAAAAAAGTTGATGAGATTAAGGGGGAAGTAAGGCCTCTGAAAAGACAGGTAGGGGAACAACAAGCCTACCTGTCACTGGTTGAACTGAAAAGTAAGGAAAATAATCTCAGGTTAAGGGCCATCCCAGAATTGGAGGTAGGTAATTTAGAGGGATTTCTGACACTTTTATTTTCCAAATTCTGGGGAATTGAGGAAGACAAAGATTTCAAAATCGTGACGGCCTTTAGACTGGGAAGATCGGTAAAGAAAGATAAGGCCAGAGACTGTTTGGTTATTTTGAGATCAAGAGAGGAAAGAGATAAGATATTAGGCCTACATTTTAAAAAATCTTTGGAGATAGAAGGTAAAAAGGCTGAAATCTACAGAGATATACCCAAACATCTATTGGATCTTAGGACCACTTACACAGACCTGACCAAATTGTTAAGACACAACGCAATTCCTTATAAGTGGGAGTTTCCACAAGGACTATCATTTACCTATAAAGGAAGGAAGGTAAGAATCAAAACACCTGAGGATCAACAGAAGTTCCTACACGACCACGAGGAGGACCTACAAAAAGGAGCTGCAGCTTCTTGGCCACCACCACCATCGGGACCACCACCAAAACCTACACCGTCTGGATCTGGACCAGCACCACCACCTCCGGGATCGGAGGAAAACCTAGACACCCCATTGTAGGACCCACCAACTAAACCAGGATGTCTCTGCAGCTTCTCAGCTGGAATATAAATGGCGGAAACTCTCCGGAAAAAAGAAAAAAAGTATTTCATATTTTGAAAAAAGAACAATTGGACATTATTTGCTTACAAGAAACACATGTGACAAGGCTCCACAGAAAAGTGTTAATTTATAAAAGATTAGGCCAAGAATTTATTTCTTCGGACAAAGTTAAGAAAAGAGGAGTGGTGATATATGCAAAGGAGAGCCTGTCACCGAAATTCTTATTTAAAGATGAACATGGCAGAATTTTGGTGATTGAAATTCAGACACAAGGAGAAAATTTTTTGATATTAGGAATATATGCTCCAAATGAAGGAAAATCGGAATTCTTTAGGAAGCTGCACGAGATTATGCTGGACTATTTAGACTATAACAACATCATTATGTTGGGTGATATGAATGGGGTCGTATCTGTAAACATGGATAAGTCGCAAAGTGCTAACATAACGAAAGATGGCAGACTACCTAAAACTTTTTTTGAAATGACTGACAACATGGACTTAATTGACATATGGAGGGTTAAGAACCCCCTAGGAAAAGAAGGAACTTTCTTTTCTGAAGCTCATATGACATGGACACGAATCGACCAAATATGGATAACTAGAGGACTGGCACCTAAGACTAGAAAAGTGGAAATCTGCCCAAAAACCTGCTCCGACCATAACGCATTGAAAGTGGAACTGAGATTAAACATAACCGGATCCTATAGATGGAAAATGAATGACACCCTATTAAGGGATCAGGAGATTGTTAAGAAGGCCCAAAAAATTTTAAAGGACTATTTTGAGATAAATTTAAACACCATTGTGGAAAAAAGAACAATCTGGGACGCAAGTAAAGCAGTTATGAGAGGGTTTCTTATACAACAAAATACGATCAAGAAAAAGTTCTGGAATGAAAAGAAGGAGAAGATATTGGAGAAAATAAGAGAAGGAGAGAAAAAATTAAGATCTAGGCCCAAGTCGAAGGAAGTGCTGAGAGAAGTGAAATTTTTCCAGGCACAATATTCGAAATTGATAAATCAAGAGGTGGAATGGAAAATTAAACAAATGAAACAAAGATCCTTTGAATCAGCAAACAAGTGTGGGAAACTGCTAGCATGGCAGTTGAAAAAGAGACAAAAACTTAATATAGTTACAAATCTAGAGATTGAAGGGAGAATGATTCAGAAACCCGAGGAAATTAGAAAGTGTTTCCAGAGATATTTCAAAGAACTTTATTCACAAGGGCCACAGAAAGACTTTGAGGTGGATCAATTCCTTAAAACTAATGGATTACAAAAAATAACCCAGGAAATGAGAACTACCCTGAATAGTAATATTACTCCGCAAGAAATTGCAAGTGCCATTCAGAACCTTCAATTAGGCAAATCTCCAGGCCCTGATGGACTTACCTCCAAATACTATAAGGTTTTGAGGGACTATTTGATACAACCTCTGTTGGAGGTCTGCAATCAGATTATGGAGGGGAGGAAGGCACCGGAGACGTGGAAAGAAGCTTTCATCACATTGATACCCAAACAAGAATCTGAAAAGACCCAGCTTAAGAACTACCGCCCCATCTCACTCCAAAACGTGGATTACAAAATTTTTGCGGATATTTTGGCAAGTAGGTTCAAAAAAGTAGTCAATGAAGTGATCCATAAGGACCAGGCTGGCTTTCTCCCCGGTAGGCATTTGTTTGATAATACAAGAAACATTATTGACATTTTGGAACTTCTACAAACAAATCTTAATACTAGAGCGGTTTTAATTTTTATTGATGCGGAGAAAGCCTTTGACAACATTTCTTGGATGTTCATGAAGAAAAATTTGGAAGGGATGGGAGTGGGGCGGGGGTTTGAAAATGGAATAGAGGCAATTTACTCAGAACAAAAAGCTAAGCTGATAGTAAACAATGTGGTGACAGAGGGGTTTAAAATTGAAAAAGGGACACGACAGGGGTGCCCCCTATCCCCCCTATTGTTCATTTCAGTTCTGGAGGTGCTATTGAACATGATTAGAAAGGACCGGTCTGTACAAGGAATTGAGGTCGGAGTGAAACAATACAAACTGAAAGCTTTTGCAGATGACTTGGTATTAACATTACAGGAGCCAGTCTCTAGTACTAAAAGAGTGCTAGAATTAATTTCTGACTTTGGTCGGGTGGCGGGATTTAAGCTGAATAAGCAAAAGACTAAGGTTTTAGCAAAAAAATTGACAACTACAGAAACAGATGAGTTCCTGAAAGAAACAGAATTAAATGTGGTTAAAAAAGTAAAATACCTAGGGGTGTATCTGACCTCCAAAAATTTGAATTTGTTTAAAGATAATTATGAGAAATGTTGGTCAGAAATCAAAAGAGATTTGGAAATATGGTCAAGATTGAAACTTTCCTTGTTGGGCCGAATAGCAGCTATAAAGATGAATGTATTGCCGAAAATGTTATTTCTGTTCCAGGCCCTACAGATCGTGGACAAAGTGGAATGTTTTGGAAAGTGGCAGAAGGATATTTCTAAGTTTGTTTGGCAGGGCAAAAAGCCCCGAATAAAGTTTAAAATACTAACTGACGCGAAAGAAAGAGGGGGATTTGCCCTGGTTACAGATAGGTAGCCGTGTTGGTCTGCCATGGTCAAAACAAAATAAAAAAATTCCTTCCAGTAGCACCTTAAAGACCAACTGAGTTAGTTCTAGGTATGAGCTTTCGTGTGCATGCACACTTCTTCAGAAGGTATCTGAAGAAGTGTGCATGCACACGAAAGCTCATACCTAGAACTAACTCAGTTGGTCTTTAAGGTGCTACTGGAGGGGATTTGCCCTGCCAGACTTGAGGTTATATTATGAATCTGCAGCCTTCTGCTGGTTGAAAGATTGGATTTTATTGGAAAACACTGATGTCCTAGATCTGGAAGGGTTTGATAATGCTTTTGGGTGGCATGCATATTTGTGGTATGACAAGGTTAAAGTTCACAAATTGTTTAAAAACCATATTGTCAGAAGAGCAATTTTGATGGTCTGGACAAAATATAAGGACTTATTGGAGAGTAAGACTCCGAGGTGGCTCTCACCGGTGGAGGCCAAGGCACGTAAGAGACTTAACATGGAAGCCTACTGGCCTAAATATTGGGAAATAATTGAAAAAATTGGAGACAATTGGAGGTTGCTGAGCTTGGAAAAATTAAAAAACAAGGTGCGAGATTGGTTGCACTATGCTCAAATTCAGGAGGTTTTTAAAGTGGATAAAAAGGTTGGATTCCAGGTGGAAAAATCGAAATTAGAGACAGAACTGTTAGAGCCAAAAAATAAACTACTTTCGAGAATGTACAACTTGCTGCTTAAATGGAATACACAGGACGAGACAGTCAAATCCGCCATGATAAAATGGGCGCAGGACTTGGGGCACAACATTATGTTTGAAGACTGGGAAAGGTTATGGAACACCGGGATGAAATTTACGGCATGTAGTGCCTTGAAGGAAAATATTATGAAAATGATATACCGGTGGTACATGACCCCAGTCAAACTTGCTAAGATATATCACCTGTCTGACAACAAATGTTGGAAATGTAAAGAGGCGGAAGGGACATTCTTTCACCTCTGGTGGACTTGCCCGAAAGTGAAGGCCTTTTGGGAGATGATTCATAATGAACTAAAAAAGGTACTTAGATTTACCTTACCTAAGAAACCGGAGGCCTTTCTTCTGGGCATCGTGGACCAGAGAGTACTTAAGAAAGATAGAACTTTTTTTATGTATGCTACCACAGCAGCAAGGATCTTGATTGCTAAGCATTGGAAGACACAAGATTTACCCACGCTGGAGGAATGGCAGGCGCAGTTGATGGACTACATGGAACTGGCCGAAATGACTGGCAGAATCCGAGACTCGGGAGAAGAAACAATCGAGGAAGACTGGGAAAAATTTAAAGACTATTTGAAAAAACATTATAAGTTGTATGAATGTTAAAAAATGCATTTTTGAGGAAATTCTAGCTTCAGCAATTGTAAACTAATGAAATGAAAATTAAGGTACAAGAAGTCAGAGGTGGAATAATGAAATAACTTTATTATGTTCAAGCTAAAACGTATAAGATGTCGGTTACAACACTTTGGAAATTAGATAACATGATAAAATGAAAGATACAATAAGTTTTGAAATAAGTTAACAAATTGCTGATGTTTTGTATCACAGAGAACGCAGGGTTAGGAAGATGCGGGGAAGTCCATTGGATTTGCTGAAAAAAAGGATTGTGGAAATTTGTAACTTCTCTACTTTATTTTCTATATCTATCTTTTATTCTTTTTTTCTGTATTTCATAAACTTAATAAAAATATTATTAAAAAAAAAATAGAATTCTGTGCGTCTCATGGACACACCCGGAATGAGGCCTTACATTCCTCAACCCCTGGCTTGACTGTGCTGCTCTGCAATTTATAGGCGATTGGGAGTAGGTGCGAAAATACAGTCTATATAAACCATCAGAGTCCCGGGCATACAATAGACGTTTGTTCCCCTCAAAAAACTCACACATTGAATTTAAGAAACGCACACTTATGCCTTGACGAGCAAAACACCTTACTGATAATAAATTGTCCACTGATGGGCAGTATATGCAGTTTGCTATTGTAATGTTTAGAGAGTCAAGTTTAACAGTACCCCTGCCAAGTGACTGCAAGACTTGTGAATTGGCTAAATGTACATTACCAATTTCCTCTTCGAAAGAAATAAACAAGCTTCGATCGTTGCAAATGTGCTGAGATGCTCCTGAGTCCACAATAAAAGACTTCCACTTGGCACCTTTAATTCTTTTACGATCTGTTGTCCAAGCATGAAAAGCTCGCAGCTCGTTTCTGTCTTTACGATACGATGTCGGCTGCTGGGCTGACGACCGTGACTGTCGAACAGAAACAGACTTGGGAGTACTTTGCTTTCTTTTGGATCTGCAGTCCTTTGCAAAATGTCCTTGCTTATTGCAGAACCAACAACGCTTGGCAGCTTTAAATGCAGTTGTATCACCACAAGTTTGCATATGGTGTTCCTCATTCTTTCTGGAAATAGGAGTGCTTATGGCACAAGCCTCCCTCCTATCCAACTCGCCCATTAATCTTGTCGTTACCCCTTCCACAGTTAATTGTGCTGGTGGAACGGCAGATATCTGGCTAGCTATACCATCAAAGTCCTCATTAAGGGAACAAAGAATAATAAAAACATACTGAATATCAGGTATGTCCATGTCTCTTCGAATTAATTCGCCGCATATTGCCTCCAGACATCTCAAGTGTGCTGCCAAATCACCACCAGGCTGCAAATTCGTCTGGTACAACTGCTTGAAAAACGTCAATGCAGACGCTGACTCTTTTCTAACATGTACTGCTGCAAGACTGTCCCACATTTCTTTGGCAGTTTTCTTATTTCTTATATAGACTACTTGCTGGTCGCTGACTGCCAAATTAATTATTGCCCTTGCTTTTGCATCTCTGTGATGGCCTGGGATTCCGATTCAGAGGATGAACCAGAGGAATCCCAGCCTGCACAGGAGTCCCCGCCTCCAGGGCCGGCTGAACTGGGGCAAGGCCTAGATGCTGAAGAGCCTGCACCTGTGACAGAGCATCAGGAGCTGGCCCCAGGTGAAGCCCTTCTGGCCCCAGAGGGGCTTGACGACTCAGTGGCCACAGGTGAGCCTCCTCCAGGGCCCAGTAACCCTTCGGCCTCTCCTGATCTGCAGAGGCTTAGGGCAGAGAGGCGAAGGGAACTGGTTGCCCCCAGGAGGAGTGCTCGCCTTAAGGCCAGAGGAGGCGGGGCTCCTGGGGGCCGGGACCGCCCCCGGCCTTAGAAGAGGATAAAAGCCCAGTCAGCCTGGCCCCAGGTTGCGGGAGCAACGTCGTTGTTGGCTTTGGACCTTCCTGTGTTCCTGATCCCTGCTTGGCCTCCTGTTCCTGACTATCCGGTGTTCCAGTTCCCAGCTCGGCCTCCTGTTCCAGCGTACCTGTTCCCCGCCCGGCTCCCCGTCTTGGACCTCGCCCCTCTTCGTGTGGACTCTGCTTACACCCACGGTACCTTCCCCCGGGACCAGCACAATCTCCTTTCGACCAAGCATTAGTCACAGGGTTAGGAGGATCATCAGTTACATAGGTCCATATGTCTCTAGAGGTCAAAAGCGCCTCCACCCAAAAAGACCATAAACTATAGTTCTCATCTGTCAGCTGTGGGAAGACCAGAGCCTTCTCAGCTTCTGGAACCCGGTCAACCATTCTGGAACTCTTCCAGACCCACAGAACTACGCCAACAGGAGAAGGAGTTTTCAAACCTTTCTCAGAGTCCAAAAATATGCAGTTATCCACTCAGCAGCTGGGCCCATAAGCAAAGATGTTGGCTTTTTGCAGTATGGTAGCGCTGCAGAGAGCTTGCTGGGGAGACCATGCATTAAAAAGGGACTAAAAAATAACTTAAACAAGGTTTTAATTACAAAAACAAAAACTCCTTATACACTAAATACATCAACAACAAACCAGACCCAACCACCAACCCATCCCCCAAGGTAATGGGAGAGCTCCTTATATACTACACCCAATTGCTGACACAGCTCAATCAATACAACTCAGCAGCACCTGCTATGTTTCACAGCTGTAAAGTTGGGTCTCGTTATTTTGCTCTGGCCCTTGCTCTGGCCCCTTAAAGACATACACATCGGGTGGAACAATGATGAACCTTTACATTTAAAGAAACCATTCAACAGCTATAATCTTTTTCTTTCTTTCTTCTGCACATCTGGGGCAGATGTCTTTTGTGGGGGGGGCATAATGTTATGTGTGTGGGCACCCATACAGGGCCACATTAAATCCCTGTAACTAGAGTTCTGCATGCCTGGCAGCAAGGGTGCCAACTTAAATAAAACATTGGGGGGACAGGTAAGACCCACCCTATATAATCAATCACATGATATGGCACATCCACGCCATTTGAAAGGCAAGGCCCATCAACTGGGAGGGGGCACGAAGGGACCTTGGCCCCTAGGGAATGGCTCCTATGCTTTGCATGCAGAAGGTCCCAGGTTCCGTCCCAGGCATCTCCAGGTAGGAACAGGAGAAATCCAGATTGACACCCTGGAGAGCCAGTGGCTGTCATTGTAGACAATACCAAACTTGATGGACCAATGGTTGGACTTAGAATCATAGAATTGAAGAATTGGAAGTGACCACAAGGGTCATACAGTCTAACACCCTTCAATGCAGAAATCTTTTGCCCAATGTGGGGCTCGAAATCACGACTTAAGATATTCTCATGCTCTACCAACTGTGCTTACAGCCAGTGTTTTCTGTGATTCTAGAAGATGGGGAGCTGGGGTGGGAGATGGCTGGGAGCCTTTCTGGCGCTCCAGAGGGGAGTGGTGATGGGTGGGAGGGAATTTTGAATGACCTCTTTTTTTATGTGGACTTTTTGTGCTCTCAAAGTTTGTTATCCACTGTGCCCCAGATGAACTTTCTCACAATGAACTGCATCCACTGCACAGGCTGACAGGAAACAGAGTGCTTATGCCCCACCTTTTTCCACCACGGTACCCGAAGCAGCATGCATATGGGTCCCCTTCAGTCACCCAGACGTGCTTAGATTCAAGCAGCATGATGACCTCCTGTGCCTTCAGACCATCCCCTGGAACTGAGGTACATGACTGATGATGATGTGATGGTCAGAGAGCAGAGTGGGGGGGGGGGGCTGTTGCAGCCTCTCTCACTCAGCCCCCATCCCCGGGCAGTGAAAACAGAATGCACATGGCCAGGCGGCCATTAAGGGTATCCACCCTGGCCTCCTGGACATCTGGCTCGAGTTCACGCCAGCCGCTGCATCTCAAATGGGCCAATCAGTGGCCTCCCGGGGGGGGGGTGCCTCGCTGGCTGAGAGGGCATTGGCTGCATGCGTGCCCTCACAGCTGGTGAGGCATTGAAGCCTGCAGCATTGTCCTGCCTCAGCACAGTCATCAGAGAAGCAAAACCCTCCATTCCCCACCTCCCTTGTTATTAACCTTTCATATTTTTCCAGGTCAATTTCATTGTGTTTTAAAATTTTTTTCTCTTTTTCAGGTTGCTGCTTTAACAATGTTCCATTCCTTTAATTCACTGTTTAACCTTATTTTGCTTCCCAGGTATTGCTATGGTTGCAAATGGTTGCCATATTTGGTGGCGGGAAGGAATTTGCCTGTAGACAAATTGACTGGTCTGGAGGTTTTGCCTTCCCCATAGCAAAATGTCTCAATTCTGGGTAGTTAAGGCATAGGGTGGAATCCTAGTCTTTGAGCATTGGGTTACCCGGTATGGAATCAGTAGAAGCCAGCGTGGGGCAGATGGGCCACAGGGATTCCAACAGCAGCTGTAGGATGGCCAACTCAGTAGATCAATGTCTTGGGGAGGCATAATCCTGGCATGACCCTGCAGCAGTTCGAATCCTCCAGCAGGAGGTTGGAATGGATATACGCCCAATGCCTGAGCCAAAATTCCACCTAAATCAGTAACCAATAAAGTTGTGTCCATTTTTAATCCAGATTGTTGTCTGCCTGAGTGTGCTGGGCTAACCGAGAGGCGAGGTCCGAGTCCAAAGGTGCAGTATGGAGGCAGTCCACAAAAGATGAAGCTGGATGCAGGGCAGGTAGTAAGGTGAGGTCAGGAGCTCTGGCAGGATAGCACAACAGGGTTCAGGCAGGAACTGACAACCAACAAAGTTGCTCCCGCAACTTGGGACTAAGGCTGGCTGGCTTTTATCTGCCCCGAGGCACCAGGGTGGCCCCGATCCTCAGGTGACTCACCTCTCCTGGCCTGGAGGCGAGCACTCCTCCTGCGGTAACTTAGTTCCCTCCGCCTCTCTGCCCTGAGCCTCTACAGCTCAGGAGAAGCTGGAGGGTTATTGGAGCCAGAGGCAACCTCAGCTTCCCCTGACGGGGCTGAGAGTGGAGCACCTGCAGGCAATGGGTCCTCCACCCCCTCAGGAGCCAGAGCAGACTCAGCTGGTGCCTGCACCTGAAGATCCAGCACAGGTGAGGACCCTTCAGGCTCATGCCCCAGCCCCGGCTCACCTGGTTCTGGAGGCGGGGAATCCTGTGCAGGCTGGGATTCCTCAGGTTCAGCATCTGAATCTGAATCCCAGGCCATCACACTGAGTTAATTAATCATATATTACATATAGACACTGACCCAGGGGTGGGTGGCACTGCAACTGGGGCCCCAGTAGGGGGAAATGCATAGCTTTCATGTAATGCAAATTATCTTATTTCTAGGCTGCTGACATCTTGAACTATGGTACATAGCTGCTGATGTTTAGGCAGGGGAAAATTGAACAGTGGCCATGCGTATTTTATTGAATCCACTTAAAACTGAAAAAAGTGAAGAAATGCACTTCTGGATTGGCTGCCCGTTCTGCTGGAAGGGAGCTCTTTCGCTTGAAAGAGCACCGGTGCTTTGAAGGTCTGGGAAACGGCTAGAGCGACGCAGTACCCCATAAAAAACCTCGGATTGAGCATTCCGAGGACTTGGTGTTCCTTTGGGTGCCTGGAACAACTCCCCCACTCCCTGGTAAGCTCTTGATAAGGGCTCCAAGAGCGAGCAGGGTTGGAGACGGAGGCACTTGGGAATAGACTCACTTCCTTCATCGCATGAAGCTCCGAGTCCGGTGATCGTGAGCGGCCAATTTCTCCAAACAACTTTGATTGGGAAAGAGTGAGTAAGAAATTAAAAATTTGGATATTTATTTGGAAAGGACAGGGACTTAAAAACGGAGGTCAGCCCCTTACTCTGATTAAGAGAGAAAACAGCCACACTAGCTGAAGCCGTGATCTAAAAAATATGACTTTTTAAAGACTTTCAAGTTAACCTTTGGATTCCCGCTTCTAGCAGGGGGAAGGGGGGGAAAGATATCTTTCTGACTTTCTTAATACCTGCAGACAGTTTGGATTTATGAGGTATTTTCTTTGTGGAAGCAGACTACCCAGTCAGGGAGACTAGACTCCATTGTGACGTTGTAAAGAAAAAGGATACTTTCAACTTTCGTTTTCCTATTTTTTTTGGGGGGGGAGTAACTGCAGCTGCCCAAACTCAAAGGTGTTTTTTTAAACAATACCCCTACCTCCAGATATAAATTGTAAATTGTAACTGTGTTATTAACTTTTGGGGAATTAAGAAAGGAGTAAAAAAAAGGATTACAAGTCAGAGAGACTGTTGACTTTTATATTAAGACTGGTGGAGAGGCTTGAGAAGAGAAACTGTCTGCCTCCTTATCTCCCCCTTGTGCCTGAGACTGACCTTGAACAAAAGAATTACAAGTTATGGATGGGGGAAAGAAAGGAGAAAAGACAGAGAAAACAAAAACCAAAGTAAGGAGGGTCTCTAAGTCACCAACTTTTGAGGAGTGTGTTGCAATTGCTTCAGGAAATTAAAATAGAAATAAGAGGAAATCAAAAGTCTATACAGGAATTAAAAAGCGACTTTGCTCAATTAAGACAAGGCTTGATGCAAGTTAACTCAGATGTATCTGCACATGAGTCAAGAATGGCACATTTGGAAACTGTGAGAATTCCTGACTTAGAGACAATTCAGCGAGAATTCCAAAATTCAATTGCGTTTCTCCAATTGAAATAGAGGGAATGTAATCTGAGATTGAGGGTGATACCACAGAAAGAGCAGGATAATTTGAAGGATAATTTGAAGGACTGGTTAATTGAAAAATTTGCAGCGTACTGGAGCCAATCAAAAGAAGAATTAAATTCTTGGATTGACAAGGCCTACATATTTGGACCTAAAAAAGATACTAAGATTACACATGACTCTATGGTGATTTTTAAAACTAAAGAGCAGAGAGATATTATTTTAGGCCACCATTATAAAAAAAGTTTAAAGATAGATGAGAAGGGAATAATTCTGTTTAAAGACATTCCGACACATTTTTTGGCCCTGAGAAATAATTGTATGGATTTGGCTAGTGCCCTAAGAAGAAAGAACATTTTCTTCAGGTGGGAGTTCCCGGAAGGACTATCTTTTAAATTTCAAGGAAAAAAACAAAGAATAAGAACTGTCGGAGAGAAAGAAAGATTTCTGGAGAAAAACGCAAAAGAGCTTGGACTCGAAAGTTCTCCTTCATTGAGGCCAGGGGCAGTGGGCCCCTAATAAATCAGGATGTCTTTGAAAATTTACTCCTGGAATGTAAATGGTTTAAATTCACGTCTTAAAAGGAATCAAGTTCATCATGTATTGGCAAGACAGAATTTGGATATAATCTGTTTACAATAAACACATGTTATAAGACTTCACAGGAAAATTCTCCAAAATAAGAAACTTGGGCAGGAATTTATTTCATCTGACAAAGTGAAAAAAAGATGTGTGGTTTTTTTATGTTAAAGAAAAATGGAACCCCAAAGTGCTGTTTAAAGATGAGGAAGTGAGGTACATTGCAGTTGAAATTACGGCACAAGGCGATAAATTTCTTTTGCTGGGAATTGATGCACCAAATGACAGCAAAGTGGAATTCTTTAAGAATCTGGACTTAAAACTCATGGATTATATGGATTACAAATTGATTTTAATGGGAGACCTGAATGGAGTAGCATCAACATTAATGGATAAAACACAGGGACAGAAAAATCCAAGTTCCGGCAGATTACCAAAGATGTTCTTTGATATGACTGATAAATACAATTTGTCGGACATATTGAGGCTACGAAATCCAATGGAGAGAGACTATACTTTTTTCTCAAATTCAAATCAATCTTTCTTGAGAACCGCTTATTTATGGATATCCAGAGACTTGGTTCCTAAGGTTACTAAAACAGAAATTTGCCCTAAGACTTGCTCAGATCATAATGCAGTGGTATTGGAGATGAAATTATACCTGCAGGGCTCCTTTAGATGGAGGATGAATGATGAGTTGTTGAGGAATGAACAGACGATTAGTAAGGCCCAAAAGACTCTAAAAGAGTATTTTGAACTAAATATGAACACAGAGGTAGAAACAAGAGTCATTTGAGAAGCAAGTAAGGCAGTAATGAGAGGTTTCCTCATACAACAGAACTCGATAAAGAAAAAGATACAGAATGAGAAAAAAGAGAAAATTGTGTCTCAAATAAAAGATAAAGAGAAGAGTTTAAGATCAATGCCAAAGAGTCAACAGATTCCAAAAGAAATTAAAGCATTGCAGATTCAATTTTCTCAAATTATTAACCAGGAAATAGAATGGAAAATTAAAATGATGAAACAGAAATTTTAAATCTGCTAATAAATGTGGGAAATTGTTGGCTTCGCAATTAAAAAAGAGACAGAAGCAAAGTACTATTACAAATATTGTATCTGATGGAAAATCTATGGAAAACCCTGCAGATATAAGAAAATGTTTTCAGAAATACTTTAAACAGCTGTATAAAAAAGGTAAAGAAGCTCTGATGAGCATCGGACAGAAGATCACCAGGTTGATGGACTATAGGGAATTGGCGGATATGACTGGCAGAATCCGGGACCAGGGAGAAGAGTCGGTGGAAGAAGATTGGAAAAAGTTTAAAGATTATTTATAAAAATATTGTAAAATTAATGAGTCTTAGAAAAATGTTGGAAAGGAGTTATATGGCTTTAGCAGAAATGTTACAAGGAGTTAAGTACAAATAGATTATTAGAGTATTAAAGGGAAAATAAAGTTAAAATATGTTAAGACAATTATATATTAAAGGGAAAAATAAGGTTAGAATATGTTAAGATAAATTACAGGACAGAAAACAGAGGAAGATGGAAAGGAATTGCTGAAACAGTTAATTAAAGTGGAATACAAAAAGGGAGGTGTGAGGAGGTCGTTGAAACAAGTAAATGAAAAGTTAAGATATTGAACTTATTAGATGTTTTTTAAATTATGTTTGTTTGGTTTTGTTAATTTAATGTTTGGGGGTTGGTGTTGTGTGGTGTTTTTGTTTTTGTATTGTATTGTTTTGCTTTGTTTAATTGTTTGTCTTTCTTTTGCAGTTTCTTTTGCAGTTTTTAAAATGTTAATAAAAATTATTTTTTAAAAAAGGTAAAGAAGATAAGGATAAAATTGAGCAATTTCTTGAGGCAAACGAAATGCAGAAAATTCCCGAGGATAAAAGGTTCCTACTAAATGGCACGATTACAAGACAGAAGGTTGAGATGGCAATAAATAAGATGCAGTATTTCTGCAAAATACTATAAAATATTGAAAGATTGGTTAATTCAACCGTTGGCAGATGTGTGCAATAAGATTCTAAGAGGGGACAAATCTCCCAAAACCTGGAAAGATGCATTTATTACTCTTATCCCAAAAACAGATCAAGATAGAGCTGATGTAAAAAATTATAGACCAATCTCATTACTTAATGTGGACTATAAAATCCTTGCAAATATTTTGCCCAATAGATTGAAAAAGGTTCTATCAGATTATATATACAAGGACCAGGCAGGATTTCTGCCTGGGAGACATATGAAAGATAACATTAGAAATATAATTGATATATTAGAAAGGTTGGAAGCGAAAAGAAATTGCGAAGCAATGTTAATGTTTATTGATGCTGAAAAGGCCTTTGATAATGTTTCTTGGTTATTTATGATGAAAAACCTAGAAAGAATTGAGGTTGGCCAGGAATTTTTAAACAGTATTAATGCAATCTATTTTGAACAAAAAGCAAAAATCATAGTTGAGAATGTGGTCTCAGAGGAAATCAGAATTGAGAAAGGAACCAGGCAAGGGTGCCCGCTTTCCCCTCTGCTATTTATTTCTGTTCTGGAGGTTTTGCTAAACATGTTGAGGAAAGAGGAGGAGGTTAAAGGCATTGTAGTAGGTGTTGGGATACTGCCAGGGAGACAAAGGCCATCATGCCTCCACGTCGATTCCGGACGTTCCATCAATCTCCCGTAGAACAGTATCAGTCAATTAGCGACACAAGCCTCAGAAACAACTGTCCACATTCCAACGACTGGTGCACGCCCTTTCGCAGAGTTCGCACAACGAAAGATGCACTCAGGAGAGCCTATTTACAACTTTATTCAGCGTTGGTCAGAACAAAGAAAAAAACATGACTGCCTGCCTGCGTGTCGAGGCACAGAGAGAGAACGAAAGCTATATACAAAAACAGAAACTTCCTGTGAGCCGGAAGTACGCAGGCTGTGACACAACAACCTGCTTCCTTTTAGGGTGGAACGGAAATATCCTAACAGTAGGATCCAAGCAATATAAATTAAAAGCCTTTGCTGATGACTTGGTTTTAACTTTACAAGATCCAGAAACCAGTGCAGTAAAAGCACTGGAGCTGATTCACGAGTTTGGGCAGGTAGCAGGATTTAAATTAAACAAGAGCAAAACCAAATTTTTAGGAAAAAAACTTAGATAATGAGGAAAGGAAAACCCTTTCTGAAAGGACAGGCCTTGTTTCTGTGAGAAAAGTTAAATATTTGGGTGTGAATTTATCGGTAAAGAATTTGAATCTCTATAAAGATAACTGAAAAATTATGGAATGAAATCAAGAGAGATCTTGAGATATGGTTAAACCTAAAACTTTCATTGATGGGCCGAATATCGATGGTTAAGATGAATGTATTGCCGAAGATGTTGTTTTTATTTCAAGTTCTACCAATCACTGATAATGTTAAATGTTTTAAAGAATGGCAGAAGGCATTTTATCTGGCAGGGGGGGGAACCTAGAATTAAATATAAATTACTTACAGATATAAAAGAAAGGGGGGGGGGTTCCCTACCAGACCTGAATATATACTTTGAAGCTGCTGCCTTCTGCTGGATCAAGGACTGGATTCAATTAGAGAATGACGATGTGTTAGATTTGGAGGGACTGGATAACCGATTTGGATGGCATGCATATCTATGGTATGACAAGATAAAGGCCCACAGTGGTTTTAAGAATCATGTAATTAGAAAGGCGTTATACAATGTATGGACTAGATATAAAGATCTCTTAGTAAGAAAAACACCAAAATGGATTTTGCCAATGGAAGCACAGGCCCCAAAAAAGTTAAATATGGAAAACAAATGGTTGAGGTATTCAGATTTGTTGTTAGAGGATCAGGAAGGTTTTAAATTAAAACCTTTTGAATAAATTAAAGATAAATTGAATTGGTTGCAATATTATCAAATTAATGAATTATATAAGATGGATAAGAGAAATAGTTTTGCAACAGAAAAAAACAAATTGGAAACGGAGTTGTTTGATACTAATGATAAGAATATGTCTAAAATGTATAATTTGTTGCTGGAGTGGCATACAAAGGATGAACAAGTTAAACTGGTTGTGATTGATTGGGCAAGAGTTGCGGGACATAATATAACGATGGAGGATTGGGAGAGGCTATGGTGGAAAGGGGTTAAGTTCACTGCATGTACGATGTTAAAGGAAAATACTATGAAGATGATGTACAGATGGTACTTGACCCCTGTAAAACTAGCAAAGATTTATCACAATAGTGATAACCTTTGTTGAAAATGTAAAGAAAAAGAAGGTACTTTTTTTCCATATGTGGTGGACTTGTCCCAAGGTGAAAGACTTCTGGGAGAAGATTTAGAATGAACTGAAAAAAATGTTGAAATATACATTTATTAAGAAACCAGAGGCCTTTCTTCTTGGAATAACAGGTTTAGAATTGCCCAAGAAAGATGTTAAATTATTTTTGTATGCCACAACGGCCGCCCAAATATTACTTGCTAAAAATTGGAAAACACAAGAACTACCAACAGTGGAAGACTGGCAGATGAAGATGGACTTTTTGGAGCTAGCTGACCTGACTGGAAGAATCCGTGACCAGAAAGAAGAGGAGTTTCAAGAGGACTGGAGGAAATTCAAGGACTATTTGAATAAATATTGTAATATAAAAAATTAGAAATTACTTGAAAGAAACAAATAGGCCTAGGGTTAAATTAAGTTATAATTAAATAAATGGGATTTAGAATGTTAAGAAAAGTGAATAAGGACTAATTGGAAATTGTTTTAGTTTAATAATGATATTGGAATGCTGTTACTTTTAATTAACAAGGAAACTCAGAAGAGAGGGATTTGAGGAAGTCAGCCAAGATGTTTAAAAGGTTGGAAGCCCTGAACAAGAGGAGACCCCAACTTTTATTAGCTACTAATCCCCCAAGCTACACCCCTAGAACTACATTACAACTACATCATGACTACATCATTGATACATCACAAAAAGGAGGGGTTGCGGGAGGGGTTTGTGGAGGTAGCCTGAGTATCTTGTCACCTGGCTGGTCCCTCCTTTCCCCCTCCCCATGAGTATTTTCCAGAGGACAAAAGTTTCCTGCCCCCAGAGGGAAGAGCTGATCATTGTCCTTTGTTCCAGTCTGTGTTGAATCCACTCCCATATGCAAGTTCTTTGTGTCCTTGATGGTCTTCTGTCTAGGACCATCAAGGTTGGCCTGCTAACTGGGTAGGGCTCCTGCATACATGTTGGTACGCTCAAGGGATTATGGCTGTCTTGTATCAAACCATCCCCTTTTGATAGTCCTTCCTTCATGGAGCAAAATAAAAGTGGACCGGTGTAGATCCAATGTACGGTTGATTTTCTATGAATTTATAACAGAAACATCGCATATGTCATGTGTGAGTGTGTGTGTTGAGTTTGTACAAACTAAATGATTTGGGGGGGGGGTTCCTGCAACAGTTTCCCCTTTCGGAGATAAGATTGCAAAGGTGGCTACTGTGCAATCCTTTTCTCCGCACAATTTAAAGTGCTAAATATTAACCTGCTATCCACCCTCCCAGATGTGTGGGTCCATGTGAACCTGAAAGGGACTTGCATGTCACGCCTCTTAAGGATATTTGCAAGTGTAGCAGTGCACATAGCTAGACATAGGATATCATGTAAAAATAACACATGTTGCATTTTGTTACTCAATTACTTGTGGTATTCTAACACTTTGGGGAAAACATTTACTCAATAGTGGTCTATGCTTTACACTTAGTAGGAAGGTATAATAATGACTGAAAAATGCAGTTTGTTTTGTTTCTTTTTTGTGTTCTCAGGTGACAAAGTTAGTTCTCTGGTCTCACACCTCCAACATACCACAGAAACAACTCCTGGTGAATCCCCGTAGGGCTTTCATTTTGACCATGTCGCCTTGTCCCTGGCATAGGTTTGGACATGTCGTGAGAGAGATGTCTTTGCCTTTTGCCTTTCTATGGGATTGCATTATTATTATTATTGGCGTTGGTCTTGCACTCTAGGAAAGTTGCTCAGTTGTTCTAAGGGGACCAGGGAAAGATCAGTGCACCTGGGATACATGCCCAATCAGAACTGAGCCCAATTAGAATTTATTTAGCCCCATGGTTCTCAACTTTCCAAACCAATCTGTTAAAACAAAACCATTCTTAAAAAGGGCACTTGTCCAAATTAGTCAATTTAACTCTATAAGGGATCATTCCTGCTAAACCAAAGCATATACACCTTCATGCATCTGGTGGTTTTATGGATCCTGAAGCTTCTCCTTGGTAAAACGAGTTTTAGCACATTTTTAAAATGGCTAGGGAAGGTTGGCACCCTCCACTGGTGTAAGCAATAAGACACTATACATTGAACATAAAAACAATTATAGTACACACAATAATTGGGTCCCCCCTTTGTGGAAATAACATACTGTCAGACACATTTTAGCATTCCTACATAATATCACACAACAAACTAATTAAATATCAGTTGCATATCTTGAGGCAATCGTGATCTTTTACATCTTTTCAATCCTGGAGCACAGAGTCTTGAGGTTTAAAAAGTGAGAGAATGTCCTTGCAATTCAGCTTTCTCCCCATTGTCAGCCCCCCATCCCCGTCAGTCTATACCCTTTGAAAGAGATTGCTGTAGGCACTTTGAAAACTCTGGTGTCTGTTGTTGTTGCAGGTAATAGTCTTGTGGTGGCGAAGAATTGGGTTGTGGGGTTGTTGTTTCTTTTTCATCATTGGGGCTGTAGTAACATCTCTGTAGACAGGATATCCTGCTTTTTTGGGGGGGGACTTAAAGACAGTTAGAAAAGGAAGGGGCGAAAGGCAAAAAAAAAAAAAAAAGCATGTCCTTGAGCTCCCTTGAGAAGCTGCAAACAATAAAAAATCTTAGAGTTAAGCATTTTATTCATTTAAACATTATTATCACCTTTTCATATAATTACTGTTATTATCTGCTAAGTTTGTTTGGTTTCCGTTACTTAGGTGTGGTTTTTTTACATTAATATTAATAAATAAGAAATTACTCCACATGAACAGAAAGAGAAGGGTAGAAATACAAGAAAGGTGAAAATATAAAAAGAAAGAAAAAAAAAGATTACAAGTCAGATGAAAACGGACTTGACACAAAGACATCAGATTTAGAAAAGAATTACTATTAAATAATACAGAGATCTTATCAAAACCACACAGATTGCTACAATGGAAAAAGGCTTAAAATTCGCCATGTGCTATCTGATAAAAGAGAACTTCATGAAAATGAGTTACATATGGTACCTGATCCCATCCAAATCAGTCAGAATAAATAAGTATCAGGAATAAGTTTGGGAGATGCAACAAAATGAAGGAACCTTATTCCATATGTGATGGACATGTCCCCAAAGGGGGGGAAAAGGGACATAATCTATGAGGAACCAAAAATAAATAAATGCTAAAACCACAAAAATTTTAAAGAAACTCTATGCTTATCTATTATACTTGGTTGTGCTTACATTAATTTCATAGACATAATGGAAGAACTGATTTAATAAATGAAAACAGATTATTTGTAACTTAAAAAGTGTCGAAGCCACAAAGAGATAGAGGGAAGTCAACTAATATAGCAGGGATTCAGACTTGTTCCACAGAACAGAAAGAAAGTGACTGTTTGACTGTAAGGGAAGAAAGACGAAAAGAAATACAAATGCAATTACTTTTCTGAGAACCTTGGATACAAAATATTTAAATTACTGTTTGTATCCCCCCTACCTTTTTTTTGTGCTGTGGGAGAAAAGGGACAAACATTTTGTTAGTGGGGTTGAGTATTCTTAGAGGTTCACGTATCCTGTTGAAAGGGAAAATTGTTTCATGTGAGAAATCTGTCAGGAAATACTGTTCCTAAAATGCATAGGCATATACACACAAACAAAACCTGTTATAAAATTCTTTTAAATCCCTTTGGCGGGGGGAAACTACTCAAGAGAGGAACTCACAGTGGGAGTGCTGATATTTACCTGTGAAAAGAATTTGGCATGTTAAATTTGGAACTTGGCAACCTCTTGACTTTTGATGGTCCAGTTCTTAGCCTTTTTGTCTTCCTTAAGTAGCCTCTGGAGCAAAGGACACATAAGAGTGATTTCCCTCAATGGTTCCAAGTTTTACATAAAGAAATTTGAATAAATTTCTCCCTGCAGTCCGCTCTCTCTCCAAACCTCATTTCCCCCTTCATTTTTTTAGCTGACATAGTTTCTGTGCATGTGCAGAGTTCATGAAGGGAACGTAGTGGATGTAGCCTACCTTGATTTCAGCAAGGCATTTGACAAGGTGCCCCATGATATTCTTGTAAAGAAGCTGGTAAAATGCGGACTTGACTATGCTACCACTCAGTGGATTTGTAACTGGCTGACTGACCGAACCCAAAGGGTGCTCATCAATGGTTCCTCTTCATCTTGGAGAAGAGTGACTAGTGGGGTGCCACAGGGTTCTGTCTTGGGCCCGGTCTTATTCAACATCTTTATCAACGACTTGGATGATGGACTCAAGGGCATCCTGATCAAATTTGCAGATGACACCAAACTGGGAGGGGTGGCTAACACCCCAGAGGACAGGATCACACTTCAAAACGACCTTGACAGATTAGAGAACTGGGCCAAAACAAACAAGATGAATTTTAACAGGGAGAAATGTAAAGTATTGTACTTGGGCAAAAAAAATGAGAGGCACAAATACAAGATGGGTGACACCTGGCTTGAGAGCAGTACATGTGAAAAGGATCTAGGAGTCTTGGTTGACCACAAACTTGACATGAGCCAACAGTGTGACGCGGCAGCTAAAAAGCCAATGCAATTCTGGGCTGCATCAATAGGAGTATTGCATCTAGATCAAGGGAAGTAATAGTGCCACTGTATTCTGCTCTGGTCAGACCTCACCTGGAGTACTGTGTCCAGTTCTGGGCACCACAGTTCAAGAAGGACACTGACAAACTGGAACGTGTCCAGAGGAGGGCAACCAAAATGGTCAAAGGCCTGGAAACGATGCCTTATGAGGAACGGCTAAGGGAGCTGGGCATGTTTAGCCTGGAGAAGAGGAGGTTAAGGGGTGATATGATAGCCATGTTCAAATATATAAAAGGATGTCACATAGAGGAGGGAGAAAGGTTGTTTTCTGCTGCTCCAGAGAAGCGGACACGGAGCAATGGTTCCAAGAAAGAAGATTCCACCTAAACATTAGGAAGAACTTCCTGACAGTAAGAGCAGTTCGACAGTGGAATTTGCTGCCAAGGAGTGTGGTGGAGTCTCCTTCTTTGGAGGTCTTTAAGCAGAGGCTTGACAACCATATGTCAGGAGTGCTCTGATGGTGTTTCCTGCTTGGCAGGGGGTTGGACTCGATGGTCCTTGTGGTCTCTTCCAACTCTATGATTCTATGATTCTATGTTTCAGCAAACCTTTTATACCATTGAAAGTGTTGCATCTTTTGGCTAAATTACCATTTGAATAAAGGAAGGGAAGGGTAAGGAGTAGATTTAAAAAATAGGGTTAGATTTAAAACAAAACAAAAACTCAGCAATTCAAGTATTCACCAAAGCCAGCAATAGAAGTTGATCAAATTAAATTTCTGTTAACTCAGTTCTAAGGGATCATGTTTCTTGCAGCCCAGGCAAAGGGAGTACTTTCCTTATGTACAGGAAATTGAGTGCAGGTCTCTATTAAAAAATGTGGGCTATCATTATTTTGTGTGCTCCCCTCTGGTCATTCACGGAACAATCATCCACTCCCTTATGTATGGGTAAACATGGCCAGAGAGTCAGAATTCATAAGATCTTTAACATTCTCAGTCATTTCAGCCCTACCATTTGTAGACAAAATTTTCTGCCCTTTATTTACAGGGATGGTCAAGGCTCATTCTGCTTGATTATGAATTTGTATGTGCTTAAACTTTGGATAGACTTTGAAGTCTGATTTTTTAATAATAGACAAAATGGTAAAAACTCTTGGATAATCACTCAAATGCTTGATATCACCAGCTCTGCTTCAAATACATCACAGCTTTCACCTCTCACTCTTTAAAACCAAAGAGCAAAGCTGGGCTGAATTTCAACCCATCACCACACCAGAATTTAAGAATTACCCTCCAGTGCTTGCAGACACATCACCTTCCACACAGCCACAAATTGGGAGAGTTGAAAGGGGTCATCTAGTCCAACCCTCCAAAATATAGGGTTCACAGCAAGATTTGTACTATCAAAGAGACACACACATTTAAGTACAGATGCACAACTGGGAAAGGATATCTGAAGAAGTGTGCATGCACACGAAAGCTCATACCAAGAACTAACTTAGTTGGTCTTTAAGGTGCTACTGGAAGGAATTTTTTTATTTTGTTTTGACTATGGCAGACCAACACGGCTACCTATCTGTAACTGGGAAAGGAAACATCTATGTTCCTATCATGCAAGCACACATGTGTACTAATGAAGAGGAAAATAAAAGTACCCAACTTTATACAGAACCCTTTTAGCAGATCTTGAAGCTAATTTGAGTGAGAGTTTACTTTCTTAGACTAAAGAGTGAAAGTTCCTAGAGAAATGATCTTTAAAGGAAGATACAAGTGAACAGTTTTCCTAAGATAAGATAGGGAGAGAATCTTTTATGAGGAACAGGGTTAATTCAAGAGTTGATATAACCACTCACAAATAATAAAACAGCCATAGATTTGATTTAAAAGGAATACAAAAGTGAACTATTGTTCCTGAACTTGCATAGGAATAGTAAGCCTAATTAAGATTTTAAAATAACCACACATAGGAAAGTGAGATGCAGGGTTCCTTGTTAAAGTTTCCTTGTTAAAGGAAGCTTACTCGGGAGTAAATTTACTTGGCACAGAAGTAAGAAGGGGGAAAAACTGAAAGAGACTGAAATGAGGGGGGGGGGGGCATTTTCCAAGAAAAGAGGCCAGGAAATCCTGGCTGATCTTACAGGAGCCTTACAAGAACCCTTCTGTCCAACCGAATCAAAGTTAAAACTGTAAAACTGGATTCAGACAATTGCTGGCTGTGGAAGCTTCAACCTTTAATAACATTTTTCTTAGAAGGAACACCACATTTTCAGTCATGTTCTTAACGAAATACAGACACTGCATTTTAGCTTGAGAGAGCATTTGTGCTCAACTAGGCTTTTGCAGCAGAAACATTTGGTTAACTTCACAGCATGTTCCAAAGTAGACTGAAACACGGCTGTAGACTCACAAACTCAAAAGTTGCAACAAAACATCATTTACCATCAGACTTAAAATCACCCTCCTCACTGAAGCTATAGAGGGGAGGGGGGGGGTAATCCTCCTTTCAGAACACAAGTAAGCACATATACAGGATTTTTTTCTTTTCTTTCTACCACTTGGAGGAAGACTCTCTTTTGGAGCCTCTCTCAAATAACAAACATTTGCACACCTAATTCTCATATTTGTCATGTTTAAGATTGATAGGGCCCAACATGGCTTCCTTAGATTTAAACTTTGAAGCAAGCTTGCAATTTAAAACTATGTCTGTGGAACATAGTCTGTGGATGCTGAAGCCAAAGGGTTTAAAGCAAACCCTTTAAACATTTCTAAACCTTTGAGTACATCTCTTATTCATTTATAGGGAAACTAAGACCTCTAATGCATGGGCTCTCAGGCTGGATTATTATTATTACTTCTGCCTTCTGAGAACCTTTAAGTTTACGGTGACAAACTGGAGGGGCGTATCAGAATCCTCTCTGGGGCAAAAAGGCTTCATGGAAGCCTTGTTGCCAAGAGGAGTCCAGTTATGCTGCTTGGGGGATTGAGCTCCCATTTCCCTTTTATACCGAGGGGGGGTTGCTCAATAGCAAGCTATACAAAGAGGTACATAAACAGAGGTACAAGAGAGGGACAAAGAGGGAGGGGAAGGGAAAAGAATATCCTATCAGTATTATTCAATCTAACACTCGGTGTCCTTCCGGTCCTTTCTGGGCGGACTCCGACAGAGATAGTCCTTCCTTCATGGAGCAAAATAAAAGTGGACCGGTGTAGATCCGATGTATGGTTGATTTTCTATGAATTTATAACAGAGACATTGCGTATGTCATGTGTGTGTGTGGAGTTTGTACAAACTAAATGATTGGGGGGGGGGTCCTGCAACACTCTCTAATTGCTGCCTTTCCAAATACCTCTTGCCCAAACCTCTAGGCATAGACAGCATGGGAAATTTCCCACTGCACAATGAATCCTAAGACCTTTAAATAAAGCAGAAGAAATTTTGCTTCAGAAAGGTGTAACTACCTATCCAGAGACTGTGAATGCTTCTCTTTCATTGGGGTTTGGCTCTTCATGGGATATTTGGTGTTGCAAAAGTGAGCACTTTTTGGAAATGGAGATTCCCAACAATCAGCTAGACAGTTTATCAGAAAGAAAGATTTTGTTGTGGAACAAGGGAGAAGGAGAATCCTTTTACACCAGCTGGTTGTTTCTTTGAAAATGGAACAGAAAGCCACCAAAGGAAATGAACCCTGGTAAGAATGCCTCATTCTCCCATTCATCTGAAGAAAAGCTCTTGTGAGCATTCAGAATTAATCTTCCAAAACAGCTGCTCTGCTTTTTACCAGCACACAGCTAAGTGACAATGTTTCAATACATCACTAATATTTTGCCTTCATTCTTCGTCTTTCACTCATACACCGTCGAGTATCAGGCTACCTCATAATTTTGCACTCACAGCCGAACATGGGAAATGCCTTCACTGAAGGGCCTTAGCACAGTGGCAAAATCATCTGTTCCGCATGCAGAATGTCCCAGGTTCAATCATTAGCATCTGCAGGTAGGGCTGGGAATGCACCCTGTGTGAAGTCCTGAAGAACCTCTGCCAGTCATTCTAGAACAGGGGTAGCAAATGGGGTGCCCTCCAGATGCTGTTGGACTCCAGTTCTCATCAGCTCCAGCCAGTATGGACAATGTTCAGGAACAATTGCAGTCCAACAACATGGGGGGGCGGCGCACCAAATTAGTTACACTTCTAGACTAAATGTAACTAACTTAGTGCCCCGCCCCCATATGTTGTGGAACTTCAGATATCTTCCATAGCGAGCTAGATAGACCAATGGTCTGATAAGGCTGCTGCCTACATTCCTAAAAAAAAAGCATTGTTTTTTGAATGTGATCCAGTGTCAAGAAATGCTGCCCTTAGTGGTGAGCTACAAAACTGCAGCCTTCCAGGGCAGAACCTTCCAGCTGTGACTTGGCACCACACACCCAGACTGGCTATTGGAGCCCGCTGGGCAGGCAGGAGTGCAAAGCATTCCCTTTCCAGCTGAGCCTTTCTCAAGCAACCAGTCTACCTTAGCTGTAGTGTTCCTCTCATTTCTTTTCTCATGCCTTTTGTTTTGCACTCTGATCCTGATTGTTCTGTAGACTTGACTCTTTGCTTGTTCCCTGTTTCTGTTTTCTGTTTTAACTGCTGTGTGTGTGTGTGGGGGGGGGGAATGGAATGCAGTCGCTAGTTTATGCAACAGAAGCACTCCAAACTGCAACATTTTAATGCAGCTGCCTGTGTAATGCAGAGCATTTTCTACAGTGAGTGTCTCCCCCCTCCCCTTAGGACAGGGAGGGGACTCTGTTCAGCCATTTTAGTTGTAAGATGGAGTCTATAATTCTTTTTATTCAGTGTACCATATCCTCACTTCCTGCTGTCAAATAGACATCTTGTTGCCAGGGGCAAAGGGAAAGTGAAGGAGAAATGAGAGGTGATTGACAGAGCTACCCCAGAAGAAAACGAAGGGAGAATCTGTCTGCACTCCTCTCTTCTTAAGACGCCATCCATTTGGGAGTCGCTTGGCAGAGATCTAGTCGTCGCTGGTGGAAGCTGCTTCTGCAGCTAATAATTCTTTGTTTTGAGCTGGATCAATTATTGATGTGACATTAGGAAAATGAACACTCAATGGGGGGCTTGCCAAATCATTGAGACAGTTTTTGTTTGCTTCAGTGCTGCCCTTTACAAACACTGCAACTCCCATCAAGCTAAACTCCATATTTCTCAAGTCTTTCTTCGCTGAAAGATAGCGGTGCTGCTCACTACAAACAACTCCCATGATGCTACAAACCACTTCCCCCTCAAGTCCTAACTGAAAGGTAGCAGTGCTGATAACTTTAGAGTGGGGCAAAGAGAAAAAAAGCTTAAAGCAGCTCAACTTCAGTCCTAAAGGAAATCATTTGTTGTTGTTTTTCAAACTGGACGCACTGGTGCCATTTCTGCCAAATTGCTAACTCAGTAATGAAACATTTGTGCAAGTGAATAGTGAGTTTGCATGGCCTGCATAAATCTGCCTGTATACTTTCCACATGTGTTTTGTCCCATATAAGCACACTTAATGTGTGGGTCAGACTATTTTATGTCTGTGCCCAGCTAAAACTCTCTCCCCCTAGGTGTATGGGTTTCAACATCAGTTGTGGGATCCTGCAAGGTCCAGGTCTGTCCCCAATGCCCTATAACATTTTTATGAACCCACTGGGCACAACCATCAGAATATTTGGGGCTTGGTAGTCATATCTGCACTGAACTGAAATCTGGTGGTGGTAATGGGCTAATACATTGAAGGTGACTCCTGACAGCATAGATGAGCTGTCAGTGGGTGTTTCTTATGTCCAGGAATGGTGTGGCTGTCCTGTTCTGGACAGAGATATACTCCCCTGAAAGAGCTGCTACGTAGGCTGCGTGAGTTATTAGATTCATCATTGTCACTGGAGACCCAGGAGATGCCAGTGGAATTGACTTCCTATTTCAGGTCTGGCTGATTCACTAACTACCGCCAGTTCTGGACTGAGGTTGCCTGGCTGTAGCTTTGCGTGCTCTAGTAAACTCCCATCTTTTTTTTAATTTTTTTTATTCAAAGTTATAACAAAACATATTTTCCAAAAACATATCCTTATCCCCCCCCCATTTTTCCTCCCTCCCCCCCCACAGAACCCATCCCCCCACCCCACCCCCCGACATCCCTCAGTTCCAGTCTTTGGTTTCTCCATTAATGCTATTTTCTGCATGTTACAGAGTTGTATAAATCCTCCAACTGTTTAGCTAATTATTATCAGTTAAAAAAAATATTGTGGATGTTTATTCAAAACCTGCCAAGGAGTCCAGTTCGCTTTGTTGCGTCTTCAAATACTTTGTAAAGGGTTCCCATTCATCCTTAAAGTCACAGTTATCCTTGTCCCGTAGCTTATGTGTCAATTTTGCCAGTTCTGCATAGTCCATCAATTTTTCTTGCCATGATTCTTTAGTTGGGATTTCTTCCGTCTTCCATCCTTGTGCTACCAGAATTCTCGCTGCCGTTGTCGCATACATGAAGATGTTTTTCAACTTTTTTGGCAGGTCTTTCCCTACAATCCCCAACAAAAATGCCTCAGGGTTTTTAACAAATGTTAAATGGAACATTTTCTTCAGTTCATTGTATATCATTTCCCAAATTTTTAAAATTACTTTACAATCCCACCACATATGATAAAATGTTCCCTCCTTTTCCTTACACTTCCAACATATGTTTGAGCTAGTTTTGTACATTTTCCCTAACTGCACTAGTGTTGTGTACCATCTGTACATCATCTTCATTTAGTTCTCCTTCAATAGGGAACAATCTGTAAATTTTAAGTCAGTTTTCCATAATTTAACCCAATCCTCCATCATAATGTTGTGACCTACATCTTGTGCCCATTTAATCATAACTGATTTTACTTCTTCATCTTTCGTCTCCCATTCTAATAGTATGCTATATGCGGCCTTCAGTAGTTTCACTTTCCCTTCAATCACTTCCGTTTGAAACCTAGATCTAGTATAACTAAATCCTTTCATACAGTCTTCTTTATATGTTTCATGTAGTTGTCAATAATGCAACCAACTCTGAAAGTGGTCTTTGATCTCATCATAATCTCTTAATTTCCATTTTCCATCATGTTCCTTTAATAAATCAGCATATGTGAGCCATTTTCCTTTCTTTCCAAGTGGTTTGAGCAGTAAAGCTTCATGTGGTGAAAGCCACCACAGAGTCTTTTGTTCCAATAAGTCTTTATATCTCTCCCATACTCTCATTAACGATTTCCTGATTATATGGTTGTAAAAGCTTCTATGAATCTTCCCTTTCCCGTACCCTAAGTATGCATGCCAACCAAATCTGTTGTCATGTCCTTCTAGTTCTAGTGCCTCTTGATTGTCCAATCTCATCCAGTCCCTGATCCATACCAAACAAGCAGATTCGTAATACAATTTAAGGTCTGGGAGGGCAAACCTGCCTCTATCTTTTACATCTGTAAGTATTTTATGTTTTATCCTTGGCCTTTTGCCCCCCCAGATAAATCTTAAAATCTCTTTCTGCCATTTTTTTTAAAGCATTCATCTTTCAGGATGACTGGTATTGATTGAAAAAGAAATAGCATTTTTGGCAACACATTCATTTTAATCGCTGATATTTTTCCTAACATTGAGAGATTCATTCTGCTCCATATTTCTAAATTTCTTTTTACCTCAAGCCAAATTTTTTCATAGTTATTTTTAAATAGGTTTATATTTCTTGATGTTAACCAAATCCCTAAATATTTAACCTTTTTATGGACTTCAATCTCAATGTTTTGTTCTAATTCGGTTCTTTCTTCTTCCTTCATGTTTTTAACTAATAATTTAGTTTTATTCCTATTTAGCTTAAATCCTGCCACTTTCCCAAAATTCTGATTTTTTTCTATTACTTTAGGGAGTGAAGTTTTAGGTTCTTCCACTGTTATCACTAGGTCATCTGCATACGCTTTTAACTTGAATTCACTTTTCCCAGCTTTTACACCTGTAATCTCTTTATTTGCTCTTATGTTTTTGGCAAGTACTTCCAAGACCAGAATAAACAATAATGGTGATAATGGGCATCCTTGTCTTGTTCCTTTTTGGATCTTACAGTCATCCGTTATCACCTGATTTATAATTAGTTTAGCTTTTTGTTCTGAATAGATTGCTGCTATTGCTTTTAAAAACTTGGGACCACTTCTGATTTGTTCTAACAGCTTTATCATGAACTTCCAAGAAACATTATCGAAGGCTTTTTCAGCGTCTATAAACATCATTGCCACTTTCTTTTCATTTTTAGCCTCCAAATATTCTATTATGTTCAAAATATTCCTTATATTCTCCTTCATTTGTCTTCCTGGTAGGAACCCGGCTTGATCTTGATGTATATATTCATTTAATATTTTTAAAAATCTGTTAGCTAGGATATTTGCAAACAATTTGTAATCATTATTTAACAAGGAAATAGGCCTATAGTTTTTAATTTGCCGCAAATCTGCGTCTTGTTTTGGAATTACTGTTATATAGGCCTGTTTCCATGTTTCTGGGATTTCGCCTGTGTTCAGTATTTCATTCATGACATCTTTCAATTGGTTCGCTAATTGTTCATTTAATATCTTATAATATTTTGCCGTAAAGCCATCCGGGCCTGGAGACTTGCCATTTTTAGAGCTTTTTATTGCATCAAGTATTTCTTGCATTGTTATCTGGGAGTTAAGGATGTTCCTTTGTTCTTCTTTTAAATATGGCACATTGCTATTTCTGATGTACTCTTCTATCTTAAATGTTTTTTCTTTCCCTTGTCTATACAACTCAGAAAAATATTTAACAAACCCTTCTCGTATTTCCTTCAGCTTGTCTGTAATTCTGCCATTTATGTTAATTTTATTTATGGAGTTCCTTTGTTCACTTTTATTCAACTGCCAGGCTAACAACTTCCCCGGTTTATTTGCATGCTCAAAATATTTTTGTTTTACTCTTTTTATTTTCCAGCTGATTTCCTCGTTTATAATCATTGAGTACTGGGTTTGTAATGTTTTGATTGCCTGTTTTACTGCCTCTTTATTTGCCTTGTTTGGCAGCTGTTTCTCCTTTTTCATAATTTCCTCTAATATTTCTTTTTTCTTTTTCTCTCTCAATTTCCTTTTAAATGAATTTTGTTGTATAAAGAGTCCTCTCATTACAGCCTTGCTTGCATCCCAGACCGTCTGTAACTTTGTTAGCCCTTGACTATTTATTTCAAAATAATCCATCAAGGTCTTTTTTGCTTTTTCAACAAATTTGTGATCATCTAATAACTCATCATTTAATCTCCATCTAAAAGAGATTTGGCTTTCTTTTTGTAATTCCATAGTCAGGGAATTATGGTCTGAAAGGGTTCTGGGATTGATTTCAATTCTTTTGACTCTTGTTTCTAATTCTTTGGAGATCCATATAGAGTCTATTCTCGAACTGCTGTCATGTACATGGCTGTAGAAAGTATACTCTCTATCAAACATGTGTCTCACTCTCCAGATATCTATCAGGTTTAGATTTTGAGTCATGTCAAAAAAAGTTTTTGGCAGTTTACCTTCTTTGGTCTCTTTTTTCCTGGCTGATCTGTCTTTGTCTAAAGTTGGAACTCCATTTAAGTCTCCCATTAAAATAATCTTTTGATCTGCAAATTCAAGTAGTTCTGTTTCAAGTTTCCTGAAAAAAGTTGCTTTTTTATCATTAGGGGCGTAAATACCAACCAATATCACTTTCTCTCCCTGGATTTTAATTTGTATTATTAAAATTCTGCCTTTTTCGTCCTTCTGAATCAATTTGGGTTCAAGTGCAGGATTAATATAAAAAACAACTCCTCTCTTTTTTGTTTTGTCTGATGAGATGAAGTCCATACCTAATTTTTTGTTAATTAAGACCCTTTTATGCTTTTTTGCAATATGTGTCTCTTGGAGACAGATTATATCCAATTTCTGTTTTGCTATTACATGTTCAATCAGCTGTCGTCTGGCTCCAGAATTTAAGCCGTTAACATTCCAACTCAATAATTTAAGATTGGCCATTTCCAGAGTCACTTACAATATCTGTTTTCCCTGAAGCCACCTCTTCCAATGCAAGCTGTTCTAAGGCTTTCTTTTGCTCAGATTGGGGGTCTCCCCTGTCTTGTTTGGGGTCTAAGTCTCTCCTATTTTTATCCAGGAATTCTCTCGCCTGAAGTTCTGATGTCAGCTTATATCTCCTCTTCATGTATGTAAAGGAGATTCCCTCAGGAAATTCCCATTTGTATCTGATGTCGGCTCTCCTAAGAGCCGTTGTCAAAAACCGGTATTTTGTTCTTCTTAATCTCAATTTCAGAGGAATTTCTCTGAAGATGTCTACTTTCTTTTTTTTTTTTTTGAAAGATATTTATTGGTTTTATATAATAAAACAAATATTGCAATCAGACAGAACAACAAAAAAATACAATAAAAAACAACATAGTCCAACAAAGATAAAAAACACAGTATAAAAACATATGACAGAAAAAATAAGAAAGAACAAAGAATAGAGAAAAATTAGTTTTTGAATTCTTATTTTTATAACCCTCTTTCCTGACTTCCTCACGTCTCCCTTTCCTGCATTCCCTTTACACAATCAAATTTAGCAGCTCCTTACCCTCTTTCAAATCTTAATCAATATTGTACATTCCAACCTATTATGTCTTCTGTTTTCCCTTTCTTTTTAAATACATTCTTGCATGTTCTTTATAACTTAATCCCTTATATCATTTTATCTAATTTCGACATGATATTACTCTGGCCTTTACACCCTTTTCTTTTAAAACATTCTTGCATTTTTCTTTTTACCGTGTCACTAATGCCATGTTATCTTTATATCCAACATCATTTTAACATTCAAACATTTTACAATGTTTTTGTAAGTATTCTTTAAACTTCTTCCATTCCTCTTCCACCGACTCTTCTCCCAGGTCTCGGATTCTGCCAGTCATTTCCGCCAATTCCATATAGTCCATCACTTGCATCCTCCATTCTTCCAGGGTGGGCAAATCTTGTGTCTTCCAGTACTTTGCGATGAGTATTCTTGCTGCGGTTGTTGCATACATAAAGAATGTTCTATCTTTCTTTGGCACCAATTGGCCGACAATGCCCAAAAGGAAGGCCTCTGGTTTCTTAGGAAAGGTAAGCTTAAATACCTTTTTTAGTTCATTATAGATCATTTCCCAGAAGGCCTTAACCCTTGGGCATGTCCACCAAAGGTGAAAGAATGTTCCCTCAGTTTCTTTACATTTCCAACATTTGTTATCAGGCAGGTGATAAATTTTTGCAAGCTTGACTGGGGTCATGTACCACCTATAGATCATTTTCATAATGTTTTCTCTTAAGGCATTACATGCCGTAAACTTCATATCAGTGGTCCTTTTTCTATTCTGACACCACATTATTAACTATCAATTTTGCTTTTTGTTCTGAATAGATTGCTTCTATACCATTTTCAAACCCCCGTCCCACTCCCATTCCCTTAAGATTTTTCTTCATAAAATTCCAAGAGATATTGTCAAAGGCCTTCTCCGCATCGATAAAAATTAAAACTGCTTTTGTATTAATATTTGTTTGCAATAACTCCAAAATGTCAATAATGTTCCTTGTATTATCAGAAAGATGTCTGCCTGGGAGAAAGCCTGCCTGATCTTTATGTATCACTTCATTTAAAACTTTTTTTAGTCTGTTGGCTAAAATATCTGCAAAGATTTTGTAATCCACATTTAAAAGGGATATGGGACGGTAGTTTTTGAGTTGTGTCTTTTCAGATTCAGATTTTGGTATTAATGTGATGAAAGCTTCTTTCCACAACTCCGGCACCTTCTTTCCCTCCAGAATCTCGTTGCACACCTCCTTTAATGGTTGAATTAAATAGTCTTTCAAAGTCTTGTAATACTTGGAGGTTAATCCATCCGGTCCTGGAGATTTGCCTAGTTGCATATTTTGAATGGTACCTTCAATCTCCTGTTCTGTTATTTTATGGTTCAATATTGTCTTATTTTCCTGAGATATTTTTTGTAATCCATTGATTCTTAAAAGTTGGTCTATCTCAGTCTCATTCTGTGGCCCCTGAGTGTAAAGTTGTTTGAAGTATCTCTGGAAGCACTTTCTGATCTCCAGGGGATTCTGGATGTTTTTTCCTTCCACCTCAAGATTTGTAACCGTGTTCAACTTCTGTCTCTTTTTCAACTGCCACGCTAGCAGTTTCCCACATTTAATTGCTGATTCAAAAGTCTTTTGTCTCATTTGTTTAATTTTCCACTCAATTTCCTGATTTGTCAATTTCAAATATTGTACTTGGTATAGTTTAATTTCTCTCAGAATCTCCTGTGACTTTGGTTTCGATCTTAATTTTTTCTCTCCTTCTTTTATTTTCTCCAAAATTTTATCTTTTTTCTCATTTTGGGTTCTCTTTTTTATAGCATTCTGTTGTGTCAGAAACCCCCTCATGACCGCTTTACTTGCATCCCAGATTACTCTTTTTTCCACTGTAGTTCTCAAATTTACTTCAAAATAATCTCTCAAGGTCTTTTGGGCCTTCTTAACAATCTCTTGATCTCTTAATAGGGTGTCATTCATCTTCCATCTGAAGGAACCAGTTAATGTTAACTTCATTTCCATCTTCACGGCGTTATGGTCGGAGCAGGTTTTGGGGCAGATTTCCACCTTTCTAGTCTTTGGTGCCAGTCCTCTAGTTATCCATATTTGGTCAATTCTAGTCCAGGTCATTTTGGCTTCAGAGAAGAAGGTCCCTTCTCTCCCTAAGGGATTTTTTGTTCTCCAAATGTCAATCAAGTCCATATTGTCAGTTAGGTCAAAAAAAGTTTTAGGTAGTCTGCCATCTTTTGTCATGTTTTGTCTTTGTGCCTTGTCCATATTTGTGGATACCACCCCATTCATATCGCCCATCATGATAATATTGTTGTAGTCCATATGATCCAACATTGTCTCATGCAACTTCTTGTAAAATTCCGACTTCCCCTCATTTGGTGCATAAATTCCTAAAATCAAAAATTTTTCTCCTTGTATTTGAATTTCAATTGCCACAATTCTTCCTTGCTCGTCTTTAAAAAGGAATTTTGGTGATAGGCTCTCTTTTGCGTAGATAACGACTCCTCTCTTCTTCACTTTGTCAGGTGAAATAAATTCTTGGCCTAACCTCTTATTGATTAAAACCTTCCGATGGAGCCTAATCACATGCGTTTCCTGTAAACAAATTAAGTCCAATTCTTCCTTTTTTAATATGTGAAAGATCTTCTTCCTTTTCTGGGGGGAGTTACAACCGTGAATGTTCCAGCTTAATAGTTGCAGAGTCATGTTGCAGTATATCTATTTTCCTCCTACTGCTCCCAAAAGTTCTTCTCCTTTTGGCGGTGGTGTCACTTTCTCCTGCACGTCAAGACCCAAAGGTGTGAGTAATGGTCTCAGAGGATCAAATCCTGAGGCTCCTGGTTCTTTTTCAGTCCCTTTCTGAAGGTCTTTTCCGTAGTCACTCAAAAAAATTTCCTTGTCTTCAACTATTTTGATTTTAACTTTTTTCCCTCTGTAGTTAAAAGATAGTCCCTGGGGGAACTCCCATCTGAAGATGATTCCGTTGTTTCTCAATAGTTTTACCAGGTCTCCGTAGTTGGATCTAAGCTCCAGAAGATGTTTTGGGATATCCTTGTAGACTTCCACTCTAAAATCCTGAATCTCAAGAGTCTTTTGGAAGTGTGCACCCAGAATCTTGTCTCTTTCTTCTTTCGTTCTGAGGGAGATCAGGCAATCTCTTGACCTGACCTTCCTCCCTCCCTTTCCAAGTCTGAATGCACTTAAAATTTTAAAGTCTTTATCCTCTTCCAAAGGCCAAAATTTTGAAAACTCTTTTGTCAGAAACTCAATTAAATCCTCCTTTTCAAGCTCTGGAACTGACCTCAATCTCAAATTATTTTCCCTAGATTTTAGTTCAATCATAGACAGATATGCCTGGTGCTCGCCAATCTGGTTGCGCATGGGTTTGATTTCCTCTTGCACGGCTTCTACTTTGTGTTTGGCCTCCTCAGCTGTTTGACAGTTTACTGTGGTGGCTTCCAATAACTTCCCAATAGATTCTGCATTTGACTTAACTTGCTGAGTCAAATTATTGACACTAGCTGTGTTTTGGTCAAGTTTAGATGATTGATCCGCCACTTGCTTACTTAGGCCATCTAGTTTTTCAAAAATTTTATCTAGTACTGTAGTAAAGTCTCCTCCTGTGGCCATTTCTTCAAGCCTTGTTTGTTCTAAGTCTTCCTCTTGTGCCACAGGAATAGCAGGAACAGATGACCTGCGCAGCTGTGAGATTATGCTAGTCTGTTGTGTTTTGGCTTTGCTTGATCTTGTCCTCCCTCTCATTCCACTGCTGTCTATGCGTCAAGGTCAGTCACACGGTTTGCAGTTCCCATGGAAATCCCCAAGTCCAAAGATGGAAAAATACCCCCAGTCTTTACACCACTTCAATCTTCCACTAGAGGGACACAATGTTTATCTCAAAAGTCACAATTTATACAGTCTCAAATTTACAAAATGTCCCTTCAAATTTATAACAGTTGCAAATGTCCAGCAGACCTAACAGATCCTCTACTTTGCAGAGTTAATCCTAGAAAGTTACAATGTCTCCAAAAAGCGCGAGTTGCAGTTTGACAGTTCCTGCAGCCTGACTGCTCTAATAGCCTGGCAGTCCGATCTCCAGGGGTTCAGTAAATAAAATATTTATAAATCCACACAAGAAGAGGGAAAGCCAAATTCTTCCTCTTCCACCTTAAAATAAGGTGAGGTTCTGTGTCTGATGTTCAGATAGCAATCTTTTAAAGCATAGTTCTAGGCAAAAGTAAATTAAACGTCGTTGCTTTAAACTTTAAACAGAGCCGGGAGACGGACTTCCTGGTTGCATCTCCCGTTTCAGTGTCCAAATTAAACTTCTTTTTATTAAGATTCAAATTTCTTAAACTTCACCTACTCACGGTGGTCGTTTCTTAGCCAAATTGTCCCAGAAAAAAGGTCAGCGCTCACCGGCAGCAGCTTTGCAGCTTCACTCCAGGGAAAGAGCGATCGACTTTCAGCACCGCGCCAACCCCGTCACTTTTCCGGAGCCCCTTACGGTGTTCCTTCCCAGTTTTGGGGGGCGCAAACGGTGCCCGCTGAGTCCCACGGCCACAGGCTTCTGCTGCCTGTGGTTTTCCAAGCTGGGTCTCCGCTTCGCCGTAGCGGACGACCCGTTTCCGCGGAGCTCCCTCTTCGCGGTTAGAAGAGGGCAGCCATTGCCGTTCGCGCCGCCTCCGGAAGTCTACTTTCTGTCCAGCAACCATGAGATCATTTTCAAAGCTATTCTGAATGATTGCATCCTTCACTTTTTTTGTCACTAATGTTAACAAAATGTCTCCTGGACGGTTCCTTTCTCTGCTCTGAAACGATTTAATTCTGAAACAGCTTTCAACTGAACCGTCCAGCCAAGCTGTACTTTCCCCCATCCACTCTGAAATTATCTGTGTCACATATGTCTCTAGTACTGGCTCAGAGTCAGTCTGGTAAACCTCTGATTCTGATCGCCCTATCCCGTTCTCATAGCTGCAAAAGTAAAAACTGATCCTCCAAATCACTCTGTTTCTCTTGGACCCCTTGTACCAATCCTAGCATCCCTTTTTGTTCCTCCCTTACTTCTGTGACCTCCTCTCTTAATTTTTCTATTTTTTCTACTTTTGACTCCAAGTTGCTAACCTTGTCTCCCAATATCCCAAATTGTTCCTTTAGAACCTTGTTTGAGTTCTCAATATCTCTGTGTACTTGTTCCTTCAATGATAAATTAGATTTTTCCATGTCACTACGGACCTGTTGTGTAAATTCTTGCATTGATTTCATCATCTCTTTCCTAAATTCTAAAAGCTGCAGTGCAAAAGGGTCTGCCTGTTCTTTATCGCCTTTCCCCCCATTATCGCCCTGTACACTGGCCCGTCTTGCAGCTGCAGCAGCAACCGAAGCTGCTGTTTTCCGTGTTGTTATTCTGTCTGGCCCCAACACTTCTTATCTGTTGGTTCCCAGTGTTATATGAGTTGTTCAAGGTCACACCTGCCAGCTCTAAGTCTGTTCAGCCGTACAGCTATCCCCCCTCCCAGCTTTCTCCCAGTTTCTCTTTCCCTTTTGTCAACTATCTCTCTCCCTGTTACCCTTTCACATTCACTTTTATCCCCTAAACAAAGGAAGATATAAAAAAAGAAGAAGAAAAGGGGGAAACTTTCAATAAAACCTATAACATAAAATATGTTGTCAGGGAACTGCCATCGGAGCCAGAGGGAGAGGGAGGGCTCCAGAGGGATTCCGGAGAGCGTACCGGGAGGGAGAGAAGCAGCCCATCTTCTGGGGAAGGAAATCAGCGTAACACTAGTGGAGAAGGGGGGCAGATGGGGGAATCGGCGAGGTGGCTCCATGACTCCTCGCCGGAGACCAGCGGGGAGAGCACGGGTCCTCCGCTGCCCACACCCTCCCTGCGCAGAAGGCTTCCGCGCAGGGAGAGTAGGCGGAGACTAGGCGTCAAAGAGCTTCTTTGCTGGAAGAAGTTGAAGAAACGCCCACTGACGGATTCTGCCAGCAATTGAGACAGCCACGGGTGAGTGGCTGTCCGGACAGAAAGGGTTCACCCAGGTAACTCAGCCAAGCGTGGCGCCGATTTACGCACGAGCAACCCCTAGAACCATTACATATGTAAATATACAATACAATATTTAACAATAAGGGGGGAGCCAATTAGTTAATATTCCAAGAACAAGGGAGGTAAACTTAAAAATAAAAATAAAAAATAGGTCAGTCCAATTTCCAATTTCTGATATTTTCTTGGAACAAAGGAAGTGCACAAGGCAAATAAAAAAGAACCAGCAGAGGAGAGATTATTCTTTAAATTATACTTATCTACTTATAGTCTCTCAAATGGTGGTGATTTGCAGTATTTCCAAAACTTGTAGGTCCTTTTAGTTGGTTCTTATTTTTAATCCCATGACCGTAGTCTTGTTTTCCAAGTCGTAAATTCACAGGCAATTAAAGTTCCAATTCGCAAGCAGCTGAGGCTTTGATTTACAACTCTTATTTGGAGAGCTCTCCGGTTTCTTTTTGGGGTACTTTAGAATACTTGGGAAGCTGTTCCAGGCTCTTTTCCACTTTTACTTTGGAGGTTGCCCCCAGATGTGCAAGAGTTCCCTGCAAGCTTCCTGTCTTTACTTCCCCCTTTATTCTTTAGCTCCTCCAAATTTTTATAAAGTTTGCTTAAACCTCCAGCTGTGTAGATTTCCACTTATATCTCATTGGGTAACTGGATACAGTTAAAGTTGCAAGCCATTAGAATGTGACAATCCAGTCAGATTTAGCTGTAGCAATTCTCCATAGCAATAAACAAAGTCGAGTCCCATTCACAAATATAATCCCTTGCAGAGCCTGTCCGCAAAGATCGGAGACTGACTTCCTCTTTTATCTCCGCCTCGCCAAATTGAAGTTTTATGGTCTAATTGCGCCTTTAAATTGTTTTATTGGCTTTTACCTTTAATTAGGAAGTTCTGCTGCTTCTGGTGTCGGAATGTAGCTTTGGCAGGCGATGGTGCCTTGAAGCGTCCTCAAGCCTCTCCCCCTTTCCTCCCGTGTGCTGAATAGCCACCGGGGGGGGGCTCGGGGGGGGGGAGAATTTTTGCTCTGCAGGAACCCTTGGGTCCCCACACTCCTGTGGGGGGTTTTTGGGGGTGCACTGAGCTCTGGCGCTGCCCTCAAAGCCTTCCTGCCAGCTCTGTGTCACAAGCAACACTTAGCACACCGACATTCCTTTCCACAGCAGTCCCGGAAGTGTAAACTCCCACCTATACTACTGTAATGCCCTTCATGCGGGACTTCACTTGGAGACAGTCTGATAACTGTGTTTAGTGCTGGGTGTCGTTGCTAGAGTTGTAGAAAATGCTTCAATAGGGAGCCATATTACACTTATTTTTTTTTATCTGCACTGGCAGGCTACACATTATTGGGTTCTGTTTAAGGCAGTGATGACAGGAGTCATCATCCACCAACATCTGGAGAGCCAGATTTAAGGAGCTACTGTTGGCAGTATCACTGATGATTTCCAAGGCCTTGGGGGATCTAATGAGTCCAGTGCTTTTTTTTATTCGTTAGATTAATGTTTGTATTGCTTTGTTTTGTTCCGAAACACTTTGGGACCTTTCAGTGAAAAGTGGTCAATATCATCACTAGCATCAAGAACAAATTCATTGTGCTAAGCTGCTAGCTACTAGCCTTGACAACATCCAGGTAAATTCCAGAGAAATTTTTATTTACAAATTGCAATTGCAATTATTATTATTATTATTATTATTATTATTATTATTATTATTATTTCAAACAAATGATGTGCTTAAAAGTCTCTCACACTGACTGTCTTGGTCTTTTCAATTTATTTTGCTTTGGGTTTCTTTGGAGCTAAAACATACATTGATGAATCTGTCAGTTTCTCATTTTCCCGGTCTTAAGTTCACATTTGTGCAGCAATTTGTGATGTACCTAATGAAAATTTGTCACCATTTCAGTATGAATTTCTCCTAACAAATGTGTTTGTAATCAATATTGACTATCATAGTACTTTTGCAAGGCATTTTCCCTAACATAATGAATTTTTGTATGTTATTTTCATGAATATATGCATTTTATGCAGACTTCCCCCTAATATGCCGTTTCCCCTCTACACAGAGAACTACAAGGTAAAAATTTGGTGGTGTGAATATAAGGATAATTGTGTTCAGGTTCATGTATTAGTTGGTGCCAATCAGTACATATTCATTAAAACAAAAGCAAGATAGAATTTCTGCCCCACCTCTAAGTGTATAGTGCTGTTCTAGAGGGCCCAAAAGGGGGGAGGTCCAGTAAAGATCAGATGATTCTTTGAGCAGAAAAAATGTTAATCTAGACAAAGTGTTTCTCAAGAATTACCTCAGTACATAATTTCCCTCAGTACATAATTTCCCTCAGTACATAATTATGTTCTCCACCTGATTCAGGTTACAGCTACAAATCCTTTGGGAGACAGCAACTTGTTTACACTTGCCATCCAACAAGGCAGAATAATACAGGTGAAATTCAAAAAATTAGAATATCATGGAAAAGTTCATTTATTTCAGTAATTCAACTTAAAAGGTGAAAGCAATATATGAGATAGACTCATGACATGCAAAGTGAGATATGTCAAGCCTTTATTTATTATAATTGTGATGATCATGGCTTAAAAAAACATCTTTAGACCCGGCCAATATGGCCAACTATCGCCCAGTCTCAAATCTTCCATTCTTGGGCAAGATGATTGAGCGGGTGATGGGCTTCGTGGGGTGGTGAATGCTTCCCTCCGTGAGGGAGCCTTCCCAGACCCGCTGAAAGAGGCGGTTATTAAACCGCTTCTTAAAAAACCATCTTTAGATGCGGCCACGATGACCAACTATCGCCCAGTCTCAAATCTTCCATTCTTGGGCAAGGTGATTGAGCGGGTGGTTGCTGAACAACTCCAGGCACGCCTGGAGGATGCAGACCATTTGGATCCCTTCCAATCAGGATTCAGGCCTCATCATGGGACTGAAACTGCCTTGGTCACGCTGGTTGATGATCTCCGGCGGGCTAGGGACAAAGGTGAGAGCTGTTTCCGAGTTCTGCTGGATCTCTCAGCGTCCTTTGATACAATTGATGATAACATCCTTCTGGACAGTCTAGAGGGGCTGGGAGCTGGGGGCACTGTTATACAGTGGTTCCGCTCCTTCCTCCTGAGCCGTGTTCAGAAAGTGGTATTGGGGGATGAGTGTTCAGACCCCTGGGCCCTCATTTGTGGGGTTCCTCTTCCCCCATGCTTTTTAACATCTACATGAAGCCTTTGGGAGAGATCATCAGGGGGTTTGGACTGGGTCTCCATCAACATGCAGATGATACCCAGCTCTACCTCTCTTTCAAATCGGAACCAGTGAAGGCGGTGAAGGTCCTGTGTGAGTGTCTGGAGGCTGTTGGAGGATGGATGGCGGCTAATGGATTGAGGTTGAAACCTGACAAGACAGAAGTACTGTTTTTTGGGGACAGGGGGCAGGCTGGTGTGGAGGACTCCCTGATCATGAATGGGGTAACTGTGCCCCTGAAGGACCAGGTGCGCAGCCTGGGAGTCATTTTGGACTCACAGCTGTCCATGGAGGCGCAGGTCAATTCTGTATCCAGGGCAGCTGTCTACCAGCTCCACCTCGTACGCAGGCTGAGACCCTACCTGCCCGCAGACTGTCTCGCCAGAGTGTTGCATGCTCTAGTTATCTCCCGCTTGGACTACTGCAATGTGCTCTACGTGGGGCTACCTTTGAAGGTGATCCGGAAACTACAACTAATCCAGAATGCGGCAGCTAGACTGGTGACTGGGGGCGGCCGCCGAGACCACGTAAGACCAGTCTTGAAAGATCTACATTGGCTCCCAGTACGTTTCCGAGCCCAATTCAAAGTGTTGGTGCTGACCTTTAAAGCCCTAAATGGCCTCGGTCCTGTATACCTGAAGGATCGTCTCCACCCCCATCGTTCTGCCCGGACGCTGAGGTCCAGCGCCAAGGGCCTTCTGGCGGTTCCCTCATTGCGAGAAGCAAAGCTACAGGGAACCAGGCAGAGTGCCTTCTTGGTAGTGGCGCCCGCCCTGTGGAATGCCCTCCCATCAGATGTCAAAGAGATAAACAACTGCCTGACATTCAGAAGACCTCTGAGGGCATCCCTGTTCAGGGAAGTTTTTAATGTGTGATATTTTAGTGTATTTTTTGCCTTTGTTGGAAGCCGCTCAGAGTGGCTGGGGAAACCCAGCCAGATGGGCGGGGTGCAAATAATAATAATAAAAAAAATAATAATAATGATAATAACAATAATTAGGCGCGCTCCCAGCTAGGGAAAAGCTGTGGGGGCGGGGGGAGAGGATGCCGCTGGCAGTGTCCCCTCAGTCACTCCACTCGGAGCTACTGAGGAGAGGGAGGTGGGGACTGTGCGCCTGTTCCGCTCGGTGCAAGTGCACCCCTGTGCCCCTCTCCCAAAGCCCAGCCAGAATCCTCAACAGTGCGCTAAGGGGGGGGGGGAAAGGAACCCACCAACAAAGAGGATACTTCTCGCTCTTTCTGCAGGGCACCTAAACTATCCAAATCCCTGCTGCTGCTGCTGCTGCTGCTGCTGCTGCTGCTGCTGCTGCTCCTCCAAATGTTTAGGGGTACGCGTACCCCTGTGTCTCCCCAGAAAAAAGTACTAACAGCAAGGACAGGAAACCTGGAAACTCCAAATGCTGTTGGACTCCAGTCCCCATCAGCCCCAGTCAGTGTAGCTAATAGTCAGAGATGATGAGATTCAGAATCCAGAAACATCTGAAAGGAACTCCTGCATTACATGAACATTTCCAAATAACTGATTAGAGATAGAGAAGGTTTCCCCATGGAAATCTAGTGTACATGATGAAACCTATATTTTTTTACTGTATTGCAGATCAGCTCTGCCAGGGATGAAAAAAATCTGTCTAAAGGATTCCTAGCACACTGGCAGTGGCGGAGCTTCATGCTCCGGCACCGGGGGGTGGGGTGGGGTGGGGTAGAGAGCAGACAGGGGCGGGGCTGGCACATGTCCCAGGGGTGTGGTGTGCATCCTGGGGGCATGGTGCACCGCCTGCAGGGGCATGACGTGCGTCCTTGGGGCGAGGTGCGCATCCTGGGGGTGTGGTGCACCACCCACAGGGGCATGATGTGCATCCTGGGGGCATGGCGCCCAACGCGGGCAGGGGGGGCCAGCCGTGATGGCACCCCACCGAGATTGTGCTGCTGAGGGCAGTGCACTTCCCCTGCATCCCTCTTCCTCTGTCAGTGCACACTGGTCTGCTTTTCAATACAGACCCAGGAAATTTGGATCCACAATATTAAGGGACAATTTCAGGAATATCTTCATTGGAAGCCCTGGGATATTTCGGTCCAGCAAGAATCTCCAAATCCAACTACACATTTCTCTTAAATCACTGCCAACTTTAAGATGTGCATATTTGCTCCCCCAAGTGATTTTGCTGGTTTCATTGAAAATCTTTCCTTTCATTTTGTATTCCTGAAACATTTCAGTTCAACAGGAGCCTTCACATCCACCTTGAAATATTGCATGACTGCTGTAATGCAGTCTATGTGGGGCTGCCTTCAAAGATAGTTAAAAAATCTTTGGCTGGTTCAAAATGTGGTCACCCAAGTTCTGATGGGGAACTGACACAATTATTGTAACAGCTGCAGTGGTTGTTAGTGCATTTTGAAACCCAATTTAAAGCACCAGCTTTATCTTTAACCTTATTTTTTTGTTTTGGATAATTATTTGTCCTCATTCCAACCTATGTTAGATTAGTTGGTCACTTAATTGGGGAGAAGAAGGATTTTTGTTTGCTTGTTGTTGCAAGCATGATTGGCTTGGTGGCTGTTTTCTTTTCTGCTTGCTTAAAACTGTTGAATCAAGAGGCTTCTGGTCCCACCTGCCTTAATGGAGGCAGCCCCCACGAAAGTGGGGGATCACCGAAAAACAAAAAACAAGGATGACAGAGGGTAAATCATCCCTGCAAATTCCCTCAAGGGATAGGAGGAATGGGCTTCACTCGCAGATAGTCTCGGTACCTGGCTCTCACTCTGGCATGGAATGTGGGAGGCGGGGAGGCACTGAGTGCAAAAGCACTTCACCTGGCGAAAACCCTCCTATGCCGCCATTAAGAAGCACAGGTTTTCTGTTTAACTGGATCTTTAATTGGCTTTAAAGTACTGGTGCATGATGGAAAAGGGCTGCAACATCATACTGCCGAATATACCAGCTACATGGATCAAAGGTTTGAATTGAGATATCGGGCCCTCCCTTAGAGAGGGCAAGTATTGCGGTGAGACCTGGACAACCAACACCCTGTGTTGTGGGTGGGTACTATTGGTCAGCCACAACACCCGATTGGTAGGTCCCTCATAGCTGGGTGCAATCTGGCCAATGGGACGCAGTCCAAACGGTTTGAGGGACCTATTTATGCCCATGCATGTGACCCAGAGCTTCCTCTTTCAGTGTGTGCATTCAGAACACCTGCCCACCTCTCCCTACTTTTAGGGCTTTGCGCTTGACCTTGCTATGCCGTTGTGTGTCATCTGTCATTGGGACAGGGGCACGGCAGGAATTTTCCCCACTTGGCTGATTGGCTGTTGCCATTTGGGTTTCTCCTGCCGTGTAGCAATTCATCACAACTTGTAAGATTGCAGATAGGCTCTGGTTCAGGTGATAGGGATGGGAGAAGGCTCTCGCCATCCCTATGTGAAGGGTATTCTGTTAAAGGAATCCAGGGACTCGATGGTTTGGTCAACCCCTGAGAGGGGGTTGTGCCTGTGCCTGAGTCCAGGGGGACATTGGGTGGTGGAGATAGCCTGTTCCCCGCTTTCTGCTTATCCAGGTGTTCACACTCTTGGCTGACCTATGCTGGAACCCTGGGTCAGCGCTACCTGCGTGGCTGGGAGCTCATCGAACCAGAGCCTATGCAACCAGTCATGTTCTGTAATCAATAAAGTTGTGGCCTAAATTCTGCCAAAAACCAAAACCAAAATTTGAGTCATGTGTGAATTTATTTAGGGGGGAGGTTTCTGGGTCTGAACACGCAAAAGATATTCGTCAGCATGAGAGTCAGTTGGGGAGACAGAAACTCATGGTTTGTTTATTCTAAGCTTTCATATATTTATGATTCCGCAACTCTCTCCAGAATATAATAAAAATATTTTTGCAAGTAAGGAAGGGATGTTGGAGTAATATTGATATTAACAAGCAAAAATGGAAACTCTGTGTGATCTGAAATTAAGAAAGGAGGGAGAGGGGAATCTCAAGTAAGACTAAGTTGGAAGGACAGAGTAATTCCCCTCACGTCTGTTTAAAAACAACAGACAAGGAAAAAGAGATTGAGATTTTTGTGTGCTACTGAAGGAATGTAATTGAAGATAAAGTTTAATTGGGCCATAAATCTCTCACTGGAAGGAAAAGAATTTGGGGCTGTGATAAGAACACTAAAGGATTCTGGGAGTTGGAAAGGAGTATTAAATCTTCTGAGAGTTTGAAAACTGTCCACCTTTTCCTAGGCTGAGGGGGAAATGGAGAAAACCTGCAACATATTTTAATAGTGAGACAGAATGTTTTCTAGCCTGTTCCAAGACATTGAAGCAAGGGATGGAAAGATAAGACCTCTCCTCTGAGAAACTTTGAGATTCAGTTCTGCCCCAAGCCACGATGGGAGAAAACAACAGCTAGGAAGCAAAAGAGACAACACCATTTATGGACAGAAGGAATCTCCATGGACATAACAGTTTTCAGACGCAGGGCAGAATAAAGATAACACTGGTTAACAACAAATTTGTTGTCTGCGTTTTTTCAGTTGATTTAGGACGAATCTGATGCGCTGAATCCAAAAATCACATTGGTTTTGCTCAATCAGGTCAAGTTTTTGAGCTATAGCCACATGTCGTTTTTTTACGTTTTTGTTCACATGTACGCTTGTGTGGAGCATTTTAGAAAAAGTTGGTGGGGGTAAAATGCCATGTCAAATAATTGTTTTGATTGGAAATGATTATTTTAATGACAAGAAGTATTCAGGTCCGATAGTTCTGGGTGATTATGCCGAAAAGGGATCAGTTTGAACTCATAAAACCTCGAAATCTTCCATAAATTGGTGCGGCAAAGCATAAAGTTGGGGGATCAAAACTAAGTTAATCCTGATCTTCAATCAGCACGTCGTCCTGTAGCTCATTGTGATGAAATCCCAGTGCCTATCTTTGGAGAACTTCCTGACATTAGTGACGAAGATGCCTCCAGTGTTGAAGGACATGAAGAAGAAGAAGTGGTTCTTGAAGATGATGCTCCACATCCATTTTCCCAAAAGGAGTTGAATGATCTAGTTCGCAACCTCAGCTTGTCAAAGGACTCTGCCGAACTGTTGGCATCCAGATTGAAGGGAAAAAACCTCCTCTCTGACAGTGCTCGCATCAGCTTCTTCTGCAACAGGCATCAAGAGTACCTCCGTTTTTTCTCGGAAGAGAAGGACTTGGTGTACTGTGCAGATATTGCGCAGCTTCTGCTCAAGCTTGGAGTGCCACAGTTGACAGCAGCAAGCGATCACTGAAATGCGTTCTGCTACACAATGGCAACCAGTTTGCCTCTATACCCCTGGCTCACTCGAGTACACTGAAGGAGAACTATGAAGTGGTGAAGTATGTGCTGGAGAAAATTGGTTATGATCAGCATAAGTGGTTTATTTGTGTTGACCTGAAGATGGTGAACTTTTTGTTGGGACAACAGTCTGGCTTCACCAAGTACCCATGTTTTCTGTGCATGTGGAATAGTAGGGAATGTGCTCAGTATTACACGAAGGAGGACTGGCCTGTGCAGGAGGAATTGGTGCCTTGCAAAGAAAGGAACGTCATCAATGACCCTCTGGTGGACAGACAGAATACTCTTCCCACCGCTGCACATCAAGCTCGGCTTAATCAAGCAGTTCACCAAGGCTCTGGACAAGGATGGTGACTGCTTCACTTACTTGTGCCAGGCTTTTCCAGGATTGACCATGGAGAAGTTGAAAGCTGGCATCTTTGATGGTCCTCAGATCCGTCAGCTCATCAGAGATCGAGAGTTCGGAAACTCAATGAACAAAGTGGAACTGGAAGCATGGAAGGCATTTGTTATGGTAGTGAAGAACTTTCTTGGCAACAATAAGGCCAGAAACTACGCAGAACTTGTCAACAACATGCTGACTGCTTTCAGAAACCTGGGCTGCAACATGAGCGTCAAGATGCACTACCTCTTTTCACATATGGACCGGTTTCCTGAGAACCTGGGTTCAATGAGTGATGAGCAGGGGGAGAGATTCCATCAGGACATGAAAGAGATGGAGACCAGGTATCAGGGTTGCTGGGACGCAGTCATGATGGCTGACTACTGTTGGACTCTGAAGAGAGACCTCCCTGCCACTGAGCATTCTAGGAGTTCCAAGAAACGGAAGTTCAAGCCCTGAAGTTTGAAAAATGGTGAAGCAACATGCAATTTACGTGTACTTACCTTTATCAATGCCCACCATTCAGTTTACAGTAAACCTGACCTGATGGAGAGAAACGGATGCCATTTCCTGATTCAGCAGTGCAAAAATACCCTAAATCAGTTGTAGAAATCTAGACAACAAGTAAAAAATTGTTACCCAGTGATTTAAGAACTACTCAGCCAAGCAAGATACAGGTGAAACTCAGAAAATTAGAATATCGTGGAAAAGTTCATTTATTTCAGTAATTCAACTGAAAAGGTGAAACTAATATATGAGATAGACTCATGACATGCAAAGCGAGATATGTCAAGCCTTTATTTGTTATAATTGTGATGATTATGGTGTACAGCTGATGAAAACCCCAAATTAACAATCTCAGAAAATTAGAATATTAAATGAAATCAGCAAAACAAGGATTGCAAATAGAGCAATATTGGACTTCTGAGAAGTAGAAGCATGCATATGTACTCAGTACTTGGTTTGGGCCCCTTTTGCATCAATTACTGCATTTACTTTCACCTTTTAAGTTGAATTACTGAAATAAATGAACTTTTCCACGATATTCTAATTTTCTGAGTTTCACCTGTACATTAATGCTACATAGCCCAAGTGATGATTCCATTGACATTTACTTTCAAAACGGATAAAGCTTGCTGTGATCACTCATTGAATCACCATTCCAATGCTTATTGCTATTGTTATTTAGATTTCTAACCTGCCCTTCTCTGTAGAACCAAACAGTGCAAATGTCATGGAAGGCCTTCTTGGTAGTCCACACTACCCAAGAACTAATTGGTGTGAGCTGTAAAATGATATCATGTATGCTTACCTGCTTGCTTTGAAGTTTTGGAACCTTAGTTTTGGTTCAGTTAGGTGGGAGAGGGGAGGCTTCTCATGCTGGCTGCCTGTCAGCTACTGTCTTATCTGAGAGATGGATGGGAGTGGGGAATGGGCCTCTAAGCCAGGGACGACTTACTTTTTGCATCAGTGACCCATTTATGTTTAGCTCCTCACCGACAAAGACATGGTGCTTGCCACCTGAGGTGTGGCAGCAAGAAATCCTGCATTCCATTGCTATATGTAAGTTCTTGATCCATCTATATAACAAAGCACTAGAACTGATCATTCTGGAATTTTGTGCATCCTTCATTGGAATCCCTTCAACTGTGTCCTTCGGATCATCAGTCAATTCTTCGCCATGGTCTGTATTTGGACTTGTGGGACAGAACACCTACACTGTAGGTCCCAGGGTGGTTTACAGCAACATAAAAATACAATATTAAAATCATTTTAAAGTATTTGCAATCAGAAGAGTATCTGCCAATATCTCTATGCCATTATCCAAGTCTATGGTGTGACTGCATTTGGAATACTGTACACAATTCTAGTGACCTCACCACAAAAAGGATATTGTTGGGTTGGAAAAGGTTGAGAAAAGGAAGTCCTTCTTGACACAGTGTTGATTAATTGTGGCGTGACGTGGCTAATTGCTCTACGATCCCAATTAGCCCCTGCTTACAGCGTTCTTGGTCCGGCACGTTTCCCCCTCAGCTGCGCCGATCTGCCTCCGTTCGCCACTAGTGCAGAGTAAAACACAGCGGAAAACTGTTGCTTCTTGGTGATTTAGATCCATGCAAACACACCAAGCATTTGTGTGTTTATTTATCAGTCCTTTATTGCAGTAGTAAAATAACAAAACAACATCTCTCAGACAGACACTCCTGGGCTTCTAGCACTCATGGCTATGGCTGCCGTCTCTCTCGAAGACAAAGAGACAATAAGGAAAAATTCCTCCCACCTTCCAAATCACACGTCAGAATGGACAGACGTCACACAGAACTCCTTAACCCTATGAGTTCTGAAAACCCTAACACCCCCTCTTCTGTCCATTCCTGAGGTGACTTGGGTGTTTACCTTGACTGACCTTTTGTGCCCCTTCCTGGCATTCTTGTCAGGCACCTGTGAAACCTCCTCACAACTCTCTGGTTCACACTTTGCGAAACCAACCCACACACCTGTGGCCTGATACCTCTCAGGTGGAATACCCTTCGTTGTGCGACTGGACCGCCTTGGCACAAACTCAGGTATTTCCTCTGACTCACTGCGATCAGCAGGTGTGTCCTGTGCATCACGGGATTCCCCCTCTGACTTAAAGCGTCTTCGAATTCTCTGCATCATGCTAACAGGGGACCCAGGCTCACTCTTGGGCTCTTTTTTAACAACTTGTGGAGACGCCCCACCCTGTTCTTGACCCTGGTCAGTGACCTGGTCTTCATCAGCAGGTTCAGCACCTGGCTCTCCTTCCTCATCAGAATCTTCCTGCTCTGAATCCCCCTCTGAATCAGACAGACATTCTGAGAGAAAGTCACGCCTTGCAGGAGTCTTTGACCAACCATCCTGCTCATAGAACTCAGCGTGTCTACTGATCAGAAGCTTGCTCTGATCACCTTCTGGATATGCAAACCGCCATGCTTTAGAAACCGGCTCGTACCCACAGAAGATCATTTTCTGGAACTTGGGTCCACCTGGCTTTTGCAAAGCCTTTGGCACCGGCACAGACGCCGCTGACCCGAACGGACGGAGAAAGTGAACCTGTGGTTTCCTCCCGTGAAGCATGAAAAAAGGCGTGTCTCCTACCACTGAATTGTAGGACCTATTCCAGGTGAAATTCACATTCTTAATTGCCTCCATCCAAAAACTTGGAGGTAATCCAGAATCTGACAGCAACACCTGTGTAGCCTTTACCAGAGCCTCACTCCAGAGCTCTGCCACCCCCCTCTCTTGAGGAGAAGTCACCTTGTGACGTATCCCTTTCTGGTGAAAGAACTTCTGCAAAGCAGACCCAGTAAACTCTGCACCTCGGTCACTAGTGACTGCTTGCACCTTGGTGGAGAACCTTAGTTCCACCTCCTCAACCCAATTTTTAATCAGTTGTGCTGCATCTCCCTTGGATTTCAGAGCATGAGTCCAGGAATTCTGCGTAAAATCATCCTGCATCGTTAGCAGAAACCTGGCCCCTCCCAGACTTGGCTCTTCCATGGGACCCAACAGATCTATGTGAACAAGTTCAAAAGGTTTTGTGGTTACCCTGTCCACCCTGGGGTAACTGCACCCTTTTACCTTTGCCTTTCTGCAAGCCTTACAATTTATGGCTCTCCCACATTCCTGAATTTTACAGCCTTTGGTACACTCCTGTAACACCTGGAGTTCTTCAAGAGAACTATGAGCTGTCTTCTTGTGCCAAACACATGCACATGAAACATGAGTGGGAACTGTAGCACGCAACGCTTGTGCCCTCTTAACCTTCCCCTCACCCTCCAGAGGCGTTTTAAGAATGAAGAGATCATTCTGCCCCTTTTCAACTTTGACTAGCTGTTTCTCTCCCTTGTAGATTGTGCAAACATCATGTTCAAAGCAAACTTTAAACCCCTTCTGCAACATGAAGCCCGGAGAGCCCCGTGGTTTTCCACGGATCTGAGGGCAATGAAACAATCGTTGAGACGGCTAGAGCGCCGGTGGCGGATAACTCATTCTGAATCTGACCGGACACGGGTTAGAGCTCAACGTCGAGCCTACCAAGTGGCGATAGCGACGGCGAAGAAGACTTTCTTCACCGCCTCTATTGCATCTGCAGAAAACAGCAGCAGGAGACTCTTTCAGGTGGTTCGCAATTTAGCGGAACCACCTGTAACATCGGGGCCCAGTACGGGCCACATGTTCTCCTGCAATGATTTTGCAAATTTTTTTGCAGATAAAATCGCTCAGATTCGGGAAGAAGTAGACTCCACCGTGGGAGCAGGGCCGGGGCGGGAGAGTGCTAGAGTCCTGTCTGGTCAAGTTGTGTGGGATCAATTTCAATCTGTTACCTCCAAGGATGTGGACAGGCTGCTTGGACGAGTGAAGCCAACCACCTGTCTCCTGGATCCTTGCCCATCCTGGCTTATAAAAGCTAGCCGGGAAGGACTGGGCGATGGGCTTCGTGGGGTGGTGAATGCTTCCCTCCGTGAGGGAGCCTTCCCAGACCCGCTGAAAGAGGCGGTTATTAAACCGCTTCTTAAAAAACCATCTTTAGATGCGGCCACGATGGCCAATTATCGCCCAGTCTCAAACCTCCCATTCTTGGGCAAGGTGATTGAGCGAGTGGTTGCTGAACAACTCCAGGCACGCCTGGAAGAAGCGGACCATTTGGATCCCTTCCAGTCGGGATTCAGGCCTCATCATGGGACTGAAACTGCCTTGGTCGCACTGGTTGATGATCTCCGGCGGGCTAGGGACAAAGGTGAGAGCTGTTTCCTAGTTCTGCTGGATCTCTCAGCGGCGTTTGATACCATCGACCATGACATCCTTCTGGACCGTCTTGAGGGGCTGGGAGCTGGGGGCACTGTCATACAGTGGTTCCGCTCCTTCCTCCTGGGCCGTGTTCAGAAAGTGGTGGTGGGGGATGAGTGTTCAGACCCCTGGCCGCTCACTTGTGGGGTGCCTCAGGGTTCTGTCCTCTCCCCCATGCTTTTCAACATCTACATGCAGCCGCTGGGAGCGATCATCAGGAGGTTTGGGCTGGGTGTTCATCAGTATGCAGATGATACCCAGCTCTACCTCTCTTTTAAATCAGAACCAGTGAAGGCGGTAAAGGTCCTGTGTGAGTGTCTGGAGGCGGTTGGAGGATGGATGGCGGCTAACAGATTGAGGTTGAATCCTGACAAGACAGAAGTACTGTTTTTGGGGGACAGGAGGCGGGCAGGTGTGGAGGATTCCCTGGTCCTGAATGGGGTAACTGTGCCCCTGAAGGACCAGGTGCGCAGCCTGGGAGTCATTTTGGACTCACAGCTGTCCATGGAGGCACAGGTCAAATCTGTATCCAGGGCAGCTGTTTACCAGCTCCATCTGGTACGTAGGCTGAGACCCTATCTGCCTGCGGACTGTCTCGCCAGAGTGGTACATGCTCTGGTTATCTCCCGCTTGGACTACTGCAATGCGCTCTACGTGGGGCTACCTTTGAAGGTGACCCGGAAACTACAACTAATACAGAATGCGGCAGCTAGACTGGTGACTGGGAGCGGCCGCCGAGACCATATAACACCGGTCTTGAAAGACCTACATTGGCTCCCAGTACGTTTCCGAGCACAATTCAAAGTGTTGGTGCTGACCTTTAAAGCCCTAAATGGCCTCGGTCCAGTATATCTGAAGGAGCGTCTCCTCCCCCATCGTTCTGCCCGGACACTGAGGTCCAGCTCCGAGGGCCTTCTGGCGGTTCCCTCACTGCGAGAGGCCAAGTTGCAGGGAACCAGGCAGAGGGCCTTCTCGGTGGTGGCGCCCGCCCTGTGGAATGCCCTCCCATCGGATGTCAAGGCGATGGACAACTACCTGACATTCAGAAGACATCTGAAGGCAGCCCTGTTCAGGGAAGTTTTTAATATGTGACATTTTAGTGTATTTTTTATCTCTGTTGGAAGCCGCCCAGAGTGGCTGGGGAAACCCAGCCAGATGGGCGGGGTACAAATAATAAATTATTATTATTATTATTATTATTAAATAAGGTACAGATAAAAGACAGTGACGCATTCCGGGTACAGTGCAAACCTCCACCTGCTCCTGCAAAACAGAAAGAAAGATATTTGTAACATTAGTTACATTTTTCTTTTCTCCACTTGCAAACTGAACAGTTTTTCCAGCTGGAATTGCCTTGCAATTCCACATCTCGACAGCAGGGGTCTCTGGAACCAGGTTGCGATTAGCTCCTGAATCGATGATAAAGCTGAGTTCATTGTCTCTCTCAGAGCTGTCCTCAAACATTGCCATACTGGCTGTCAGCTGATAAGCGTCCTCATTGTCTCTAGCACGTCCGCCTTGCGCATTCCCACGCCTGGCTCCCTTGCCGGGCTGGATACCATGGAAACCTGGCTGGTTCCCATGAGAAGCGACCTTGACAACATCCTGCCTCATCTCTCTGCTTCGGTGGGGGCAAGAGCGACGCAGATGTTCAGTTGAATTACAAATAAAACAACGACGACGATCACCAGTGGAAAAACACTGCCCAGGGCTCCTTTCAGCCGGCCTGGCCCCCCTTCTTCCAGAAGAGCTCTCTGTGCCAGCCCTGCCCTGTCTGAAACTGCACTCCACTCCAGCACTCTCAGTGGAAAATTTTTTAAACTTGCCTTTGGAATTCTTCGCCCCCCCCCCGACTTGCCCATCAGCGCTCCTTGAGGCTAATTCATCAGGAACTGGGGCTGCAGCCATCTCTGGGCTCTTTATTGCTTCTCCAGGGCTCTGGCCTCCTGCTGAAGTTTCACACAAACTTCTCAGCACCTCCCAGGCAGCCCTTGCTGACTCTATGACCTCCAAGTGAGGTTTCAGCGATGCGTGTACGCATGCTTTCAGCATGCCAAGCGTTCTTTGCATTCTCTGCTGGCTATCTTCAGGCAACGCAGCCTCAAAGCCTGCAACGTCTGTCCCATCCGCACCTGGACTGAGGGGTAGTGGCTCTTTCTGGCTTACATCCCAAAGCCCTGTAGCCAAAAACAAACCCCGCACTTTTCTGGACCAGGTTGCCCAACTTTTTAAAGTGAGCTTTTCGAACGGAATTTCCTCAAAGACCTGGCTGTCTGCCATGTTCTCCCCAGGGCCCCAAACTGTACTCACGTATCAACAGCTCTCCGGCACCTGTCTCTGGAGAAGCGATTCCCTCAGCAAGCTCCTCTGCCTCTCAGCATCAGGCAGAAATCAGCGTCTTTCAGCCAGCTGCTCTGCCTCAGAATGCAGACCTCCGCTTTCGGTAGCGTCTTCCCAGCTGACCCAGCTGACTTCAAAGCACACCGGCAGACTTCGCAACAGTTTTATAGCAGTAATTAGAGTCCCATAACCTGTTGATTAATTGTGGCGTGACGTGGCTAATTGCTCTACGATCCCAATTAGCCCCTGCTTACAGCGTTCTTGGTCCGGCACGTTTCCCCCTCAGCTGCGCCGATCTGCCTCCGTTCGCCACTAGTGCAGAGTAAAACACAGCGGAAAACTGTTGCTTCTTGGTGATTTAGATCCATGCAAACACACCAAGCATTTGTGTGTTTATTTATCAGTCCTTTATTGCGGTAGTAAAATAACAAAACGACATCTCTCAGACAGACAATCCTGGGCTTCTAGCACTCATGGCTATGGCTGCCGTCTCTCTCGAAGACAAAGAGACAATAAGGAAAAACTCCTCCCACCTTCCAAATCACACGTCAGAATGGACAGACGTCACACAGAACTCCTTAACCCTATGAGTTCTGAAAACCCTAACACACAGCACATGGTTAAACTATTGCCAGAGGAAGCAGTGAATGCCAGCAACCTAGAAGGCTTTAAAAGCCACTATAGCTGTGTTCTGCCACCAAGATTGGAGGAAGTAATGTTTCTGAATACAGGAGGGGAGTCTGTTGCTCTTGCGCTTGAATCCTGCTTGTGGGCTTTCCATTGGGGCATCTTGTTGGCGACAGTGAGAACACGATACAGGACTAGGTGGCCCATTTGCCTGACCTAGTATGCTCTTTTTATCTTTTTAAGTCAAATAATAAAAATGTTACATGCCACTTCAACCTCTGTTGAGTGGTGTGCAAGATTCCAGGAGTTCCAGGTACTTACCCAGTGTTCATGTTTCCTTTTGGGAATGAGGCACAGCGAAGACTGGGTGGTGTCTTTATATGAGTGCAGAGCAGTCACATCCCAAGATGGTCCTGTTGCTGCAAGATGTTTCTTCCATTACTGCAGCCTTGGATTCCAAGAGACCCCAAACATCGTGTCTGCCCCTCTCTGCAGCATAAAACAGACAGCCCGCCTTGTGCTCTGTCTCCCACTCTCAAGCTTGCAAAACTGCCACTTTTTTCTTACTTACTGCAATCCTAGACGACTTTATTCTTACTAACCATCTCCCATTTGCGGCTGACATAACCTTTGCTTTGCTGATGGCCAAACTTGATGGGTCACGACTCTGACTTTGTTTCTTATTGGCTTATCTCTAGGCAATTCCCTGACCAGGAAAAAAACCCCACACAAGTTTAGCCTGTATTTTTACACTGCTAAATTCAGCATCTGGCATCTTCTCTTAACACTCCAAGTATTGGTTAAATTCTAACATTTACTAAATCTAGGAAGTATGGGTACCTTGCACTCACAAACTCTGGCACCCAAAACTAATCATCATCTGGGAGGAAAAGGGTGAAGGAGGAACTGCATATTCTCCCCTCCCTCCACAGCAGGAGGACTCCATTCTGCATGGTTTTTGTTCCTTCATAAGGGCCTTCCCTACAGAAGCCGCACCCTGCACTCGGCAGGATGGCATCCTCCAATTACCAGATTCCATCCTGTGTGGTGCTACTTCATGGGGGTGGACATTAAGTGGGAAGAAGGAGAGGCTGTGAGGTTTAGAGCTTACAGGGTTAACAGCTCAGTGTGTCCTGCATCTGGGGAGGAGCTTTCTCCACATCCGGGAAAGCTGTTTCATTGTCTGTGACTTACTTTCGTTTTTCTGCCAAGAAGCAGAGACATCATGCCTGCTGTCTTGGATGGTCTGTTTGTTATTTTACTGTTCTGTAAATAAAGCTGTTAGTTTAGAACAGCAACGTGTGGACTCTCTCTTCTGCAAGCTTCTACACCAACGGCCGCGCTGTGCACACTCTGCTGAGTCTAGAAAGCAGATGGTACCGCAGGGAAGTCTGCTGGACCCTTCCACGGGTTATGGGTGTTTGCATACCTTTCCTGGTTATGGAAGAAAGCAGTCACGTTTGTGCCGTGTGTGTGAGAAGCTGCAGAGCTGAAGTCCAGCTGGAGATCCCGCCTGCTGCTGTGCTGAGAGCAGAGGGAGTCTGAGCTCGCTGGTGAAACAGGAGCCTGCTGAAGCATTTTTGAGGCAACCGGCTGGTGGCAGAAAGCGTGAGTAGGCTTAGCCCCCGGGGAGAAGATGGCAGAAGTCCAGGCTCAGGAAGCTTTCATCATCCCTTTTGAGAGACTTAATGGATGCAACTGGGAAGACTGGTCACAAAGAGTGAAGTACTGGCTGTTGGTACTAAAGGGTTAAGAGGTAACAAGTCGCTCTAATCACTGAGCAGCTGGAAGTCATTAAGCATCCAGGAATGTGAGTTGGTTTGTATAAACAATCAGTTCACCCATGTTTCTCTCTCTTCCCCCCTTGACCTGACTCGCAGACTCAGTTTGTGGCCATGGGCGTGTTTGCTGATATGAGTTAAGTTTAGAGTAAAGTTTTTCTTTATGCCGGAGATAAAAGCATGTGTGCTTTATCGCCAGGGGTTTTTTTTTTGCTTTTGTGAATAAAGTTTTTCCCCTGAGTTCCAAAGTGCTTGCTCCAGGATTCTTCATTTATAAAAGGTACTGACTCTCCTGCCTCCTTCAGCTGCTGCACGAAATTCTCTGCTGAGATAAGACTTATGGCGTTGGAAGCGCACTGGACGTTTACTTAACATTAAACTAATCAAAGTTTAATGGACACTGGCTTCTAGGCAAGCAGTTTCGGGATTGCACCCAGAATGAACCCCAGGTAGCTGCTCCTGGGGCTAATGATGCTGAGGTTGCCAGAGCTGCAGCTGCAGCCAAGAAGGACCAAAGAGCGATGGCATATATAGTGCTTGCCCTGGATTCTACCCAATTGCCCCATGTAGATGGCATAATGAGCTGCAAAGGTGTGTGGGACGCTTTGGTCCATGTACACCAGCGCACAACAGCTGGTGCCAAGATTCATGTGACACGCTCTCTTTTTGAGATGGGGCTGACTCCAGGGGGGGTCAGTGAGAGACCACATCACGCAGATGCTGGCTGTTTTTACTAAGCTGCAGCAGCTAAATGTACCTGTTATGGCTATCAGGTGGTTGCTCGAGAGTGATCAGGGAAGATGCTTCACTGGTCTTTTAAAAAGCTTTATTATTGGTGCTAAAACCTTTACAAAGGCAGAGCGCCTCTATTCCATGTCTTGTTCACTCACTGGCAGAATCTGAGAGTGGGCGGTCCTTAAACCTTCCCCAGCAGAGTAGTTTCTTGACGCCCAGCCTACGCCTCCCCTCTCTGCGCGAAAGCCTACTGCGCAAGGAAGGCTTGGGTAAAGGGGGGCCTCCCTCCTCCCCGCTTTGCTCAGGCAAGGTGTCCTGGCACCGCCTTGCATCCTCGAGCCCTGCATCTCCTCCTTGCTAGAGGCATGGCTTCCTTCCTCCGCTGAGGAAGTGCTGCTTCCAGGGACCAAGGGGCGGAGATTTGCCTATCCAGAAGGCAATCAGTCCACACTTCTAGTCAGCAGGAGTGCTGAGTTCTGTGAGCAAAGTGGGTCTCTTGTGACCGAGCGTTCGACCAGATCGGAGCCACAGCCGAAAAAGCCCTGGCTCTAGTTGAGGCCAGCCTAACCTCTCTGTGGCCTGGGACCTTCAAGATGTTTTTATTTGCAGACCGTAAGTTCCTCTGTGGGACATACCAGGAGAGGCGGTCCCGTAGGTACGAGGGTCCTAGGCCGTATAGGGCTTTAAAGGTTAAAACCAGCACCTTAAACCTGATCCTGTACTCCACTGGGAGCCAGTGCAGATGGTATAGCACCGGGTGAATGTGATCTCGCAGCGAGGACCCCGTAAGGAGTCTCGCTGCGGCATTCTGTTTTTTTTTTTAATGATATTTATTAGAAGTTTCAAAAATTACAAAAAAAGGCAAAAGAGAGAACAAAAAATTAACAAAACATACATAACAGTACATCAAAAAAGGAAAAAAAACACAAAACAAAAACACACATCCAACATTCCATATCTCCATCCTTCATTTACTTGTTTCATCGACCTCCTCACACCTCCCTTTTCGTATTCTAGTTTAGTTATTTGTTTCAGCAAATTCTTTCCATCTTTCTCAATTTTTATTGAATAATTTGTCTTAACATTCTAACCTCATAGTTAACTCAGCAAATCCTTTCCATCTTTCACTATATTCTGTCATTCAATTTACCTTAATTTATTTTAACCTTATTTTTCTATAAAATACCTTAAAGCTTAAAACTTAATATTTATTTGTACATAATTCCTTATATCATTTCTACTAAAGCCAAATATTTTCATTCCAACATTTTCCTAATGCTCATTAATTTTACACTAATTCCCAATATAAGTAAAAAAAATTCTTCCAATCTTCCTCCAGCCTCTCTTCTTCCTGGTCTCGGGTTATGTCAGTCCTTACTGTCCGTTCCATCTAGTCCATCAACCTGGTAATCTTATGTCCGAGGCTCTTAAGTCTTTTCCATGTCCCTTCTGCAGATCTTCTTCTTGTTTGTACTTGCACTTTACCTTATCTTTTGTTGATCTCTTTCTTAATTCCTTTCCTTTCTCATTGAGGAGTAGGTCTCAGGGATGTTCCAACTCAAAAATATCTCCGTCTCTCCTCAGCTGATCGGCCCATTCCCCACAGTCCCATTCCCCACAATCAACAGTGTAGTCCAGAAAATATTTAAAGGCATGTTTCAAAGTCCCTCCAAACTTAAGGGCCCCCACAACTGCAGACCCCCCCTGGCCCACTCCAGATTCAACCTTCAACAACAACGGCTTATGCTCCTGTAGGGCCTCGGGCTTCTCCATTTGTATTACTTGAGGTTCAACAGCAGCCTCCTCCATTATCTTCAGCGTTTGCACTTGCTCTGTCAAAGCAGGTTCCTGAGTTGGCTCCTGGATAGTTTCTGTATAAGTATTCACTGTTTGTCCAACATTTTTGATTGCAACAGTCAAGTCCATCTTCTCATGCATCTGCTCCAACAAAGCGCTTGTCTTGCAAAAGGCAAGCATCAAAACTTCTTCCAAACACATTTTTGTTCAAGGTCACAGTCTGATCCCACGATCCTTATCACCGCAGCTGTAGAGTCCCCAGATCAACTCCAGCAACAATTTAACAAGCTCCCTCTAGAAGAGACAATTTCTATTTGTATCCATCTTTTGAAAGCAGATCCAACAACAAAAAAAATTACTTTCATTTTTCAGATTTCTTGTTTCTTTTAAATGCAAAAGGCAACATTGGAAACAATTTGTTTCTCTTCTTTAACTATCTGTCAAAGGATGCTCCTTTCACAGTCAATGAACTTCACCAAAAATTTCTGTCTCTGACACCCCGTTCCCAGGTTTGAGACGGTGGAAATTTATCTTTACTCTCTCTCCTGCAGGCTTAAACAGTCAAAATTCCCCCTCTTTACTCCTGCTTCCAAGAGGGGTTTAGATGGTTAAAACAGGAGGAATTTTAAACCTTTATGTACAACTTTCCAGACTTTAGCTTGCACAATTTTTGCTTCAGGCTATTTACAAAAGCGGAAGGCGGACTTCCTGTTTAGAACCTTCCCGCTCGAGTGCCAAATTAAAATGTTTCTTAGCCCAATTTTCCGTTCTACTCACGGGTACTTGTTTAGAGTCCAATTGTCCACAGGAAAAAGTCAGCGCTCTCCGGCAACGGCTGTGCGGCTTCACTCCACAAAAATAGCGGTCGATTCAAAACACCGCGCCGCTCACCCCACGTCGCTTTGGATCCCCGAAAAAGGGGTTTCCTTGCATGTAGGGGGGGCGCTCCTGGTGTCAGCTGAATCCCACGTTCCCAGGCTTCCTCCGCCTGGGATTTTTAAAGGGTCTCCGCCTTCGCCGCGGCGGCAAGACCCGATTTTCGCGGAGTGGGTTCCTCTGGATCAGAGGAATTCCGCCATTGCCGATGGCGCTGACCCAGAAGTCCTCGCTGAGGCATTCTGAACCCGCTGGAGTTTCTGGGTCAGTCTCAAGGGCAGCCCCACGTAGAGCAAGTTACAATAATCCAGTCTGGAGGTGACTGTCGCATGGATCACAGTGGCTAGGTCAGGGTGAGAGAGGTAAGGAGCCAGCTGCTTAGCTTAGCGGAGATGAAAAAATGCCGCCTTTGTTATAGCTGCAATCTGCACCTCCATGGAAAGGGAGGTGTCGAAGATTACACCCAAACTCTTAACGGACGGTGCTGGCACTAATTGAACCCCCCCAAGAGATGGGAGTTGCCCCCCCAATCCCATATCGTCCCGTCCCAGCCAAAGGACCTCTGTCTTCGAAGGATTTAACTTCAACCGGCTCCCACGTAACCATCCAGCCACAGCTTCCAAACATCTGATCAGTGTGTCTGGGGCCGAGTCAGGATGGCCATCCATCAACATATAGAGTTGGGTGTCATCAGCATACTGATGGCTACCCAGCCCAAAACTCTGGACAAGCTGGGTGAGAGGGCGCATAAAGATGTTGAAAAGCATCGGGGAGAGTATTGCACCCTGAGGCACTCTACACACCAAGGAGTGACGCAATGACAATTCCCCAAGCGCCACCCTCTGTCCCCGACCAGAGAGAAATGAGTGCACATCCCACAACCACGCCTATGAAGACCTGGAACCCATTAAGCCAGTTCTCAAAGGTGCGCTCCGCCCGGGGTGACCTATGCCTTTTCTTCCCATAATATTGCTTTTTCTCCCCTTTCCCCGTCATTTGGGCTGGTGGTAGCAATGTAAACATATCTATGTAGTCACCATTAAGTATCTTAGTCCTTTTCTTTTTCAAAAGGTGGTTACCCAAGATGAAATCAGTAGACAAGTTAGTAGAGATTTTAACATCTTCCACTAGCGCACCACCCTTCCACTCCAGGGTACCGTTAAAGGTTTTTCGGTGCCAATTGGCCCTCCTCTCGTGAATCCACAGGGGGACCCCAGTATCCTCTCCTTCCCCCCAGTAGCCCTCCATGGGGGCATTGCTATCACCCTCTGATGAAGAAGTACCTGTTTCATCCTCTGAATCAGACGGGTCGCTTCTCCTACTCTTCTTGGAGGTATGCTTCCTCTTAGCCTTTCTCTTTCCTCCCTTGGTACCGCTGCCCTCAAGGGCTGGGTCACTGGATGCCAATGTTAACTGTTGAGGAGGTACCTCGTCCTCTGAGGAGGACCCTGACACACCCTCGGAAGGAATGGGTTGAGATGGTGAATCCTGAAATACACTAGGAATATCGGTCACCTGCTGGTTAGATTTAGAGCGGCCCTGTCTTGATGGTTTGGAGCCTGCCCCGGACGCGCTGGCCTTTGCAGCACTGGACTTCGACTTCTGAGCACGCAAAGATTGAGATCATGTTTGAGGCTGATTGCCAGACCTGCCGGCAGCTTGTGCCGTGCTGGGAGCGGAACCTGAAGCTCCTGCGTGAAGCTGCTCACTGGGAAGGGTGTCCAGGATAAAGTCCTGTGAGGCCGCCACTGATGAGGAAGCACCAGCAGCCGCTGGCCTGCATTGCAGATAAAAAGTTTCAATAGCAGAAAAAAAATGAGCTATAGCTTGAGGGTTGCAAGGCATGGAGGGAGTTTGAGCACCACTAGGCCCTGCCTGGGGAGCCTGAGAATTAGCCCTGTTAGCCATGCCTAGACCACAGCTGGATGCAAAATAAATCACGCGTAAACAGTGAAATGTATAAGCTGGTAACTCCCTTAAAAAGGCACAGCAACCCAGAGACAGGACCACTCAAACGTAAACAGTGAAATGTATACCATAAGCAGAACTGAATTGCTTTTAAGAATTAATCCCTATGAGAACTTGACTGTAAAATAAACTTTAAATGAATTCAGAGCACCCAAATAAACCTTATGAAATACCTTGCACCTTATAGATTACGAATTAAGCCTGCACTTATGAATTACCCTTGTAAGATGGCACTGAATGGATAGCCTTGAATGAATTAACCAGTATTTTAAGGTGCCCTCTGAATTGTGGTGCGCAAGTTGTGCCTCCCGCGCCACCAGAATAACAAATGATGTTAAATAAAAACCACTTTACCATAGTTCAAATCAATTAAGTAGTTGGAATGAATTAAATGAATAAAAGTTGTAGGAATAAACTTTAAATGAAATGCAAATGACAGCAGTTGGAGCGAATTTCATTGAATTAAATGAATGAATTGGATGAATGGATTGAATAAAGTAGAAGGCTAATACCACGCAGCGATGCCGAAGAAGCTTAATCACAGCTGCACAGCTCCGAAAATAGGCACAAAGTATCCCCCAGCGGACACGACGCTGTAAGGGCAGATTGCCAGTGACGCTGGAAAGTGTAGCCCTAATCGCGCACAAAGTAACTGTGGTGGCTAACACTATGTAACCCTTAAGGTTAAAGAAACAATTGAATGGCAGGCAGAGAGTTGCCTCACTTAAAATGGCCCCTATAGAGCGACTACGTGGTCCGTTCGAAATGGCGGCCGCAAGCGTCTGCAACCTAGGCAACCGCCAGTGCTCCACTCAGCACACACAACCCCTGAACGTTGCAACTGCTAGAGCAACCAGTAAAAGAACCCCAGAAGCAAGGAAAAAAATTGAAAGCCGCTTGTAAAAAGCCCCCTTTTGATCCCCGGCATGTGTTTTTAAGCTCCTGCGTTATGCAGGGAAACCGAGATGTTACCGTAGCAGCGCTAATCACAGCTGGCCTCACTCCCAGATAAGCGGAACCCCTTCAGCCGCTAGCCAGCCCGATGGGCTAAAAGCTACCTAAGAGCGAGTGCGATCGGAAAAGCGCAGCACCTCCGCCAGCCCCCGGTGCGCCCCGGCGCCGTTTAAAACCGCACTAGGTCTTTTGAGCCCGTAGCCCTCCCCCCCCGCCGCTTGCTATCTCCGATCTTTCCAACCTTCCGTGAGCGCTGCCGCAGCTCACAACCGTGGATCCGATGTTCGAGTCCTTGCAACTGGGAAGCGAGGTAGTAGGGCGATCCCAGGAGGGTAAAGGGGAATTCCGAGCAAGCCGCTGCAGAAAGGAGACTCGGCAGAGGCTTAGAAGCCGAGCAAAGGCTGGCAAACGGTGCCCAAGGAGCCTCGGCACTGGCGTACCCAGCAAAGCCTCAAGAATTGAAGATAAGAAAAAACCCGTCGGCACTCAGCAATAGGACCTCAGCAGAGCGTGATCCCTTTGGCGACCGGGAGAACAGTGTGCAAAGGGGACGAGCCAGGCCGGCTCAGGTGCAACTTTTCGAGAGGCACCCACCGCTTCCAGACGGCAAGATGGATCCTCGCCAGAAAACCAGCAACAAAAACCTGCAAAATACAAGGCAAGATCAAATGCAACCGCAAAACAGCAATGAAAACTAGCACACAGAACTAAGAAGACCAAACCGCAGCTGTGGGCAAGGACGAAAAGGGGAGATCCCGGGCCGCGCCGACCTTAAGTGACCCAGGCCCTGCCCCTGCAGCCAGCCGATTGGCTGGCCCTGGGGCTGACGCGGCCCGAGGATTCCCCAGATCGCGCGGGGCCGAAGCCAGCCCCGCGCGGATGTTGGTGGGCGTGAACCCACAACCCCCCCTCCTTATGTCGGGAGTGGCTTTTCAATAGCAGCCTTCAGCTCTTCTGCATTGCTCGGTCTCATGTCTCTCATCTTTCTCTTGGCAATGCCCCATAGATTCTCTATGGGGTTCAGGTCAGGCGAGTTTGCTGGCCAGTCAAGCACAGTAATCCCATGGGCACTGAACCAGGTTTTGGTACTTTTGGCAGTGTGGGCAGGTGCCAAAGTCCTGCTGGAAAATGAAGTCGGCATCCCCATAAAGCTCGTCTGCGGAAGGAAGCATGAAGTGCTCCAAAATCTGCTGGTAGATGGCTGCGTTGACCCTGGACTTAATGAAGCACAGTGGACCAACACCAGCTGATGACATGCTCCCCAAATCAACACAGACTGTGGAAACTTCACACTGGACTTCGAGCATCTGGCATTGTGTGCCTCCCATTCTTCCTCCAGACTCTGGTTCCTTGGTTTCCAAATGAGATGCAAAAGTTGCTCTCATCAGAAAAGAGGACTTGGGACCACTGAGCAACAGACCAGTTCTTTTTTTCTTTAGTCCAGGTAAGACGCTTCTGACGTCGTTTCGTGTTCAGGAGTGGCTTGACAAGAGGAATACGACATTTGAAGCCCATCTCCTGGATCCATCTGTGTGTGGTGGCTCTTGATGCACTAACTCCAGCCTCAGTCCACTCCTTGTGAAAGTCCCCAACACGTTTGAATGGTCTTTTCCTGACAATTCTCTCCAGGCTATGGTCATCCCTGCTGCTTGTGCACCTTTTTCTTCCACGCTTTCCCCTTCTGCATAACTTTCCATTAATGTGTTTCGATACAGCACTTTGGGAACATCCAACTTCTTCTGCAATTACCCTTTGAGGCTTTCCCTCCTTATGGAGGGTCTCAATGATGGCTTTCTGCACAACTGTCAGGTCAGCAGCCTTCCCCATGATTGTGCTTCCTACTGAACCAGACTGAGAGACCATTTAAAGGCTCAGGAACCCATTGCAGGTGTTATGAATTGAATAGCTACTGCACCTTTTCACAATATTCTAATTTTATGAGATTGTTAATTTGGGGTTTTCATCACAATTATAACAAATAAAGGCTTGACATATCTCGCTTTGCATGTTGTGAGTCTATCTCATATATTAGTTTCACCTTTTAAGTTGAATTACTGAATTACTGAAATAAATGAACTTTTCCATGATATTCTAATTTTTCGAGTTCCACCTGTATCTGCTTGAGCATCAGCAGCACACTGGGGAGGCAGGGAGAGACGCACTGCTTATGATTGCCAGCCATGAAAAGTGAGATAAACAAGTTTTAAGGAATTGTTTCTAGGGGATATCCTCCACCACTACTCCCAGCACAGCAGAGAACATTTGGTGCAGCTATATTATGGAAATGAACACAAAGTATTTCCACAAAGAATCGAAGACCTGGCACTTTTCAGCTATGAAATCTTAAGGATCTAAAGGATATCCATGTTAACATTAAAACAACACACAACAATTAAAACTTGCATCGAGTTTATGAATTCACATCCACACATTGGTCATTTAAGAAGTGTGGGGAAAATACGCTAATGGACTAAACTGAAGGGACTGTGAGCTATATGAAATTCTGTAGAACATTTAGAAATATAAAAAGAGCTGATTCCACTTCACAAAGAAGTCCAAGTGATCTAGGCACCAAACATCATAGACTTGGAAGGGACCTGGGAGTTCTCTCTAATCCATTCTTCCCCAAGCTGTGCTCCAACTCCCACCAACCCCAGTCAGCACAACCAATGGTCAGGGGTGATGGGCTTGGAATCCAAAAACATCAGGTGAATGAAAGGCCAATTTGGGGAAGGATGCTTTAATCCAGGTGGGGGGACCCTATGGGCTTCCAGATGTTGCTGAACTACAACTCCCATCAGTCCTCATCAAGCATGTTCAATCGCCAGGGAAGATGTGATTAGTAGTTTAGCAACATCTAGATACAAAGCTTTCCCACACCTGCTCTAATTTAAACCCCATGCTCCATGCAGGACTCAGGATGCAACTACAGCATCTCCAATAAATGGCTTCCCAGCCTCTCTTTAAGTAGCTCCAGCATAAGAGAGTCCACCACCTCCCATTACAGTCTAGCAGTCATTGTGGTCAAGCAGCTAATACCATTAGGTCATTTCTCCTGAAGTTTAACTGAAATCTACTTCCTGGCCATTCCCATTGATTGGTTCTAGTCCTGCCTAGGGAGAAACAGAGAACAATACCTCTCTATCTCGAATGAGCTCTTCATATATTTGAAGACCACAATAATTTCTTCCCTTAATCTCCTCTTTTCCAGGCTAAACATATCCAGCTCCTTCCCCTGTTCCTCAGAGAACTTTGTGGGAAGAAGGTTTTGTTGGCATAGTATGTAATGAATTTTAATATTTTTAACTATTGTAGGGTTGATTTTTGTGCACAGGCATGGTCCTCACAATAAACGGATTTGATTTGTCATAATTCACTCTATCTAGGGAGATAGACAGATGAGAAAACTTTTAAAAACATCACCAAAACAGCCTTTGTTAGGGGAAAGTTTTTGTTAGCTTTTGTTAAATTTGTTCAGTTTCTGTTAATTGATTCTCATGAAAACTTGCAGATTCTGGCTTCACACAATTAACTCAAGGCAGTGTCAATTTGCTCTTGGCAGAAAGCCAAGGTCTGCTTGACCTAGAAAGTACTTACTCTGATTGGTTAACGACCAGCACTCAACTCTGTTATCTAGGAATGCTAGTACGTTTGGGGTGTGGTGTGTTAGGAGTAGGAGTGCTGTGTAAGGTTGAGAGAGAGAGAAAGAAAGGATTTATTTTACTTTGTTTTGTATGCAGAAACTCTGCTGGTTTCTTTTTCCTTTTAATAAATCCTGTAAATAGTTATTCTGAGTCTAGCTGACTAGTCATTTCCACCTCAACTAGCTTCTTCGCTGTGCAGGAAAACTCTGCTACGTTTGGGCTAAAGCCATTAGAGCTATGCCTGACACTTCAAAGTTCCAAGAGGTTATGGGTATTGTGCTGCCAGCCTGAGTTGTGGTGGTGTCAGCATCAACGGTGTTGGTTCCAGTAGTTCCAGAAGTTGTTGTTCCTGTTGGTGCAGCAGATGGACACTGGTTGGTTCCTGACTGTTGTGAGCTGGTGACGCAGTGGACACAAGGACAACAGCTGCAGCGTGTGAGTGCTGGGTTGCTGTGGTTCCTGTTCTCTCTCTCGGTGGTCGTGAGTAGCTGGTTCCGGGTTCCAGGGACATCGCTCTCAAGATGGCCTCTCAACCAGTTCAGATGGCTTTTGAGCGTCTGAATGACTCCAATTACTTGCTGTGGTCGGAACGCATGCAGGCAGTGCTGCAGAGGGATCGTCTCTGGCAAGTGGTGAGTAAGTTTCCTGCGAAGCCTGATGATGAAGACCTCGATAAAGACCAAAGAGCAAGGGCCACAATTGTTTTGGGGCTGGAAGATTCCCAGTTGCCGTATGTGAGGGGAATCAAGACAGCTAGAGGTGTGTGGCTAGCACTTAAAGAACTCCATGTCCGTGAGACAGCGGTTTCCAAGCTGTTCATTCGCAGGGCATTGTACAAGGCAATGTTACAGCCTGGGGTTACAATGCAGGAACACCTACACAGTTTACAGTTAAAGTTTGCTGCTCTACAGGAAAGAGACTGTGCGTTAGACCAGCAGGAGAAGGTGGCTATTATTTTGAGTTCTCTCCCGGAAAGCTGGGATAATTTAGTTTTGTCTCTAGAAGGCATACAGGAGCATGATTTATCAGTCAGTTACGTTACTGGGCGTTTGATTGAAGAATGGCAGAAGAGGCAAGAAAGGTCGTTTGCTGCAGAGGCTTCTACAGGCGGGCGGTTTGGAAGGAGTTCTCATGCCGTGCCAGAGTTGAAGCAAAAGCAGCGTACCGGTGAGGAGACAGCGTTTGCTGTTAGGCGTTGTTTCCGATGTGGGTCTTCGGCGCATCTAAAACGACAATGTCCAGAGTTGGTCAAGTCTCAGTGGCCGGTGCAAGAGCAGAGACGAGATCAGCAGCAGCAGCAGCAGCAGCGTAAAAAGAAATTCTTCAAACGAAAACAGTCGGCTCAGCTGGTGACCGCCGAGGTCAAGATTGCTGATGAGAAACAAACTGTCTGGGTGGTTGATTCGGGAGCGTCTCGGCACATCGTAAATTCAGATGAATTGTTTGTTTCCAAGAACTCAGCACAGCGCAGCCAGGTAGCCCTAGCAGACGGAAGTACTTCCGAAGTGATTTCGGGGGGTGCAGTTTTTGTTCCTTGTTTTCGTGAATGCCTGCAAAATGTACTTTGTGTGCCTTCATTAAGGAGCAATCTGATGTCTGTAGATTGTTTGCTAAAAGCTGGGTTTAAAGTGTATTTTGAAGGAGACAGTTGCATTATTAAGAAGGCTGGTGAGATTTTAGGCACTGCTAAGTCAGAGGGAGGCTTGTTTTGGCTTAAAGCAGGATCTCAAGTTGCAGCAGTAGTCAGTAAATCTCAGCCTGCAGTGAATAACAAAGCTATACATGACAACTGTGTGCACTTATTGCATAGGAAAATGGGGCATGCTTGCTGGAAAAGTGTACTAAAAATGTCTGAATTGGCTGATGGGGGTAATTTAAAGAGTTGTAATAAGTACCTTGATTGTAATGTCTGTAAAAAGGTTAAAACCCACAGAGTCTCTTACCCCAGAAGTGACAGAGTTAGTGAGTCACCGCTACAGCTGGTTCACATGGACGTAATTGGTCCATTTGCTGTAAGCAGGGGTGGATCGCGTTTTTCATTAACAATTGTGGATGACGCCACGCGTTACTCTTGGGTTTTTCCCATGAAGAATAAGGGTGACGTGTTCACTAAGTTTAAAGGCTGGGTGGCATCTGTGGAAAGATTTCTGTCCATTAAACTCAGAAGGATTCAGACGGACAGAGGTGGCGAATTTATGTCAAATGCTTTTAGAGATTGGTTACAAAAGCGTGGCATTGGGCATAGAAAAACAAATGTTTTTTCCCCAGAGGAGAATGGCGTTGCAGAGCGAAAACACAGATCTTTACAAAATATGATGTTTGCCATGCTTGATGATGCTGATTTGCCCATGTCTTATTGGGGGGAGAGCATGCTCACCGCGTGTTATCTCCAAAATAGGCTCTTTCATCAAACAATAGGTACAACTCCGTACTTTAAATTGTTTCAGAAAAAACCCAAAATTGACCATTTGCATGTGTTTGGATCAAAAGCCTGGGTACTAATTCCAAAACAAATGAGAAAGAAGGGAGATCCTAAGACCAAACAGTTAGTGTTTGTGGGTTACCAGGAGCTGGGAAAAGGTTTCCGCTTTGCTGAAGGGACAAATGGCATTGTGATCTCCAGGAATGCCAGTTTTTGTGAACATAGTGGCTGGGAGAGACTACATGCCAATACTGAGGTTTGGTTTGAACCTTCCCAGGAGCTTCATGACTCTGAAGGTAAATATAGAGAATCAGAGTCTGAGGGGGAGGAAAGTTCAGATAAGAGCTCTCAAGAAAGTGGAATTAGCCAGAGACCAGTTGCTAAGCAACAAAAGAGAGGTCATAGTTCTGAGGAGGAAAGTGGGTCAGAAGAAAAATTTTCTCCCAGAAGATCTAAAAGACAAAACAAAGGAGTGCCTCCGGTGCGTTTTTCTCCAGATACTGCAAACGTGTTTAGTGTAATTGCAGAGCCCAAGAGTTTTCAGGAGGTGTTAAAGTTACCAAAAGAGGAGGCAGAGCTCTGGAAACAGGCAATGGAAGAAGAGATGTCCTCTCTGAATGAGCACAAGGTCTTTACACCAGTAGCAGCGCCTGAGGGGGCAAAGATTGTAGGCTGCAGGTGGGTGTACAAACTTAAACCTCTGGTGACAGGAAAGTACAAATACAAAGCTCGTTTAGTGGCTCAAGGATACTCTCAGAGGCCTGGAAAAGATTATGACGAGACTTTTTCCCCTACTGCTAAGGGGGACAGTGTAAGGCTGATTCTAACGCTTGGAGCAAAGAGAAAACTCCTGTTAAACCATTTTGATATCCAGACTGCATATTTACATGCATCAATATCAGAAGACCTGTATCTAGCCGAACCGCCTGGTTATGAGACAGGTTCCAATAGAGTGTTGAAATTAAACAAAGCTTTATATGGTCTCAAACAGGCGGCAAGATCTTGGAACAAATGTTTCCATGAGGCCTTAGTGTCATTTGGTTTCAAGCAGAGTACAGCTGACAATTGTGTTTATGTACGTGGTACAGGCAGTGATCAAGAGTTTTGTCTGATTTATGTAGATGATGTATTGTATGCTTGTAAAACAGATAAACAAACTAAAAGGTTTGCCAAGCAATTGTCCAGCAAGTTCAAAATGAAGGACTTAGGCCCGGTTAGAACATATCTAGGGTTGGAAGTGTGCTGGGCCCAAGATGGCAGCTGCCTAATTAGTCAGCAGAACAAAGTTAAACAACTACTGACTACATACAGGATGCAGGATTGCAAAGGGGCAGTGGTGCCTATGGATCCAGGTTTCATAAAAACACTTCATATAGATGAGAGTCCTGAATTTGAACATCCTGATATATATCATTCTGCAATTGGAAGTTTATTGTATCTAGCACAGTGGTCCAGACCTGATATTAGCTATGCAGTAGGCATATTGAGTAGATTGGTCTCAAAACCCACACTAAATGCCTGGAAAGGGGTAAAACAAGTTCTGAGATACCTCAAACAGACAATTGGCTATATGTTACAATTAAATTCTTCAGAGGATGAAATGTTGAGTTGCTTCTGTGATAGTGACTGGGGAAATTTGCCAGATAGAAAATCTGTCACAGGACTAGTCATAATGGTCGGTGGAGCTTTAATCAGCTGGCGGTCACGCAAGCAAGACGTTGTAAGTGTGTCATCAACAGAATCCGAGTACGCCGCATTGAGTGAATTGTGCAACGAGGTGATTTATTTCAAGCATTTGTTAGCAGATTTAAATGTAAATTGTGGAGAACCAGTACAAGTTTACATTGATAATCAGGCTTGTATAACCTTAAGTAAAACAGAGGGTTTCAAATCACGTTCCAAACATATCTCTGTAAAATACCAAAATGTACGTTGCTGTGTACAAGACAATATAATCACATTTACTTATGTACCATGTGAAGAAAATGTAGCAGATGTATTAACTAAACCATTGGCAAAGATAAAAAACAAGCAAATGTGCAAGGGTTTAGGTTTGCTGGAAAAACAATCTCCTACATAGGTGTTATTTGATGTTAATTGTCCAGCAGAATCTGTGAGGGGGTGTTCAGTTTCTGTTAATTGATTCTCATGAAAACTTGCAGATTCTGGCTTCACACAATTAACTCAAGGCAGTGTCAATTTGCTCTTGGCAGAAAGCCAAGGTCTGCTTGACCTAGAAAGTACTTACTCTGATTGGTTAACGACCAGCACTCAACTCTGTTATCTAGGAATGCTAGTACGTTTGGGGTGTGGTGTGTTAGGAGTAGGAGTGCTGTGTAAGGTTGAGAGAGAGAGAAAGAAAGGATTTATTTTACTTTGTTTTGTATGCAGAAACTCTGCTGGTTTCTTTTTCCTTTTAATAAATCCTGTAAATAGTTATTCTGAGTCTAGCTGACTAGTCATTTCCACCTCAACTAGCTTCTTCGCTGTGCAGGAAAACTCTGCTACGTTTGGGCTAAAGCCATTAGAGCTATGCCTGACACTTCAAAGTTCCAAGAAAATTAAACCACAAAATTAGACCCCATGGGTCTTCAATTGTTCATCTCCATGGTTCAATCACAAGTAACTTCAAAACCTTCCATTGCAAACATCACTTTCAGACTCCAGTGTGTAACCTAAGGTGGAAGGCAGAGCTGAAAACAGTAAATGTAGTAGCAAGAAGATTGCCTTTAACATTAGTAGCCATGTCATCTGAGCTAGTAGTGGTCAGGAAATAAATGTGGTCCTCTAGTGGACCACATTGGCCAATTTCTAATGGATCATCTTGTCGAGCTCTCCGCTCAGCCAAGCTGATAAAGCTCATCTTCTGGAATCGTCTCTGACGTTAATTAACGACCTGAGCCTTTGATGAAGCCTCAGGCGCATTCCCGTTCAGCAGAGTTTCCAGCGCAGGGAGGTGTGTTGGTTTCTATTTCCCTCACTTGGCAGCAAAAACCTCACAAGGTGATGAGATTTATGGCTACATCACTATGCTTTATTTCTTACTATGCAGACAGCAAAGAAATATCCATCCTCTCTCTATGAAAGCAGAGAGCAACTCAACAACAAAGGAGCAAAGGAACAGGAAACCAGTAAACATCACATCCGTCTTCCGTCTCCCGTGAGACTTCCAACAGCCTGGAATATCCCTGGAATGTAAACAGAGCCTTGTAACTCCAGAGCACTGCTCAGTGGCAAACAGAAACTAACATCCTCCCCCTTTCTGTGAACACCACTGGGCAGTGTGTCAGTACTATCTCAGTACAAACCCAATATCTGTACATAGGTACAGTGTTGATCCTTCGAAACAACTTTGGACAATAAATCAGCAGGAATTTCATTACCTGGCATGTAGGACACCGTTACGAATCCTTTATGAACACATTCTCTAGCATGTTGCAGCTGCAATTGCAAGTGCTTTGTGCTTTGCTTACAACCTTCAGAAGTCAGCAAAGCCAAACATGCTTTGTTGTCCTGATAAACCTGGATTGGACACTTTACAGGAATTCTCATGTCTTTACACAATTGTAACAACCATTCACAATCCACAAGTGAATAAGACAGTGCATTCAGTTCAGCTTCACAAGAACTTAAGCTTACTGTTGTTTGCTTCTTGCACGACCAGTCAAATAGACCCTGGTTGTACATATAGTAAACTCCAGACGTGCTTTTCCTGTCTGTAGTGTCACTTCCAAAACTCGCATCAGCAAATATCTCAAGACCTCCCGACTTCTGATTGTTAAACCTCAGTCTGTAATGCATAGTGCCTTTCAAATAGCGTGCTATGCATTTCAGAGCTTTCCAATCCTTAACCGTAGGATTGTTGACTTGTCTGCTTAGCAAGTTACAGCTAACTGCAGTGTCAGGTCTTGAACATCTGGCAATGAAGTTTAGCTTGCCTAGCACACTTTGGTACAGTGTAGTGTCAGAAAATGCTTCTTCAGTGTCATCTACCTGATAACCTGTTGTCATCGGTGTGTCTACAGGGTTAGCATCCATCAGGTTTAGTTTGCTTAACACATCAGCAATTTTCTGTGACTGGTGTACTAAAATATTACCATCTTGGTCTCTCTCTATTTCCAGAGATAGGTAGTTGGTTACCTCACCAAGATCTTTTATGTCAAAGTGCTCTTTCAGTTGAGCTAGGGCGCTATTTTACATTTTGACATCCTTCCAAAAGAAAAGAATATCATCAGCATAAAACAAGCAATACAGCTTCTTTTGCCCTTCCTCTTTGACAAATACACATGGATCAGCTTTACCTTGCTGAAAACCTAGAGAAAACAACACTTCAGTGAGTTTAGAGTGCCAGCATCATGCGCTTTGCTTGAGACCATATAGGGACTTCTTTGTTAGTTTCTGTTTCTCACTGAGCAGCTGCGTGGAGTCACAGGACTCTGTTTACATTCCTGGGATTCCATACTATTGGAGTCTCACAGGAAAGGAGACGGGATGTGACGTTAGTGGTTTCCTGTTTCCTTTGTTCCTTTGTTTCAGTTGCTCTCTGCTTTCATAGAGAGAGGATGTCATTTCTGTTCTGCATAGCCTAGAAATAAAACTCTTTAAAATGTAGCTCATACTGTCTCATCCTTCCCTGTGCTGGGAACCCTGCTGGATAAAAATGTGCCTTGGAGCCTTATCAAAGGCTCAGGTCATTAAACAGGTCGGAGGCGATTTCAAAGGCTCGGCTCGGAGGAAGGTGAGGCCTTATCGGCTTGGCCGAATGGAGTTCTAACATTCTTCAGAAAACAAACAAATCCCTGTTTTACCTGTACGCCATCAGGTGGAAACATAAAGTGATTCACCTACGGTTTTGTACAAAAATGCTGTATTCACATTGTGGTGAGAAACATGTAGATTCTCTTCTGCAGCAAGTTTGAGCATAAGTCTAATGCTCTCATATCTCACAATGGGTGAGTAATTCTCGTGATAGTCTTCTCTTGGTACCTGTGAAAAACCTCTGGCTACCAATCTGGCTTTGTGTTTAACTACCTTGCCATTTTGATCTGTCTTTGCTTTGAAGACCCATTTGCTGTCAAGCAGTTTCATCCCTGGAACTGTCAGAACTAGCTCCCATGTTTTGTTCCTCTCTAAGGAATCAAGCTCAGCCTTCATGGCAGTTAAGCATGGCTCAGCATCCTTCGAGTCCAAAGCCTGGATCTCTTGGAAGCTTGAAGGATCAAATACCTTCTTGGAGCTATTAACAGCAGTTACAGCTTTTGCTGCTTTAGCAAATTCATCAGCAAATCTCTTTGGAGGTCTACCTTTTGTGGCTCTTTCAGACCTGCGAATTAGACGTAAGTCTTCAACGCTCTCCTCTTCTTTCTTAGGAGAAAAGTGGCCTATAGGGAACAGTGGTTCCTCCAATTCTCGATCAGAGCCTTCAGAGGGTCGCAGAGAGGCCTTAGCACTCTTGAAATCCTCTGAACCATCTGATTCAGTTTCAGTTTCAGAATCAGAACCTTCATCAGTGGGTGTGTGGTTTTGCTGCTGCTTATCCTCAAGTCTCTTCACTGTCATCAGGATTACATTGGAAAATTCCCACATTCTCCCCCCACTTGGCATTGTACTCAACACTTCTAGTGAGCCTAACTGTGTTAGTATCAGTCATCATTACTCTGTAAGCACCTTTCTGATATCCTAGAAAGATACCATGCAAACCACGTTTGCCTAACTTGGAGCTTTGTGGTGTGTGAACCCATATGTCAGAACCAAATATTCTCATGTGCTTGATGTATGGTTTCTTGCCAAACATCTTTTCATAGGGGGTACAACCCATCGGTGATGACAATCTGCGATTATAGGTGTAAACAAAACAACCGAGCACTTCTGCCCAATAACTCTCTGGAAGATTGGCATCATGCAGCAAGTTTTCAAGCCTTGAAGCAATATTTGGCTTGCCCTTTCACAAAGTCCATTCATCCAAGGAGACCATGGACTTGAAAGGTCATGTTGAATTCCTTTCTCAGTCAGAAAAGCTTCAAACTGCTGAGAAGTGAATTCTCCCCCTTGATCTGTAAATAAACACTTGACCTGTTTACCATGCACATTTTCCAACCAAGCACAGAATTCCTTGAAACTAGGAAATGCTTCTGATTTCTGCTTGAGATTGAACACATGAATATACCTGGAAAATGAATCAATGAGGACCATAAAGTACCTGGCTCCACCCAAAGAGGGTGTTAGTGGACCAATGAGATCAGCATGCACTACCTGGTATGGTTCTGTAGCTTGTCTACTAGACACCTTACCTTTTGCGGCCATTTTGACCTTGTTTGCTGTGCATACCTTACACTTCATGTGGTACCTGCAGGGTTTAATAGTCATACCTTCAACTAAGGCAGGCATTTTGGAAACTGCCTCAAAGTTTAAATGACCAAGTTTCCTGTGATAATCATGAATACATCCTGCATGCAAAACCTTGTTAGTATCTGCAATACAACAAGTTTCATCCTGCACAACATCAACAGAATCATCATAATGCAATACAAACAACGGATCAACATAATCAGCATGCAATACATAGTCATCTTTCTTTTTGATGGTGCACTTCCTCTTCTTGAAGGAAACATCTATGTTCTGTTCAGTCAGCTGCGAGACGCTCAGTAGGGTGTGAGCAGCATCTGGAACAAAAAGAACGTTGCATATCGATGCATCCAAACTGTGAAGAACAACCGTTCCATAGCCTTGACTGGAGATCGTGTGGTCATCTGCTTGGTGAATCGCACCTTCCTGCAGAGTAAAGGACACAAACAGGTGTTTGTCTTTGCAGATGTGCCGGGTCGCTCCCGAGTCGATGATGAAGAAAGATCTAGACGTCTTCTGGACCTCTGGAGTGTAGCGTGAGACCATGCCCTTGTGTTTCGTTGTCCTGGACTTCTTACCTTTGTCTTTCCTTTCCGCTGCTCTGTTGCTTTGGGATGTTTACAATCCCTCTTCATGTGGCCTAGACGTCCACACGACTAGCATTTCACTGCCTTCAAAGCTTTGGCGCCATCTAGTGGTTGCACTGCATTCTGGGATGATGTCTGTGAGGACTCCCTCTTGGTGATACAGCTAGCATTACGCCGATCCGCTTCATTCAACACCACAGCAGTAACATGTGCTACCGTTAGCTGAGCAGGAGGCAAAACAGCAAGCTGGCTGGCAATTGCTTCCCAACTTGAACCCAAAGAATGTAGAATCATGAAGGAATACACAGCCTCTGGAAAGGTGATTCCACGCTGTTGCAACTCATGCCTTAGATTCTGCATTTCCATGAGGTGAGCACGTACATCTGCTCCATCAGCAAGTGCCATATCATGCAACTTGGCATAAAAGAACAAAGAAGCTCCTGCCTCTGTTCTTAAATGTGACTGTTGGAGACTGTCCCACATCTCTCTGGCTGAGGCTTTGTCGTGCAAAAGACATAACTCTTCAGGGGACATGATAATCGTCAGAGTCCCCCTTGCTTTGGAATCCTTAGCCTCCCATTCTTCGGACACTGGAGCTGGGGAGGCGTCTGATATCACATTAAACAGACCCTCTTTTCTTAGCAGAGCTTCTGCATACTGCACCCAGTCCTGATAATTCCCTTTTGTGAGCTTTGGAATTCCCATCGCATTTCAAAGGGCCTCTCTCACTCCAGCACTAGCCATATTGTGTCTTTAAAGCAGACTCTGTCTGTTTATAAGCAAGCTGCATTCCCAAAGCACCCTTCTTGAGGCTTTTGCTTTCTCGCCGCAGCCGTTCAGAGCTTTGGCTAAAAGTTCAAAGTCCACCCTTCTTGCCATTAATTAGGGACTGGCAGGCTTTCCAGGGCTTTAGCACATACCTCTCATCAATCTTTTAGACACGCAAAGAAGATAATCTGCATTCCGTTCTTCTGGTCCCAGAAACAAAAATGTCAGGATCTCCGCTTGGCCAAGCTGATGAAGCTCACCTTCCGGAATCGTCTCCGACGATAATTAACAACCTGAGCCTTTGATGAGGCCTCAGGCACATTCCCGTTCAGCAGAGTTTCCAGCACAGGGAAGTGATGAGATTTATGGCTACATCGCTATGCTTTATTTCTTACTACGCAGACAGCAAAGAAATATCCATCCTCTCTCTATGAAAGCAGAGAGCAACTCAACAACAAAGGAACAAAGGAACAGGAAACCAGTAAACATCACATCCGTCTCCCGTGAGACTTCCAACAGCCTGGAATGTCTCTGGAATGTAAACAGAACCTTGTGACTCCAAAGCACTGCTCAGTGGCAAACAGAAACTAACACATCTAACCCAGGCTTCCTCAGCCTCGACCCTCCAGATGTTGTGGGACTACAATTCCCATCATCCCTGACCACTGGTCCTGCTAGCTAGGGATCATGGGAGCTGTAGGCCAAAAACATCTGGAGGGGCGAGGTTGAGAAAGTCTGATCTAACCCATATTTGGGCATTCAAAGAATACGTGGCAGAGATATGGGATCCTCATAACAGAGGGTCCTGGTTGTGCGCGGGACTCAAGAGCTCACCTGACAGGGTTAAAATGGGGGGGGGGGAGCAAGGAGTCCTGGCTATTCCCCTCGGATCACGCCAGGCGATTTTAGTCAATAGCCAGAGGGTGGCGTGATCCTAGGGGCTTTAAAAACGGCAGTGTGACGCAAGGAGGGGCACTTGCTTCGCACTGTTGAACAGAGACCTACTGGATCTCCTTCGAGTCGTAGCAATTCCTGCATAATTTGGTTTGGTGCTGTTGTTACAATTTTCCTTTAATTGAGATTTTCCTTACCTTTTGCTTCTCTTTGCTGCGGGTTCTAATTCTTTCCTTTTAGCTCCTTTCTTCTCTTCCCTCCCAGTCCTTTTCCCTTTTCCCTCCCCCCTCCCTTATTCTCCCAATGGCTGTTAGCCCTGACCTTTATCTTACCAATCAAAACTTTAGTGCTCCCAGTCCTTTACGCCTAATTCTCTCTTTGCTGTTTGAGGCTTGCTTTCTCTGCCTGCCTATTCGGCTGTGGCTTTCCCCCTTTCACTTTTGTTTTCTCCTCCTTCCTGAAGTGTTCCTTGTATTTTAAATCCCTACGTGCGTTTTATTTCCTTGCCTTCTCTGCCACTTGCGTTTTGCTTTGCTGACACTGCTTGAAGGATTTGGAAAAGGGGGTATTTTATTTAATTCTTTCAAGGTTGGGGTGGCTGGCTTAGGGTGGGGGTGGTCAGTGTAGGGGGGATGGGCGCTCCTGGCACCTGGCTACTTGGAGGGAGACTGCTTTGGGCTCCGTTGGAGCGCACTAAGTCTGTGGCTCTCTGTTTTCTTGCTGGCTTTTATTTTGGTTACAGGGCAGAGCTGGGATGTTGCTGGAATAGGATTGAAATTTGTGCATGCTTGGTGTGCTATTCCTCTGCATTACTGAGAGTGCCTGAGTCATCCCTGTTTTGGCGGGAAGGCTCCATTTTGGGGACAAGTGACAAGAGGGGCTGTAGCCATCTTGTCTGACCTGGCTCAGGGTGGTCTGCCATTTTGTTTGCCCTGTTGGGGTGTGTGTGGCTCTGTTCTTTTGCGTGCCTGCATTTTGTGTGCTTAAGGGTGCTAATTATTTTGAATTATTTAGGGGTTTCTTGTTGTTGCTGTTTATAGTGCCACCTGGTGGTGTTTGGTGGTAATTATAAGCAATTATTATTGTTATTATTTTCTATTTGGCTGTGAATATTCTTTAAGTCCATTCGAACTTGTTTAGTGGTTCATTTGGGACGTGGTGTTTAGTTTTGTATTTATTTAATTTTCCTCTCCTTTTGTGGGATATATACCATATTTTTCGCCCCATAGGACGCACCGGCCCATATAATAATAATAATAATAATAATAATAATAATAATAATAATAATAATTTATTATTTATACTCCGCCCATCTGGCTGGGCCTCCCCAGCCACTCTGGGCGGCTTCCATAGAAACCAAAAATACAGTAAAATATCACACGTTAAAAACTTCCCTGAACAGGGCTGCCTTAAGGTGTCTTCTGAATGTCAGGTAGTTGTTTATCACTTTGACATCTGCTGGAAGGGCGTTCCACAGGGCGGGCGCCACTACTGAGAAGGCCCTCTGCCTGGTTCCCTGTAGCTTTGCTTCTCGCAATGAGGGAACCGCCAGAAGGCCCTCGGCGCTGGACCTCAGCGTCCGGGCAGAATGATGGGGGTGGAGACGCTCCTTCAGGTATACTGGACCGAGGCCGTTTAGGGCTTTAAAGGTCAGCACCAACACTTTGAATTGGGCTCGGAAACGTACTGGGAGCCAATGTAGGTCTTTCAAGACCGGTGTTATATGGTCTTGGCGGCCGTCCCCAGTCACCAGTCTAGCTGCCGCATTCTGGATTAGTTGTAGTTTCCGAGTCACCTTCAAAGGTAGCCCCACGTAGAGTGCATTGTAGTAGTCCAAGCGGGAGTTAACCAGAGCATGCACCACTCTGGCGAGACAGTCCGCAGGCAGATAGGGTCTCAGCCTACGTACCAGATGGAGCTGGTAAACAGCTGCCCTGGACACAGATTTGACCTGTGCCTCCATGGACAGCTGTGAGTCCAAAATGACTCCCAGGCTGCGCACCTGGTCCTTCAGGGGCACAGTTACCCTATTCAGGACCAGGGAATCCTCCACACCTGCCCGCCTCCTGTCCCCCCAAAACAGTACTTCTGTCTTGTCAGGATTCAATCTCAATCTGTTAGCCGCCATCCATCCTCCAACCGCCTCCAGACACTCACACAGGACCGTCACCGCCTTCACTGGTTCTGATTTAAAAGAGATGTAGAGCTGGGTATCATCCGCATACTGATGAACACCCAGCCCAAACCTCCTGATGATCTCTCCCAGCGGCTGTATATAAACGTTGAAAAGCATGGGGGAGAGGACAGAACCCTGAGGCACCCCACAAGTGAGAGCCCAGGGGTCTGAACACTCATCCCCCCCCACCACTTTCGGAACACGGCCCAGGAGGAAGGAGCGGAACCACTGTATGACAGTGCCCCCAGCTCCCAGCCCCTCAAGACGGTCCAGAAGGATGTTATGGTCGATGGTATCAAACGCCGCTGAGAGATCCAGCAGAACTAGGAAACAGCTCTCACCTTTGTCCCTAGCCCGCCGGAGATCATTAACCAGTGCGACCAAGGCAGTTTCAGTCCCATGATGAGGCCTGAATCCTGACTGGAAGGGATCCAAATGGTCCGCTTCTTCCAGGCGTGCCTGGAGTTGTTCAGCAACCGCTCGCTCAATCACCTTGCCCAAGAATGGAAGATTTGAGACTGGGCGATAGTTGGCCATCGTGGCCGCATCTAAAGATGGTTTTTTAAGAAGCGGTTTAATAACCGCCTCTTTCAGCGGGTCTGGGAAGCCTCCCTCACGGAGGGAAGCATTCACCACCCCACGAAGCCCATCGCCCAGTCCTTCCCGGCTAGCTTTTATAAGCCAGGATGGGCAAGGATCCAGGAGACAGGTGGTTGGTTTCACTTGTCCAAGCAGCCTGTCCACATCCTCGGAGGTAACAGATTGGAATTGATCCCACTCAACTTGACTAGACAGAACTCTAGCACTCTCCTGCCCCGGCACTGCTCCCACGGTGGAGTCTACTTCTTCCCGAATCTGAGCGATTTTATCTGCAAAAAACTTTGCAAAATCATTGCAGGAGAACATGTGGCCCGTACTGGGCCCCGATGTTGCAGGTGGTTCCGCTAAATTGTGAACCACCTGAAAAAGTCTCCTGCTGCTGTTTTCTGCAGATGCAATAGAGGCGGTGAAGAAATTCTTCGCCGTCACTATCGCCACTTGGTAGGCTCGACGTTGAGCTCTAACCTGTGTCCGGTCAGATTCGGAATGAGTTATCCGCCACCGGCGCTCTAGCCATCTCAACGATTGTTTCATTGCCCTCAGATCTGTGAAAAACCACGGGGCTGTCCGGGCTCCATGCAATCGGAGAGAGCGCTTCGGAGCCAAACAGTCAATAGCCCTGGTTAGCTCCACATTCCAGCGGGCCACCAGGGAATCAGCTGAAAGGCCATCAACAAGGGATAAAGCATCCCCTACCACTCTCTGGAAACCATTTGGATCCATTAAGTGGCGGGGGCGGACCATCCGAATTGGTCCCACCTCCCTGCAGAGGGGATGGGTCGCAGAGAAGTCCAGTTGCACCAGGAAGTGATCTGACCATGGCACTTCTTTCGTTTCGCTTTTACTTAGTGTCAGATCACCAACATCCATAGAGGTAAACACCAGGTCAAAGGCATGTCCGCGGCTATGGGTTGGGCCAGACTTATTCAGGGACAGCCTCATGGAGGCCATGCTTTCCATGAAGTCCCGAGCGGCCCCTTGTAAGGTCGTGTCGGCATGGATGTTAAAATCCCCTAGGACGACCAAGCTAGGTGTCTCCAGGAGAACATCCACCACGACCTGAAGCAGCTCGGGCAGGGAATCCTTGGTGCAGCGCGGAGGTCGGTACACCAAAAGGAATCCTGTACTGCCCCTATTGCCCAACTTCCAGAACATGCACTCGGAAAACTGGGTCTTCCCAATAGGACGCCTGGTACAAACTAATGAGTTCCTAATAATCACTGCAACCCCCCCTCCCCACCCACATGACCTGGGTTGCTGTGCGTAAGAGAAACCTGGTGGACAAGCAGCGGCAAGGACAGGCCCATCTGCTTCATCCAACCAAGTCTCTGTTACACATGCCAGGTCAAGTCCTCCATCCATGATCAAGTCATGGATGGCAGTGGTCTTATGAATCATTGACCTGGCATTGCACAGCAGCACCATCAGGTCATGTGGGTATCCCTTGCTGATTCTAGTATCCATCCAGTCAGGACCAGACCCGGAGGCAGGAATAGTCTTCAGACAACGACTAAACCTGCCCCCTCTGTAATGACATGGTCTGGTCTTAGCGTAACTCCTCCTCCTACCCGTGATCACTGAGATCGGTTGTCCCAGTGCACCCCCCCCCCGTGGAACATGCCCCAGCCATTTTGTGGGCTGGGGCCCATTCCCCGGCAGCCCTGACCCCTCCCCCAAGAACAAAATAACACCTTAAACAAACAAACAAAACCAATAAAACAATACAACCAAAAAAATGTAAAAATTACAAAAACATCAAAATAAAATAAAAAAATCCCCAAGCCCAACCAATCATCCATCCCACCCCCACCCCCCACATACAAAAAATCCAAAAGAAATTTTTAAAAAACATTTTAAAAACACTCTGTGCCCCCCCGGCAGTAACAACAACTGTCCTAGTGAGGCCTGTCAGGCCCCGCCCCAGGCCAGATGGTAAGTGGCAGGAAGGAGCAGGGCCCTCAGGCACTCACTCAGGGGAGTCCTCCTGGGCAGCAGGCAGCAAGCAGCAAGCAGTCCTTGTGAGGCTTCAGGCCCCGCCCCAGGCCAGATGGTAAGTGGCAAGAGCAGGGCCCTCAAGCACTCACTCAGGGGAGTCTTCCTGGGCAGCAGGCAGCAAGCAGCAAGCAGTCCTTGTGAGGCTTCAGGCCCCGCCCTAGGCCAGATGGTAAGTGGCAAGAGCAGGGCCCTCAGGCACTCACACAGGAGAGTCTTAGTTTTTTTGGGGAGAAATAAAGAAAAAAAAATTATTCCCCCCCCCCAGGTGCGGGGCTGGGGAAGTCCGAGCTTCCCCCGACCCCAGCCCCCAGAACAGGCTCCTATCCGCTAGCCGTGGGAGAGCCGCGCGACTTTGGCGACCACGGCTAGCGGAGCGCTGTGCAAAGCCCGAACTTGGGGCGTGCTGAGCTCAGCGCGCCCCAAGCTTCTGGGTGCAGGCAAGCTCTCCGCTAGCCGTGGTCGCTGAAGTCGCGCGGCTCTCCCACGGCTAGCGGATAGCAGCCTGTTCTGGGGGCTGGGGTCAGGGGAAGCTCGGACCAACCCCTTTCGCTCTCCAGGCTTCAGCGAAAGCCTGCATTCGCCTCATAGGACGCACACACATTTCCCCTTCATTTTTGGAGGGGAAAAAGTGTGTCCTATAGGGCGAAAAATATGGTAGGTAGGTAGGTAGGTAGGTAGGTAGGTAGATAGATAGAGATATAAATTTAATTCCCCCCCTTTAATTTATTAGCAACCAGGCTGTAGGCTGTAGTAGTGGGGATTTGCTGAGCTTGCAAAAAATTCCTCATAATTTAATTGTGTGTTAATTCTCTGTTGTTTGGCTTAAGGGCACGGGTGCCATTCATCCATTCAGATAATTTATTCTCAGTTTATAAGTATTGTTAATTTGTCAGGTTTCATAGGTGGCACTGAGGTTATAACCAGTAGATGGTGACTCAATTGCCTTTTCATTTGAGTTTAGGTTTGAATCCTTTAATTTTGTGAAAATAAGCTGCTTTATTACCCTGGTGGCTGCTGGTTTGTTCCAATTGTTTTATTTATCCTGTGACTAATTCTTTAATTGCTTTATTCCAGTATGGCGCCTAAAAAGAAGGCTTCTGGTGCACACTCTTCACGAGCAAATGAATGTGGTAGCAGACATGGGTCTCAGTTTGCAACTCTGGTGGAGGACCCTGCAGCGGTAGCAACTACAGCCTCAGGGCAATTAGGTCCTGTTATGGCCAGCCTCGCTAGTAATCCCAGGGCCTTGTCTCAATTTGTTATCCAATTTGATAATCTTTTTCAACGTTTTCGTTCCATGCCAGGAGCTTCTTCTGAGCCTCTACAGGCAACCTCTGAGGCTATTCCTGATACCGGTCGCAGCTTTCCTGCAATATCCGAGACCAGCGATGAAGCCGGTGACCTGCCTTCTTCGGTGGTTCTGTTTAATGAATTTCATTTAGCGACACCTGGTCCCAGTGCGAATCCTCCTCGCTCATCTCGTGGGAAGAGGTGCGCTTCAACCGCTCTGGGAGCTCCGCCAGGGTCTCAGGAGCAAGCTCCTTCAACATCTGGCGTATCAACAAGGGCCAGGAGCTCTGCTTCTGGGGCTCTTCCGAATCTGCAAAATTCCTCTCTCCCTAGTTTGCAGGTGTCTGGGGTGAAGTCGGTTTTGGCTACGGCGACAGCTTCTTCTGGTGAGGACGACCAACCTCTTCCTAGAGCGGTTCCTTCACCCAAGAAGAGATGTCGTTGCTGATGCTCCAGTAAAAGGTGCAGGAAGAGCCATGAAGGTGATTCTGCGTCAGGTACTCCTTCTGATAGCTCTGGGGAGGATAGTGAGGCTTCTGTTGAGTTTTATTGGGGTCTAGGTGAAGGGACAGGTTTACTGAAATGGGCTTGGCTCTGCCGCGCAAATTCGCATCGGGCTAAGTTCGGCGGAACCCTGGAGTGGAAAGACGGTGCCTTAGTCAAGGATGTCACCGTATCCGCAAATTCCACTAGGGATATAGTTCCCATTTGTCATCTGTCTTCTAAGATTCGTTCTAGAATATTGTTTTATTTTATTTTATTTTATTTTTTAAAATAAATTTTATTAGTATTTTCCACACAACAACAACAACATGAAAGGTATCGAAAAATAACAATACACAACACACAAAAATCAACATTCGAAAACTAAAGAAAGCAACAACAACAACAAAAACCAAATCCATATCTTACAAGTTAATATTATAAACACTAAAACAACAACAACAAGACATTGACTTCCACCAATCCCACAGCACCTCCTTTATCTCTCATTGTGTCTTCCTGTTTTCCTGTTTTCTTTATCATCTCTATCCTAACATCTAGATATAAATCCCTCTTTCATATCCAGTTACAGATAGGTAGCCGTGTTGGTCTGCCATGGTCAAAACAAAATAAAAAAATTCCTTCCAGTAGCACCTTAAAGACCAACTGAGTTAGTTCTAGGTATGAGCTTTCGTGTGCATGCACACTTCTGTGTATCTGAAGAAGTGTGCATGCACACGAAAGCTCATACCTAGAACTAACTCAGTTGGTCTTTAAGGTGCTACTGGAAGGAATTTTTTTATTTTCTTTCATATCCTTTCACTTCACAAGGTTATTCCAGACTCAGCCAGATTTCTGTCCTCAAACCTTGACTTTTGAGGTACTCATTTAGGCACTCCCATTCTTTTTTTTACTTCACTTTTTGGTTTTTGTCTTATTATGTCTGTCAATTTGGCTAATTCTAAGTATTCTGAAAGCTTACATAGCCACTCTCCCCTAGTGGGTAACTGGTTCCCTTTCCGGTACTTAGCAATCAGGATTCTTGCTGCAGACATTGCGTATAAGAAAAAAATAGTTTTATCTTTTGGAATATTGTCATTTAAAATTCCTAAAAGGAATGCCTCTGGCCTTTTACTATATGATATTCTTAATATTTTCTTTATTTCTTCGTGGATCATGCTCCAAAATTTCCCAATTTCGGGGCATGTCCACCACATATGGTAGAAGGTTCCTTTTTGTATCTTGCATCTCCAGCACTTATTATTATATGTTTTATTCATTTTTGCAAGCCTTTCTGGTGCCAGGTACCACCTGTGATGCATTTTCATATAACGTATTTTTCGCTCTATAGGACGCACTTTTCCCCCTCCAAAAATGAAGGGGAAATGTGTGCACGTCCTATGGAGCGAATGCAGGCTTTCGCTGAAGCCTGGAGAGCGAGAGGGGTCGGTGCGCACTGACCCCTCTCGTTCTCCAGGCTTCAGGAAGCTATCCGCAAGCCTTCGGAGCCTGGCGGGAGTGCCCGCCAGGCTCCGAAGGCTTGCGGATAGCAGCCTGCAGCCCGAAGCCCAGGGTGCACAGTGCCAACTCCCACTGCGCTCCCCGGGCTTCAGGCAGCTATCCGCAAACCTTCGGAGCGCTCCCCCAGCCCGCAAGCTCTGGGAGCGGTGGCAAGGCTGCGCAACCTTGCCTCCGCTCCCGGACCTGTTCTGGGGGCTGGGGTCGGGGGAAGCTCGGGCTGGATGGATCCCGCTGGCTGTCTTGGCTTCTTTGCTCTTTGGGGCTGGGGAGAGGGAATAATATTATTTTTCTCCCCCCCCCCTAAAAACTAGGTGCGCCCTATGGTCTGGTGCTCCCTATGGAGCGAAAAATACGGTAGTTCTCTCTTATAAGGTAACATGCTGTAAAATTTATATTTTTTTATCCATAGTCCTTCCCATTCATTATATTCAATTGGGTGGCCCAGATCTTGTTCCCATTTTTTAATAGCGTTTCCTTTTTCCTCCTTTTCTGTTTTCCCATTTTGTAACAGTTTATATATTTTTGAGAGAATCTGTTGGTTGTTATATAAAATTTCTTTCTCCCATACCAATATTTTTTTATCAAACCCCTTAAGCTTATTATTCTTCTCAAATATTGTTTTTAATTGTAAATATTCTAACCAATTCACCCCCTCTCTTTTAATTCTTCAAATTTCTTTACTGTTGGGCAATCTTTTATCTCTTCTACGAGTTCCCTATATGTTAGCCAGCTATCTTTCATATTGCTTCTATGCAAGGCTGATGACTCTATAGGTGATAACCACCAGGGATTTTTGGCTGTTACTATTGTTTTATTTCTTTTCCAAACTTTGAATAGGGCCTTTCTCACCAAATGATTAGTGAATCCTCTATGTGCTTTTATTTTATTGTGACCCAGGTAGCCATGCCACCCGAAAACTTTGTCCCAGCCCTCCAGGTCTAAGATTTCAGTATCTGTCAGTAACATCCAATCTTTCAGCCATGTCATGCATGCAGCCTCAAAATACAGCTTGAGGTTTGAAACTTGGAACCCATCCCTTTCTCTAGGCTCCATCAATACTTTGAACCTTACTCTTGGCTTCTTACCTTGCCAGATAAAATTAGAAAGATCCCTTTGCCAACCTTTAAAACATTTTGTCCCGATAACACTGGTCAGCAACAAATCTGTTGTCTGCGTTTTTTCAGTTGATTTAGAACGAATCTGATGCGCTGAATCCAAAAATCACATTGGTTTTGCTCAATCAGGTCAAGTTTTTGAGCTATGGCCACATGTCTTTTTTTACGTTTTTGTTCACATGTACGCTTGTGTGGAGCATTTTAGAAAAAGTTGGTGGGGGTAAAATGCCATGTCAAATAATTGTTTTGATTGGAAATGATTATTTTAATGACAAGAAGTATTCAGGTCCGATAGTTCTGGGTGATTATGTCGAAAAGGGATCAGTTTGAAGTCATAAAACCTCGAAATCTTCCATAAATTGGTGCAGCTGGGATCAACAGAAAGAACCGAAGCAGCCTCAAGTATCCTGATCTTCAATCAGCACGTCGTCCTGTAGCTCATTGTGATGAAATCCCAGTGCCTATCTTTGGAGAACTTCCTGACATTAGTGACAAAGATGCCTCCAGTGTTGAAGGACATGAAGAAGAAGAAGTGGTTCTTGAAGATGATGCTCCACATCCATTTACCCAAAAGGAGCTGAATGATCTAGTTCGGGACCTGAGCTTGTCAAAGGACTCTGCCGAACTGTTGGTATCCAGATTGAAGGGAAAAAACCTCCTCTCTGACAGTGCTCACATCAGCTTCTTCTGCAACAGGCATCAAGAGTACCTCCGTTTTTTCTCGGAAGAGAAGGACTTGGTGTACTGTGCAGATATTGCGCAGCTTCTGCTCAAGCTTGGAGTGCCACAGTTGACAGCAGCAAGCAATCACTGAAATGCGTTCTGCTACACAACGGCAACCAGTTTACCTCTATACCCCTGGCTCACTCGAGTACACTGAAGGAGAACTATGAAGTGGTGAAGTATGTTCTGGAGAAAATTGGTTATGATCAGCATAAGTGGTTTATTTGTGTTGACCTGAAGATGGTGAACTTTTTGTTGGGACAACAGTCTGGCTTCACCAAGTACCCATGTTTTCTGTGCATGTGGAATAGTAGGGACCGTGCTCAGCATTACACGAAGAAGGACTGGCCTGTGCGGGAGGAATTGGTGCCTTGCAAAGAAAGGAACGTCATCAACGACCCTCTGGTGGACAGACAGAATACTCTTCCCACCGCTGCACATCAAGCTCGGCTTAATCAAGCAGTTCACCAAGGCTCTGGACAAGGACGGTGACTGCTTCACTTACTTGTGCCAGGCTTTTCCAGGATTGACCATGGAGAAGTTGAAAGCTGGCATCTTTGATGGTCCTCAGATCCGTCAGCTCATCAGAGATCCAGAGTTTGGAAACTCAATGAACAAAGTGGAACTGGAAGCATGGAAGGCATTTGTTCTGGTAGTGAAGAACTTTCTTGGCAACAATAAGGCCAGAAACTATGCAGAACTTGTCAACAACATGCTGACTGCTTTCAGAAACCTGGGCTGCAACATGAGCGTCAAGATGCACTACCTCTTTTCACATATGGACCAGTTTCCTGAGAACCTGGGTTCAATGAGTGACGAGCAGGGGGAGAGATTCCATCAGGACATGAAAGAGATGGAGACCGGGGGGCCCGCTAGGGGCGCCTTGGAAGATGGCCAACAATACCATCTACCCAGCCTGCATGAAGTAACTAGAGGCTGATTATGAGGAGTAAATCAGTCTCCCTCATCTTCCCAGAGGTTTGGGAAGATGCTGCCTCACCCGCGGTTGCCATAAATCACCCCCGAGTTTGGAAGAAGTAGGGGGTGAGAGGCACTGGGCGGAAAGCCCTCAGGCAGGCTCTGGAACTTTCCGACGCTGCTTCCAAGAGCGAAACTGGTTGCGTTGCTTAAGTGTTTAAAAATTTGGAGAAGTAAACGCACATGCTTCAAGCGAGGTCAGGAGTGTTTTATCTGCTAAATAATTCCACCACTGAGATGATGAAGATTGGATGGAAGGAACAGAGATAACATCAAAGAATCGCAGACATATTGGTATGTGGAACGGAACAGAAAGGGGGGGACTTTCTACTTTTTAAACATGATTTACCTAACAACCCTCCCCCTTAGAAGAACCACCATAACGACCAATTGCAAGTGGGACTAAAAATAAACTGTGTGGGGAAAAATAATATGAATTAAAGGTTTTATTCTGTGAAAGATTTGGAAAGAAGAGAGGCTCTCTTTGTGACGCAGTAAGAAATGAGATCCGACTTGGACAGGCAGACCTTCGTTGCATGATAAATGGTATTAGGGAGGGCGAGCCCCGATCTGTTATCAGGATGGGATCGTAAATTTGAAAGGGCAAGAACCCTCCTGAAGAGACTAATTAACGATGCAGCGGGTCTGGGAAAGTTAATGAGCGGACATCTAGACTATTTCATCGGAATGGAACAAGATGGCGATGACTGCTCGAACGGAATTCCTGGACTATTGGATTTATGTGAGTGATATATGAGAGAGCATTGCAAAGTCCACACAGAAATATAAACAAGACTGTTTCTTTTAATCCACTTGCGAAGAAAACTCAGAGGTGACCGAAAAGGAAAATGAGTAACGACAAAGAGATGAGAAGATGGGACTGGGAACATCATTGTAACGCCAAAGCAGCAGAAATATAGATGATTGGACTCCTACTGATCTTGAAGCATGGGTACCCCCCACAAAAATTTATAATTTGGAAAATATTTGGATTTTATGATTTGCATTGTTATAATTTGGATTAATTGGTATGATATGTTTGATTTGGTAAATGGAAATTTAATAAAAATTATTTTTAAAAAAAGAAAGAGATGGAGACCAGGTATCAGGGTCGCTGGGACGCAGTCATGATGGCTGACTACTTTTGGACTATGAAGAGAGACCTCCCTGCCGCTGAACATTCCAGGAGTTCCAAGAAACGGAAGTTCAAGCCCTGAAGTTTGAAAAATGGTGAAGCAACATGCAATTTACGTGTACGTACCTTTATCAATGCCCACCATTCAGTTTACAGTAATCAATGTTTCAATCAAGCAATCAATATATGCTGTTGGAAAAACATTTTTTTCTCTTAAAAACATATTTAGGATGATATGTGTGTTGGGAAATGAGTCCTACGCAGCTGCAAACAAGCAGCTCGATGTTTACATCACATGGGGGAGCTGACCGTGAGACCGGAAGCTCCAGGGAATTCACAGGGCTTTGTTCTTTGTGTCATATGAGACCTTCCTGTTGTTCTTGTGAAGGAAGTCTTTTGCAGTTGCTCAGTGGAGACTGAGTGAACGGACATGTTTTTTCTACAGATGTAAAGTCAGAAATAAACCGTAGATGTAAAAGACTTTCTGACTATCTTCTTTCTCCTGCTGGTATGCAGGAGCAAAGGGGGTGTGCATCTTCCACGCAGGGAGATGTCACCTATCAAGATCTCCTTGGACTGCGAGGAGCCAGCCAGGGTAGATCACCGGTAAACAAGCCCCGGGAGCCGGGGAGAGGGGCCAGCCTCTCCCGAGGGGGCAAGTTTTCCAACAAGTGGTAGCACGCGGATGGCAGAGGCTACAAGGCAATACTAAGGACGGCTGGAGCACCCGGTGGAGGTTTTTTTTTGCTGTTTGCAACGTTCCATGGACCTCTGATTTATGGTTGCATGGTGAACGCGGATTGAACGGTTCTCCGGTTCACTGAAGAGCTGCTGTTTTTTGGATTAAAAACAGCCAGAGGGAGCCACATTCCAAGCATTCCGGGGGAGCTGATAAAACTGCCGTCACCTGGCAACGAATTGTGAGTACTTTTGGGCTGATTTTTGGGCTCATAAAGCATCAAAGGCAAGAGGGAGGCAAGCCAGAGCTGAACAGTGGCTCAGAGGCTGAAAATAGCTGTTGGAATTTTCAGTGTAGCTTGCTGCTCACAGGCTATTGGAAGGGATTTTCCAAGCGGAAGCTTGCTGGCAAGGGCTTGCAGTTTGTAAACAGCTGACAGATTGTTGGATTTTTCAGCTTGTAGCTGAAAGCTGAAACTTGGAATCAAGATGGATGCCAAGCAAGGGGCAGGTTTGCCTTATCCACCCCCCCTAACTAATCACAATTATTCCTCATGGTCTTTGAAAATGAAAGCCCTACTTCAGAGACAGAGAATATTTGGGGTGATTGAAAATCCCATCCCAGCAACACCCACAAGGGCTTGGACTGAACAGAATGTGAAAGCCAGGTCGTCTATCATCTTATCTGTTTCTGATGATCAACTTGTGCATATTGCGGATTTAGACTTCGCATGCGAAATTTGGCTTACGCTACAGCAAATTCATCAGAGAGATGCCGCAGGCACTGCGCTGCTGCATTTTGAGAAACTCACAAATATGAGACTGAAGCCTGATGGGGATGTGCAGGTGCATTTGACAGAAATGAAATTTCTACGCCAGCAGATGGCGCAAATAAATTTTCCTCTTCAGGAAGAAATATTCTGTTTTATGATTATTAACAGCTTGAACCAGACTTACAAAACTGTTGCAAGTCAACTTGGTTCTCTACCTGCCAGGGATCTGACGGTGGAGAGAATTTGTTCCATGGTTCTGAATGAGAGAGACCGCCTTGCTGCAATAGCTGTTGCTGATGGGGGGAGTGAACCTCAGAGTTCAAGCGCCCCCACTGTTGTTGCTACAGAGGAGCAAGCTGTAGCTTTGAACGTTGTTCGTTGTTACAATTGTGGCCAGCTTGGGCATGTTCAGAAGCATGTTCAGAAGGACTGTGAAAAGCCACGTCAGTCAAAAGGAGCCAAAGGGGGCTCTGCAAAGCCAGAGGCTTCAGGGAAGGGTCGTGCCAAGTCTCAGGCAAGACCCGCAAAGGCTTTGATGTCGCCAATAGCCTCATCATCGATTGAGAATGCATTTATTATAGACACTGGGGCCACACAGCATTTATCCTCATGCAAGGAGTTGTTTTCTACATTTGAGAAGCAACGCTTCACTGTGAAACAGGCCAACGGGCAGGAGATGGAAGCTACCGGAATTGGAACTGTTTACTTAGAAAGTCTGAACTTGACTATAAATAATGGTTATTTTGTTCCTGATTTAAAGTTCAATCTGCTGAGTGTTTCTCAGATGACAAAGAAAGGACTGGTGTTGTCCTATGATAAGCAGGGTTGCAAAATCTTTAAAGACGGAGAGCTGTATCTTTCTGCCAGAGAGATAGATGGACTATATCTATTGACTTTTGATAAGTCTGATTACAGAGTGTCTAAAGCATGTTATACTAAGATGTTTTCTCTTCCAGGTGTATCGAAAGAAGTCACGGGAAGAAAGACAACATTAGTTAGCTGGGGAGCTGGGTCTTCCCTTGGCAGCCGAGAAGACGGAAGGCCCCACAACTAAATTGATTTATCTCGGAATTCATTTGGATACAACTCTTCAAATTTCTCGACTGCCAGAGGACAAGCTATCTGCCCTTAAAGTATTGATTAGACAGCTGTTACCTTTGAGAAAAGTCACGCTCCGCCAAATTCAATCTCTGTTAGGTCATTTGAATTTCGCTTGTCGAGTGGTTGTTCCTGGTCGCCCATTTTGCTCCCGTTTAGCTAGGCTTTCGTCCGGCCTCAGATCCCCGCATCATCGTGTCCGCTTGTCCAGGGAGGTTAAAGCTGATCTTGCAATGTGGTTACAATTCTTGGATAGTTTTAATGGTGTTACGTTATGGCAGGACACCTTACACCTTCAGGCAGACTTTCAAGTCCATTCTGATGCTGCAGGCTCTCTCGGCTTTGGTCTCTATTTCAGAGGTCGTTGGTGTGCTCAGCCTTGGTCCAAAGCCTGGTTAGACAGTGCTATCTTACGCAACCTAACTTTCCTTCAGTTTCCCCCCATCGTGGTAGCGGTCCATATTTGGTCCTCTGAATTTAAGAACCACCGAGTATGTTTTTGGTCAGATAACTGATCGGTGGTTGATGTCTTGGCCTGGCAATCCTCACATTCTTCAAGAGTGTCTTCCCTTTTAAAAGCATTTGTTTTACAGTGTTTAAAATTTAATATAGTTTTTCCCCGCCAAATGTATTCCCGGCACATCTAACAATATCGCTGATGCGTTGTCTCCCTTTCAGATGCTACGCTTCAGATCCCTGGCACCGGAGGCACAGAGCTTGCCAGAACTTTTTCCGGATGCGCTTTGGAGCCTTGGCAGCGCATAGTGATGCAGGGAGTAGTGGCTGCCTTCGCCCCAGCCACACTCAGATCACCTAAATTAGCTTGGCGTGATTTTCTTGCTTTTCGGGCAAGGTCGTTTGTGGAATATCTGCCTGTCCGGTATGTTTCCTCTGCGCAAAACCTCTGTGCAAAACGTCTTCAGGCAGTAGCAGAGCTGAGCAGCGGTTGCCTCCATGTGAGAAGATGGAAGGAAAAGTCCACACACTGTTCTTTCTCTCTAACGGCATTTATTTACAAGCAAAACTTCCACCCGAACTCAGACACATCTCTCTCTCTCTTGCTCTCGGCGAAAAGTGAAACTAACTTTACACAGACAAAGAAACTGCAGCTTCTGTTAGAAGCTCCTCCCCAGATACAAGACACTCAGGAGGTTTAACCCTTAACCACCACACTCCACACCCCCTCTTACCCTGCATCTGGGGGAAATAAGCATCACCACTTACCCCAAACACAGACCTTCACAGAACTCTCCATGACGCTGGAAGGTTAATGGTTTAGTAAAACCATCAGCAAGGTTCTTGACTGAGGGACAGTATTTCAACGCAACTAATCCCTCTCAAACGCTCTGACACACATTCTGAAAACGGATGTCTAGGTGTTTGGTCCTGGCCTTAAACTGTCCAGATTCTGCCAACTTCAGGCAGGGCTCATTGTTTTCAAAAACAATGACAGGCAAACAGCTCTCCCCGCAGATCTCTTGAACCAAACACACGTAGAACTCCAACTCTCTGCAAACTTCAGAAAGTGCACTGAACTCAGCCTCAGTAGATGAGAGCGCTATGAGACTTTGCTTCCAGGACCTCTACCCAACCAAGGAGTTCCTGAATTTCACCACTAGGCCGGACACAGACTTCCAATCTCCAAGATTGGCCCAATCACTGTCCACCCAAGACGTCAACCTGACGTCGCCCCTGGCTGACAGCTTAAGGCAGAAGTCCTTGGTATCTTGCAGGTAACGCAGCACCCGTTTGATACCATTCCAGGCTTGCACACTTGGACTTGAAGCTTCCCGGCTGAGCAGATTGATAGCAAACGCTATGTCAGGTCTGCTCCACTGGGACAGATACAACAGACTACCCAGAGCTGACTGAAAGATCTCAGTATTTTCGAACACAGCACGTTCTACTTGCTGACTGTCTTTCACGTAGCTCGTCTTCATGGGTGTCCTAACTCCTGCACACTCAGTCATTCTGAACTTCTGAAGCAGTTGCTCAGTTTTACCTTTCTGGCTGAGCAAAAAGCTTCCATCTTCTGTTCGAGCTACCTCTACGCCTAGGTATGATTGAACAGCTCCCAGGTGTTTGAGCTTGAACCGTTCACCAAGCTCTTTAGCAAACTTCTCCACATGTTTACCTGTCTGGACCATATAAAGAATATCGTCAACAAAGACCAGGATCGCTTCCTGTGTCTCTTCTGACCCTTTAAGGTACAGACAGCTATCAGCAACACTTCTCCTGAAACCTAACTGCTCTAAGGCTTCATTCAGACACATGTTCCAGTTTCTGGCAGTTTGAAGTAAACCATAAATAGTTTTATGCAATCTCCAAACAATGCCTTGCCCCTTGGCCTCAAACCCTGGAGGAGGAAGAATGTACAACTCCTCCTGGAGGTCTGAGTTCAAGTAGGCAACATCCACATCAAAGTGGTTTACCTTCCAACTTCTTTGTGCAGCAACGGCTAAGAGCATGCGCAGAGTTTCACTTCTGGAAGTAGGAGCATACACCTCTGTGTAATGCAGCCCCTTCCGCTGCGTGAACCCTCTGGCAACTAACCTAGCCTTGTACTGTGGTTCTCCAGACTCTGTGGGTTTAAGGCGATAAACCCACCTGCTGCTCACAGCCTGTTTGCCAACTGGCAACGTTGTGAGGGAGAACACACCTAGAGACTCCATTGAGCTCATCTTTTCTGCATTGCCTCATGCCATTTGCTGGCTTCTTCCTGAGGCAGCTTCTGAACATCCTCAAAGGTTTCAGGTTCACACCTAGCCACACCAACCCACACACTTGTGGCTTCAAACCTGTCAGGTGGCTTCCCCTTAGTGGTTCTCACTGATCTCCTCAGCTTAAACTCTGATACCCCCTCTGACCCACTAGGGCCAGCGAGACCATCCCCAGTGTCAGAGAACTCCCCCTCTGACCTGCTGCGTCTTTTGAACCTTACAGCTGGACCTGCGGGTGAGGATGGCTCACTCTTTGGCTCAGACTTGACACTGGCCTGTGGAGGGGTTCTGGGCCGCCCCCTTGGAGGGGTTCTGAGCCGCTCCTGCTCTGGACTCTGTTGCTCCGGACTCTGTTCCTCAGAAACAGGTTCAGTTCCCTCCTCATCCTCCTCATCTGAGTCAAGAAACTGCTCTGAAAGAACATCAGGGTTACCATGTATGCGTGTCCACCCACTTTGCTCACAGAACTCAGCACTGTTGCTTATAAGCAGCCGGGACTGGTTGCCATCGGAATATGCGAACCGCCAAGCTTTGGACCCAGATTCATATCCCACAAAGATCATCTTCCTGGACCTTGGTTCACCCTTCCTGCGTTTGACCTTTGGAATGAGGACCCAAGCCTCACAGCCAAAAACACGCAACAAATGCACTTTGGACTTCTTACCATGCAGCAGGAAATAGGGCGTGTCAGCCCAAAAGTGTTGTGGGAGTCCTGCGTCAAACAGCATGGCAGCCACAGCCTCTTGCAGTGTTCTGTTCTTACATTCAGCAACACCATTCTGTTGAGGACTGTGTGGTGCTGTCAGCCTATGACTTATTCCCTTCTGGCGGAATAAATTCTGCAGCGCAGACCCAGTAAACTCCGCCCCTCTATCACTCTGAAAGCTAACCACTTTGGTAGAATATTTCAACTCTACCGCTGTGATCCAATCTTTAATTAATGCAGCAGCTTCCCCCTTGTGTTTTATAGTAAAATCCCAAGAGTTTTTCGAAAAATCATCCAAAAGCAGCAAAACATGTTTAGACCCACCCAGAGATGCCACTGGCATGGACCCACACAAATCTGCATGGACTAGCTCAAAAGGCTTGCTAGTCTTTTGGCTGGACCTGGGATATGAGCATGTTGTTACCTTGGATTTCTCACAGGCCCTGCAATCTAAGAATTTATCACATCCCTTCAATTTGCACCCCTCTGCACACTCTGGGGCCTTCTTGACAATTCGTATGAGAGAACCTTCGGTGCCATAGATGGGAACAGCCATCATGTGGTGGCACGTTTGCGCACTGCACCTGTGTTACCTCAGGGGGGTCATCACCAGCAATAGGCACCTCAACCACAAACAGCCTATTCTTGCATTCAACACTGAACAGTTGTCTCCCACCCCTGGAAAAAGAACACATGTTATTTGCAAACTTTACACAGAAACCATCAGCTACTTGAGCAGACACAGATAAAAGGCAGCTGGCAATTTCTGGAACCACAAAAGCCTGGACCTCATGGTCTAGGACCGAACAATAGAAAGTGCCAGACTGAGTCAAAGGTCTCTTGCTTCCATCTGCCAGCAACACAAATCTTCCACTTTGCACAGTCTTGCAGTTCTGAAGAAGCCCAGCTGATGGCACTAGAGTGTGCGTCACTCCCGTATCGACGATAAAAGAGAGGCTGGCTACTTGTTTGGGTTCCTGTAACGTTGCCATGGAAGCAGCCAGGTGGAACAGAGATGTTTTCTCTTTGCTTTCACCACGGCCAGGGCCCTTGGCGGCTTTCCCACACTTCTGCGCCTGAGAACCGTCTCTTATCTGCTTTCCCTGAATTCCTTTCCGGCTGTCCCTGGGCTCCTGGGCCTCTACAGGGCAGTCTCTGATGAGATGGCCATGTGACCCACATCAAAAACATCTTTGGGAGGCAAATGCTTTCACAGAACTCTCACAGCTGCTGCCTGCACCCCCACTCCTGGGTGCACAGCTTCCCAAGGAACAGTCTGCGACCGCTTTCCTCTCAGCTCTCTGCCTCTCTCCCTGTCCATCACACAGATGTGTCGAAGCATAAAAACAGCTTCCAGGAACGTTGTTTTCAGCCCCACTGGGCTCACGGCCCCCTCTCGGCTCCCACTGTGGCTTCACACGCCCTCTGCAGTGCCTGCCAAGCGACCAGGGCCTCCTTGATCTCCTCAAGGTGAGGCAACAGCAAAGCATCCATGCTTGCTCTCAGCATGCCCAGCACACTCTGCTTCCTTCCCAGAGCTGCCACCACGTCTGCCTCAGAAACTTTCTCACTAGCCTGAGGTGGTGGGGTTTGCATGCAAGTCCAGAGCTGTTCTCCCAACAGCCAGTACTTCATCCTCACGGACCACTCATCCCAATTGGGACCAGTCAGCTTCCCAAAGGGCAAGGTGAAAACCTCTTGAGCCTGCGCCATCTTTCCTGGGGATATAAGCTTACTCACTCTTTCTGCCGGCCAGTGCTCCAAAGATGCTTTCTGCAGCAAGCTCCGCTTTCACCAGCGAAATCACGACTGCCTCATCCTCAGGCAGGATTTCAGAACTGGCCTGTTTCCTTCTCACACTCAGCAAACAGACGTACTTCCATAACCTGTGGAATATCTGCCTGTCCGGTACATTTCCTCTGCGCAAAACCTCTGTGCAAAACGTCTTCAGGCAGTAGCAGAGCTGAGCAGCGGTTGCCTCCGTGTGAGAAGATGAGAGGAAAAGTCTACACACTGTTCTTTCTCTCTAACGGCGTTTATTTACAAGCAAAACTTCCACCTGAACTCGGACACATCTCTCTCTCGCTCTCGGCGAAAAGTGAAACTAACTTTACACAGACAAAGAAACTGAAGCTTCCGTTAGAAGCTCCTCCCCAGATACAAGACACTCAGGAGGTTTAACCCTTAACCACCACACTCCACATCGTTAGGTATTGCTTCAGAGGTAGCCCCGTCTACTTCTCAGGTGCTGCAGTATCTGTCGCACCTTTTCCAGTTAGGTAGGGCTCCTAAGACTATCAAGATTCAGGCAGCTGCTATTTCATTTTTTAGTAAGTCACTTTTTGCTTGCAATCCGTGTGCGGATTTTCTTTTACACAAGGCACTGGAGTGTTGGCGACGCTTGCAGCCTTCACAAGGTGTCGCCAGAAGGCCCATCACTTTTGATCTTTTATGTATCATTCATAAAAAATTGAGATTAGTTTACTGGTCTCGTTTTGAGGTGCGCTTATTTTCGGCAGCTTTCTCAATTGCGTTTTTCGGTGCTCTAAGAGTGGGCGAAGTGGTGTTTGAATCGGTGCAAGGCAGGGCATCAAGGGGGCTCCTTCTCGAGGATATCTCATTTGCGGATGCTGAATTGCTGTTTTTCATCCACAGCTCTAAGACGGACCAGCAGGCCAGAGGGGCGCAGCTCCAGCTTCCAGTTTCAGTTTTGGGAGGCCCTTATCCGGTCAAGGATGCACGGAGGTTTTTGCAAATTAGACCGAATGGTCCGGGCCCATTTTTGGTTCATCAGGACAAGGCCCCACTGACTAGAAAATAATTCACAGGAGTCTTGCGCAAGGCCATTCTAGCATGCGGATTATCACCTGGCCTTTATGCGGCTCATTCATTTCGGATAGGTGCCACAACAACCGCAGCTCATTGGGGCCTGTCTACCAGCAGGATTAAGAACTTGGGGTGCTGGAGGTCCGATGCCATCAGGAGCTATGTGAGATACATCCTTTCGCTGTTTCCTGTTACTTACCTGTTTTCATTTCCTTTCTTTTAGTGCCACCTTTGTTGCAAGTTTGGACTCTGGGCCATAGCATTGTGCACTGGGCCGGGAGGCGAGCGATGGAGAACAGCATGGGGCGTGATCTCTCTGTACCCACTCGGCTGAACATTTCTTGGTGCAGCAAACGTGGAATGCTTTGGAAAAAAACTTTTGCCACTGGTAAAGGCTCGGGTGGCAAGCTTTGGTCCACCGTCTGCCATGATTCTGCAGCTGGGTGAAAATGATTTGCCAGCTTTGAGAAGCATGGACTTGAGGTCCTGCATTGAAAGAGACTTACAGGAGCTGGCCGTGTCATGCCCTGACACAATTATTTTCTGGTCAAGATTCCTGTTCTGACATGTTTGGCGCAACAGTTTGAACCCAGCTGCAACTGATAGAGCTAGGAAATGGGGTGATCGCAAAGTGGTGCGAAAAGTAATGGCCTTGGGTGGCAAGGTGATCCCCCACCCTGGGATTCGATCATCAGTCCCAACCCTGTTTAGGGTAGACGGGGTTCACTTATTTGACGAAGGCAATGATGTGTGGTTGGCCGAAGTCCGTGTTGGTCTGAAGGACTGGTTGCAGGGTGAGGGTATTGGCAGCGAGCAGTAGGCTTTTGTGGCGGTTAGACATTGGCTCAGTTGGATTGTGGGGTGGGGAGGTGCGGCCATCACCTGCCCCTTCAGGAACTGGGTATTCCATTAAAGGAATCTGGGGGTCCTGAATCTCGTCCGAAGTTCGCTTGAGGGGCTAGGGCCTGTCAGAATTCAAGCCTATATCAGTAGTAACTGGCAACTCTCCAGGCACCCGGCTTGATCTCCTGTTGACCTCCCTGTCTGCATTCCCCAGCAAGATCCAGGCAAGGTCGCGATAGGCGATTCTTCTTAGCGTGAGAAGAACACCCCCCCTTCTTTGTTGCCCCCCCCCCGGCAGGGGAAAGAGATAGACAGAAACGTATTTACATGCCTTTATTTCTGTCTTTGCAGCATTACAAAAACATGACTGCTCTCTTCAAGCTCTAGCAGTCGAGTGACAAACACTTCCTGTACTTCCTGTACAGGAACAATAGAAAGAGCTCATATTACACTCTGAGCTAATTCCGGTGTACTGCCCTGTGAATTGACTGTCCCTCAGTTTCCCACGGACAGTCCCAACATTCCCATCATGTTTACTTTTCAAGCTAGCAGTTTGCAGCTGCATTGCTTCTATATTGTAACAGGGCCATGCCAGGACCACAGGAACCCTGGGGTGAGCTTAGGTTGGTCCTCATCGACCTAGCTCCCTCGTTTGGTTTACCCTATTGGACGATCACCCTGAGAGGTGGAGTCAGTTATAATGGGGAGTCAATGCCTAAGCCAATACCGCTCACGTGATTGTATTTCAATAAAGTTGTGGCCAAAATTTGCCCCCAAACTTAAACTAATACAAGTGTCCATGTGTATTTTTGGGGGGGTGGGTCTTGGGGCCTCGAGACGCAAAAAGCATATAGGGGCAGAATTTATCTGGGCCCTGTTAAAATTTGTTGGGTCGTATATCTTTTGACCCACTGAGTCTGCTGCAATGGCCCTGCAATAAATTTGATTTATTGCCACTCCAACAAACTTCCAATGGCGCCCACACGCTTCCACTCTGCACGCTGCCACTCTCCTCAGTTGCTAGATAATAGCACAGTTCACATGCAGCATAAAATGGCTTGTCTGTGTCGACGTGCTGTCCTCAATAACTCAGCTCGACACCAGGGCTTCTAATCTAAAACTCTTTATTTAGAAGCATTCGAAACAGGAAAGAAAACCTACAGAATCTAGCTGCATGTTCGCAGCTTTCTGCCTCTTAACAAAAACGAAACGACCTTGCTAACGTTCTCAGACAGACTGCTCTCCAGAGAGAGCTCAGCCCCCACAGAGCACAGATCAAAGGAAAAAAGCACGGATCATGTGGGCAGTGCACCCAGTTGATAAGAATGCTCCTGGAGTGTTAACTCCTGACAGTCCAGAACCACAACAGGCCCTTGCAATATTTTACTCAAGTTGGCACTCCTGCCTCCGATATTCTGCTGTTGAAAATCGTGACGTCTTTTGGTGCTGTGCTCTCATGGAAGCCAGCTGACTCGTGCAAGAGTGCAGCACCACTGCAAGGGCTGGATCATGCTCCTCTGCAAACTGATGGTGGCGGTGCTGGATGGGGAAAATGGGACATTCTGGGATAAAATCAGAAGCTGGGGTGGCTTCTGTAATTCTAGGATATCCCAGGAAAATCAGGACACTTGAAGGATATGGATTTCTGGGAGCTGTAGTTCAATAACATTTGGAGGGTACCAGGTTGAGAAAGAAATCTATTCATATATATATTGCTAACATACCGTCAGACTCGACTACAGCAATGTCAGGATAGGACAGATTTGTCCATTAATTTGCTGTGTTGAGTGCTTCATCAGTCTTTTTTACAGCCCCAGAAGGGATGGCAGATGAAGGAACAGAAGCAACTCCTTGCTGACTAGTTTCTAAAAGCAGTCATTTGAGCCAGGGAAAAGAATGATCAATTAAACATGTAACAAGGGGGAAGAGATAACAGTAGACCCATGAAGCAGGAACTCTTAAGTAACTTGGCATGTTTCACAGTGACTGAAACCCAAAGCTGAAAAAAGGAGAGCAACTAGAAGCTCCATTGACGCTCATGCATTTGTCATCTTCCTGTCCTCAACGGGATCCTCCTCATTCGTTAGGGAGTAAAGGCATATAGTTTCAAAGCACAATGAGAAGAATGCATTTATGCTCTCAGTGGCACCACTGGAGGATTAGCCAAGTAGTTTGTTGCCACTTCTTTGATTGCTCAGCTGGAGAAGTCTACCAAGTTCTGACAAGTTGTCTGGACCTTTATGTTCCCCATGAAAGAAAGTCAGGACTGGCTCTGGAATTATGTGAGCTCCCAGGCACCACAGTATCACTGAGATCTGATCCAATCATGCTACCTTCTCCTCTCCCACTCACTGTGGGCCCAGAGAGGAGAGGACTCTGGTGGTTGGAGGAAGGCTCTGGCAGCTGTTGCCAGCAGAGGCTGCTTCTTGCCACCATTACTAAGTAGGTACTGAGAGATGAAGGATAGGTGGGAAGAGTGAGTTTGCATTGTGCTGCTTGGCATTCTTGTCAAAGCACAATGAAAAATGGAATGGCAGCATCTGATTGCCCACCAACTCAGTTCAGCTACACAAGAAGTGATGAAACCCAGGACCCAGGGCAGTCCACAACACTGCCAGACCTCTTAGTTTAGTGCAGGGGTAGGGAACCTGTGACCCTTCAGATGTTGTTGCACTGCAACTCCCATTGTCAAGCGCACCAACTCAAGGAGATCAAGTCATCAGCCTGGCCCCATCAATGTCAAGTGGCTCCAACACACTTTGTGCATGTGCAATGTCATGTGTCACTGCTTCAGTGCCTAGCTTCGCCAGAGTGCTTGACCTCCTTCAGAGGATGCAGCATCACATGAGGTTGCACCAGTTTGCGCAGCATTGGCAGAAGAACTGGGCGATATCTGGTTTTCAACATAGTGATATATCAGCAGCTAAATACCTCAATTTGCCCAGCCCTACTGAGCAAGCACCATACCACTCCAGTTTGCACGAGCTGAAGAGGTATCGGGGCTTTGTTGAATTGCTCGGAGGGGGGCAGGAAGCCTCCAGCCCCCTAGCTGAGTGAGCCCCTATACCGCTCAGACTCACACAAGCCAGAGGGGCATTGGGGCTTTCTTAAACTTCTCAGCCCCACCCCCATACCCCTCTGGCTTGCATGAACCAGAAGGGCAGGGGGCTTATTAGGGTGATTTATTGCTCAGATAAGCCTGGCGCCCGGTACGCTCCCTCTGCACAGCTCTGCTGCTAGGCCTCGGCATTCTCCAAAGTCCGCATTCCAATGCTCTGAGCAAAAAGCAGAGTCCAGCAGCAGTCAGAGAAAGCTGCAAGCTTCAGTGCTTTCTTCAGTGTGCTTAAACAAAGTCCAGACAGGATTCTAGCAACTAAAAGCAGTTTTATTTACAGCAGAACTATCCATTGTCTAACAGCATCGTGAAACACGTCCGCTGTCCTCAAAAGCGAAAGTAGAGAGAACAAAGGGTTGAGACTCTCAGAAATGATGCAGAATCTCCCCCCACCCCACAGTAGGCAGGGCGTACACTCTGAGCTGTTTAACCCTGTAAGCTCAGGTTCTCCTCACACCCCCTCTAGCCCTGCGCTACTGTGGGGCAAGTAAGTACAGAACTCACCCCAACTCCAAACCACCACAAAACTCCCCATGATGCTGGAAGCTTAAAGGTTTGGTAAATCCATCGGCCAAGTTATCATGACTAGCACAATACTTCAGCTGTATCAAACCTGACTGAACACTCTGACACACATTTTGGAAACATATGTCTAGATGCTTGGTTCTCGCCTTAAATTGCACAGATTCAGCCAATTTCAAACAGGGCTGATTGTCTTCCCAAACCGTGATGGGCAAGCTACAATCCCCACAGATCTCTTGCACCAAGCATCTATAGAACTCCAGTTCCCGGCACAAATCTGACAGTGCGCTGAATTCAGCCTCAGTAGAAGACAGCGCAATGAGACTTTGTTTCTGGGACTTCCACCCAATCAGTGACTTCCCAAACTTTATCACCAACCCAGACACAGATTTGCGGTCCTGCAGATTCATCCAGTCACTGTCCGCAAAGCATGTGAGCTTCGCCTCACCTTCAGCTGGCAGCTTGAGACTGAAGTCTTTGGTATGCTGCAGGTAACGTAGTACCCGCTTAATACCGTGCCAAGCACTCACACTGGGCTTTGATGCTTCCCTACTTAGTAGTAAAGGCAATGTCTGGTCTGCTCCATTGGGATAGATACAACAGACTACCCAGAGCTGACTGAAAGAGCTCAGCATTCTCAAACTCAGCACTTTCTGCTTGCTGGCTATCTTTCATGAAACTCGCTTCCATGGGTGTCCGAACTCCTGCACAATCAGACATTCTGAACTTCTCAAGCAACTGCTCAATCTTGCCTTTCTGACTGAGCAAGAAGCTACCATCCTCAGTTCTCGCTATTTGCACGCCCAGGTAGATCTTTACTGCACCCAGATTCTTGAGCTGAAACCGCTTCCCTAGCTCCTTGGCAAACATCTGCACCTGTTTGTCTGCTTTTGCCACATAAATGATGTCACCAACGAAGGATAAAACCATTTCCTGTGAGTCTTCTGACCCTCTGAGGAACAGGCAACTGTCAGCAAGACTCTTCCTGAAACCTAGCTTCTCCAGGGCTTCATTCAGGCACAAGTTCCAATTCCTGGCCGATTGCTTCAGGCCGTAAATTGACTTGTGGAGTTTCCATACAGTACCTTGCTCATTGCCCTCAAACCCTGGAGGAGGAAGCATGTACAGATCCTCTTGGAGGTCTGAGTTCAAGTAGGCTACATCCACATCAAAGTGATGCACCAGCAAACCTCTTTGTTCAGCAATGGCTAAGAGCAAACGTAGAGATTCACTCCTAGAGGTGGGAGCATAAATTTCCATATAATGCAACCCCCTTCGCTGCGTGAATCCTCTCGCTACTAATCTGGCCTTGTACTGCGGTTCTCCAGTCGCTGTGGGTTTAAGACGGTAAGCCCAGTGGCTACCCACGGCCTGTTTGCCCACCGGCAACTTCGTGAGGGAGAACACGCCTAGAGACTCCATTGAGTTCATCTCTTTCTGCATCGCCTCATGCCATTTCCTGGCTTCTTCCTGAGGCAGTTTCTGAACATCTTCAAAACTCTCGGGTTCACACTGTGCCATACCGACCCATACACTACTGACTGCAAACCTTTCAGGAGGTTTCCCCTTTGTTGTCCGAGCTGAACGGAGCAACACTACTTCAGGAATCCCCTCTGACCCACTAGGGCCAGCCAGAATGAGCTTGGCATCAGAGAGTTCCCCCTCTGACTTACTGCGCCTTCTGGACTTCTCAGCCGAACCTGTGGGAGAAGATGGAGCACTGCGTTGCTCGATCTTCACAGCCTTGGGAGAAGTTCTCCCCTCTGCCTGCACTGGGTCTGGACTCTGTGCCTCAGTAGCAGGTTCCACCTCTTCCTCTTCTTCATCAACAGAGTCAAGCAGACTCTCTGACACGATGTCAGGGTTCCCATGTATCCGTGTCCAGCCACTCTGCTTACAGAATTCAGCACTGTTGCTGAGCAGAATCCTGGACTGGTTCCCTGACGGATAAGCAAACCTCCACCCCTTGGTCCCTGGCTCATACCCACAGAAAATCATCTTCTGGGACCTAGGGCCACCCTTCTTGTGTTTGGCCTTTGGTATGAGGACCCAAGCCTCACAGCCAAAAACACTGAAGTAATGCACTTTGGGCTTCTTTCCGTGCAGCAGAAAGTAGGGTGTGTCACCTACCACTGAATTGAACGACCTGTTCAGAATAAAGCTGGCCGTTCGCCAAGACTCCCCCCAAAAGCGCTGTGGGAGCCCGGCATCAAATAGCAACGCTGCGGACATCTCCTGCAGCGTTCTATTCCTGCGTTCCGCGACCCCATTCTGTTGGGGACTGTGTGGGGCAGTCAATCTGTGTTGAATCCCCTTCTTGCGGAAGAAACTTTGCAGCGCAGACCTGGTGAACTCCCCACCGCAATCACTCTGAAAGTTTTGCACCCGTGTGGAAAACTGTAGTTCCACTGCCGCAATCCAGTCTTTGATTAGTGGCGCAGCTTCACTTTTGTGTTTGAGTGTGAAGAGCCAGCCGTTGCGCTTGTGGTCATCAATCAGAACCAGCGCAAATTTGGCTCCACCCATACTGGTCACAGACATCAGCCCACACAAGTCTGCATGAATTAACTGAAAAGCCCTAGTGGTCACCCTCTCAGAACTTGGGTATGTGCACGTTTTCACCTTTGCGTGCTTGCATGGCCGACAATCAAGAAACTTAGCACATGATTTCATTTTGCACCCTTCAGTGCACTCTGAGATCTTCTTCACTGACCCCCAGGACACATGGGCCAGGCGTCGGTGCCAGAGGTGGGCACACACATCATGGACTGGAACGTTGGCACACTATGCTTGAGCCACCTCCGTGTCATCTGGACCTGCAAAAGAAGCATCTATTTTATATATATATATATAAATATTTATTAAAGTTTTTAAATATAAATGCACAAATAATAAACAATCTTACTTCTGTCACAAACATAGTTTCATCACTTCTTTGGACTTCCTCACGTCTCCCGCTCCCATTTACATCATTAAAAGTTTTTTTTCCAAACAAATTATCAACTTGTTTACAATCTCATATCCACTCATTCAAATATAATCTAGCAATTCTTCCAAAAAAATTTTATATTTTCTTTAGTCTCACTTGCTGTCAGAGTCACCCGTGGTCCCAGCTCACAAGAGATCAAAGTCCACTGCAGCTTATGTACAAAAGCTTTTATTGAAGAACATTATTAGCTTTACATCCGAGGTCCGTGACTCTACGTCTGTTACACTTAGACCGCCGAAGTCCCCTCTGAGTCACTCCCGCCCCGACACCAGTTTAAGAGGCTTGTACTGGTCCACCTCTTTCTCTCTTTCCTTTTCCGCAGGGTCTTTCTGCCCCCCTGTGTTCTCTCCCTTCGGGACTCTCCAGAGGCTGAATCCTCTGCCGCCTCCTCCCCCCTCCTTCGGGCTTTGGGACCAGGCTCCTCCCCAGGACTCTCTTCATTTCCGCGCGCCTCCCATTTTGAACTTGGCGCGCGTACGTTGCTCCTGACCTTCCTTTCGACAGTTACACTGCCCTCGATACTACTTTCCTCCCCTTCCGGCAGGATGTCTTGCCCTGATCTCCTTCCCCTCTCTGCTTCCTGTTCTGCTCCTTCTGACACACTGGTCACTCCTCCCCCCTCACTCCGTTCCAGCGGAGCAGCCGGTCTCGCTCTCCAACTCCCACTGGGGGTTCCCCCTTCGTTTCCCTGCTCCTGACTGCTTCCCCCTCTAGCTCCCCTTGGCTTGACCAGAGGGGCTCCCTTTTGGGAGTCCTCCGATTCACTGGACGGACTCATGGACAATCTTGGGTCATTGTCCTCCTCTTCCTCGTCAGTCTGGAATCCTTCCCCCTCACTCTGCGTCTCTCTCCCTGAACCCCTGACATCCATCCCCCCTTCCCCCCTCCTGGCCCTCGGAGGCAGGTCGTGGGAGCCGCAGCTCCTCGGAGGTAGATGCAGGATACAGTTCGTTTGCTTCAATGTCCTCTGCTAGCAGCTCGGTGTATGTGTGTTCGAATGCGGGTTCTTCACCCAAGGTGTTCTCGGCTCCCTCTTCCATTGCTACTTCGTCTGGTGCTGCCTGCCAAGGCCCCGTCAGCCATTTCTTGCGCCAGTCGTCCTCTGGTTGCTCGTCCCACCAGTAAGAAGGTTCTGTGTCTACCCCCGAACACGATCCCCTGGGCGGGCTTGATTCTGGCGTTCTCTCCTCGGCGGAAGAAAAGCCCCTGAAAGTACTGTCTGAAAGTGTGGGCGTAAAGAGCCAGTCATCAAAATACTCGGCTGGCATGGGTCTATGCGGGAAAAGTGCATGGAACTCGTCTTTCAGAAGAGGTTCGTCTAAAGCGTAGTCCGGCACCCAAATATTGGCACTGGCCGGGGTACCCTCTCTGGCTAGAAAGTATTCTACTCCCTCTACCCCCCATCTTGAGTCCAGGATCTCAGTGACCTCGTTGAGTGGTTCGGCCCTGGGCGCCCCCTCCCTCTTGGGTGACTGAGTGCGTGGGTGCGGTACTGTTTCAGACTCCTGAAACCTGTGCGGGGTCTTGTAGGGAGTGAGCACCGACCTATGAAAGACCGGGTGCACTCTGGAACCTTCGGGGAGGGCCAGTCGAAAAGCTACAGGGTTAATCCTAGCCTCCACCTGGTATGGCCCTAGCTGCCTGTGTCCCAGCTTCTTCTTAGCCAACGACCTGGCTGGCATCGCTTGGGCCGCTAACCATACCCAGTCCCCCACCTGGATGTCCTCTCCCACTCTCCTGTTTTTGTCTGCCTGCACCTTATATGCTTGTTTGGCTAGCTCCAAATGTCTCCGCAGCTCCTCGTGCACCTCTTGCAGCTCTGCTGCGAACTGGTCGGCTTCTTGCGTCACCCCCTCTCCCGGTGTTACGAACCCCGGGAAGGTTCTGGGATGACGACCATTGTTCGCGAAGAACGGCGTCACCCCCGTCGACGCGTGCTTCGTGTTGTTGTAGGCAAACTCCGCCATCGGCAGGTAGTCCACCCACGCCGCCGGGCGCTGATTGGCGTAACATCTCAGGTACTGCTGCATGATCGCGTTGACTCTCTCTGCTTGGCCGTTGGTCTGCGGATGCCTTGCCGACGTTAGGTTGATCTTGACATGCAGGATACCTAGAAGCTTCCGCCAAAAAGTAGAAACAAATTGGCGCCCCCTATCGGACAGGATGGATTGTGGCAGCCCATGCACCTTGAATACGTGATCGATGAAGAGTTTGGCGGTCTGTTCCGCCGTCGCCACCTTCGCGCAAGGAATGAAGTGCGCCATCTTGGTGAACAGGTCCACCACCACCAGCACCGCCGTCTTGCCTCTGGAGCTGGGCAGGTCAGTGACGAAGTCCAGCGCCACCCTCTCCCACGGTTGCTGTGGCGTCTCCAGCGGTTCCAGTAACCCCGCTGGCTTCTGGTGCACTGGCTTGGACCTCTGACAAGTGTCACACCTGGCGACGTAATCCGCTATCTCTCCCCGCATCTGGGGCCACCAAAAGTCCCTGGCCACCAGTTCTATTGTCTTCTCCTTGCCGAAGTGTCCCGCACTGGGGGCGTCGTGCAACTGCTGCAGAACCCTCGCGCGGAGCTCTTCGCCCGGTACGTAGAGGGCACCTTTGTGAGTTAACAGCCCGTCGCGTAATTGGAACTCATCTTCTCTCTGCGAACCCCTGCGCAGCGCCTCCATCTTGGATTGTGCAAATCGATCTACTTGCAACGCACGTCGCACCGCGTCCAGGTCGACTGCGATGGTAGCGCACGTCCACGCCTGCGGTGCGAAAATGTGCTTGGCTGCCACTGGCGCTGCTTCCTCGAGATATTGCGGTTTCCTGGAGAGCGCGTCGGCTATAACGTTGGATTCTCCCGGGATGTATTCTATCCTGAAGTCGAAATCCGCGAAGAATTCAGCCCAGCGCATGTGTCTTTGGCTCTGGAGCTTCGCCGTGCGCCAATACTCTAAGTTCTTGTGATCTGTGCGGACCTGCACTGTGTGCTTGGCACCTATGAGGAAGTGTCGCCACGCTTTGAAGGCAGCGTGGATGGCCAACAGCTCTCTGTCCCATAGTTTTGCTCCGCCTTGCTGAGCTTTCGGGAGTAAAAGGCACAGGGTCTCCAATTTCCTTGGGAATCTTCTTGCAGGAGCACGGCTCCCACCGCTCTGTCTGAGGCGTCGGTCTCTACTCGCATGGGTCTGCCCGGATTCACGTGCAGCAGCTGCTCCTCGGAAGCGAAGAGGCTTTTAAGCTTCCTAAAAGAGCGCTCCGCCTGTTCTGTCCAAGCGAACTTCTTCTTTTTGGAACTGAGGGTGTCCGTGATTGCTGCTGTCTCCTTTGCAAAACCCCTGATGAATTTGCGGTAGAAATTGGCGAACCCGACAAATCTCTGGACCTCCTTCCGATTGCGTGGGCTCTTCCAGTCTAACACGGCGCGGACCTTGACGCTGTCCATGGCCAGCCCCTTGTCAGACAGCTTGTAGCCGAGGAAATCCACCTCCGTCACATCAAACTGGCATTTCTCCAACTTGGCGTAGAGCCTGTGTTCTCGCAGTCTCTGCAGGACCTCCTTCACGTCTCTTTCATGAGCCTCCTGCGATTCCGAAAAGATCAGGATGTCGTCGAGGAAACACACACACTTCTTGTAGAGAAGCCCCGCCAGCACGTGATGCATAAAGGCTTGGAAGACGTGAGATCCATTTTGGAGACCAAACGGCATAACTCTGTATTCATACGTGCCCAGAGGCGTGAACATGGCCGTCTTCCACTCATCGCCCTCCCGGATACGGATGAGATTATACGCTCCACGCAGATCCAACTTGGTGAAGATCTTCCCCTTCCGCACGGTCGCTAGGAGGTCATCAATCTTGGGCATGGGGAAGGCCTTGGGCTTGGTCATGGAATTTATGGCCCTGAAATCCACAATGAGTCTTTTCTGGGGCGTGTCTTTCTTCTTTACAAAAAACACAGGACTGCCCCCCACTGCTTTGGACTCCCGGATGAATCCACGCTTCAAATTATGCTCTATGAACTCCCTGAGTTCTTGCATCTCGTCCTCAGACATGGAATACAGCTTCGCAGTCGGCAGCTGCGCCCCCGGCAACAGGTCGATCGCGCAATCGTAAGGTCTGTGGGGCGGCAGCCGGTCAGCTTCCTTCTCGCAGAAAACCTCCAGGAAACTCTCGTACTTGCGAGGAACTGCCTGCGCCATGCCAAGTTGCAGCTGCTGCTCCGCCCCTTCCTCCTGGCCGGACTGGATACAATGTTGAGCACAGTATGATGAGCAAAAGGTGATCTGCCGTTGGTACCACGCTATCGCAGGACTGTGTCTCTCCAGCCAACTCATGCCTAGTACTATAGGCGTGTCCGACAGGCGGGTGACATTGAAGCTGATGACTTCTCTATGATGTCCAATCCGCATCTCCATGGGAGGCGTCTGTTGCACAACTTGTCCTCCCAGCAATTTCCTGCCATCAACCGTGACTACGTTTAGAGGCGTTGTCGCGGGCAGAAGCGCTATGCAATGCTGCTTAACGAAATGCACCCCCACAAAGTCCGCGTTGCTCCCAGAATCGATCGTGATGGGGACTTCCAGGGTGGTTCCGTTCGGCAACTGGAGTGTTGCAGTGAGCTGCACCGTTGGCTTGGGTGGTAAAGGGTCTGTACGTTGCAAAGGCACTGGGGACTGCTCTACAGATTCGCCTGGCTGAGCCCCAGCAGCTCTGCTTCCAGCCAGGCACTGTCATTTCCCTGAGGCTGCTCCTCTTGCATCACTTCTGCTGCCACTGTTGCTAAGGCTGCAGTGTGCTTCTGGGGCCTCTGGGGGCACTCTTTCGCCATGTGTTGTGCACTGTCACAGATGTAACATTTCCTGTTCCCTCTAGGAGGCTTCGCCTTTACTGCACCGGGTGCGGGGACTCTGGCTGTTGCTTGAGCCTTAGCACCACCAATTTCCATCGGTTCCTCCCCCTGCCGCGCCAGAGGCGAGGGATGTGCCTGGCTGAAGTCTCTGGGGAGAAAAGGAGGCGTCCTTGCTGGTGCACGCGCCTGGCGTCCCTCCTCATTGTGCCAAGGACGTTCTTCGTGCCGTACCCCTATTGCAAGAGCCCTCTGCACGACGTCCTCCAGGGTCTGAGGTCTGTCTCCCCTGGCAAGTTCATCTTTTATGGGGACGCTGAGACCCTCCCAGAACAAATCTCTCACTGGTTTGCAGTCCTTCTCCCAGCCTAATACAGTCAGTAAGGCGAAAAATCGCGAATGATACTGACGCACAGTGGCTCTCCCTTGCCGCAACCCGTGCATCTCCCTGCGTGCAAGATCAAGATCCACGGTAGACTGGAAACAAGCGTCCATCGCTTTAATAAATTCATCAGAATCGCGGCGGGCAGGGCCGTCTTCGCGCCACAAATTGCGCAACCAAGCTCTTGCCTCCCCATGCAAATGAGACACAATAAACCCCACTTTCTCCTCTTCATCTTTAAAGTCATTACGAAGCAAATGCAGTGCATACAAGACGTCTGCTCTGAAGCTTGGGTAGTGCTTTAGGTTCCCATCGAAGTGGGTGACTAGACTGCCCCCCCGCCTTCCAAGTCCAATCCCCTCTGATCTGGACCCTGGGAACCCTTCCTTGCTTGCACGCTCCCACCTTATTTGCAGGTCCTGGCAGCGCTTCTCCGCTTCATCACTCTTCTTCTGAGATGCAATGACTGCAGCGGTGAGTTCTGTAACTGCGCTTCGCAGTGTTGTCAGCTGCTCCTCCGCGCTCATGGCTGCTACCGTTCGTGAGCTTTGCAAAAAAAAATTTTGCGTTCTTGGAGAGGGGACTTGCTGTCAGAGTCACCCGTGGTCCCAGCTCACAAGAGACCAAAGTCCAGTCCGGCTTATGTACAAAAGCTTTTATTGAAGAACATTATTAGCTTTACATCCGAGGTCCGTGACTCTACGTCTGTTACACTTAGACCGCCGAAGTCCCCTCTGAGTCACTCCCGCCCCGACACCAGTTTAAGAGGCTTGTACTGGTCCACCTCTTTCTCTCTTTCCTTTTCCGCAGGGTCTTTCTGCCCCCCTGTGTTCTCTCCCTTCGGGACTCTCCAGAGGCTGAATCCTCTGCCGCCTCCTCCCCCCTCCTTCGGGCTTTGGGACCAGGCTCCTCCCCAGGACTCTCTTCATTTCCGCGCGCCTCCCATTTTGAACTTGGCGCGCGTACGTTGCTCCTGACCTTCCTTTCGACAGTTACACTGCCCTCGATACTACTTTCCTCCCCTTCCGGCAGGACGTCTTGCCCTGATCTCCTTCCCCTCTCTGCTTCCTGTTCTGCTCCTTCTGACACACTGGTCACTCCTCCCCCCTCACTCCGTTCCAGCGGAGCAGCCGGTCTCGCTCTCCAACTCCCACTGGGGGTTCCCCCTTCGTTTCCCTGCTCCTGACTGCTTCCCCCTCTAGCTCCCCTTGGCTTGACCAGAGGGGCTCCCTTTTGGGAGTCCTCCGATTCACTGGACGGACTCATGGACAATCTTGGGTCATTGTCCTCCTCTTCCTCGTCAGTCTGGAATCCTTCCCCCTCACTCTGCGTCTCTCTCCCTGAACCCCTGACACTTATCATCAAATTTAAATCTAATTTAGTGGTGGCCAATTTTTTATAATCTAGCATCCTTCTTAACATTCAACCAAATTACAATGTTTTTGTAGATACATCTTAAATTTCTTCCAGTCTTCCTCCATTTTCTCTTCTCCCAGGTCTCGGATTCTGCCAGTCATCTCGGCCAGTTGCATATAGTCCATCAGCTGCATCTGCCACTCTTCCAGTGTGGGTAGATCTTGAGTTTTCCAGTTTTTTGCGATGAGTATCCTTGCTGCCGTTGTTGCATACATAAAGAATGTTCGGTCCTTCTTTAACACCTTCTGGCCGACAATACCCAGAAGGAAGGCCTCTGGTTTCTTAGTGAAGGTATACTTAAATACCTTTTTCAACTCATTATATATCATTTCCCAGAAGGCCTTCACCCTAGGGCATGTCCACCAGAGGTGAAAGAATGTTCCTTCATTTTCTTTACATTTCCAACATTTATTATCAGACGAATGGTATATTTTGGCAAGTTTAGCTGGGGTCATGTACCATCTATATATCATTTTCATTACATTTTCCTTCAGAGCATTACATGCGGTGAAGTTCAACCCAGTGGTCCACAACCTTTCCCAATCCTCAAACATAATGTTATGCCCAATGTCCTGCGCCCACTTTATCATAGCCGATTTAACCATTTCGTCTTGTGTATTCCATTTTAACAGCAAGTTATACATTCTAGATAGTACCTTAGTCTTTGGTTCTAACAATTCTGTTTCTAACTTCGATTTCTCCACCTGGAACCCTAACTTTTTGTCATTTTTAAAAACTTCTTTAATCTGAGCATAATGTAACCAGTCTCGCACCTTATCCTTCATTTTCTCCAAACTCTGCAATTTCCAATTGTCTCCATCTTTTTCTAATATTTCCCAATATTTTGGCCATTTGGCCTCCATATTGGGTCTTTTTCGGGCCTTGCAAAAGAAGCATCTAGTACAAACAACCTGTCTTTACATTCAACACTGACTAGTTGCTGTCCATTCTTAGAAATATAACACATATTATCCTCAAAACACACTCTGTAGTTCTCAGCAAGAAGGGCACTGACAGATAGCAACGCGCAGGACAGTCCTGGAACAACAAACGCCTGTATCGAATCCTGTAAAAAAGAACAAAACAGTGAGCCAGCCTGCGTGAGAGCATGTTTAGTCCCATCTGCTAAACAGGCAGTCTTTCCAGAAGTTACAGAGGTGAAGTTCTCCAGGAATCCAGTAGATGGCACGAGATGATGGGAAGCACCTGAGTCAATCACAAAAGTCAGCACAGTGTCTTGTTGACAACTCTTAACTGCTGCCATAGAGGCTGCTAAATGTTTATGTTCAGTGTCTCTGCCAGCTGCCTTTGGCTTTCCTTTCCCATGCTTCGAAGAAGAGCCCTTTATCTGGTTGCTACGGGAGATGGCCTTCGGCTGTTCCTGTGCCTCCACTGGACATTCTCTCACAAGATGGGAGGGGGAGCCACAGCAATAACAGCGACGGGAAGCAAAAGCTCTCACAGCCTCCTCTTCAGCCATTCCTTTGTTCCTTGCACCCTCACCTTTGGGTGCACAGCCTGGGCCTGCACGCTCCCCAGAACTCTGGTTGTGGGCCTCTACATCACGTGGCCTCTCAGAGACAAAGCAGCTACTCCCAGCTGTAACTTCAGGAACGTGGCCAGCAGCCCCCACCGGGCCCTCAGCTTTCCCACGGCCCTCAGCTTCCTCCCAGCCCTTGGCTCCTGCTGAGCTTTCACACAGACTCCTCAGCACCTGCCAGGCGGCCTGAGCTGATTTAACGCCCTCCAGGTGGGGCAACAGCAAAGCGTCCACACTTGCTTTCAACATGCAGAGCTCTCTCTGCTCTCTCTCACTCAGCAGAGCAGTATCCACATCTGCTGCGCCATCTTCAGCAGCAGCTTGCATGGGTGGGGCCGGCTCCTTCTGGACTAGACTCCAGAGCTCTGTGGCCAAAAACCACCCCCTTGCTCTTCTCGACCAGATTTCCCAGGTCTGGTGGGTGAGCTTTTCAAACGGGACTTCATAACAGCCCTGGAGATCAGCCATCTCCTCCCCCAGTGTTCCCATGGGGCTTTGAAGTACTCATGCGTACCAACCGGCTCCGAGGAGAGGCCTTCAGCGTCTCTTTGCAGCACACAGCTTGCAGCCAGCCAGCTCAGGCAGAGCCTCAAAGCTGGTCTTTTCTTCCGGCAGCCAAAACAGCAGCTTTCCAGCTTTCTCAGCCTTTTAAGCACACAGCACTTCAAAGCAGGCTTTCTCTAATTGCGTATCACTGCCATCCATAACCTATTAGGGTGATTTATTGCTCAGATAAGCCTGGCGCCCAGTACGCTCCCTCTGCGCAGCTCTGCTGCCAGGCCTCGGCATTCTCCAAAGTCCGCATTCCAATGCTCTGAGCAAAAAGCAGAGTCCAGCAGCGGTCAGAGAAAGCTGCAAGCTTCAGTGCTTTCTTCAGTGTGCTTAAACAAAGTCCAGACAGGATTCTAGCAACTAAAAGCAGTTTTAGTTACAGCAGAACTATCCATTGTCTAACAGCATTGTGAAACACATCCGCTCTCCTCAAAAGCGAAAGTAGAGAGAACAAAGGGTTGAGACTCTCAGAAATGACGCAGAATCTCCCCCCACCCCACAGTAGGCAGGGCGTACACTCTGAGCTGTTTAACCCTGTAAGCTCAGGTTCTCCTCAAAGGTGCAGGCAGGCAGGTAGACAGAGCCTTTGCTGTCTGCAGGCAATTTGAGCTGGCATGAAATTGCCAGCTCAAATTGCATACCCTCCAACCTTTTCCCAATGAAAATAGGTGCATCCTATTCAATAATAATAATACCCCACCCATCCGACTGGGTTGCCCCAGCCACTCTGGGCAGCTTCCAACATATATAAAAACATAATAAAACATAGGGCTGCCTTCAGATGTCTTCTAAAGGTTGTATAGTCACTTATCTCCTTGGTTTGGGGATCACATAATGGCAAAAATAAATACAGTATGAAGGTCCAAGCAGTATGGTGATCAAAGGAAAGAAGCAAACTTTCAGGGGTAAATTGGGGTGCCAAGTGCTTCAGCCATTCCCTCCACACTTTCCCCCCAGCACTTTCTTTGCTAGGCTTTTCAGTTTGCTAAGATTTCAAAATTTATAAATCAGGACACAGACACCCCACAAAGGGGGGGGGGGAGCTTTCCCCGACCTTACATGAGAGTGTTGAATGGTCTCTTTAAATTTGAAGGTTCATTATTGTTCCACAATATGTGTATTTCTTTAAAGTCCAGAGCAAACAATGTGACCTAGTTTTACAGCTGTGAAGAAGTATAGCAGGTGCTGTTAAGTTTGTCATGGCTAAAAATTGGCCGCTGTTTCTTTAATGCTTAAAAAAGCTGGGTCAGCATGAGTCAGTGGCCTGCACTGGGTTGTATATATAGAGTGAGAAATGTTAGTTTGGTGTTTGGGTTGGTTGGTGAAAGCTGGTAGTGTTGATATATGTACAGTTGGTCAGCCGCTTTTGCAGAAAGACTTTTAAGAATAAAAGCAGAAAGTACTCTGCAAGCAGACTCTTCTCGTGGACTCTTTTATGCCGACAAGGGTCCGAGGACCAGGCTGAGGTGACAAAGGGAGGTCAGAACCTGAGAAGGCCCTTTCCTAGGCCAGCGCCCTCTGAACTTCTAAAGATGGCATGGGCCCCTTTACTGAACTCAACACTCAAGAGGGTTTAAAGGGAAGGAGGTGGTTGACAATACTGAGCTAGATAAACCAGTTGCATGCAAAGTGTATGCTCTTCTGCCGAGCTATGGTCTTTCTGCTCTATTTTAGAAATAGTAAGCCAGTTGCATTGCATATCTTGTGGCTGTTACGCAAACATTCCCTGTGAGTACGGTCTTTGGAGCCAGACACACATTGACCTGGGATTTAGTTTCTCAACATCATGCGCTACCAGCCAGAAATCTTGTCAACTGGTGTTTAAACACATACACACAGTTTCATTTGTTTGACTTTTTATCTCTGTGAAATCTCAGCTCCTTTGCTCATAGCCTAAGGCTGTTCACTAGGTAAAAGAAAACATACTTTCAGTCTTAAAAACCCCCACGCAAAATACAGTAAGATTATAGGAACAGAGAAAGGAGGAAATCAAAAGGCAGAGAGGATGGATGTAGAGAGATCTTTTTGATCACTAAGGTGCTTCTACAGGCCCAGCATATGTACTCAATACTTGGTTTGGGCCTCTTTTGCATCAATTACTGCCTCAATGTGGCGTGGCATGGATGCTATCAGCCTGTGGCACTGCTGAGGTGTTATGGAAGACCAGGATGTTTCAATAGCAGCCTTCAGCTCTTCTGCATTGCTCGGTCTCATGTCTCTCATCTTTCTCTTGGCAATGCCCCATAGATTCTCTATGGGGTTCAGCTCAGATGAGTTTGCTGGCCAATCAAGCACAGTAATTCCATGGGCAGTGAACCAGGTTTTGGGGCCCAAACCAAGTACTGAGTACATATGCATGCTTCTACTTCTCAGAAGTCCAATATTGCTCTATTTGCAATCCTTGTTTTGCTGATTTCATTTAATATTCTAATTTTCTGAGATTGTTAATTTGGGGTTTTCATCCGCTGTACGCCATAATCATCACAATTATAACAAATAAAGGCTTGACATATCTCGCTTTGCATGTCATGAGTCTATCTCACCTTTTCAGTTGAATTACTGAAATAAATGAACTTTTCCACAATATTCTAATTTTCCAAGTTTCACCTGTACTATGCAAGCACAGTGCTCCTAGGGGTCACAGAAGAATCAGCTCCAACCTGGTCACATATGCATCAGACAACCTTTTGCAGCTAGTGCATACTGATACACTCATATATTGCTAGGTCTTATAATAAAAAGCTCAAATAATTACATGCATAAAGGTACACATATTATACATATAATGTGTATAATAAAGTCCCATGTGATACTATATTTCTGAAGAATAATTTTATACATATTAACACTTAAGTATTTTATACCATTATATGCATTGTTGTATTATGTTTAAGTGCTGGTTACTTTAGGAAATCTGAAGTATACATGCACATATTCTGTGTTTTTCATAGTTTTAGCAAAACTAGTAAGAAAAAACCAACTACTCACTTCTCGACTTGACCAGATCAAGAATTAAGACTGGAATTAGAAAAAGATAGTAAGTGATATGGCTGCATAAGCACGAGAAAGTGTGGCATTTAATTTTTTCAGAAAAAAAATATTTTATTCATTTTTATTTCATACATTCATATGTCACTCAATCAGAATCAGCTATAAGTTCCTTAATATATTTCTTTCCCTCAACATACACATACACACAAAGAACCACTGGCATATTGTAGGGTCTCAAATTTCAGTGGCACCCAGTGCAATGCCAAAATTTGGTACCCCTGACACCCACTTCTCACTCTCCATTCTAAATCATAGTTGTGGCGTCCCTCACGGCACCCCAAGGCTCGGTACCAAGTGTGACTGAACCAGTCACACTCCCGTAAATCTACATCTGCAAGCACTGTGTTGAAATGAAATGAATTTCAATAGGAACAAATGTAAGGTTCTACACGTAGGCAGGAATAACCAGATAGAATTGTAGAATTAAGAGTGACACTGAGAGGCATCTAGTCCAGCCCCCTCCAATGCAGTCTCCCATTCAATTTGAAACCATACTGGACCCTGCTTAGCTTTTCAAATGTGCTAGCAATGTTATTATTGCTGTACCAGTAGGATGCACAACTCTAGGGTGGAGGACACCTGGCTTGACAGCAGTACATGTGAAAAGCAGCTAGTGCTGCTTAGGAAGAGCAAGACCAGCCTGGGAAGAGACACAGGGACTAGAGAGGCCCAGAAGACTGCAGTGGCCCATGGGCCTGTGAGTCTCCACCCCTGAATTAAGGAAGGGAAAGAGAGAGCCATGTTTGACCCAAACTGAAAACATTATTTGTAAGGTAGAGCTACAGGTATGTACACATGACCTGTTAAACCATTTGTGGGCAAAGCAATTGTGTGGGTGCTGAGGGGGGCCATTTCACTTCCAAATTTCAGACTTTTAATGCCCTCTGTTAACTCAGAAACTAATTCAATACACATAAGCTTCCCCAGAATCAGGGAGTGACAGCTTGAGAGGATCATAGACAAAAAAAAGAGAAGCCTTTGCCCATCTTTGTGGCTCTCCTTAGAGACCCATTTCCCTTCCTCTCTTCCCTTCTCATCTCCTAAGGCTACCGAGGAGAGAGATAAGGAGGCTCTGATGCAAGACTATCCTTTTCATCTCAGACTGTGATTCCACAGAAAACAGCTTGGAAGTATACGAAATTGAATTCAGTAAGAATAAATCTAAATCTGGGGTGCTGTTCATCATTTACTAGTTTGAGGAAGCTGCCATGATGCTTCCTAGCGGCTCTCAGGTGCCATGACACTCCCTAGCAACCTTCCCCAACCTGGTGTCCTCCAGATATTTTGCATTACAACTCCCATTGTCTCTGACCATTAACCATGCTGGCTGGGGCTTAAACATGAATGCCTACATTCTGTTCCCACAGCAGCCAACCAGATGCCTCTGGGGAACTCACAAGCAGACCATGAGTGCAGTAGCACTCTCCCACTCAAGATCCCTAGCACCTGGTATTCAGAGCATACTAATACAGGAGGCAGCATATAGTCATCATAGCTAGTATCCATAAAATGGACAATTTTGTAAGAGCACAGAACTCAGAACCTACTACATCAAATAGAACTCATTCCCAGGTAGGTGGGGATGCTTTAATGGGTGGAGATCACCCAGGGGAGAATACTGAGATGAGCGCTCATGAACTATCCCATGAACTACCATCTGAGGGGGCACCACTCTATGCAGAAATACTGGCGGACCACTGTCTGCTGACTGCAAGAACAGTGGAGGAAATTAACATCAAATTAGAAAAGGTAACGTCTCTCCTGACGGAGTTGGTGCTTCTGGCAGCCAAAAATAGCTTACTCAGTATTAAAGAGACTGACCACAGTGTTGCCCTCCCCCTAGACCATCGTGTACAGGGGTGTAACCGGTCTGGACTTGATAACCAAGAGACTACAAATAGTAAAAACAACAAAAGCGAAAGTAGGGACCTGATCCTACAAAGCACTCAAGTAGCCCTCAATATATATCCTTTTAATGGTATGCTGCCTTACTGGAAATCAATCGACAGTGTGAAGAGAAACTTTAAGCTTTTACTAAATATCCATTGCAACACTCTGATCGCGATAAACTTGCTTTGCACGGACCCCCAGCACACTAGACTCATGCTGACATTTTCTGACTCAGCTATCCCTAAAATGCTCCTGAAATATAGGGCCCTCTTACAGGACTATAATATTGAGTTGAGGCACGTTTTTAAAGACAGAACGAAAACAACTACTGCCAAACTTGTCGTATAGCCGGACCGACCCCAAGCAATCAATGCCCTCTCTGCCGAAGGGCTTTCGCCATAGGGCCATGATTCATTTGGAAGGGCCGTCAAAGATGTATATGTGCGGCGAACCCAGCCGTAACACTCCCTTGGAGAGGATAGCGTCAGAGCAAAAAGGCCAAACAGATAGGACACTGCCTTTGGCAGATCCAGAATTTCACCACTCTTTACCCCGGCTGGAATCTGATCAGCCAATGCCAAGTGACGCTCCTTCCAAGGGAAATGTGACACACAGAAAGCCAGAGACAGATTTAATTGTCTTTGAAGAAGACCCACCCCACCCCCCCGATGGTCCCAGCAATTCAGATAACACTGTCGATGCTGGGAAATCGGGAAAATGCTGCAACTCAACCCCGAGAACAACACCGTGCATATCCTAAGAACGGTTGCATCATTACCGAACCAGTGGGAGAGCTGATAACAATTTCCCCACCACAATGAAGCCAAGCCAGTTATGGAACGTGCAGCCTTAACATTATCTTGTGGAACATAGAGGGTTGGGCCAACAAACTAGGGGACGAGCCATTTCGTGAATATATAACAGGTTTTGACATAATAATGCTGCAGGAAACTTGGGCAACTGACAACATAGTTCTTGATGGTTACCACGCCTATGAAATCAAGGCCTCTAAACCGCTCGGAAGGAGACGACCGAGGGGGGGGGGCTAGTAACTCTGGTTTCCACTCAATTGGCGTCACAGGTTACTGAGTGCTCAGTTTTCGAGCAGCTGGCACTGGGGATCACTTTGCATCTGGAATCCAAGAGTATCATTCTTCTTTCAGCTTATATCCCACCATATACAGTGCAAACACAGATTGAGAGCATGTGGCGTAAATTCCATAGTTTCCTTTATTCCCTACAGATTAAGTACCCCGATTCGCCATTTTACCTAATGGGGGATATGAATGCCAGAATAGGCTCAAATGATGATAGCCTGGAAATAAAATTCCCAATATTAAGAGATCTAAAGGATAATAGTGCCCTCTTTCTAAACCCACCCCCACGTAGACATTCGAAAGATTGTCAAATCAACTATGCTGGCTTCTGTCTGGCTTTTTTACAAATAAGTCTTGACCTTATCATTGCTAATGGGGCATTCCCCGGGGACAGAGAAGGCGAGTACACATTCATAAATACAAATGGAGCCAGCACAGTAGACTACTGTCTCACTAACAGAGAGGCCTTCTAATCAATTAAAAAATCCAACATAGATAATAGGACTGAAAGCGACCACCTACCTCTAATCATCTCCACTACTGGCCAAAACTCAATTCAGCGCTCTTACATAGAACATGAGGATATAGATAAAGCAAATGATCCAGCATTGCATAGAAAAAAATGAACACCTGAGATAGCAATTGCAGTTGAGAATAGATTGAATTCACAAACTGCAATTAGAATCATAGAATCATAGAATCATAGAATCATAGAGTTGGAAGAGACCACAAGGGCAATCGAGTCCAACCCCCTGCCAAGCAGGAAACACCATCAGAGCACTCCTGACATATGGTTGTCAAGCCTCTGCTTAAAGACCTCCAAAGAAGGAGACTCCACCACACTCCTTGGCAGCAAATTCCACTGTCGAACAGCTCTCACTGTCAGGAAGTTCCTCCTAATGTTTAGGTGGAATCTTTTTTCTTGTAGTTTGGAACCATTGCTCCGTGTCCGCTTCTCTGGAGCAGCAGAAAACAACCTTTCTCCCTCCTCTATGTGACATCCTTTTATATATTTGAACATGGCTATCATATCACCCCTTAACCTCCTCTTCTCCAGGCTAAACATGCCCAGCTCCCTTAGCCGTTCCTCATAAGGCATCGTTTCCAGGCCTTTGACCATTTTGGTTGCCCTCCTCTGGACACGTTCCAGTTTGTCAGTGTCCTTCTTGAACTGTGGTGCCCAGAACTGGACACAGTACTCCAGGTGAGGTCTGACCAGAGCAGAATACAGTGGCACTATTACTTCCCTTGATCTAGATGCTATACTCCTATTGATGCAGCCCAGAATTGCATTGGCTTTTTTAGCTGCCGCATCACACTGTTGGCTCATGTCAAGTTTGTGGTCAACCAAGACTCCTAGATCCTTTTCACATGTACTGCTCTCAAGCCAGGTGTCACCCATCTTGTATTTGTGCCTCTCATTTTTTTTTGCCCAAGTGCAATACTTTACATTTCTCTCTGTTAAAATTCATCATGTTTGTTTTGGCCCAGTTCTCTAATCTGTCAAGGTCGTTTTGAAGTGTGATCCTGTCCTCTGGGGTGTTAGCCACCCCTCCCAGTTTGGTGTCATCTGCAAATTTGATCAGGATGCCCTTGAGTCCATCATCCAAGTCGTTGATAAAGATGTTGAATAAGACCGGGCCCAAGACAGAACCCTGTGGCACCCCACTAGTCACTCTTCTCCAGGAAGAAGAGGAACCATTGACGAGCACCCTTTGGGTTCGGTCAGTCAGCCAGTTACAAATCCACTGAGTGGTAGCATAGTCAAGTCCGCATTTTACCAGCTTCTTTACGAGAATATCATGGGGCACCTTGTCAAATGCCTTGCTGAAATCAAGGTAGACTACATCCACTGCGTTCCCTTCATCTACCAGGCTTGTAATTCTGTCAAAAAACGAGATCAGGTTAGTCTGACATGACTTATTTTTCAGAAATCCATGCTGACTATTGGTGATCACAGTATTCCTTTCTAGGTGCTCACAGACTGTTTGCTTAATGATCTGCTCCAGAATCTTCCCTGGTATTGATGTCAGACTGACTGGGCGGTAATTATTTGGGTCCTCTCTTTTCCCCTTTTTGAAAATAGGGACAACATTTGCCCTCCTCCAGTCTGCCGGGACTTCGCCTGTTCTCCAGGAATTCTCAAAGATGACTGCCAGTGGTTCTGAGATCACATCTGCCAGTTCTTTTAATACTCTTGGATGCACTTCATCTGGCCCTGGAGACTTGAATACATCTAAACTAGCCAAGTATTCTTGTACTATCTCCTTAGTTATTCTGGGCTGTGTTTCCTCTGCTGAATCATTTGCTCCAAATTCTTCAGGTCGGGCATTGTTTTCTTTATCGGAGAAGACTGAGGCAAAGAAGGCATTGAGGAGTTCAGCCCTTTCTGTATCCCCTGTTTGCATTTCACCATCTTCTCCTCTGAGTGACCCCACTGTTTCTTTGTTCTTCCTTTTGCTACGAACATACCCATAAAAGCCTTTTTTTGTTGCTTTTAACCTCTCTAGCAAGCCTGAGTTCATTCTGTGCTTTAGCTTTTCTGACTTTGTGTCTACACGTGCTGGCTATTTGTTTGAATTCCTTTTTGGTGGTTTCCCCCCTTTTCCATTTTTTGTACACATCCTTTTTTAATCTTAACTCAGTTAAAAGTTAAGATCAATTATAATAAACAATTTATCAACAGATTCCTCCCTGACGGCTTACGAAAATCTCATTGAGTCCTTGCAGGATGTGGTCTCTGTCAACATAAACTCATCCGGCAAGCCATGCACTGCTAAAGGGCACGGTTGGTTTGACCAAGAATGCCGCACAAAGAAGGAAGCCTTAAGGAATGCTTATTTGGCCTATAGAAACACTGGACTAAATTACTTACCTCCATCTTATTTCAAAATCAAAAAAGAGTATGAAGCCCTTTTGGCCTCAAAAAAAAAAGGCAGTCCGAACAAAAATCCTGGTCCCTACTATTGAATGCCTCACTAAACAATGAAACTAAATTCTTTTGGCAACTGGTCTCCGACTCAGTAAAAAATAGTTCTTCAGCCACCAGCTGTGCCATTTCAGCTCAGGTTTGGGAGAACCACTTCAGAAATATATTTATGGAAACTCCAAACCTCCTTTCCAGCTTCCAGGATAATGATAGGGCAGAATTGTCACTGCTCCCTAATTGGAGGCCAGTTACTGTGGAGGAAGTCCATACATTAATTGGGAATCTGAAGAGTGGAAAGGCTCCAGGGAAAGACTTTATCCCAGCGGAGTTGATTACATCAAACCAGCACTGGTGGGCTCCGCTTCTGGCAGCACTTTTTACGGTAGTAAATAATTCGGGTAAGGTACCATATAGCTGGAAACATGCTATAGTAGTCCCAATCTTTAAGAGATTGTACCCTCCAATTATAGGCCAATTAGCCTGCTCTCAATAATTGGGAAGCTGTATGCCCGATTCCTCAGTAGCAAACTGACAACTTTTCTAAATGAACATAATATACTATCTGAAGCCCAGGCAGCCTTTCGTGAGAACCATTCAACATCAGACCACTGTCTAATGCTGTCCTTCCTAGCCGAGAAGTATACCAGGCCTCTACAGGGTAAACTCTTCATGGCCTTCATGGATCTGAAATCAGAGTTTGACTCCATCCCCAGATCCCAGCTATGGTCCAAACTAAATCTGATTTTGCAGGACAAATGACTCCTCCTTCTTATAAAAGCCCTGTACAATGGAACCAAACTGCAGGTCCGATGCGGTCGACAGGGACAGTTATCAAACAGCATCGAGGTGACAAGGGGGGTGAGACAGGGATGCATTTTTTGTGTGTATAATATTTTATTATTATTTTTTTTGTATAATATTTTATTAAGTTTTACAAAAGAAAAAAGTTAACAAACCAACAAAAATCAACAAATATCACAAAAGGAAAAAAACACATAAAAAAGAAAATTTAGCATAAAAAAACTCTCTTTCAGATTTGTAACCTTCAAGACCTTATTTCCCTTACTTCCACCCGCCTCCCTTTCTTGTATTCCACTTAAAAATTAGTTTAGCAATATCATTCGTTATTCATTTTCATCCTTTATCCCTCCCTTTGTACTCTTATTTATCTTAGTCACTAGAACCCCTTCATTTCATTTTCAATGTCCTCAGCATTCATATATTTTACAATGTTTTTGTAGGTAGACTTTAAACTTCTTCCAGTCCTCTTCCACCTGCTCTTCTCCTTGATCTCGGATTCTGCCGGTCATTTCTGCCAATTCCATATAGTCTATTACTTGCATATGCCAATCTTCCAGGGTGGGTAAATATTGCGTCTTCCAGTGCTTTGCGATGAGTATTCTGGCTGCTGCTGTAGCATACATTTAAAAAGTTCTGTCCTTCTTTGACACCAATTGGCCGACCATACCCAGGAGAAAGGCCTCTGGTTTCTTCAAGAAGGTATACTTAAATACCTTTTTCAGTTCATTATAAATCATTTCCCAGTACGCCTTAACCCTTGGGCACGTCCACCAAAGGTGAAAGAATGTTCCTTCAGTTTCTTTACATTTCCAACATTTATTATCGGGCAAATGATAGATTTTTGCAAGCTTAACTGGGGTCATGTACCACCTATATATCATTTTCATAATATTCTCTCTTAAGGCATTACATGCTGTAAATTTCATACCGGTGGTCCACAACTGTTCCCAGTCAGCAAACATAATGTTATGACCAACATCTTGTGCCCATTTTATCATAGCAGATTTTACCGTTTCATCCTCAGTGTTCCATTTCAACAGCAGGTTATACATAATCGACAATATCTTAGCATTGGGTTCTAGCAGTTCTGTTTCCAACTTTGTTTTTTCCACCTGGAAACCATTTTTCCTATCCAAATTATAGGCCTCTCTTACTTGAAAGTAATGTAACCAGTCTCGCACCTTATCTTTAAGTTTCTCAAAACTCTGCAATTTCAATTTGTCTCCCTCCTTCTCCAAAATTTCCCAATATTTAGGCCAATTAGATTCCATATTAAGTTTTTTCAAGGCCTTTGCTTCCATAGGTGAAAGCCACCTTGGGGTTTTGTTTTCCAAAAAATCTTTATACTTCATCCAGACATTAAACAGTGCTTTCCTGACAATATGGTTTTTAAATGCTTTATATACTTTAGCCTTACCGTACCACAGGTATGCATGCCACCCAAAAACGTTATCATATCCTTCCAAATCTAGAATGTCCGTGTTTTCAAGAAGTAGCCAATCCTTCAGCCAGCAGAAAGCTGCTGCTTCATAGTATAACTTAAGGTCCGGCAGGGCAAACCCCCCTCTATTCTTTGCATCAGTAAGGATTTTATATTTTATTCTGGGCTTTTTGCCCTGCCAGACAAATCTAGAAATTTCTTTTTGCCACTTCTCGAAACAGTCCATTTTGTCAATAATTTGTAACGTCTGAAACAAAAACAACATTCTTGGCAATACATTCATTTTAATAACCGCGATTCTGCCCAGTAAGGAAAGCTTCAGATTTGTCCAAATTTCGAGATCTTTTTTCACTTCTGACCAGCACTTCTCATAGTTATCCTTAAATAGATTAACATTCTTAGAAGTCATATTCACCCCTAGGTATTTTACTTTTTTCACCAATGTTAAGCCTGTTTCTTCCTGAAACCTTTCCTTCTCAATCAGTGTTAAATTTTTCTCTAAAACCATAGTTTTGGATTTATTCAATTTAAAGCCTGCCACCTGACCAAATTCTTGGATTATTTCCAAAGCTCTTTTAGTACTTGGGATTGGCTCCTGCAATGTCAATACTAGGTCATCTGCAAAAGCTTTAAGTTTATAATGTTTAACTCCGACCTGTATACCCTGAATCTGTTGGTCCCTTCTAATCATGTTCAGCAAGACCTCCAGGACTGAAATAAAGAGCAGGGGGGAAATTGGGCAGCCTTGTCGTGTCCCTTTCTCTATCTTAACTTCTTCTGTAACTGTATTGTTCGCTATTAATTTTGCCTTTTGTTCTGAGTAAATCGCACCTATACCATTTCCAAACTTTTCTCCAACCCCCATCCCTTGCAGATTTTTCCTCATAAAGCTCCAAGAAATATTATCAAAGGCTTTCTCCGCATCAATAAATATCAAAACAGCTTTTGTATTAATATTGACTTGTAATTTTTCCAGAATGTTAATTAAGTTCCTCATATTGTTTGACAAATGTCTACCTGGGAGAAAGCCAGCTTGGTCTTTATGTATCATTCCTGCTAAAACTTTTTTCAGTCTTTTAGCCAAAATATCAGCAAAAATTTTGTAATCCACATTAAGTAGGGATATGGGGCGGTAGTTCTTAAGTTGTGTCTTTTCAGACTCATTTTTCGGTATAAGCGTGATGTAAGCTTCTTTCCACAACTCCGGCGCTCTTTTCCCCTCCATAATTTCATTACAAACCTCCATTAATGGTTGAATTAAATAGTCTTTCATAACTTTATAATATTTGGAGGTTAGTCCATCCGGGCCTGGAGACTTGCCTAATTGCAAATTCTTAATGGCACCTTCGACCTCCTGTTCAGAAATTTTGTCGTTCAATGTTAATTTGTTCTCTTGAGATATTTTTTGTAATCTGTTTGTTTCTAAGAATTTCTCAATCTTGGTCTCATTCTGTGGCCCTTGTGCATACAGTTGTTTAAAGTATCTCTGGAAACAGTCTTTAATCTCCTGTGGGTTTTGTATGTTCCTACCATTTACTTCAAGATTAGTCACAGTATTTAATTTTTGTCTTTTCTTCAGCTGCCAAGCAAGCAGCTTTCCACACTTATTAGCCGATTCAAAGGTTTTTTGTCTCATTTGTTTAATCTTCCATTCTATGTCCTGATTGACCATTTTCAAATATTGTGCCTGGTATAGTTTAATTTCTCGCAAAATCTCCTGTGACTTAGGTTTAGTCCTTAATCTCTTCTCTCCTTCTCTAATTTTCTCTAAGATCTTTTCTTTTCTCTCCTCTTGAAGTCTCCTCTTTATAGCATTTTGCTGAATCAAAAAACCTCTCATTACAGCTTTACTTGCGTCCCAGATTACTCTTTTATCCACAGTGGTCTTCAAATTTATTTCAAAATAATCTTTCATAATTTTTTGGGCCTTCTTAATAATTTCTGGATCTCTAAACAAGGTGTCATTCATTCTCCATCTAAAGGAACCAATCGGTGTTAATTTCATGTCCATTCTCACAGGGTTATGGTCAGAGCAGATTTTGGGGCAGATTTCCACCTTTCGAATCCTGGGTGCCATCCCTTTTGTGATCCAAATTTGGTCGATTCTTGTCCAAGTCATGTTGGCTTCAGAGAAGAAAGTCCCCTCTCTACCTAGGGGTTTTTTAGTTCTCCAGATATCAATCAAGTCCATATTGTCTGTCATTTCAAAGAAGGTCTTTGGTAGTCTTCCATCTTTTGTAACTACCTGTCTTTCAGATTTATCCATGTTTGTCAACACAACGCCGTTCATATCTCCCATCAAAATGATGTTTTGATCCATATGGTCCAACAACGTCTCATGCAGTTTCTTATAAAACTCAGATTTCCCCTCATTAGGTGCATAGACTCCAATTATTAATAATTTCTCTCCTTGAAGTTGTATTTCGATTGCTACAAATGGTCCATGTTCATCTTTAAAAAGAAATTTTGGTGATAATTTCTCTTTTGCATATATCACAACTCCTCTTTTTTTTACTTTATCCGATGAGATAAATTCTTGACCTAATCTCTTGTTAATCAGCAGTTTCCTGTGGAGTCTTGTTATATGTGTTTCTTGTAGACAAATCAGGTCCAATTGTTCCTTTTTCAACATATGAAAAATCCTCTTCCTCTTGCTAGGGGAGTTCAAACCCCTAATGTTCCAAGTTAACATCTGCAGAGACACGTTGTAATTATTATGATGTTCCTCCAACCGCTCCTAGGAGTTGCTCTTGGTCTGACGGCTGTGTCTCTTTCTCTAGTTGATCCAATCCCAAGGGGTGTCTTCCTAAGTCAAGTGGTCCCAGTCCTGGTATTTCCGGTTCTTTTGTTCTGGCCTCTCTTCGTAGTTCTTCACCGAATTCTCTCAGGAAGCTCACTTTCTCTTCCACTGATCTTATCTTTATTTTCTTTCCTTTAAATGTAAACGAGAGGCCTTGCGGAAATTCCCACCTGAACAAAATGCTGTTTCTTCTTAGCAGGCCTACCAAATCTCCGTAGCTGGCTCTGAGATCAAGTAGATATTTTGGGATGTCTTTAAAAATTTCAATTCTCACACTTTCAATCTCGAGTGCTTTCTGGTAATGGAGACTCAGTATTTTATCTCTTTCTTCTTTTGACCTTAGCGAAATCAGACAGTCTCTCGCCCTATTTTTCCTTTTGACCCTTCCCAATCGAAAAGCACTCACTATCTTAAATTCTTCTTTTCCTGGATCCAGGTCCCAGAAAGTCTCAAATTCCAATGTCAGAAATTCTATTAAATCTCCTTCTTCTGTTTCTGGGACCACCCTTATTCTCAAATTAGTCTGTTTCTCTTTAAGTTCAATCAAAGAGAATTGTGCCCTATAATCATCCAGTTTTTTATTTATTGGCGGTATCCTTTCCTCTACCGCCTTTACTCTCTCCTTCGCTTCGTCTGCTGTCTTTTTTGTCTCCTTGGATTCCTGCAGCAACCTGTCAATGGCCTGGGTATTAGAGTTCACTTTCTGCCCCACATCGTTCACTTTCAACCCCAAATCATTAATAGTTGAAGTGTTTAAGTCGATCTTAGCTGTCAAATTTTGTAGGGCTGAAAGAATCTTGTCTAATGTTGTAGAATCCGGTCCTGCTCCTTTTGGTTCTTCTCTTTCTGTAACTTGTGGGGCAGGAAGTCCTGTTACAGATGGTCTTCTATGCAATTGTTGTTGCTGTACCAGCTGTTGCTGCTGTTGTCTAGTTTTAGCTCTTGTTGCTTTCTCCTGAGACTTCTCCTGAGGCTTATCTGGTTGTTTATTGTCAGGGAACTGCCATCGGAGCTCAGGGGGGTGGAGAGGCTCTCGGATGCTGGGAGACCCTCAGATGCTGAGGAAGGAACCAGCAGGGGGAGAGGGAGAGTTTCCGCTGAAGAAGGAGGGGAGGAGGAGACAGCGTCGGAGGTTAGGCTCAGGGACGCTTCAAGCGAGGCCAGTGGTGAGAGCTCAGGACCTCCCCTTGGAACGCCCACTCTGCGCAGAAAGCTGTCACGCAGGGAATCAAGGAGGAGACTTTCTGTCAAGGAACTTTTATGTTGGAAGAAATTCAGGAAACGCCCACTGATGGATTCTGCCAGTGATTAAGGCAGCCACGCACTTATGGCTGTGCGGTTAGGGAGAGTTTAAAAACTGACTACAAAACTGGGAGCGTTTTAGCGCTTACGCACAAGCAACCCCTTATCCCATTACAGCAATCCGTCAGTCTTTGACGCTGTTTGTGCGAAGGAAGAACATCATGAGCAACCCAACCGGAGTCGGAGGAGCGGAGGGAGCCGGAGGAGGACCAACTCTGGAGGAGAGAAACAGAGATTTCGAACACCAGCTGGCTCTGCTAGCAGCGCGACTCGATGAAAGGCGAGCTCAGGATGCACAGGGGAAACCCACCCCCATTGCAAGGAAGGTACCGGGACCGGTGCAAAAATTCGGGGGTGACCCAAGGGACTACCAGGCTTTTAAGACAGAGATGCAGTATGCCCTGAACCTGCAGTATGATGACTTTGCCGATGAGGGGGCGAGAGTAGCCTTTGTGATCGGACATCTGGAGGGGGGGGGGCTAGAGAATGGGTTAGACCCCTGATGGCATCGGATAATGACGCCTTGAAAGACTTGAGGAATTTTTTTTTAGCTATGGACTTGATGTTTTCCAGCCAGATTGAACAAGGCATTGTACGCAGGCAGTTGATGGCGTGCAAACAGGGAATCAATCAGTCCGAGAGTACTGGGCGCAATTTGCCATGCTCATACACAAACTGGGGTGGGATCTGGCTTCGGACCCGATACAAATGTTATTCGAAGAAGGCCTAGCCCCGGCAGTAAAAGATGAACTTTCCCGCGCGCCCCGCCCGCAGTCAATGGATCAGCTGACCAAGGCTGCACTTGCGATTGGAGCGTGCCAGGAAGTGAGGGCTCTAGAGAAGCGGGAAGGCAGAGGAGAGCTTTGGAATTATTTCCGCATTCCTGAGATGCCAGAACAATCTGCCCAGCCAGTGGAGCCAATGGAAATTGGAGGCGTGCGCGCGCGTGGGACTTCAAATTCAAATGAAGGGCGGAAGAAGGAGGGGAAAGGCGCCAAAAAGTGTTTCCTCTGCTGTGTTTACTCTGCCAACAGCCAGGACATTTTGCCAGGGTCTGTCCTCAAAGAAAGGCATGGCAAGGAATGGTGGGGGCTGTTGGGAGTGAGGAGGAGGAGGTTAAGGAGCAGGTAAAAGCCAACGCCTGGCTGCCGATGACAGGGCACAGCAGCCAGGCCAAGGACCAGTGAACGTGCCCAAGCCTGAACCCCCCCGAGCAGCCATCGCCGTAGGGGTGGTGCTAGAGCTACCCAACGGACATCCACTCACAATAAAAGCTCTGTTAGACTCAGGCAGCTCTTGCAATTTCATGAGTAAGGAATTTGCATCAGAGCATCAGATACAGACTCTGCCCCTAAGTAGTCCTTTGCAAGTCACCACGATTGATGGGAGGGAACTTCTGGGAGGAGAAGTAACCCAACAGACGGTCCCCATGACAATGAGGGTGGCCAGGCACACGGAAGTCATTGCCTTTCATGTAGCCACTCTGGCGGGACCACCCATCATATTGGGAATGAGCTGGCTGGCGCTACATGATCCGTTAGTGGGATGGCACCAGCGGACGGTCTCTTTCGGGTCAGCTCATTGCTTGGGACACTGCAATGGGAGGGGAAACCCGGGGATGGCAATGGCCAGTTTGGCAGGGCTGGCGGTGGGGGAAAAGGGAGAGATACCACCGCAATACGCCGACCTGCGTGACGTCTTCAGTGAGAAGGAAGCAGATAGACTACCCCCTCATAGGCCCTTTGACTGTCAAATCAACCTACTCCCGGGAGCTCAGCTGCCAGTGGGCAAACTGTACGCCATGTCGGACAGAGAGATGCAGGAGTTAAGGGAATTTATAGACAAGAACCTAAAGAGAGGTTTCATAAGGGAGTCGAGAGCGGTGGGGGGCAGTCCAGTGTTTTTTGTAGACAAAAAAACATAAATAAGCCCAGGTTGGTAGTGGACTTTCGGGCCGTCAATTCGGTGTCAGAACCAGTAGCCTTCCCCATGCCCAGGGTTGATGACATTTTGACCAGGGTTAGGAAGGGAAAGATTTTTACCAAGCTGGACCTAAGAGGGGCGTACAACCTGATCAGAATGAGGGAAGGGGATGAATGGAAAACCACCATGTTTACCCCCCTGGGGGCCTTCGAGTACCTCGTTATGCCTTTTGGATTACAAGCAGGCTCAGCATGTTTTCAATCTTTCATGCATCACGTTCTAGGACCCTTGCTGTACAAAAACTGTGTAGCCTTCTTAGATGACGTGTTGATCTACTCAGAGGATGAGGAGCAGCATGTCAGAGATGTCCGAGAAGTGCTAAGCAGGTTACAGGCGAAGCAGCTATGGGTCAAATTGGAGAAGTGCCAGTTCCATACAAGAGAGGTGGAATTCCTGGGGTACCGGTTGTCCGACAAGGGATTGTCCATGGATCCGGGCAAGGTACAAGCGGTACTGGAATGGAAGACACCTAAAACCAGGAAGGACATGCAGAGATTCCTGGGGTTTGGAAATTTCTATCGGAAGTTCATCAAAAACTTTGCCCACTTAATGGCACCCATCACTGATTGCCTCAGTAGCAAAAAGAAGTTCGTATGGACGGAAGAGGCGCAGCAATCGTTTGACCGACTAAAGAAGGCGTTCGCTTCAGAAGAACAGCTCTTGCACGTGGATCTGCAGAAACCAATGAGGGTGGAGACCGATGCATCACCTAGTATTGACTTTACAACAGCCAGACACTAGTACCAAAAGAGTATTAGAGCTAATCGAGACTTTTGGTCAAGTAGCAGGATTTAAACTTAACAAACAGAAAATGAAAGTGTTGGAAAAAAATTTAACTATGGAGGAAAGAGAGAGATTTCAGAATGAAACAGGTTTGGAAATAACGAAAAAAGTGAAATACCTGGGGGTAAACTTAACATCTAAGAACGTGAATTTATTTAAAGACAATTATGAAAAATGCTGGTCAGAAGTAAAGAAAGATCTAGAAATATGGTCAAGACTGAGACTTTCCTTGTTAGGCCGAATTGCTACTATAAAGATGAATGTATTGCCTAGAATGTTGTTTTTATTTCAAAACTTACAAATATTGGACAAGATGGACTGTTTCAAGAAGTGGCAGAAAGATATATCAAAATTTGTCTGGCAGGGCAAAAAGCCCAGAATAAAATCTAAGATTTTAACTGATGCAAAAGACAGAGGGGGGTTTGCCCTGCCGGACTTAAGACTCTATTATGAATCGGCAGCTTTCTGCTGGTTGAAAGACTGGCTACTTCTTGAAAACACAGACATTTTGGATCTGGAAGGGTATGACAATAGTTTTGGTTGGCATGCATATCTATGGTATAACAAGGCAAAGGTATGCAAGAGTTTTAAAAACCATATTGTCAGAAAAGCATTATATAATGTTTGGATTAGATATAAGGATCTGTTGGAAAGTAAAACTCCCAGGTGGTTGTCACCAATGGAAGCTAAGGCAGTGAAAAAACTTAATATGGACTCTAAATGGCCAAAATATTGTGAAATTCTAGAACAAGATGGTGAAAAGGTTAAACTTCAGAGTTATGAGAAATTAAAGTCCAAAGTTCGAGATTGGTTGCACTACCATCAGATAAACGAGACATTTAAGCAGGACAGGAAAATTGGATTTCAGAAGGAGAGGTCAAAATTAGAAACAGAATTGTTAGAACCCAATACAAAAAAATTGTCAAGAATGTATAACTTGCTGTTGAAATGGAATACACAGGATGAAATGGTGAAATCAGCTATGATTAAATGGGCACAAGACATCGGTCATGACATTATGTTTGCTGACTGGGAACAGTTATGGACCACCGGTGTTAAATTTACGGCATGTAATGCCTTAAAAGAAAACATAATGAAAATGATCTATAGGTGGTACATGACCCCAGTCAAGCTTGCAAAAATTTACCATTTGCCCAATAACAAATGCTGGAAATGCAATGAGACTGAAGGTACTTTTTATCACCTTTGGTGGACCTGCCCGAGGGTTAAAGCCTTTTGGGAAATGATCTATAATGAAATTAAGAAAGTCCTTAAGTGGACCTTCCCTAAGAAACCTGAGGCTTTTCTCCTTGGTATGGTTGGCCAATTGGTGTCAAAAAAGGATAGGACCTTTTTTATGTATGCTACATAAAAACAGCAGCAATAATTCTACTGGCAAAGTATTGGAAGATGCAAGAACTACCTACTCTGGAAGAATGGCAGACAAAGGTGATTGACTTTATGGGACTGGCAGAGATGACCGGCAGAATCCGCGACCAGGGGAAAGAGACAGTGGAAGAAGACTGGAAGAAATTTAAAATGTATCTTAAAAACTGTTGTAAAATTGAGGAGTGTTAAGATGTCAAGGGGTAAGAAACAGAGAATTACAGCTGTAACTAAAAAATTAAAGAAAACTTAATGAAAGGGAACTAAAGGGATTAATGGATTAAAGGGTTGCTAAAAAAAAAATGTAAAATAAGGATGCAGCGATAGGGAGGTATGGGGAAGTCGGAGGAAAGAAGGTATATGAAAATAAGATTGTGAAATTATATGTGTTTGTTTTTGATTTGGTTTGTCTGTATTATGTGTTGTGTTTGGCTTTTTGTTTATGTGTTTTATAAAAAAAATCTGAATAAAAAATATTAAAAAAAAAAAAGAGACCGATGCATCAGACCGAGCGGTAGGGGCAGTACTGCTCCAGCCGGGAAGAGATCCGTCCGACTGGAGACCGTGTGCCTTTTTCTCCCGGAAGTTGAACAAGTCAGAAAGGAATTACACAGTGTACGACAAGGAACTGCTGGCCATTTATGAAGCATTTCGACGCTGGAGACATCTACTAATAGGGGCACAACACAAGATCCAGGTGTGCACAGACCATAAGAACCTGGAATACTGGAGGACAGCAAGGGTAATCAACCAGAGACAAGTGCGATGGGCACAGGAGTTTTCCAAGTTTCATTTTGAAATTCGCTACGTACTGGGGGAAGAAAACGTAAGGGCGGACGCTCTCTCCCGGAAGCCAGAATATATGGAGGGAGAGGGAGCACCGGAAGAAAGACATGTGATACCCAAGGACCACTGGGTGTGTGGGGCAGTATTGGTTGGGCAACGAGAACTGGTAGAGGGAACCGAGGGCGACGAGTACGCCCAAAACAAGCTCAGAGAGCTCAGGGGAGCAGGGGAAAACCCGGGGGGGGTTGAGGAAAAAAATGGGGCGCTGTACTACAAGGGGGCTTTGTATATACCAGAGGGGCAATTGAGGAGTAGAGTACTCAAACAACTGCACGACAGCCCGACGGCGGGACATTTTGGGCAACACAAAACCATGTTGTTAGTCACCAGGCAGTTCTAGTGGCCAAAGGTGAGGGAAGATGTACGAGAATATATAAGGGGATGCGACCGCTGCCAGAGAGCCAAAGGGGAGAGGGCGGCACCTGCGGGGTTGCTGGAACCATTACCCACACCAGAAAGGCCATGGGAGGCAGTGTCCATCGATTTTATGACAGATTTGCCCAAATCTAGGCGGAAAACGGCGGTCATGGTGGTAGTAGACTTGTTAACTAAGATGTGTCATTTTATAGCTTGCTCACATGCGGTGACGGCGGAGGAAACCGCCAGGCTGTTTGTAAAACACATTTTTAGGTTGCATGGCGCCCCCTTGAGGGTGGTCTCTGACGGAGGAAAACAATTCACGTCCAGGTTCTGGAGGAAGCTCATGAGCCTACTGCACGTGGAGGTCAATTTCTCGACAGCCAGGCACCCAGAAACCAACGGGCAAGCGGAAAGGGCAAACTGTATTTTGCAACAATAGTTGAGGTGTTATGTCAATGAGAGAGAGAGGGACTGGGCAGAGAAATTAGCCCTGGCCGAATTTGCCTACAACAACGCCGAGCATGTGTCCACGGGCATGAGTCCATTTATGGCCAATTATGGTTGTCACCCTAGGGCCTTTCCAGGGGGAGGGGAGGAAAGATGGAGTGTACCGGCGGCGGAACATTTTGTAGAAGAAATGGAAGCAATACACCAACAGCTTAAGTTGAATTTAGAGAGGGCCAAGGAAGCATACAAAAGGCAGGCAGATAGGAGCAGGAGGGAAGGAGAGACTATAAGGTTTGGGGACCGGGTGTGGTTGTCAACACAAGGGTTACCGTTCAAGGGAGGTTGCAAGAAATTGAGACCGAGACGACTGGGACCCTTCGAGGTCACACAACAGGTGAATCCGGTGGCCTTTAGGCTCAACCTGCCGGACAACATGAAACTACATCCAGTATTTCATAGATCATTACTGTCACCATACAGGGAAGGGCGGGAATTTCAGGGACGAGAGGGAGAGGTTCCCGCGGCACCACAAGTAGAAGAGAGGGAGCGCAGCAGTCATGTAGCAGAAATACTCGATTCAAGGTGGAAGGGTAAACAGGTGGAGTACCTAGTGGCGTGGGAAGGGGAACCGGAATCAGAAAATGCTTGGGTACCAGCGGAAACCATCAAGGATGAGTTTCTTTTGGGAGAGTTTCACCGTAGGTTCCCAAGGAAGCCCAAACCCTTAGCTAGGTTCTGGGAGGAGCAATTTGGCACCACCGACGAGGAAGAGGAGTTTGAGGGATTTCCGGACTCTGGGCAGGAAGAGGAAGAAGAATCTGAAGAGGGGGAATCAGATTGGGAAGATTATTCAGGAAGACGGGATAGTAGTAGGTGGAGAGCAGTTTTCGAGTCATCAGAAGATGGGGGAGATTCTTTCCGGGGGTTCCCAGCCTCACCGCCCAAAGAAAGGGGGAGAACAGGGGGTGAGGGGGGTCCTGGAGGGGAGGTGGATGTCAGGGAACTGCCATCGGAGCTCAGGGGGGTGGAGAGGCTCTCGGATGCTGGGAGACCCTCAGATGCTGAGGAAGGAACCAGCAGGGGGAGAGGGAGAGTTTCCGCTGAAGAAGGAGGGGAGGAGGAGACAGCGTCGGAGGTTAGGCTCAGGGACGCTTCAAGCGAGGCCAGTGGTGAGAGCTCAGGACCTCCCCTTGGAACGCCCACTCTGCGCAGAAAGCTGTCACACAGGGAATCAAGGAGGAGACTTTCTGTCAAGGAACTTTTATGTTGGAAGAAATTCAGGAAACGCCCACTGATGGATTCTGCCAGTGATTAAGGCAGCCACGCACTTATGGCTGTGCGGTTAGGGAGAGTTTAAAAACTGACTACAAAACTGGGAGCGTTTTAGCGCTTACGCACAAGCAACCCCTTATCCCATTACATTTATCTTGATCCATTACTTTGCCTCTGAGAGTCAAGGTCATTCACACAGTTCACACAGCTCCCAGGTTTGTTTCTTGGCAATACAAAAAATGACAGCTGCAGTGGAAAATCCCCAGCTATATCACAAAGTTCCTCTAGGGGAGCAGAGTAGCAAAGTGTTTCATCAGTGGTGATTGTTAAACAGTAACTTCATCGACTTCCCAATGTTACCCTAATAAAAACAGTTACAAACTCTAAAGTTCCCTCAAAAAGTTGCCATTCTCTTGCAGAGCTCTACAGTAGAAGTTACAATGTCTAAAAAGCGGTGCATTCACAGTGACCTTTCAGTTGTTTAAAGCAGTCCAATGTCAAGGAATGAGTGGTGGGTTCCCCCCCCCCTTCCCAGCTTATGGGGGGGGGTTCGTCTATCAGGCAATGAAATTTAGCTCTTTAAATTAAGGCTGTTTCTTTGGTTCAAAGTTCCCTTGTCCCTTGCTTTCGTTCTTTTTACAAGATCGGCAAAGCAGACTTCCTGTTTACGCTTTACCGATTTCAGGTTCAAATTCCACATCAAAGTCCCCGATCAAAGTGCCAAAGTCAAGTTCAAAGTCCAGTTAAATTGGGTCTTATTCTTTGATCTTTTCCAATTTCCCCAATTCTTACTCACGGGTAGATGTTTCGACTCGATGTTTCACAGAAAAAAGGTCAGCGCTCTCCGGTAACTGCTGTGCAGCTTCGCTCCGCAGAAGTAGCGATCGACTCCAGCACAGCGCCAAACCCCCGCTCCGCTCCGAAGCTCTTTACAGTTCTTTGACAGTTCGGGGGGGCGCAAAACGTGCCCGCTGAGTCCCACGGCCCCAGGCTTCTCCCGCCTGCGGGTTTTTTGAGGGTCCTCCTCTTCGCTGCAGCGGTGGACCCGATTTCTGCGGAGCTTCTCCCTCCAGTTCAGGGGGAGTCCGCCATTACCGATGGCGCCGCCTCCGGAAGTCCTTAGACAGGGATGCATTTTGGCCCCCACATTGTTTTGTCTATTCTTAAATGACCTAGAAGAGAGCTAATGGACCCAGATGGACACCTTCCAAAAATAGGAATGAGAAGGACCCCCTTGTTGTTATATGCTGATGACGCGGCCATCATCTCACGTTCCAGACCGGGTTTGAATTATCTGCTGAGGAAATTTTCGGATTACTGTTCTGGAAATGGTTTATCCATTAATTATGAAAAATCTAAAATTTTAATTTTCAAAAGAAGCTTCTCCTGGTCTAAATGGGTGCTGGATGGCCATAACCTTGAACAGATCAAATACTTCAGTTATCTAGGGCTCACATTCCATCATACAGGATCTTGGAAGCACCACTGGCAAACCTCCCTTCAAAAGGCAGAGATCACAAAGCTAGCCATACTCAGATTCTTCTTCACAAAGGGCGGCAAATATGTTCCAGCACCCTTAAGGGTTTTCAACGCAAAACCCATTTCCCAACTCCTGTAGGCTGCAAATGTCTGGCATAATGGGGACCTGCCAAAGCTAGATGGCTTTCAGGCAAAATTTCTACGATCTCTGCTGCAGGTACCCACCTGTGTCCCCAACTCCATACTTCTGTTAGAAGCTGGTGAATGCCCAATTTCAACTAAAGCGTCGTGGGCTGCCCTAAAACATTGGCTCAGGATTTTAGTGTTTGATCTAGGGAAGGGTTTGTACCAACACCTGTCCAATGAGGAATTTGTCAGCAAATGGCAGAAAACCATGGCTACAAAAGCCACCTCTATTGGTCTGTCACCCCCCCCAACTGTATTACCTGGGTTATGAAGGCGCCCAAAAGATATTAAAGCAAAGATTATGGGATAATGCACACAGTGACTTGCGATCTCGATCACACACAGTTTGTAGTCCGCTATCAGTAGGAGTACAATATTGGCATGTCTTTAAGTTAACTTCTTACATTAAAAACCTGGCAGTACCAAACTATTGAAGGCTTTTCACCAAAGCCAGACTAAACGTCTTTCCTTCTGCAGTGTTGGATGGCAGGTTGAGAGGAGTTCCCTACCAGGACAGACTTTGCCCGTGTGCTCAAGACATCGATTCCATAAAACATATTTTGTTGCATTGTGCAAAATATGAGCAAGCCAGGGCTGATACTACCCTTGCTGGTACCTTTCCCGGGAAAATAAGAGGCTCACTATGTCAGGTTCCTATTGGAAGACCGGACAAATGCTAGAACATTAGCAGTGGCAAAATTTTTATCAGTGGTTGCAAGAACAAATAATCCCTATATTCTGAACAAAATGCTTGTTTAACCTGGAGGTAGACTGTCTGAATTGTGTATTGCTTTGTAATGATTTGTTGGGTCTCTGGACCATAATAAAGATTGATGATGAGTATCCATAGCCTTATCCTTCTCGGGCAATGTCTTTAATCCCCCTTTGAAGCCACTGAAGCTAGCTGTCATCTCTACACCTTGTAGCAAATGCCATTGTTTAACTATGACCTGTGGGAGTTGCAGTTCATCTCAACAAGTTAGGGCACCAGGTTAGAGAAGGATGCTCTGTTGAATATCTTGTAACAGTTCCCCATTGCTCTCTCTGTGTGTGTGGTGTCTGCAGTGCTGTTTTCCATCCTAATCACAGCTCAATTTCCTGCTTTCTACCCACCCTGTCATTCCGTAATCCCAACTCCATATCATTTTCTGAGAAAGCCACTTCCGACATAAGGAGGAGGTGGTGTTGCGGGCTCACGCCCCCAACAATCACGCAGGGCTGGCAGCAGCCCCGCGCGACCAAAGGAATCCTCGGGCCGCGTCAGCCCCAGATCCAGCCAATTGGCTGGCTCCGGGGGCGTGGCCTGGGTCATTTAAGGCCGGCACGGCCCCGGGATCTCCCCTTTTCACCCTTGCAGAGGATTCGGTTTGCTTCGGTTTGCTGGCTCATTGGGGAGTTTTTTTCCTTTAGGTCCAGGGTTTGCAGTACGGGATCTTCTTCTGTGTTCTTTGTGCTTTATTTTCAGGTTTATTTCAGGTCTTCGTTGTTCACAGCACGCCGCGTGCCTGTTCTTTTGGCTCAAGAGCGCAGGTCGGCTCGGATCGCTTTAGGCAGTAAGGTCGTCGGCTTCTCGCCACGCACCGCGCCGCTGCTCCATCGCCTCTCCGGGTGCTTCCCTGCGGCCGTGATTACTGCCTTTCCAGGGATTTATCGGACGTCGGCTCAGCCACTCTTGGGGGCATTTCTTTCAGCTGGGGGAGCGACCTTTGAGGCGCCGCAGCGGCTTGTCTCCATCGCTGCAGTGATCCTTTTGCACCCACGCTCTTCTGAGGCTTTGCTATTTCCTGGAGCGGTCACAGGGAGTGGAGCCGCCATCGTGAGTCGCTGCAGCACTCGCATCAGGTTTGAGAACCCCGGGGGGCTGTGAGGGGTAGAATCGCTTTACTTTGCTTTGTGTTGCCATTAACTGGCTTCTGCTCCCTATAGAGGGCCGCCAGGGGTTTCTCCTGTGCCCAGCCCCTCGTCTAGCATTTTAGCGTGTGGTTTTACGCAGCAGAGAGTATTTCGTCAGCTGGGAGAGCGATAGCTGGGAGTTATCGGAGTTGCGGGGGCCACGTGGGGTCGTCTTTAAATTCAGTTGGAGAACTCGCCCCGAGGGGGTGAAAGCCAGGCATTAGCCACGTGGTCTATTGGACCGCTGGTTTATCGGAGCTATTTAGATCCGGATGCAAGAGCTGCTTGAAAAAATTCCTTTATTGTGTAGCGGTGCTGTTTGAATTACTTTTTAAGCGTCATGTTGCCCTGGTAATGCCGGCGCGCTGCCGCCATCTTGTGTCAGTCACATGGCTCCTCTACGGGTACCATTTTAGGATAGGCAACCAACTTGATTGTATCTAGTCCCGGAAGGGTACAATTGTATCCCTCTTGATAGTTATTCGGCTTTGTTACTTTGTGCGCTACCGGCGACACTTTCTTACACAGTTTACTACTTTACTGAGGCTGGGCGTTAATTCACCCTTTGGTTACTTTGCTTGTGGCGGCACAGCCTTTTGTTTCTATAGCCTTTTGGATTCAGCTCACTGCAAAAGGGGCCGATGGAGTCAGCTTACTGTAGGAGGGGCTGACTGCTCAAGCTTGATTTCCTGCAAGCGGTGTGGTTTAAATTCTGGGTGTGCCTTACAAAGGGAAATTTTCACTTGCAGTGGTGACTGCAGATCACATATTTCGTTGCTCACCCCCTTTACATTGCAGTACATTTCAATTCCTTAGTTTTTGCTTAGTTTGCTGGTACTGAGTTGGATATGTATAATTAAATAATCCGCTAAATATTCCGGTAGGGCATTTGCACATAAGACTCAAATACATTGGGCTGATAGGTGATCAGTATTTGAAAGGTGTTCAGTAACTGGTGGCTTTAGGGGAAACAATTACTGTTCAGTCTGTTCTTAAGGTTATATAAACTGCATTAGAGGAAGCTTATATTAAAGTGCATTAGAGGAAGACTTAACATATTTGGTGTCCCTGGGGGCACGGGGGTCTTAGCTCGGTGACATAATCTGATCTCTGCAATTTATAAGGCCACTCAAGTTATTCAATAATTCATTGGGGCTCATCTTAGAGGAAATAATTCATAGGGAAAATCCACAGTTCATAAGGCTTAATTAAAGTGTTTAATTCGTAGGGCTCAATTACGCTGCATAAGTCTTTGCGTTTATTCTTGAATACTTACCTATAAAATTAAAGTGCATCATCCTCAGGGCTTATTCATAGTTAGGAACAGGTAGTTTTGTCCTTGGTAGCTGGGCATTTCGGGTGAAAATACCAGCTCTGCATTTTTCTTTGCTTGCATTGTGATTTGCTTTTGCAATTAATTTTGTCTTAGCATGGCTAACAGGGGTAATTTTCAGGCACCTCATGCAGTGCAAGGTGGTCCTCAAACTCCCACCATGCCTTGCATCCCTCAAGCCATAGCTCAATTATTTTCTGCTATCAAAACCTTTTATTTACAATGCAAGCCAGCGGCTTCCAGTGCTTCCACACCTGTGGCGGCCTCACAGGATTGTATTCCGGACACCCTTCCCAGTGAGCAGGCCCGTTCGGGTCCATCAACTTCTGCCTCCAGTACAGCGGGTCCGGCAACCGGCCTCATACACCTTCCCAGTCTTCACATGCTCAGAAGTCAAAGTCCGTCGCCGCAAAAACCAGTGTTTCTGGTGCCAGCTCCAAATCAACAAGGCCTGGTTGCTCCACTACCAACCAGCAGGTAATCAATATGCCTAGTATTTTTCAGGAATCACCATCTCAGCCCATTCCTTCGGAGGGCGCGTCAGGTTCTTCTTCAGAGGAAGAGGTACCTCCTCAGCAATCAACACCAGCATCCACTGACCCAGCCCCAGAGGTCAGTGGAATCCAAGGGGGAAAGAGAAAGGCTAAAAAGAAACACATCTCTAAGAAGAGTAATAGAAGCGAGCCTTCTGATTCCGAAGACGAAACAGGTACCTCTTCATCAGATTATGATAGCGATGCCACCATGGAGAGCTACTGGGATGAGGGTGAGGATTTGGCTGGGGTTCCACTTTGGGGGCACGAGAGAAGGGCCAATTCATGCGGGAAAACATTTAACGGAACCTTGGAGTGGAAGGGGGGTGCACTGGTGGAAGATTTTAAAACTTCCACTAACGTGTCTACCGACTTCATCTTAGGTAATCACCTTTCTAAACGAAAGCGGACTAAGATACTCAATGGGGACTACATAGATATGTTTACATTGTTGCCACCAGCCAAAATGACGGGGAAAGGGGAAAAGAAGCGGTTTTATGGGAAAATAAGGTATAGGACACACCGGGCGGAGCACACCTTTGAGAACTGGCTGGATGGGTTCCAGGTCTTCATGGGGATGGTTTTGGCATGTTACCCCAAACGTAGGATGCATCTGGCTGCCTACATGGCCCATGTGAGAAGGGCCTGTGCATTGGCTGGGTAGGCAGCTGCTTTAACGTATGATGAGGATTTTCGTAGAAACGCCTCCTTGCTGACAACCACCCGCTGGGACTTGAGGGACCAGAACTATTGGATGGAGCACGTGGGTCCATACGTGGAAAAGAAAGCGCAGGACCCTGCTAAGTCCAGTAAGGTTGAAACTAAATGATGTAAGCAGTGTTGGGAGTATAACCAGGGAACTTGCCAGCGCCCAACGTGTAAGTACCTGCACAAATGTGAAAAGTGTTTGGGTAACCATCCTGCAACGGCGTGCTATAAAGGTAAGCAGCCCTTTCGGGGTGGCAGGGGTCACCTCCATCAGGGAAACCGAGGTGCCCCCGGACCCCCCCCCCAGGGCACAGCAGGCAACCGCTACTAATTGGTCCCTTTCCCTAGCCTACTCACCTATCAAACTACAACCCTTAAAAGTCCTCCTAGATTTATATCCAAATAGACAAGCCGCCCTTCTCCTATGGGAAGGGTTTTCCTGTGGTTTTAGAATTCCGGTCTCATTCTCACCCAATTCTGGAAGCCCCCCAAATCAAAAGTCAGTGAAAGATAGGCCGAATATTGCCATGAAAAAAATACAGAAGGAAATATGGGCAGGGAGGGTAGCTGGTCCATTCTCGGAACACCCCCCCAAAGCTTGTTTGCAGTTTTGGGAGGGGCGCCTTCCTAGCCAAATGCGACATTGAGTCTGCTTTTTGCCTTCTTCCAGTCCACCCCAAGGATTTCCGCTGGTTGGGTTTTAAATTTGAAGGGGCTTATTTCATAGATAAAGCCATGCCCATGGGATGCTCAATTGCCTGTGCGGCCTTCGAGACCTTTAGTACATTCTTAGATTGGGCTCTTAGATTTAAAACCGGTTCTGAGGGGGGTGGGGCATTATTTGGACAACTTTATTCTCGTCGCAAGTAATGCACACGATTGCATAGCACTGTTACAAGCTTTCATGTCCTTGGCCGAGGAGCTGGGTGTCCCTTTAGCAAACGATAAAACCGAGGGTCCGGTCACCACCATGAACTATCTGGGCATTGAACTGGACACAATTGCACAAACATCTCGCCTCCCTGAGGATAAGTTAACCGCCCTGAAAGAACTTATTTCGCAACTATTGCCACTTAAGAAGGTTACCCTCGAGCAGATCCAATCCCTCCTAGGTCACCTTAACTCCGCCTGTTGTGTAGTTTCTCCAGGACACCCCTTTTGTGGGCATCTAGTGAGATTGTCAGCGGGCTTGAGGGCACCACACCATAGGGTGCGTCTTTCTAAGGCAGTCAAAGCAGATCTTGGGGTTTGGCTAGAATTTTTAGAAGAGTATAATGGCATTTCCCTGTGGCAAGATAGTATGTCACTGCAGGCAGATTTTCAGGTTCACTCAGACGCGGCGGGTTCCTCGGGGTTTGGCGTCTATTTTAGGGGTCAGTGGTGCGCACAGCAGTGGCCCTCAGGCTGGCATGGTAAGCCTATATTGCGTGATTTAACCTTCTTAGAATTTTTTCTCATCGTGGTCGAAGTTCACTTATGGGCAGAACAGTTCAAAGACATTCGGGTTTGCTTCTGGACGGATAATCAGGCAGTGGTATCAGTCTTAACTAAGCAATATTCGTGTTCCCCTAGGGTGGCAGCTCTACTGCGGTCCTTTGTCCTTTCTTACTTAAAGCTAAATATGTATGTTTCAGCCAAATTTGTACCAGACATTAATAACATCATTGCAGATGCTCTATCTCGTTTTCAGATGGATCGCTTCCGCTCATTGGTGCCGAATGCGCAGCAATTGCCACAGCCATTTCTGGAGCACCTTTGGAGCCTTGGGAACGAGAAGTGCTAAAGGGAGTATTGGCATCAGTTGCCCCTTCAACCCTAAGGTCTTATAAAAAGGCGTGGTCAGACTTCACAGCATTCCGTAACAAAATGGGGGTGGTCACTCCTGGCAATCCCCCGGCCAAAGCAGAGGTTTTAAAATACCTCGTGCACCTGCGAGAGTTGGGGCGTGCCCCTAAGACTCTCAATATTCAGTCCACAGCGATATCATTCTTCTGCAAAGCTATGTTCTTAGTCGACCCCTGCGTGGACTTTGTCGTGCGGAAAGCTTTAGAAGGGTGGCACAGACTTCAGCCCCCCAGCACCGATAGTAGAAGGCCCATAACTTTTGATATACTCTCAAATACATAAGAAGCTCAGGGCCATCTGCTGGTCAAAGTATGGGGCGCGCCTATTTTCAGCAGCGTATTCATTCGCCTTCTTTGGTGCCTTACCTATAGGCGAGGTGGTCTGCGAGGACCAACCAGATGGAATACAAAGGGGATTCTACTGAAGGACGTGACCTTATCCCGATCAGAGTTGGTTATAAAAATCCGTAGTTCGAAAACTGATCAGCTGGGGAGAGGGGCGCTAATTCGGCTGCTAGCTACTCAAAAAACCAGTCCTTGCCCCGTAAAGAATGCAAGAAGATACTTACATTTAAGACCAAACACCCCTGGCCCCTTTTTCATACATGCAGATGGCTCCCGCCTTTCAAATCACCAGTTTACGCAGGTTATGCGTAAAGCAATTGCTGCTATTGGGCTTCCATCAGAGGAATTTGCTGATCACTCATTCTGCATTGGTGCAGCCACTACAGCGGTACACTTAGGCTTGCTGGCAGAAAGGATAAAGGATTTGGGTCATTGGAAATCCAACGCATATAGAGGGTACATCTGCAAACCTCTATGATGATCCCCATCGTCCCCATCATCCCTGACCCCACTTCGTATGCTCTTTCCCTTTTAGGTGTCGAGGTGGTACGCCTTTGGATCATTGGCCATAGCATCGTTTACTGGGCCAGAATCCGAGCAGTCGCCAGGGGCCGGGGATGCGGTTTAGAACTTCCAAAGAACGTTAAATTATCCTGGATCACGCGCCATGGAATGCGATGGGCTGAATTTCTATCCACAATAAAAGCTAAAGCTGCCTTGGAAGGTCCCCCTGAGGCGTTGGTCATCCAACTGGGCAAAAACGACCTGGCCTATCGGAAGGGCATGGACTTAATGTGGAATATTTTCAATGATTTTGGGGAACTGCGGGCTGCCTTCCCCAATCTAATGATAATTTGGTCATCACTATTAGAAAGGCACACCTGGAGGGATTGCAGATGCCCCAAAGCTGTAAATAAAGCCAGGAAGATCATGGAGCGATCAGTGGCTCGTAGAGTGGCAGCACGGGGGGGGGGGGGGCAGCTCATTGACCACCCCAGCATCCAGTTTAGCAGGGAGGCCCTCTACCGCGAGGATGGCGTGCATCTTTCTGATGTGGGTAACGATGTGTGGCTTTCTGACATATTCACAGGGATTAGGGATTGGTTGCAGGTCTGAGGGTATTGGCGGCAAGCTTTGCTCAAGTGGCGGTTAGGCATTGGTAGGGGTATTATCATGTAGAAGTGTTGGGGGCGAGGAGCGCCATCACCTCCCCCAAATATTTAAGGGTAGTCTGGTAAAAGATTCTGGGGGGCATTGCCTCGTCCGAAACCTATGGAGGTCAGGGCCTAAAGCATGCCCCCGAGCGGTGACCCCTGGGGGAGTTCCTAGTGATGTGCATCGCAGGGCTCCCCCTGCTGGTGTTAAGCCTTTCCGGTTTTCATGCTAACAGGCTGAAGCTGGATAGTCTGATAGGACCAATGCCTAAAGCCAATAAAGCCAATACTCTTACCTGCAACCAATAAAGTTGTGGCCAATTTTTGCCCATTAACCTTAAACAATGGTGTCCTGTGTCTTTATTTATTCCAGTTGGTGGGAGGCGGGAATTGGCACGCAAGAAGACCAACCAGGTTGTGTCTGCAATTTTTCTCTGACCAAACAGAAACTGTTCACTTCAGGAGATCCTGAAAGAGATAAAGCTATATCAAGTCCAATATATGAAATTGATGAATCAGGAAATAGAATGGAAGATTAAACAGATGAGACAAAAGACATTTGAATCGGCTAACAAATGCGGGAAACTACTGGCTTGGCAAATGAAAAAAAGACAAAAACTCAACACCATTACCAATTTGGTAGTGGAGGGAAAGAATATACAGAATCCTGTGGAGATTAGGAAGTGCTTTCAGAAGTATTTTAAACAGTTATATACACAGGAGACCCAGAAAGAAATTGATATTGACCGATTTTTGAAAATAAATGGATTACAAAAAATCTCTCAAGAGAATAAGTTAATGTTAAATTATAAAATAACAGATCAAGAGGTGGAAGGAGCCATTCAGAACATGAAATTGGGCAAATCTCCAGGGCCGGATGGCTTGACTTCAAGATATTATAGATCTTTGAAAGAATGGCTAGTACAGCCTTTGAAGGAAGTCTGTAATGAAATACTGGAGGGGAAAAAGGCACCAGAGTCGTGGAAAGAAGCCTAGATTACACTTATACCGAAAACAGAATTGGAGAAGACACAGCTTAAGAACTACCGTCCCATATCTTTGCTCAATGTGGATTACAAAATTTTTGCTGAAATTATGGCTAAAAGATTTAAAAAGGTATTGGTAGAAGAAATCCATAAAGATCAAGCAGGCTTTCTCCCGGGGAGACACTTGTCAGATAACACAAGGAATATAATTAATATTTTAGAAAAATTACAAGTGAATATTAACACTAAAGCAGTTTTGATATTTGTGGACGCGGAGAAAGCCTTTGACAATATTTCTTGGAGTTTCATGAAGAAAAACTTACAGGGAATGGGGGTAGGCCAAGGTTTTGAAAACGGTATAGGTGCAATTTATTCAGAACAAAAAGCAAAATTAATTGTGAATAATGTAGTTACAGAAGAGTTTAAGATTGAGAAAGGAACACGACAGGGTTGCCCAATCTCTCCATTGCTTTTTATATCGGTCCTGGAGGTTTTGCTTAATATGATTAGAAAGGACCAATTGGTTAAAGGTATACAAGTCGGAGCTAAACAGTATAAATTGAAAGCTTTTGCCGATGATTTAGTTTTGACATTACAGGAGCCAGAATCCAGTACTAAAAGAGTATTGCAATTCAAGAATTTGGCCCCCTCAATATCAAGGGGGCAACACCCACTGGTTTAAAACAGAGCTTGAGCCATAGCCAGAGCTTCGTCTTCAAGGCCACGTACCGTAGAGCTTGCCAGCCGACCTCTAATCTCATGACCGCACCCGCTACCGAGGGGGGAATCCTAAGGATGGCTCTAAGGAATCGCGTTTGAATAGAATCCAGTTTCAAAAAATCCCTACGGGAGCCTAAAGAGATGCCCACCAAAAGAAGGGGGAGGATTTTCATTTGGAAGAGTCTCAAAGCTAACTTCACTGATTGAGCCTGATTCTTAGCATATAGAGATCTAATCTGGATGGCTGCTTTAGATGCATTAGTTGTTATATAGTCTCTATGGGCCAGAAAAGACCTATTTGACTGTATTACTTGTCCCAAATATTTAAAGCAGTTAACCTGCTCTAGGGGAATCCCGTTCATCGACCATTGATGGAGTCTCGGTCGGGCAGAGAAGACCATGATCTTGGTCTTAGCGTAGTTGGGTTGGAGCTCATGCTGAACACAATATTCCTGTAGAGCTTGCAACATTCTCCTCAGTCCAATAGGGGATCTGGCAAGAAGTGCGGCGTCATCCGCGTACAGAAGAACATTCAGAGATCGGCCTGCTAATTTAGGGGGGTGGAATGCATCATTGGCCATGTGAGTCACCAGTGAGTTAATGTAAAAACTAAACAAAGCTGGGGCCAGTAGATAACCCTGTCTTACCCCTCTAGTGGTGGTAACAGGGTTGGAGACTAGGCCTTTATTGTCTAGCCTGATTCTCAAAGAGGTGTTTGTATGGAGGCTGATAATCAGATGAAGGAGACGACGATCGATCAAGGGAGAAGGGCTACCCCTATGCTATCCACATAATCAGTTATCAGAAACCAATATATTCAATATATATATCCAAATATGCTTATACAAATCAAGGATTACAGTACTTTATAATCCATTTTGAATCAAAAGGGAAGCTGTGCTTTAGCAAACTGCAAATTGCTTGAAACAGCAAAATTAGGAGCCGACCTTTCCCCTAAACATCTGTGCACCCTGGACAAGGGGGAAAGACATGAATCAGAGATTCTGATACAAATTCCCCTCAGATACAGGCTAAATTAATCCACAGAACAGGAAGAGCAAAACCACAGAATGTCCAAGCTCCCTGTCCTGTCATAATTGGGGGAAAGGTTAGACAGAGCGTCACTGCAAGCATCGGAAAGCAGAACTAGAATCCGGTGCTGACCAAGGTTTGACCGGGGGTCAAGTAGCGTGACAACCGCTTGCTGATTGGCTGATTCTCGCTGACAATATTGTGAATCCCTCATGATTGTCTCATGATCAATGATTTGCTGTGTTCTGCTCAGGTATAAAGACCTCTGGATTTCTGTCAATCGGGGTCCCAGTTCTTTGGAAAATATTCCAACTGGGTCCTTATTGCCTGGCAATAAACCTCACCTTCTTATTCTCCAATTGCTGTCTGGCTGATCCTTATTTAAACACTTCGCGGATACCTATTTGCTTCAGTAGCAGCCAATTTTGTCCATAGCTGCTTTCTAGAGATTCGATCAAATGCCTGCTTAAGGTCAATAAAAGCCACGTGAAGGACCTTTGGGGCTTTGCCGGCATACTTTTCCGCCAGGTGGTTCAAGGTTAATATTTGGTCTGTGGTAGATCTTCCAGGGCGAAAGCCCGCCTGTTCATCGGCAATGATATTGTCGTCCTCCATCCATTTCGATATTTTGTTTAACAGGTACCGCGAGTAAATCTTCCCAATGACATTTAGCATGCTGATTGGCCTAGAGTTGCTCGGCTCTGTACGTGGGCCTTTCTTATGTATTAATACAATCAACGCAGAGCTCCAGCTTGAGGGAAATTTTGCTGTTTTGTTTATATACGTGTAAAGTGCTGCTAGAAGTGGGATCCACCAATCTTTATTTGCTTTGATGGCGTCAATGGATATAAGGTCATCACCGGGGGCCTTGCCTGCTTTGAATCGGTCTATGAGAGTTTCAATTTCAGGGCATGTAACTGGGTCCCAATCGGGCAGTGCTTCCGGCTCCACCATATCTCCGCAGGCATCGTGGGCTGCATACAGATCAGCGAAGTATCTTTCCCAAGTGTCCGCTGAGATGTGGTGTTCTATTCTTGCAAGCGGCCTACCTAGGTATCTGGAAATTAACTGCCAAAAAGAGGCTGGGTTTCTATTCTCTGCAGCTATCAGAAGGTTGTTCCAATTATTTCTTTCTGCCTCAAGCTTCTTTTCCTTCAATAGGGCTTTGTAACTTCTCTTGAGGGTGATAAGACGGTTATTTGGCATGGGGTCATTTGATGCTCTGTATGCCAACCATTCATTATACAGATGATTCTTGAAGTTTTTACACTCCTCATCGAACCATTTTTTGTGAAGAAACTGTTTACCATACTTTGTGGGGAACCGAGCTAGCGTTGGTTTTAAAAGTTCTACTAAATCGTCATATATTGGTAGAGGCTCATCCGCCTGCATAAGGGAAGCCCTTTTTATTTGGAGCTGATCAGACCAGAGAAGTTCGTTCAACTGCTGGGCCGAGTTGGAGGTCCATTTAAGGGCTGTAGGTCTTATCTCCAGATGATCATTTGATAGGTGCACAAAGGAGTGTCTATCAAGTTCGTCAGCCAGAGTCAAGGAAATTTCTAGAGGGAAATGATCACTCTCCAATCTTGTAGCCACCTTAAAGCTGGATATTTTTGGGGTAAGGTCGGGAGATATCCATACAAAATCAATAGTGGAAGCACGTGAACCTGACCAATAGGTGAATTCGGCAGGGTAGTCCGAGCTGACTGCCCCATTTAGTAAAAGGAAATTGAGGGCCAGCAAGGTTTGCCTGCATTTGAAACCTGCATAAGTGGCTATGTTATCTTTGAATTTCCTTGGTAAAAGATCTGTGGTCATAAGAGGTGAAGAAGGGTACTTGTTAAATTTAGAGAATAAGATTTGGTCAGTATGTGACAGGCGTCCATTAAAGTCTCCCGCCAGCAGAAAAGTGGCTTCTGGGTATTTATCAGAAAGCGTTTCCAATGTCATTTGGATTTCCTGCCATCTCAGATCAACCAGATTTCTCTTATAAATTGGGTATAAGTAGATATTGATCACTACTATCGTTTCCTCTGCCGTTTGTAACTTTATAATCAGCATAAGTGACGACTGGATGTCGATTTTTTCGGCCTGAAGATTTATGGCTAAGGAAACAAAAGTGGCCAAACCTCCTTGCGGTCTACCATGTGATAACGAATTCTGCGTGGCATTCAAATAGAAGCCCTTGTATCCTGTTAGATAAAAGTCCTCACAGGCCCATGACTCTTGGAATAGAAGGATGTGGCTGCCATTTATATAGGTAACAAATGATGGATCTATCAGTTTGGATTTAATACCAGCCACATTCCATGATAGTAGTGTAAGAGACCGCTTTGTGTTTCCCTCAAGTCATGATTTCTCTTGCGTGGTTAATCCTGGAGAATCCAAATGGAGGTGCACGCTGCGTGAAGGGGCAGTAGAGTGAAAAAAGGCAGTAATTTTTGATTGTTTGCCTTTCAGGTTCGAGTTGTCACATGTCACAGGAGCAGCCAGTGGCTGGGGCAAATTTATAGGTCGCTGTAAGAGAGAATCTTGATACGAGGGGATGTTACTAGCCGACAAGTCCATAGACTCGTTGTTTGCCGTATGCTCTGTAGTTGCAGGAGTCGTGCCTTGAGGCTCAAGGCTTGTTGATGGGAAAGCACTATGTAAGACTGAAGAAAGACATCCTTTTCGGTTAGCTTCCAGTAGCTTGTTTAGCCTTGCCACTGCCTCAGTGTTTGTCCAAAGGGCTACTGGATCTCCCAGTGTCTCTTGCATCGTCATGGTATCAGCACAAGAGATGCAGCCATTTTGAGGATTGGAGCTCGTTATCGCTGCAGGGGGGGTCCACATGAACTTGTGTCTGCCAATCTTTAGGAGCATCTATAATGGCCAAGGCTGGGCCCGTCAAAGCTCTATCCCTTAAGGCAGTCTCTTCTTGCCGGTGGGATGGTCGGCTAGTAAATCGTGGGGAGGGGTTCATAGGGAGGGTCCGTTGCTGCGAATTCCGGTCATAGTCCTCAATCCTCCTTATAGGCCAGCTAACCAAATTTGTTGAGTTTGGGATTTTCCCAATAATGCCCCTACAGTTGTTAAAGAAGCATCTTTGTGGGAAGATTCCATACCAGTTGAGGCGATTTTGAAGTTTGCTCAAGAGTGCAGGGAGCCTGGAAGAGTCAAACTTGAGCAACAAACGCTTAAATTTTGGAGTCTCTGGCAGCCATTCTAATGATAGGAGATCACCCTGGGCCAAGTAGGACCTGGTCAACTTTCGCAATGAGATCACAGCAGCTTTACAATTTCTCCAAGCATAGTAGGGGAAGCAAGAGTGAGCGATATTCAAGCATATATTGTTAGGGGTGAGTTGGAGGTTTACTAGCTGCTGCCCCCTACTTAGGCTCTGTGCCTCATGATTATGAGGTCCCTGATGATTTAATGGATTCAACATCGAGGTAGGGGTTTTGGTGAAGGCATTTAGTTTTCCCTCTAACATATTGATGGAAGCTGATAGCACCTTTATTTCGTCAGCCAAGTGCAAGCAATATTTCTGCAAAGTCCTCAGCTCCACTGATTGTACTATATCACATAAAGATTTACAATGAGGGTCGGGGCGGGAAGAGAGGTCATCTGGGCTGGCGGTTATATCCAACAGCGATTTGTCTCCTGGCAAGGTGGTATCTGAAGTCGTTACGAGTTCATATAGACAGTCTACCTGCTTGGAGGTGTTTAAAAGGTTGTTTGGAGTCGTTGCAGGATCATGTAGGCCATCTAACTGCTTAGAGGCAACAGGTGAAGGAGGCACAAGATTGCAGCAAAACTCCTCCAATGATGAGATAGAAGGCTCTAAGGTCTTAGGTGGTGAATCCAGCCCAGTAGGCTTCGAAACCTTAGACATAGGTTCTGAGGCATTAAAGGAAAGGTCTTCCACAGAAGAAGTACGACCACGTTTTAAGTTCGTCATGCTAAACCCCTTGAGCGGCTCGGTTATCTAAGCGTCCTTCAAAGGCCAAGCAAGAGCTGGTGGGAGGCCAGGGAAGCGCGGCCGGGGCTGCCCAAGTTACAGCTAATCAGGTTGTTAAAGAAGCTCATTAAGGCGATTTATGGCGCTGACTTTGCAAGCTTCCACAGGGTGAGTTCCTGGCGTTATCATCTAAACATTATCGAGCCAACTTCCAGGGGAAAATAGGAGGGAGTAACTTACAGCATGAACTGGTGAGGGGGAGCTCCGGCAAGCGCGTCTTACTTCGTCGCCATCTTCTCTCCCAACAACCGGCTTGTTCTTTATCCTTTTTTCTTTTTTCTGTTTTTTGATGGTGTATTGTCTTTTTTTTCTTTTTTCTCTTTATTTGTATTGTTATTTAATCTTTAAAACTTTAATTAAAAATTATTAAAAAATAAATAAAAGAAAAACAGAAACTGTTCACTTCCAGAAGTTTAATATGTATGGAAGGGAAATTAAAGGCTTTGGAATCCAAAGAAAACAACATGATTGCCAAGCTGGGTACTTAGTCACATTTCCTGGTTTACCTTGTGGGCTTTGAATCTGAGAGAGGGAAAGAAAAATTATGCAAGCATCTGTTTCCAAGAGGGAAAGTCCTGTCAAATCTCTTGTGCTGGAAATAGTCTTGAAAGGAGAGCAGACCCTGAAGTATTATCAAATGCATTTACATACATCTCTCTCTCTCTCACTCTCTCTCTCTCTGACAATAGAACAACATCTCTGAATCTGATGATTTTTCATACCTCATGCTACAATCCCCCCCACCCAGATGTTTCTCTGCACTCTTCACTGTGCCCATAAATCTATTGTTCTATCCTGGTTATGAGCTGGAGCCAAGCATGGCATAACAGAACCTCATTAGATCTTATGAGACTTGGAGCTCATCTGAAGCCTATTGTCCTTCTTAGGAATATAGAAAACAGAAACTTACCCTGTTTCAAGTCAGTCCATTGGTCCATCTAGCTCAGCATTGTCAACAATGATGGCCAGCAGGGCTTCTGCTTCTGCTGCAGCCATGGTGGTTGCTTTCCTGTGATCAGGATAGGCTCTGACAGACAGGAGGGGGGCAACTGGGACTGAGATGTCCCCTGAAATTCCCTGAGACAATTCAGGGGGACTTGAGAACCCATGGTCACTGTGGATCCCGATCCTGCCGCTGCTGAAGCAAAAGGCTCCGAAACAGGCCGGAAGAGAATGGCACTGGGTTTTCAAGCTCTCTGCCAGAGAGCCAGCCTCCGTATCTGCCATGGCAGGTGCAGATTCCCATATCAGTTTGGCTAATTGGAACTAAGTTAGAATCATAGAATCATAGAGTTGGAAGAGACCACAAGGGCCATCGAGTCCAACCCCCTGCCAAGCAGGAAACACCATCAGAGCACTCCTGACATATGGTTGTTGTGATGGGATGATGAGCTGCTTGTGCGTAAAAGCTTAGTCCCTCAGAGCTTGGGCATGGTTCTCAAAACTCTGTCTTAAGCGGAGCCCCTTAAACATGACTCCCTTAATCGCTGGCAGAATCCGACAGTGGGCGTTTGCGGAATCTGCTCCAACATAAAAGTTCCTTAACGGAAACGCATCTTCGGGATTCTCGGCGCGACAGTTTCCGGCGAGGAGTGGGTGTACCTATGGGGGGTCCTGAGACTTCTCCACTGTTTTCACTAGAAGTCTCTCGGAGCCCTCCCTCCGACTCACTTTCTCTCTGAGCTCCTTCCCTCCCCCTGCTGGTACCTTCCTCTGCTGCCGAGTCTCTCTTAGCGTCCGAGAGCCCTTCCACCGCCTGCCTTTCCGATGGCAGTTCCCTGACATCCACCTCCCCTCCAGGGCCCCCTTCACCCCCTCCCGCCCCCTCATCTACGGGCGGTGAGGACGGAAACCCCTGGAAAGAACCTCCCTCATTGTCAGAGGACTCGAACACTTCTCTCCACTGACTCCCGTCTCTTCTTCCCGAGTACTCCTCCTCATCGGAGTCTATTCCCTCTTCCAGCCCTGATTCTGGGAACCCTTCGAACTCCTCTTCCTCATCGGTGGTGCCGAAGTGTTCCCTCCCAAACCGTGTCACCGGCTGAGGTTTCCTTGGGAACCGTTGATGAAACGTTTCTATTAAAACCTCGTCATTGACCTCTTCTGCCGGTACCCATGTGTTCTCTGACTCCGGTTCTCCTTCCCATTCTACCAAATACTCCACATGATTCCCCTTCCACCTGGAATCGACGATTTCTGCCACATGATTGTTGTGTTCCCTTTCTTCTATGACTGGTGTTTGAGTAACCTCCCTCTCATGTCCCCCCCACTCCCGCCCCTCTCGGTACGGCGACAGTAAGGACCTGTGAAATACTGGGTGCAGTTTCATGTGGTTGGGCAACCTGAGTTTGAATGCCACTGGGTTGACCTGTTGTATCACCTCAAATGGTCCCAGCCGTTTAGGTTTCAATTTCTTACACCCACCCTTGAACGGCAGCCCTTGGGTGGATAACCACACCCGGTCCCCCACCCTTATGGTTTCACCTTCCCGTCTGTTTCTGTCTGCTTGCTTCTTGTATTCTTCTTTGGCCCTCTCTAAATTAAGTTGGAGCTGCCGGTGGATCGCTTCCATCTCTTCTACAAAGTGTTCTGCTGCCGGGACACTCCATTTTTCCCCTCCTTCTCCTGGAAATGCCCTGGGATGACACCCATAATTTGCCAGGAAGGGACTCATCCCTGTGGACACATGCTCCACGTTGTTGTAGGCAAATTCTGCCAGAGCCAACTTATCTACCCAATCATTTTCTCTGTCATTAACATAACACCTCAGGTATTGTTGTAGAATACCGTTTGCCCTTTCCGCCTGCCCATTTGTTTCTGGGTGTCGGGCAGTCGAAAAATTGACCTCTACGTGCAGTAAGCTCATGAGCTTCCTCCAGAACCTGGAAGTAAATTGTTTCCCTCGGTCTGAGACCACCCTCAAGGGGGCGCCATGCAACCGAAAAATATGTTTTACAAACAACTTGGCGGTTTCTTCCGCTGTGACCGCATGCGAGCAGGCTATAAAGTGGCACATCTTGGTTAATAGGTCTACCACCACCATGACAGCTGTTTTCCCCTTGGATTTTGGCAGATCCGTCATAAAATCAATGGATACTGCCTCCCATGGCCTTTCTGGTGTGGGTAAGGGTTCCAGTAGCCCCGCCGGTGCCAGCCTCTCCCCTTTTGCCCGCTGGCAGCGGTCGCACCCCCTTACGTCTTCCCTCACCTTGGGCCACCAAAACTCCCTGGTAACCAACCACATGGTTTTGTGTTGCCCGAAGTGCCCCGCTGTGGGGCTGTCGTGCAATTGTTTGAGTACCCGGCCCCTCAGTTCTCCTTCGGGTATGTACAGTGCCCCCTTGTAATACAACGCTCTGTTCCTTTCCTCAAAACCCCCTGTGTTCTCTCCACCTCCCCGGAGTCCTCTGAGCTTATCTTGGGCGTATTCATCGTTCTCGGTTCCCTCTACCAGTTCTCCCGGCCCCACCAATGCCGCCCCACACACCCAGTGGTCCTCGGGGATGATATGTCTCTCCTCTGGCGCTCCCTCCCCCTCTAAATACTCTGGTTTTCGAGAGAGAGCGTCCGCTCTGACATTCTCCGGCCCTGGCACGTAGCAAATTTCAAAATGGAATTTGGAGAACTCCTGGGCCCATCTCACTTGTCTCTGGTTCAGTACTCGGGCAGTTCTCCAGTATTCTAGATTTTTGTGGTTGATGCACACTTGGACCTTGTGCTGCGCTCCAATCAGCAAGTGTCGCCATCTCCGGAACGCCTCATGAATGACGAGTAGTTCTCGGTCGTACATGGTGTAGTTCCTCTCGGACTTGTTCAGTTTCCGCGAGAAGAAGGCACACGGTCTCCATTCCGACGTATCCTTTTCCGGCTGAAGAAGCACCGCCCCCACCGCGCGGTCTGATGCATCTGTTTCTACTCTCATCGGTTGTTGCAGATCCACGTGCAAAAGTTGTTCTTCCGACGCGAACGCCTTCTTTAACCTTTCAAACGCTCACTGCGCCTCTTCCGTCCAGACAAATTTCTTCTTGCTGCTGAGACAATCAGTGATGGGCGCCGTTAAGTGGGCGAAGTTCTTGATGAACTTCCGGTAGAAGTTCCCGAACCCCAGGAACCTTTGCACGTCCTTCTTTGTCCTCGGTGTCTTCCATTCCAGTACCGCTTGAACTTTGCTGGGATCCATGGCCAATCCCTTGTCTGACAAACGGTACCCCAGGAATTCCACCTCTCTGGTATGAAACTGACACTTCTCCAGTTTCACCCACAGCCGGTTTGCTTGCAGTCTGCTCAGTACCTCTCTTACATGCTGCTCCTCATTCTCTGAGTACACCAATACGTCATCTAAAAATGCCACACAGTTTTTGTAAAGTAAAGGTCCCAGGACGTGATTCATGAATGATTGAAAACAGGCTGAGCCCCCCTGTAAACCGAAGGGCATTACGAGGTACTTAAAGGCCCCCAAGGGGGTGAACATGGTAGTTTTCCATTCGTCTCCCTTTCTCATTCGTATCAGGTTATACGCCCCCCTCAGGTCCAGTTTGGTAAAAATTTTCCCCTTCCTCATTCGGGTCAAAATGTCATCAATTCTGGGCATGGGGAAGGTCACGGGTTCTGACACTGCATTTACGGCCCGGTAATCCACTACCAACCTGGGTTTATCTGTGTCTTTTTTGTCCACAAAGAACACTGGACTACCCCCCACCGCTCGTGACTCCCTGATGAAACCTCGTTTGAGGTTCTTGTCAATGAACTCCCTTAACTCCTGCATCTCCCTGTCGGACATGGCGTACAGCTTGCCCACTGGCAGCTGGACTCCTGGGAGTAAGTTAATTTGACAGTCAAAGGGTCTATGCGGGGGCAGTTTATCTGCTTCTCTTTCGCTGAAGACGTTACCCAGGTCGGCGTATTGTCGTGGTACCTTCCCTTTATCTGCTACTTCCATCCCTGCTAGGGTGGCCTGGGCTCCTCCCTGAGCCTCTCCCCCCTTGCAGTGTGCTAGGCAATGTGCTGACCCAAAGGAAACTACCCGCTGGTGCCATCCCACTAGCGGATCATGCAGCGCTAGCCAGCTCATTCCCAATATGATGGGCGCTCCTCCCAGGGTGGCCACATTAAACGCTATCACCTCCGTGTGTCTTGCCACCTTCATTATCATGGGGACAGTTTGTTGGTTAACCTCTCCACCCAACAGTTCCCTCCCATCAATCGTTGTCACCTGCAAAGGGTTACTTAAAGGGATAGTCTGTATCTGGTGTTCAGCTGCAAACTCCTTGCTCATAAAATTGCAGGAGCTGCCTGAGTCCAATAGCGCCTTTATCTTTAGCGGATGTCCGTTTGGTAGCTCTAGCACCACCTCTACGACAAGCGCTGGTCTTGGGGGTTCAGGCTTGGGCACATTCACTGATCTTTGGCCTGGCTGCTGTGCCCCGATGCTGGCAACCAGGCGTTGGCTTTTACCTGCTCCTTAACCCCCTCTTCTTCACCCCCAACAGCTCCCGCCATTCCTTGCCATCCCTTCCTTTGAGGGCAGACTCTGGCAAAGTGACCTGGCTGTTGGCAGAGGAAACATTTCTTGGCGCTCTTTCCCTCCTTCTTCCGCCCTTCGTTGGTGTTTGAAACTCCGCGCGCGCGCGCGCTGTTCCAATCTCCATAGGTTCTACTGGCGGGGAATGCTGCTCTGGCATCTCTGGAATGCGGAACTCACTCCAACGTTCCCCTTTCCCTTCCCGCTTCTCCAAGGCTCTCGCCTCCTGGCGCGCTCCTATGGCAAGCGCGGATTTAGTCAGCTGGTCCATAGACTCTGCCCTGGGCGCGCGGGAAAGTTCATCCTTCACCGCCGAGGATAAACCTTCTTCGAACAGCATTTGTATTGGGTCCGCAGACAGGTCCCACCCCAATTTATGGATCAGTATGGTAAACTCTGTCCAGTACTCTCGGACGGATCGGTTCCCCTGTTTACACGCCATCAACTGTCTGCGCACCACCCCTTGCTCAATCTCGCTGGAAAACATCAGGTCCATGGCGCGAAAAAACTTTCTCGAGTCTTTTAGAGCGTCATTATTCGCTGCCATCAGGGGCCTCGCCCAGTCTTTCGCCCCCCCCTTCGAGATGCCCAATGACAAACGCCACTCTCGATTCCTCATCGGGAAAGTCATCAAACTGCAGATTGAGGGTGTATTGCATCTCTGTCCTAAAGGCTTGATAATTTCTGGGATCACCCCCAAACTTTTGCACCAACCCTGGCACCTTCCTTGCGAGTGGGGTGGTTTTTCCCTTGTCTGCATCCTGAGCCCGCCTCTCTTCGAGCCTCGCCGTTTGCAGCACTAGCTGGAGCTCCAACCCCCTGTACCTTTCTTCCAGGCTTGGACCCGCTCCAGCTCCTCCTGCGTCTCCGGCTCCGGTTGGGTTGCTCATGATGCCTCTCTTTGCACAAGCGGCTTTCAGGGACTGTCGGATTGCTGTGATGGGATGATGAGCTGCTTGTGCGTAAAAGCTTAGTCCCTCAGAGCTTGGGCATGGTTCTCAAAACTCTGTCTTAAGCGGAGCCCCTTAAACATGACTCCCTTAATCGCTGGCAGAATCCGACAGTGGGCGTTTGCGGAATCTGCTCCAACATAAAAGTTCCTTAACGGAAACGCGTCTTCGGGATTCTCGGCGCGACAGTTTCCGGCGAGGAGTGGGTGTACCTATGGGGGGTCCTGAGACTTCCCCACTGTTTTAGTGAAGAAAGATTTTGACATATGGTCTAGATTGAGATTATCCTTGTTAGGCCGAATTGCTGTTATTAAGATGAATGTATTGCCGAGATTGTTGTTTTTGTTCCAGACACTGCAAATTATAGATAAGATGGATTGTTTCAAGAAGTGGCAGAAAGATATATCTAAATTTGTCTGGCAGGGCAAAAAACCCAGAATAAAATTTAAGATTTTAACTGATGCAAAAGATAGGGGGGGTTTTGCGCTGCCGGACTTAAGACTTTATTATGAAGCAGCAGCTTTTTGCTGGTTGAAGCAATGGCTACTTCTTGAAGACACAGATATTTTAGACTTGGAAGGGTATGATAACAATTTTGGCTGGCATGCATATTTATGGTATGACAAGGCAAAGATCTATAAAGGCTTTAAAAATCACATTGTCAGGAAAGCTTTATATAATGTTTGGATTCGATATAAGGACTTGTTGGAAAATAAAACACCCAGATGGTTGTCACCAATGGAAGCTAGAGCGGTAAAAAAACTTAACATGGACTCTAATTGGCCAAAATACAGTGAAATTATAGAATATGATGGTGAAAAAGTTAAGTTACAGAGCTTTGAGAAATTAAAATCCAAAGTTCGAGATTGGTTACATTATTATCAGATAAATGAGACTTTTAAGCAGGACAAGAAACTAGGATTTCAGAAAGAGAGGTCAAAATTGGAAACAGAATTGTTAGAGACCAATACTAAGAACTTGTCTAAAATGTATAACTTGTTGCTGAAATGGAATACACAGGATGAAACAGTTAAATCAGCTATGATTAAATGGGCACAAGATTTAGGTCATGAAATCATGTTTGCTGACTGGGAACAGTTATGGACCACAGGCCTTAAATTTACGGCATGTAGTGCCTTGAAAGAAAACATAATGAAAATGATCTATAGATGGTACATGACTCCAGTCAAGCTTGCAAAGATATATCATTTGCCCAGTAATAAATGCTGGAAATGTAACGAATGCGAAGGAACTTTTTATCATCTTTGGTGGACCTGCCCAAAGGTTAAAGCCTACTGGGAAATGATCTATAATGAAATTAAGAAAGTCCTTAAGTGGACATTTGTAAAGAAACCGGAGGCTTTTCTCTTGGGCATGGTCGGCCAATTGGTACCAAAGAAAGATAAGACCTTTTTTATGTACGCAACTACAGCAGCAAGAATTCTCCTGGCAAAGTATTGGAAGATGCAAGAATTACCTACTCTGGAAGAATGGCAGACAAAGGTGACTGAATTCATGGGACTGGCAGAGATGACCGGCAGAATCCGTGATCAGAGGAGGGAGACAGTGGAAGAGGAGTGGAAAAAATTTAAATTATATCTTAAGAACTGTTGCAAAATTTCGGACTGATAAAATGTTAAGGGTTAAGAAACAGAGAACTATAGCTGTAAATATTCAAGTTAAGAAAATCTGGAGGGAAATCAAATTTTGAAAAGGAATGAAGGATTGCTAAAAACTTTTTGAAACAGGGGTGCAGTGAAGGGGAGGCATGGGGAAGTCATGTATTGTTTGTTTATTTGTGTGTGGTTTTTTTTTTTTGGTTTTTTTTGTTTTATGAAAATTAATAAAAATTATTTTTTTTTAAAAAAAGAGACTTCTCCACTGTTTTCACTAGAAGTCTCTCGGAGCCCTCCCTCCGACTCACTTTCTCTCTGAGCTCCTTCCCTCCCCCTGCTGGTACCTTCCTCTGCTGCCGAGTCTCTCTTAGCGTCCGAGAGCCCTTCCACTGCCTGCCTTTCCGATGGCAGTTCCCTGACAGTTGTCAAGCCTCTGCTTAAAGACCTCCAAAGAAGGAGACTTCACCACACTCCTTGGCAGCAAATTCCACTGTCGAACAGCTCTTACTGTCAGGAAGTTCTTCCTAATGTTTAGGTGGGATCTTTTTTCTTGTAGTTTGGAACCATTGCTCCGTGTCCGCTTCTCTGGAGCAGCAGAAAACAACCTTATTCAAGATGTTGAATAAGTTAAAGATATGGAGAACAAGCTGCTGACAAATTTGGTTGCTGGAACCAAGGTTGGTGATGAAGTTGATTCCTTCCGTAGAGAATTGGAAGAGGAGAAGGGTAGCTCTCTATGTTTTTAAGGTTCCTTGTTTTTGTGGTTATGCTTAATGGAATAAATGCTTACAAAAGAGGACCCTAGAGTTTAAACTAACCTTAGCTTGATATAACTAGCTGTATTTAAATAAAAGAGAAGCTTGTGAAGTGAAGGAGGAAGGAGAGAGACTTTGTTTATTATTATTTTTAAATAATATTTATTACTTTTAAAGCTTACAAAAAAGAAAGAAAAGAAAAAAGACAGGAGAAAGAAAACAAGAAAAAGAGAAAACAATACAATACAATATATAAACAATACAAAACACAAGCTTAACACATTAAACTAAACACAATAAACTAAACTAAACTAAACAAAAACAATTTAAAAGCATACATCATACCTTTTCCATACTCTATCTTTCATTCCCTTGTTTCGACTTCCTCTCACCTCCCTTTTTGTATTCCACTTCTATTAATTGTTTCAGCAATTCCTTTCCATCTTTCTCTATTTTCTGTCATATAAATGTCTTAACATATTTTTAATCTTATTTCCATTAAAACTAATATACATATTTAAGCTTAACTCCTTGTAACATTTCTACTAAGGCCATAAAATTTCATTCCAACATTTTTCTATCACTCATTAATTTTACAGTATTTCTATATACAGACTTTAAATTTTTCAATCCTCTTCCACCATCTCCTCTCCCCGGTCTCGGACTCTGCCAGTCACTTCCGTCAACTTCATACAGTCCATCAACCTGGAGATCTTATGTCCGAGGCTCTTAACTCTTTTCCAAGTCCCTTCTGCAGGTCTTCTTCATATTCTTTGATGCTATAGAGCAGATCTCAGGGAAACTCCGCCCTAACAATATTTTTATTCCTTCTCGACAGGTCAGCCAGATTTCCATAGTTAAAGCTAAGATCCATAAAGTATTTCAGGACATGTTTCAAGATTCCTCCAAGTCCAAAGGCCCCCAGAACTCCAGTCTCCTCCTGACCCAAGTCCATGTCCCAAAAATCAGTTAATCCCTGCATGGAGGGATCTTTCCAGCTTTCCTTCTCCAATCCAGGCTGGGCTCCAATCCTCAAAATCTGACTTTTTCTAGGTTCAATCATAAAAGGCCTCAACTTATAGTCCTCAATTTGCCTCTGTAAGGCTGAGGCTCCCACTTGTATTACTTTAGGTTCGACAACAACTTTCTCCTTCTCCTTCTCCACAATTTGTTCTGCTGAAGTAAATTCCTGTACCAAATCCTGAATAATTTCTGTATTGGTGCTCACTTTTTGTCCCAGATTAATCGCTTTTTGTCCCAAGTTATCAATTTTAGTAGTCATAACATTGGTCAATGATTCATAAGACCACTGCCATCCATGACTTGATCATGGATGGAGGACTTGACCTGGCATGTGTGACAGAGACTTGGTTGGATGAAGCAGATGGGCCTGTCCTTGCCGCTGCTTGTCCACCAGGTTTCTCTTACGCACAGCAACCCAGGTCATGTGGGCGGGGAGGGGGGGTTGCAGTGATTTTTAGGAAGTCATTAGTTTGCACCAGGCGTCCTATTGGGAAGACCCAGTTTTCTGAGTGCATGTTCTGGAAGTTGGGCAATAGGGGCAGTACAGGATTCCTTTTGGTGTACCGACCTCCCCGCTGCACCAAGGATTCCCTGCCCGAGCTGCTTCAGGTCGTGGCGGATGTTCTCCTGGAGACACCTAGCTTGGTCGTCCTAGGGGATTTTAACATCCATGCCGACACGACCTTACAAGGGGCCGCTCGGGACTTCGTGGAAAGCATGGCCTCCATGGGGCTGTCCCTGAATAAGTCTGGCCCAACCCATAGCCGCGGACATGCCTTGGACCTGGTGTTTACCTCTACGGATGTTGGTGATCTGACTCTAAGTAAAAGCGAAACGAAAGAAGTGCCATGGTCAGATCACTTCCTGGTGCAACTGGACTTCTCCGCGACCCATCCCCTCTGCAGGGAGGTGGGACCGATTCGGATGGTCCGCCCCCGCCACTTAATGGATCCAAATGGTTTCCAGAGAGTGGTTGGGGATGCTTTATCCCATGTTGATGGCCTTTCAGCTGATTCCCTGGTGGCCCGCTGGAATGTGGAGTTAACCAGGGCTATTGACTGTTTGGCTCCGAAGCGCCCTCTCCGATTGCATGAAGCCCGGAGAGCCCCGTGGTTTTCCACGGATCTGAGGGCAATGAAACAATCGTTGAGACGGCTAGAGCGCCGGTGGCGGATAACTCATTCTGAATCTGACCGGACACGGGTTAGAGCTCAACGTCGAGCCTACCAAGTGGCGATAGCGACGGCGAAGAAGACTTTCTTCACCGCCTCTATTGCATCTGCAGAAAACAGCAGCAGGAGACTCTTTCAGGTGGTTCGCAATTTAGCGGAACCACCTGTAACATCGGGGCCCAGTACGGGCCACATGTTCTCCTGCAATGATTTTGCAAATTTTTTTGCAGATAAAATCGCTCAGATTCGGGAAGAAGTAGACTCCACCGTGGGAGCAGGGCCGGGGCGGGAGAGTGCTAGAGTCCTGTCTGGTCAAGTTGTGTGGGATCAATTTCAATCTGTTACCTCCGAGGATGTGGACAGGCTGCTTAGACGAGTGAAGCCAACCACCTGTCTCCTGGATCCTTGCCCATCCTGGCTTATAAAAGCTAGCCGGGAAGGACTGGGCGATGGGCTTCGTGGGGTGGTGAATGCTTCCCTCCGTGAGGGAGCCTTCCCAGACCCGCTGAAAGAGGCGGTTATTAAACCGCTTCTTAAAAAACCATCTTTAGATGCGGCCACGATGGCCAATTATCGCCCAGTCTCAAACCTCCCATTCTTGGGCAAGGTGATTGAGCGAGTGGTTGCTGAACAACTCCAGGCACGCCTGGAAGAAGCGGACCATTTGGATCCCTTCCAGTCGGGATTCAGGCCTCATCATGGGACTGAAACTGCCTTGGTCGCACTGGTTGATGATCTCCGGCGGGCTAGGGACAAAGGTGAGAGCTGTTTCCTAGTTCTGCTGGATCTCTCAGCGGCGTTTGATACCATCGACCATGACATCCTTCTGGACCGTCTTGAGGGGCTGGGAGCTGGGGGCACTGTCATAAAGTGGTTCCGCTCCTTCCTCCTGGGCCGTGTTCAGAAAGTGGTGGTGGGGGATGAGTGTTCAGACCCCTGGCCGCTCACTTGTGGGGTGCCTCAGGGTTCTGTCCTCTCCCCCATGCTTTTCAACATCTACATGCAGCCGCTGGGAGGGATCATCAGGAGGTTTGGGCTGGGTGTTCATCAGTATGCAGATGATACCCAGCTCTACCTCTCTTTTAAATCAGAACCAGTGAAGGCGGTAAAGGTCCTGTGTGAGTGTCTGGAAGCGGTTGGAGGATGGATGGCGGCTAACAGATTGAGGTTGAATCCTGACAAGACAGAAGTACTGTTTTTGGGGGACAGGAGGCGGGCAGGTGTGGAGGATTCCCTGGTCCTGAATGGGGTAACTGTGCCCCTGAAGGACCAGGTGCGCAGCCTGGGAGTCATTTTGGACTCACAGCTGTCCATGGAGGCACAGGTCAAATCTGTATCCAGGGCAGCTGTTTACCAGCTCCATCTGGTACGTAGGCTGAGACCCTATCTGCCTGCGGACTGTCTCGCCAGAGTGGTACATGCTCTGGTTATCTCCCACTTGGACTACTGCAATGCGCTCTACGTGGGGCTACCTTTGAAGGTGACCCGGAAACTACAACTAATACAGAATGCGGCAGCTACACTGGTGACTGGGAGCGGCCGCCGAGACCATATAACACCGGTCTTGAAAGACCTACATTGGCTCCCAGTACGTTTCCGAGCACAATTCAAAGTGTTGGTGCTGACCTTTAAAGCCCTAAATGGCCTCGGTCCAGTATATCTGAAGGAGCGTCTCCTCCCCCATCGTTCTGCCCGGACACTGAGGTCCAGCTCCGAGGGCCTTCTGGCGGTTCCCTCACTGCGAGAGGCCAAGTTGCAGGGAACCAGGCAGAGGGCCTTCTCGGTGGTGGTGCCTGCCCTGTGGAATGCCCTCCCATCGAATGTCAAGGCGATGGACAACTACCTGACATTCAGAAGACATCTGAAGGCAGCCCTGTTCAGGGAAGTTTTTAATATGTGACATTTTAGTGTATTTTTTATCTCTGTTGGAAGCCGCCCAGAGTGGCTGGGGAAACCCAGCCAGATGGGCGGGGTACAAATAATAAATTATTATTATTATTATTATTATTATTATTATTATTATTATTATTATTATTATTATTATGAAGCTGTTCCAACAAATAGCTTATCTTACAAAATGCATTCACTAAGGCTTCTCCTGTCGATATTCTTAAATGATCCAAGGTCAATGCCTGATTCTCACAGTTCTTATCTTGCAGCTGGAGATTCCCCAGCTCCACTCTTGTAACAGTTTCCAAAGCTCCCTCTAGAGGGAAACAGTCTCCACTTGTATCAATCCTTTCAAGCACAGTTCAAAAAGTAAAGTTAGTTTCAATTTTCAGTTACTTTCCCTCCTTTTTAAATGCAGAAGAGGACAATGGAAACAATATATTTCTCTTATTTAACTAACTGTCAACATGTTTTATTCACAGTCAATGAACTCTCCCAAAACGTCAATCTACTGGCAGTCCGTTTCCAGGTTCAGAGCAGTGGTAATTTAATTTTTATCACTCTCTCCTGCAGGCTTACACGATCCAAAATTTCCCCCCTCTTCTCCTGCTTCCAAGGGGGGTTTAATGATTTTAATCGATGGAAGTTTAATCCTTTACATAAGGCTTTCCAAGACCTTAGCTTGCAACTTCTTTGCTTCAATCTATTTACAAAAGGGGAAGGCGGACTTCCTGTTTGAAACCTTCCCGTTTCGGTACCAAATTAAGACTTTTGTAAATCCAATTTTCCGTTCTACTCATGGGTAGTTGTTTAGAGTCAAATTGTCCACAGGAAAAAGTCAGCGGTCTCCAACAGCAGCAATGCGGCTTCACTCCGTGAAAAAAGCAGTCAATTCGAAGCACCGCGCCACTCACCCCACGTCGCTCCGGATCCCCAAAACTGGGTTTCCCCGCGAGCAGGGGAGACGCAAAGGGTGCCAGCCGAATCCCACGTTCACAAGCTTCTCCCGCCTGTGATTTTAGTGGGTCTCTGCCTTCGCTGTGGCGGTCAGACCCTGATTTCCACGGAGCAAGTTCCTCCCGATCGGAGGAACTCCGCGATTGCCTGAGGCGCCAACCCGGAAGTCGACTTTGTTTATTTTTCTCTTTGTGTTGCAATTTAGTTTGGAATGCTAGAATTCTGCACTCCCAGAGACAAAATAAATTTGGAACTGTGTTGGAAAGGTGTGTGTGAAACTGTTGAAGCAAGGGCAGAGGAAAAGGGACACTGTTTATACATATAATTTTTTTATCAGGAGATATTACCCACCCTCTCCCGGACTGAGGAGAAAAACACAAACTGGAAATAAAGACCACAGGTTGAGTTGTTGGAGATGATAGCATATTTTTTTAAAAAAGAGACAAGAGAGACTTGCAATTCTGTTTGGAAACACAGTGGATGCAAAACTGGTGGAGCCATGGCAGAGGGCAGGGACCTTCTTAGTATTTAAAAGTCTTTGATGAATGATGGTCTTCATCACCAATGGACTTTGTGGGCTGGTCTCTGCGACAATGTTTGTTAGAATTCATGAAGAGAGCCCTTATTGTTTAGAGTTAATGCCAAATGGCTCTCCTTGAGAAAGAACCTTACAACAGATAATAGAGTGCAAATGTTGTGGAGACAACATGAATTGCAAAATAATATGGCGCTAGACAGGAGATTGATGCTGGCTGTGAGGAGTGTGGACTGGAAAAGTGAAGATGGGCAACTACTGAAAAGTTAAAGATGGTGGAGATGATAGATACAGATGGCAGCACATGCAAGATGAAAAGAAATAAAAATTAATATACAAGTAATAAGTCATGATTTAAAGTGGATAGGCAGGGGTATGTATAATCTCTTGTCTTCTAAGGGAATATGATATTGTTATGTAAATATAGGAGCGGGAATTGATAAACCAACAGCTGGTGGATAAGGAATAAGGAAAAAATTAATTTATAAATTGAATATAAGGAATGAAATGTGAATTAGAGATAAATATGTAATATCAAGCAGCAACAGGGAAAAGTAGGGATGCATCTAGGATGATTGATTAATTGATTGATATGCTTTTTTAAAAAAACCTTTTTATATATGCAAATGTTTTAACATATTTATCTGATTTATATATTCATTATAAATCACTTTTGGGTGCTTCATGGGAAGCATAAAGGACATTATTTCTTATTTATTTTTGTTTCTTTTTACCAGGTGTTTCTAAAAATACTGATGGTTCCCATGTATTATGTGTAATGCCATACACATTTCTGTACATATAATATTATTTGTATTATTTTATGTATGCTGCACTCCAGGTTTCCTAAAATAACCAGGACATAAACAGGTTCATAAAACAATGCATAAAGCTGTATTAACACTTACGTTAATTCTTATAAAATCATGTTGCAGAAATATGGGGCTTTATTCATTTCATACATATTATAAGCATGATATGTATTCCTGGCATATAATTTTGCATATAAGTATTAAGCTTCTTTTTTTTTTAAAGTGAGAATGGGCAAGCAGTTCAGTCATGAGCAGGTGCTCAGTGCAAGATGCAGTCCAGTACAGTGGTACCTCAGGTTACAGAAGCTTCAGATTACAGACGCTTCAGGTTACAGACTCCGCTAACCCAGAAATAGTACCTCAGGTTAAGAACTTTGCTTCAGGATGAGAACAGAAATTGAGCTCTGGAAGCGCGGCGGCAGCAGGAGTCCCCATTAGCTAAAGTGGTGCTTCAGGTTAAGAACAGTTTCAGGTTAAGAACGGACCTCCAGAATGAATTAAGTTCTTAACCCGAGGTACCACTGTACAGGCTCAGAACTGCCAGATTACATGTATAAAGGTAAAGGTAAAGGGACCCCTGACCATTAGGTCCCGTCGTGGCTGACTCTGGGGTTGCGGCGCTCATCTCGCTTCATTGGCCGAGGGAGCCGGCATACAGCTTCCGGGTCATGTGGCCAGCATGACTAAGCCACTTCTGGCGAATCAGAGCAGCGCACGGAAACGCCGTTTACCTTCCCGCTGGAGCGGTACAGTGGTGCCCCGCAAGACGAACGCCTCGCAAGACGGAAAACCCGCTAGACGAAAGGGTTTTCCGTTTTAGAGGCGCTTCGCAAAACGAATTTCCCTATGGGCTTGCTTCGCAAGACGAAAATGTCTTGCGAGTTCCTGCGGGTTTTTCCCCCCTTTCCCCTCCTTTTTCTAAGCAGCTAAGCCGCTTATCAGCTGATCCGCTAAGCTGATAAGCCGCTATAAGCCGCTATAAGCCGCTAAACCGCTAATAGCGCTAATCCGCTAAGCTGTCAATGGGCTTGCTTCGCAAGACGAAAAAACCGCTATACGAAGAGACTCATGGAACGGATTAATTTCGTCTTGCGAGGCACCACTGTACCTATTTATCTACTTGCACTTCGTGCTTTCAAACTGCTAGGTTGGCAGGAGCAGGGACCGAGCAACAGGAGCTCACCCCGTTGTGGGGATTCGAACCGCTAACCTTCTGATTGGCGAGTCCTAGGCTCTGTGGTTTAACCCACAGTGCCACCCGCGTCCCTTTCAATTACATGTATAAATCCATATAAAACACATTCCACCTGCACCCTTATGCAAAAAAAGCTTAATAATTATATGCAAAATTATATGCCAGGAATACATATCATGTTTATAATATGTATGAAATGAATAAAGCCCCCTATTTCTGCAACTGGATTTTATAAGAATTAACCTAAGTTGTCTTGGGAGCGCTTTGAACTGGGTGTGGAAATGAGCTGGTGATCAGTACAGCTGTTTCAAAATGTATTCTAAATGGAACCCCAGCAAGTAATCTGGCTCCTGCTTTTTGGACCAGTTGAAAATTCTGAGTCTTATTCAAAGGCATCCCCATGTAGAGCTGTATCACAGTAATCCAGTTAGCAGAGCATGGAGTACCATCACCAAGTTATCACTGTTCAAAATGGTTCATAGCTGGTGAACCAGCCATATATGGAAATGGACACTCCTAACCACTGAGGTCACCTGAGCCTCCAGTGACAATGTAGGATCTCAAGCTACAAACCTGCTTCTTCCAGGGGAGTAAAACTTCATTCAGAACAGGCTGTTTCTCCACCTCTTGGACATGGCACCTCTGTCTTATCAGGATTCAGCTTCTTTAGCTGTCCCTCAAACTTTCCACTGTACAGTACAATCACATCTTACATACAATTAACTTGCATGATATCAGCCTTGCACAGTTGAAAGCTTTGACAGACTCTATATAGATTTTGTTCTTTTGAGCGGGACTAGGTCTCTTTAAATTGCCACACAGCAAGTCCAACCAAATTTACCAATCACCTGTCCCTTTTCTTGTCCGCTTAACATCACTTTCAAGGTCAGCCCTTTCAGACTCCCCTCTTCACTGTCCTTCATTTAAAAACAGCAGCACACTGGGGTCGGGGAGGGTAACACCTCTTTATTGCTGTTCCAGAGCTCTTTAAATTGTACAATGTAAATCTTGGCAGAGCTAACCAAGAAAGCAAAATGAAAACAATACAAAGTAGTTGTTTGATGATGATGATGAATAATTCTTAAAAAGAATAGTGGTAACATAATGCCAGGTATAAATCAGCAATGCTGTTGTTCCCAAATGTTCCGCAGGAAGATATTCATAATTTACCCAACCAAACCCTCACTCTTAAGAACTTTTGGAGGTTTTCTATGGAGGGAAAGAAAAAATATATATTCAATGCCCTTTAAAATAGAACCAAAAAGCCACTTCTGAAACTAGAGAGGACAGCCCCCACGATACTAGGGGAATCCTCGGCCGCCTCATTCCCCCTACCTGCCAATCGGCTGATCTGGGGGTGTGGCCTGGCCCTATTTAGGGCCGGCGCAGCCAAGGACCGCCCTCTTTTCATCGCCGCATTACAGCTGATTGGTTTTTTTCTGCGCTACAGCTGATCGTGTTTTTTCTTTCTTGTTCATTTTTTTCTTCTAGCAGTTTGTTGGGTCTGCTCACTCTTCGCTTTCTTGCATCCAGGAACTTTTGACTCCAGCCGCTCGCGTCGGACTCACGCGCCGTTTCGGCAGCTTTCAGCTTCCCAGCACTAGAGCTCCACTCTTCGGATTGCCGCGTTTTCACTTCTGAGTGCGTTAAAAAGCAGCTGCCTTTTTCCTCTTCGGCCCAACAGCAGCTTCCGAGTTTGTGCCGGCTTCAGCGGCTGAAAAGCAGCTACCTTGTGTCTTCAGCCCAGCCGGGTCTCCCCTGCGTGTCTGCTTGCCCATACGTGCTGCCTTAAAACCCATAGGATTGGTAACATATACTGGGGACAGTTCGATCGCGGGGGTTTTTAGTTTGCATATTGTGGGCTCGCTGCTTTGCATATTGTTCGTGACTTTAAATAATTGCCCAAAGAAGGATCCTTGCTGTTACGCTCCTCTAAAAGGCAAATTTCGCTGGGAATTTTATTTTCTGTAGGGGTAGGGACTTTGTTTAAGGGGACTTTCTCCTCACTGTAGCCTTAAACGGCGGCAGGGTCAGATAGTGCAGTGCGGTTGCCGGGCTTACCACCGAGCCGCGCGGCCATCTTGGAAGGGACCACATGGTGATCGTTTGTCAGCCATCTTAAGAGAGGCATCCCCACACCCGAGTTGGAGCGGCGCAGTAGTTCGGCGACTTCTCGCCTTCCCGCCCGCCTGATAAGTAACCTGAGACCATCCTCGGGGGGAGAGGGGCAATTTTTCAGTACCCTGAGCTTGCATTAAAGAATTTCCCTTCGTCATCGGTATGGACTATTATTGCGCTTGCCGGCTCCATTACATTACATTGGGAGCTTTGCTGTGGTCATATTCAGCCCCCTTTTAAAAAGTTTTTCACTACTGCTGGGCTTCTCTGGGAGCAGTTATTGGGGTGGATAAGTTGCATTTTCAAATTTTAAACCCTGGAAAAGTTGTGCTGGCTTAAAAAGGTTGTCTATTGCTACAGAGAGAGGAACAGTGCGATTTGATATTGATTTGGATATTGATACTACACAAATTTTAGCAGCTTACATAATTGATATTAAAATTTAAATAGATAGTGGATTCTGAGTTCATACCCCTGCAAGCTGATTGGGAGCTGGGGTAACAGTTCATCTGGTTGGAGATAATAAATTATTTGGTGGTTGCTCCAGGTACTAGCTTGACTACTGAGGGGCCTAATAAGGACCCTGGGCATTGGAGCCTTGAACTGTTGAACTAGCTGGCTGGCCTCCTATCTCGCTGGCCTACCTCGAAGGGTGCGCATTTATAATTACCGAGCGACTGGTATTACAACAAATAAATAATTAAATAAAATAATAGACAAATAAAGATGTAAAGAAATAAACGATTAAACATAATAATAGAAAACATATATAAGTAAATAGTAAATAAAATAAATACATTATTTCAAATAAATAAAAACACTAGTGATAATACTATAATAATAAATTCAAAAATAGAGAAATAAAAAATAAATAAAAATAAAAATAAATAAATAAATAGTAATAATAATAATTATACATAAATAATAATAAAATAAAATAAAATAAAGGGAGGGAGTGGAAGGTATTGCAATCTAACTCTTGGTGGCCAGTGCGGTTAATACTGAACTAGGCACTGCCTGGCATCGTATCTAGCTGTAGCCTGTGTAAACAATACTGAACTTCACGGGAGCCGATACACAGTGCCCACAGGTAGCGGACAGTACGGTCAAGTCCGAACTCAAGCAGTCTTAAGTACCAGTCAGTGTGATGGCTCCAGGAAGAAACCAGCGGGCTTCTTCTCTTAATCCAAATGGGGCTCAAACACCCGCTATGCCGTGCAATCCAGAGGCGTTTGCAAAAATTTTCTCGGCTTTCGAATCTTTCTATTGGCAGTGCAGGCCAGGGGTCAGGGCTCTACCAGCGCCACCCCCTGAATCGCAAGACTACATCCCCAACACCCTCCCTTGTAGCCAGGAACGCCCCAGTACTTCTACGTCTGGCTCTGGCGTCCCTCTGTCTGGATCACCCTTACCAGGCCACCCCTTAACCCGGTCGCAGTCTTCACGCTCCCTTAGGTCTAGGCTGAATTCCACGAGCAGCAGGGCTCCCCCCAGGGAGACCGGCAGTGTTAACTCCCAACAAGTAACAGATGTTCCTAGCGTATTTCAGGAACCCCCGTCTCAACCTACCCGGGCTGAAGAGGGATCTGGTTCCTCTTCTGAGGAGGAGCAGAAGGGACACCAGGTGGCGCCCACCACCAACGTATCAGCCGCTGTCTCCAGTGAGGAACAAGGGGGGGAAAGGAAGGCCAAAAAGAAGCACACATCAAAGAAAAGTAAGAAAAGCACCGTAAGGCTTTCAATGGATCCCTAGACGTTAAAACCTCCACCAATGTTTCCACTGATTTTATATTGGGAAACCACTTACCTCAAAAGAAAAGAACAAAGATCCTGAACGGGGATTATATTGATATTTTCACTCTCCTTCCCCCAACTAAAATGATGGGTAAAGGGGAAAAGAAGTGGTTATATGGTAAACGCAGGTATAGAACACCCCGGGCCGAACGCACATTTGAAAATTGGTTGGATGGGTACCAAGTATTCATGGGGGTGGTTTGTGCTGCCTAACTGTACATACATCAACACTACCAGCTTTCACCAACCCAAACACCAAACTAACATTTCTCACTCTATATATACAAACCAGTGCAGGCCGCTGACTCATGCTGACCCAGCTTTTTAAGCATTAAAGAAACAGCAGCCATTTTAGCCGTGACACCCCTTCTGTTTCTTAAATGCGAAAACCCCCAACAGAAACAATACATACATACATTATATACATAAACCCAGTTTTGTCATCAATTCATTATGGCATGTTGCTGGCAAAGGCTTGGTAAACAAATCAGCAATATTATCTTGTGATTGACAATACTCCAATTTGATTACTCCATTCTGTACAAAATCTCTAACATTTGCATGACGGATAGCAATATGTTTTGATGCGGATTTCATTATTTCCAAGCCCGCTAATGCAATGCATGACTGGCTATCTTCATACACTTGGGTAGGCAAATCTACTTTACAATCTAGATCTTTTAGTATCTGTATAAACCACATGATTTCAATGCATGCTAGCGACAGGCTCCCATATTCTGCCTCACAGGATGAAGTCGCAACAAATCCTTGTTTCTTTGACCTCCATCCAATTATGGAATTGGCAAACATCCTAACCATTCCACTTGTAGATTTTCTAGTAGCTACACAGCTGTCCTGGTCAGCAAAGTCTGCGCTTCGTGACAGAACCCTGGGCATAAATTGAAACGCCACACTTTGCCATAGGAATGATATCCCACAAACCGCAGTCTCTGCGCTCTAGCGCCCCCTTTCTGGCGCTGAGCTTTGGGGATATTTACATGTGCCCAAGAACCCCAGTTATGGAGCATTGTCCATTCTGGTTCTTTCCCAAACAACACACGATAAGGAATATCTTTTATAGAGCTAGACCAGGTTCTGTTAATCAAAACGTTTGCTGTGAGGAAAGCCTCGCCCCACAGCCTATGGTTGTGACCCAATCCTACATCCACTAGCAGGCAGTCCTTTACTGACTGTATTACAGCCCCACGTCTTTCACATAGACCATTTTCAGCAGGGCTATAAGGGTTAGTCAAACGGTGAGTGATCCCCTTACGTCGCAACCATGCCCCAAATTGTTTGTTCAGAAATTCTCCGCCCCTATCTGTTTGCAACTGCACAACAGGGCGAGCGAAGAGCTTTTCAGCTTGGGCAACCCATTCCCTGAATGTGGGGAAACATTCTGATTTCTGCTTTAACTGAAACAACCAACTGAAACGTGATTTATCATCTATTACCAGAAAAGCATATCTGGCGCCCCCTTCAGTCTTTTGTGGAAAAGGGGCTATCACATCACAATGGACAAGTTCTAAAACCTCTTTAGATACTCTGTCACTTTTAGAAGCCACAGGCTTCCTCTTAGATTTGGCCATTTTACATACATTGCAATCTAGGAAACAGTTACAGCTATTTACTTTTAGGTTCTTGCACACCTTTTGCATCTCTGAAAGCACACGGAAATTTGTGTGACCCAGTTTTCTGTGCAGTTCATGTACACACCCCTTATGAACTGGCAAATTATCCTGAACCACCTGGGCTGCTTTAACAGGCTTGTCCTGCATTACATACAACCCATTTTCCAACTTTGCATGGCCACATACCTGAGTTCCATTCTTTATCAGACAACCATCCTGTGTGAACTTAACACTATACCCTGCATTAATCAAACAGCTTACAGACAGTAAACAATAGTCCAAACTGCTGACAAACAGAGTCTCTGGTAGAGTAGTGTTCAAGCACTGCAGGAAACATGTTCCCTGGCCATCAATCTTGCTTCTATGACCATCAGCAAGATAGATTGAGTCTTCTCCATCGGCTGGATTCCCCAGGGTCGTAAAGTCCTCCCGACTGTTGCAGATAATCCTGCTGCTCCCAGAGTCCAGCAACCATGTTCCTCGAGGTATCTTTCTCTCCTCTCGAGAAAATGCAGACACAAACTGAGCAGAACGCGTGTTCTTATTCCCTGAAGAGAACCCCTTCTGCTTACATTTCTGCGTCGATTGCTCTCTCTGCTCCACGTCGTCTCCTGGAAGTCTTGCCCTGCATTGACGTTGGAGATGCCCGGGTTGGTTGCATCTATAGCACCTCCTCACCGCCATGGCCAAGTCCAAACCTTGGCGTTGCCCCATTGGCAGATTCTGCTGTTGGCCCCCTCGGCTGCAACTCCTCCGCTCTTGGAGTTCAGCCTGTCTATCTGACCTTCTTTCTGCTTCTTCGGTCAATCTTCCAACCACATACTCAAGGGTCAGATCTCGGGGACGCATACTCTCCATGCTGTTGATCAGAGGCAACCAGCTTTCAGGCAAACTTGAAAGGATAATGTAGGTTTGGTCAGTTTCATCATAACACTTACCTCTCTGCTGTAGTTGAAGAAACAGAGATTTCAGCGTTTGAAGATGAGTTGCAAAACTCTCACCTTCTTTCATAACAGTCCTGAACAGCCTTCTGGTCAGAGAAATTGTAGTTCCAGCAGTTTCTCTGACATGCATTGCCCTTAATAAATTCCAGCACTCAAACGCTGTGCTGGCATTTGCTACATGCAATAACTGAGAGTTGCTCAAACACAGCATAATTTGGGCAAGAGCCCTTTCATCCAGCCGTTTTTCCTCAGCAGAGTCAGTTCTCAAAACCTCAGTTTCAACACAGTCCCATAGTTCGTCTCTCCTTAGCAATTGCTGCATTCTAATTGACCAACTCAGCCAGTTGCTCTCTGAGAGAAGTTCAAAAGGGATGCCTCCCCCAATATTTACAACTTGGGAAGACTGGAAATCTGCCATCTCTGCTGGTGCTTGCTGAGCCCCTTCTGTGGGGCCTCTGGCAATCTCTCCTGACTCTCTCTTTAGAGTCCGACTGGATGGTCCTGGCTGGCACTCACCGGCTTCTAGCTGCTGCCTCTGTTGACCCTCAGGTCCCGCCTGGCTCTGCAACTGGTGTACCCACTCTATGAGTCACCTACTGTGGTCCTCTAGCAGTTCAAACTGTTCCAGTAGCCGACACTGAGTGCTTTCCTGATCCTCAGATCCTAGCCGCTCCAGCGTCACTGCAGACAGTTACAGCTTCCCACCAACTGCTCCAACACACAGCCACTGGCTCCATACACCACCAGGACTCACCAGCTCCCTGCTGAGATGCTGTCAGTCATTTTGCACTCTGCACATGCTCAGAAACACTGGGCCCATAACCTGTCAGTGTTTGTAAAAAATAAAATAGGAAAAGAGTTCTGACCTCCCTTTGTCTCCTCAGCCTGGTCCTCAGACCCTTGTCGGCATAAAAGAGTCCACAATAATATCCTTGCAGAGCGCTTTCTGCTTTTATTCTTAAGTCTTTGTGCAAAAGCGACTGACCAACTGTACACACCAACACTACCAGCTTTCACTAACCAGCCAGCCAACCAACCCAGCAAACTAACATTTCTCACTCTATATATACAAACCAGTGCAGGCCGCTGACTCATGCTGACCCAGCTTTTTAAGCATTAAAGAAACAGCGGCCATTTTAGCCGTGACAACCCAAAGGGCGGTTTGGTTAACGATGCCATTCCGCAGGAGCTTTGTTCAGTGAAATATGCCTCTTTTGACCAGGCAGTCAAGCTGATTCGCAAGTTCGGTAATGGGGCTATGCTCGCTAAATGCGACATAGAATCAGCGTTCCGCCTTCTCCCGGTTCATCCGGAAGATTTCCGCTGGTTAGGCTTCAGATTTGAAGGTTCATATTTAATCGACAAGGCAATGCCAATGGGTTGCTCGGTGACTTGCGTGGCCTTTGAGTCCTTTAGTACATTCTTAAATTTAAAACAGGCTGCACTGGGGTGTCCCATTATCTCGATGACTTTATCCTCGTAGCATCCACTAGGCATCAGTGTTCCGATCTCCTGAAGGCATTCATCTCACTTGCACAGGAACTGGGCGTCCAGCTGGCAGGCGAAAAAACCGAGGGTGCCGCCACGACTATGGTCTACTTAGGGATAGAACTTGACACTATTGCTCAGACCTCGAAATTACCAAAGGAAAAACTATTAGCTCTTAGGGACGTCATTTGTCAACTACTTCCCTTAAAAAAGGTCACCCTTAGGCAAATTCAGTCGCTGTTGGGACACCTAAACTTTGCCTGCCGGGTGGTGGCGCCAGGTCGCCCGTTCTGTGCCCGCCTCACGCATTTGTTGGCAGGTCTTAGAGCGCCCCAACATAGAGTTCGCCTTTCCAGGGCGGTTAAATCATACCTTGAAATATGGCTGCAGTTCCTGGAAAGGTATAACGGCATATTGCTTTGGCAGGATACCATGTTACTCCACTCGGATTTCCAGGTACAGTCCGATGCCGCAGGTTCCCTAGGGTTCGGGGTTTTCTTCAGGGGACAGTGGTGCGCTCAACAATGGCCCTCCACTTGGCAGGGAAAGCCCATCACTCGGGACCTTACCTTTTTGGAATTTTCCCCCATTGTTGTAGCGTTACACTTATGGGGAAAGGAATTCAGTAACCATAGGATGCGTTTTTGGACTGACAATCAGGCGGTGGTGTCTGTCCTATCCAAGCAGGCCTCACATTCCTCTAGGGTGCCTTCGTGCCTTGAGCTGAATATTTATTTCTCTGCTAAGTTCGTTCCTGGCGTTAATAATGACATCACGGATGCTCTGTCTCGTTTCCAGATGGACTGCTTCCGCTCGTTAGTGCCGGAGGCACAGCAATTGCCACAGCCTTTCCCGGAGCACCTTTGGAGCCTTGGGAACATGAAGTTATGAAGGGAGCATTGGCCTCAGTGGCACCATCCACTTTGAGATCATACAAAAAGGCGTGGTCAGATTTCTTAAAGTTTCGTGATACCACCCGTAAAGCTAGAGTCATTTCTTCCCCGACAAAGGCGGAGGTTCTGAAATACCTAGTACACCTGAAAGACTTGGGCCGGGCAGCCAAGACTATAATAATAATAATAATAATAATAATAATAATAATAATAATAATAATAATAATTTATTTATACCCCGCCCATCTGCCTGGGCCTCCCCAGCCACTCTGGGCGGCTTCCAAAAGAATATTAAAATACTGCGATACATCAAACATTAAAAGCTTCCCTAAACAGGGCTGCCTTCAGATGTCTTCTAAAAGTCTGGTAGTTGTTGTTCTCTTTGACATCTGGTGGGAGGGCCTTCAACAGGGAGGGCTCCACTACCGAGAAGGCCCTCTGCCTGGTTCCCTGTAACTTGGCTTCTCTCAGTGAGGGAACCGCCAGAAGGCCCTTGGTGCTGGACCTCAGTGTCCGGGTAGAACGATGGGGGTGGAGACGCTCCTTCAGGTATACTGGACCGAGGCCATTTAGGGCTTTAAAGGTCAGCACCAACACTTTGAATTGTGCTCGGAAACGTACTGGGAGCCAATGTAGGTCTTTCAATACCGGTGTTACATGGTCTCGGCGGCCGCTCCCAGTCACCAGTCTGGCTGCTGCGTTCTGGATTAGTTGTAGTTTCCGGGTCACCTTCAAAGGTAGCCCCACGTAGAGCGCATTGCAGTAGTCCAAGCGGGAGATAACCAGAGCATGCACCACTCTGGCGAGGCAGTCCGCAGGCAGATAGGGTCTCAGCCTACGTACCAGATGGAGCTGGTAAACAGCTGCCCTGGATACAGATTTGACCTGTGCCTCCATGGACAGCTGTGAGTCCAAAATGACTCCCAGGCTGCGCACCTGGTCCTTCAGGGGCACAGCTACCCCATTCAGGACCAGGGAATCCCCCACACCAGCCCGTCCCCTATCCCCCAGAAACAGTACTTCTGTCTTGTCAGGATTCAATCTCAATCTGTTAGCCGCCATCCATCCTCCAACCGCCTCCAGACACTCACACAGGACCGTCACCGCCTTCACTGGTTCTGATTTGAAAGAGAGGTAGAGCTGGGTATCATCCGCATACTGATGAACACCCAGCCCAAACCCCCTGATGATCTCTCCCAGTGGCTGCATGTAGATGTTGAAAAGCATGGGGGAGAGGACAGAACACCAAGGCACCCCACAAGTGAGAGCCCAGGGGTCTGAACACTCATCCCCCACCACCACTTTCTGAACACGGCCCAGGAGGAAGGAGCGGAACCACTGTATGATGGTGCCCCCAGCTCCCAGCCCCTCAAGACGGTCCAGAAGGATGTTATGGTCGATGGTATCAAACGCTGCTGAGAGATCCAGCAGAACTAGGAAACAGCTCTCACCTTTGTCCCTAGCCCGCCGGAGATCATCAACCAGTGCGACCAAGGCAGTTTCAGTCCCGTGATGAGGCCTGAATCCCGACTGGAAGGGATCCAAATGATCCACTTCTTCCAGGCGTGCCTGGAGTTGTTCAGCAACCACTCGCTCAATCACCTTGCCCAAGAATGGAAGATTTGAGACTGGGTGATAGTTGGCAATCGTGGCCGCATCTAAAGATGGTTTTTTAAGAAGCGGTTTAATAACCGCCTCTTTCAGCGGGTCTGGGAAGGCTCCCTCACGGAGGGAAGCATTCACCACCTCACGAAGCCCAGTCCTTCCCGGCTAGCTTTTATAAGCCAGGATGGGCAAGGATCCAGGAGACAGGTGGTTGGTTTCACTCGTCCAAGCAGCCTGTCCACATCCTCGGAGGTAACAGATTGGAATTGATCCCTAAACATTCAGTCAGCTGCAATATCCTTCTTTTGCAAGGCCGTGTACTCTAATGATCCTTGCGCAGACTTCATGGTATGCAAGGCGTTGGAGGGCTGGCGTAGATTTAGCCTCCCAGCAAGGACAGAAGGAAGCCCATTACATATGACATCCTATACCAAATTCACAGAAAATTAAGGGTTATTTGTTGGTCAAAATATGAAGCCCACTTATTTTCAGCGGCTTATTCCATCGCCTTCTTTGGAGCGCTCCGCATTGGAGAGGTCATGTGCGAGGGGGGTCCAGAGTTCCAACAGCAGGGAATCCTACTAAGTGACCTGACCCTATCCTGTTCTGACTTAGTCCTCCACATGCGCAGTTCAAAGACTGACCAACAGGGAAAAGGCGCCCTAATTCGGCTCTTACCAACACGAAAAGCAGGGCACCAGACGCTACTTATACATGAGACCCAACCAGTCTGGCCCCCTTTTAATACACAGTGATGGCTCCCTTATGACTAGACATCAATTTACTCGTGTAATGCATATGGCAATTACGGCCTGTGGCCTCCCCTTGGAACAGTACACTGCTCACTCATTCCGGATCAGGGTGGCCACCACTGCGGTACACTTGGGCCTCTCAGCCGAAAGGATCAAGGACATGGGCCGTTGGAAATCGGGTGCCTATAAGGCTTATGTCAGGAAACATTTATGACTAAATAGTACTGACCTGTCCTATCCCTCTCTTTTACTTCCTCTTCTAGGTCACACAAAGAGACATATTTGGATTGTGGGCCACAGCATAGTTCACTGGGCAGAGAGACGGGCCATAGTGGCAGGCGTGGGAAGACGGCTGAATTTACCTCCAAACGCAGTCATTTCATGGATAGCCAAGAGGGGGATGCTCTGGGCCTAATTCATGCCAGTCATGAAAGCCAGAGCTGCTCAGGAAGGCCCACCAGAGGCTTTAGTCATACAGCTGGGCGAGAACAACTTAGCATATCGGAAAGCTGTTGATCTCCAGTGGAACATCTTTAGAGACTTTGATGAACTTATTGCCTCTTATCCCAGAATCACAATCAATTGGGTCTCTCTCCTGGAGAGGTGGGTTTGGAGGGACTGCCGCTGCCCAATTGCAGTGAATAAAGCCAGAAAGGCCTTGAACCGTGCTGTGGCACGTAGAGTGGTGGCCCTGGGGGGTAGGGTCCTGAACCACCCCGATATCCAGTTTGCCAAGGAGACCCTCTACGTGGATGGCGTGCATCTGTCTGATGCCAGGAACGATATCTTGTTGAATGGCATAGCTGCAGGGATTAGGGACTGGTTACAGGTTTGAGGGTATTGGCGGTGAGCGTTGCTCGAGTGGCAGTTAGGCATTGGTAGGGGTATTGTTATGCAGATTACATGGGGGGGAAGAAGCGCCATCACCTCCCCCCCAAATCGAAGGGTAGTCCGGTAAAGGATTCCGGGGGGCGTGGCCTCGTCCTAAGCCTATAGAGGTGTGGGCCAACGGCACGCCCCCAAGCGGTGACCCCGGGGGAGCTCCTAGTTGACGTGCCTCAGCAGGACTCCCTCGACTGGTGGTTAACCCTTGCCGGTTTTCATCCAAGTGGGCTGAAGCCGGCTAGCTGATAGGACCAATGCCTAAGCCAATACCCCTCAATTCCTGTAATCAATAAAGTTGTGGCCTAATTCGACCCATTAACCTTAAACTCTTGTGTCTTGTGTCTTTATTTCCCTGGGAGGGGGCGGGAACTCGCCACGCAATCCACTTTGGCCTTTATGTGTTAGCTCTATACCAAAGTTATGGTTTCCTTTCAGGGACAAACTACATATGACACTCAGCTACTTGTGGTTTCTCACTCGCTGGATCATCACCTCGTTGAGGTGAGTGGGCTTGCATGTTCCTATGACCCTTGTGAGTGAAGCCGTTGGGAGTCTCTTACTCCCAGCAGGGTCACCCAAGGCGGTAAGGTCAAAGGGGAGGAGCTAGACAAAGAAGTCCTCAACAGCAGAACAGGTGGAAGAAAGCAAATGGCATGTTACAATGGCTGGGAAGGCACATGAAGGCTGCAGCATATAAGAATCTACCGGTCATCATAATACTCATGCCATCGGAATAGAGCCTTAGTGCGAAGACTGTGTGTTGGTCAGAATGCACTGATCTACACACATAAAACAAATTCACACACAGGTGTCTTCCAAAAACCCATCCCAGCTCCAAACAAATTCCCATGGTGATTGGCAAATGGTAATGGGGGCAGGACCATAAAATCTGGAAGCCCCTAGTCATGAACTGGCACATGGGTGGTGGATACAGATGCAGTCATTCTGACTCAAGGAATGAGGCAGTTGAGTAGCTCAGCAGCTGTATCCATGACTGAGCAGTCCTATTTAGGATCCACTCTGCTCACCCCAAAAAGGGGGAAGAGTTATAAAAGGTGCCCTAAACATAGTCTGTCTCCCTTTTCCCCTGACTGGGTTACCGCGCTCAGTGAGGTCAACACCCAGAGGTTGTAAAAGACAATTGAACTTTGAAACCTGGAATATACAGACTTTGCTGGATAACACAGATAAGGAGCATCCCGAACGCAGGACTGCCATCATTGCAAGAGAGTTGCAACGTTTTAACATTGATATTGCAACACTTCAAGGAACTCGGAGAATGAAGAAAAAGAAGGCTACACATTCTTCTGGGAAGTTCTACCTTAACAAGGACATTGAATACATGGAGTAGGTTGTGCTATCAAAAACGATCTTGTGAACCTCTTGTCAGAAGTCCCTACTGGCATTAATGAGTGACTTTCAACCCTTCAAATAAAACTCACCAAAACCCAACAGGCTACTATTTTTAGCACTTATGCACTTGATGCTGATGAAGTCATTAAAGAAAAATGTTACTGTCAGCTGGATGCCATTCTATCACAGATGCCAAAGGAGGACAAAATTATCCTCCTGGGTGATTTTAATGCAAGAGTTGGGTGAGATTTCGATCTGTGGCCTGGGACTATTGGGAAAGTAGGAATTGGCAGCAGCAATCAGAACAGAATCTTACTTTTGACTCTATGTACAGTGTACAACCTTGTGTTGTACAACCAACACACTCTTTTGACAAAAATAAATTTAAAACATCATGGAGACACCCTCGGTCAAACCACTGGAACCTCTTAGACTACACTGGGCAACAATTTTTTTACTTTTTGAATGTTGTCTAGATTTCTACAACTGATTTAGGGTATTTTTGCACTGCTGAATCAGGAAATGGCATCCGTTTCTCTCCATCAGGTCAGGTTTTTGTGCTATGTTGATTTGAAAAAAATCAGATCTTGTGACAAAATCGATTACATTTTTGTGGCATTATCAGCTGATTTTTGTCAACACATATCATCCTAAATATGTTTTTAAGAGAAAAAAATGGTTTTCCAACAACATATATTGATTACCTGATAGAAACATCGATTACTGTAAACTGAATGGTGGGCATTGATAAAGGTAAGTACACGTAAATTGCATGTTGCTTCTGTTGAATGGTTTCTTTAAATGTAAAGGTTCATCATTGTTCCACCCGATGTGTATGTCTTTAAGGGGCCAGAGCAAGGGCCAGAGCAAAATAACGAGACCCAGCTTTACAGCTGTGAAACATAGCAGGTGCTGCTGAGTTGTATTGATTAAGCTGTGCCAGCAATTGGGTATAGTATATAAGGAGCAGCACCTAGCTCTCCCCTTACCCTGGGGGATGGGTTGGTGGTTGGGTCATGTTTGTTTGTTGATGTATTTAGTGTAAATGGAGTTTTTGTTTTTCTTATTAAAACCTTGTTTAAGTTATTTTGAGTCCCTTTTTAATGCATGGTCTCCCCAGCAAGCTCTCTGCAGCACTACCATACTGCAAAAAGCCAACATTTTTCAAACTTCAGGGCTTGAACTTCCATTTCTTGGAACTCCTGGAATGCTCAGCGGCAGGGAGGTCTCTCTTCAGAGTCCAACAGTAGTCAGCCATCATGACTGCGTCCCAGCGACCCTGATACCTGGTCTCCATCTCTTTCATGTCCTGATGGAATCTCTCCCCCTGCTCGTCACTCATTGAACCGAGGTTCTCAGGAAACCGGTCCATATGTGAAAATAGGTAGTGCATCTTGACGCTCATGTTGCAGCCCAGGTTTCTGAAAGCAGTCAGCATGTTGTTGATAAGTTCTTCACTACCAGAACAAATGCCTTCCACGCTTCCAGTTCCACTTTGTTCATTGAGATTCCGAACTCTGGATCTCTGATGAGCTGACGGATCTGAGGACCGTCAAAGATGCCAGCTTTCAACTTCTTCATGCTCGATCCTGGAAAAGCTTGGCACAAGTAAGTGAAGCAGTCACCATCCTTGTCCAGAGCCTTGGTGAACTGCTTGATTAAGCTGGGCTTGATGTGCAGCGGGGGGAAGAGTATTCTGTCTCTGTCCACCAGAGGGTCGTTGATGACGTTCCTTTCTCTGCAAGGCACCAATTCCTCCCACACAGGCCAGTCCTTCTTCGTGTAATGCTGAGCACGGTCCCTACTATCCCACATGCACAGAAAACATGGGTACTTGGTGAAGCCAGACTGTTCTCCCAACAAAAAGTTCACCATCTTCAGGTCAACACAAATAAACCACTTATGCTGATCATAACCAATTTTCTCCAGCACATACTTCACCGCTTCCTAGTTCTCCTTCAGTGTAGTCGAGTGAGCCAGGGGTATAGAGGCAAACTGGTTGCCGTTGTGTAGCAGAACATATTTCAGTGATCACTTGCTGCTGTCAGTGAACAGTCTCCAATCTTTGGGTTCGTACTGTGGCACTCCAAGCTTGAGCAGAAGCTGTGCAATATCTGCACAGTACACTAAGTCCTTCTCTTCCAAGAAAAAACGGAGGTACTCTTGATGCCTGTTGCGGAAGAAGCTGATGCGAGCACTGTCAGAGAGGAGGTTTTTTCCCTTCAATCTGGATGCCAACAGTTCGGCAGAGTCCTTTGACAAGCTGAGGTCGCGAACTAGATTATTCAACTCCTTTTGGGAAAATGGATGTGGAGCATCATCTTCAAGAACCACCACTTCTTCATGTCCTTCAACACTGGAAGCATCTTCGTCACTAATGTCAGGAAGTTCTCTGAAGATAGGCACTGGAATTTCATCACAATGAGCTACAGGACGACGTGCTGATTGAAGATCAGGATACTTGAGGCTGCTCCGGTTCTTTCTGTTGATCCCAGTCACATCAACAGCGCAGAAGTAGCAGTCAGTGACATGGTTTGTCGGCTCCCTCCAAACCATGGGAATTCCAAAGTTCAGACTCCTCTTGCCATTGGTCCACCCACGTAGAGTCTCGGTGCATGCCTTGCACACCATGTGTGGCGCCCAAGCTTTATCCTGGTCACCAAGTTTAATATCAAAATAAGCATGGTAAGCACGCCTTATGAAACTTGTGACTGGCTTCCTATTAGGAGCAATGGTGTATTCTCCACATATGTAGCAGAACACGTCGGGCTTATTTCTGCACGATCTTCTGGCCGAAGTCATCTCATTCACCTGAAAAACAAAACTAGGTACAAATTTGTCATAAGTTGGCGCATGCGCGGGTGGAGTTTCCTATACACTTCGTGGGGCGGCTGCCCCATTAACTTAGTTTTGATCCCCCAACTTCATGCTTTGCGACACCAATTTATGGAAGATTTCGAGGTTTTATGACTTCAAACTGATCCCTTTTCGACATAATCACCCAGAACTATCGGACCTGAATACTTCTTGTCATTAAAATAATCATTTCCAATCAAAACAGTTATTCGACATGGCATTTTACCCCCACCAACTTCTTCTAAAATGCTCCACACAAGCGTACATGTGAACAAAAACGTAAAAAAACGACATGTGGCCATAGCTCAAAAACTTGACAGAGCAAAACCAATGTGATTTTTGGATTCAGCGCATCAGATTCGTCCTAAATCAACTGAAAAAACGCAGACAACAAATTTGTAGTTGACCAGTGAGCTACGTAATTGTCTGAGCTGAAGATCGCCGTGATGTGCTCCTTACCAGAGCTATGATGAATGCCGACGACTGCTGGACAGATCACTGATTAATATGCTCCACGAAGGAAACCAAGGCGCAAAATGAACACTCAAGCCCTTCAACATCCTATTAAGTGAGACTGCTTCCATTTTTTTAAAAAATAATTTTTATTAATTTTACAACATAAACAAAAAACAGACAAACATAACACGACTTCCCCAAACCTCCCCTTCACTGCATCCTTATTTTAAAATTTTTTAGCAATCCTTCATCCCTTTTTATATTTAATTCTCTTTAAAGTTTTTTTTAAATTTCAATTTTTACAGCTGTAGTTCTTTATATCCAATCCCTTGACATCTTAACATTCCGAAATTTTACAACAATTTTTAAGATAGATTTTGAATTTTTTCCAGTCTTCTTCCACTGTCTCTCTCCTCTGGTCACGGATTCTGCCGGTCATCTCTGCCAGTCCCATAAATTCAGTCACCTTGGTCTGCCATTCTTCCAGAGTAGGTAATTCTTTAGTCTTCCAATACTTCGCCAAAAGAATTCTTGCTGCTGTTGTTGCGTACATAAAGAATGTTCTATCTTTCTTTGGAACCATTTGGCCTACCATGCCCAAGAGAAAAGCCTCTGGTTTCTTTACAAATGTCCACTTAAGGATTTTCTTAATTTCATTATAGATCATTTCCCAGTAGGCCTTAATCTTCGGGCAGGTCCACCAAAGATGATAAAAAGTTCCTTCGCATTCATTACACTTCCAGCAATTGTTATTGGGCAGATGATATATCTTTGCAAGCTTGACTGGGGTCATGTACCACCTATAGATCATTTTCATTATATTCTCTTTCAAGGCACTACATGCCGTAAATTTAATACCTGTGGTCCATAACTGCTCCCAGTCAGCAAACATAAAGTGAGACTGCTTCCAAACGACTCTTAAGGGCCATCTGCTTTTGTTCAGGGAAGTTTTTAATGTATGACATATTACTGTATTTTTGGTCTTTGTGGAAGCCGCCCAGAGTGGCTGGGGAAACCCAGCCAGATGGGCGGGGCACAAATAATAAATTATTATTATTATATTACTTTTGGAGTTCCCTCATAACTTCAGCGAACACTGTACCAAGCTAAAAGAAACACCAGGACTGGTTTTATGAGAATGACAGTGAGATTGAACGCATTGCTGACAAGAAAAGGAAGGCCTTTCAGATTTGGCAAAGAGATACAAATTTGTGGCACTGAGAAAAAAACCTATGCTAAGGCTGAGGTTCAAAGTAAAGAACACCTGGTGGATAAAAAAAAGCTCAAGAGATCCAGCACTTAGCCGACACTCATGATGCACAGAGTTTCTTTAAAGCCACAAAGACCGTCTATGGGCCAATAAATCATGGCATATGCCCCCTATGCTCAACAGACGGTACCACACTTCTAAAAGATAAAGAAGCTATTGCACTGCGCCGGAAAGAACATTACCAGCATCTCTCCAGAGATACTTCAAACAACTTTACACTCAGGGGCCACAGAATGAGACTGAGATAGACCAATTTTTAAGAATCAATGGATTACAAAAAATATCTCAGGAAAATAAGACAATATTGAACCATAAAATAACAGAACAGGAGATTGAAGGTGCCATTCAAAATATGCAACTAGGCAAATCTCCAGGACCGGATGGATTAACCTCCAAGTATTACAAGACTTTGAAAGACTATTTAATTCAACCATTAAAGGAGGTGTGCAACGGGATTCTGGAGGGAAAGAAGGCGCCGGAGTCGTGGAAAGAAGCTTTCATCACATTAATACCAAAATCTGAATCTGAAAAGACACAACTCAAAAACTACCGTCCCATATCCCTTTTAAATGTGGATTACAAAATCTTTGCAGATATTTTAGCCAACAGACTAAAAAAAGTTTTAAATGAAGTGATACATAAAGATCAGGCAGGCTTTCTCCCAGGCAGACATCTTTCTGATAATACAAGGAACATTATTGACATTTTGGAGTTATTGCAAACGAATATTATTATTTTTTTATAATATTTATTAAAGTTTTTTAAACAATAGACAAAAAAAACATACATAATAACATAATCTTTTCAAATTTCCACATTTCATTCTCCTCTTTGGACTTCCGAACATCTCTTGTTCCTGCATTCTGAACTCACAAATTTTGCTAGCAAATTATTTACTTGTTTCCATTCATATCATATAATTATCCAATATTAAATTTCAAATTTTAGAATTTAAATCACACTTTTGAGATCTTAATTTGAAATATTGTTTATCCAAAATTTGTCTTTTCTTTCAATTACTTTCAAATTTATATTCCTTATTACTAATTTGTTGGAGCCGTGTTGTTACAAATCTTACATCTTTCTTAACATTCATACAGATTACAATATTTTTGTAGATAATCTTTAAATTTCTTCCAGTCCTCCTCCACCAGTTCCTCTCCCAGGTCTCGGATTCTGCCAGTCATCTCAGCCAGTTCCATATAATCCATCAGTTGCATCTGCCATTCTTCCAGCGTGGGCAAATCTTGAGTTTTCCAGCATTTAGCAATGAGTATCCTTGCTGCTGTTGTAGCATTATTGCAAACGAATATTAATACAAAAGCAGTTTTAATTTTTATCGATGCGGAGAAGGCCTTTGACAACATCTCTTGGAATTTTATGAAGAAAAATCTTAAGGGAATGGGAGTGGGACGGGGGTTTGAAAATGGTATAGAAGCAATCTATTCAGAACAAAAAGCAAAATTGATAGTTAATAATGTGGTGTCAGAAGAGTTCAGAATAGAAAAAGGAACACGACAGGGATGCCCTATCTCTCCATTGTTATTTATTTCGGTCCTGGAGGTGCTTTTGAACATGATTAGAAGGGACCAGTTGATCCAAGGAATTAAGGTCGGAGTCAAACAATATAAACTTAAGGCTTTCGCAGATGACTTGGTGTTGACATTACAGGAGCCAGAATCTAGTACGAAAAGGGTGTTAGAATTGATTCAAGAATTTGGTCATGTGGCAGGTTTTAAACTGAACAAACAAAAAACTAAGGTTTTAGAGACAAATTTGACAATAATGGAAAAAGAAAGGTTTCAGAAGGAGACAGACTTAACTGTGGTTAAGAAAGTGAAATACCTAGGGATTAACATGACGGCTAAAAATTTGAATTTATTTAAAGATAACTATGATAAATGCTGGATAGAAGTCAAGAAAGATCTAGAAATTTGGTCAAAATTGAAGCTTTCCTTGTTGGGCCGGATCGCTGCTATAAAGATGAATGTATTGCCAAAAATGTTGTTTTTGTTCCAAACTTTACAGATTGTGGACAAGATGGATTGTTTCAAGAAGTGGCAAAGAGATATTTCTAAATTTATCTGGCAGGGCAAAAAGCCCAGAATAAAATTCAAAATATTGACTGATGCTAAAGAAAGAGGGGGGTTTGCCCTGCCAGACATGAAGTTGTACTATGAATCAGCAGCATTCTGCTGGTTGAAAGACTGGCTACTTCTTGAGAACACTGACATCTTGGACTTGGAAGGGTTCAATAATGCTTTTGGGTGGCATGCATATTTGTGGTACGACAAGGTAAAAGCTAATCGAGCATTCAAAAACCATATTGTCAGGAAAGCTGTGTTTAATGTCTGGATAAGATATAAAGACTTATTGGAAAACAAGACCCCAAGGTGGTTATCACCTATGGAGGCTAAGGCTTTGAAAAAACTCAATATGGAGGCCAAATGGCCGAAATATTGGGAGATACTAGAACAAGATCGAGACACATTGAAATTGCAGAGTTTTGAGAAACTAAAAGATAAAGTGCGAGATTGGTTACACTATTATCTAATTAGAGAGGCCTTTAATTTGGATAAAAAAAATAGGCTTCCAGGTGGAAAAATCGAAATTAGAAACAGAATTGTTAGAACCTAAAACTAAGATACTTTCGAGAATGTACAACTTGCTGCTAACATGGAACACTCAGGATGAAACAGTCAAATCAGCTATGATTAAATGGGCACAGGACATTGGTCATAACATTATGTTTGCTGACTGGGAAAAGTTGTGGACCACTGATATGAAGTTTACGGCATGTAATGCCTTAAGAGAAAACATTATGAAAATGATCTATAGGTGGTACATGACCCCAGTCAAGCTTGCAAAAATTTATCACCTGCCTGATAACAAATGTTGGAAATGTAAAGAAACTGAGGGAACATTCTTTCACCTTTGGTGGACATGCCCAAGGGTTAAGGCCTTCTGGGAAATGATCTATAATGAACTAAAAAAGGTATTTAAGCTTACCTTTCCTAAGAAACCAGAGGCCTTCCTTTGGGGCATTGTCGGCCAATTGGTGCCAAAGAAAGATAGAACATTCTTTATGTATGCAACAACCACAGCAAGAATACTCATCGCAAAGTACTGGAAGACACAAGATTTGCCCACCCTGGAAGAATGGAGGATGCAAGTGATGGACTATATGGAATTGGCAGAAATGACGGGCAGAATTCGAGACCTGGGAGAAGAGTCGGTGGAAGAGGAATGGAAGAAGTTCAAAGAATACTTACAAAAACATTGTAAAATGTTTGAATGCTAAAATGATGTTGGATATAAAGATAACATGGCATTAGTGACATGGTAAAAAGAAAAATGCAAGAATGTTTTAAAAGAAAAGGGTGTAAAGGCCAGAGTAATATCATGTCGAAATTAAATAAAATGATATAAGGGATTAAGTTATAAAGAACATGCAAAAATGTATTTAAAAAGAAAGGGAAAATAGAAGACATAATAGGTTGGAATGTATAATATTGATTAAGATTTGAAAGAGGGTAAGGAGCTGCTAAATTTGATTGTGTAAAGGGGAATGCAGGAAAGGGAGACGTGAGGAAGTCAGGAAAGAGGGTTATAAAAATAAGAATTCAAAAACTAATTTTTCTCTATTTTTTGTTCTTTCTTATTTTTTCTGTCATATGTTTTTATACTGTGTTTTTTATCTTTGTTGGACTATGTTGCTTTTTATTGTATTTTTTTCGTTGTTTTGTCTGATTCCAATATTTGTTTTATTATATAAAACCAATAAATATCTTTAAAAAATAAAAAAATAAAACCCATTTCATTTTTTTTTTTTTTTAAAAAAAGAACATTACCAGCATCTCCTTAACCGCAACTCCCCCATAGCTGCTGAGGTCCTCTCACAAATTCCACAAAAACAAATTAGAGATGAGCTTGCAGTATCTCCAAATCTGGGAGAGCTGTGTACAGCTATTAACCAAATGAAAAACAACAAAGCCATTGGACCTGATGGGATACCTGCCGAAGTCTTCAAAGTGGGCAGAATTGAACTTGCACAACAACTTCACAAGCTCATCAAAAAAACCTGGGAGAGAGAAAAGATCCCAGCAGACTTTAGGAATGCCAAAATTTTCAGTCTCTTTTAAAAAAGGTGACAGAATGGATTGCGGAAACTTTTGAGGCATCTCTTTATTAGCTGAGGCTGGCAAAATTCTTACAAGGATCATAGCAAACCTTCTGTTAACAATATCTGAGGCAACCCTTCCTAAATCCCAAAATGGTTTTAGACCTTCTGGGGGACAGTGGACATGATTTTCACCACTCAACCGCTTCAAGAAAAAAGCAGAGAGCAAAACCAACCCCTGTATATGGCGTTTATTGACCTAAGGCCTTCAACACTGTAATGCCCTGTGGACTGTTCTTCTGAAATGGGCTGCCCAGATAAATTTGTGAACATCATTCGGCTCCTCCATGATAATATTGTTAGGTTTCTGTTTATCACCACTGTGCAGTGCTTGGAGTCACAAGACTCTGTTTTGCATTCCAGACATTCCAGACTGTCGGAAGACGGGAGACGGATGTGATGTTACTGGTTTCCTGTTCCTTTGTTTTCCAGTTGCTCTCTGCCTTTCACAGAGAGAGGATGTAAATTCTTACTGTCTGCATAGTTAGAAAATAAAGCATAGCGATGTAGCTCATATTTCTCGTCCTTCTGCTGTTTTGGATAATCTGCTGAATGGGGAACGTGCTTGAAGCCTCATCAAAGGCTCAGGTCGTTAATCACTGTCGGAGGAGATTCCGGAGGACTCGACCAGAGAATGAGCTTTTCAGCTCGGTTGTAGCAGAGATTCCGACAAATATGACAGCAACAATTGCAGATAACAATGGCTCTCAAAGTGAACCATTCATATACCCTTGACCGAAGAACGGTACACTCCTTCTATCTGGGATGGTCGCAGTGGTGTAGCGTGGGTTGTCAGCACCCGGGGCAAGGCAAGTAATTTGCACCCCCTAACCCGTGGATTTGCGCCCCCGAACCCGTGGATTTGCGCCCCCTAACCCTAACCCCCAGATGTTGCGCCCGGTGCGGCCGGCCCCCCCTGCACCCCCCACGCTACGCCACTGGATGGTCGTCCTCTTCCACCGAGCGCGCAGCTTCGGGAGGGACGCACATGGAGCGGTGAGGGAGGAAGGGGACACCCGCCTAGCCAGCCAGATCAGCCGAATCAACCCTGGCGATCAATGGGGTGACAGATGTCGCAGCCAGATCGCCCTCACATCCACATCGGCTGTAACAACTTCTCCTCCGTGAACCCTCCTGGATTACAAACCTTTTATAGCCTTTTACAGCCTTTTATAGCCGTTTTTATAGCTGTTTTTATTAGACTTTTAATTATTTTACCTCTGTTAGAAGTTTTAACCGTTTTATCTCTACTGTTGGCCAGTCGTGGCCAATATACGTATTAACAAGGATATTCAAACCTTCTGCTGAGAAAGCCTGCTGCTGATTAGAAATGCCGCCTTGAAGACTGGGTTATGTTGAGCAGCGGAGGAGGAGTAGCAGAGGAGTTGTGTCCACAAAAAGATAAGTTCTCTTTTTATCTCCGTTTATCTCTACTTTTAACCTCCGTAGTCAGTGAGACAGTGACAAATGGGTCATGGCAAGCGACCAAGATCTGCTGAGAATGGTTGTTCACCTCCAAGAGTAAAGCAGTCAAAGCTTGAATCTCCCTCACCACCTACTAACAATAACAGCCAAACAGAGCAAGTAATTGTTTCTGCTGTCGAAACATACAACCGCTTTTGGCCTCTGTATGATCAAGGGGAGCTGGAAAAGCCAGTTGATCCAGGGGGGGATGGAAGCCATAGGGAAGCCCTCCTCCCTGACACCTTAATTACACCTTCGCCGTCACTAAAACAGGACGCATCAGGGCAAACTGCCCATGAATCAGTACCTGATCAAATACAACTAGTAATCAGGACTTTAAGCTTCATTTTCAAGAAATTGGAAGGGATTTCTTTATCTTTGTTTTTTTTTTATCTTTTAAGTATCTTTATTAGACAGTTTTTTTAAAAAAGGTACACATACCATAAAGAAAATGCACATACCAGAAAGCAAAAAGAAAAAAGAAAAGAAGAAAAACTTAAACAAACTTATACAAACTTATACAAACAGTAGACCTCCATCCACTCGATTTAGGGTTATATAATCTTATATAGTTTCTGCAGTTATTCTAACAGTAGCTCTAAACGTCGCAGGTATTAATTATCGTCTGCTGTTAAATTATTAATTCCCAGATTAATCTCAATATAGCTTAGAAATTTAGTCCATTCACCTTTTATTTTTGCCGAATTATGATGCCTAATTCTTTGTGTTAATCTCGCTAGTTCTATGTATTGAAACAACCTCACCTGCCAGTCTCCAATCGTGGGTATATCGGGAGATTTCCATTTTTGCGCTATTAAAATCCTCGCCGCTGCCGTGGCATATTGGAAAAAGGTTTGGTCTGTACTTTTTATCTCCTCCCCGATCATACCTAAAAGGAACGCCTCAGGTACTTTGGGGAAATTATACTTCAAGATTTTCTTCAGTTCCTCATAAATTTGTCCCCAGAACCTCTTCACCACTTCACAAGTCCACCAAATGTGGAAGAAGGTCCCTACCTTATCTTTGCATCTCCAGCAGATATTGTCTACAGATCTGTACATCTTCCCCAATTTTGCCGGGATTTCTTTATCTTTGAATAAACTTTCACAAGCCCTTCTGACTCATCCATCTTCCTCAACTGAGCTATCTAATTTGCATCAATCTCCTGTGCAGCTTGTAAGTGCCTTAAAGAGACAACACGACCAGAAATTTCACCTTAAGGGTTCTAGAAGCAGGCTGCCACTGCCCCAAAGGAACAAGCAATCCTTGATTTTTCAACCTAATAAAATATGTCTATCCATTTTTTCCCGTGACGCCCCCAGACTTAGGTGGAATAACCTGAGGATGGCTAAAGGGTACCTACGTGATTTGCTAAATATCCCTTTTTCCAGATAGATCTTATATCTGTAGTACCCCTAAATGCCACGCCCTGGCCAAGGAAATTTATGCTCTCCTTCCAGTCTGCAAGGATCTCACATCTTCTTGCAAGACAAAAAGACCGGCTGGCAGCCTGGGAGATTGTAACAACAAGAGTCTTTAAGGACACGAGTGTCAAACCTCTTTTTGCCAACATCTTAACCGGCAATGAATGCTTGTTACCTCCTTCTGTCCCTATTATAAAGGAAAAAACACCTAGCCGGCTACCCCCTGTTCCACCTGCGATCCCAAGTGTCCATCTAGTTACGCTGAGGAATGATCCAATTGCAAGCGGAGATTGGAATATCCCTGAAGAGAGAAATCTTATCTCCTCTTATGGAAAACTCCCTTCAGAAGAACAGCAGGCTATTCTCGACAGATTGGATCTACTCAAACAAAGACTCCTATCGCAAGGGGACCCCTCCATGCCGACGAGAGAGGAGAGCAGGCGCTCCACGTCCCACAAGGCGTCTCCATCAAATGCCTTGACAAGCTTTCAACCTGCTACTTTGTTACCCCCTACTGATCTGAATCAGCAGTCACCTGTTGACCAACAGCACCATTCTACCGTGGAGGAAGTCGATAAACTCAACACTCCCATCTCAGACCTTATGTCCAATCAAAATATGGAAGTTGATGAATCCTTTGCTTCAGTGCCAGAGCTGGAATCTACCCTGTCTGAAGATCACCAGGAAATGATTATGCATGAACCATCCCCACGTTCACGTCCTTCTATATATCTGCGTGATAATTCTCCTCCATCTGCGCAGCAACTACAAGTGATGGCTGGAACACCTCTTAGCGCTACCCTGGTTAAGACTGACAACTCTGACGGATCTACTAGTATAGCCCATCAACGACCTACTACTACTCACCTCAATGAACAGCATCCGACCTCACCAACTTTGCCTAATTCTTCCTCCCCGGCAAAGCCCTCCCTGCCTGTTAATGTTACCAAATCATGGATTCGATCAACACAGAAGAAGACCTTATCCGCACAAACTAAAATTACTGATTTCTTTACGGGTCCTCCTTCTACCTCCAAGAACCTATTAAACAACTCAAAGTGACAATTACCGGGACAGCACAAGGATCTGACATTATCAATACTTAGCTGGAACATTGCTGGTTGGAGAACCAAAAAATCAGATCCCGAATTCAGGAAGTACATAAATTCATTTAATATCATCCTATTCCAAGAAACATGGGATGAGGAAGAGATTACCATAGACGGCTTCGATCTTCTAACACTTCCGGCCTCCCCTTCCTTGAAAGGTGGTCGCCCCAAAGGGGGTCTTTTGATTGGGATCTCACTCCAACTTCACGCCAAATTCACTCTGGTACGGGCTTCCCCGCCTTTTGCTCTATCTGGACTGATCGCAGAAGGGAAGTCCTCATTATTAATTACTAATGTCTATCTCCCCCCTGAAGGCTCTGCACCTGATCTTGATTGGAGATGGGAATCATTTGAAAATCACCTATTGTCATGTCATACTAAATGCCCTAACTTGTACTCCTTAATTGGGGGAGACTTTAATGCTCGTATTGCCACAAATTGGGACCTACTAACCAAGTCCAAATGGTGGACTCCCCCATGCTTGGACAACTTTGACTTGGAACATGCCAGAATTAGAACTTCAAAGGACAACAGAGTAAATAAAGCAGGAGTGACTCTTTACCAAATGGCCATTCGCCTGAATCTAGTCTTCTTGAACGGCACCTTCCCCCCCGACATACCGGGGGAGTTTACTCACCTGGGACTAGCATCTAACAGTGTTATCGATTACTTCTTGATCTCTGCAAATTTGGCCGTTAATGTACTTTCCTTCCAAGTTGAAAACCAACATTTCAGTGATCACCTTCCAATAGTGACCACTTTGTCATTGTTCCGGTGCCAGAAGGACTATAAACACTCAGTCCTTCTGGAAACCTCATCATCGACCAAAATAAGAGGGATCAAATGGTCGGAGGCTGTGGCCCAAAAATACCAGGAATTTTTTCAAAGGGAAATCATTGCCTATCTACCTCAAATAACTACTGATTTACAAGATTTCAATTCGGTTTTGAAACTTTTTAACCTTCTTATAACAAACCTTACCACTTTTTTTACATCACCTCCTCAAAAGGCGAAAGTGGCGCATTGCAATACTGGGGCCCCTTGGTTTAACACCTCTTGCAAACAAGCAAGATCCCTTCTTCATTCTATCTATAATGAATACAAAAACTCTAATGCCCAGGCTCTACCACCCTCCTATTTACAAGCCAAAAGAGCATACAAACAGATTTTAAAGCTGGCCAAATGCGAGTGGTACCAAAAGCGTTGGCGAGCCTTGATTGCGGCCTCTAGATCCCGCAGACCACAGGAATTTTGGGCTCTGATAAACAAAAGAGGAAGGAAGTACCCACTGGCGATTATCCCTGCGCCCACATGGGAACAATTCTTGAGTAAATATTTCTCTTTGGCAGAGGAATCCAACTCACTCACGGAATTCCGAGCCGACCATCTACCTTTGTGGCCCTCTACCGACCCAGAACTGATAATGGACTTGATACTAGATCTGAAAACGGGCAAAGCCCCTGGGCCGGATCTAGTCCCTGCTGAGGCTATTGTTGCGCAACCGAGGTGGTGGGCTGAAATTCTGGCCAAAGTCTTTGATGCAATTAATTCTACGGGGCTTATCCCTAGGTCATGGAAGGAGGCCGTGATCATACCAGTCCATAAAAAGGGTCCCCCTGCTGACCCAGAGAATTATCGGAACATCAGCCTTTTGTCTATCATCGGGAAAATCTATGCAAAATTGTTGCTGTCTAAGCTGTCCCATTGGGCATACGACTCAAACTTGATTGGCCATGAGCAAGCGGGCTTTAGGAACCATTCATAGTGGGATCAGGTATTGAACAGGGTTGCGTTATTGCCCCAACTCTATTCATTATCTTCATTTCCATGATCCTTCACATTGTCGAAGGGAAACTCCCCACCAGGGTATAAATCATATATCGGAACAGATGGAAAGCTCTTTAATCTGAGTAGACTGAAAGCAAAGAGTAAGGTTACAGTAACTTCCATCATAGAGCTTCAGTATGCTGATGACAACGTAGTGTGCGAACACTCAGAGGATGTCCTCCAAACCATCCTAAAAATCTTTGCAGAAGCTTACAAAAAGCTTGGCCTAGTGCTTTACATCCAAAAAAACCAAAGTGCTGCACCAATGTCAGCTTCTTTTTTTCCCCCCAAATGCTTTTTATTGAGATTTAAGTACACAAACACCAACCTACAAAAACATCAAGTCTTGGGCCCCTGTGCTAGCCGCCTTATTCACTAGTATAAATCAAACAGCTATTATCCCTGAGGACTGGGGTTTAGCCATCATCATTCCAATATTCAAGAAAGGAAACAGATCTGAGCCAGCTAACTATAGACCAATCAGTCTATTAAGTATTATCAGCAAACTATACGCTGCTCATTTATGTGACAAATTAGTGGAGTGGATGGAAAGAGAGCATATTCTATCAGAAGCTCAAGCTGGTTTTAGAGCAAAGCGTTCAACTATAGACCAGGCCCTTATCCTTCAACACCTGGCAGACAAATACTCTAGAAAAGGGGGGTCTTTATATGCAGCTTTTGTGGATTTCAAATCGGCCTTTGATCTAATACCAAGGGATAGACTCTGGGAAAAGCTTGGCGCTACAAACATAGATAAACGCTTATTACGCCTTATCCGTGGTCTATACGAAAACACCAGGGTGAGGGTAAGATGCGATCGGTCAGGCCATCTAACTAAAGAAATTAAAACACACTATGGGGTTAAACAAGGATGTGTCCTCGCGCCAATGCTATTTAATTTTTATATTAACTCTCTAGCAGTAAATATGGCGAAAGAAAATGCCCACCCTCCCAAACTGGCAGGTATGCCCCTCCCGGTGCTTCTGTATGCGGACGACGCAGTCCTACTCTCCTTTTCCTGCGTTGGCTTGAGGAAGCTTTTGAGATCACTTGCTGATTATTGTCAAGCAGAACAACTATTAATAAATTACAGCAAATCTAAAATTATGGTGTTTTCAAAAAAAAGAAGGAAACACAAATGGAGAATTAATGGTCAACCTATTGACCAGGTAGCAACTTTCAAATACCTGGGAATAACTTTTCAGGAAAGGGTCTCGTGGCACCAACAGATGATAAACGCCATTGCCAACGCAGGAAGGGCCAACAAAGCCCTTACAAGATTCTTTCATGGGAAAGGGGGAAAATACGTTCCAGCGGCCTCCCAGGTTTTTGCTGCAAAAATACTCCCACAACTCACCTATGGATCCCAGGTTTGCAGTTTTAAAAATTTTGCGCCTATGGAGGCATTTCAAGCAAAATTCTATCGGTGTTTATTGGGGATCCCTCCCTGTGTATCTAATATAGCTGTCCGCTTAGAAGTTGGACAACTACCCGTTAACGCGCGTTTGTGGATTCTAAAGATACACTACTGGTTAAAACTTATTTTTTTCCCAGCCGGTTTGGCGCCCTTAACACTCTTAGACACCTTTCATTCTACCTGGAAAGCTTCCCTGTTTGAAAAGATAAGAAGCTTGGGATTCTCCCCGCAGATCTTGATAGCGGCAGGATATGAGAGAGCCAGAAGTCAAGTGCTCCAGCGCATTAGGGACATAGAGCTGCAATGTCATATGGGCAAAATGGATAAACACGCCACAATTAGAGACTTTGGGAGAGGGTTCTCACCCGCAAACTACCTGGCTGATTTACAAATACCTAAGTACAGACATTCCTTTACCCTGGCCAGATTAAACGTTTTGCCCTCTGCCCTGCTGTTAGGCAGATATGAGGGCAAACCATATGAGTCACGTGTTTGCCCATGTGGCTCATCGGAAGTGGAAACAAGTTTGCATGTATTGCTGCACTGTAGCTATTACGAGGATCTACGCCTGACCTTTATTGCCCCAGTTCTACAAAAGCTTAAAAATGAATCAGAACTTCAATGTATGAGAGCCTTGGTAGAAGATAAGGTTCCTGTAATTACGATCAATGTTGCTAAATTCTGTGCAGCCGCTATCAGGCGCAGAAAACAAGAGCTTTCCAATGTCAACATGCAGGCGAAGGCAAATACTTAATCTTATTCATGCTGTCCAATCTTAAATTGTTGTTATGGCCTAATCTGTATTGAAATTGTCCTTTGTTTTTTCTGGTGTTATGTTTCGCTGACTAGCTGTACGAACCAATCTGGTCTGTGACCGTTTAATAAAATTTGATTTTTTGAACATCAAGTCTTATTACATATATCCTGCTTTATGTTCCATAGAGCCGTTGACTTCCGCCCTTCCCTTCCGCAAATTTTCTTATTTCAATCTATAATTCACAGTTTCACTGGTTAAAAATTACATCGTGACATAAGATTTAATTCAATCCTGACAATGTTTTCTATTTCTACAGTTCTCACTTATATAAACCATAAATTTACTCCATTCCTTTTGGTGCTTCGTCTCCTCCTGATTGCGAATGCTGTGTGTCAGTTTTGTCATTTCAGCGTATTCGACCAGCTTTATCTGCCATTCCCTTACAGTCGGAAGCTCCTGTAACTTCTACTTTGGGGCTATCAAAACTCTGGCTGCTGTTGTTGCATACAGATATAATCTTTGGTCTGTCTTCTTAATGTCTTCTCCCACCAAGCCTAGCAAAAATTCTTCCGGCTTTTTTGGAAAAGTATATTTAAATTTTAGATTCTCGTTCCAAAGTTTAGCCCATGCATCATAGTCTATGTTACGTCCCAAGTCAATAGCCCATTTTGTCACAGCCTCTTTTATGAATTCATCTTTTCTGTTCCATTCTAATAAAAGATTGTACATTTTCGAGAGTGGTTTGAGCTTACTTTCTATAATATCTGTTTGGAATTTCGATTTCTTATCTTCAAATCCTATTTTTTATCATCTTTAAGAACATCATTGACTTGATGGTATTGCAACCATCCTGTCAATTTTTCTGCAATACAATTATAGGGCTTCAATTTCCAACCTTTCTCAGATTTCATCAGAATCTCCTCCTCTCCCTTCCATGTTCAGTTTTTTTACCGTTAACATATCAATTGGTGACACCCACCATGGTGTTTTCCTTTCCAGCAAGTTCATATTTCTGTCCCAAACTTCAAAAAGAGCACCCCATATCACATGGTTTGTAAACCCTCTATGCACTTTTGCTTTACCATACCAGAGGTAGGAGTGCCACCCATATCTATTATTGTGTCCCTCCAGGTCTAACAAGTCTGGGTTTTCCAGGGTTATCCAATCCTTTATCCAGCATAAACAAGCTACTTCATAATAAAGTTTCAAGTCAGGTACTGAGAACCCCCCTCTTTCCTTCCTGTCCGTCAATATTTTAAATTTAATTCTTGGTCTTCTCCCTTGCCATATGAAGCGCGAGAGAGTCTTTTGCCATTCTTTGAATTGTCTTAGACCTCTAATTATCGGGATCGTTTGGAACAAAAATAACATTTTCGGAAGTAAATTCATTTTAATCGCTGACATTCTTCCACTCATTGACAGCTTTAAACTATCCCATATTTCTAAATCTCTTTTAATCTCCTTCCACACTGGTTGGTAATTATCATTAAATAGGTTTATATTCTTTGCCGTCATCCAAATTCCCAAATATTTTACTTTTTTGACCACCTTAATTTCACTTTCTTGTTCCAACCTTTCTACCTCGCTCTTTCCCAAATTTTTGCCCAACATTTTCATCTTTGTCTTATTCAATTTAAATCCTGCCAATTGTCCAAATTTTCCCATTTCTTCCAATGCTATTTTAACACTTTCTTGGGGTTCTTCTAGGGTTAATACCAGATCATCTGCGTAGGCCTTAAATTGAAATTCCTTGGCACCTATTGTGACCCCTTTTATCTCTGATGTTCCTCTCAGGCAATTTACTAATACTTCTAACACTATAATAAACAGTAGCGGAGACAGTGGGCACCCTTGTCTGGTACCCTTTGTAATATCAAATGAATCTGTCAAGGTGTTATTCACAATTAATTTCGCTTTCTGCTCCGAGTAAATTGCCTCAATTCCTCTTAAGAAGGTGCCACAGATCCCCATCTTCTCCATACTCTTCTTCATAAATGACCAAGATACATTATCAAATGCTTTTTCAGCATCGATGAACATTAGTACGGCTGGCTTATCATTTCTTACCTCCAGGTATTCCAATATATTAATGATATGTCTCACATTATCTTTTAATCGCCTGCCTGGTAGGAAACCTCCTTGGTCTTTATGAATTAATTCATTTAGTATTGTCTTCAATCTGTTGGCCATAATATCTGCAAAAAGTTTATAATCATTGTTTAACAATGATATTGGTCTAAAGTTTTTGACACTCTGATGGTCTGTGTCTTGTTTGGGGATCAACGTTATATATGCCTCCTTCCAGGAGTTCGGTATTTTTCCTTTTCCTTGTAAAATAGCATTCATTACTTCCCCTAGAACCGGTATCAGCTGTTCGCTAAGTGATTTGTAATACTTAGTGGTGAGCCCATCCGGTCCTGGGGCTTTGCCTTGTTTCATCTTCTTTACTGACCTTTGGATTTCCTGGTTTGTTATTGGGGCATTTAGTTGTTCTCTTTCTTCTGGTGAAATCTGTTTCCCTTTATGTATTTCCAAGTATCTTTCTATCTTTTTTATATCTTCTTTTTCTTTCCTGTAAGGCTCCTTATAAAATCCTTGAAAGGCTCTTCTTATTTCTTTTGGGTCTTCCGTCAGCTGTTCCCCTATCCTGATTTTGATGATTATATTTTGACTTTGACGCTTTCTTAGCTGCCATGCTTCCCAGTTTTGCTTGCTGATTCAAAGTATTTCTGTCTCATTAGTTTTAATTTCCATTCCACTTCTTGGTTCACCAGCATGGAATACTGAGTTTGTAACATTTTAATAATCTGTTTAGTTTGTTCATCTTTTGGTTTTGTTGCCAATTTTTTCTCATTTTCCATGAGTTGAATCAGAACTTCCTCTTTTTTCCTTTCTCTTTCTTTTTTTTTTAATGGCTGTTTTGCTGAATTAGGAACCTCTCATGACCACTTTACTCGCGTCCCACACAGTATCCAAACTAGTTTCTCTATGTAGGTTCCAGTCAAAATATTCCTTTATTGTCTCTTTCGCTTTCTCTACTATTTTTGGGTTCTCAAACAATGTATGATTCATCCTCCATCTAAAAGAGGATTGTTCTTTACCTTTTAATTCCAAATAGATTGAGTTATAAGCAGATAGAGTTTGTGGGGTAATCTCAATTTTGTTTACTCTAGAGACTAATTCTTTAGATACCCAAACATAATCTATCCGGCTCGAGCTTTGGTGGGCTCCGAGAAAAAAGTGAACTGTTTTGTAATTGGGTATTTCCACCCCCAAATATCTGTTAAACCAAAATTTTCAACCAATTCAAAGAAAGTCTTAGGGAGTTTACCCTCATTTATGTTTTTTTTCTTTGGCATTCTGTCCATTTCCAGCATTACCACTCCGTTACAGTCTCCCATCAGAATTATCTTCTGATCCATAAATTCCATCAATCTTTCTTCTAGTCTTTTAAAAAATTCCGCTTTATTTCCATTAGGAGCATATATTCCCACAAGAATTATCTTCTCACCCTGCAATGTTATTTGTACCACAATCACTCTCCCCTCCTCATCTTTAGAGATCAATTTAGGATCTAATCTCTCCTTTATAGATAGCACCACCCCTCTTTTTTTGTTAACATCGGAAGTTATAAACTCTCTACCCAGTCTTATATTAATCAAAATATGTCTGTTTTTTAGCAATGTGAGTTTCCTGTAAACAGATTACATCAACATTCTTTTTTTTTAAAACATGTCCAACTTTATTTCGTTTAGATTTTTCGTTAAACCCATGAATATTCCAAGTTATCAATTTCAACGTCATTTCCTTAATAATTTTGTTACAGAGAGAGAAAGTTAAATTTGGGTGGGTTTGTTAGTGTCCTCTTCGTCCTCTTCTTCTTCCTCTTCCTCCTCTTCTGCTTCTCCTTGCTCTCCCTCTCCTTCTTCTTCCTCCTCTTCTTTCTTTCTTTCTTTCTTTCTTTCTTTTTCTTTCTTTTTCTTCTTTTTGTTTTCCTCTTCGACGTAGAGGTCTGCTCCGGTAGATCTGGGCCCAGCAAGGCTTCCTTCCATCTTACCTAATTCTTTCTCATATCTTCTGGAGAATTTCTTTACCTCTTGTGGGTCTGTTAATCTATATCTTTTATCTTTGTAGTAAAAAGAGATTCCTTCAGAGAACTCCCACCTATGTTGGATTCCATTTTTCTTCAGTAAAGTCACCAATTGTTTGTACCCGTCTCTTTTTCGTAGAAATCTAATAGGAACCTCTTTAAATATCAATTAATAACTTGTTATTGTAACTCATTCTCAGAATTGCATTTCTCATCTCTAACGAATTAAAAATCATCAGACAATCTCCAGGTAGTTTTTTGGTTTTGGCTTTTACCAATCTCACCTTAATTCTAAACACATTCTCAATTGTATACTCAATTTCTTCTTCCTTCATATCCATCCATCTTGCCAGTTCTTTAATCATTTTTGTTTTAATATCTTCATTTGCTTCTTCTACTACCCCTCTAAATTTTTAATTTTTCTGTTTCTGCCACATCTCCATCAGAGCCATGTTGTCCCAGATCTGTTCTTGTACTTTACTAACCTCTACCAGTTCCTCTTTAATTTTATCTGTCTCTTTTCTATTTTCCTTAACTTCCTTCTGAGTTCGTTTTGCTAGCTCTTCTGTTGTTTTAGATCTAACCGTTAAATCTTTGATTTTACTTGACAATTCCCCCACCACTCCCTCTATTTTCTTATCCAGGGTTTCTTGCACTTCTGCCAAATTTTTCCTCCATGTGTTGTTCATTTTGTTTAAATTCTTCCTTTATTTTTAGCCAAAGGATATCCAAATCCTTAATTTCTTCCTGTTTTGACTGTCTTCGGTCACCTGGAGTTCCTCCAATTCCCCCCCCCCCATTTTTCCCTGACATTTTTAAACAAAATAACTCAATGTTATATACTTTCACCACTAGGGGGAGCAGTTACACCAGAGAGCTAGAAATCGTATTTGTCACCAATTATAGTTTAAACAATGGCCCCTAGGGGTCCTTCTTTCCCTTCTCTTCACAGTGATTTTTAGTTCTTGTCTTAACCACACGATTCAAAATTCACCCCTTTAAACATATATCAACTGTATATCAAATATTATTTCAAAGAAAAGAAAGAGGAGAGAAACAGGAAATGGCACAAAAATATATAGACATTGTCCCAGATGGTATCACAATTTAAATGTCCCCTTCTAAACTTTCATCATCTACAAACTCAATCCTAAATGTTTAATCCAGCATAGATTGACCATCTGGTAATAACTCAGATACTTTTTCAGTTTGAGGGTCCTCTTCTGTCCTCTTCTTTTCTTCCTCCTCTTGTGGGCTCAATTCAGCATATAAATCCAAATAAAAATCCATACAAATCCATATAAATCCAAATAAATCCAAATATAACTGTAATCCAATCAGGGAGCCAGGACGTTAATTTTCTAGCCACTTGAAGGCTTAATCCTCACAGAGTATTTAAATATAAAGTGTTTTCCCCAGTTAATCTTCCTTCCTCCCTTTGTACTCCAGTGGGGATATGAGAATAGTCACAATTTATTTTCAATTTTCAAGCCTCTTCTGTACCCATTTAGTCAAATGAAAGTAGAAAAACATAAGTATTCCTGCAGCACTTTAAATCTCTAGCTGCTCCACTTTCCTTTGTCCGTCCCTTCCGATGTTGCCAACTTCTCCCCTTAGCTATAACAAGGATTTATACAAAGTATCTAAATCTCTGGGCTGAGGTTCAACATGTTACTGTTTCTCCAGCCAAGTCACCAAGTCTTCGCAAAAGAAGAGGAGAAACAAAGTTCCTTTTAAGCTCTTATCTCTCTTCCAGTGTTGTAAAATGATACTTGCCTCAGTGCACTGCCTCTGAGGACTTTCAGCTTACACTTACTCAGCAGGAAACTTTCGCTTCCTTCTTCTTTCTCATGTCTTTGTTCTCTGTGCCATCTTAACACCGCGGCCGGGACAGACTCCCTTTTTATGTCCCTCAGCTGACCAAATTCCTTGAATTCCTTCCAATAGTCAGATTTTAAATATATCTTGTTTCTTGGAATTCAGTTTTCTCGTGGAAGTTTAGCACTTTCCATCAGAAGCCTGAGACTGCACAGCGCGAGGTCCGAGGTGCTTCCCCTTCGTGCCCGCAGCTCTATCCCGTCCTCGGATTCTAACTTAAAAACCCAAGAAGCAGGAGAGCACATCTGGGCACTGCTGGGTGCTCCGTCCCCCAAGGTATCCCCCTTGAGGTTTTGAGGTCTGTAGAGACCTCAACAGACAAAGAGAGATAAGGACACTGGAATGTGAGCTGGAATGTGAGAGGGAGGAGGGGCAGCCTAGCGGCATGGCTTCAGAGAACAGAGAGCAGGCAGCAGATAGCAATGGTAATCTGATCCCTGAGCATAGTGACCAAGGAAGGGGGAGCCAGTGTCAGCATTGCCCTTGAGCCAGTGTACCAACTGGACTCATGCACTACAGCCCCGACTGGGCTAGGCGAGCTGGGTAGCACTGCCAGAGACCTCCTTTCCCACAGGAACAGGTCACAGTGCTGTGGACTCACAGCTTGGAGCTGAGAGCACCGGATTCACTGTCTCAATAATACAGCCGTTGCGCAGCAGCGTTTTGCAGAGTCTTGCAGAGTATAAACCACTCGGAGAGCAGCTCTGTAAAATATCTTCCTTTTATTCTGTAACTACAGCTATAATACAAAACTATATACAGAGCTAAATATTCTGAGCATAAATCAATGCTATACTCTGAGTGCCTGCAGCTGCTCTTAGCAGCAATCTTATCTATAAACACGATCTCTTGCACTCTCTCTCCGACACACTGACTGACTCTCTCTCACACACATATTCACTCACTTAACTAATTAAGTAGAGAGCAGTACATTGCTCCTCCTCTCTGTAGAGTCAGCAGAGACCTCAGGAGATTCTCAGGAGATTCTTGGGTATGGGAGGGGTGAAATCTCCTCAGCCAGAGCAGAGATACACAAAATATCATTCTTAATAATAATAATAATAATAATAAATTTTATTTATATCCCGCCCTCCCCAGCCGAAGCTGGGCTCAGGGCGGCTAACAACAATCAAAATCCAACGATTCTAAAAACATTTCATTATAAAAATTAATTAAAATCAAATTTATGGCAACCAATAAGCAAAATTCTGTGCAGATTGCCAGAGGAGGGGGGTCAGGCTGCGCCCTGACCAAAGGCCTGGTGGAACAGCTCTGTTTTGCAGGCCCTGCGGAAAGATGTCAAGTCCCGCAGGTCCCTGGTCTCTTGTGACAGAGCGTTCCACCAGATTGGAGCCGCGGCCGAAAAGGCCCTGGCTCTAGTTGAGGCCAGCCTAACCTCTCTGTGGCCTGGGATCTTCAAGATGTTTTTATTTGCAGACCGTAAGTTCCTCTGTGGGACATACCAGGAGAGGCGGTCCCGTAGGTACGAGGGTCCTAGGCCATATAGGGCTCTAAAGGTTAAAACCAGCACCTTAAACCTGATCCTGTACTCCACCGGGAGCCAGTGCAGCTGGTATAGTACCGGGTGAATGTGATCTCGCAGCGAAGACCCCATAAGGAGTCTCGCCGCGGCTTTCTGCACCCGCTGGAGTTTCTGGGTCAGTCTCAAGGGTAGCCCCACGTAGAGCGCGTTACAATAATCCCGTCTGGAGGTGACCGTCGCGTGGATCACAGTGGCTAGGTCAGGGCGAGAGAGATAAGGAGCTCAGAAACAGATGGAGAGAGGCCAGGAATAGCCAGCCCTAAAACTCGAAGGTGTGAATAGGTCAGTGAGAGGAGGGGGGGAAGTGGAAGCAAAAGGGTTTTTTCCTCTGTTGGAAGAAGAGGAAGGGGCGGAGTTTAGACTTGGCAACTGCGAACATGGAGTCAGACACGGAGTGAAGGAGCTCCAGAGTGATTTATATGTTTGAGCAATAAACCTGAGATAATTATGACCGGTGTCTCGCTTCTGTGGGAGAGCCAAGCCATTACAACCAAGAAGCAGAAAACAACCCCTCTGCAGCACCACAAATCCAACTCAATGTTGTAATGTTGTAATGTTGGAAAATGTTGGTCACAAGGGCAGACATTTATGTCAAAATCCAGCATCTGTCAGCATCGCCCTTGAGCCAGTGTCACCAACTGGACTCATGCACTTCTTTTTTTTTTTTAAAAAAATAATTTTTATTAATTTTCACAAACAAAAAACACACAAAGAAAAACATTCACAAACAACACATGACTTCCCCATACCTCCCCTTCACTGCACCCTTGTTTCCAATTTTTTAGCAATCCTTCATTCCATTTCTATATTTAACTTCCCTCAGGTTCTCTTAACTTAAACATTTACAGCTATAATTCTCTGTTTCTTACCCCTTGACATTTTATCAGTCTGAAATTTTACAGCAGTTCTTAAGATATATTTTAAATTTTTTCCAGTCCTCTTCCACTGTCTCTCTCCTCTGATCACGGATTCTGCCGGTCATCTCTGCCAGTCCCATAAATTCAGTCACCTTCGTCTGCCATTCTTCCAGAGTAGGTAATTCTTGCATCTTCCAATACTTTGCCAAGAGAATTCTTGCTGCTGTAGTTGCATACATGAAAAAAGTCCTATCTTTCTTTGGTACCAATTGGCCGACCATACCCAAGAGAAAAGCCTCCGGTTTCTTTGCAAATGTCCACTTAAGGATTTTCTTAATTTCATTATAGATCATTTCCCAGTAGGCCTTAATCTTTGGGCAGGTCCACCAAAGGTGGTAGAAAGTTCCTTCACATTCGTTACATTTCCAGCATTTGTTATTGGGCAAATGATATATCTTTGCAAGCTTGACTGGGGTCATGTACCACCTATAGATCATTTTCATTATGTTTTCTTTCAAGGCACTACATGCCGTAAATTTAAGGCCTGTGGTCCATAACTGTTCCCAGTCAGCAAACATAATATCATGACCTAAGTCTTGTGCCCATTTGATCATAGCTGATTTAACCGTTTCATCCTGTGTGTTCCATTTCAGCAACAAGTTATACATTTTAGACAAATTCTTAGTATTGGTCTCTAACAGTTCTGTTTCCAATTTTGACCTCTCCTTCTGAAATCCTAGTTTCCTGTCCTGCTTAAAAGTCTCATTTATCTGATAATAGTGTAACCAGTCTCGAACTTTGGATTTTAGTTTCTCAAAGCTCTGTAATTTAACTTTTTCACCGTCATATTCTATAATTTCACAATATTTTGGCCAATTAGAATCCATGTTAAGTTTTTTCACCGCTCTAGCTTCCATTGGTGACAACCATCTGGGTGTTTTACTTTCCAACAAATCCTTATATCGATTCCAAACATTATACAAAGCTTTCCTGACAATATGATTTTTAAAGCCTTTATAAACCTTTGCCTTGTCATACCATAGATATGCATGCCAGCCAAAATTATTATCATACCCTTCCAAGTCTAAAATGTCTGTATCTTCAAGAAGTAGCCATTGCTTCAACCAGCAGAAAGCTGCTGCTTCGTAGTAAAGTCTTAAGTCCGGCAGAGCAAAACCCCCCCTATCTTTTGCATCAGTTAAAATCTTAAATTTTATTCTGGGCTTTTTGCCCTGCCAGACAAATTTGGATATATCTTTCTGCCACTTCTTGAAACAGTCCATCCTATCTAGAACTTGCAATGTCTGAAACAAAAACAACAATCTCGGCAATACATTCATTTTGATAACAGCAATTCGGCCTAACAAGGATAGTCTCAACCTAGACCATATGTCAAGATCTTTCTTAACTTCCGACCAACATTTCTCATAATTATCTTTAAATAGATTCACATTCTTAGATGTTAAATTCACCCCCAGGTATTTCACTTTTTTTGTTATTTCCAAACCAGTTTCCCTTTGAAAACTATCTTTTCCCCCCGATGTTAGATTTTTTTCCAGTACCTTTGTCTTCTGTTTATTTAATTTAAAACCTGCCACTTGACCAAATATTTCAATTAGTTCTAAAACTCTTTTTGTACTGGCTTCTGGCTGTTGCAAAGTCAAAACTAGGTCATCTGCAAATGCTCTTAACTTATAATGTTTAGCTCCGAGGTGTATTCCTTCAACCAGCTGGTCCCTTCTAATCATATTCAACAACACCTCCAGGACCGATATAAACAATAGAGGGGATATTGGGCATCCCTGTCGTGTCCCTTTTTCTATTGGGATCTCGTCCATAACCACACCATTCACAATTAATTTAGCTTTTTGCTCAGAGTATATTGCACCTATACCGTTTTCAAGATTTTGGCCTACCCCCATCCCCTGGAGATTCCTCTTCATAAAGCTCCAAGAAATATTGTCAAAGGCTTTCTCCGCGTCCACAAAAATCAAAACTGCTTTTCTATTTATATCAGTCTCCAATAGTTCCAAAATATCTATAATGTTCCTTACATTGTCTGACATATGTCTCCCTGGGAGAAAGCCTGTTTGGTCCTTGTGAATCTCCTCTAACAACACTTTTTAAAATCTTTTTGCTAAAATGTCTGCAAAAATTTTGTAATCCACGTTTAAGAGTGATATAGGGCGGTAGTTCTTAACTTGATGTTTCTCAGTTTCTGTCTTCGGTATAAGTGAGATAAATGCTTCTTTCCACGATTCGGGAGCCTTTTTCCCCTCCAGAATTTGGTTGCAAACTTCTTTCAATGGTTGTATTAGCCATTCCTTCATTGCTTTGTAGTATCTCGCCGTCAGCCCGTCTGGTCCTGGTGATTTTCCCAATTGCATATTCTGGATGGCACCCTCTATTTCCTGGTTCGTAATTTTCTCATTTAAAATCCTTTTATTTTTTTCCGAAATCTTTGACAGTCCATGTTTTTTAATAAATTCTTCTATCTCTTGTTCATTTTTTGGCCCTTGTGCATACAGTTTCTTGAAAAAACTTTGAAAACAATTGCTAATTTCATTTGGTTTATTGATAGATTTTCCATCTACCTCGAGAAATGTCACAGTATTCAACTTTTGTCTCTTTTTCAATTGCCATGACAGCAGTTTCCCACATTTATCTGCTGATTCAAAAGTCTTTTGCCTCATTTGTTTTATTTTCCATTCTATTTCTTGGTTCATCAGTTCCATGTATTGGGTCTGGTGATACTTTATTTCTCTTAAAATCTCCTGAGATTTAGGTTTTGATCTCAGTTTCTTCTCTCCTTCTTTCATTTGTTTCCAAATTTTTTCTTTCTTCTCATTCTGTTGTTTCCTCTTTATCGAATTCTGCTGGATTAGAAAACCACGCATCACGGCCTTGCTTGCATCCCATATTATTCTTCTTTCCACATCTGTTCTTAGGTTTATTTCGAAGTAGTCTTTCAATGTCTTTTGGGCCTTTTTATAAATTGCTTCATCTCTAAAAAGGGTGTCATTCATTCTCCATCTGAAGGTTCCGGCTGTTGTCAATTTCATTTCCATCTTTACTGCATTATGGTCAGAGCAAGTTTTTGGGCAGATTTCTGTTTTTTTAACCCTTGGTGCCAGATTGCTAGAAATCCATATTTGGTCAATCCTGGTCCATGTCATTTTTGCTTCAGAGAAAAAGGTCCCCTCTCTTTCCAGAGGGTTCCTTGTTCTCCAAATGTCAATCAAGTCCATTGTGTCAGTCAGTTCGAAGAAAGTCTTTGGTAGTCTCCCATCCTTAGAAATTACTTGTCTTTGAGCTTTATCCATATTTGTGGAGACAACTCCATTCATATCACCCATCATTATAATTTTATAGTCCATAAAGTCCATTAAGGTCTCATGCAACTTCTTGAAGAACTCAGCCTTCCCCTCATTAGGTGCATAGATTCCTACAATCAGAATTTTTTCTCCTTGAGTTTGAATTTCCACTGCCAGAAATCTTCCTTGTTCATCCTTAAAGATCATTTTTGGTTCCAATTTTTCCTTAACATAGATCACCACTCCTCTTTTCTTAACTTTATCTGAGGAAATAAATTCCAGTCCTAATCTCTTATTTGTCAGAAGTTTTCTATGTATCCTGGCAATATGAGTTTCTTGCAAGCATATTATGTCTAAATATTCTTTCTTTAGTATATGAAACACTTGGGCCCTTTTTCGGGGATGGTTAAGACCATTGCAGTTCCAACTCAGAAGTTGCAGAGACATTTTTGTTACTGGGTATCTTTTCCACCGACTGCTCCAAGTTCTTGTTCCTGATCGGTCGGTGCTGGAGTCAATCCAAATGATAAGTTTGCAATGTCCGGTATTTCCCTCTCACTCACAGTTCCTTTCTGAAAGTCCTCAAAATTTCTCTCCAAAAAATGTTCTTTATCTTGAATTGTTTTTATTTTGATTTTCTTCCCTTTAAAGTTAAAGGACAACCCTTGTGGGAACTCCCACCTGAATGGAGTGTTGTTTTGTTTCAATAAATCCACTAAATCTTTAAATTGAGTCCTCACCTCCAAAAAATATTTAGGAATATCTTTAAAAATCTGTATTTGAGAATTCTTAATAATCAAAGCCTTCTGGAAGTGTAGGTTCAATATTTGGTCTCTTTCTTCCTTGGATCTCAAAGTGATTAAACAATCCCTCGGTTTCTTGCCTTGCTTCCTGCCAATCCGGAAAGCTGTAGTTATTACAAATTCATCTTCTTCTCCTTCTAGTTCGTCAGTCCAAAATTCTTGAAACTTATCTGTGAGAAATTCCCCAAGATTGCCCTCTTCCTCTTCTGGTACCAATCTCAATTTCAAGTTCTTGCCTTTCCTCTCCAATTCCATAAGGGCCAAAGTTGCATCATGTTCGTGTACCTTCTTTGCAATAGGCGCAAATTTTCCCTTAGTTTCCTCGGCAGTGCTCTTAGCGATCTCGGCTATTTTCCTTGTTTCCGTACTTTCTTGAATTAAACGATTTATAGAGTCTGTATTAGATGATATTGTCGTTGTGTTCAAATCCAATCTTGTTGTCAATTCTGTCAATTTCTTAGAGTTCTCTGTAGATTGCTTAGTAAGTGCTTCTAGAGATTGATTTATTCTGAGCAGTGCCTGTGTCATAGAATCCATTGATGCTGTTGTTACTTTTTCCTGTGCAGCTGCTGCTCCTGATATGGAGCTTCTTTTCTGAGCCTGCTTTTGAGCCTGTTTTGTTTTGCTTCTTGTTGATATTTCATCCAGTGGAGTGCTCATAACTCAAGGTCGTTCACACAGGAAAGTTGCAAGTGGAAAATCCCACTTCTTTACCTCAATACAACAGTCTCTCTTTTAGTCCTCTAGAGGGAGAGATTGTATCCAGGCAGGAGTAACAAAGAAGCAGGGAAGCAGATAGCCATGCAAAGTCCCAAAGAAATAAAAGTCCAACCCAAAGCCCTACTTTGTTGCAATTTGAAATATTGCAGATTTTGCCAAGTAAAGTCCCGTTATTGTATTTCAAATAAAGTCTTACTTTGTATCCACAGTCCTCTTTTTTTGACAGTTCATTTCCAGGCGCTCACCGCTCAGGCAGCCTGGTCAGAGGTATCGGCAGCGGAGAGTTTCCCGTTCACAACTTTCTTCTTCTAGCGGGTTAAATTGAGTCAATTTTTCTTCCCCCCTTCTCCCGCTCAGTGGGGGGAAGACCCTTTCGATGTCAGGTTTAACAAAATTTAAAAAGCGTTCCCTTTAAATACAGCTTGCTCTTTTCATTGCTCAGTCAATCGTGCAGTTCCGGGAGGCTGACTTCCTTAATTTTTGCCTTTCCCGTTTTCAGCCAAATCTTCTTAATTTAAAAGTCCCGTTCAGTTTATTTTGCAGTTCTTACTCACGGGTATTGTTGCCAATCGGTAGTTTCAGGAAGGAATCGGCGCTCTCCGTCAATGGCGACGCGGCTTCGCTCCGCGAGCTGGGTTGCGATCCTCAGCACCGCGCTCACACCCGATGCCGCTCCGGAGCCTTTAAAAAGACTCTTTTGCGATACCGGGGGGCGCAAAGGTGCCCACCGAATCTCCTTGTTCACAGGCTTCAGCGCCTGTGATTTTAGGGGTCCCCCGCTCGCCGTAGCGGGTCAGACCCGAACTCACGGAGCAGTCCTGCTTCGGAGCTCGAAGCAAGGACCGCCATTAAACGCTGGCGCCGACCGGAAGTCCCCTGGACTCATGCACTTCAACCCCGACTGGGCTAGGCGAGCTGGGTAGCACTTCCAGAGACCACCTTTTAAACAGGAACAGGTCGAAGTGCTGTGGACTCACAGCCTGGAGATGTGAGCACCGGATTCACTTCCACAATATAGTCGTCGCACAGCAGAGTATAGCAGAGTCTGGCAGTGTATAAACGACTCGGAGAGCAGCTCTGTAGAATATCTTCTTTTATTCTATAACTATAACTATAATACAAAACTATATACAGAGCTAAATAGGTCTAAGCATAAATGAATGCTGCACTGAGTGTCTGCAGCTGCTCTTAGCAGCAACCTTATCTCTACACACGATCTCTAACAGTCTCTCTCTCTGACACACTGACTGACTGACTGACTTGGTGCTGGAGCTGAATAAGTAGAAAGCAGAACACTGCTCCTCCTCTCTGGAGAATCAGCAGACTCGTCAGGAGATTCTTGGATATGGGAGGGGTGAAATCTCTTCAGCATCACCCAAGCTCTGCGAGTGCGGCTTTCTCCTAATTGAACTGCAGAGTGTTTGAGGACCAGGACATTTGCAGGGAAACCAAAATGCTTGTTTACAAAGCTATTGTACTACCAACCTTACTGTATACTTGTGGAACATGGACCGCTTATAAATGACAACTCCAACACCTCGAAAGATTCCATCAGAATTGTGTGGAATTGGCCTCCACAGTCACTTAAGGAAACTGTTAAAACTGTGTTTATGGAAGACAATCTTACTCGGCTACAAGTGATCGCCAAAGACAAGGACAAGACCTGTGGAGGATGTAACTGAAAGAAAAAACCCAGCTTGTTGCATTTTCAGCTGAATTTGGGGGAATCACTTTAAGCATTTGTTGTGTTGAGCTATTTCAATTTCTTTTGTTTGATTTGCTGATTGCAAACAGCTGAAAGTCTATAAATTTTGATAATAAACCCGATTTGCAATGGGGGTTGAATAAGTTTTATTGCAGCTGTGTATATATATATATATATATATACCTTGTGGGTAGCCAACATGGTGCCTGTGTGCACCACTGTGCTCACTGGTACTGTCTATGGAGCACTTCAGTAAATATCCCCTCAGAAATTCAGAAAGCACAACATACTGTTCACTCTTCCTGCTCTGTTTCTGTTTGGCTTTTCCTATATTGGCTACAAACCCTTATGCATGTCTACATTTCATTGGGTGTCACAATTTGACACCCACCCTCTATCCTTTTCTAAACAAAGGAGAGGTGCAAACAGTTTCTCTCTGTAATAGTCAGCAGGGTGGCTGATACAAGTGCCTTTCCCCACATTGATGACGCCAACTTTTTGTGGTCCCCTCTCTTTTTCTGGTCAGAGTGGTTTAACAATCAATCACTTTTTCCAGGGACTCTAGGAACTATAGCTCTTTGAGGGGAATAGGGGCCTCCCAACCACTCTCAGCACTCTTAACAAACTGCAGCTCCCATGATTCTTGGAAGGAAGCTGTGGCTGGTTAAATTGATAAGATACTGCATTAAGTATATAATGCAGGTGGAACCTCCATTTCTCTCTCCCCCCCAAGGATTTTCTTTTTTCTTCTCCTTACAGAGCTTTACGTAATGTAGCTGATTTGGAGGTTCCTTCTCTGCTTAGAGTCCCCCTCCCCCCAAAAAAGGTTTCTTTGCATTTGTTATGCTACAGAACTTGGGGTTCCACAAAGTAGAATTGGGGGAGAAATTTAATTCAGTTTGCATTTAAAGGTGAACCTATCCAAATTGCACCTTCTGAAACAATATACAAAACTAAACAAAGACCTCTTTCAAAACTCACTGAATTTTGCCATGCAGTTCTCCAGCCAAGTAATGTATACAAAAATGCATATACTAAGGGAATTGTTGTTGTTGTTTAGTCAATTAGTCGTGTCCGACTCTTCGTGACCCCATGGACCAGAGCACGCCAGGCACTCCTGTCTTCCACTGCCTCCCGCAGTTTGGTCAAACTCATGCTGGTAACTTCGAGAACACTGTCCAACCATCTCATCCTCTGTCGTCCCCTTCTCCTTGTGCCCTCCATCTATCCCAACATCAGGGTCTTTTCCAGGGAGTCTTCTCTTCTCATGAGGTGGCCAAAGTATTGGAGCCTCAGCTTCACGGTCTGTCCTTCCAGTGAGCACTCAGGGCTGATTTCCTTAAGAATGGATAGGTTTGATCTTCTTGCAGTCCATGGGACTCTCAAGAGTCTCCTCCAGCACCATAATTCAAAAGCATCAATTCTTCGGCGATCAGCCTTCTTTATGGTCCAGCTCTCACTTCCATACATCACTACTGGGAAAATCATAGCTTTAACTAAGGGAATGTCTGCATATAAATAGATATATTAGTGAATATGACATGCAAGGTGCATTATATGGGGGGATTACTTAGCAAAAATGTGTATAAGGCAAAATTGCATACAAATGTGTATATTAGGAGAAATTTGCACAGAAATGCTATTTTTAAAAAATAAGCCTTAAAATGTTCAAGGAAATTTGTGTGCATGTGCATAGAGAGAGCAGGTTGTGGGGAGAGGGAGATAAGTGGGTTATTGGTTTGCTTTTTGTTTTAGGTTTCTAGTGTATTTTGTGTTCTCATTTTGTATTTTTCTGTTGTGAGTCACCTTGTGAACTTCAGGTGAAGGGTGGTGTGAAAATTAAATAAATAAATAATATTAGCATGCAAAATCCAGCATATTAGAGAAAACAGTATTGTAGCAATGTGTATATTGGAAAGATTGCACACATACAAATGTGCAGAGCGGTGGAAAGTGCACTGAAATGCTGATACATTTTCATATATAAATTTTCACAAACTGATGCAGAAATATGGAGATTTGAACTTAAGACTGGGAAAATGAGAAACTGAGAGAAGCCGGAATTGTTAGCCACTCAAGTCAAATCCGTTTATTGTGAGGACCATGCCTGTGCACAAAAATCAACACTAAAATCAATAGTTAAAAATATTAAAATTCATTACATACTATGCCAACAAAACCTTCTTCCCACAAAGTAGAAAAGGAGGGAAAACGAGCAGCAAGTTAAACAGACGATGAAGGGGTCTTTACATTGTCGTTCATAAATCTTTCCCTGGCTTTCATGGCCTTCATCACAAAGACCGCTACCACATGGGTAATGTGTGGGTTTGCATCAACTAACAAAAATTTTACTCTATCTTCAGGACTGGTTATAGAGATGGGTATAATTTGCAGCAATGCTTCTCTAAAGCCCGAGTAAATGGGGCAATAGAGGAAATAATGTGTAAGATCCTCTTTAATTTTCATAGAGCAAGGGCATAAACGATGTTCAACTGGGGTTTTTGTGTATCTACCGGTCAGATAAGCAGTTGGCAATGTTTGAAACCGTGCCATGGTGAAAGCTCTCCGAAGAGTGGGATCGGTGATCTCCACCAGGTAGTTGGCACAGATTTTGACTGCTTTTACTCGTGGGAACCAGTAGGAAAACCCAGAGTTTTTTATCTTGGTGGAGTCCAAAAAGGCATCTTTTTCAAAGATCCATTCTCGAACTTTATCAGGGCTCCACAATTTGAGAGTATTTAACTCAGGTAGGTTGTATCTGGATAGAATGTCTAGTAGGCTTTTATGCCAAGTGGTATTATTTTGTAATGATACAAAGGCTTGTTTAGCCAATAAGGTGTTCGGGGCATCTATGAGGTTGGTAAAAAAACGCAGGAATCTTAAGTGGGCCCTGGCAGACACAGAAGGTAATCCTACTTCCACTCTTAGGAGAGCTGCCGGAGTACTCTGAGGGAGGCCTAGAATTCTTCTGAGATAAAAATTTTGGAAGATTTCAAGCCGTTCTAACAGCTTCTGATTCCATCCCCAGAGTTCTACTCCGTATAACATCTGTGGAATCACTTTTCCAACAAAAGTTTTTAGTGCCGGGGTCACCAGTTGCCCACCCCTCGAATAGAAAAAGCTGAGCAGAGCACCAATTGTCCTGCGTGTTAGAAGGGCTACAGTCTTGAAGTGGGCAAACCAGCTAGATGTAGCTTGGAAAGTGATACCGAGGTATTTAAAGAGGGGACATTGTTCAATTTTGTGTTCATCTAGAGACCATCTAAATGTGTGGCGAGCTCTAGTAAATACCACAATTTTTGTTTTATCATAGTTTATCTTTAGAGAGTTTTGGGAACAATAAGCTGCGAGTCCCTCCAGCATGCTGAGTAGGCCCCTTCGAGTGAGTGCCATGACCGCCATGTCAACAGCATATAGCAGTATATTCAGGTGTTTGCCTTCCAGGGCAGGGGCTGATGATTTATACTTTGCCATATGTTGGACAATATCGTTTATATAGAAATTAAAGAGGAACGGCGCTAACAAACAGCCCTGTTTAACCCCTTTCCCCAGTGGCAGTGGGTCAGTATAGTTGCCTGACATCCCAGTTCTGATTTTAACTGTGGTGTCTGAATGTAACTCTCTAAGTATTTTAAGAAGTCGTCTATCAATATCTGTGTCATTTAGTTTTTGCCATAGTTTGTCCCTGCAGATTGAGTCAAAGGCGGATGTGAGATCTACAAAAGCCACAAAAAGTTTGCTCTTATGTGTCTTTGTATACTTATCTATCATTGTCTGTAGTACCAAACATTGGCCTATTGTACTATGGCGCTTTCTAAACCCTGCCTGTTCCGGATTAAACAAGTTAGAGTGGTCAGCCCAGTCAACCAATTTATTTAGCAGGTGGCGAGTATAAAGTTTATACACGATGTCCAGGAGACTAATGGGGCGATAGTTTGTGGGGTCTTGGGGGTCTCCCTTCTTATAGATGGGGGCTACCAGGCTCAGTTTCCAGTTTTCTGGGATTTTGCATGTATCATTTATTGCTGTAAAAAGTTTTGCCAAAAAAGCAGCCCACCACTGGGCATTTAGTTTAAGCACCTCAGGAGGAATCATATCTTCACCGGGAGCTTTGCCATTCTTGAGTGTTTTAATTAGCTGTAAACATTCTGATTCGGTAACAGGATCCCAGTCCATTAATAGATCATTTTTAATAGAAGGAAACTGGCTCGGTTTAGCAATATTTGTTTTTTTTTTTTTAATAATTTTTATTAAGGTTTTCCAAATTAAAACAAATTAAATCCAATTTATAAACTTTTTCCAATAACTAGGACTTCCCCTCCCCACCCCCTCATGTATTCCAAATCTTCCAAATAAACAATTAGGTTCAACAAATTATTATCCCCAAATTGCAATCATCCTCCATTACCCAGTTTAGCGTAATTCCCATCCCCCTAAGATCGATCTATTCCCTTCCACGAGTTTCCCCCTTTAATACAGATAAAAAACAACAACATAAAATTAAATAATAATTTTACAACCTTTGGATTCCAACTTTCCCTCCCCTTTTTCCCTGTTACGTTCCTCCTAGCCCTCCATCTCTAATATCTTCCTGGAGTTCCCACATTACATTAAACCCACATCCCTCTGATTCTTTGCCAGTCTTATTAATTGCGAATGTCCAATCATTTAATTACGAATGTCCAATCCTAAAAAAAAGTCTATCGAGAAGAGGGTCCATTTCTTCTATCCAGATTTTTATATCCAGGAGTAGAAACTCCAATTTTAATTCCATAAGCTTGTCAAATCTGGATATCCCAAATATCCCCTTTCCCATTTCTGTCCAGTTCTTGTTGTTTCCTTATTCTTGTCGGCCATTCTCCTCCTTTTTGTTTCTCTGTTCTCCCACAGAAATGTTCTTTCTCCAAAAGTTTCTAATATCCCTGCAGAGGCTTGTTGTTCAGGAACAAAACATAACATCATGATCCTTTCATTTTCCAACAGATAGTTCCATTGTTTCCTATAGTGTGTAGACCTCTGTAGACAAAATAACGTTCCATTTCTGCAGTTTCCCAGGAGATTAAAAGTTCTATTCAACTGCACAAGTTTCCTGTCAAAAACACATGCAATATCCCTCAGCTCCTCTAGATGGATTCCCATAACAAAGTTCCCTTCCAAAGCCCATCCACCAGTCCAAATAGCTTGTTTATCCTTATTTGAACAATTTGAAACAATTTATACTCAACTTATATCAAATGTAACCGGCAAAGTCCATAACCAAGTCTCTGTTACATTCTTCCGTTTTGACAGCTCCTTGACAGCTGTCAAAACCTGTCAAAACCTCCGTTACTCTTCTCCAGGCATTTTCACGAATCGCTCCAGGGATTCCGGGGGGGGGGGGGTGTTGCTTTTTAATACAAATTCCACTTTTCTCCTCCGGCTCAATCTTATAAATTTCCCTCGCGAAGTTGCTAATTCGGTGAAATAAGGTTACTCTCGATCTTAGTTATCCATTCCTTTGTTTTGGCTCTTCTACAATTTAGGGGGGGGGGGCTGACTTCCTTTTTTCCACCTCCCCCGTTCGCTCCAAATTTTAAAAATTTGTCCCCTTTTTTTAGTCCATATTCCAATTACTCACGGGTTCTTCTTTTAGATCCAAATTTTCAATAGAAGAAGTCAGCGCTCTCCGCCGGATGGCATGCGGCTGCGCTCGGCAGGGATAGCAGAGAACTCAAGCACCACGCTTCTCCCCGGCACCCGATCCGGAGCCTTTAAAAAGGCTCCTTCACGAGTCGGGAGGGCGCTAACGGTGCCAGCCGAGTCTCCATGTCCACGGCCTCCTCTGGCCGTGGTTTTTAAGGGTCCCCGCATCGCCGGTGCGGTAGGACCCAGCCCCTGCCGAGCAGACTCCCTCCGGAGCTCGGAGGGAGTCCGCCATTCGGCGATGGCGCCAACCCGGAAGTCCCGGTTTAGCAATATTTGGAGCTGAATACAGCCGGGAAAAATGTTGGTACCATATGTTAGATGAAATACTATTGGTTACAATTTTCCCTTTGGGTGAGACTCCCTGAGCAATTATTTCCCAAAACTTTTTATCGTCCCGCAGTTTGATCGCCTTGTCGAGTGCCTCCCATTGTTCCTTTCTATAGAGGGATTTCTTAAATTTTAGGAAATCCCTCTATAGAAAGGAACAATGGGAGGCACTCGACAAGGCGATCAAACTGCGGGACGATAAAAATTTAAATTTTAAAGTATTTTTATAATGAAAGCGCCACCTGCGCAGGTTTTCCACTGAGGACAGAGTCCCTTCCTGTTTTACCTTATTTTGTAATTTCCTAAGCAAAGATCTTAGATTCCTACAGTCTTTGTCGAACCAGGCCCTCGTATTATTTTGTTGTTTGGGAGGATTGGAGTTGGTAAGTAGTGGAAGGAGCGACTCTGAGACCTGCTGAAATGTTAAAAAGGGGTCAGAATTTGATAAAATACATTGGTCTCTCAGGGCCAATAAATCTGATGAATGCAGGTGTAGTTTGATTTTGAATTCCAGGTCGCTGTTCCATTTACGCCTGCGAAGGGCCAGAGTTGGTGTTGGGTCTGCACAGTGATTACGGTGTTGCGGATCTTCCAAGCCACAGGGAATTAGTGAGATTGATATAGGGAGGTGATCACTCTCAGTTCTGTTGAAAGTCCTAAAGCCCTGTGACCTCTCCAAAAGTTTTGGGGAGACCAGGATATAATCAATAACGCTCGCACCTCTAGGCCCAAGAAAAGAAAAGAAACCCCCTGACCTGTCCATATGGGTGCCATGCAGATTATACAGATTATGTTTGAAGGCAGTCTCCATTAATGTAATGCCTGCCTTAGTCAAGACCTTGTCGTCAGAGGACCAGGGAATAAACCAATCTGCCTCTGGCAGTAATTGGGATTTAGAGCAGTACGTATTAATGTTGTTTCCTATCCTGGCGTTGAAATCACCTGCCAGCAGGATATCCATGCCAGGAAATTCTAGTTCAGCCTTCTCCAAACATAGCTCTAAATCTTCCCAGATTTGTGACGACTGGGAAGGGGTGCCTATGGGGGGGATATATATATTAAAGCAGAGGAAATCTCCTCCTTCACTGCTAGAAATAAGTGTTAGCCACTCACATATTCTCCAATTGCCGTGAAACTGCCAGGACCTTCACCAAAACGCTTAAGCCATCACAGCTTCTAACTTTGTCATGTAAGGTCCCGAATTCCCAACTGCAACCTCAACAAAACTCAAATCTTTCTCCACCTTTTCATTCATTTCTCCTTCCATCTCCTGGCCAGAGCTCCAACATCGAATGGTCCGCCCCCACCACTTAATGGATCCAAATGGTTTCCAGAGAGTGGTAAGGGATGCTTTATCCCATGTTGATAGCCTTTCAGCTGATTCCCTGGTGGCCCGCTGGAATGTGGAGTTAACCAAGGCTGTTGACTGTTTGGCTCTGAAGCGTCGTCTCCGATTGCATGGACAACCCCGTGGTTTTCCCCGGAGCTTAGGGTGATGAAACAATCGCTGAGACGGCTAGAATGCCGGTGGCGGAAAACTCACTCTGAATCAGACCGGACACAGGTTAGAGCTCAACGTCGAGCCTACCAAGTGGCGATGGCAATGGCAAAGAGGACCTTCTTCACCGCCTCTATTGCATCTGCTGAAAACAGCAGCAGGAGACTCTTTCAGGTGGTTCGCAATCTATCAGAACCACCTTCGTCATCGGGGCCAGGTAGGGACCCCAAGATCTCCTGCAATGATTTTGCAAAGTTTTTTGCAGATAAAGTTGCTCAGATTCGGAGCTCCACTGTGGGAGCAGGGCCGGGGCGGGAGAGTGCTAGAGTCCTGTCTAGTCATGTTATATGGGATGAATTTCAATCTGTTACCTCCGAGGATGTGGACAGGCTGCTTGGACAAGTGAAACCAACGACCTGTCTTCTTGATCCTTGTCCATCCTGGCTGATAAAAGCAAGTCAGGAAGGGCTGGGCATTGGGCTCTGTGGGGTGGTGAATGCTTCCCTCTGTGAGGGAGCCTTCCCAGACCCGCTGAAAGAGGCGGTCATTAAACCGCTTCTTAAAAAAACATCTCTAGACCTGGCCAACATGGCCAACTATCGCCCAGTCTCAAATCTTAAATTCTTGGGCAAGGTGATTGAGTGAGTGGTTGCTGAACAACTCCAGGCACGCCTGGAGGATGCGGACCATTTGGATCTGTTCCAATCAGGATTCAGGCCTCATCATGGGACTGAAACTGCCTTGGTCGAGCTGGTCGATGATATCCAGCGGGCTAGGGACAAAGGTGAGAGCTGTTTCTTAGTTCTGTTGGATCTCTCAGTGGTCTTTGACACCATCGACCATAACATCCTTCTGGACCGCCTAGAGGGGCTGGGAGCTGGGGGCACTGTTATACAGTGGTTCCGCTCCTTTTTCCTGGGCCATGTCCAGAAAGTGGTGTTGGGGGTGAGTGTTCAGACCCCTGGGCCCTCACTTGTGGAGTGCCTCAGGGTTCTGTCCTCTCCCCCATGCTTTTTAATATCTATATGAAGCTGCTGGGAGAGATCATCAGGGGGCTGGGGCTGGGTGTTCATCAGTATGCAGATGACACCCAGCTCTACATCTCTTTTAAATCAGAACCAGTGAAGGCGGTGAAGGTCCTGTGTGAGTGTCTGGAGGCGGTTGGAAGATGGATGGCAGCTAACAGATTGAGGTTCAATCCTGACAAGACAGAAGTACTGTTTTGGGGGGACAGGGGGCGGGTGGGTGTGGGGGACTCCCTGGTCCTGAATGGGGTAACTGTGCCCCTGAAGAACCAGGTGTGCAGCCTGGGAGTCATTTTGGACTCACAGCTGTCCATGGAGGCACAGGTTAATTATGTGTCCAGGGCGGCTGTCTACCAGCTCCACCTGGTACGCAGGCTGAGACCCTATCTGCCTGTGGACTGTCTTGCCATAGTAGTGCATGCTCTAGTTATCTCCCGCTTGGACTACTGCAATGCGCTCTACGTGGGGCTACCTTTGAAGGTGACCCAGAAACCGCAATTAATCCAGAATGCGGCAGCTAGACTGGTGACTGGGGATGGCCGCCGGGACCACATAACACCAGTCCTGAGAGATCTGCATTGGCTCCCAGTACGTTTCCGAGCACAATTCAAAGTGTTGGTGCTGACCTTTAAAGCCCTAAACGGCCTCGGTCCTGTATACCTGAAGGAGCGTCTCCACCCCCATTGTTCAGACCGGACAATGAGATCCAGCGCCGAGGGCCTTCTGGTGGTTCCCTCATTGTGAGAAGTGAGGTTACAGGGAACCAGACAGAGGGCCTTCTCGGTAGTGGCGCCCACCCTGTGGAACGCCCTCCCTTCTTTAAAAGACATCTGAAGGCAGCCCTGTTTAGGGAAGTTTTTAATATTTAATGCTGTATTGTTTTTACCACTCGATTGGAAGCCACCCAGAGTGGCTGGGGAAACTCAGCCAGATGTGCGGGGTAGAAATAAAAACTTATTATTATTATATAAAGGGTAGGAGCGACTGCTAGGTGGGAATGCCATGTTAAGAGGCAGCCCATCTCTGTCTTACCAGTTGTAAGGAAGACATAGAGTTGTGGAAGGGCCATTGTGCTCATGCTCTGCTTGTGAGTTTCCTAGAGGCATCTGATTGGCCACTGGGATACTAGACTACATGGGCCTGTTGCCTGATTCAGCAGGGTTATTTTTATGTTCATGTACAAATCATGAGCTTATGGAGCATGTAACCTGTGTGACACAGTACCATGGCAACTAAATGAAATTTTATATGCTTTACATTTGTTTACTTGCACATTTACATCCCGTCTTTCAATGAGAATAACTATAAAATATATAGATATAGTTACAGATAGACATCATAACAAAGTTAATCTATGCATATGATACTATTTTATTCTCTTGCTAATTATCTTGTTTCAAAGGTGCATTTTATATTTGACTTCCCGTAGTAATTATTTCTTTTGAAATGTTTAAGATAATTTTTGTTAACCTTGCTGCATTAAATGTGCATTCTGTAGTTGACCTTTGTAATGTTTCGTTTCAAAATCTTTAAAATAATAATATAGTTCCCTGTTAATTACTTTGCTTTGAATGTGTACTTTAGAAATGTTTTATTACAGATTGCTTCACTTGATGTTTTAATGTATGTTGTAAACTGCTTCGAGATTCCCGCCCCCCCCCCCCGAATATAAAGCGGTATAGAAATAAAACGAACAACAACAACATTCAAAGCAAGCCCACCAATAAATAAAACAAGCACAGATAAAACCAGCATTGCCAACATACATGCACCAACTTATGCAGCAGAAATGCTTATATTTAGTAAATATAACAATTTAGAATGTCTGCAACCTATTAAAAAAATTAACCGAATTGCAGGATTCTGGTCAGGTGAGGTTAAGTGATGAGGAAAGCTTAAATCCTTTCCCTCTTCTCTCCTAGGTACAGCTGCGGTCTGTGGCCATACAGCAAAGGATTAGAAGTAGATTCTCCCTCCCTGCTAACTTCTGGTATGTGAATCCACATAACTTTGGGTATGTGAACCTGAACTGTGCACCCTGGCCCTGCTGTACAGCATTCGTTAAGGTGTACGTGCCAAGCCTAAGGCAGAAGAAAGAGGAAGAAGTTGAGGTGAAACTAGGTTAAAAAACCTGGCCACCTGCCAACCCCTATTGTACATGTAAGTCCAGTACCTCCTTTCCAGGGATAAACCAAATGAGGCTTCTTGTTCCAAAACAGCATGTGCATGGCAATTCACCTCCATTCTAGAGTGGAAGTGGCACCCCACCAACAGCAGCAGGGGGAGAGGAAGATTTTGTTGTTGTTGTTGTTTTTTAAATTATTTAAGATGTAACTCTTCTCATGGTCCTTCTTTGGATCAGGAAGTGGGTGCAGCTGTCAAGGACAATAGGGGGTGGGATAAATGCTTAGTTAGAACAACACACACGCTTTCTGCCACCTTGGCCATCCGGCAACCACCCAAATCATATCCTAGAGCTTGCTTGTGACTGATGCAGGAAAATGGAAGGCCTCTTTCATAGAAGGGAGGAAAACTTTTAAGAAGTTGGGAAGACAGATTTCTGAATGGGACTGATAGAAATAAATAACAAATATATTCCATATTTTCCTTCCTTCCTCTCCACGCCATGCCACCCCGATCCATTGCCCCAATCTGACGACTGAGCCTGAGTCCCCTGTCAGTGTCCACAAAAGCGCTGAAAGTTCACCACATTGAATACATTGTCCTCACCTTCCTGCCTATTCATTTGACAAGTGCTGTCAGAAGAGATTTCCATTCGTTTCTGAGGTCTCTGTAACGGGTTCATTATAGAAGTCAATGTGACAGGTGTGGGAAACAGGACAAGCACCTTTTTTCTTAACTGCTGAACTTATGTGACAAGAAATCAATCTTCCTCAATGGGGAGGAATATCGTCACGCAGCCCCCAAAGTCCCTGGAGAAACAGAAGAGACCAGAATGCTTTAACGGGGAAAAAACAAAACAAAAAAGTTTGGGTTAAGTTCAGTTTACTTCTGGCTGCAGCAGCCGCACACAGAAGGATCCACGGGGTGGGGGCGGAGACCTACCTCCCCACACAGAGAATCTTCCTTTGTAAGAAGAGAGGAACATAAGCAGAGTATGTTGCTGGATCTGGCCAAAGGCACATCTAGATCAACATTCTGTTCTCTCCATGGCCAACCAGATGCCCCAATGGGAATCCTGGAAGCAGGACATGAGTGCAACTGCACTCTCTGCACATATAATTCCTAGCAAATGATATTCTTAGGCCTCTTACAGTGGAGGGAGGATATAGCCATCATGACTAGCAGTCACTGATAGCTTTATCATTTATTAATGTGTTTAACCCCCTTTTAAAGCCATCCAAGCTGGTGGCCAGCACTACTATGGATAGGCAAATCACATTTTTGCAAACCATTATTCATAATATGATGCATTTTTATGTCATTTTCACTAATATGTACATTTATAGGCAGACTTTAATCCAGTATATGCATTTTTGTACATATGATTTTACTGGAAAATTCAGACAAGTGTGAGGGGGGAAGCTTTACAATATCCATTTTGAGATATGGTGACCAGAACTATATACAATATTCCAAGGGTGGCCTTGCCATAAATTTGTAGAATGGAGGCACTACCCCAGGCTGAAGGTCTTTGTGCACTTCAAGAAATGTTATCAGAGAACTCTTTTTCCTTGACTGGGCAGAGAAGGCACACTAGAAGTGGGAACAGGAGCTGGTCTCCTACTCCACTTGCATGCCAGAAAAGGGGAACAGGATGAGTTCACTAAATTCACTAAATAAACTTGTTTCTAAGAACTGTCCGCTTATTTCCTCCTCCATCCCTATCCATTTCCCTTTCATGTAGTTTTTCTTGCAAGCCTCTTGGAGTGTATTTGCTGCCTCTTCGCATAAGGTGCTCCCTGAGAATTCTACCAGAGGATTCCCAAGGAGCTCTTTAGATCCATCAGCAAGTTTAAATACCAGCTAGAAACGCAACCTGACGGGGAGCTTCACATTTCAATAAGGCCATTGCAATCTACTGGACAGCCGTCCAATTGTTTAAAACTAAAAATGACACTTTTTATTGGGTCTAAGTAGCATCATAAAAACAATAAAATCAGCCCTGACATTTCTTCTCCCCCCGCTCTCCTGTCTTAACTTCTGACACGTTGACCTTCTGCATGCAGCAGCATGCTGCATGTTTCAAAAGCAAGGACCATTAAAGCGAGAGAAATTTGCTTCTGGAAATATTATTGAGGACTCCTGTAAAAGCTCAAGTCTGGTAAGAGTATGGGAAGTTGCCTTATTTTGAGCCAGGCCATTTGGACCAGCATTACCTGCACTTACTGGCAGTGGCTCTCTGTTCAGGTAGGGGTCTCTCTCAAGCCTACCTAGAGATGGCAGGTCTGAACCAGAGGTCTTCTGCATGAAAAGCAGATGCTCTATCACTGAGCTTTGGCACTTCCCCAAAGACTGCTCTGAAACATGATTTATGCTTGAGGATGGTGAGTGACCCCCATCTTTTGTGTATAAAGGGATGGGATAAGAAGTGTCTCCTAATCAAACCTAGTTACAGATAGGTAGCCGTGTTGGTCTGCCATGGTCAAAACAAAATAAAAAAATTCCTTCCAGTAGCACCTTAAAGACCAACTGAGTTAGTTCTAGGTATGAGCTTTCGTGTGCATGCACACTTCTTCAGATACACTGAAACAGAAGTCACCGGACCTTTCTATATAGTGAGAAGGTGGGGAGGGGTATTACTCAGAAGGGTGGTGGGAATGGGTGATTGGCAGATAGCTGCGATGAGCCTGTTGACGACTCTTAACGACTGCAATAGGTCTAACAGGAAAAAGCAAGGGGTGAGAAGGTGAAAAATGGCTTTGTCATGTATAATGAGATAAGAATCCAATGTCTTTATTCAAACCAGGTCTCTCCATAGTTTTAAGTTTGGTGATAAGTTGCAATTCAGCAGCTTCTCTTTCCAGTCTATTTCTGAAATTCCTTTGTAATAGAACAGCTACTTTGAGATCTTGTATAGAATGTCCTGGGAGATTGAAGTGTTCTCCTACTGGTTTTTCTGTCTTGTGGTTCCTGATGTCGGATTTATGTCCATTTATTCTTTGGCGTAAGGTCTGGCCTGTTTGTCCAATATAGAGAGCTGAAGGACACTGTTGGCATTTTATGGCATACACAATGTTAGACGATGAGCAATTAAATAGTCCCGAGATGGTATGTGTGATGTTGTTGGGGCCAGTAATGGTGTTGTCCGGGTGTATGTGGCAGCAAAGTTGGCATCTGGGTTTATTGCAGGCTCTGGTGCCAGTGTCCATGTTAAGTCTGGTTATAGTATTATTGTGGGTTAGGAGTTGTTTAAGATTGGGGGGCTGTCTGGAGGCAATGAAAGGTCTTCCTCCCAGAGCTTGAGAAAGAGAACTGTCATTGTCCAGGAGAGGTTGTAGATCTCTGATGATGCGTTGTACTGTTTTAACTTGGGAGCTGTATGTGATGACTAGAGGTGTTCTGTTATTTTCTTTTTTGGGTCTGTCTTGCAGCAAGTTCTCTCTGGGTATCAGTCTGGCTCTGTTGATCTGTTGTCTAACTTCATCTGCTGGGTATTTTAGTTCTAAAAAGGTTTGCTGTAGATCTCTTAGGTGAGAGTCTCTGTCTGTAGAATTGGAGCAGATGCGGCTGTAACGTAGTGCCTGGCTATATACAATGGACTGTTTGGTATGTTTGGGATGGTAGCTAGAGGCATGTAGATATGTTTGTCGGTCAGTTGGTTTACGGTATAAGGTGGTGTCTATGCGCCCATCCTGTATTTTTATAGTAGTGTCCAAAAAATGTATTTCTTGCATAGATTGATTCATTGTTAGGTTGATGGTGGGGTGAAAATCATTGAATTTCTGGTGGAAGGTGTCCAGGGTCTGTTGACCATGTGTCCAGATGATAAAAATATCATCAATGTATCGCAGGTACAAGAGAGGTTTGAGTGGGTAGGAGTTTAGGAAATGTTGTTCTAAATCCGCCATGAAGATGTTGGCATACTGTGGGGCCATGCGGGTGCCCATTGCTGTGCCGCTGATCTGAAGGAACAGGTCATCACCGAATTTGAAGTTGTTGTGGGTAAGGACAAATTGGCAGAGTTTGGTAGCAAAGTCCGCTGTGGTTTTATCTGAAATGGTATTCCTTATAGCTTGTAAAGTTAAAACAGTACAACGCATCATCAGAGATCTACAACCTCTCCTGGACAATGACAGTTCTCTTTCTCAAGCTCTGGGAGGAAGACCTTTCATTGCCTCCAGACAGCCCCCCAATCTTAAACAACTCCTAACCCACAATAATACTATAACCAGACTTAACATGGACACTGGCACCAGAGCCTGCAATAAACCCAGATGCCAACTTTGCTGCCACATACACCCGGACAACACCATTACTGGCCCCAACAACATCACACATACCATCTCGGGACTATTTAATTGCTCATCGTCTAACATTGTGTATGCCATAAAATGCCAACAGTGTCCTTCAGCTCTCTATATTGGACAAACAGGCCAGACCTTACGCCAAAGAATAAATGGACATAAATCCGACATCAGGAACCACAAGACAGAAAAACCAGTAGGAGAACACTTCAATCTCCCAGGACATTCTATACAAGATCTCAAAGTAGCTGTTCTATTACAAAGGAATTTCAGAAATAGACTGGAAAGAGAAGCTGCTGAATTGCAACTTATCACCAAACTTAAAACTATGGAGAGACCTGGTTTGAATAAAGACATTGGATTCTTATCTCATTATACATGACAAAGCCATTTTTCACCTTCTCACCCCTTGCTTTTTCCTGTTAGACCTATTGCAGTCGTTAAGAGTCGTCAACAGGCTCATCGCAGCTATCTGCCAATCACCCATTCCCACCACCCTTCTGAGTAATACCCCTCCCCACCTTCTCACTATATAGAAAGGTCCGGTGACTTCTGTTTCAGTGTATCTGAAGAAGTGTGCATGCACACGAAAGCTCATACCTAGAACTAACTCAGTTGGTCTTTAAGGTGCTACTGGAAGGAATTTTTTTATTTTGTTCTAATCAAACCTAGTTTGCAACTTAGCCTGGATCCGGCAAACTATAATTTGCAATCATAGACTTTATAGAGTCAGAAGACGGGAACTTGGGGATCATTTAATCCAACTCTCTAGTTAGAACAGAAATCTGGCAGCTACAGCATCCATGATAAATGGCTGTTCAGCCTCTGTTTAGATACAGTACTTCATTGAGAGGCGGGGGACCATTTCCTCCCAAGGAAGTCACTTCCATTGTCTGAAATGCTGGTTTGATTGCAAAGGCTTTGGTTTACCAAAACCATGGTTTTCAGCATTCAGACAAAATGACAAATGCTGGTTTGCCAAAAATAAGAACCAGCGCTTTCTATTTATAATAATTTTTATTAAATTTTACAATTTTATATTCAACACAATCATCATTATCACAAAAGAGTATATAAATCCCAATCTCCCCCTCCCCTCCCATGACTTCCCTCAACTTCCTCTTCTGGTTCTTTAGATATTTACTTCTCCTGCCTATTTTGTTCTACCTTGATTCTGTAATCTTTTAACTAAATATTGTTGCATTCCTATCCTTTTTTATACCATAGTTTTCAAAATTACATCTCACATATCATTATTACCCCAATTATTGCAACTTAGCTTTTATATTTATTTTCTTAATTGTAAGTGTTTATTCAAACCCTGCTAGTGGGTCCACTTTTTTACAATGTTTCTGTAAGTATACCATAAACGGTTCCCAGTCCTTTTTAAAGTCTCTATTGTCTTTGTCTCTAATTTTCCCAGAGAGCTTCGCCATTTCAACATATTCCATCAGCTTTACTTGCCAGTCTTCTTTCGTTGGTATCTTGTTGTTAAGTTGTGGGTGAACATATCAGACGACACAGCGATTCTTCAAACAACTCTTGTTTATTCACAGGCCAGGACAGAAATGAACTGAAGGGTTCAGTCAGCCTGCTTATATAGAGCTCCAGTACAATGTAACTGTAACAATTTTCTAAAACTATCCAATCACTGAACGTCACTTTCAATCCCTTATTTGCATAACTATCTACAGTATCCCCCTGCTGGCCCAGGGTGAGAACTTCAGTACATAACACTTGTCATCTTTCCATTTTTGGGCTAATGATAATAATAATAATAATAATTTATTATTTATACTCTGCCCATCTGGCTGGGTTTCCCCAGCCACTCTGGGTGGCTTCCAACAAAATATTAAAATACAGTAATGCATCAAACATTAAAAGCTTCCCTAAACAGGGCTGCCTTCAGATGTTGTCTAAAAGTCTGGTAGTTGTTGTTCTCTTTGACATTTGGTGGGAGGGCATTCCACAGGGCGGGTGCCACTACCAAGAAGGATAGTAATATCCTAGCCACTGTTGTAGCATACATAAATAGTTTCTTCCACTCTTTTGGCAGGTCTTGGCCTATAATACCTAGCAAAAAAGATTCTGGTCTTTTAACAAAGGTTGTCCTAAACATTTTTTTCATTTCATTATAAATCATTTCCCAATAGCTTTTGGTTACTTTACAGTTCCACCACATGTGATGAAACATGCCTTCTTTCCCTTTATACTTCCAACACTTATTGGAACTTGTTCTATACATTTCTGCCAATTTAACTGGAGTAATATACTATCGATACATAACTTTCATATAATTCTCTTTCTATAATTTTCCCCAATCTTCCATTATGTCCTAAATCTTGTGCCCATTTAATCATTACACATTTAACTTCTTCGTCTTTGGTTTCCCACTCTAACAGTAAACTGTACATCTTCTTCAGTGTTTTAGTGTTATCATCTATACTTTCTCTTTGAAATCTGGATAAAGTATAACTGAATCCTTTCTCATTATCTTCTTTAAATACCTCATTTAATTGATAATACTGCAGCCAATCATTTACATGTCCTCAAATCTCTTCAAGCTCTTTCAATTTTATTTTCCCTTTTGTTTCTATTAAAAGGTCTCTATATGTAAGCCATTTTCTTTCCTATTTATTTATTTTATTGATGTTGCTTCCATTGGTGACAACCACCACAGAGTTTTTTTGTTGCAATATATCTTTATATCTTTCCCAAACTTTTAAAAGTGATCTCCTAATTATATGGTTATAAAATCCTTTATGTACTTTCCCTTTATCATACCACAAATACACATGTCATCCAAATCTGTTATCATGTCCTTCAAGACCTAACATATCCATATTGTCTAATTTGATCCAGTCCTGGATCCAAGTGACACAAGCAGCTTCATAGTATAGTTTAAGATCCGGAAGGGCGAAGCCTCCTCTGTCTCTGATGTCTGTAAGTAATTTGTATTTTATTCTTGGCTTCTTCCCTTTCCATATAAATTTTGAAATATATTTTTGCCATTTTTTGAAACACGCTAGGTCACTTATTACTGGCACTCACTGAAACAAAAATAACATTTTTGGCAATGCGTTCATCTTAATCGCTGCAATTCTCCCTAATAATGATAGGTTCATTCTTCCCCATATTTCTAAATTCCTTTTTATTTCATTCCAATTTTTTTTTTCATAATTGTCTTTAAAGATATTGATATTCTTGGTTGTAAGCCAGATTCCTAAGTATTTAACTATTTTATGAATCTCTATTTCTATACTCTGATGTAATTCTTTTTTATCCATTTCTGATAAAAAAAAATTACTAACAGCTTTGTCTTGTTTTTATTTAATTTGAAGCCTGCCACTTGCCCAAATTCCTTTTTTTTTTTTAAAAGACTTTTGGAAAAGTTTGTAGGATCTTCCACTGTAATTACAAGGTCATCAGCCTATGCTTTTAATTTATATGTCTTTTTCCCTACCATAATTTCTCTGATCTTTTCATCTACCCTTAGATTTCTCGCTAGGACTTCTAGGACCAAAATGAATAATAAAGGTGATAAAGGACATCCCTGTCTTGTTCCCTTCTGTATCTTACATTCATCTGTTACCACCAGAGCTTTCAAACAGAAAACATAAGAAGCTGCTTTATAAGAAGTGAAACTGTTGGGCCATCTAGCTAAGCATTGTTGACAATGACTGGCAGCAGCTCTCCAACTCTGGAATGAAATCTTAGAAAAATTCCTAGTTAAACTGTAATTTGTGACCTGTGCAACACAGGGTAAAGTGAATTTACAGATTAAAAAATGGAACAATAAACCACATCCCTAGCTAACAATGGATGAATCGGCTTATTTCTGTTCCATATGAGTTCCAAATGTGCTCCGTTGAAGAACCATTTTGTCCCTTTTTTAAATGCACCCACTCAACCCACACACAAATCACACAAATACATTTTTATATCCTGTGAACACTTGCCCCAAAGTATGCATTTTTGTAAGTTTATTGATACATTTCTCTGTGCATGTTTTTTCTGAACTGAAATTGCATCACAAAATTTGGATGTGCATAATCCAATTGATATGTGTGTGTGTTCTAATCCACATGTGAGTCTGTGACCAGTGGATTTAAGTTAGTTCACTTCAAAATATCAAATAATCTATATTTCATTAGGTATTTAGTTTTGTTTATAAACTATTCCTTATAAAATACTGATACTCTTATAAAATTCCTGATACTCTCATCTCTTCAGTGCCTCATCCGTGGCTAGGGATGTTGGCCCACGTACTAAGTCTGAGTCACACCTCAGACTCCAATTCTAATCTAAACTATATGTCTGTAACTACATTTTAAGCCTGCCTCAAGACTGCTACTGTGAAACTGAGTGAGTAATTTTTTCTTTACTTATAAGAGGATTGTTTTGCATGATTATTGTTTTGAAAGGGAGAAAGGGGGAAATAAATGTGTTAAAGCATCCTGGATTACTTAAACAAAAGGCTAAAACTAGCTTATCAACAGCTTCCTCATTTTTGCTGCAAGGGGTGTACTCTGCTAAATAATAATAATAATAATAATAATAATAATAATAATAATAATTTATTTATACCCCACCCATCTGGCTGAGTTTCCCCAGCCACTCTGGGCAGCTTCCAATCAAGTGTTAAAAACAATAGGGACTTCCGGGTTGGTGCCTCCGGTAATGGCGGAATTCCTCTGATCGGGAGGAATTTGCCCCGTGGGAATTTGGGTCTGGCCGCCACGGCGAAGGCGGAGACCTGCAAAAAATCACAGGCAGGAGAAGCCTGTGAGCGTGGGATTCGGTGGGCACCTTTTGCGCCTCCCTTACTCGCGGGGAAACCCGGTTTCGGGGATCCGGAGCGACGTGGGGTGAGCAGCGCGGTGCTTCGAATCATCTGCTTTTTCCACGGAGCGAAGCCGCATAGCTGTTGCCGGAGAGCGCTGACTTTTTCCTGTGGACAATTTGATTCTAAAGTAACTACCCGTGAGTAGAGCTGAGGCGGGAGAATTGGATTTTTAAACGTTTAATTTGGTATCGCAACGGGGAGGTTCAATACAGGAAGTCCGCCTTCCCCTTTTGTAAATAGACTGAAGCAATGAGGCTGCAAGCTGAAGTCTTGGAAAGCCTATTGTAAAATACTAAGTTTCCATCGGTAAAGAACATTAACCCCCCCCCCCTTGGAGGCAGGAGAAGAGGGGGGAAGTTGTGGACTGAATATGCCTGCAGGAGAGAGCGAAGAGAGTTAAAATACCACCGCTCTGACCCTGGAAACGGGCTGCTAGCAGGACTGACGTCTTTTGGAATGTTCATTGACAGCGCTTAGAACGTTCATTGACAGCTAGCTAATAAAAGAAATACATTGTTTCTACTGTCTCCGGCTGCTTTTAAAAAGGAGTAAAAGTAACTGAAAACTGAAACTAACTTTGGATTCTTTGAACTGTGTTTAAAAGAGGACATTATTGATTAATATAAATAGAAACTGTTTCCCCCTAGTGGAAGGCTCTGAAACTGGTTGCTTTACAAGAGCTGGGCTAGGGGAATTTCCAGCTGCAAGATAAAAAACTGTGAGACTCTGGGACTGACCTTGAATCTTTTAAGTGCTATGGCAAATGGAAAGGAAAAAACAGACCAGTGCACTGCAGAGAAAACATTAAGGTCTGGGAGGACTTTGCAGCAACCCAGGAGAGGCTCAACATCAGGCCTCCCTGCTTCTTCTGCGGCTGCGGCTGCTTCTGCACCAGTACATTCAAAACCAAGAGGAATGTCGACAGAAGAGGCCTTGGCGGTTGCATTAAATAAGAGAAATGATTCACTGGAACAGCTTAACAAGAAAACAGATGCGACAAATGCGAAAGTGGATGCTGCAACTATTAGTATAAATAATTTGGGACAAAAGGTGAATACCAATACAGAAACCATCCAGAAATTGATTCAGGAATCTACTTTGATACGGCAGACTGCGGAGGAAGCTAGGGAGAAAGCCGTTGCTGCGGAATGTAAAGTAACACAACTGGAGAGAGAGAGAGTCCCAGCCCTACAGAGGCAACTTGATGATCATAAGTTGACACTTGCTATGATTGAACTTAAAGAAAAAAAGACGAATTTGAGGATCAGAGCCCTACCTGAATTGGAGAAGGAAAGCTTGATAGACTTCCTCACACAGGAATTTGCTGACTTTGGGGACTTGGGTCAAGAAGAGATTAAAATTGTGAGGGCCTTCAGACTTGGAAGAGGAGGGGAAAAAGAGAAGAACAGAATAAGAGACTGTTTGATCACCCTTCAAACTAAAGAAGAGAGAGATAGAATATTGGGTTGGCACTATCAGAAGAACCTAGAAGTACAACAGTCAAGAGTGGAAATTTTTAAAGACGTCCCGAAATATCTTTTGGATCTTAGGCCTAACTACGGAGATTTGGTTGCCCTGCTGAGAAGGAATAAAATCATCTTTAGGTGGGAGTTTCCCCAAGGTCTATCCTTCAGTTTCAAAGGAAGGAAAATAAAAATAAGATCAGTAGAAGATAAAGTAAAGTTTTTGTATAAATATGAAGAAGATCTGCAGAAGGGACTTGGAAAAGAGCCAAGAGCATCGGATAGAAGATCACCAAACAGGGGAATATTGGATATATCAGCATTATCCTTTGGACTGGATCTCCCAGTGAACGTGTCACCACCACCACCAACAGAAGAAGAGCAAGCATTGGGTGCAGTTGGAGGAATATCAGCGTAATTACATGATGGCGTTGCAGGTTTCGAGTTGGAATGTGAATGGACTGAATTCCCCAGAAAAAAGGCGGAGAGTATTTCATTTATTGAAAAAAGAACATTTGGACTTGATTTGTCTACAAGAAACACATGTGATAAGGCTACACAGGAAGATATTGAATAATAAAATATTGGGCCAAGAATTTATCTCATCAGATAAAGTTAAAAAAAGAGGTGTGGTCCTTTATGCAAAGGAGAGCCTATCACTGAAATTCATATTTAAAGATGATCAAGGAAGATTTGTTGCAATTGAAATTCAATCAAAAGGAGAGAAATTCCTAATTGTAGGTATTTATGCACCAAATGAAGGAAAATCAGAGTTCTTTAAGAAGCTACATGAGACTCTGATGGATTACATGGACTATAATATGATTTTGATGGGAGATATGAATGGAGTGGTGTCTACAAATATGGACAAGGCACAGAGACAGGTAGTCACCAAAGATGGTAGACTACCAAAAACTTTTTTTGACATTACTGAAAATATGGACTTAGTTGACATTTGGAGAGTGAAGAACCCTCTGGGAAGAGAGGGAACTTTCTTCTCTGAGGCTAAAATGACATGGACAAGAATTGACCAAATTTGGGTAACCAGGGGATTGGCTCCGAAGATCAGCAAAGTGGAGATCTGCCCCAAAACCTGTTCTGACCATAATGCTGTGAAGATGGAAATGAAATTGACGCTAACTGGTTCCTTTAGATGGAGGATGAATGATACTTTGTTTAGGAATGAAGAGGTGACCAAGAAGGCCCAAAAAACTCTAAGAGACTATTTTGAGATAAATATGAATACTACAGTGGAAAAAAGAGTAATTTGGGACTCAAGCAAAGCGGTTATGAGAGGATTCCTAATACATCAGAATGCAATTAAGAAGAGAACTCAGAATGAAAAAAAAGGATAAAATCCTGGGGAAAATAAAGGAAGGAGAGAAGAAACTGAGAGCAAAACCAAAGTCACAGGAGATTCTGAAAGAGATAAAGTTATACCAAGTACAATATACGAAGCTGATGAATCAGGAAATAGAATGGAAGATTAAACAGATGAGGCAAAAGTCATTTGAATCGGCTAATAAGTGTGGAAAATTGTTGGCCTGGCAAATGAAAAAAAGACAAAAACTGAATACTATTACGAATTTGGAAGTGGAAGGAAAGAATATACAGAACCCAGTGGAGATCAGGAAGTGTTTTCAGAGGTATTTTAAACAACTTTATACACAGGAGAAGCAGAAAGAAATGGACATTGATCAATTTTTGAAAATAAATGGACTACACAAAATCTCTCAGGAAAAACAGCTAATGTTGAATTACAAAATAACGGATCAGGAGGTGGAAGGGGCCATTCAGAACATGCAATTAGGTAAATCTCCAGGACCAGATGGTTTGACTTCAAGATATTAGAGATCTCTGAAAGAATGGTTAATACAACCATTGAAGAAAGTCTGCAATGAAATATTGGAAGGGAGAAAGGCACCAGAGTCGTGGAAGGAAGCTTACATTACACTCATACCGAAAACAGAGACTGAAAAGACACAGCTTAAGAATTACCGCCCCATATCGCTGCTTAATGTGGATTACAAAATTTTTGCAGATATTTTGGCTAAAAGATTTAAAAAGGTGTTAGTAGAAGAAATTCATAAAGACCAAGCGGGCTTTCTCCCTGGTAGACACTTGTCTGACAACACGAGGAATATAATTAATATTCTAGAAAAACTACAAGTGAATATCAATACCAAGGCAGTTTTGATATTTGTGGATGCAGAGAAAGCCTTTGACAATATCTCTTGGAGTTTTATGAAGAAGAATCTACAGGGGATGGGGGTAGGTCAAGGTTTTGAAAATGGTATAGGTGCAATTTACTCAGAACAAAAGGCAAAATTAATTGTGAACAATGTAGTGACAGAAGAGTTTAAGATTGAGAAAGGGACACGACAAGGTTGCCCAATTTCTCCATTGCTCTTTATATTGGTCCTTGAGGTTTTGCTAAACATGATTAGAAAGGACCAAGAGGTTAAAGGTATACAAGTGGGAGCTAAACAGTACAAACTGAAAGCATTTGCTGATGACTTAGTATTGACTTTACAGGAGCCAGAATCTAGTACTAAAAGGGTATTGGAACTGATTCAAGAATTTCAGGCAATACCAATGAGACGGAAACATGGAAGGTGCCTAAAGAAGCCAGGGTGGCTATCTAAAGAACTTTTAACTGAGTTAAGATTTTAAAAGGATGTGTACAAAAAATGGAAAAGGGGGAAACCACCAAAGAGGAATTCAAACAAATAGCCAGCACGTGTAGACACAAAGTCAGAAAAGCTAAAGCACAGAATGAACTCAGGCTTGCTAGAGAGGTTAAAAGCAACAAAAAAGGCTTTTATGGGTATGCTCGTAGCAAAAGGAAGAACAAAGAAACAGTGGGGTCACTCAGAGGAGAAGATGGTGAAATGCAAACAGGGGACACAGAAAGGGCTGAACTCCTCAATGCCTTCTTTGCCTCATTCTTCTCCGATAAAGAAAACAATGCCCGACCTGAAGAATTTGGAGCAAATGATTCAGCAGAGGAAACACAGCCCAGAATAACTAAGGAGATAGTACAAGAATACTTGGCTAGTTTAGATGTATTCAAGTCTCCAGGGCCAGATGAACTGCATCCAAGAGTATTAAAAGAACTGGCAGATGTGATCTCAGAAGCACTGGCAGTCATCTTTGAGAATTCCTGGAGAACAGGCGAAGTCCCGGCAGACTGGAGGAGGGCAAATGTTGTCCCTATTTTCAAAAAGGGGGAAAGAGAGGACCCAAATAATTACCGCCCAGTCAGTCTGACATCAATACCAGGGAAGATTCTGGAGCAGATCATTAAGCAAACAGTCTGTGAGCACCTAGAAAGGAATACTGTGATCACCAATAGTCAGCATGGATTTCTGAAAAATAAGTCATGTCAGACTAACCTGATTTCGTTTTTTGACAGAATTACAAGCCTGGTAGATGAAGGGAACGCAGTGGATGTAGCCTACCTTGATTTCAGCAAGGCATTTGACAAGGTGCCCCATGATATTCTTGTAAAGAAGCTGGTAAAATGCGGACTTGACTATGCTACCACTCAGTGGATTTGTAACTGGCTGACTGACCGAACCCAAAGGGTGCTCATCAATGGTTCCTCTTCATCCTGGAGAAGAGTGACTAGTGGGGTGCCACAGGGTTCTGTCTTGGGCCCGGTCTTATTCAACATCTTTATCAATGACTTGGATGATGGACTCAAGGGCATCCTGATCAAATTTGCAGATGACACCAAACTGGGAGGGGTGGCTAACACCCCAGAGGACAGGATCACACTTCAAAATGACCTTGACAGATTAGAGAACTGGGCCAAAAGAAACAAGATGAATTTTAACAGGGAGAAATGTAAAGTATTGCACTTGGGCAAAAAAAATGAGAGGCACAAATACAAGATGGGTGACACCTGGCTTGAGAGCAGTACATGTGAAAAGGATCTAGGAGTCTTGGTTGACCACAAACTTGACATGAGCCAACAGTGTGACGCGGCAGCTAAAAAAGCCAATGCAATTCTGGGCTGCATCAATAGGAGTATAGCATCTAGATCAAGGGAAGTAATAGTGCCACTGTATTCTGCTCTGGTCAGACCTCACCTGGAGTACTGTGTCCAGTTCTGGGCACCACAGTTCAAGAAGGACACTGACAAACTGGAACTGGTCTCGGATTCTGCCAGTCATTTCCGCCAGCTCCATATAGTCCATCACTTTCATCTGCCATTCTTCCCGGGTGGGTAAATATTGTGTCTTCCAGTACTTTGCAATAAGTATTCTTGCTGCTGTTGTAGCATACATAAAGAAATTTCTGTCCTTCTTTGACACCAATTGGCCGACCATGCCCAGGAGAAAGGCCTCTGGTTTCTTCTGAAAGGTATATTTAAATACCTTTTTCATTTCGTTATAAATCATCTCCCAGAAAGTCTTAATCCTTGGGCATGTCCACCAAAGGTGAAAGAATGTACCTTCGGTCTCTTTACATTTCCAACATTTATTATCGGGCAAATGATAGATTTTTGCAAGCTTGACTGGTGCCATGTACCACCTGTATATCATTTTCATTATATTCTCTCTTAAGGCATTACATGCCATAAACTTCATACCTGTGGTCCATAACTGTTCCCAGTCAGCCATCATAATATTATGTCCAACATCTTGTGCCCATTTAATCATAGCAGATTTAACCGTTTCATCCTGAGTATTCCATTTCAACAGCAAGTTATACATTCTTGACAAATTCTTAGTTTTAGGTTCTAACAGTTCTATTTCCAATTTTGATTTTTCCACCTGAAAACCATTTTTCTTATCCAAATTGTAAGCCTCCATTATTTGATAGTAATGAAGCCAATCTCGCACTTTGTTTTTTAGTTTTTCAAAACTCTGCAGTTTTAATCTGTCTCCTTCTTGTTCCAAAATTTCCCAATATTTCGGCCATTTGGCCTCCATATTGAGCTTTTTCTGAGCCTTCGCTTCCATTGGTGACAACCACCTTGGAGTTTTGTTTTCAAGCAAATCCTTATATCTTATCCAGACATTAAACAGTGCTTTCCTGACAATATGGTTTTTAAACGCTTTATGTGCTTTGACCTTATCATACCACAAGTATGCATGCCATCCAAAAACATTATTGAAACCTTCCAAGTCCAAAATGTCCGTGTTTTCAAGAAGCAGCCATTCTTTCAGCCAACAAAATGCAGCTGATTCATAATAAAGCCTAAGGTCTGGCAGAGCAAATCCACCTCTTTCTTTAGCATCGGTTAATATCTTAAATTTTATTCGAGAGTTCTTGTCCTGCCAGACAAATCTAGAGATATCTTTCTGCCACTTCTTGAAACAGTCCACCTTGTCCAGAATTTGCAATGTTTGAAACAAAAATAACATCCTTGGCAACACATTCATCTTTATCACAGCAATTCGGCCTAGCAGTGATAACTTCAAATTTGACCATATTTCTAAATCCTTTTTCACTTCCGTTCAACATTTTTCATAATTATCTTTAAATAAATTCACATTCTTAGCAGTCATATTAACCCCTAGGTATTTCACCTTCTTAACCAATGTTAATCCTGTCTCCTTCTGAAACCTCTCTCTCTCAATCTCTGTTAAATTTTTCTCTAAGACCTTAGTTTTCAGCTTATTCAACTTAAATCCGGCAACCTGATCAAATTCTTGAATCAATTCCAATACTCTTTTAGTACTAGATTCTGGCTCCTGTAATGTCAATACCAAATCATCAGCAAATGCTTTCAGTTTGTACTGTTTAGCTCCGACTTGTATACCTTTAACCAATTGGTCCTTTCTAATCATGTTTAGCAAAACCTCCAGGACCGATATAAAAAGCAATGGAGAGATTGGGCACCCTTGTCGTGTTCCTTTCTCAATCTTAAACTCTTCTGTAACTACATTGTTCACAATTAATTTAGCTTTTTGTTCTGAATAAATTGCACCTATACCGTTTTCAAAACCTTGGCCTACCCCCATTCCCTGTAAATTTTTCTTCATAAAACTCCAAGAAACATTGTCAAAGGCTTTCTCCGCGTCCACAAATATCAGAACTGCTTTGGTGTTAATCTTCACTTGTAATTTTTCTAAAATGTTAATTATGTTCCTCGTATTGTCAGACAAGTGTCTCCCCGGGAGAAAGCATGCTTGATCTTTATGAATTTCTTCTGCTAGTACCTTTTTTAGTCTTTTAGCCATAATGTCAGCAAAAATTTTGTAATCCACATTGAGCAAAGATATGGGGCGGTAGTTCTTAAGCTGTGTTTTCTCAGTCTCTGTTTTCGGTATAAGTGTAATATAAGCATCCTTCCACGACTCTGGTGCCTTTTTCCCTTCCAAAATTTCATTGCAAATTCCCTTTAAAGGCTGTACTGACCATTCTTTCAAAGATCTATAGTTCTCTCTTTTGAATCGTATTCTGTTGTATCAAAAATCCTCTCATAACTGCTTTGCTTGCATCCCAAATTACTCTTTTTTCAACAGTGGTGTTCATATTTATCTCAAAATAATCTCTCAAGGTTTTTTGGGCCTTTTTAATCACTTCTTCGTTCCGAAACAAGGTGTCATTCATCCTCCATCTAAAGGAACCAATTGGTGTTAATTTCATTTCCATCTTCACAGCATTATGGTTGGAGCAAGTTTTAGGACAAATTTCCACTTTTCTAATCTTCGGGGCCAGTCCCCTAGTTACCCAAATTTGGTCAATTCTTGTCCATGTCATTTTGGCCTCAGAGAAGAAAGTTCCCTCTCTTCCCAAGGGGTTCTTAGTTCTCCAAATATCAACTAAGTCCATATTGTCAGTCATGTCAAAAAACGTTTTTGGTAGTCTACCATCTTTTGTGACTACCTGTCTCTGTGCCTTGTCCATATTAGTAGACACCACTCCATTCATGTTTCCCATCAGGATCATGTTGTATTCCAAATAGTCCAACAGAGTCTCATGTAACTTCTTAAAGAATTCCGATTTTCCCTCATTTGGTGCATAAATGCCTACTATCAAAAAATTCTCTCCTTGTGATTGAATTTCAATTGCAACAAATCTTCCTTGATCATCTTTAAATAAAAATTTCGGTGATAGGCTCTCCTTTGCATAAAGTACTACTCCTCTTTTCTTAACTTTGTCTGATGAAATAAATTCTTGACCTAATCTTTTATTACTCAAAATCTTCCTGTGTAGCCTTATCACATGTGTTTCTTGTAAACAAATCAAGTCCAAATGTTCTTTTTTTAATAAATGAAAGACTCTCCGTCTCTTTTCCGGGGAGTTGAGTCCACTCACATTCCAGCTTAATGCTTGCAGTGCCATGATGTAGTTACTCTGCTTCTCCACCAACAGCACCCAATGCTTGATCTAGTTCTGTCAATGGTGTTGGTTTCCCTTTTTGGGGGGAACTTCTGTCCAAAGCTCCAGGCTCTTTTCCAAGTTCTTTCTGCAGATCTTCTCCGTGATCTCTCAAAAACTTGTCTTTTTCCTCAAAGCCATTTCTGACCCCATGGGGGAAGAGAGGGGGTTGCGGTCTTGCCCCTCCCCCCAAGCGCGGGGGCTGGCCTGCTGCCCCCGCAAGAGTTGGGGGAATCCCTGGGCGTGCCTTCCACCCGTCCGCCAATCGGCGGGCTGGGGGAGGCGTGGCCTTGGCATACTTAGGGCCAGGCACGCCCAGGGACCACCCTCTTCACTCCTGGCCAGCTGAGAGGTTTCCACGCGCTTGGAAAGGGTAACACACGCTTGCCGGGTCTCCCTTCTCTGTGCGGTTCATTTAAACCTCCTTGCTCTTTGGAGCCGATTCCTCCCCTCGCCTGCTGTCGCTTCGTGCGTCCTTCTCCCTTTAGCCTCCTTTAGCCCTCCTCCCCCCCCTTTTTGTTTGTCCTTTTAAAAAGCAAATCCTTGAATCCTTGTGTGCCGGAACCCTGTCTGCTTGGTGCTAGCGGTTTATTTTTCAGCTTCCTTTCTCACTCTCCCCCGTTACCCCCTTACCTCTGCGGATCTCCGTGCTGGTTGCTATAGAAGCTTGTGGGCGTCACGTGGTGAAGGCTCAGAAGCCATTTTAGCTAAGGGCAGACCAGCAACCTCATCCACCCTCCGGCCGCCACTTTGAGGAGCCTTGTGGTGAAGGCTTGGTAGCCATTTCAACTGAGGGCGGAACAGCGACCACCCCCACCTTCCTACCGCCATTTTGGGGAGGCCCAAACCACAGGGCGTCATTGTTTTGACGCCACATGCTGAAGCCTGAGGGGCCATTTTGAGATAGGGCAGAGTGCACTGGCCGCCATTTTGGGCAACCACGTGTGAGGACAGGGGCCGCCATTTTGTTTAAGGGCAAGGGCCTGGCAATTACTTCTGATCGTTAAATTCTTGCCTTCCTATTCCTCTGAACTTATAGATATTTTCATTGGGCATTGCAGCATCATTGGCTGCTGCCGGTTATCGTAGGGCTGCACATTTATTTTCAATTTGAGGAGCATTTGTAAGCTTTTCTTCCAGCGTTTGCAAGCAAACTCCTGGTGAACATCGCCATCTAGCGGCAGGAGTGATATTAGCAGCTTTATCGGAAGTGTTATTTTATGCCTTTAATTTGCCTGCAGCCTGTGATTGTTTGCTTATCAGGTTGCTTATTTGCCTAGTTATTTTGTTCCTTTAATTACCTAATTCTAAGTTAATATATTCCTTTAATTCGGCAGCAGCCCGTGATTTAATTCCTAGTTATTGTGTTCCTTTAATTCGGCAGCAGTCTGTAATTGTGTGCTTATCAGGTCGCTTATTTGCCTAGTTATTTTGTTCCTTATATTACTTAATTCCTAGTTATTTTATTCCTTTACTTCGGCAGCAGCCTGTGGTTGTGTATTTAATTCCTAGTTATTGTGTTCCTTTAATTCGGCAGCAGCCTGTAATTGTGTGCTTATCAGGTCGCTTATTTGCCTAGTTATTTTGTTCCTTATATTACTTAATTCCTAGTTATTTTATTCCTTTAATTCGGCAGCAGCCTGTGATTTAATTCCTAGTTATTTTATTCTGTGGTTGTGTGCCTATCAGGTTTGCTTATTTGCCTAGTAGTGCTAGATAGTATTTTGGCTTTAGCAGCTAAAATACTAGCTAAGCTTTTGTTGCCTCTTGGAAGTTAAGCTCCTGTTTCCCTCAAGATTGGAGAGTCCCCCTGGTGGTGCAGCAATAAAACTGCTAGCACATTTGCAAAGCTAAGCAGGGTCCGATGTGGTCTCAAATTGGATGGGAGACCAGGTGTTGAAAAGTTTAACATCAGATTACTAGATAAAGGTGGAATATATTTCATTTTACTGTTTTACTGCAAAGTATAATATCTGCACATTTAGTCTCATATGTTGAGATTGACTGGTAGGAGGAGTAGCTCAGGCAAGTAAAACACATAGTTATTTCTGTGATTTACATTTATAAGTGGGACTTATTTAATACTTTCGCAGGCAACCGTTTTAGCAATCATTCAAACTGTGTGCTATTTGCCTGAATTTCTCTGAGTGTCTCAACAGCTGGGCCAGTGGTTGCTATCAGCACTCTGGTCACAGCTAGCCCGTCCCAAGGTGGTAGTGCAACCAGGGGGTGGAATTGCTGAACAGTACGGTGTAGATAATACTGAACTACATTTCACTACAATAGGTAATTCTGAAATAAATAAATAAATAAATAAATAAAATAAAATATACAGATCCTAAATTTTGCTAGTCCAAGCCTTGGTGCTGTGTTGGCAATACTGAACAAGAATCGCGCACAGTTCATTATGGCTTCCGGCGGGGATCAGCAGCCATCTACTTCTGCCAACCAGCTAGCACCCTCAGCGGCCAATGGTAATGCGCTAATGGCTGCCATGCCCTGTGACCCACAAGCCTTTGCCCAGTTTTTCATGGCTTTTGAAACATTCTATAAAAAGTGTAAGCCGGGGCCTTTGGCGCTGCCAGCCCCTGAGCCATCGCAGGACGTGATTCCGGACACTCTGCCTTCGAATCAGGGGCAGTTGGGTACGTCATCTGCTATAGCTGCAGGTCCTCAATCCGATACCACAGCAGGGGGCCGCCCCAATACCAGGGCTAGGTCCACCCTAGCTAAAAAAGCTGCTCAAGGTGCCGGAAAGGGCAAGGCGCCAGCAAAGGGCAGCGGCAAAGCTAAGGCACACGAAAATGGGAGCAATAGCAGCACCACCTCACGAGCGATAGGTACACCTAGTGTCTTTCAGGACCAGCAGGCTACGCATAGTTCCACTGAGGACAGCGCAGGTTCCAGCCTTGAGGAAGAGCGTGAGGATGCACAATCGCCTCAGACAATGGCCAGCGCCTCTAATAGTGAGACGCAAGGGGGTAAGAGGAAAGCTAAAAAGAAGCACACCTCGGCTAAGAAGAAAAGGTGCAAGCATTCCGAGACCGAGGAAGAGTCAGGTACGTCCTCTTCAGATTCTGATTCCGAGGGTTCGATGGATGGCTATTGGGGTATTGGTGAGAATAATCACGGGATCCCGCTGTGGGCCCATGAAAGGAGGGCCAATTCGCACCGGAAAACCTTCAATGGGGTGCTAGAGTGGAAAGACGGGGCATTGGTAGAAGACGTTAAGGTCGCTACCAATCAGCCCACCGATTTTATCCTGGGGAACCACCTGTCCAAAAGGAAGAGGAATAAGATCCTCAATGGGGATTACGTGGATATATTTTCCCTCCTCCCTCCAACCAAAGTAACCGGTAAAGGTGAAAAGCGTCGCTCCTATGGTAAGAGGAGATATCGCACGCCCAGAGCAGAGCGCACCTTCGAGAACTGGTTGGATGGGTACCAGGTTTTCATGGGCGTGGTATGCGCAGCGTATCCCAAGCGAGCCATGGATTTAGTTGCATACCAGGCTCATGTTAGGCGCGCCCGAGCCCTCGCGGGAGAAAACTCAGCATTAACTTATGATGAGAATTTCCGGAGAAATGCCTCCCTACATCCTACCACACGATGGGACCTTACGGACCCTAACTTCTGGGGCGAGGGTGTAAATCCCTACATTGAGAAGAAAAGTCTGGACGCGGTCGAGGCTGGTAAGACTGAGACAAAGCGTCGGCGCCAGTGTTGGGAATTCAACAGGGGCGTTTGTTCACGCCCCTTTTGTAAGTATCTCCACGAATGTGAGCGGTGCTGGGGTAATCACCCTGCATCCGCGTGCTTTAAAAACAAGCCACAGCCCTTTCGAGGGGGCAGGGGGTACTTCCAAAACAGCAGCAGGGGTGCCCCCGGTGCTGCCGCCCAAGGAACCAGCAACCGCCAGTAACGTTAATCTTTGCTTGGCCTTTTCCCCCATCCGCTTGCAGCCCCTCAAAGTGTTGTTGGATCAGTACCCAGATAAGACAGCGGCAAAATACCTGTGGGAGGGGTTCTCAATGGGATTCAGAATCCCGGTGGCTACCCCCCCCAACACTAGGGAGGCAGGGAATCAGAAATCAGTCAGGGAAAGGCCCGATATAGTCAGAAAAAAGATAGATAAAGAAATCAGAGCTGGTAGGGTAGCCGGGCCATTTCCAGAACCACCCTTTGAGGGCCTTCACGTGTCTCCGCTAGGCATAGTACCAAAAAAGTCCCCGGGCGAATTCCGCATGATTCATAACCTCTCCTACCCAAGGGGAGGCTCGGTCAATGACTCAATTCCTCAAGAACTTTGTACAGTGAGATACGCTTCCTTCGATCAGGCCGTCAAAATGATTCGTAAATTTGGCCGAGGGGCCTTTTTGGCAAAATGTGATATTGAGTCAGCCTTCCGCCTTCTCCCTGTACACCCAGATGATTTCAAATGGTTGGGTTTCAAATTTGAGGATGCGTATTTCATTGACAAAGCTATGCCCATGGGTTGCTCCGTGGCTTGTGCAGCATTCGAATCCTTTAGCACATTTCTAGATTGGGCCCTACGCTTCAGAACGGGATCCGCGGGTGTGTCTCATTATCTCGATGACTTTATTTTGGCAGCAGATAGCAAGCCGCGCTGCTCCGCCTTGCTCGAGGCTCTCACGTCCCTAGCCGGCGAACTAGGGGTACCCCTAGCCGCCGATAAAACAGAGGGTCCGGCCACTTCTTTGGTTTATTTGGGTATCGAACTAGACACAGTGGCCCAGAATTCCAGGTTGCCGCGAGAAAAGCTAGCATCCCTCAAGGCTCTGATACAGCAACTTTTGCCTCTCAAGAAAGTTACCCTAAGACAAACCCAATCCCTGCTAGGCCACCTTAATTTTGCGTGCAGGGTTGTTGCCCCGGGCCGCCCATTCTGCGGCCGCCTGGCTAGACTGTCGGCCGGGCTGAAAGCCCCTCAGCACCGGGTACGCCTCTCCAAGGAAGTTAAGGCTGACTTGGGTATTTGGCTACAATTTCTGGAAAAGTACAATGGTATATCATTATGGCAGGATGCCTTGGTGCTCAACTCTGACTTTCAAGTTCATTCAGATGCAGCCGGGTCGTTGGGTTTTGGGGTCTACTTTCGTGGCCAGTGGTGTGCTGAAAAATGGCCCCCAGACTGGCATGGCCAGCCCATTACTCGGGACCTTACATTTTTGGAGTTCTTCCCTATTGTGGTGGCTGTACACCTGTGGGCAGACCAATTCCGCAACCACAGGGTATGTTTCAATACCGATAACCAAGCAGTCGTAGCGGTTCTCTCTAGGCAGTCCGCTCGGTCGTCCAGAGTGGGAAACCTATTACGATCCTTTGTCTTGTTGTGTCTGGAACAGAATATATGTTTTTCAGCCAAATTCGTGCCCGGCATTAATAACGACATTGCGGATGCTCTATCTCGTTTCCAGATGGAGCGCTTCCGCTTATTAGCGCCGGATGTGGAGCAATCATCGATGCTTTTCCCGGAGCACCTCTGGAGGATTGGGAGCGCGAAATTATGAAGGGAGTATTCGGGGCTGTAGCCCCATCCACGATGAGGTCGTATGGGAAGGCTTGGGCCGATTTCTTAAGGTTTCGCATGAGCTTGCCTGGCTCAAGTCATCGCGCTACCCCCACTACCAGGGAGGTCCTCCGCTACCTGGCGCACCTGAAGGATTTAGGCAGGGCCCCAAAAACGCTTAATATCCAGTCCGCAGGGATTTCATACTTTTGTAAAGCCTTCTTTGAAACCGACCCGTGTGCGGCATTCATTGTGCGTAAAACGCTAGAGGGATGGCGCAGTCAGCACCCCCCCAGCTCGGACAGGAGGCAGCCCATTACATATGATTTACTGACACGGATACACAAATCACTGCGAACTATATGCTGGTCGAAGTACGAGGCGCGCCTATTCTTGGCCGCGTATTCCATATCTTTCTTTGGTGCTCTACGCGTGGGCGAGGTGGTCTGCGAAGGAGGGGGCACCCACTCGCAGAGGGGTGTGTTAATGAGTGATCTGACCCTCTCTGGAGACGACCTCATTGTCCGGGTGCGGAGCTCAAAGACGGATCAGCAGGGCAAGGGGGCCCTAATTCGGCTCCCAGCAGTTCACAGTAAAGGCCCCTGTCCAGTGAGGGATACGCGGCGTTTCTTGTACCTGAGGCCAAAAGGACCCGGCCCACTTCTGTTGCACGCAGATGGATCCCCCCTGACTAGGCATCAATTCACCAGGGTGATGAGGTCGGCATTGTCGGCATGTGGTTTACCGCCACTCGAGTTTGCAGCCCATTCCTTCCGTATTGGAGCGGCCACCACATGGGGCTTTTCCACCGAAAGGATAAAAGAATTGGGGAGGTGGAAATGTAATGCGTATAAGGCTTATGTCAGAAACAATTTATGACTAGGACTGCTACCCCTGACCTCTGTTCCCCTGTCCATTTACCTTGCAGATCCCAGGAGAGTGCGCATTTGGTTGGTGGGCCACGGTATTGTTCACTGGGCCAGGAATCGTGCCTTGAGTTCTGGAATGGGCAGCAACTTGAGTTTACCTGCTAACGTGGAACTGGTTTGGATAGCGCGTAGAGGGATGCGCTGGAGTGAATTCAAACCAGTGGTGATGGCGAGGGCCGCGGTTGATGGGCCGCCCGATGCCCTGGTGATTCAGTTGGGTGAAAATGATCTGGCTTACCGTAAAGCCATTGATCTGAGATGGAACATTTTCGACGATTTGTCCGAGCTGGTGGCAACATATCCAAACATCACTATTTTATGGTCCTCGTTGCTGGAGAGGAGGACATGGCGGGATTGTGCGAGCCCAGTGGGGGTCAACAAGGCTAGGAAAGTTTTAGAGCGGGCAGTTGGACGTAGAGTGGCAGCCCTGGGCGGGTGCGTCATAGGGCACCCAGGCATTCAGTTCAGCAACGAGGCCCTCTACAGAAAGGATGGTGTGCATCTTTCTGATGCCGGAAGCGATATTTGGTTGGATGACATTATGTCAGGGATTAGGAGTTGGTTACAGGTTTGAAGGTATTGGCGGCGAGCTCCGCTCGGGTGGCGGTTAGGCATTGGCTGGGGGTTCAATTGTTATGCAAATGGATCGGGGGGAAGGTACGCCATCACCTTCCCCAAGAAAAGGGGTAGTCCAGTAAAGGACTCCGGGGGGTGTTGTCTTGTCCAAAACCTGGGAAGGTAAGGGCCTCTGGCACGCCCCCGAGCGGTGACACCCGTGGGATCCTAGTTGGCGTACTTCAACAGGACCCCCACGGTTCGTGTTAACCCATCCCGGTCACCATGCCGGGTAGTGGATAGGTGCCAATGCCTAAGGCCAATACCTTCAATTCTCTAATCAATAAAGTTGTGGCCTTTTCATGCCCAATTAACTTAATCAACGTCTCCTGTGTCTTTATTTCTGGGGGGGAGGGGTATTGACACGCAAAGCCATTTCTGACCCCATGGGGGAAGAGAGGGGGTTGCGGTCTTGCCCCTCCCCCCAAGTGCGGGGGCTGGCCTGCTGCCCCCGCGAGAGTTGGGGGAATCCCTGGGCGTGCCTTCCACCCGTCCGCCAATCGGTGGGCTGGGGGAGGCGTGGCCTTGGCATACTTAAGGCCAGGCACGCCCAGCGACCACCCTCTTCACTCCTGGCCAGCTGAGAGGTTTTCCCGTCCCACCCACCCTTAGGTATAGGTTAGCTTAGGTAGATATGACCTTGCTATGGACTTCGGTTGGTCGCCGCAAGGGGCCTGGTAGGAATTTTTCCAAGTTGGCGAACTTACGGCCTTTTGGTTTTTTCGCCTACCTCGTAGCAAATGTCACAACTTTCTTTAGTATTGGCGGTTAGGCATTGGCTGGGGGTTCAATTGTTATGCAAATGGATCGGGGGGAAGGTATGCCATCACCTTCCCCAAGAAAAGGGGTAGTCCGGTAAAGGACTCCGGGGGGTGTTGTCTTGTCCAAAACCTGGGAAGGTAAGGGCCTCCGGCACGCCCCCGAGCGGTGACACCCGTGGGATCCTAGTTGGCGTACTTCAACAGGACCCCCACGGTTCGTGTTAACCCATCCCGGTCACCATGCCGGGTAGTGGATAGGTGCCAATGCCTAAGGCCAATACCTTCAATTCTCTAATCAATAAAGTTGTGGCCTTTTCATGCCCAATTAACTTAATCAACGTCTCCTGTGTCTTTATTTCTGGGGGGGAGGGGTATTGACACGCAACTGATCTTATTTTTATCTTCCTTCCTTTAAAACTAAAGGATAGACCTTGGGGGAATTCCCACCTAAAAATGATCTTGTTCCTTCTTAGAAGGGCAACCAAATCTCCAAAATTGGACCTAAGGTCCAAAAGATGTTTCGGAATATCTTTAAAAATTTCCACTCTTGATTGCAGAATTGTCAAAGGATTCTGAAAGTGCAGACCCAAAATTTTATCTCTCTCTTCTTTAGATTGGAGAGTGATCATGTAGCACCCTGCTTGTGGTTAACGCTTAGCTGGAATGAAATATTCAACGCAGCAATAGAGAAATTAAAATAGTAATTTATTTGTCAGACAAATAAATGAGAGGCTCAGTGGTACATGGTTACCAAGCTCTGGCCTGGCCTCCTGCCATTCTGGCCAGCACTTATATTCCCTTAATCCAGCCCCCTTTGCTCCTCCTGTGGCTGCCTCTGTCCAATCAGCCTGGTTGAAATTCCTATTAGCTGTTTGGTAGAACCAATCACAAAAGATACACCCACAAAAGATACACCCACTTCCTTGCCCTTATAAGGGAGACAAAGAGCTATATATATGACATATAAGTAATAATATATCTTACATGGAATCTTAATTACCAGCTCACCTCTTGCCCTCCTTGCCCTATTGCCTTCTAAAACAAATGGTTAATCTTACATTTTTATGTTCAACAGATGTCAAGGATCTTGAGTTTCACATCAACATTGAAAGATTTCCTTCATTTAAGGTTTCTAAACAAATGCCTGACAACTATATATCAAGACTGCTTGGATGGCGTCTTCTGTCTGGCAGGGGGGCTAGGCTCATTTGCCCCTCTGGTCTCCTATTGCAATATGACTCTATGAAATAAGAATCTAGCATTTCTTAAATCCTTTGCATAATTACATTTAAGCCAATATATTTAAGCTAATATATTTCATACATTTATCATAGGTAGCCTCTTAAAAGAATAAAGCTTTTCAAAGTAAAAAGGAAGGAACTCAGTAAAACAGCTTTTAAAAAGAAACCTCTTCAGTGTACACCTCCCCCTTTCCCCCTCCTTTCCCAGCCAGCTAGATGCTTCTCCATTGCTCTTGGCCTTTCAACCTTAGGAAGAAGATATGGCTCATTTTACTGGGAGGCAAATGGTATTATTTTCCCCATTCCTAATGGTGTTTTCTCAGCCTTTTTTTCCCTCTTTTTATGACTTTGAGAATTGTTTTTCTACTATAAATCAATGGGGCCCCCTTGTCTTAGGAGAATGGCCAAGGTTTTCTCTGCCTGGCATGAAACATTTGAAAATCTAAGCCCATTTAATTTAGGAACCTGATCAAGATATAAGCCAATATAAGTCTTGATTAAAAATGCAGTCTATATTCAGATGCCACATTCCCCCCTTTCAAGCTCAAGGACCTTCATCCCAAGTGTCCTTGATAGCTTGACCTTCATCATATTCCTGAGGTAAAGCTCTGTATAGGGCCATGATATGAGGTAGAGTTTCATTTGAAACCATCTTGCTAATTGTACTTCTAAAACATGAAATGATACATGGCATCATACATAAAACCAATACTACTACTGTCAAGAAAAACAAGCAAGACAATAGTATCCCTTTGAGTCCTGTGACATTAGGTAACCAATTGGTGAGCCATCCCATATCCCATCCTTCCCATGTTTGTACTGGGACATGTGCTATATTCTCCATCTTTGTGGCCAACACACGGATTGCCTCACCATTATCAGAAATGTTAAAGCAACAGGCATTCCCTGTCAAGTTCAAGACTCCACATAGGCCTCCTTGCCTGGCAAGTACATAATCCATTCCCATTTTCAGCTGCAAAATGGCGGCTCTACTTTCATCCAACTGTTGTGCAATAAGTCTCAAACTCTGGGCCGTTGCATTGGTTACAAGTTCCACTACTGCTTGCAATCGAATTATTCTGTTTAGATTATAAATAGGATCCCGTGCCCCTTGTATGAGCTCACCAGGATTCCAGGAGGCAGGATCATAATAGGCTATAATGCGCTCTGGCGGCCAATCATCAGTACCGCTCCAACTTTGGGTACTTCCTCCTGCTATATGAGAAATATCAGCATTCCTTCGTGTTCGCCTGGCCGAACTAGTGGGCATAATCCACATTGGTGGTAATACCCAACCCAAGAAACAAGTCCCACTCCATTTGGAAGGGAGTTTCTTGTATGCCCATTCTCCACATATCCACCACAACCATCGGGTCTGAGGTTTTTGGTACGTGGAATACAGAAGGCGAAATACCAAAAGGGGTAGAGAGTTCACAGTGCAGTATGTTAGATTGCCTTTTTCTGTCACAGTTATGTTCCACACCACTTTCCATGCGTGAATAAAAGGAGGTGCACAGGGCAAGGTATTCCGAGTTCGATAGGTAGTACCGTGTGCCCAGGTATGACTATTCTTAATATAATCCCAAGTATAGTGACAATGAGAAGAGCCTATCATGGGAGAATCAGCTGCATCTGATGATTTATGTGCACAGAATTCCCCTTGTACAGGTATAACTCGTAATGGTTTAGTTGAGTTCCATCCGGGGAAATTCTGTATTTCAGTTTGGTGTGGCATTTCGCTTACCATACCAATGGCATCTAATGGTATCGGTAATAAGGGCATACCTCCCTCTGAATCATCTGGCCCAAGAGAGCAAACAAGGCAATTGGTCCTATTTGCAACATTAGCTACCATTTCAGCTAAACCTACCCACATATTGTGGTCATGGCTGAATCCATATTTAGCCAATTTGGTCAGATTCAAGGACCCTTCCCCTTCCCAAGGGATCAGGATTAATAATAAAATCATGTTGATGTCTAGTATATGCATTCCTTCCACAAAAGATTACCTTATTGTGATAGCAAATAATTATTAGCCCCAATATAATTCCCCCAGTGACAGAAATGGGGAACCACCAAGACCAAAACATATATCCCGAGGATCCCCAATGAGTAATATCTCTGATAATTGTTCCACAAAGGGGGCAGTCAATCAATTGTATTAGAGAATCTTTCCGTTCACAGTCGCTGGTTCAGACGCTCCTCAAGCTTCAGGCGTGCGCAGGTCAGCCAGCTTCCAGGTTGTGGCTGCAGCAGGCCGGTCGTCAAATGTTGCCCGTGACCTAGCCCGTTCCCGGTAGGGCTAGATACAGGGGTTTTTGGAGAGAGTTAGTTTTAAAGGATTAGAGGGGTCACCTTTGCACGTCCAACTGCCTTCGGACTTCTTCAAACGAGAGTGATGAATCCAGGGGGTCACCTCAGCTACCTTCACCGCTGTTGGAGTAGAGAGCAAGACGGTGTAAGGTCCACGCCACTTAGGTGCAAGTGGATCACGTTTCCACTCTTTCACCCATACGCTATCGCCAGCCTGGAACTGATGAATCGGCTCGGCAATGCTGCACGGCGTGCGCTCGAGGGCCCACCTGTTAAGAAAAACAAAAACACGGGAGAGAGATTGCACTTGTCCCTGTGTCACATGATCTCCTATTTGTTTAAGGTCAGCTGGAATATCCTGAACAAAGGAGGGCGGTCTCCCATACAGGAGCTCAAAAGGTGACAACTTAAGTCTTTTTGTGGGTGCACACCGAACACGAAACAGTGTTATGGGTAACACATCTACCCATCCCAATCCCGTTTCCTGGGTTAATTTTGCCAATTGGGTTTTCAGAGTCCGATTCATTCTTTCAGTTTTCCCTGAACTCTGAGGCCTATATGCTGTATGCAGTCTCCATTTTACTTGTAGGACTCGACATACATCTTGTACTACTTGATCAATGAACGCTGGCCCATTATCACTTCCAATGCATCTAGGTAATCCAAACCTTGGGATCAATTCAGTGAGGAGTCTTTTAGTTACCTCTCGTGCCTTTTCAGTTCGGGTGGGAAAAGCTTCAACCCATCCGGTAAGAGTATCTACAAACACAAGGAGATACTTGAATCCCTTAGAAGGGACCAGCTCTGTGAAGTCCACAATTAGGCTTTCCATGGGGACGTATCCCACATGCTGAATTCCAGGAGGTTGTACCGGTCCCTGCCTGGGATTGTTTTTAGCACAAAGAACACATTTCTGTGAAATGCAAGTTGCTAATTGTGATAGATTAATAATATACAACTTCCGACTGAGACTCTCTCTAGTTGCAGTACCGCCAAGGTGAGTAGATTCATGATAATTTCTTACAATTGTGCCTGCTAGATGATGAGGTACATAAATCCTATTGTCCGGCAGGATCATCCAACCGTCCTTCACAACTGCTCCTTCCTGTTCAGCCCACTTCCTCTCTTCTGGGGTATAGTGAGGTTTAACATCTTCTGGAACTACCTCTGGTATGAGGGCTGCTATAAATCCTCCCACAGGCTTTTGGGCTGCCTCTCGGGCTGCTTTGTCAGCAGCATGATTTCCTCTGGTTATTGGATCCCTTCCTCGTCCATGACCTTTGCAGTGCATTACAGCAATCTGTTCTGGAGCCCATACTGCTTCTAACAGGATTTCTACTTCAGGTCCATATTTCAAGGCCTTCCCGTGGGCTCCGATTAGACCTCTTTCTTTCCATAGAGCTCCATGTGCATGCAGGGTTAAGAAGGCATATTTTGAATCAGTATAGATGTTTGCCTTACATCCGGCTGCCAATTGCAGAGCTCTAGTTAAACCTATAAGTTCAGCCTTTTGTGCTGAGGTGCCAGCAGGCAAAGCTTCAGCTTCCACAACTTCCTCATTGGTGACCACAGCATATCCTGCTCGTCTGGCACCTTCATGCAGGTAACTGCTACCATCCGTATAATATACAACATCTGGATTTTTCAATGGCTCATCTTTCAGATCAGGTCTACTGGAATAAACTTCATCCATTACTTGGAGACAATCATGTGATTCCTCATCATCTACCTCTGGTAGGGGCAGCAAAGTCGCTGGATTGAGCATATTCACTACTCGTAGATGAATCCTGGGATTTTCACACAATAGGCCTTGGTATCTAGCCATCCTTGGGTTCGTTAGCCAATAACTACCCTTATATTCCATGAGTGTCAGAACAGCATGAGGTACATTCACATACATCGTCTGGCCAAAGGTAAATTTATCAGCTTCTTTGACAAGGCTCGCAGTGGCCGCTACTGCCCTTAGGCATGGAGGCCATCCTTTTGCTACTGAGTCCAAATGTTTAGACAAATAAGCTACTGGACGGTTCCAACTTCCTAATCTCTGGGTCAGGACTGCCGCTGCAATCCCATTCTGTTCATGTACATACAGCTGAAAGGGTTTTTCTGAATTAGGCAATCCAAGGGCTGGTGCCTCCATAAGTCGTTGTTTGATAACTAAAAAGGCTTGTTTCTGCTCAGGTCCCCATACGAATGGGTCCTTTTCTGCACCTCGAGTGCTTTCATGTAAGGGCTTGGCCAGACTACTGAAATCAGGTATCCATAGTCTACAAAACCCTGCTGTTCCCAGGAATCCCCTAAGTTGTTTTCTTGTGGTAGGTTCCTTGATAAGGCAAATAGCTTCTTTCCTCTCTGGTCTCAATGCTCGTTGTTGGTGTGAGATGTCAAAGCCCAAATATTTGACCTTTTCTAAACATAACTGTGCCTTTTTCTGGGAAACTCGGTAGCCAGCTTCCCAGAGCAAGTGGAGCAGTTCCTCTGTCCCTTCTTTACAGGTATCAAAATCCTTTGCTGCTAGTATAAGATCATCCACATATTGCAGAACCACCTTTTCTCCCGGTATTGAGGGGTAACTTGTTAGATCCCTCGCCAAGGCAGTGCCAAATAAAGTTGGGGAATTTTTGAATCCTTGGGGCAATCTTGTCCAGGTTAGCTGGCCTTTTGTTCCTGTCAAAGGGTCTTCCCACTGGAAGGCAAATATAGGTTGGCTCTGTGGTGCCAGCCGGCAACAGAAGAATGCATCTTTCAAGTCCAATACAGTAAAAAATGTTGCTTCTGGTGGGATCAAACTCAGCAAGGTATATGGGTTTGGTACATTTGGGTGCAAGGTCTCGATAGCCTGGTTTACGAGCCTCAAGTCCTGCACTGGCCTGTATTCATCTGTCCCAGGTTTTCGAACAGGCAAAAGGGGTGTGTTCCATTCTGATTGGCAAGGCTTAAGCAGACCATATTTTAATAGGCGGTCCAAATGTTTCTGGATGCCCTCTGCTGCTCGCCGGGGTAAGGGATATTGCTTTACAGATACAGGGGTAGCCATAGGTTTTAGGGTTACTACAATTGGAGCTATATTCTTAGCCATTCCTGGTGGGCTATTTTCGGCCCATACTCCTGGTGGCACCTGTAGAGTTCGGAGGAGCTTGTTTAATTCTGTATCCAATGTGGGTTGGACTTGCAAGGCTGACATTAGGCGCCATGATTGTTCCTTAGGTACTGAGAGGGTAATTATTCCTGCTGCTTTTGATGGCAGTTTCATTTCTGGACCTCGAGGAGTGAAAGTGATTTGGGCCTGCAATTTGGACAGCATATCTCTGCCTAAGAGAGGTATTGGACACTCAGGTATATACAAAAACTGATGGGTTAAACGATGTCCCCCAATCTGGCATTCCAAAGGTTGGAGGAAAGACCTCTTAGCTGACTGTCCAGTGGCACTTTTAATGATTACACTTTTGGATGCCTTTTTCTGCAATAGTTCTGGGAGTACTGAGTATTCAGCCCCAGTATCAATCATAAAATCTATTAAATGGCTTCCTAATTGAATCGTGACCGTGGGCTCCTGGAAGCCTAACTTTATGGAGTCCGGTCGTTCCTAGTCTTGAGTAAAATCCTCTTCTGCCAGTCCAATGAAATTGTCTCTACTCCGTCCCTGTCCTGGTCTCTGATATCTTCCATCTCGGATCATTCCCCGTCACCGTCCCTGGTTTCTTGGGCCGGAGCCTGGGCCTGGGCCTGGGCCTGGGCCTGGGCGTACTTCTTCCAACCTCAGGGGTTCAGGACACTCCCGCTTCCAATGACCCTCCTTCTTGCAATTTGCACATTGATTCCTTCCCAGTGGTGGATTCCTTCCTCGCCCTCGCCCTCCATTTAAGGGGCGGTGGTCTTGCTTCACTGCTGTGGCTAGCATTACCATCTTTTCCTTCTGCCACTTCTTCTTCTCTTGCTTCTCAGCCTCATCCCTATTCCGATAAACTCGGCGTGCAATGGCCATAATTTGGCTCATCAGCATCCCTTCCCATCCTTCTGATTTCTGAATTTTCTTACGAATGTCAGAAGCGCACTGGGCCACAAATGTAGCAGTAATCATTCTGCTGTTTTCAGGGGCTTCAGGGTCAAAAGGAGTCCATATACGATAGGCTTCCTGCAGCCTCTCTAAAAAGTCTCCCGGACTCTCATTTGGTTTTTGTTCTACTTCTGAGACTTTAGACATATTAGTGGGCTTCTGGCATGCCCTGCGGATACCTTGCACAAGTGTCTGGCGGTAGGTGGTGAGTCTGGCCAGGTGAATTGCATTGTTTGGATCCCAATTAGGATCTTCCAAGGGAAAGTTATCTTGGAGATGACGGTCAATATTATAAATATTTCCCACTCTGGCCTGCTCACGCAAATATATCTGTGCCTTTTCAATTATGTCTCTCCTTTCCTCAGTGGTGAACAGAGTATTTAGGAGCTGGCGACAATCTGTCCAAGTAGGGCTATGAGTATTTACTATTGAAGTCACCAAGTCCATCATAGCCTGAGGTTTTTCTGCAAAAGATGGGGTGTGTGTTTTCCAATTCATCAGATCTGTAGTTGTGAATGGAATATATTGCAGGGTCGAAGTTCGAGGTGGCCGTGGTCCGGGTTGCCCATTAACCAGCGCAGGCTCCTCAAGTGCATCAAATACTCTTCTAAGAGGGGCTACTACGTGACCTTTCTCTTCACTTTGCTCTAGGGGCCTCAAATCATAGGGGATGGTATCTGTCGCAAGGCGTTCTTTTAGCAGCTTTATACGCCTGGCTGTATTGCTTGCTGACCGAGCAAGGTCTCCCTGTAACTTCTGTAACATTTCTCTGGGACTTGGATGTACAGGGGTTTGGGGTGGGCAATCAGTTGTTCCACTAAAGGAGACTGTAGATGGAGGTCTATTAGGAGTCACAGGTGGAATAACCACTTCTGCTTGGGCTTTATTATAGGACTCCAATGCCTCCTGAAGATATTTATCATAATCTATCAAGGAATCAAGCTCTGTGACTCCACTCCCATTATTCATTCCAGTTTCTTGCCTTGGGGTTACAACTGGTGGAGTGTTTGGATTAAGCTCCCTTCGATGTGGAGCATAGGGTGGAGGTGGAAGCACCTCTTCCTCTGGCCCCTCAAAAATGGGTTTGAGTTTATTTGGCAAGATTCCTTTCCTAGCTTCGGCTTTTACAGCCAATAATTTGCATCGTTTGACTTTGCATTCCCTTATCCATGGAGGATTTTTATTTAATGTGCTCAGCCAGGAATCTATATATGGAAATTGTTCTGGGCACCCTCCAGTTTCTTTGGCGATATCAGTCCAAAGTTTGCTTACTAAATTTATATCAAAAGTTCCCTGAGATGGCCATCCAGTAATTTGTTTTGGCCATTCTAGTTCACATAACGTTCTCAAGCGCTCTGGCGTCATTTTGACTCCATATGCCCCTGAGAAGGCTTTCTTAAAATTATTTAACATACATTCAAGAGGTGTATTTTCCCCCTTTGAACCCCCAACTCCCATTGTATGGCCCTGTGAAGTATCCACTCAGTCACTCACAGACACGCTTTGTGGGGTTTCTTGCCCAGATGGAGTCGCCTCACTGGGAACCGAAGTACTACCCACTCCACACTCGGGTCAGCTACAGATTGCTCTGTACTTTCTCACACATACAATGCGCTGGATACTTCACCACACTCTACCTCCCAATCCTTCCCTTTCCCTACACCAGACCAACATCTGATGTACCCAACCACCTAGCGTACTCAGTTCCCCTTTACTGAGACGCAGAAGTTTGATCAAGACTTCTCTTCCTCCCAATTAATTGGAGGGCCAAAAATCCCTTTGTGCACTTACCCTTGGTTGGTTCCCTGTTTCCCCCGGTCCGTCGCCGCCAGTGAGCAGGGTATCAGACAGACGAGTCTTCTGCGTTCCCCCTGGAAAAATTTACCAGTGCGCGCTTTGGGTAAGCAGTTGTCCTCTCTCTTGTACCCTGCCCAGTAGGGCGAAGGGGCTGCGTTCCAGCAGACCACTTATCCGAGTCACAGGGCACCATAAAATGTTGCACCCTGCTTGTGGTTAACGCTTAGCTGGAATGAAATATTCAACGCAGCAATAGAGAAATTAAAATAGTAATTTATTTGTCAGACAAATAAATGAGAGGCTCAGTGGTACATGGTTACCAAGCTCTGGCCTGGCCTCCTGCCATTCTGGCCAGCACTTATATTCCCTTAATCCAGCCCCCTTTGCTCCTCCTGTGGCTGCCTCTGTCCAATCAGCCTGGTTGAAATTCCTATTGGCTGTTTGGTAGAACCAATCACAAAAGATACACCCACAAAAGATACACCCACTTCCTTGCCCTTATAAGGGAGACAAAGAGCTATATATATGACATATAAGTAATAATATATCTTACATGGAATCTTAATTACCAGCTCACCTCTTGCCCTCCTTGCCCTATTGCCTTCTAAAACAAATGGTTAATCTTACATTTTTATGTTCAACAGATGTCAAGGATCTTGAGTTTCACATCAACATTGAAAGATTTCCTTCATTTAAGGTTTCTAAACAAATGCCTGACAACTATATATCAAGACTGCTTGGATGGCGTCTTCTGTCTGGCAGGGGGGCTAGGCTCATTTGCCCCTCTGGTCTCCTATTGCAATATGACTCTATGAAATAAGAATCTAGCATTTCTTAAATCCTTTGCATAATTACATTTAAGCCAATATATTTAAGCTAATATATTTCATACATTTATCATAGGTAGCCTCTTAAAAGAATAAAGCTTTTCAAAGTAAAAAGGAAGGAACTCAGTAAAACAGCTTTTAAAAAGAAACCTCTTCAGTGTACACCTCCCCCTTTCCCCCTCCTTTCCCAGCCAGCTAGATGCTTCTCCATTGCTCTTGGCCTTTCAACCTTAGGAAGAAGATATGGCTCATTTTACTGGGAGGCAAATGGTATTATTTTCCCCATTCCTAATGGTGTTTTCTCAGCCTTTTTTTTCCTCTTTTTATGACTTTGAGAATTGTTTTTCTACTATAAATCAATGGGGCCCCCTTGTCTTAGGAGAATGGCCAAGGTTTTCTCTGCCTGGCATGAAACATTTGAAAATCTAAGCCCATTTAATTTAGGAACCTGATCAAGATATAAGCCAATATAAGTCTTGATTAAAAATGCAGTCTATATTCAGATGCCACAATCAGACAGTCCCTTGTCTTAATCTTCTTCCCTCCTCTTCCCAGTCTGAAGGCCCTCACGATTTTAAATTCTTCTTGTTTCAAATCCGACTTCCAGAACTCTGCAAATTCCTGTGTCAAAAAGTTTATCAAACTGCCCTTCTCCAATACAGGTACTGCTCTAATCCTTAAATTCGTCTGTTTTTCCTTAAGTTCAATCATAGAGAGCATCAATTTATGGTCCTCAATTTGCCTCTGTAAATCTGGGACTTTCTCTGTCTCCAATTGAGTTATCTTAAATTCCACAGCGACAGCCTTCTCCTTAGCTTCATCTGCAGTCTGTCGGGTCAAAGTAGATTCCTGTAGCAATTTCTGGATAGATTCTGTATTGGTGTTCACCTTTTGTCCCAAACTATTTAAACTTTCTGTATTTAAGTCAATTTTAGTAGTTGCTGCATCTACTTTCACTTTTGTCTCATCCACTGTCGTCTTTGTCTCTTCAACCCTCTTATTTGTCTCTTCGACCTTCTTATTTGTCTCTTCGACCCTTTTATTAAGTTGCTCCAAAGATTCATTAATCTTAGCCAGTGCAATAGCTAAGACATCTTCTGATGACATTCCACTAGGTTTAGATTGTGATGGTACAGTCGCAGATGAAGTAGAGAGACCAGCAGCAGATGGTCTTCTCGCCCAATTCTTCCCAGACCTTGTTGTTTTGTCTGGGAGTGACAAATCTACTTTTTCTTTCCCATCTGCCATAACACTTAAACAATAGGGGAGCCAAGGTCAGTCCCAGCTACGCAGTTTGTCTTAGCAAAGTGGAAAATTCCCCTAGTAGCAATTTGACAGTTTCAGAATCTTCCTCTAGAGGGAAACAGTTACAATAGTCCAAGGAAAACACCTTTTAAACTCAAACAGTAAAAAAATAAACAGTTCCAATTTTTGTTACTTTTCAGTTACTTTCAGTTACTTTCCCTCGTTTTTAAGGGCAGAAGAGGAAAACCAACCACAATGTATCTCTCTTGCTGGACTAGCTGTCAGCAAGTCGTCTGTCACAGTTAATATGCAGTTCAAAGCACGGCAGTCTTTTGTCTATTGGCAGCCTGTTCCCAAGTTTTGAGCAATGGATTTTAAGTTCTTTCCCTCTCTCTGCAGGTATATATAGTCCAAAACTTCCCCCCTCCTTCCCCTGCTTCCTTGGGAGGGGGTTCGATACTTTTTGTGTCAGAAATTTAGCCTTTTCCAATCAATTTTCCAAGGCTTTAGCTTGTAATCTCTTTGCTTTGATCTATTTACAAAAGCGGAAGGTGGACTTCCTGTTTAAACCTTCCCCGCTTCGGTGTCAAATTAATTCTCTTTATACTTCCAATTTTCCCCTACTCACGGGTAGTTGCTTTTAAGATCGAATTGTCACAGGAAGAAGTCAGCGCTCTCCGGTAACGGCTGTGCGGCTTCGCTCCGAGGAAGAAGCAGTTGATTCACAGCACCGCGCCACTCACCCCGCTTCGCTCCAGAACCCGTAATCGGGATTCCCCGCGAATTGGAGGGGCGCAAAAGGTGCCCGCCGAATCCCCACGCTCACAGGCTTCACCTGCCTGTGATTTTTGAAGGGTCCCCGCTTTCGCCGTAGTTGTAAGACCCACTTCCCTTGAAGCAAATCCCTCCTAGTCAGAAGGATTCCGCCATTACCGATGGCGCTAACCCGGAAGTCGCTGTATTGTTCTTTTTTGTAGTGTTTAAATTGTTGGGAAAGTAATAAATATTTTTTTTAAAAAAAAAAGTGTTAAAAACAATACAGCATTAAATATTAAAAACTTCCCTAAACAGGGCTGCCTTCAGATGTCTTTTAAAGATAAGATAGCTGCTTATTTCCTTCACATCTGAAGGGAGGGCGTTCCACAGGGTGGGCACCACTACCGAGCAGGCCCTCTGTCTGGTTCCCTGTAACCTCACTTCTCGCAATGAGGGAACCGCCAGAATTAACCTGTGCCTCCATGGACAGCTGTGAGTCCAAAATGACTCCCAGGCTGCGCACCTGGTCCTTCAGGGGCAAAGTTACCCCATTCAGGACCAGGGAGTCCCTCACACCCACCCGCCCCCTGTCCCCTCAAAATAGTACTTCTGTCTTGTCAGGATTCAACCTCAATCTGTTAGCCGCCATCCATCCTCCAACCGCCTCCAGACACTCACACAGGACCGTCACCGCCTTCACTGGTTCTGATTTAAAAGAGAGGTAGAGCTGGGTGTCATCTGCATACTGCTGAACACCCAGCCCAAACCCCCTGATGATCTCTTCCAGCGGCTTCATATAGATATTAAAAAGCATGGGGGAGAGGACGGAACCCTGAGGCACTCCACAAGTGAGAGCCCAGGGGTCTGAACACTCATCCCCAACACCACTTTCTGAACACGGCCCAGAAGAAAGGAGCGGAACCACTGCATAACAGTGCCCCCAGCTCCCAGCCCCTCTAGGCGATCCAGAAGGATGTTATGGTTGATGGTATCAAAGGCCGCTGAGAGATCCAGCAGAACTAGGAAACACCTCTCACCTTTGTCCCTAGCCCACCAGAGATCATTGACAAGCGCGACCAAGGCAGTTTCAGTCCCATATGAGGCCTGAATCCCGATTGGAAGGGATCCAAATGGTCCGCATCCTCCAGGCATGCCTGGAGTTGTTCAGCAACCACCCGCTCAATCACCTTGCCCAAGAATTGAAGATTTGAGACTGGGCGATGGTTGGCCATATTGGCCAGGTCTAGAGATGTTTTTTTTAAGAAGCGGTTTAATGACCGCCTCTTTCAGCGGGTCTGGGAAGGCTCCCTCACAAAGGGAAGCATTCACCACCCCACAGAGCCCATTGCCCAGCCCTTCCCGGTTTGCTTTTATCAGCCAGGATGGACAAGGATCAAGAAGACAGGTGGTTGGTTTCACTTGTCCAAGCAGCCTGTCCACATCCTCAGAGGTAACAGATTGAAATTGATCCCATATAACATGACTAGACAGGACTCTAGCACTCTCCAGCCCCAGCCCTGCTCCCACGGTACAGTCTACCTCCTTCCGAATCTGAGCGACTTTATCTGCGAAAAACTTTGCAAAAGCATTGCAGGAGATCTTGGGGTCCCTACCTGGCCTCGATGACAAAGGTGGTTCCAATAGATTGCAAACCACGTGAAAGAGTCTCCTGCTGCTGTTTTCAGCAGATGCAATAGAGGCGGCGAAGAAGGTCCTCTTTGCCATTGCCATCGCCACTTGGTAGGTTCGACGTTGAGCTCTAACCTGTGTCTGGTCTGATTCAGAGTGAGTTTTCCGCCACCAGCGTTCTAACCGTCTCAGCGATTGTTTCATCACCCTAAGCTCCAGGGAAAACCATGGGGCTGCCTGGGCTCCATGCAGTCAGAGAGGACACTTCGGAGCCAAAAGTCATTAGACCTGGTTAACTCCGTATTCCAACGGGTCACCAGGGAATCAGCTGAAAGGTCATCAACATGGGATAAAACATCCCCTACCACTCTCTGGAAGCCAATTGGATCCATTAAGGGGGTGCTAGCTGGGTTTTTTGTTATCTTTCCTGAGGGGTCTTGAAGTTCCAGTAGTGGGTGGGGACCCTCCAAAGCCCACTGGTTTGTATTTTTACAACACAACCATATTCCCTTTTCATAAACAATAAAGTGCAAAGTGCAAAAATCACAACAGAAATGAAAGCCAAGATAGAACAAAATATAACCACAAAAGCCCAGCAAAAACAAACTAACAAAAAATTAGGTAAAATCAGCACACAGCACAGCATGTAAAACAATTTAAACCCAACAAAGCACCCAGGAATAGGGAATTTGGGGAAATAAAATTGAAACACCAGACAGATTGTGATTAATAGCCCCCCCAAGCCTTCATCTTCATCTAGGTTGTTGCAGGAACCCCCCCATTCAGTTTGCACAAGCACGACACACACACATTCACACACGACATACATGACACTTCCTTTAATAAAACTTCCTTGAAAAGCCTTCCGTAAATAAGGAAGTGTTTGAATCGTAAGCCTGTCTCCATGAAACCCCGTTTGCTATCTTTATTACAGGTTGACCAGTTTCCCCATGCAAATAAACTGCTGCGCTCCAGCCAATAAGCGTTACCGAACAGCGCCCCTTGTGGCGGCCACGCAGGTATTGCAGGGCCTATATCTACCTCTCAATGCTTTTGACAGCTGCTAATACAATGTATCCAGGTTCAATTGACTGTAACTAATCCAATCAAAAAGTATCCAAGTGCTTCCTTTCAGTGAAAGTGTTTTTTTACTCCTGAAGTGTTTCTGTTATAAATTCATAGAAAATCAGCCATACATTGGATCTGTACCATTCCACTTTTGGTCTGGACCTTAGAAAAGGTACTATCGAAGGGGGGAGGCATAGGGCAGCCATAATCCCCCAAGCGTACCAACACGTCCGCAGCAAACCCACCCAAGTTGGCATGCCAACACTGATGGTGCCAGACAGTGGACCATTTCACTTACAAAGAACTTGCATATGGAAGTGGATTCAATACAGACTAGAACAAAGGACAGTGACCAACCCTTCCCTCTGGGAGCAGGAAACCGTGAACTCCTCTTTGTCCTCTGGAATGTAATCCTCCGGTCGAGTCCTCCGACGTGATTAACAACCTCAGCCTTTGATAAGGCTCCAGGCACGTTCCCCATTCAGCAGAGTATCAAACACAGCAAGGGGCCGAGAAATATGAGCTACATTGCTAAGAATTTTATTTCTAACTACGCAGAAAGAAAATACATCCTGTCTCTGTGAAAGCAGAGAGGAACCGGAGAACACAAAGGAACAGGAAACCAGTAAACATCACATCCGTCTCCCGTCTTCCGTGAGACTTCCAACAGTATGGAATGTCTGTGGAATGTAATCAGAGTCTTGTGACTCCAAGCACTGCACAGTGGCACAAACAGAAACCAACATCCTCCCCCTTTCTGCGAACACCACTGGGCAGTGTGTCAGTACAATCTCAGTACAAACCCAGTTTCTGTACCTAGGTACAGTGTTGATCCCTTGGAACAACCTTGGACAATAAAACAGCAGGAATTTCATTACCTGGCATGTAGGACACTGTTACAAGTCCTTTCTGAACTCATTCTCTAGCATGTTGCAGCTAAAATTGCAAGTGCTTTGTGCTTTGCTTACAACCTTCAGAAATCAGCAAAGCCAAACATGCTTTGTTGTCCTGATAAACCTGGATTGGACACTTTACAGGAATTCTCATATCTTTACACAATTGTAACAACCATTCACAATCCACAAGTGAATAAGACAGTGCATTCAGTTCAGCTTCACAAGAACTCAAGCTAACTGTTGTTTGCTTCTTGCACGACCAATCAAATAGACCCTGGTTGTACATATAGCAAACTCCAGACATGCTTTTCCTGTCTGTAGTGTCACTTCCAAAACTCGCATCAACAAATATCTCAAGACCACCAGACTTCTGATTGTTAATTCTCAGTCTGTAGTGCATAATGCCTTTCAAATAGCGTGCTATGCGTTTCAGAGCTTTCCAACCCTTAACAGTAGGATTGTTGACATGTCTGCTTAGCAAATTAGTGCTAACTGCAATGTCCGGTCTTGAACATCTGGCAATGAAGTTTAGTTTGCCTAGCACACTTCTGTACAGTGTAGTGTCAGAAAATGCTTCTTCAGTATCATCTACCTGATAACCTGTTGTCATTGGTGGGTCTCCAAGCACTGCACAGTGGCACCAACAGAAACCAACAAACCCCTCCTTTTGTGATGTGTCAATGATGTAGTTATGATGTAGTTGTGATGTAGTCTTAGGGGTGTAGCATGGGGGATTAGTAGCTAAGTTGGGGTCTTCTTTTGTTCGGGGCTTCCATCTTGCTTCGCCTTGCAGTGAGTTGGAGTCCTGTCACGACAGTCTTAATAAAGACCAAGCCTACTGGCTGCTGTTTTGCTCCAATTGTCCTGGTTGGTGTCCTTGCTTTTTGTCCAAGGGAGCCCTCAAATTTCTCCGTTAACAGTTTGGCGACCACAAAGGGACTCTTGGTTCTCCTGTGAAGGTGAGGGGGGAGATAGAGGGGATTGGGCGCCACTGGGCAGCCTTAGCCCAGGGATCCTTTTTCCTCTCCCCGCCTTCCTTTTGCGAGTGGTAATCAACCATCACTAGAGGCTCAGCCAGGAGGAGCAAAGGCAAGGTCAAGCCGGCTAACTAAGGATCCCGGGATCCGTGAGGGACATTCCTAGGACGTGAGTATGGTTTGAAATTAGTGCACTGGGAGGGGAGGGGAAGGATAACGTCTCCATGACAGCTGAACCTTTCCTTCTTTCTCTCTCCTTGACCTGATCCTTCGGAGCGTGGCCAGAAAGGGTTGCAGGAAAGCTTCCTTCTCTCCCCGACCCGATCCCTCAGAGTGTGGCCAGAGAGGGTCGTGGGACACTTTCACTAATTTTCTGAACAATACCTTCGACTCGATCCCTCGGAGTACAGCCAGAAAATGTGGAAGGGGCTTTACCTATACACTTCTTTCTATCTCCTATCAAACGAAGCCGCATCTCTGGCACAAAGATCCTTGTTGGGGATGACTCGTGTACGTGAGAACGCAAGGTCGTTTGTTCCCTTCCAAACTTTTATTTTCTCAGGTCTCAATCTGGCATTGCACTGTGCAACCGTCCAGTAGGGAATCCCAAACCTAGATTTGAGGTCAGGCAGGAGGCTGTTGTGGATGATAAAATGGGAGGTTCACGGAAGAACGGGGCCCCACACTAGGATTAGTTTTGTGAACAGCGCTAAGTGAATTCCGGATCCGTGTTTTTTTTCTGGGTTAAGAGACCCGTGGTTTCCAGGTCAGCTGCCTGTGGTTTTCGTTGTAGGCAGGATTCCTCAGGTTTAGATTTCTACTTGCTTGTCCAGTCCGATCCGTCGGACTGAGGCCAGAGAGGACCAGAGAAGCACCCGAGTGTTAGGTTGAATAATACTGATAGGATATTCTTTTCTCTCTCCCCCCCCCCCCCGTCTCTCCTGTATTTCTGTTTGCTCATTTCTTCATGTAGCCTGCTCTTGAGCAACCCCCCCCCCCGGTATAAAAGGGAAACACCATAGCTGGACTCCTCCTGGCAAAACAAAGCTTCCATGAAGCCTTTTTGCACCAGATAGGATTCTGATACACCTCTCCAGTTTGTCATCTCCAACTGGAAAGATTTAAAGAGGCGAAAGGGTCTTTCCAAGTCCAAATTGAGAGACCTTTGTAACTTTTCATGGGTGGCTTTTACCCATCACCTAGAGGCAGGGTCTCAATGGCCACTTCAAGGCTCCTTTAATGTTACAAAGATGCAAGCACTTAGATCCTACTTAGCTGACGAAAAGCCTCGACAGCTCTACTACCTGAATGCCTTTGTGGAAGCCCGCGAACTCTTTAAATGCAAATAAGCACAGATTGTTCGGCAGATGGCTGTACTGGGGACCGTCAGACCCCCTCCTTATGATGAAATCAGGATACAAGAGGAACAACTAGAAAGATCCCTCATCCCCTTTTCTTACCCTGAACCAATGGGACCCCCGCCACCCAGGCTAGGAGCCAGAGCCGGAGCCAGAGCCGGGGCAGGAGGCGTGGACAGCCCAGGGAATGCCGTCCCCTATTTGTCCCAGAACCTACAGCTCCCAGCACAAAATAACCTTCTCCAGAATGCGGGGGGGGGGACACACAAGCTGACCCCAACCCCAATGCTCTACCTGGGGGCCCCCCTTTGGACGAGGAGGGAGAAGAACCGATATCTAAACGAACTTGTAACAGGAATAACCTAGTCAATGGAGAAGTAGAGAATGTATTTCCCCTCAGAGCGCTGCCCATACCCCTGGCAAGAGCAGGAGATCTGCCTCACATGGTTTTCACCCACCAGCCTTTCCTCACCTCTGATTTAATGAACTGGTCAGATAAAATGCCCTCCCTCCGAGATGACCCCGATAAATGCCATCGACAAGTAGCCACTATCTTCTCCACTCACAACCCAACGTGGGCTGACATGCACATGTTGTTAGGAGTCCTTTTTAATGAAGCTGAGAAGAGAAAGATATTAGCGAAAGCAGGGGAAGCCTCATCAGACCTAACTATCAAGCAGTCAAACCCGCTGATATTCCCCCACTGACAGCCCAGACCCTCCTCAACGACCCCGCCTGGGATTATAACACAACCGGGGGTACATGGGGTTTGAAGATATTTAAGAAAGCTATCCTTTTTTTTTTTTAAATAATTTTTATTAATTTTACAACATAAACAAAAGACAAACAAACATAACACGACTTCCCCAAACCTCCCCTTCACTGCATCCTTATTTTAAAATTTTTTAGCAATCCTTCATCCCTTTTTATATTTAATTCTCTTTAAAGCTTTTTTTAAAAATTTCAATTTTTACAGCTGTAATTCTTTATATCCAATCCCTTGACATCTTAACATTCCGAAATTTTGCAACAATTTTTAAGATAGATTTTGAATTTTTTCCAGTCTTCTTCCACTGTCTCTCTCTTCTGGTCACGGATTCTGCCGGTCATCTCTGCCAGTCCCATAAATTCAGTCACCTTGGTCTGCCATTCTTCCAGAGTAGGTACTTCTTTAGTCTTCCAATACTTCGCCAAAAGAATTCTTGCTGCTGTTGTTGCGTACATAAAGAATGTTCTATCTTTCTTTGGAACCGTTTGGCCCACCATGCCCAAGAGAAAAGCCTCTGGTTTCTTTATAAATGTCCACTTAAGGATTTTCTTAATTTCATTATAGATCATTTCCCAGTAGGCCTTAATCTTCGGGCAGGTCCACCAAAGATGATAAAAAGTTCCTTCGCATTCATTACACTTCCAGCAATTGTTATTGGGCAAATGATATATCTTTGCAAGCTTGACTGGGGTCATGTACCACCTATAGATCATTTTCATTATATTCTCTTTCAAGGCACTACATGCCGTAAATTTAATACCTGTGGTCCATAACTGCTCCCAGTCAGCAAACATAATAGCATGACCAACATCTTGTGCCCACTTAATCATAGCTGATTTAACCGTTTCATCCTGTGTGTTCCATTTTAGCAGCAAATTATACATTCTAGACAAATTCTTAGTATTGGGTTCTAGCAATTCTGTTTCTAACTTCGACCTCTCCTTCTGAAATCCTAGTTTCCTGTCCTGCTTAAAGGTTTCATTAATCTGGTAATAATGTAACCAGTCTCGGACTTTAGGTTTCAATTTCTCAAAACTCTGTAGTTTCAGGTTTTCACCATCATATTCTATAATTTCACAATATTTTGGCCAATCTGAGTCCATGTTCAGTCTTTTTACCGCCTTGGCTTCCATTGGTGACAACCACCTGGGGGTTTTACTCTCTAACAAATCTTTATATCTATTCCATACATTATACAGTGCTTTCCTGACAATATGGTTTTTAAAGTTTCTATGTACCTTTACCTTGTCATACCATAAATATGCATGCCAACCAAAGTTGTTATCATAACCTTCCAGATCCAGAATATCTGTATTCTCAAGAAGTAGCCATGGTTTCAGCCAGCAGAAAGCTGCTGCTTCATAGTAAAGTTTTAAGTCCGGCAGGGCAAAGCCCCCTCTATCCTTTGCATCGGTCAGAATCTTAAATTTTATTCTGGGTTTTTTGCCCTGCCAGACAAATTTAGATATATCTTTCTGCCACTTCCTGAAACAATCCATCTTGTCTAAAATTTGCAATGTCTGGAACAGAAATAACAATCTCGGCAGTACATTCATCTTGATAACAGCAATTCGGCCTAACAAGGAAAGTCTCAGCCTAGACCATATATCGAAATCTTTCTTCACTTCCAACCAACATTTCTCATAATTATCTTTAAATAAGTTCACATTCTTAGATGTTAAGAAAGCTATCCTAGATGGCTTGTAAACTGCAGGATAGCGAACAGTGAACTGGACTAAAGTCCAAGCTGTCCTACAAGGACCTGATGAACACCCTTCCGATTATTATACCCAATTGGTGTCTGCAATCAAAACATGGGGTGGGATCGACCCTGAAAGCCCGCAACATGAGGTTATTTTTCCCCCAATTTTTTTTTATTGATTTTCCAAAAAAAATTAAACAAACAAACAAACATAAATCTCAATTGTATTTAAACCAATCTTAGTAACATTGTTAAGTGACTTCCTCGAATCCCCCTAGTTGAATTTCAGTGTGTATCATTATAACAGTTTTCAAAAACCAATTTTCTCATGAAATTAACTTAATCACTTAACATCTTTCTTTCTTTCTATTTTAACTTTAAACATATTAATCTCTAACATTACATATTTAAATCCTAAGCCTATCTGGTATTTGCAAGCTTTTCCAATTAAATTATCTTAACATATTTAACTAAATAGTCTTTAAATTTCATCCATTCCTCCTGATACTCCTCCTCCTTCTGTTCGTGGACTCTTCCAGTCAGGTCGGCTAGCTCCGAAAAGTCCATCATCTTCATCTGCCATTCCTCCACTGTTGGGACTTCTTGTGTTTTCCAATTCTTAGCTAACAAAATTCTTGCTGCGGTTGTAGCATACAAAAACAGTTTAACATCTTTCTTGGGCAATTCCAAACTTGTTATTCCAAGAACATGAGGTTATTGTTAAGGGATTCTTTAAAGACCAAGCCATGGCTGATATACGAAAGGCGTTAAACGCACACCTCGGCTATGATGGGAAAACGATAGATGAGATCCTCTCCATTGCCAAGTCAGTCTTTAATTCAAGGGATAAACGAAAAAGGAAGGATCAGAAAGAAGAATCCCCACGAGTGCTAGCCTACACAACCGGGGTTCCCCCTCCCAGGGAAAAGCAGAAAGGAAGGGGACACGAGCAACCAGAGAGGCCCGTCTGTTTCAAATGTGATGAAGTAGGATACATCAAAAGATACTGCCCATTATTAACCGGCCACCAGGAGTCCGGATCCAGGAAATCAGACTATAGAGAGCCAAGGACACTGAGGCCGGAATACAGGGAACCAGCCAACACCAGGTTCAGGGAATCAACTCCTGACTATGGATCTTCCCAAATGCAGACCCAAAGGGCACCGTCTCCTCCTTTACCATGACCTAGGAATCTCCTCAATAACAACAAACCTTTCAACCATCCAAACCGCTCTGCAAACCCTTCCAATGAGATGGTAATGGAAGAATTCGATGACTATTGACAACTAGAAGCAGATCCCGCCTCTTTTCCTTTCCTCTGTCCAATTCTACAACTATCATCTTCTGATCCTATCTGCACCATGCAGATAGACAGACAATCTTACGACTGCCTGCTAGACACTATTCTACTCTCACAAATAGTCACTTGAACCCTGGAGAAGAAACTAGGACTGTAATGGGACTGGATGGGATTCCTAGAGTTCGCCCTCTTTCCAAGGCTGCTAAGGTGTCAGTTGAACCTTTGTCTGTTAAGCACACTTTCTTATTAACTTCTAGCCCTGTCAACCTCTTGGGGAGGGATCTGCTATGTAAACTAAATGCCACCATCCAATGTGGGCAGGAAGAAATTTACCTGCATATGCCCAATGAATCTATCTTCAACTTCCAAGGAATCTTACAGGAGACTGATAATAGAGACCTGGATCTTCCCTCCGAGTTCCTAAACGGGGTCCCCCTGTTGGTTTCTGCTCTCTTCACTGTGCAGCGAAGTGCTTGTCACAAGACAGGTGTTTACATTCCACAGTCAGCGTACTGTTGGGTTTTCCCACGGGAAAGGGAGACTGGATGTGACGTACACTGGTTTCCTGTTTTTCACTGTCCTTTGCAGTTCAGTGTGTTTTTCTCTCCGTGCTTTAGAGGAGAGAGGATGCTTTTCTCTGCTCCGGCAGAGGCAAGATGTTTTTCTGTAACATACCAGCTTTGAAGTGTAAATAAAGCAATATAGAGTATGTGGCACGTACTCCTCATCCTTCTGCTGTGCACGGGACGCTGCATATCAACAACATTTGGTTCCGGGCCCAGAAAAACGCAGTCATCTTAAGAATGGGCTCCAGAAGTCGAATCGGAGTGCCGGCAAAGGATCGGAATGCAGGGGGACGGATCGGACGATATCTCTGCGTGTCAAGATGATTGATGAGGTATGTGCTACTGCTCCGGGCAGCCTGCCAGCTTCTAATTAATGGCTTTATGGCTGGACTTTGAACTTTTAAAGCCGTTTGCCGGGCAAAATTACTATGCGGGGAAATCGAAAGTAACTTTTAAAAGTGCTCTTGGAGTAAAGCAGCTGCAATAGTGACGCAGCATGGATTTAAGGCAGCATAGAGAAAGCACTTTAGAACTTTCCTTTTGAACTTGCCTTTGGAATAAGATTTGAAGCAGCTGCAGATAAGCAGAGTGGCACAGGCTCACAGGCAGAGGCTGTTTTGAACTTGCCTTTGGAATGAAGCAGCACAGACGCAGCTTGTATAAAGCAGCATGATTTAAAGCAGCAGAGATGACGCAGAAGGCTAATGCCAGAGTCATGATGGCTAGCTGCAGAAGGCTGGCTGAGGCAAGTGGGGAATTTGATACCACTGATCAGCCAAATGCTCAACTCACAGTAGCCTGTGAAACTGCCATGATTCAGAATCAAGCAGATCGCCGGGGTGCTGGCTGCATGGGTAAGGGAGAGACTTCACAGTCGTCATCCCATAGTGCAGTGGAACCACCAGATGGCGCCAAAGCTTTGAAGGCAGTGAAATGCTACTCGTGTGGACGTCTAGGCCATATGAAGAGGGAATGCAAATATCCCAGGGCCAAGACAGAGCAGCGCAGCGAAAGCTCATCACGTGGAAAAGGCCGAGGCAAAGGCAAAGGTCCAGTGTCCAGGACAATGCAGCACAAGGCAATGGTCTCACGCTTCACTCCAAAGGTTGCAGAGGTCCAGAAGACGTCTAGATCTTTCTTCGTTGTTGATTCAGCGGCGACCCACCACATGTGCAACGATAAGCGACTGTTCGTGTCTTTTACACCGCAGGAAGGTGCGATTCACCAAGCGGATGACCACACAATCCCCAGTAAAGGCTACGGAACTGTTGTTCTTCACAGTTTGGACTTATCGATACAGAATGTGCTTTATGTGCCGGATGCCAAACATAATCTGCTCAGCGTTGGACAGCTGAATGAGCGGAAAATTGACGTTTCCTTTAAGAACAAAAGGTACATCATCACAAAGAAAAATGATTATGTATTGTATGCTGAATATGTTGATCGTTTATATGTTTTGTATTATGATGATGTTGTGCAGGATGACACTTGTTGCATGCAGAATGTATTCATGATTTTCACAGGAAATTTGGTCATTTGCATTTTGAGGCAGTATCTAAGATGCCTGCCTTGGTTGAAGGTATGACTATTAAACCCTGCAGGTACCACATGAAGTGCAAGGCATGCGCAGCAAACAAGGTGAAAATGGCTGCGAAAGGTAAGGTGTCTAGTAGGCAAGCTACAGAACCATACCAAATTGTTCATGCTGATTTGGTTGGACCACTAGCGCCCTCTTTGGGAGGAAACAGGTACTTCATGGTTCTCATTGATGCATTTTCCAGGTATATTTATGTGTACAATCTCAAGCAGAAATCAGAGGCTTTTCCTAGGTTCAAGGAATTCTGTGCTTGGTTGGAAAATGTGCATGGTAAGAAGGTAAAGACTCTTTTCAGTGATCGCGGGGGAGAATTCACTTCTCAGCAGTTTGAAGCTTTTCTGACTGAGAAAGGAATTCAACACGATTTGTCTAGTCCTCGCTCGCCATGGCAGAATGGACTTGCGGAACGAGCAAACCAGACTTTGCTTCAAGGGTTAAAAACCTTGCTGCATGATGCCAATCTTCCAGAGAGTTATTGGGCCGAAGCTCTCTCATGTTTCACTTACAGTTATAATCGCAGGTTATCTTCAGCGGTTGGTTGTACCCCGTATGAGAAGATGTTTGGCAAGAAGCCATACATCAAACACATGAAAATTTTTGGTTCTGACATGTGGGTTCACTCACCACAAAACTCCAAGTTAGACAAGCGTGGATTGCATGGTATCTTTCTAGGTTATCAGAAAGGTTCTTACAGAATAATGATGACTGACTCAAATGCAATTAAGCTCACAAGAAGTGTTGAGTACAATGCCAAGTGGGGGGAGAATGTGGGAATTTTCCAATGTTATCCTGATGACAGTGATGAGACTGAGGATAGTCAAAAGCAACCGCAACAACCCACACCCACTGATGAAGGTTCTGATTCTGAGTCTGAAACTGAATCGGGTGATTCAGAGGATTTCAAGAGTGCGAAAGCCTCTATGCGACCCTCTGAAAGCTCTGATCAGGAATTGGAAGAACCATTGTTCACAATAGGCCACTTTTCTCCCAAGAAGGAAGAGGAGAGTGTTGAAGACCTACGGCTAATTCGCAGGTCACAAAGAGCCACAAAAGGCAGACCTCCAAAGAGATTTGCTGATGAGTTTGCTAAGATAGCAGTAACAGCTGTTAAAAGCTCCAAGAAGGTATTTGAACCTTCAAGTTTCCAAGAAATCCAGGATTTGGATTCAAAGGAAGCTGAGCCATGGTTAAATGCAATGAAGGCTGAGCTTGATTCCTTGGAAAGGAACAAAACATGGGACCTAGTTCCAGTAGTTCCAGGAATGAAATTGCTTGGAAGCAAATGGGTCTTCAAAGCGAAGACTGATCAAAATGGCAAGATAGTCAGACACAAAGCCAGATTGGTAGCCAGAGGTTTTGCACAAGTACCAGGTGAAGACTATCACGAGACCTACTCACCCACAGTGAGGTATGAGAGCATTAGGCTTATGCTCAAGCTAGCTGCAGAGGAGAATCTACACATTAGTCACCATGATGTAAATACAGCTTTTCTGTACGGATCTCTAGATGAATCACTTTATATGCTTCCACCTGATGGCGTACAGGTAAAACAGGGATTTGTTTGTGCTCTGAAGAAGTCCCTTTATGGTCTCAAACAAAGTGCACGGTGTTGGCACACAAAACTCACTGAAGTATTGTTTTCTCTAGGTTTTAAACAAGGGAAAGCTGATCCATGTGTATTTGTCAAAGAGGAGGGGCAAAAGAAACTGTATTGTTTGTTTTATGTTGATGATCTTTTATTCTTTTGGAAGGATGTCACAATGTACAATAACGCCCTAGCTCAACTGAAAGAGCACTTTGACATGAAAGATCTTGGTGAGGTAAACAACTACCTATCTCTGGAAATAGAGAGAGATCAAGATGGTAACATTCTAGTACACCAGTCACGGAAAATTGCTGATGTGTTAAGCAAACTGAACCTGATGGATGCTAACCCTGTGGACACACCGATGACAACAGGTTATCAGGTAGATGACACTGAAGAAGCATTTTCTGACACTACACTGTACAGAAGTGTGCTAGGCAAGCTAAACTTCATTGCCAGATGTTCAAGACCAGACATTGCTGTTAGCTGTAATTTGCTAAGCAGACAAGTCAACAATCCTACTGTTAAGGATTGGAAAGCTCTGAAACGCATAGCGCGGTATTTGAAAGGCACTATGCATTACAGACTGAGATTTAACAATCAGAAGTCTGGTGGTCTTGAGATATTTGCAGATGCAAGTTTTGGAAGTGACACTACAGACAGGAAAAGTACGTCTGGAGTTTGCTACATGTACAATCAGGGTCTATTTGATTGGTCATGCAAGAAGCAAACAACAGTTAGCTTAAGTACTTGTGAAGCTGAACTGAATGCACTGTCTTATTCACTTAAAGATTCTGAATGGTTGTTACAATTGTGCAAAGACATGAAAATTCCTGTCAAATGTCCAATCCAGGTTTACCAGGACAACAAAGCATGTTTGGCTTTGCTGAATTCTGAAGGTTGTAAGCAAAGCACGAAGCACTTGCAATTGAAGTTGCAACATGCTAGGGAACGTATTCAGAAGGGACTCGTAACGGTGTCCTATATGCCAGGTAATGAAATTCCTGCTGATGTATTGTCCAAGATTGTATCAAGGGATCAACACTGTACCTATGTGCAGAAGTTGGGTTTGTACTGATATTGTACGAACACGCTGCCCAGTGATGTTCACAGAAAGGGGGAGGATGTTGGTTTCTGCTCTCTTCACTGTGCAGCGAAGTGCTTGTCACAAGACAGGTGTTTACATTCCACAGTCAGCGTACTGTTGGGTTTTCCCACGGGAAAGGGAGACTGGATGTGACGTACACTGGTTTCCTGTTTTTCACTGTCCTTTGCAGTTCAGTGTGTTTTTCTCTCCGTGCTTTAGAGGAGAGAGGATGCTTTTCTCTGCTCCGGCAGAGGCAAGATGTTTTTCTGTAACATACCAGCTTTGAAGTGTAAATAAAGCAATATAGAGTATGTGGCACGTACTCCTCATCCTTCTGCTGTGCACGGGACGCTGCATATCAACAACACCCCCCCCCCCGGCTGTGGGGAACTGAATCCACATTGGTTGGACTCCTGAAGTCCGCCACCCCAGTAAAGGTGAACTACAGGAAAGATCTGCCTTTTCCCTGCACCAAACAATACCCACTACCAAAGGAAGCAATAGAGGGTCTCACTCTGATGATTGAAGACTTCTTAAAAATTGGAGTTCTAGTTCCCTGTGCATCTCCTTGTAACACCCCCCTGCTCCCTGTCTGCAAGCCCCATACAAACCCTGTAAAATGGCACTTGGTTCAGGACCTGAGACTCGTGAACTCCTTTGTCATTCCCCGCCACGCTGTGGTGGCTAATCCTCATCACCTCCTGAGCTCAATCCCAGAGGGAACTGTAGTTTACTCAGTCATAGACTTGTGCTCCACATTTTTCAGCATCCCAGTGGATGAAGAGTCAATTCCTTTTTGCCTTCACCTGGCAAACTGCACAATTAACATGGACGTGGCTGCCCCAGGGCTACGTGGAATCTCCAGCAATCTTTTCCGCCATACTATATCAAGATCTACTAGACATCACCCTTCCAAAAGGCTCTGCCCTTATCCTCTACGTTCATGACATCTTACTATGTGGGCAGGACTTAGAATCTTGTAAACTGGACACCATAGCTCTTCTCGCGTATAAAGTGTTGGTTTGCAAGCCCCCTCCACAGAGGCTGGCCCCTCTCACTGTCCTCGGAGCTTGCATACCGGTAACCTCCTCTGGCTGACATCCAGACAGACCAGGGAGATTTTGATAGGCGACATTTTCCCAAGCGTGGGTAAAATGCACAACCCCTCCCTCCTGCTTCCGCAGGGGAAAGAAAATAAGTCAGAAATCTACTTACATGATGTTTATTTCTGACATTACAGCACTAGAGAAAAACACGTCCTTTCAGTTCAGTTCTTCCAGCAAGTCTGACAAACTTCCTGAACATGCGCACACAGAAGGTTTCAAGTTACACTCTTCACAAAGACTTATCCAGCCTGTGAAAGTCCTGGGAAATTCTTCTTTCCCACAGATAAGCGCATCATGTGATGTCAACAAACTGCCTGTCTGCAGCGGTGATGTTTCCATATACTGACATAAAGGACACAAAGTATCCCCGAAGAAAATACAGTATTGCCAAAAGGAAGTAAAATACCTTGGCCACATCCTAGGAGAAGGAACCCGTGCTTTAACAACAGACAGGATAGAGGCCATAACAAAATTACCCCTCCCCAAGACAAAAAGACAACTTAGAGGCTTCATTGGAATGAGTGGGCTCTGCCACGCCTGGATTCCCCGATACGGAGAATTCACCCGTCCCCTCACCGCTATGACTCATGACAGCACCCCAGAGCAACTTGAGTGGTCTGCAGAGGCACCTGAATCCTTTGAATCCATCAAACGGGAGTTAAGATTCTCCCCTGCCCTCGGACTCCCTGATTATCGGTTGCCCTTCTCCTTGTTCGTACATGAAAATAAAGGGGTAGCCTCAGGTGTCCTCACACACCCATTCCAAGGAAGAAACGGACCAGTTGCCTATTACAGCCTCCAGTTAGATACCACTGCAATGGGGAATGTGGGGTGTCTCAGAGCAGTAGCAGCAGCTGCACTATTTCTAGAGAAGGCACAAGAAACTGTATTAGGACACGACCTGACCATAAACGTTCCCCACACTGTGGCCACCCTCCTTAACCTACGGGGGTGCCAACGTTTCACCATACAGAGACTAAATAGTTATGAAGCTATCCTCCTCAGCCCCTTGAACATAACGATCAAAAGGGTAAATTCCCTTAACCCAGCAACTCTCCTACCCCTCCCTGACGACAGGTCGCCACACCATGATTGCTCCCAAGTAGTTCACCGTGCTGAAAAACCATGAGAGGACCTGGACTACCTTCCCTTGGAAGATCCGGACCTCATCATATATACGGATGGGAGCTCCAAAGTAGTGGGAGGAAAACGTAAAAGTGGTTATGCAGTGGTAACTGACATGGACATTCTAGAAGCACGCCCCATTCATGCCAAATATAGTGCACAGGCAGCAGAATTAATTGCCCTAATCAAAGCCTGTGAACTGGGGGCGGGACAAAGAATAACGATCTACACGGACTCGAGATATTGTTTTGGACTGGTACATGCTACAGGTCAAATTTGGCTCCAGAGGGGTTTCTTAACAGCTGCAGGTACACACATTGCCCATGCAGCTTTAGACGAGCGGCTGATGAACTCTATACACCTTCCCGAAGCTATAGCGGTGGTGCACTGTAAAGCCCAAACCAAAGGAAAGGATCCGATCTCTGTCGGAAACCGCTGTGCTGATCACGCGGCACAGGAAGCAGCTCTACAGCCCCTACTACCAGACAATGAATTCCAGGGAGCACGAATACCTTCGGATGTTGATTTCGAACAGATGTATAAAACAGCGACCCCAGAAGAACTGGAGGGATGGAGGGAACAGGGGGCTTCCTTGAAAGATGGCATTTAGTACCTCCCCGATAAAAGACTCTTGATGCCAAAGCATCTGAGAATATTACATCAATGTACTCATTGGGGAAGGGACACACTTGTGGATAGCATTCAACGTCGCTGGTATGCACCGGGACTAGCCCTCACTGCAAAGGCTCCAGTTAAAAATTGCCATACCTGTCAGACCTTCAACCCAAAATACACTGCTAGGAGCCTGCCAGGAGCCAGACCGTGGGCTTTCGTTCTGTTTGAAAGCCTGCAAGTAGACTTCATAGACTTACCCCCTTGCCAGGGCTACAGATATGCCCTTGTCTTCATTGATCAGCTGTCAGGCTGGATTGAATGCTTCCCCGCCCGCCGGGCCACAGTGCAGGTAGTGTCAAAAGCCTTGTTACATGAAATCATACCATGCTTTGGGGTTCCAAGGCACATAGACAGTGACAGAGGATCTCATTTTACATCGGATGTGGTTCAACAAATAGCTAAAGCATTGGGAATTAAATGGAAACTGCACACCCCCTATCACCCCCCATCCTCCGGTCAGGTTGAAAGGATGAACCAGCAACTCAAGTCACAATTAGGGAAACTTTGCAAAACCGCCGGATTGAAGTGGGTCAGTGCCCTCCCTTTGGTACCATAACATAAGAGGACACCCCAGGGGCAGCCTGAACCTTTCTCCGTATGAGTTATTCTTTGGGAGACCTTCTCCTGTGTACAACACCCAATTTCCCCCTTCTGAACTAGAGGTGGGCGAATCAGAACTAACCCAATATGTAATCCAGCCCCAGAAGCAATTGATTACTCTTCACAGGTATGCAGCTGGGAGTCAAAATATACCCCTGGATGAGAATATCCACTCTTTCTGGCCAGGCGACTGGGTACTGACAAAGACCTACCACAAGGTGCCGTTGGAGCCCACCTGGGAGGGACCCTATCAGGTATTACTGACTACCCCCACTTCTCTTAAGGTAGTGGAAAAGTCAGCTTGGTTTCACCACACACACTGTAAAGCTGCCCTTCCACCCACTGACGTCACAGACCGGGACGACATCCCTACGACCTAGACCACCCCACCGCAACCCAGGGACAATGACAGCGACTCTGAGGACCCCCAACAGACCGAACCAGTTTGGGGCACAAATCGAGCCCAACAGACCGGACCAGTTCCACCTACTGCGACGACTCATTGGACATCCGAAATACTTCCCACAGCAGACGATCAAGGGAGACCCCCAATTCGCCTCCGACTCCACAAAACAACGCCGCTTTGACAGCTCCCATCTGACAGTTTGCCACTTTGACAGCTCGTGTCTCACAGCTTGCCGCTTTGACAGCTTGCCGCCTTGACAGCTCCCGTTTGACAGCTTGCGTCTGACAGCTTGCCGCTTTGACAGCTTGCCACTTTGACAGCTTGCATCTGACACCTCACCACTTTCACACCTTACAACAATTATGAATCCTACCGACACCAGCCCATTTCTCCCCTTGTCCTTTCTCCTCATATCCTACATTTTCAGTACCCTTCTTCCCAACTCCAAGACTGCCATATCCACACAACCCCAACACCTCTCGTGCCCAGGATTACAAGTTGAACAAGGACACCTCGATTTTGGAATTGTGGACATGGTGAAGAAAGGGTCGTTAGACTGCCTGGGTGACTTTGACTTTTGCTTACCGGAGACCTGAGTTCTCCTTCATTATTCTGTCTTACCAACCCTCGCAGCCCACCAGACTTGGGAACTATTCATCCGCTCACCAACTTATACCCTCCTAGGGAAATTTGTCCTCACCCAGATAATGCTTGGAATCGAGCCCGCTGCTTGAATGGCTCCTGCACACTTTTTTCTGATGGCGAAGCCCTCCAACCAATTAACTGGACTTTGCTGATTAAATCCTGCCATCCAGTCAGCGCTTCCACTGCGCAGCTCTGCTGACCTGGGCAGAAAATACAGAGTCGCAGTGGTCCTGCCGTCCATGTGAGTTAGAGGGATAAATCAAGTCCAGAGACAGTTCGTTGCTATCTCTAAAAATGTTTATTTACAAGCAATAAATCCATCAGAAACCTCCGGCATTTCTCCAGTGCTAAAAAGCACACGCAGTATCTCTGCAGCGTCTCTCAGTCTAAAGTGAAACCAACTCTCACAGACAAAGACAGACAAAGCGTCTGACGTATGGCCCCTCCCCAGATACAGGACACCAAGGAGTTTTAACCCTGTAAACTCCAAACTCCACATGGACATTATTGGACAATGGAGGAGGGGAGTCAGTTTATACAGACTGCAATCACGCAACGGACCGCCTAATCCATGGATTTTATTGCCAACGTGTCGACTCTACACCCCGTCCTACTACCCTCCAAGGAGTCTGCCTACGGAGATTCTGCTGCGTATGGGACATTGGTCTAGCCTCTACATGGGAAGGCAAAGCCTACCTAGAAGGCTGGTATCACTCCACTACTGGCCCTGCACCCACAGAGTGGGACACTACTGGCCCACAAAGGTGTGGAGGACTAGCTACAAACCTCACCTATCTATACCGCCAAGACCCCTTACATCCCGTAGGCACGGTATCTCGACAAAGGGGGGAACTGTTGGTGTCAAATATGCCCACCAATGAAGACTTCCTATCCACCTGGCACTCCAATTCCTACGTAAAACTCGTCTCAAAAATTGAACTTCCGGGTTGGCTCGCCCAATATGGCAAGCAGGAGTTCTTTCGCAGAAAGGGCACCGGTGCTTTGAAGACAGGGGAGAGCCACTAGAGCGCAGCGGCGCCCTGAAAAACCCTCAGATCGAGCATTCTGAGGACCTGGAGTTCCTACAAGTGCCAGGAACGACTCCCCTGCTCTGAAAAAGAGTGCCGAGTGTGAGCAGGGTTGGAGGCGGTGGCACAAGCGAATCAACTCGCTTTCTTCAAAGTGCGAAGCTCTGAGTCTGGCGATCGTGAGTGGCCAATTCCTCCAAGGAAAAAAAAGAAAAAGAAATGTGGACTTAATTTTTCTGAAAACCGTGGGTAAAGCAATCTAATTTGGAACTACAAATTGGGAAGGAAAGGGATTTAAAAACAGAGGTCGGTCCCTTCCACTGAAGAAAAGTGAAAGCAACTAACGTTACGAAAAGCCACAACTTTAACTTCATTCTTTTAGAAACTTTCAAGTGTTTCCTGCACCCCTTTCTAACTGCGGGGGGGGGGGGGGGAGAGAGAAAAAGTAAACTTCCCTGCAGAAGAATTGGGGATCTGTTTGAACTGTTATATCTTCTTTGTGGAAGCAGACCTCCCAGGGTGAGGGAAAGCTAGACTCCATTGTGATGTAACAAAGGGATTGGATACTTTCAACTTTCGTTTACCGCTTTGAAAAAATACAAAGTAACTACAGCTGCCAGAGCTCAAAAAATATTTGGAACTGTATCTCCACCTTCTGCTACTAAGCCAAAGGCTTGAAACAAATTTTGGGGGATTTGATTAAAGGAGTAAATATAAAGATTTCTAAAGACTTGTATTTGTCAGATTGAAAGACTGTGGCGAGGAAAGACTCTTACTTTGGAGTGGGGATTACTGCAGCTGGGAAACAGTCTGTTTATCATACTATCTCCCCCTTGTGACTGTAGCTGACCTTGGGGGAAAAAAAACTATGGATGGGGGAGACAAAGGAGACAAGACAGAAAAATCAGAGAGATTAGAGAGGGCAAAAATTAAACCAAGAAGAGACTCTAGAACACCAACATTTGAAGAATCAGTAATGCAACTTCTTCAGGAAATTAAAACAGAAGTAAGAGGGAATCAAAAAACTATTCAGGACTTGAGGAATGACTTTTCTGAATTGCAAGAGGACCTGAAGACAGTGAGGTATGATATTACTTCACATGAGGAAAGAATTTCACAACTGGAAACAGTAAATGTCCGGGACTTAGAGACTGTCCAGCAGCAGGCGTTAAATTCGATTGCGTTCGATTGCGTTTCTTGAATTAAAGCAGAAGGAGGCCCATTTGAAGTTGAGAGAAGTAGTCCTCATGTGACCCCTGCCCTGCACTCAGCTCTCACCTGTGGCTCCTAGAAGCTGTCAGCATGCAGCAGTAGCCACACCCTGGGAAACAGCTTTGACTGCCCGGTTAAACCAGCTGAGGGTAGCCTATGGGTCTATGCTTTAGTCTATTTACAAAAAGCGGAAGGCAGACTTCCTGTTTATGCCTCCCCGCTTCGGTACCGAATTAAACCTTTTTTTCCTTCCTTTTTCCAATTTTTCAATTTATCCTACTCACGGGTAGTTGCTTTTGTAATCAAATTGCCACAGGAAAAAGTCAGCGCTCTCCAGCAACGGCTGTGTGTCGGGTTCCTTTACAAATTGGGGGGGGGGGGCGCAAAGGGTGCCCACCGAGTCCCACGCTCACAGGCTTCGCTCCGCAGAAGAAGCAGTTGACTCACAGCACCACGCCACTCTCCCCGCTTCGCTCCGGAGCCCGTAGTCGGGTTCCTTTACAAATTGATTTGTCTACAGGAAACACATGTGATAAGGCTACATAGGAAAGTATTGATTAATAAAAGACTGGGCCAAGAGTTTATTTCATCGGATAAAGTCAAAAAAAGAGGAGTAGTGATCTATGCAAAGGAGAGCCTATCACCAAAATTCATATTTAAAGATGACCAAGGAAGATTTGTGGCAATTGAAATTCAACTACAAGGAGAGAAATTTTTGATAGTAGGAGTTTATGCACCAAATGAGGGAAAATCAGATTTTTAAAAAAAGTTGCATGAGACTCTGATGGACTATTTGGACTACAATATAATCATGATGGGGGATATGAATGGAGTGGTATCTACAAATATGGACAAGGCACAGAGACAGGTAGTTACCAAGGATGGCAGACTACCAAAAACCTTTTTTGAGATGACTGATAACTTGGATTTAGTTGATATCTGGAGAACAAAGAACCCCTTGGGTAGAGAGGGAACTTCCTTCTCTGAAGCCAAAATGATATGGACAAGAATTGACCAAATTTGGGTAACTAGAGGACTGGCTCCAAAGATAAGAAAAGTGGAACTTTGTCCTAAAACTTGCTCCGACCATAATGCTGGGAAAATGGAGATGAAACTAGCACCAATTGGCTCCTTCAGGTGGAGGATGAATGACACCTTGTTTAGGGACAAAGAAGTGACTAAGAAGGCCCAAAAAATCTTGAGAGATTATTTTGAGATAAATATGAATACTACTGTTGAAAAAAGAGTAATTTGGGACGCAAGCAAAGCGGTTATGAGAGGGTTTCTGATACAACAGAATGCAATAAAGAAGAGAACTCAAAACGAGAAAAAAGACAAAATTTTGGAGAAAATAAAGGAAGGTGAGAAGAAATTGAGAGCGAAACCAAAGTCGCAAGAGATTTTGAGAGAAATAAAGTTATATCAAGTACAATATATGAAAATGATGAATCAGGAAATAGAATGGAAAATTAAACAGATGAGACAAAAGACATTTGAGTCGGCTAACAAATGTGGGAAATTGCTGGCTTGGCAAATGAAAAAAAGACAAAAGCTTAACACCATTACAAACTTGGAAGTGGAAGGAAAGAATATACAGAACCCAGTGGAGATTACAAAATGTTTCCAGAGGTATTTTAAACAACTATATACACAAGGACCACAGAAAGAAATTGATATAGATCAATTCTTGAAAATAAATGGACTACAAAAAATCTCTCAAGAAAACAAGCTAATGCTGAACTGTAAAATAACTGAACAGGAGGTAGAAGGTGCCATTCAGAATATGCAACTGGGTAAATCTCCAGGGCCGGACGGCTTAACTTCAAGATATTATAGATCCTTGAAAGATTGGATAATACAAATATTAAAGGAAGTTTGTAATGAAATTTTGGAAGGGAAAAAAGCACCAGAGTCGTGGAAGGAAGCTTACATTACACTTATACCGAAAACTGAGTCTGAAAAGACACAGCTTAAGAATTACCGCCCCATATCTCTGCTTAATGTGGATTATAAAATATTTGCAGATATCTTAGCCAAAAGATTAAAAAAAGTATTAGTGGAAGAGATACATAAAGATCAAGCAGTCTTTCTCCCGGGTAGACACTTATCTGATAATACGAGAAATATAATTAACATTTTAGAAAAATTACAAGTGAATATTAATATTAAGGCAGTTTTGATATTTGTGGACGCAGAGAAAGCTTTTGACAATATTTCTTGGAGCTTTATGAAGAAGAACTTACAGGGGATGGGGGTTGATCAAAGTTTTGGAAATGGTATAGGTGCAATATATTCTGAACAAAAGGCTAAACTAATTGTTAATAATGTGGTGACAGAGGAATTTAAGATAGAGAAAGGGACACGACAAGGTTGCCCAATCTCCCCATTGCTTTTTATATCGGTCCTGGAGGTCCTTTTAAATATGATTAGAAGGGACCTACTGGTTAAGGGTATACAAGTCGGAGCCAAACAGTACAAATTGAAAGCATTTGCAGATGACTTAGTATTGACATTACAGGAGCCAGAATCTAGTACTAAAAGGGTATTGGAACTGATTCAGGAATTTGGTCAGGTTGCAGGATTTAAGTTGAATAAGTTAAAAACTAAGGTTTTAGAGAAAAATCTAACAGTGATTGAGAGAGAGAGGTTTCAGAAGGAGACAGGTTTAACATTGGTCAAGAAAGTGAAATATTTGGGGGTTAATATGACAGCTAAGAATGCGAATCTATTTAAGGATAATTATGAAAAATGCTGGACGGAAGTGAAAAAAGATTTTGAAATATGGTCAAATTTGAAGCTTTCATTGCTAGGCCGTATTGCTGTGATAAAAATGAATGTATTGCCAAGAATGTTGTGTTTGTTTCAAACACTACAAATTTTGGATAAAATGGATTGCTTCAAGAAGTGGCAGAGAGATATTTCTAGATTTGTCTGGCAGGGCAAGAAGCCCAGAATAAAATTTAAAATACTAACGGATGCAAAAGAAAGAGGTGGATTTGCCCTGCCAGACCTTAAACTTTATTATGAATCAGCCGCATTTTGCTGGCTGAGAGAATGGCTGCTTCTTGAAAACACAGACATTTTGGACTTAGAAGGTTTCAATAATGTATTTGCGTGGCATGCATATCTGTGGTATGACAAGGTCAAAGCACATAAAGCATTTAAAAACCATATTGTTAGGAAAGCATTGTCTAATGTTTGGATAAGATATAAAGACCTACTTGAAAATAAAACCCCAAGGTGGTTGTCACCGATGGAAGCGAAGGCTCTGAAAAAGCTCAATATGGAGGCCAAATGGCCAAAATATTGGGAAATTTTGGAACAAGAGGGAGATAAATTCAAATTGCAGAGCTTTGAAAAACTAAAAGACAAAGTGAGAGATTGGCTTCACTATTATCAAATAATGGAGGCATACAAATTGGACAAGAAAATTGGCTTCCAGGTGGAAAAATCAAAATTGGAAACAGAACTGTTAGATCCCAAAACTAAGACTCTGTCAAGAATGTATAACTTGCTGTTGAAATGGAACACTCAGGACGAAATGGTGAAATCTGCTATGATAAAATGGGCACAAGATGTGGGACACAACATTATGCTGGCTGACTGGGAACAGTTATGGACCACAGGTATGAAGTTTATGGCATGTAATGCCTTAAGAGAGAATATAATGAAAATGATATACAGGTGGTACATGACACCAGTCAAGCTTGCAAAAATATATCATTTGCCCGATAATAAATGTTGGAAATGGGGGAAGTCAGAATTTTATAAGAAGTTGCATGAGACAATGTTGGATTATATGTACTATAACAACATCATCATGATGGGAGACATGAATGGGGTGGTATCTACAAACATGGATAAAGCACAAAGACAAAACATAACAAAAGATGGCAGACTACCTAAAACTTTTTTTTATTTAACTGACAATATGGACTTGATTGACATCTGGAGAACCAAAAACCCCCTAGGAAGAGAAGGGACCTTCTTCTCTGAAGCCCAAATGACCTGGACTAGAATTGACCAAATATGGATAACTAGAGGACTGGCACCGAAGACTAGAAAGGTGGAAATCTGCCCAAAAACGTGCTCCGACCATAATGCTGTGAAGATGGAAATGAAACTAACATTAACCGGCCCCTTCAGATGGAAGATGAATGACACCTTATTAAGGGACCAAGAGATTATAAAGAAGGCCCAAAAGACACTGAGAGACTATTTTGAAGTAAACCTGAAAACTACAGTTGAAAAAAGAGTAATCTGGGACGCAAGTAAAGCGGTTATGAGGGGGTTTCTGATACAACAAAATGCAATAAAGAAGAGAACCCAAACTGAGAAAAAAGGAAAAATTTTGGAGAAAATAAAAGAAGGGGAGAAAAAATTAAGATCGAAACCAAAGTCACAGGAGATCCTGAGAGAGATTAAATTTTATCAAGTACAATATTTGAAATTGATAAATCAGGAAATTGAGTGGAAAATTAAACAAATGAGACAAAAGACCTTTGAATCTGCAAATAAATGCGGGAAACTGCTAGCATGGCAGTTGAAAAAAAGACAGAGGCTGAATACAGTTACCAATCTTGAGGTTGAAGGAAAAAACATTCAAAACCCTGTGGAGATTAGAAAGTCCTTCCAGAGATACTTCAAACAACTCTATACCAAGGGGCCACAGAATGAGGCTGAGATAGATCAATTTTTGAGAACAAATGGACTACAAAAAATATCCCAAGAAAATAAGACAATGTTGAACCATAGAATAACTGAACAGGAGATTGAGGGTGCCATTCAACATATGCAACTAGGCAAATCTCCAGGACCGGACGGATTAACCTCCAAGTACTATAAGACTTTGAAAGACTACCTAATTCAACCATTAAAGGAGGTGTGCAATGAGATTCTGGAGGGAAAGAAAGCGCCGGAGTCGTGGAAAGAAGCTTTCATCACATTAATACCGAAATCTGAATTTGAAAAGACACAACTTAAGAACTACCGTCCCATATCCCTTTTAAATGTAGATTATAAAATCTTTGCAGACATTTTAGCAAATAGACTAAAAAGAGTTTTGAATGAAGTGATACACAAAGACCAGGCAGGCTTTCTCCCTGGCAGACATTTATCTGATAATACAAGGAATATTATTGACATTTTGGAGCTATTACAAGAAAATATTAATACAAAAGCAGTTTTAATTTTTATTGATGCGGAGAAGGCCTTTGACAATATTTCCTGGATCTTCATGAAGAAAAATTTAGAGGGAATGGGAGTGGGACGGGGGTTTGAGAATGGCATAGAAGCGATTTATTCAGAACAAAAAGCAAAACTGATAGTTAATAATGTGGTGTCAGAAGAGTTCAGAATAGAAAAAGGAACACGACAAGGTTGCCCTATCTCTCCATTGTTATTTATATCGGTCCTGGAGGTGCTTTTGAACATGATTAGAAGGGACCGGTTGATTCAAGGAATTAGGGTCGGAGCTAAACAATACAAACTGAAAGCTTTTGCAGATGACCTGGTTTTGACATTACAGGAGCCAGAATCTAGTACAAAAAGGGTGTTAGAACTGATTCAAGAATTTGGTCATGTGGCAGGATTTAAATTAAACAAGCAAAAAACTAAGGTTTTAGAGAAAAATTTGACAATAATGGAAAAAGAAAGGTTTCAGAAGGAGACAGAGTTAACTGTGGTTAAGAAAGTGAAGTACCTAGGGATTAATATGACGGCTAAAAACTTGAATTTATTTAAAGAGAACTATGAGGAAATGTTGGTCAGAAGTCAAAAAAGATTTAGAAATTTGGTCAAAATTGAAGCTTTCCTTGTTGGGCCGGATTGCTGCTATAAAGATGAATGTATTGCCAAAAATGTTGTTTTTGTTCCAAACTTTACAGATTGTGGACAAGATGGATTGCTTCAAGAGGTGGCAAAGAGATATTTCTAAATTTGTCTGGCAGGGCAAAAAGTCCAGAATAAAATTTAAAATATTGACTGATGCTAAAGAAAGAGGGGGGTTTGCCCTGCCAGACATGAAGTTGTATTATGAATCAGCAGCATTCTGCTGGATGAAAGACTGGCTACTTCTTGAGAACACTGACATTTTGGATTTGGAAGGGTTCAACAATGCTTTTGGGTGGCATGCATATTTGTGGTACGACAAGGTAAAAGTCGATAGAGCATTCAAAAACCATATTGTCAGGAAAGCTTTGTTAAATGTCTGGACAAGATATAAAGACTTTACTGGAAAACAAGACTCCAAGGTGGCTATCACCTATGGAGGCTAAGGCTCTGAAAAAACTTAATATGGAGGCTAAATGGCCAAAATACTGGGAGATATTAGAACAAGATCGAGATATATTGAGATTGCAGAGTTTTGAGAAACTGAAAGATAAGGTGCGAGACTGGTTACATTATTACCAAATAAGAGAAGCCTTCAATCTGGATAAAAAAATAGGCTTCCAGGTGGAAAAATCGAAATTAGAAATAGAATTGTTAGAACCCAAAACCAAGAACTTGTCAAGAATGTATAACTTGCTGTTGAAATGGAATACTCAGGATGAAACGGTCAAATCAGCTATGATTAAATGGGCACAGGACATTGGTTATAACATTATGTTTGCTGACTGGGAAAAGTTGTGGACCACCGATATGAAGTTTACGGCATGTAATGCCTTAAGAGAAAATATTATGAAAATGATATATAGGTGGTACATGACCCCAGTCAAGCTTGCAAAAATTTACCATTTGCCGGATAATAAATGTTGGAAATGTAAAGAAACTGAGGGAACATTCTTTCACCTTTGGTGGACTTGCCCAAAGGTTAAGGCTTTCTGGGAAATGATATATAATGAACTAAAAAAGGTATTTAAATATACTTTCCCTAAGAAACCAGAGGCCTTCCTTTTGGGCATTGTCGGCCAATCGGTGCCAAAGAAAGATAGAACACTCTTTATGTATGTAACAACCGCAGCAAGAATACTCATCGCTAAGCATTGGAAGACACAAGATTTGCCCACCTTGGAAGAATGGCAGATGCAAGTGATCGACTACATGGAGTTGGCAGAAATGACTGGCAGAATCCGAGACCGGGGAGAAGAATCGGTGGAAGAGGACTGGAAGAAGTTCAAAGAATACCTACAAAAACATTGTAAAATGTTTGAATGTTAAAATGATGTTGTATACAAAAATAATATGGCATTAGGAAATTGGTAAAAAGAAATACGCAAAAATGATGTGGAAAAGAAGGGGTAAGACCAGAGCATTATTATGTTGTGATTAAATAAATGATATAAGGGATTAAGTTATAATGAACATGTGAAATAGTGTTTAAAAGAGAAGGAAAGTAAATGCATAATAGGTTGAAGTATACAACATGGAACAAGATTGGAAAGAGGATAGGAAATTGCTAAAATTGATTGTGTAAAGGAGAACACAGAAAAGGGAGATGTGAGGAAGTCAGGAAAGAGGGCTCTAGAGATAGTAAATGCAAGTAATATTTTTTTTCTTTTTTCTCTATTTCTCTTTTGTTATGTTGTGCCGTTTTTGACTCTGTTTGTTTTTCTTTTTTGTTGATTGTTGTTATTGGTGTATCTTCTTTGACTTTGTTTTATTATGAAAAACCTCAATAAATATTTATTTTTTAAAAAAAGATAATAAATGTTGGAAATGTAAAGAAACTGAAGGTACATTCTTTCACCTTTGGTGGACTTGCCCAAGGATTAAGGCTTTCTGGGAGATGATCTATAATGAAATGAAAAAGGTATTTAAATATACCTTCCTGAAGAAACCAGAGGCCTTTCTCCTGGGCATGGTCGGCCAATTGGTGTTAAAGAAGGATAGAACTTTTTTTATGTATGCCACAACAGCAGCAAGAATACTCATCGCAAAGTATTGGAAGACACAAGATCTACCCACCCGGGAAGAATGGCAGATGAAGGTGATGGAGTACATGGAGCTGGCGGAAATGACTGGCAGAATCCGAGACCTGGGAGAAGAGTCGGTAGAAGAAGATTGTAAGAAATTTAAAGACTATTTACAAAAATATTGTAAAATTAAGGAATGTTAGAAGGATGTTGGAATGAAGTTATGTGGTTTTAGCAGTAATGTTATAAAGGAGTATTTAAAGATGGATTGTTAACAGGTAAGAATGTAAAGTTATAATATATTAAGATAAATTATTAAGATAAAAGCAAAAATGGAAAGGATTTGCTGAAACAACTAATTGAACTAGAATACAAAAAAGGGAGGTGCAAGGATGTCAGGGAAACAAGTAAATGAAAGTCAAGACATGGAAAGGTTGATTTGTTTTTAATTGTTTTTACTTTTTTGTATTTTGTATTTTCTTGCTTCTTTTTTCTTTTTTTCCTTTTTTCTTCTTGTAACTTTTTTGAAACTTTAATAAATATTATTTAAAAAAAACAACATAATGCAGTGTTATTGGAAATGAAATTGTATCTGCAGGGTTCCTTCAGATGGAGGATGAACGATGGGTTGCTGAGGAATGATCAGGTGGTGGGAAAGGCCCAAAAGACTCTGAAAGATTATTTTGAGCTAAATATAAACACAGAGGTAGAAACAAGAGTCATTTGGGACGGTAGTAAAGCGGTGATGAGAGGATTCCTCATACAACAGAATGTTATAAAGAAAAAGATACAAAATCAAAAAAAGGAAAAAATTCTATCTCAAATTAAAGAGAAAGAAAAGAGTTTAAGATCAAAGCCGAAAAGCCAATAGATACAAAAAGAAATTAAAGTGTTGCAGACTCAATTTTCTCAAATTATAAACCAAGAAATAGAATGGAAAATAAAACTAATGAAACAGAGGAATTTTGAGTCTGCAAACAAATGTGGAAAACTGTTGGCTTGGCAATTAAAAAAGAGACAGAAACAAAACACAATTACAAATACTGTATCGGAGGGAAAATCTGTAGAAAACCCTGGGGATATTAGAAAATGCTTTCAGAAATATTTTAAACAGCTGTATAAAAAAGGTAAAGAGGATACAGATAAAATTGAGCAATTTCTTAGGACAAATGAATTGCAGAAAATTCCCGCAGATAAAATACCACTACTCAATGACAAGATTACTAGACAGGAGGTTGAGATGGCAATAAACCAGATGCAACTGGGCAAGACCCCAGGACCGGATGGATTATCTGCCAAATACTATAAAACTTTTAAGGACTGGTTAATTCAACCTTTGGCAGAGGTTTGTAATGAGATATTGAAAGGAGGGAGGGCTCCTGCAACCTGGAAAGAGGCATTTATAACTTTGATACTGAAATTTGAACAAGATAGGACAGATGTAAAGAATTATAGACCAATCTCACTACTGAACGTAGACTATAAAATATTTGCAAATATCCTGGCTAATAGATTGAAAAAAGTTTTATCAGAATATATACATAAAGACCAGGCAGGTTTTCTGCCTGGAAGACATATGAAAGATAATATTAGAAATATAGTGGATATTCTGGAAAGATTAGAGGCTAAAAGAAACACCAAAGCATTATTAATGCTTATTGATGCGGAGAAAGCCTTTGATAATATCTCTTGCTTTTTTATGGAAAATAGTATCAAAGCGATCTATTCTGAACAAAAAGCTAAAATTATTATTAATAATGTGATATCGAAAGAAATTAAAATTGAGAAAGGAACCAGGCAAGGGTGCCCACTTTCCCCTCTATTATTTATTGTGGTCCTGGAGGTCTTGCTGAACAGTTTGAGAAAAGAAGAGAAAGTTAAGGGCATTGTAGTGGGTTCAAAACAATATAAATTAAAAGCCTTTGCTGATGATTTGGTTTTAAACTTACAGGATCCAGAGACCAGTGCAGTAAAAGCACTGGAGATGATACAGGAGTATGGGCAGCTGGCTGGTTTTAAATTAAACAAGAGCAAAACCAAAGTAATCGATAAAAACTTAGATAAAAATGAAAGAAAAACCCTAATAGAAAAAACAGGCCTAGCATTTATGAAGAAGGTTAAATACTTGGGTGTGAATTTAACAGCTGAGAATTTGAATTTGTATAAAGATAATTATGACAAAGTATGGAATGAAATAAAAAGAGATTTAGAGATTTGGTCATACTTAAAATTTTCATTCATGGGATGAATATTGGTGGTTAAGATGAATGTATTGCCGAAAATGCTGTTTTTATTTCAAACTTTACCTATTATTGATAATGTCAAATGCTTTAAAGAATGGCAGAAGGCCCTGTCCAAATTTATCTGGCAAGGGAAAAAACCGAGAATTAAGTATAAATTACTTACAGATTCAAAAGAAAGAGGAGGCTTTTCCCTACCTGATTTAAAGATATATTTTGAGGCTGCGGCCTTCTGCTGGATTAAAGATTGGATCAATTTAGAAAATCAGGACATTTTGGACCTAGAAGGATTGGACAATAGGTTTGGCTGGCATGCATATCTTTGGTATGACAAAATAAAGGCCCATAGTGGCTTTAAGAATCATATAATTAGGAAGGCACTTTTTAATGTTTGGTCTAGATATCAGGATCTTTTGGTAAGAAAAACACCCAAATGGATTTCACCAATGGAAGCGCAGGCACAAAAAAAGCTTAATATGGAAAATAAGTGGTTAAGATACTCAGATTTATTGGTTGAAGATGGGGAGGGATTTAAGTTAAAATCATTTGAACAAATCAAAGATAAAGTAAATTGGCTTCAATATTACCAAATGAATGAATTATTTAAGATTGATAAGAAAAAAGGTTTTGCAATTGAAAAAACCAAACTGGAAACAGAGTTGTTAGATACTAATGTTAAAAAATTGTCTAAAATGTATAGTTTGTTATTGGAGTGGCATACAAAAGATGAGCAAGTAAAATCGGTTATGATTGATTGGGCACAAGATGTGGGAGATAATATAATGATGGAGGACTGGGAGAGACTTTGGAAGAAAGGGGTTAAGTTTACTGCATGTACAATGTTAAAGGAAAATATTATGAAAATTATGTATAGATGGTACTTAACCTCTGTTAAACTGGCGAAGATCTGCCACAATTGTGATAATCTATGTTGGAAATGTAAAGAAAAGGAAGGTACTTTTTATCATATGTGGTGGACTTGCTCCAAGGTAAAAGACTTCTGGGGGAAAAAATTATAATGAATTTTAAAAAATGATGAAATATACATTTATGAAGAAACCAGAAGTCTTTCTCCTTGGAATAACAGGTTCTGAACTGCCCCAAAAAAGATGTAAAAGTATTTTTGTATGCCACAACTGCTGCACGGATTTTATTAGCCAAAAAATGGAAAACACAAGAACTTCCAGCGGTAGAAGAATGGCAGATGAAGATGATGGAGTTTATGGAGCTGGCTGATCTCACCGGGAGAATCCGCGACCAGAAAGAAGAGGAACACCAAGAAGACTGGAAGAATTTTAAAGACTATTTGAATAAATATTGTAATATTAAAGATATGTAACCACTTGAAAGAAACAATTAGGCCTAGGATTAAAATGGAATTAAATTTACAAATAAGAAAATGTACGATAAGGAAAGCTATGTAATATGACTAGGACTGTGATATGATATGGTCTTTTGAAACACTGATATTGGAAACTGCTACATATAATTACTAAGAAATTCGGATGGAAGAGATTTAAGGAAGTCAAATACTATGTTTATGATGATGGATGGCACTTAATTATAATTAATTAAGTGGTAATATGTTGTATGCATCTTTTTTCTTTTTCTCTTTTTCTCCTATTTTTTGTTTGTCTTTATTATTGTTAATCTTTTCTTTTTTATTATGTTTATCTACTGAAAATAATAAATATTATTGGGGGGGGGGGGACTCGTCTCAAAAATTGCTAAGCAAGCGTCCTCAGACAACTGTTGGATTTGCGCAAACGCCCCAGCTCATCTCCAAAGTGGCATTCCCTTTCTTGGAGTGCCCCTCACTCTACAACAACACCTTTCCGCCAATGTGGAATCTTGGAATTTAACAGCAGTGAACTTGACCCATCAATACATTTACTTGACTGGACCTACCAATGGGGACCTGTGCCAGAAATTCAGTGGCGATGACAGGATGATCAGAGATAGTACCTGTAAGTACACCATTGACATTACTTTGTCCGGTAGAATAACCTTGTGGCAACACGACGTCCCCACTGTCCACCCAGACCTATTGTCCTCTTGGAATCAAGTAATGAACTTACCCAATTCCTGGACCCCCTCACCCATTTCCCAATGTTTTTTCCATACGTTTCTCACAGGCCGCATAGACTCTTGCCTACAAGGGCTGTTCTGGGTGTGCGGCCACTGTGGCTATGTATGGGCAAGCCCTCACTCCCGCAGCTCCTGCTACCTCAGACTAATTTTACCTGGAATCAGGGTCACCCCGAACTCCCCTCAGGAAGGAAACGCAATAAGAGGGAAAAGGACCTGTCAGAACTGTCAGATGTATCTGCAAATGGTGAAACCTATGGCAGAGCCCTTTTTCCCGCCTACGGAGCAGGCTCTAATCATGTAGATATTCTCAAGCTGACTGACATTTTATTGACATTTATGGAGGAGTCTAACGCAGCCACCCAGTCTATCTTAACTGAACTAATGGAAGTGAGGCAGACTGCTATTCAGAATAAATTAGCTTTAGATTATATTTTGGCCTTAACTGGAGGCGTTTGTGCCCTCGTGGGAACAGAGTGCTGCACGTATGTCTCCAATCAAACCTTGAACATCACGGGACATTTAAACAACATACACAAACTGACTGGTGAACTTGGAGATGCCAAACTGGCTCTCAAAATCTTTAAGTAGTTTACATAGGGTTGTATCCAACTAAGTTCTACACGAGTAGTCTCACTGAAATCAATGGATCTAATTTAGTGATGGCCATTGTTTTCAAGGATCTGCTCTGAGTAGGGCTAGCACTGGATTGAACCCATCAAATATGAAATAGCCATTAAAATTTTGGATAAAAGTTGGAAGTTAAAAGCAAATTGGTGTAGTGGTGTAGTGGTTAAGAGCGGTAGTATCGTAATCTGGGGAACCGGGTTCGCATCTCCGCTCCTCCACATGCAGCTGGGCTAGTCACACTTCTTTGAAGTCTCTCAGCCCCACTCACCTCACAGAGTGTTTGTTGTGGGGGAGGAAGAGAAAGGAGAACGTTAGCCGCTTTGAGACTCCTTAGGGTAGTGATAAAGCGGGATATCAAATCCAAACTCTTCTTCTTCTTCTTCTCTTGGGGAAAAAATATTGTTATAGGTTTGTGGGTGCCAAAGGCCTGGGTTCAGTAAACATAAGAATTTAATGTGTGTGTGTGTGTGTGTGTGTGTGTGTGTGTGTGTGTTAGAACTGGAAAATCACTAGGCTCATGTGTGTTTAAGATAGATCCATGTGTGTATTTGACCTGTGTACCAGAGGCATCTATTCCTTTAATTAGCCTGTGTGAAAGACTAATTAAGTTAGGCAAACTTCCCAAGTTGTGTATTAGACGCTTCTTAATCCTAGGAAATCAACATGAGTAAAAAGGGTAATGGAGTCAGCCTAATTTCCTTTGAGGTGATGATCTTGGGATAATAATCTATTAGCACATCAAAGGAGTGATGCTTTGGCCTTCTCGGTAGTGGCGCCCGTCCTGTGGAACGCCCTCCCATCTGATGTCAAGGAAATAAACAACTGTCTGACATTTAGAAGACATCTGAAGGCAGCCCTGTTTAGGGAACTTTTTAATGTTTGGTGTTTTATTGTGTTTTTAATATTCTGTTGGGAGCCGCCCAGAGTGGCTGGGGAAACCCGGCCAGATGGGTGGGGTATTAAAAATAATAGGTGGTTGTTGTTGCTATAGAAAAGGCAGAAAAATAAAAGCTTAGGAGGAAGTTGGGGGTCAGAGAGAGACATGATTTTTGCTGCTCGGCTGCAAAGCAGTGTTCATGAGAAGAACAGAAACCCCTTGGAAATTGATGCTGCATCTAGACTCAGGTTGTATATATGTGTAAATAAACCACATATCAAAAAGACACAACAGCCTCTACTGTGCCTCATTGTCCAAAAGGAAACACTCAGAGATTGGGGTGGAGTGTAACAGTATAAATAAATTTCCCAGTTAAAATTTCATAAAATAACATGTTGGTTTTACACGTCTGGGTAAGCCTTTCCCAAACAAAAGTTTTTAGCAGTGCCAAAAATAGTAGGCAGAGTGTTCCAGAGCATAGTTGCTGCCACACTCAACATCCTTTCCTTCCAAGTGCAGAACAAATATTATGTGGCACTTGCAGTGGTCAGTAGGGCTCTGCATGGAACTCCCGATATGACCTATGGCTCCAATTTGTGGTCCCAGGATCAGGCCAATTCACCCTGTGGTACCTCGGGGGCCACCCCCAACATCCATCCCTGAAGCAATTTGGGGGTAAGGCTAAAGTTTTTCTTAGGGTTTTCAACCCTATTTTAACATATGAACAGCAATGAAAGTTCTTTTAAAGGTTGGAATACACCAGCATCACGCAGGATTGGACCCTCCTTTTGAGTGGGAGAATCCAATTCTCCAAGGTGCTGCTCCTTCATGAGTGGCTTTCCTGCACACAAGGAAAACTGCTTGCAAAGGAGCAGCACCATGCAGGATCAGATCCTTCAAGGGGCAGGAAGAACTGGGAGGAGGAGAGACATGGTTCATGGTAAGAAGAAGCAGAGACCTGGTGGGAAGATAGCTTCTGTCAGGCCTGAGGAATTCTCTCCCTCCCCTCCCGATGGTTTCAAGGAGCCAGGAGTAAACAAGAAAGCTTTAATTAGGATTTATTCAGTAACTGCAGTAACAGACCAAAAAAATGCAGTCTTTCCTCCATGATGGAGTTGATCACTCTGGCTCCTCCTCTCTTCCCCTTCCCCAACAGCACCGGCCCCTACGGAAGCCTCCCATTGCCAAACATTGCTGCATGCATTGCTCTTGTATCCTCAACGATCGTCACATCCTAGGGGGTGGAGGATCCTCTATGCTGTCTATTGAAGTGTTCGCTGGCTGCTCTCTCCCTTCCCTTAATTCTCCTAACTCAGCATAGCTTGGCTGCTCACCTCTCTCTGTCTCATTATCTTCCTCATAGCTTGGCTACAATTCAGTACTGTCTCCTTCCTCCCTGTCAGCTACAGGAGAAGGGGGGGGGGGAGATCCACACCATGCCTCTGCCTCTTCATTCCAGTCCCTGACAGCTTTCTACCTTCTCCAGTGAAGATGCAGCTGCCTGGTAGAGCTCTCCTTTTTGGAGTTTATCAACCTTCTCCTCCTCAGTCAAAGTTGCCTCTTGTTTCTGCCTAATGCCCTGTCTCCCAACAGCTCTGGATGCCTCTGCCCCTTCAACCCAACCTGTAGTAATCCAGGGCTGTCTCAATTCAAATGAGACAGCCCTCAATTACTCCAAATAGGCCCAGTTTGGCCCTGGTGCTTGTGCAGGCATAATAGAGGAGTCTTGCCCATTATAATTTGCTAGGAATATTACAAAATTATTGTGGAAGGAGAAAACCAGAAGAATTTAGATGTAGCAGAAACCACCTTGAAATTCTGGGTGGGATTCTCTTGATCTAGGTTGGATTTCATGTCCTGCACTCTGCTGTTAGCAGAGTGAGACAATCATCCCAGGCAGCAGCCAGCACTGGCCATTTCTCTTGAGTTATCTTGGACATCAGAGATATATGTGCCACACACCTGTCATGCATCTCCAAAACTGTCCTACTGTCCCTGGGCACATTGGAAGATGCTATCCCATTGCCAATGCTGAATGTCAGCCTAATAATAATGATGATGATGATGATGATTTATTTATACCCTGCCCTCCCTGGCCAGAGCCAGGCTCAGGGTGGCTAACACCAGTAAAATTACAATAAAAACATAATAGGGGAAGAAGAAAAAAGCTAGTCAGCTTCTGTACATGGAAGGGAAGAGATACCACCTTCTCCTTTGCCTCAAGGAGCCAAATGTCTTCGGTCAACCACAATAGGTAGAATGTGAAACATGACTGTCTAAAGTCCTATGAGCAATCCAATGAGCTTCCAAATCTGCTAATGCTGACACGGTTCTTTCCCATCCCAGAAAAGAGGCAACACAAGGAAGGTGCAAATCATGCTCATGTAGCCCCCAAAACATATACTATTGTGGGCGATTTTGGGTTTGTCTGCAGACTATCAGACTAGAGATTATAATACAAGATCGTAAGAAGAGACCAGATTAGACAGGTGCCTACCTAGTACAACACACTGTTGCCTATGGTGGCCAATCAGATGTCCAACAATTAGGGCATGAAGGCTGTTGTTTCCTGGAAAGTAGTATTCAAAGGTATGGGTGCTTCTGATCCTGGAGGTAGAATGTAGCCATCAAGATGAACAGCAGTAGCCATTGATATCCTCCATGAATCTCTCTAAAGCCCTTTAAAACTTACACCTAATTTGGAACACAGGAATATATTTAGGGTTGCCATATTTTGAAGAGCAAAAAAGAGGACATATTTGCTGACTTCTACTTTTAACTATGGATCGCTATGGTGACTCTATCCATGAAAAAGAGGGCTTGTCCTGGAAAAAGGGGACACGTGGCAACCCAGAACATTGGGTCCATTTTGATCAGTATTGTCTAAATTGACTAGCAGTGGCTATCCAAGCAGGAGACTCTCAATTTCCAATCTACTTGGAGACACCAGGGACTGACCCTGGTGTTGCGTTCTGAGGCCAAAGGACAGGACTGGACCCTGATTAAAATAAGAGACGAGGCTTTGACTGGCAAGGCTCTCGGAGGAAGTGTGTAAACCACACCCCTAACCAGGCCATTTTATTAACCAAAGAATCCTTCACACAGTGCTCGTGAGAACCAATCATATTTCCCCTGAGCATTTCATTAAACCCCACGTGGGAACAAAGTTGCACTACAACACTAATTAGTATGCATATATTTTGGGGTAAATAAGTTGAGAACTACAAAGGGGAGCATCTGGCAACCCCAGAGGTGAGAAATATACATCATAAGAAGGATGGCCAGATGGCCAGAAAGATGGGATCATTATCACCTTCATGTGAGATCTGTTTCCTGGCTCCAAGATTAACATTTTAAGATTAACAATCAGAAAAGCTACATCAAAGAAACTGCCCATAGTCTTAGATAACCCAGGACTCCTGCCTCTCTGTCAGCATACGTGACTTGTCAGGAAAGAGAAATGGAACAGGGATGCAGAGGTGTGGATTGATCAAGAATCATATCAAAATAGTTTAAACCCAGTCAACACAATGCTTTCATTGCTGACACAGATGGCTTACTCTATATTTGTTATAATTCCTCATAGCAATCCCACCTGATCACTACACCCTGGGAGCCAGTTCTTTTCTCAGGCAGCTGATGATAGAAGTTAGAACAAGTCTCACAGGAGAAGACTTGATGTAATTACCCTCCTTCCTTGCCAATGTCAGTGGTGGTTTTCATGATCCATAAATGATAGGTGATATGATAGCCAAATACCGGTATATTAAGGGTTTTCAGATGGACAAGGAGCAAGCATGTTTTCTGCTGCTCCAGAGGGGAAGTACCAGAGCATCTGGTTCAAATGTCAAGAAAGTAAACATTAGAAAGAACTTTCTGACAATTAGAGCTGTTTGACATTTGGAACAGATTACCTTGGAAGGTGGTGGGTGTTCCATGGATGTTCTTAGTTTGGATGGCCATCTGCCAGGGATACTTAGTTGTGATTCCTGCATTGCAGGGGGTTGGAATACATGGCCTTTGGTGTCCCTTCCAATGCTATGATTCTATAAGGAGGAAGGAGCAACCCAGTTCATCCCTCAAACAGGAGACTTGATGCCCTAAAACTCGGCTGTTAGTTCTTAAATTAATGGCTGTTACGGAAGGGGGGGGCATGTCTTCTTCACCTTCTTCTTCGCTACAATATATCAATTTATTTCCAATTGTCAAAAGGGACTAAAATCTATAAAATTCATAGAAAATCAGCGTGCCAGTTTGCTCAATTACTCTAGGACTCCATCACATCTCCCCTGTCCAGCATAATCCCTCAAGCAAAGTGTCAAGACCTTAATCCTTTCAAATTGTTCTGATCAGCCTTTCCTCCAGACAATGTCAGGTGGCAGACTATGCATATTTGAGACCATTGTCTTTTCATCCCCAGGAAGTGTTTATCTGTGCATATCTCCAGCTCTGCATATTCCCCCCTCCCTCCTCCATATGTTAATCTGTGCAACCCCTACCTTACTGAACTGCTGATCTGTGTAACCCCACCTTTCTGTGATGTATTCATGACGTGTTTTGCACTGTATTCTGGGACATGGAGGGAGTTTCAAAAACTCATGTCACCCCTTTCTCACTGTTCAATCTCGCCTTGAACCTGTTGCGCAATAAACTTGGATCTTCTGCAGTTTGCTCCTGTCTCCGGCTGAGCTCATTTTCCTCCGCAGGGACCCACGGACTTAGTCCGATGAGCTGGGTGGCAGAGCAGCCTCGCACCCAGATTTTTGCCGTAACAGTTGGCGCCCCACGTGGGGCATGCGGTTCTCCCGCGTTGCTGACCGGGGGCCCCGAAATCTTCAGCCGGCACCAGGCCATTTTGCCTGGGAAGATCCTTTGGACCCCCGGCCATCTTCCGGGCGGTAATCAAAAGCCCCAGGAGTTCAGCCGGGGAGCAAAGAGGGATCCAGCCGGCTTATCATCATAGAAGACACGTGAGTATAAGGAAAAGGAAAAATCCAGTGCACTGGTGGGAAAGGGGTGGAAATCTCCTGGCAACTGAATTCTCTGCCCTCCTCTCTATCGCTCCTTCTCGCCTGTCTCTTGGTCCAATTGGTGAGAGAGACCGTGGACTGCTGCTCGACCCGAAAGGGGGGTTCTGAGCTCTATCTCTTTCTCTAAAAACCCTCCAGCCAGCCGCACCAATTGGGAGTCCGAAAGTAAGACGGAGAGAGCCGACTTGAAAGACAGCCGACTCTCCGCAACGGACATCCCAGTTGAAAGCAAGGGGTTGGAGTTCTTTTCCGAACTTCTTTAGCGCCCGGCAAGGGGGCGGGAAGTGGTCTTGCTTTCTGTATCAATCCCAGCCGCACTGGTCGGTGCCACGTAACACGTGTATCGTGCGTGAGCCCGCTTCCAAAAGCAAGGGGGATTTTCGGTTCGAAACTCTATCCAGGGATCACCCGATCTGGCACCGCACGGCGCGGGCGTTCAGTAGGGCCCCTTTTCCTGAGATTGACGATAGGTAGGAGGTTGCCAGGAGGGATAGCCCATGAGGAATTGGGCGGGATCGGCAGAGTGGAAAAGGACCCCAGGTTATTGACTAAGGAAATAGGAAGGAATACCGGATAGCTAGAGCTCTTTAAAAACCCTCTAAGGAAGTTGCCAAGCGACTAAAGACCCCTCTTTACTATAAATCCCGTATTAAGTATATCAATCTCCTAGATATACCAATCCTTACCACCCTTTCTCTTCCCTGTTTCTGTCTAGACACGCATAAAACATAAAATGGGTACCCAGGCTTCCAAACGCGAGCGGGCTCACTCTGGGAAGAAGGCTTCTAGAAAGCCATCTCAGTCTCAGAAGGACCCTGACTCTCCTCTCCAATTTGTCATCACGTATTGGAAGACGATTCCTGGCCACAAATTATTATCGAAGCAAAATTAGAGAACCTCTGTTCTGAAATCTGGCCTGCCAGCACCGCCTCCGCCAAGCCCGAATTGCGTTGGCCGGCTGGTTAACTGGTGGTGTTTGAAGAGGCAAGGAGGCTCTTAAAACCATGTGGGACCTTCCTACTAATTTCACTTAATGAAGCTAAAGGAAGCAGCCCAACTCCTTGCAATAACCAACTAAAGGATGAGAGTATATATGTTTACATGTTGTCTGTTATGTGTGTTGTGTGTTAATACATATATGAGAATATGTGTGTTTACATGTCGTCTGTTATGTGTGTTGTCTGTTCCTTCTGTCTCTGACAGACTGCCTTTCTTAAGCGCGCATAGTTTAAACTGCAAGCTTGCTTCAAAATTTAATTTTTTAAGGAAGCCATGCTGGACCTTATCAGTCCTAAATAAGACAAAATGAGAATGAAAGGTGCAAATGTTTACCCCACCTCGTGCTCTGCCGCAACTTTTCAGATCGTGAGTCTACAGTCTATTTTGGAATGTGAATGTTTCTAATGTGAATTAGATGTTTCTGCTGCAAAAGCGTAGGTGAGCACCACTGCTCTCTCAAGCTAAAATGCAGTGTATTTATTTCATGAAGCACATGCCTATGAAAGTATGGTCTTCCTTCTAAGAAAATATCTGAGTCCAGTTTTAACTTTGATTTGGTTGGACAGAAGAGTTATTGTAAGGCTCCTGATATCAGGCCTCTTTTCTTAGAAAATGCCCCCCCTTGTTTCATTCTGTCTCTTTCAGGTTTTTTTTTCCTTTCTCCTCTTCTGTGCCAGGTAAATTTACTTCTGAGTAAGCTTCCTTTAAAGGAAACTGCAAAAGGGGGGGGCATAGATTAGGTTTACTATTCCTCTGCAAATTCAGGAAAAATTGTCACTTTTGTATTCCCTTTAAATCAAATCTATGGCTGTTTTAACTATGCTTTATAAGAGATCCTCTCCCTACCTTAAGAAAATGTTCACTTCAATCTTTCTTTAAAGATCATTTGTCTAGGAACTTGCACGTCTAAAGAAGTAAACTCAAACTAATCTCAAGATCTGCTAAAGGGTTCTGTATAAAGTTGGGAATTTTTATTTTCTTCTTCCTTAGTACATGATAGGAGCACTGATTGTGCTCTCTTCCCCAGTAGTGCCTGTATACATAAGTATGTGTGTGTAGTACAAATCTTGCTGTGAAATCTTGCTGTGAACCCTTTATTTTGGAGGGTTGGACTAGATGACCCCAGGGTCCCTTTTAGCTCTCCCAATTTGAGGCTGTGTGGAAGGACATGTGTCTGCAAGCATTGGAGGATTTGAGGGTAATTCTTAAATTCTGGTGTGGTGATGGAGTTGAAATTCAGCCTAGCTTTGCTCTTTAGTTTTAAAACATGAGAGGTGAAGCCGAAGCACAACTGAGAATATCAAGCATTTGAGTGATTACAGTGTTTATCATTTTGTCTACTATTAAAAAAAATCAGACTTCAAAGTCAATTCAAAGTTTAAGCACATCAAATACATATGAGTCTTGACCATTTATCCTGTAAATAAAGGGCAGAAAAAAAATTTGTCTGCAAATGGTAAGGCTGAAATGATTGGGAATATTAAAAATCTTATGAATTCTGAGTCTGGCCATTTTCCCCCATATATAAGGGCGTGGCATTGTTCCACGAATGGCCAGAGGGATATTAGCCCTTTCCTGTACATAAAGGAAGCAGTCGCTTTGCTTGGGCTGAAATTGCTAGCTTTTGTTGGTGAATACTTCAATTGCTGAGTTTCTCTCTTTTGTTTTAAATCTAACCCTCTTTTAAAATCTACTTACCCTTCCCTTATTCAAATTCTAATTTTGCCAAAAGATGCAACATTTCAATAGTATAAAAGGTTTGCTGAGACATGAACTCCACACATGCACAGAGACTAGATCAGCAAGAAAAAAAAAAAAAAAAAAAAGAGGATAGGAACTGTAGGGAGTGAGAGGAGCTTGGGCTGAAGGGGGAAATTTATCCTAATTTCCTTATGTAAAAACTTGGAGCCACTGAGGGAAATCACCCTTTCGCAAGACAAAAGGTGTGCCAAGTTTCAAATCTTAACATGATTAACATGCCAAATTCTTTTCACAGGTAAATTTCAAAGCACTCCCCCCCCCCAAGGGATTTAAAATCACAGACTTTGTGTGCATTTTAGGAACAGCATTTCCTGACAGGCTTCTCACATGAAATAATTTTTCCCTTTTAACAGGATATGTGAACCCCGATAACAAAGGTTTTTGTCCCTTCTTTTCTCCCACAGCAACTTTCTTTCCTGTTCTGTGAAACATGTCTGAATCCCTGCTGTATTTGTGACTTCCATCTCTTCGTGCCTTTGACGCTTTAAGTTACAAATAATCTCTTTTCATTTATTTAATCAGTTTTTCCATGATGTCTACGAAATTAAGCGAAGCACAACCTAACATTGTTTGTGGAATGGTATTTGTTTACCCTTTGCCTGATCATTTCTTATTAATTCTGTCATTTTGGCTAGTTCAAGGTACTTGCACAACTTTAAATTGCCATTCATTTTCTTGGTATTAAGTCATTTCCCAGTATTTTGCTATTAACATTCTAACTGATGTGGTCACATCAAGAAACACTCTTTTATTTTCATTGTTACTTCAGATTTCTTAAAATTCTGTGTCTTAGCATTTATTTATTTTGGTTCCTCATAGGTCATTGTGTGTGTGTGTGTGTGTGTGTGTTTTATTATTATTTTAACTGTGTCTTTTAAGTCCACCCTGCCCTTACAGGATATCACTTCTACAAGTGTGTTATTACAGATCCAATGAAAGACTTCGCCACCACAACAGAAGACACCAAAGTTTCAAAGTGATGTCTCTTTCAAAGGATATAGACTGCCGGGGGGAGTGGGGCTGACAAAGGGGGGTGGAGTTGAATTACAAGGACATTTTCTGACTTTTGAACCTCAAGATACATATATAAAATATCCCAATTGTCTCAAGATATGCAACTGATATTTAATTAGTTTGTTTTGTATTATGTGTTATTACGTAGGAATGTTGAAATGTGTCTGACAGTGTGCCATTTCCACAAATGGGGGGGCTATTTTGTGGCTATTTTTGTGTGTAAGTGTTTTATGTCTAATGTCTTATTCCTTACACCCCAGTGGAGGATCCTCATACATTTTATACCTTTTAACAGATCAGGATATTATGTAGTCCAATGTTTAGACTTAGATAAATTTATTACCATATTTCGTTGTTTCACCTGGCACTCTGCCAACTTCCCTACCCATTTTAAAAAAATGTGCTAAAACCCACTTTACCAAGGAGAAGCTTCTAAGATACATGAAGGTGGATATGCTTTGGTTTAGCAGGAATGATCCCTTATACAGTTAAATTGACTTATTTCGACAAGTGCCCCTTTAAGAATGGTTTTCTTTTAACAGATTGGTTTGAAGAGTTGAGAACCATGGGGAAAGATAAATTCAAATTGGACTCAGTTTGAATTGGGCAAGTGTATCCAGGCTGCAATTAGCTTTTGGTCCTTAAAGTGCAAGTGCGCAACTTCCCATGACTGCAAGACCAATAATAAAACCCCCATAGGAAGCCAAGGCAAGGACATTTCCCTCAGGACGTGCCCGAACCTATGGCAGCTGTGGTGAGTGCCAGGCAACATGGTTAATATGAAAGCCCTAAGTGGATTCACCAGGGATTGCCACTACTGTGAGACCACAGAAAAGCTACCTTGACACCTGAAAACACAAAAATGGCGGGGGACAAAGCAAACTACATTTTTTTTCAGTCAGTAGTGGACCTTCCTGCTAAATGTAAAGCATAGACCACTATTGAACAAAATACAACAGGTGTCCTTTTTGCACTACTATACTTGCAAATGGCCTTAAGAGGCATGATTTGCAAGTCCCCTTCAGGTTTGCACAAACCCACACATCTAGTACGATAGATACAAAGTTATTATTTAGTGCATATCTATATAACATACACATACATTGTATTGGTCCGTGTTGCTCCCTCCTTTGTTGCCCTGCTCAACCCACCTCCTTTTCCATTAGGGCCTATTCCCACTCACACGGCACCCCTACCTTCACCGAGATTTAGGGTGCGGAGAAAAGATTTGCAAGTTCTTACAGAACTTTAATGCAAATCTATCTCCGAATGGGGGACTGTTACGGAAGGGGGGGGCATGTCTTCTTCACCTTCTTCTTCGCTACAATATATCAATTTATTTCCAATTGTCAAAAGGGACTAAAATCTATAAAATTCATAGAAAATCAGCGTGCCAGTTTGCTCAATTACTCTAGGACTCCATCACATCTCCCCTGTCCAGCATAATCCCTCAAGCAAAGTGTCAAGACCTTAATCCTTTCAAATTGTTCTGATCAGCCTTTCCTCCAGACAATGTCAGGTGGCAGACTATGCATATTTGAGACCATTGTCTTTTCATCCCCAGGAAGTGTTTATCTGTGCATATCTCCAGCTCTGCATATTCCCCCCTCCCTCCTCCATATGTTAATCTGTGCAACCCCTACCTTACTGAACTGCTGATCTGTGTAACCCCACCTTTCTGTGATGTATTCATGACGTGTTTTGCACTGTATTCTGGGACATGGAGGGAGTTTCAAAAACTCATGTCACCCCTTTCTCACTGTTCAATCTCGCCTTGAACCTGTTGCGCAATAAACTTGGATCTTCTGCAGTTTGCTCCTGTCTCCGGCTGAGCTCATTTTCCTCCGCAGGGACCCACGGACTTAGTCCGATGAGCTGGGTGGCAGAGCAGCCTCGCACCCAGATTTTTGCCGTAACAATGGCTGAGACAATCTCTATTGATCTTCTTAATCTGTTTGAATAATGAAGGTCCAGTTATCCCACCTGATCCCTAATGTTGAGATAATGTGTAGAATTTTTTTGTCAATTCCAGCACTGCAAGATGTTTTCCATGACACAAATTGCTGCGCCACAGCTTCCCAGCTTCCCGCAATCATCTTGCCAAAGGGATTTTGTATTCTCTGTTCTTTCATTTTCCCCCTCCCCATTTTAATGAGAGGTTCCCCACCTTCCTCTCCTCCATTGCATTCAGGTATTGAATTGATCTTCAAGATTAAAGGCACGACTGTTCGAGCTGCTGAAGTTGGCTCTCAATAGTCTAGAATAAATCAAAGCCCACTAAGAGGACCCAGCATGAAACCTCTTCCATGGGGCCACTAAACCATCAATGAGGATTGGACATTTGTTTGAATACATTGTTTGTGTTTGTTATCATTTCCCCAGGAAAACTAATTAAGGAACTAATTGATTGTTTTGTTGCACTGCTAATTAACTCCATATGGTGCATGTCTCCATGGAGATACAGTAAGAGTTATTGAAACTTTAGTAATTTAATGTGTCACTGCTGGGTTAAGGGACAAGTCTGTAAAGCTAACCATCCTTAGAGGGACAAGCTTTGGGGAAAGTTTTAACTTCCCTCTCTATTTTTTTTTGCAACGGATAGGCTTTTCCCCCCAACAGTAGTCAGTATTCTCAAACAAGGAGACTTCTTCAGTGCTGCCTCATTTTTATCTTTGCCCCAGTTTTCCAGATTATGGGGGCATCTTTCCAAAGTAAATTTAATCACTAGGGATCCTCCACTGATTCATTTTCATAAGATAGAATTGAATTTTATACAAATCATTGTGAGCAAATCATTGACCTCAGCTTTCAACTCATTGTGTACATTTTGTGCCTCTCCCCTCTCCACATTCCATCTCAATATTAAGATCATAAAATAAGAGCACTGGTGGATCACACTAAGGACCCATATTTGCATCCTGTTTGCAGAGTTGCAACCCAGTGCCCATGAAATGCCCACAAGAAGGCTCTGAGTGCAACAGCAACTCTCACCACCCATGATTCATAGCAAAGCCATCATGAACATCAATAACATAGCCATCATGCCTACTAGCTGTGGACAGGTTTGCCCTCCCTGAATTTGTCTGACACTATTTTAAAGCTGCCTGTCTGATCATCACTATATATGGTGGCAATAAGTTCCATAGCTTATCTACATGTTTTGTGAAGAAGTCCTTCCATTTGCTGATTCTGAGCCTCCCACCCTTCAGCCCTGCTAGGTGATCTCATTTTCTAGTATTAGAGAAGGGGAGGAAAACTTTTCTCTTTCCACTTTCTCCATGTCACAAATCAGGACACAGAGAAAGGGTGTCCGGCTTATGGGCTCTCCAGATACATCTGATTGGCTCCTGTGGGAAACAGGTTGCTGGACTAGCTGATCTGATCCAACAGGGCTCTCTCCACCTTGCTAATGTGCACTGATTAAATACTGCATTGCAATAAAGCAGTCTCAGTTTCTTTCTTTCTCTCTCTCTCTCTCTCTCTCTCTCGATTTTCTTTGATGTGAATGTATGTCAGGGATGGGGAAACTGCACCCTTTACTCCTACTCCCATCAGCCTCAGAGTCATGCTCCTGCAATCAGATTCTTCTTCTTAGGGGATGAAAGAAAGGACTTCTCCTTTGGATTGTGAGAATAAGACAGGAGAAATCAATCAGAATACAGAAATACTCCAGAGCTCAGAAGGATCAGTGCTTTCCCCCCCTGGGGGTACTCAAGGGTACAAAGTACTGGCACCTTTTATTCCTAGACGAAGGGCATTGATTAAAAGTGTGGCACGTAACTGTAACAACTTCATTGTAAGTACCAGCAGCAGTTTTCTAGAAGAAAAGCACTGGAAGGATCATTTTGCTCAAGCAAGTCTGAGCTTGAAAAGGAAGCCATTTCTGTTTCCATATCCAAGAATCTCCTGACGAGTCTGCTGATTCTCCAGAGAGGAGGAGCAGTGTTCTGCTTTCTACTTATTCAGCTCCAGCAGCAAGTCAGTCAGTCAGTCAGTCAGTGTGTCGGAGAGAGAGAGAGAGACTGAGTGTTAGAGATCGTGTGTAGAGATAAGGTTGCTGCTAAGAGCAGCTGCAGACACTCAGTGCAGCATTCATTTATGCTTAGACCTATTTAGCTCTGTATATAGTTTTGTATTATAGTTATAGTTATAGAATAAAAGAAGATATTCTACAGAGCTGCTCTCCGAGTCGTTTATACACTGCCAGACTCTGCTATACTCTGCTGTGTGACGACTATATTGTGGAAGTGAATCCGGTGCTCACATCTCCAGGCTGTGAGTCCACAGCACTTTGACCTGTTCCTGTGTAAAAGGTGGTCTCTGGAAGTGCTACCCAGCTCGCCTAGTCCAGTCGGGGTTGAAGTGCATGAGTCCAGTTGGTGACACTGGCTCAAGGGCGATGCTGACATCGGTTATGGGCCCAGTCGTCTGACCAGTCGTTGTTCCAGTCATCCCAGTCGCCAGAGGTTTCTGTTGCTGATCGCTGGACGGCGGAACGGAGGCTGCATGCTAGACTGATTTGTGGTGCCTAGAAGCAGAGCTGTTTTGGAGCAGAGTGTTCAAGCTGCCGCTGTTGCTGTTGCTGCTGCTTGATTTATGGAGGTATGTTGCTGACTGCCAAAGAAAGAAGATAGCATCCCTGTTTGCCTGTTAATTGCGCTCTGAGTGGGAGAGAGAGTGGCTGAAGGATCCAAGGCTTTATCTGTGTTGCATGAGGGAAGTGTCTTGCTCTAAGTAATAGCAGACATGGCCTGTGCACATTCTGGCCAGATGGCTCTGTCCTTTCCTCTCCTCACGCCTGAAACCTACGCAGTTTGGCAAGTAAAGATGAAAGCACTTTTACAGAGGGAAAAGCTATTTCACACGATAGAAGATGACCCTCCAGATAAGGATGATGATGATTGGGCTGAGTGGCATGCTGCAGATATGAAAGCCCGAGGGACAATTGTTTTGAGTGTTTCAGACCACTTGCTGGTGAACTTAGAGGGTCAAGAGACTGCACGAGCTGTTTGGCATAAGTTGAGAGATATGCATCTGAGACAAAATGCTGGTTCCAGTGTGATTTTCTTCAAGAAGCTGTGCAGGCTGCAGTTGGAGAAAGATGGTGATTTGCCTAGCCATCTATCTCAGTTAAAGCGTCTCAGACAGGACCTTGTTCAGCGAGACCTGGCTATTTCAGAGGCTGTGTTTGGAATGCTGATGATAAATAGCCTAGACGATTCTTACGATGGAGTAGCTGCCCAGATTTCTACAATGCCTGCTGACCGGCTTACAGAAGATTATGTGTCTAGCGTGCTCTTGAATGAGTGGGATCGCAGACAGGCTGTTTGAGAAAGCCGGGACTGTGCTGTTAAAAAGGTGCTTGAAAATGTGCCTGAGTCTTCAGCAGGGGAAAGTGAAAGTGAAACTGCTGCTGTTAAAGCACTAAAGTTGAGGCGGTGCTTTTTGTGTGGAGCACAAGGCCATTTGAGTTTTCAGTGCTGCAAGAAATCTTTAAAGAAGAAGGGAAACTTCAGAGGCACAGGGGAAGGAGGACGAAATCCCCAAGCACCTGCTACTTCAAAGGCCTTGATCTCTCGCTGCTCCAATCAACGTGGGCGGAGTTTCTTCGTGATCGACTCTGGCTGTACCAACCACATGGCCAAAGATAAGGATCTCTTTGTTCAGCTTGAGAAGCAAGAGAAAGAAATACATCAAGCAGATGGGACTGTTCTCACGAGTTTGTTTTTGTTTTTTTTTTATTAAATTTTGACATAAATATATTTCACAAATGTACAAAAGACAAAATGAAAAAGAAAAAACAGAAAAAGAGAAAGAAAAAGAAGAAAAGAAAAGAAAAAGAAAAAGAGAGGAAAAAAAGAAATACATGAAATACATACAACTTTAAATGACATTGATCGACTTCCCTTTATCTCGATTTCGGAAAATATTACCTTGTTTATCTATCTGCTGTGTCTATTCCTTAATTAAACTTTTTGCGTAGTAAGCGTTATCTCATGCCTACTGTGATTTCTGTAAGTACATATGTGTTTCTGATCAACATTTTGATTTTCCCCTTGTCTCTATTTCCATATATATCCTAAATTTATCCCATTCATTGTTAAATTTTGCACTTCTTTGATTTCTTATTTTCTGTGTCAATTTAGCCAATTCCAAATAATCGGATAATTTAAGTTGCCACTCCTTTAGTGTTGGGATTTTTGGTGTTTTCCAGTACTGTGCTATGAGGGTTCTGGCGGCCACCGTTGCATATTGAAAAAAGGTTCTATCTTCTTCTTTGATATCCTTACCAATTATCCCCAGCAGGAAGGCTTTGGGTTTTTTAACAAACGTATATTTAAGAATTTTTTTTAATTCATTATAGATGGATTCCCAAAATTTTTTGAGAATCTCGCACGTCCACCACATATGGATGAAATCGCCCTCCTTGCTCTTACATTTCCAACACAGTTTATCGCCCGTTCTATACATTTTATGTAGTTTTACCGGCGTTATGTACCATCTGTACATCATCTTATACATGTTTTCCTTTAGTGTCGTGCATGCTGAGAAATTCATATCTTTACACCACAATGCCTTCCATTTGTCAAACTCTATGTTGTACCCTAGGTCTACCGCCCACTTCACCATTACATCCTTTACTTCCTCGTCCTTGGTGTCCCACTCAAGCAACTGGTTGTACATTTTTGATAATAATTTTGTTTTACTTTCTATTATTTCAATCTGAAATCTAGATTTCTTGTCATTTATCTTATTATCTTCCCTCCACATTGAATTAATTTGATGGTATTGAATCCAGCCAGTCAGCTTGCTTTTTATTTCTTCGTAAGGTCTAATCCTCCACCCGGATTCTGTTTTGGTTAGTAAATCTTCATATGTCCATCTTTCCCCCTCAATGTTTAATTTTTTAATTGTTAAAATGTCTATTGGTGATAACCACCAGGGCATTTTCTGCTCCAACAATTTTTTATTCCTTTCCCACACTTCCAGCAGTGGCCCTCTGAAAATGTGATTAGAAAAACCTTTATGAACCCTTCCTTTGTCTCGCCATAAATAGGCATGCCAACCGAATCTTAGATTAAACCCCTCTAGATCTAACAAATTTTTGTTTTTGATGACAATCCAGTCTTTTACCCAACAAAGACATGCGGCTTCGTAATATAACCTCAAATTTGGAACCGCAAGACCACCCCTATCTCTTTGGTCTGTGAGCAATTTAAATCTAATTCTTGGTCTCTTTCCCTGCCAAATGAATTTAGAAAGTAATCTCTGCCATTCTTTGAATATTGAGGTTCCTCTAATTATCGGTATATTCTGGAATAGGAAGAGTAATTTAGGTAGTAAGCTCATTTTAATCGCCGCCATTCTCCCCAACCACGAGAGATGTATTCTATTCCATGTATCCAAGTCCTTCATTATTTCTTTCCATGTTTTCTTGTAGTTATTTTCAATCAGATTTATATTTTTCATAGTTAACCAGATTCCAAGGTATTTTACTTTTTTAGTTATTTTAATTCCAGTTTGACTTTCAAGATCGTTTTTGGTTTCTTCTTCCATATTTTTGGTCATTATTTTGGTTTTTGCTCTGTTCAATTTAAATCCGGATAATTTTCCAAATTCCTCTAGTAGCTTTAACACTTTGCCGACGCTCTCTTTTGGTTCTTCCAATGACAGCATAAGATCGTCTGCATATGTTTTCAGTTTATATTCTTTCGCTCCTATTTTTATGCCACGGATCTCTGGGGTTTTTCTTATCTTGTTTGTGATTATCTCTAAAACCATGATAAACAACAGCGGTGACAGAGGGCACCCCTGTCGAGTGCCTTTTGCTATTTCAAACTGTTCTGTCAGGGTATTGTTAATAATTAATCTAGCTCTTTGTTGTGTGTAGATTGCTCTAACTCCTTCCAGGAATGTGCCATCTATCCCTGATCTTTCCAGGCACTTTATCAGAAAACCCCAGGAGACATTGTCGAAAGCCTTCTCGGCATCGACGAACATTAAAGCAGCGGGAATTTCATTATGACATTCTAAATATTCAATAATGTCTATTGTATGTCTAATGTTATCTTTTATTTGTCTGTTGGGAAGGAAACCGGCCTGGTCAATATGAATGAAATTAGTTAAACACTTTTTAAGTCTGTGTGCCATTATATCTGCGAAGATCTTGTAGTCGTTATTCAATAATGAAATCGGTCTGTAATTCTTGATGTTAAGTTTGTCTGAATCTGGTTTCGGGATCAACGTGATATAGGCTTCTTTCCAGGATGCTGGCATTTTTCCTCCTCTTAGTATCTCGTTGATTACGTCACATAGTACTGGTGTTATGTATTCCTCTAGGACCTTGTAATACTTGGCAGATAACCCATCTGGGCCTGGGGCTTTCCCCAGTTTCATCCTTTTGATTGCCTCTCGGATCTCCTCTATTTTTATGGGTTTGTTTAAGGCGGTTCTTTCCTCTTCTGATATATTTTTGGGACTATTTTCTTCTAGGTATTTTGCGATGCCCGTTAAATCTTCTTCTTCTCTTTTGTATAGCTTCTCATAGAATTTAAGGAAGTTCTTTTTTATTTCATTGGGGTCTTCCAGGACTTGTTCTTCAACTTTTATTTTATTGATGGTACTAAGTTTTCTTCTTTTTCTCAGTTGCCACGCCAGAAACTTTCCAATTTTATTTGCCGATTCGAAGGACCTTTGTTTCATTAACTTTATTCCCCATTCCACCTCTTGGCTTATTAATATCGAATATTCTGTTTGGAGCATTTTATATTGTTGCTTATGGCCATCGTCGTTTGGATTTTTTATCATATTTTTTCGCATTCTTTCAATTGATGGATTAATTCTTCTTCTTTTTTTTCTTTAGCCTTTTTTCTTTGGGTATTTTGTTGTATCAGGAGGCCTCTTAACACAGCCTTGCTAGCATCCCATACTGTGTCTATACCTGTTCCTTTGTTGATGTTTAAGTCAAAATAGTCTTTTATGGTAGTTTTAGCTTTTTCAATCACTTCTTCTTTTTCAAGTAGGTAGTCATTCATTCTCCATCTGTACAACCCTTGGATCTTCCACTTTAATTGTAATGTTATTGGGCTATGATCCGATAAGGTTCTGGGTAGAATTTCGCATTTCTCCGTTCTTATTATTAATTCTCTTGAGATCCATATCTGATCCAGCCTGCTCCAGCTCTGATGTGGTTCAGAGAAATGGGTGAATTGTTTCGTTGTGGGGTTTTTGTATCTCCATATATCTATTAGGTCCAGATTTTCTTCCAGATCATTAAACGATTTCGGTAGTTTCCCTTGATTTATGTTCTTTTTTCTTGTACTTCTATCTAGTTCTGGCGTCGGAACCGCATTTAAATCTCCGAGTAAGACCAGTTTATTGTTGTCTAGCTCTAATAAAGATTGTTCCAGTTTTTTAAAGAACTCCATTCTATTTGAGTTTGGGGCATAGACTGTTACCATGTTTATTTTCTCTCCCTGGTAGTTAATTTGAATTCCTAAAACTCTTCCATCCTCATCCTTGCAAATTTGTTTGGGTTCTAGTTTCTCCTTCGCATAGATTACTACCCCTCTTTTTTTCTTTGAGTTTGAATTGATTAATTCTATTCCCAACTTCTTATTTATTAGAATATGCTTATGTTTTTTGGCAACATGAGTTTCTTGGCAACAAATGACATCAATATTTTTTTTCTTTATAATCTTTTCAAATTTATTTCTCTTGGGCTTATCATTAAAACCATTCACATTCCACGAAAGAAACTTGAGAGACATTTTGGGTTATTATTGCGTGCGCTTTATCCTTGTTTCTGGTTTAGAATCTGGTGTTATTCTTTCTGTTAGATTCTCTGTCTTCTCCTTCCTCTTCTTCCTCCGATTTTGTGTCTTCCGTCTCCTCCTCCGTCCCCCCCCGCCCCCAACTCCACTCCCCCCCGCCTCCCTCCCCCCCGCATCCAGGTCACCTCCTCGCTGTCTTGCTTCCTCTCTACCCAGATCTTTTTCGTACCTTCTCAGGAACTTTTCTGCTTCATGTGTATCTGTCAACTTGAATTTTTTGTTCTTGTAATAGAAGGAAACCCCTTCTGGGAATTCCCATTTATACTGAATTGTGCTTCTCTTCAGCACACTTGTCAACTGTGTATATCCTTCCCTTTTACGTAGAATCCTGACTGGAATTTCTTTAAAAATGATGATTGGATGATCTCCAATCATCAGCTTCTTTTTAAAGCTCGTTCTTACAATTGTGTTTTTCATTTCTATGGTGTTAAAAATTACTAAGCAGTCTCCCAGGGGTTTTTTTGATTTGATTTGTTGTGGTTTCCCTCTTATTCTAAATTCGTTCTCTACGGTGTATGCTACTTGTTCCTCTTTCATCTGCAGCCATTTTGCTAGTTCCTTAACTATTCTTTCCCTTATGTTTTCATTTGCTTCTTCGGCAATCCCTCTGAATTTTAAATTAAGATTTTTTTTGACTCATCTCTGCCATGGCCAAATTGTCCCATAGTTGATCTTGTGTTTTATTTAAGTTTTTTACTTCATCCTTTAGCTTTTCTGTTTCTTTCTTCTGATCCCTCAAATCTTTCTGCGTTCTTTTATTTGATTCTTCAAGTATTTTTGATTTGACTGTCAGATCTTGTATCTTTTTTGTGAGTTCGCCTACAGCACTTTCTATTTTACTATCTATTTGTTCCTGCAATTCTCCTAACTTACTTTCCATATGCATTTCTCTTTGTTTGAATTCCTCTTTGATTTTTAGCCATAGAATGTCTAGATCTTTAATCTCTTCTTGCCGGGATGCCTTTCTATCTCCCGGAGTCCCTCCGACTTTTTTACCATCTTTCCACGACATCTTGTAAGTTGTCTCTCTCTCCCCAAAGGGGCTCACAATCTTACTTATCCTTATTTTATTTTTATTTTTATTTTTTCCCCTTATATGTATATATATTCTCCACCCCAGAGACACTCTAGGCTATGTAAATTGTTCTCCTATCTTCCTGTCTTTTTATCCTCTTTCGTTTTCCCCCGTTTTAGATAATAGCTTTTGTTATCTTAATTCAGTTCGCCTATTTCCAATTATTCACTCAAAATTGTTAAATCCCATTTACATTTCTAAAAACCTTTGGATTGTTGAATACTCAAATTGAATTAGTATATTAGTATAGTTGTTATTAGAGACAGGACAAAGTTAAACAAGATAAGAGGGAGTAGACAAAAATCAAATATAGAGTCTTTCTTTTTTAATCCAGGAGGGGTTGTATAGTCTTTCTATATTCCTGTAATTTTCAGCCACTTGTTGGCTTAATCCAGTTTTCAGGAGTTGTACTGAGTCTTTGCACTCTGGTGACTCTAATTCCACGTTCCAGTAGGTCTCTTTCTGCAGTTTCTATAGAGATATAATTATGTCCCCGAAGCCACTCTGCACCGGTTGTGGCCAACAGCAGACTGTAGTTAATCACCTTATCATTCAGCGTAAAAGGTTATAACCAGCAAATAAAGAAGCATCCTGGATCAGATGTTGTTCAGGTAGTTTAAAGTCCTTCCATAACTAAAGGTATATAAATGAGGGTAAAAATGGATTGAATAAATTTTTAGTTAGGTTAGTTAAGTTAAATTGTTACAATAAAGAGGGAAGAAAGGGAAGAAGGGCAAGAAGGGCAAGTATTAAAGTATTAAAGAAAAAACGGGGGGAGGAGGTAAATAGGGGGAAAAAGGGAGAGGGGGAATAAAGGGGGGGAACCAGAGGGAGGAAAAACACTAAATTATATACATAGTGAAGGTGAAGGTTTTACGAGCTGGGGAGTTGTACTTTAAATTCGTGAAGTTTTGTCCTAAGCGTAGTGGTCTTAAGGAGACCTCTCTCCCGTGCCCGCAGTTCTTCACAGGTTAAAGGTCCTTTCGTTGCTAATTCTTTTTATGTTTAAACCGTGTTTCCAGCCAGTGTCTCCGACCAGCTCTTTCAGGTCCTTCTCCCAAATACTTTTACAGGCAGTTCATATAAGCAGTTCTTTTTCTCTATTTAAGCCCGCAAAGGTCCCGTCTTGAAGAGGCTCGATGTCAGACTGTTTTTTAAATCTTGGCAGCTCCTCTAAATAGGAGTCCGTGGCTGTGAGATATTTCAGGGGTTTTTTTTATGTTCGTTACTCTAGAAGTCCAAAATATTTGCTTTGTAACTCAAAAGGTCCAAGATAATTGCTTTATAGCTTTATAGCTCACAAGATAATTGCTTTATGGCTTTATAGCTCACACAGTCAAGCAGAAAAAAGACTTCCTGCCACCTCCTTGCTACTTTATAGCCAGCGCCATTTTAAGCCTCTGATCGAGATAAACTCCCAAAGTTAAATCTTCTAACATCTGACGTTCTCTTAGTGTATTTTCAAAGTTTTTGAAGTAAAAAGCAGCTACTCACACTAAGGGTTCCGCACTTATGGTTTTGGAGGTCCGTCGCCTTCTTCAGGGGGAGCCTGAGGCATCGTAATGCAGGATCGTTGTTTCCCCTTTGATGCTAGCGGTCTGGTCACTCCGGGCTCTTAAACAAAAAAACCCCGAAAAACGGCGGTCCGCATCCACACGGCTGGGGCTCTTTCCCTCAAGGGATTCCCCCCTTGAGCTTTCTGGGAGGGCGCAGTGCCTTTGCGACCCCCCCTGATCACTGCATTATTCGGAAAACTCCTCCGGAGTTTTTCCGCGCTCCCTTTCTGCTCGCGACGGAAACCGGAAGCCCTGTTCTCACGAGTTTGGCTAAGGGAACTGTGTTCTTAAAGAGCCTGAATGCAACAATTAAGAATGTCCTGTATGCGCCTGATATTCAGGACAATTTGTTGAGTGTTTCCCAGCTTGATCGTCAAGGGTTTAAGGTGGTGTTTGCTAAATCTCGTTGTGAAATTCGTCGAGATGGCAAGCTCATTCTATATGCAAAATGTGTTAATGGTTTGTACCAATTGCCTTTTGTTTCAGGTACAGGTACTGCTGAAGCAACTGAGAAAGAGTGTTGCAATTTGTCTATTGATAAGAATGAGAAGATGCATGACCACTGTATTCATTATTACCACCGTGTTTATGGTCATTTGAATTTCCAGGCTGTAGCAAAAATGCCTGATATGGTTCAGGGTATGAAGTTGAAAGAATGTCCCTACCACATGAAATGTGTTTCTTGTGCTGAGAGTAAGGCAAGGCAAGCTCCCAAAGGTACAGAGTCTTGGAGAGAGGCCAAGAAACCATACGAAGTCATTCATGCAGACTTAGTGGGGCCCCTAGCGCTCTCTAGAGGCAATTCAAGGTTTTTCATGGTTTTGATAGACTCCTATTCGAGGTATGTATGGGTCTATATGTTGCAGAAAAAGTCTGAAGCCTTTACTAAGTTTTGTCAGTTTTGTAAATGGCTCAGGAATGTACATAATGAGAATGTACATTGTATTTTCACAGACAGGGGTGGAGAGTTTTGTTCAGAAGAGTTTGAGGCTTTTCTTTCTGAACAGGGCATTGAGCATAGGACGGCCACACCCAGATCACCCTGGCAGAATGGTTTATGTGAGAGAATAAACCAGACCCTGCAGCAAGGAATCAGAACACTATTACATGATTCGGGGCTGCCCAATCCTTTTTGGGCCGAAGCTCTTTCGTTTTTCTGTCACGTGTATAACAGGAGGTACCAGTCCGCAGTAAATTGCACCCCATATGAGATGCTTCACGGAAGGAAGCCATGTGTGAAGCACTTTAAAATTTTTGGGTCAGAGGTTTGGGTGCACACCTCGCAGGGTGACAAACTGAGCAAGCGTGGAGAACATGGTGTTTTCCTAGGATATGAGAAAGGGTCTTATCGTGTCCTGATCACAGACACGAAAACCATAAGGCTGACCAGGAGTATTGACGACAATCCACAATGGGACAGAGTTGGCGTTTTTCAGTGCCATCCCATTTGTGATGATGGTGCAAAAGGGGCAAAGAAAGTTAAGAGGGAGGCAAGTTCTGATGTGATTGATAATCCTGATGCCAGTGTAGATCCAGATGATGGCACAGATTATCTGAGCCCAAAAGCCTCAGGTGAGTCTGACACTGATTTAGACTTAGCAGCTTCATATACTTTAGCTCCCCATTCTCCCAGAGAGGAGGAAGCACCAGAACAAGAGGATCAAAGAGTTTTGCGCAGATCTGAGAGAACAACCAAGGGTGTACCACCGAAAAGGTTTTCTGAAGAGTTCGCTAAGGCTGCGGTCACATGCAACTCTGGTGGGGTTTTTAAACCTAGCATGAAGTGTGCTGAGAGTAGTAGCACAAAACGCTTCATTTATTTCCTTACCTGACATTTGAAGGATCAGGATTGAAGGAGCAAACATGTGTTTGAGTACTGAAAGTGGTTTGTTCAAATCTGCCTACTTCGAAATGTCAATTTGTATTTGAGAGGAAGAAATGTGTGTGAAGATTTTTCTAGAAGCTGCTTATTCATTTGTGTGTTCACAATTTGTATTTTGTGTAAACTGCAGATTGAGATTTATGTTTTAACTCTTTTCTAATGGACACAGATTGATTGTAGTAACTGTTTAATGATGTGATAAAAGTGTCTTAGATAAAGGGGGAGAGAGATATGTAAACCAAGGTTGTAACCAGAGAACAACTTTTGGAGTGTGTGTGTAAATTACAGTTATGTTAAAGATTCTTGAAATGGTCGGATGAAATGGGGGAGGATGAGGAGATTTCACCTCTCCCATATCCAAGAATCTCCTGACGAGTCTGCTGATTCTCCAGAGAGGAGGAGCAGTGTTCTGCTTTCTACTTATTCAGCGCCAGCAGCAAGTCAGTCAGTCAGTCAGTCAGTGTGTCGGGGAGAGAGAGAGAGACTGAGTGTTAGAGATCATGTGTAGAGATAAGGTTGCTGCTAAGAGCAGCTGCAGACACTCAGTGCAGCATTCATTTATGCTTAGACCTATTTAGCTCCGTATATAGTTTTGTATTATAGTTATAGAATAAAAGAAGATATTCTACAGAGCTGCTCTCCGAGTCGTTTATACACTGCCAGACTCTGCTATACTCTGCTGTGCGACGACTATATTGTGGAAGTGAATCCGGTGCTCACATCTCCAGGCTGTGAGTCCACAGCACTTTGACCTGTTCCTGTGTAAAAGGTGGTCTCTGGAAGTGCTACCCGGCTCGCCTAGCCCAGTCGGGGTTGAAGTGCATGAGTCCAGTTGGTGACACTGGCTCAGGGCGATGCTGACACCTATCCCCCCGCAAAAAAAAAAACCCCAGGACCTAGGTGAACAGAGTCAGTCCAAAAGGTTTTTCACTATGAAGACTGCCACTTGCAGTTTGATGAATCACCACAAAAGGGCAGCCGCACATAAATGTATCCGCAATTCCTGACACTGCCTGAACCTTGAGGGACCCTTCTCAGATTTGCCTCTCCCCACCTGCAGTTAGGCAGGTGTTCACTTCAGAGAAGGTCTTTTTAGTCATAGTGGGGTGCTGTTCCAGAGGACAGCACTGACTCTGGTGTCACTTAGCAGCAGATGAATACCTTTTAAATTTTGTCTCAAACTGGTATCTGCAAGCTGGCTATAGGTTTTATCTGTTCTGCTGAATTTTATGGTTGGTTTTCCAAATACTGATTTTGACTGATTTTCTTTATTTGATTGTTAGGAGCATAGGAAGATACCTTATGCTGAGTCAAACTATTGGTCCACCTAGCTCTGTGTTATCTACACTGACTCACAGCAGCTCTCCAGTGTTGCACTCGGCTCCACCCCGAATGTCATCAGCCCCCCAATCTTCCGTTCAGGCTATGGCCCTTCCATGACTTTTGTAGTGGTTATTTCATGGGAGTTTGGGACATATCTAGGCATCTGTGAAACCTGTGCATTTTCTTTATGGTTGTGACCTCACCTGAACCAGCTGAACCCTATTACCACCAATGCCTGTCATGCTTTCTGGTGATATCTCCGCACTTGTCATACCTCAAAAGGCTGTGAAGGACTCTGGCTTGGAGACAGAGCAACTGCTTTGCATGCAGAAGTTCCCATGGTCCATTTACAGATCGGTCTGGGAGAGACCCCTGCCAGTCAGTGTAGACAATACTAAGCTAGAAAGACCAGTCACCTGAATCAGTATGAGGCAGATTAGTATGTTTCTATACTAATATAGAAGGATTGATGGTGATAGAGTCAACATGCACTGAGTATCAAGCAGATGGAGCAATCACATGACCAGTGGGATATATGATGAACTCTGTATGATTCCATGTCACTTAAACCATTGACCAACTTGTGCAGTATAGAGCCAATATGGTGTAATGGTTAAAGTGCTGGACTAGGACTTGAGAGACCAGGGTTCAAATCCCCACTCAGCTATGAAACCTTGGTGTTGGATATTTAAACTGCAGTCAAAACCAACAATTTATGTTTTGCTAGAAAGGCACATGATAGGAGCTGAAGCTCACAGTTTTCCTATAATTTTTCTAGAGAGAACTCTGTGAGAGACACTCCCACTGTGCCCTGACAAGGGGAGGGTATATATATTCTCTGTTTGAATTTTTTTTTTAAGTCCTGATGAAGATTCTTCAGCCTTTTAGTTTGCATTACTTCTAAATATGCACCTTGTTGTATGCAGTTCTTCCCAATGCCCTTAATTTAAAGCATTTTTTGTATATAGCTTCACTAACTTATGCATCTTTATAAATACTTTCCCCTAGTATGTTCATTTTGTACGTTTTTAGGAGGGAGAACTGCTTCTGCAAAATTCAGAGGAGTGTGGATTTCAAAGGGTAGCTGCATCTTATTTCACATATTGTTTCAGGAAGCAGAAATCAAGTGGTTTTGCATTAAAATACAAACTGTGATAGGAATTTTGAGGTCTTAGATATATGTTAAATGTTCATAAGTGTACCAACCAACCACGTACATAGATCAGCACAGGAAGACTGACCTGGAACCATTTTTGATTCCCAAACTGTTCCAAACTGACCAAATGTTTTCTCTGCAAGGTCAAAGGAAAATGGAAAAGTCTCCCCATTGACTTTTCCTTCTCAAATCCTGTCTTAAGGGTATATCTGTGTTTGAATAGTGTGAGCCTGTGACCTGACTCAGGAACTAAGTATTTATCATTACTAAGTATTTATCATTACAAAAGACTGGCCAGGCTCCCCAGGGTATCCAGTCAAGTAAGCAGGGTATCCAATCAAGTAACCTGCCAGACAGGTGATAAACAACGACAGGAGAAAAACAACATTCAAATTTCTGATTTTTATTTTATTTTTTTATAATATTTTTATTAAGTTTATGAAATACAGAAAAAAGAGATAAAGACAGATATAGAAAATAAAGTAGAGAAATTACAAATTTCCATAATCCTTTTTTCCAGCACATCTATTGGACTTCCCCACATCCTCCAAACCCTGCGTTCTCTGTAATACAAAACATCAGCAATTTGTTAACTTATTTCAAAGCTTATTGTATCTTTCATTTTATCATGTTGCCTAGTTTCAAAACTGTTGTAACCCAAATCTTATACGTTTTAGCTTAAACACAATAAAGTTATTTCATTATTCCACCTCTGACTTCTTGTACCTTAATTTCCATTTCATTAATTTACAATTGCTGAAGCTAGAATTTCTAAAAAGTGCATTTTTTAACATTCATGCAACTTGTAATGTTTTTTCAAATAGTCTTTAAATTTTTCCCAGTCCTCCTCGATTGTTTCTTCTCCCAAGTCTCGGATTCTGCCAGTCATTTCGGCCAGTTCCATATAGTCCATCAACTGCGTCTGCCATTCCTCCAGCGTGGGTAGATCTTGTGTCTTCCAATGCTTAGCAATCAGGACCCTTGCTGCTGTGGTAGCATACATAAAAAAAATTCTATCTTTCTTAAGTACTCTCTGGTCCACAATGCCCAGAAGAAAGGCCTCCGGTTTCTTAGGTAAGGTAAATCTAAGTACCTTTTTTAGTTCATTATGAATCATCTCCCAAAAGGCCTTCACTTTCGGGCAAGTCCACCAGAGATGGAAGAATGTCCCTTCCGCCTCTTTACATTTCCAACATTTATTGTCAGACAGGTGATATATCTTAACAAGTTTGACTGGGGTCATGTACCACCGGTATATCATTTTCATAATATTTTCCTTCAAGGCACTACATGCCGTAAATTTCATTCCGGTGTTCCATAACCTTTCCCAGTCTTCAAACATAATGTTGTGCCCCAAGTCCTGTGCCCATTTTATCATGGCGGATTTGACTGTCTCGTCCTGTGTATTCCATTTAAGCAGCAAATTATACATTCTCGAAAGTAGTTTATTTTTTGGCTCTAACAATTCTGTCTCTAATTTCGATTTTTCCACCTGGAATCCAACCTTTTTATCCACTTTAAAAACCTCCTGGATTTGAGCATAGTGCAACCAATCTCGCACCTTGTTTTTCAATTTTTCCAAGCTCAGCAACCTCCAATTGTCTCCAATTTTTTCAATTATTTCCCAATATTTAGGCCAGTAGGCTTCCATGTTAAGTCTCTTACGTGCCTTGGCCTCCACCGGTGAGAGCCACCTCGGAGTCTTACTCTCCAATAAGTCCTTATATTTTGTCCAGACCATCAAAATTGCTCTTCTGACAATATGGTTTTTAAACAATTTGTGAACTTTAACCTTGTCATACCACAAATATGCATGCCACCCAAAAGCATTATCAAACCCCTCCAGATCTAGGACATCAGTGTTTTCCAATAAAATCCAATCTTTCAACCAGCAGAAGGCTGCAGATTCATAATATAACCTCAAGTCTGGCAGGGCAAATCCCCCTCTTTCTTTCGCATCAGTTAGTATTTTAAACTTTATTCGGGGCTTTTTGCCCTGCCAAACAAACTTGGAAATATCCTTCTGCCACTTTCCAAAACATTCCACTTTGTCCACGATCTGTAGGGCCTGGAACAGAAATAACATTTTCGCAATACATTCATCTTTATAGCTGCTATTCGGCCCAACAAGGAAAGTTTCAATCTTGACCATATTTCCAAATCTCTTTTAATTTCTGACCAGCATTTCTCATAATTATCTTTAAACAAATTCAAATTTTTGGAGGTCAGATACACCCCTAGGTATTTTACTTTTTTAACCACATTTAATTCCGTTTCTTTCAGGAACTCATCTGTTTCTGTAGTTGTCAAATTTTTTGCTAAAACCTTAGTTTTTTGCTTGTTCAACTTAAATCCCGCCACCCGACCAAAGTCAGAAATTAATTCTAACACTCTTTTAGTACTAGAGACTGGCTCCTGTAATGTTAATACCAAGTCGTCTGCAAAAGCTTTCAGTTTATATTGTTTCACTCCGACCTCAATTCCTTGTACAGACCGGTCCTTTCTAATCATGTTCAGTAGCACCTCCAGGACTGAAATAAACAATAGGGGGGATAGGGGGCACCCCTGTCGCGTCCCTTTTTCTATTTTGAACTCCTCTGTCACCACATTGTTAACAATCAATTTAGCTTTTTGCTCTGAATAAATTGCTTCTATTCCATTTTCAAACCCCCGCCCCACTCCCATCCCTTCCAAATTTTTCTTCATGAACATCCAAGAAATGTTGTCGAAGGCTTTCTCCGCATCAATGAAGATTAAAACCGCTCTAGTATTAAGATTTGTTTGTAGGAGTTCCAAAATGTCAATAATATTTCTTGTATTATCAAACAAATGCCTACCGGGGAGAAAGCCGGCCTGGTCCTTATGGATCACTTCATTAAGCACTTTTTAAAACCTACTTGCCAAAATATCCACAAAAATTTTGTAATCCACGTTTAGGAGTGAGATGGGGCGGTAGTTCTTAAGCTGGGTCTTTTCAGTTTCTTGTTTAGGTATCAATGTGATGAAGGCTTCTTTCCACGTCTCTGGTGCCTTCCTCCCCTCCATAATCTGATTGCAGACCTCCATCAGAGGTTGTATCAAATAATCCTTCAAAACCTTATAGTATTTGGAGGTAAGTCCATCAGGACCTGGAGATTTGCCTAATTGAAGGTTCTGGATGGCACTTTCAATTTCTTGCTGGGTGATATTACTATTCAGGATGGTTCTCATTTCCTGAGTTATTTTTTGTAATCCATTAGTTTTAAGGAATTGATCCATCTCAAAGTCTTTCTGTGGCCCTTGTGAATAAAGTTCTTTAAAATATCTCTGGAAACACTTTCTAATTTCCTCGGGTTTCTGAACCATTCTCCCTTCAATCTCTAGATTTGTAACTGTGTTAAGTTTTTGTCTCTTTTTCAACTGCCATGCTAGCAGTTTCCCACACTTGTTTGCTGATTCAAAGGATCTTTGTTTCATCTGTTTAATTTTCCATTCCACCTCCTGATTTATCAATTTCAAATATTGTGCCTGGAAAAATTTCACTTCTCTGAGCACTTCCACCGACTTAGGCCTAGATCTTAATTTTTTCTCTCCTTCTCTTATTTTCTCCAATATCTTCTCCTTCTTTTCATTCCAGAGCTTTTTCTTAATCGTATTTTGTTGTATTAGAAACCCTCTCATAACTGCTTTACTTGCGTCCCAGATTGTTCTTTTTTCCACAGTGGTGTTTAAGTTTATTTCAAAATAGTCCTTTAAAGTTTTTTGGGCCTTCTTAACAATCTCCTGATCCCTTAATAAGGTGTCATTCATTTTCCATCTAAAGGATCCGGTTATGTTTAGTCTCAATTCCACTTTCAATGTATTATGGTCGGAGCAGGTTTTTGGGCAGATTTCCACTTTTCTAGTCTTAGGTGCCAGTCCTCTAGTTGTCCATATTTGGTCGATTCGTGTCCATGTCAGATGAGCTTCAGAAAAGAAAGTTCCTTCTTTTCCTAAGGGGTTCTTAACCCTCCATATGTCAATTAAGTCCATATTGTCAGTCATTTCAAAAAAAGTTTTAGGTAGTCTGCCATCTTTGGTTATGTTAGCACTTTGCGACTTATCCATGTTTACAGATACGACCCCATTCATATCGCCCAACATAATGATGTTGTTATAATCTAAGTAGTCCAGCATAATCTCATGCAGCTTCCTAAAGAATTCCGATTTTCCTTCATTTGGAGCATATATTCCTAATATCAAAAATTTTTCTCCTTGCGTCTGAATTTCAATCGCCAAAATTCTGCCATGTTCATCTTTAAATAGAAATTTCGGTGACAGGCTCTCCTTTGCATAAATCACCACTCCTCTTTTCTTGACTTTATCCGAGGAAATAAATTCTTGGCCTAATCTTTTATTGATTAACACTTTTCTGTGGAGCCTTGTCACATGTGTTTCTTGCAAGCAAATAATGTCCAATTGTTCTTTTTTCAAAATATGAAATACTTTTCTTCTTTTTTCCGGAGAGTTTCCGCCATTTATATTCCAGCTAAGAAGCTGCAGAGACATCCTGGTTTAATTGGTGGGTCTTACAATGGGGTGTCTAGGTTTTCCTCCGATCCCGGAGGTGGTGGTGCTGGTCCAGATCCAGACGGTGTAGGTTTTGGTGATGGTCCCGGTGGTGGTGGTGGCCAAGAAGCTGCAGCTCCTTTTTGGAGGTCCTCCTCGTGGTCGTGTAGGAACTTCTGCTGATCCTCAGGTGTTTTGATTCTTACTTTCCTTTCTTTATAGGTAAATGATAGTCCTTGTGGAAACTCCCACCTATAAGGAATTGCGTTATGTCTTAACAATTTGGTCAGGTCTGTGTAGGTGGTCCTAAGATCCAATAGATGTTTGGGTATATCTCTGTAGATTTCAGCCTTTTTACCTTCTATCTCCAAGGATTTTTTAAAATGTAGGCCTAATATCTTATCTCTTTCCTCTCTTGATCTCAAAATAACCAAACAGTCTCTAGCCTTATCTTTCTTTACCGATCTTCCCAGTCTAAAGGCCGTCACGATTTTGAAATCTTTATCTTCCTCAATTCCCCAGAATTTGGAAAATAGAAGTGTCAGAAATCCCTCTAAGTTACCTGCCTCCAATTCTGGGATGGCCCTTAACCTGAGATTATTTTCCTTACTTTTCAATTCAACCAGTGACAGGTAGGCTTGTTGTTCCCCTACCTGTCTTTTCAGAGGCCTTACTTCCCCCTTAATCTCATCAACTTTTCGATTTGCCTGCTCTGCTTTTTGATTGGCTTCCACAGCTAATTTATAATTTTCAGCCGTAGCTCCTTGCAAATTCTCAATTGCCTGAGTATGCTGGGAAACCTGCTCAGTTAATTTACCAATAGAGGATGTAGCTTGGTCAATTTTTGTTGATTGATTGTCCACCTTTTGGTTTAAAATTGCCAGTTGCTCCAAAATTTGTTTCAGAACTGATTCAGATCCTCCAGTTGCCATATCTTCTGTGGCAGGCTGCTCGATTTCCACCTCCTGTGCTGTTAGCACAGTTGGGACAGATGATCTGCGTTGATGAGTTAAAGTTGTTTGAACAAGTTGCACAGATTTCTTTTCTTTTTCTTTTCCTTTAGCTTTGGCTGCTCTTGTTTTCCCTGGGCCGCTCATTCCACACCTGCCTCAGTTCAAGGTCAAATTGTCTTTTATTCCATGAGAGAGACAAGTTCAAAATATAAACAATTAAACCACAAGAAGTCTCAATAAAGTACAGTTCCCAGGCCTCTATGTCTCCACAATCCTCTAGGGGGAGTATTTCAAAGTTTCAAGAAAGGAAAGAACTCTTTTCCGCCATTGAAGTTCCTATGTTCCCCGTATTAAGTCTTTGTAATTCCTGAGTACAAAAGGAAGGTTCCCAAGGCTTTCTATTTCTTGATTAAAAGCCACAAGGTGTCAAGAATGGTCCCAGCAACAATGTTTAAACGTTAGTATCTCAGTCTATGTAACAGTTTGAACTTCAGCAACAGTATCGGCAGTTTGACAGTTCTCTATTACACTCTGGCAGCCCGACGACTAGGTTGTCCCTTTTAACTCCGTATAGCTCAAAAATAGGAAGAAAGTTCCAAAAATAGAATCCACAGGTTTCACAAAAATTTCCCTTTTAACTTCTAGAAACAAAGCCTGTCAATGCACCTTTGTTCAAATTTCTGATTTAGATCGCCTTTTCTGTGATGTAGGTATGATATATCTGGGGTGGTGGTCTTGAACTACACCCCTTGTGTGATGTATGTATGATGTTTCTGGGGGTGGTCTTGATCTACAGGGTGGCAATTTCAAAATGTCTATATAAGGCCTTGCGTGCCATTGTTCTGGGTTCCTCCTCCCTCCTGTGTGTGGTGAGTGAGGACCCTGTTGCAACAGTTCAATAAAGATCAGGCTTACTAGCTGCTTTGCTTCTCAATATTCTCTGGTTGGCCTCTGTTATTTTCTCCTACCAATAGGGAACCTACGTAAGGACTCTATATGGGCTCTTGGATACCCCATAAGGGGAAAAGGGCAGATTTTGTTTACAACAGAACCAAACTGAATTCCTTTCCATTCCCTATTTGCCATCAATCTAGTTTGTGCTCAGAGTGGCTCATAATGGATAAGTAGATAAGTAACTAAGCACATGAAGCTGTGGAAGAGGAAATATCTGCCTGATGTTCAGCTATTAACAGTACTGGGCCCTTATTGCATAAGCAGAAAGAGGCCATTTTGCCATGTCCAATTCACAATGAAGCACTGACCTCAGGCCTGCTGATTGCTTCCCCTCTTTTGTTTTCAACCTTCAGATTGTTGACTTAATCCAGCAATGATATTATCTGAATTCCGAATAATAATAATAATAAATTTTATTTATATCCCGCCCTCCCCAGCCGAAGCCAGGCTCAGGGTGGCTAACAACAATAAAATAGTACAACATACTAAAATCATTCATTATAAAATTAATTCAAATCAAATTGATGGCAACCATTGGGCTAGATTGCCAAAGGAGGGAGTCAGGCTGTGCCCTGACCAAAGGCCTGGTGGAACAGCTCTGTCTTGCAAGCCCTGCGGAAAGATGTCAAGTCCCGCAGGGCCCTAGTCTCTTGTGACAGAGCGTTCCACCAGATTGGAGCCACAGCCAAAAAAGCCCTGGCTCTAGTTGAGGCCAGCCTAACCTCTCTGTGGCCTGGGACCTTCAAGATGTTTTTATTTGAAGACCGTAAAATCCTCTGTGGGACATACCAGGAGAGGCGGTCCCGTAGGTACGAGGGTCCTAGGCTGTATAGGGCTCTAAAGGTTAAAACCAGCACCTTAAACCTTTCTGCATTCTGCACCCGCTGGAGTTTCTGGGTCAGTCTCAAGGGCAGCCCCCCAACTGAAGAACCCCCGGATGGCCACTGAAGCCCCAATCAGCTCCCCTCTCCCCCAGAAAGCAAGAGGTGACATTAACCTGTCAATTTGCTTCCTCCTATCATTTAGAACAATTTTGGATAAATGACGAGCAATAGAAAATCACTTTAGGTGTTCATTAGCCAGGAAGCAGAAATGATGATAAATGTTACAGGGATAGATTCTTCTTAGGTTCCTTTTTTTGTTTGTTTTAAAAGCACATGTTACAAGGCCTAAACGATGAACCAGCCCCACAGAATGGACTCAGCTTCAGCAACAGCTACATGCCCACCCAGATAAGTAACTCGGAGCAAGGCTTTCAGCACAATGGCCCTTCTATTTTGGAGCAGCATCTCCAGTGAAATACGACAGGTGCCCACTATTTGTACTTTCCAGGAACAATGGAAGGCATTTCCCCCCCTAAATGGGTGAAAAGTCTCTGCCTCAGATTTCAGGTGTTGTTTTGAAACATATCCTGCCTTGCAGGGGGTTGGACTAGATGACCGTTGGGGTACCCTCCAACTCTACAATTCTGTGATATTCTTAGTTGCATTGGGGTACTGTTTGAAAAATAACTTTTAGACTTGAGACAATGTAATGAGGGACTTTATGGCTACATTTTCACTGTTTCCATGCACACAGTGGCAGGAGCCCCATGAGCTAGCCACCCCCTTAGAACCAAGGGAAATTCAATTTTTGGACTAAAACAAGAGCACGAAAGAAGCAGTTGAACTAGCCTCTTGCTCATCATCAACTCAACCAGCAACCAGCCAAGATAGTCTGAGTAATGGTGGGGTTGATAAGAGGCTGCAGGCCTCCAAACTGTGGTTGATGGCTCTGTTGGGATACTTCCAGGGAGACGGAGGCATCAGGCAGGCCTCCACGTCGTCTCTGGATGATCTCTGGTCTCCCGTAGAACAGCATCAGTCAATTAGCGACACAAGCCTCAGACACATTCCAAGACTCGTGCATGCCCTTTCTGCAGAGTTTCCACAACAGAAGATTCAGCCAGGAGAGCATATTTACAGCTTTATTCAACGTAGATCAAAACAAAGGAAAAACATGACTGCTTGCATCCGTGTCCAGGAAAACAGCAGAAACAAAAGCTATATACAAAACGGAAGTTCCCAGCAAGACAGTGCAGGGAGTAAACAGGCATGTGACACACAACAATCATGCCTGACCATTTAAGGTGGAACGGAACTATATCCTAACATCCTCCCCCTTTCCGTGTAACCTGCAGTACCTGTGGTTCAACCCAATTGCAACTTCTGTACATAAACCTTAAGTTGTTCTCTGTTAACAACCTTAGACAACAGATCAGCAGGAATTTTATTTCCTGGCATGTAGGACACCTGAATGAGTCCTTTCTGAATACACTCTCTTGCACAATGTAACTTTATCTGCAAGTATTTGGTTCTTTGCTTGCAACTCTCTGAGTTCAGCAAAGCCAAACAGGATCTATTGTCTTGATACACTTGTATAGGACATTTCACAGAAACTCTGATGTCCTGAAACAGTTGCATCAACCATTCACAATCCATGAGTGAAAATGACAGGGCATTGAGTTCTGCTTCACAGGAACTTAGGCTTACTGCAGTCTGCTTTTTCCACAGCCAGTCAAACAGACAGTGGTTGTACATGTAGCATACTCCAGAAGTGCTTGTACCATCCGTGGTGTCACTTCCAAAACTAGCATCTGCAAAGATTTCAAGACCTCCAGTCTTCTGACTGGTGAAGCTTCAGAGCTTTCCAATCCTGAACATTAGGCCTTGTTGGCATGTCTGCTAAGCAGGTTAGTGCTTACAGCTATGTCAGGTCTTGAACATCTAGCAATGAAATTCAACTTGCCTAGAATGCATCTGTACAGTGTGGTGTCAGAAAATGCTTCAGCAGTACTATCTGCCTTGTAACCTGTCACCATCGGTGTGTCTGCTGGGTTTGCATCAACCAAATTCAATCTGGTTAATACATCAGCAATTTTCTGTGTTTGGTGTACCAGAAAATTACCTGCTTGGTCCCTCTCCACCTGCAGAGAAAGATAGTTGGATACCTCACCAAGATCCTTCATGTCAAAGTGCTCCTTCAGCTGAGCTAGGGTGCTTTGGTACAAAGCCTGATTCTTCCAAAACAGAAGAAGATCATCAACAAAACATAAACAATACAGTTTGTTTTGCCCCTCCTCCTTGACAAACACACATGGATCAGCTTTGCCTTGGTGAAAACCTAGAGAAAGCAATGTCTCAGTGAGTTTTGTGTTCCAACACCTGGCACTCTGCTTGAAACCATATAAGGACTTCCGTAGTTTATAGACCATTCCCTTCTTTATCTGCACTCCATCAGGTGGAAGCATATACAGCTCCTCCCCCAAAATCCCGTACAAAAAAGCTGTGTTCACGTCGTGATGAGAAACATGCAGTTTCTCCTCTGCAGCAATCTTGAGCATTGGCCTAATGCACTCATACTTGACAGTGGGTGAGTAGGTCTCATGGTAATCTTGTCCTGGTACCTGTGAAAAACCTCTGGCGACCAATCTGGCTTTGTGCCTGACAACCTTGCCAGTCTGGTCTGTCTTGGCCTTGAAGACCCATTTGCTGCCAACCAGTCTCATTCCTGGGACTACTGGGACTAGCTCCCATGTTTTGTTCCTATCCAAGGAATCAACTTCAGCCTTCATGGCATTAAGCCTTGGCTCAGCATCTTTAGAGGTCAACTCCTGAACCTCTTTGAAGCTTGAAGGTTCCCACACCTTCTCTGAGCTACCAAGACCAGCAGTTGCTGTCTTAGCAAACTCATCAGCAAATCTCTTTGGAGGTTTGCCTTTTGTGGCCCTTTCAGATCTGCGTACTATACGCAAGTCTTCTGGACTCATCTCCTCCTTCTTAGGAGAAAAGTGGCCAATGGTGAACAGTGGTTCTTCCAGTTCAGTGTCAGACGCATCAGATGGTCTGATTGAGGCCTTTGAGCTCTTGTAGTCTGCTGTGTCATCACTGTTGCTGACAACAGCAGCAGCACCGCCCACTAAGCTGGAATCCGAACTCTGATCATCATCCTCAACTTCCTCTGCTACCTCAACATCATCTGCTTTTTTTACAACATGTTCATCTTCCTGTGAGTGACTGGAAAATTCCCACACACACCCCCCCCTTAGGATTGTACTCAACACTCTTTGTGAACCTAATGGACTTTGAGTCAGTCATGAATACCCTGTATGCACCTTTTTTGTACCCCATGAACAAACCATGCGCCCCACGCTTCCCAAGCTTGCTGCTCTGTGGGGTGTGTACCCACATGTCAAAACCAAAGATTCTCATGTGCTTGACCTAAGGTTCTTACCAAACATCTTCTTATAGGGAGTACAACCAATAGGTGATGACAGTCTCCTGTTATAGGAATAAAGGAAGCACGATAAAGCTTCACCCCAATATTTATCAGGGAGATTGGCATCATTCAACAAGGTTTTTAGGCCTTGCAGCAAAGTTTCGTTTGCTCCCTCACAAAGTCCATTCTCCCATGGAGATCTAGGACTTGAGAGGCTGTGCTGGATTCCCTTCTCAGTCAGGATAGCTTCAAACTGCTGAGAAGTGAATTCACCGCCTGAAGACATCGATTATAGTGCCAGTCCCTAAACAGTCAGTGGTGGTATCTCTCAATGACTACAGACCAATAGCCCTAACATCTGTCGTTATGAAATGCTTTGAGAGATTGGTGCTAGATTATATTAAGGCTGGTCTTCCATCCACTCTAGACCCGTTCCAGTTTGCATACAGAAGAAATAGATCTACTGATGATGCTATTTCCATCGCTGTCCATACTGTACTGAGTCATCTAGAACGACAGGGAACCTACGCAAGGCTGTTGTTTGTGGACTACAGTTCTGCCTTTAATACAATTCTACCAGACAGGTTATTCCTTAAAATGACCAATTTGGGTATACATCAGAAGATCTGTTTGTGGGTAAGGAATTTCCTGACCGATAGGCCGCAGACAGTGAGAATGGGACCTTACTATTCTTCTACTCTAGTATTAAGCACAGGAGCCCCTCAGGGGTGTGTGTTAAGCCCCTTTCTCTATTCCCTGTACACATTTGACTGCACCCCACTGTATAAGTCCAACACAATCATCAAATTTGCGGATGATACAACAGTGGTGGGGCTCATTAGTGAGAATGATGAGGCTGCTTATAGGAAAGAAGTACAGGGGTTAATTCAATGGTGTAAAGAAAATAATCTTATGCTTAACACCAAAAAACCCAAAGAACTCATAATTGATTTTAGGAGAAAGAAAAGTGTATTTTTACCATTGCACATAAATGGCGAGGAGGTGGAGAGGGTTGGTAGTTTTAAATACCTGGGCACTTACATCTCTGAGGACCTCTCATGGACTGCAAATATTAATATGGTTGTGAGGAAGGTGCAGGGGAGGTTGTATTTCCTGAGAATGCTCAGAGGATTGAATCTATCTCAGCACCTACTTCTGTCCTATTATCATAGTACCATTGAGAGTGTCTTAACCTATAGTATATTATCGTGGTATGGGAGCAGCTCTGGAATGGATAAAAAAGCTTTACAGAGAATAATTAAAATTGCCCAGAATGTTATTGGGCTCCAACTACCAACCCTGGATGAGATCTTCACGTCTCGCAGCTTGAGGAAGTCACACAATATCCTGAGAGATCCCACCCATCCTGCTCACAACCTCTTTGAACTGTTGCCTTCGGGCAGAAGATACAGGACAATGAAAACACGAACCACACGCCTTCTGAATAGTTTCTATCCAAGAGCTCTGATTGCACTAAATAATGATCTCAGGGCCAGTTGTAAGAAATAGCAAGCAGTGAGTAGTAAGGAATGAGATAGGTTTTAGGTTATGCTATGCTTCTAATAGGTTGTGTTATATTCTGGATTATGTATGTTTTAATAGATTATGTCTGAATAGGATGAGAGTGTTGATGGACTTCCGGGTTGGCGCCATCGCCGAATGGCGGACTCCCTCCGAGCTCCGGAGGGAGTCTGCTCGGCAGGGGCTGGGTCCTACCGCACCGGCGATGCGGGGACCCTTAAAAACCAAGGCCAGAGGAGGCCGTGGACATGGAGACTCGGCTGGCACCGTTAGCGCCCTCCCGACTCGTGAAGGAGCCTTTTTAAAGGCTCCGGATCGGGTGCCGGGGAGAAGCGTGGTGCTTGAGTTCTCTGCTATCCCTGCCGAGCGCAGCCGCATGCCATCCGGCGGAGAGCGCTGACTTCTTCTATTGAAAATTTGGATCTAAAAGAAGAACCCGTGAGTAATTGGAATATGGACTAAAAAAAGGGGACAAATTTTTAAAATTTGGAGCGAACGGGGGAGGTGGAAAAAAGGAAGTCAGCCCCCCCCGAAATTGTAGAAGAGCCAAAACAAAGGAATGGATAACTAAGATCGAGAGTAACCTTATTTCACCGAATTAGCAACTTCGCGAGGGAAATTTATAAGATTGAGCCGGAGGAGAAAAGTGGAATTTGTATTAAAAAGCAACACCCCCCCCCGGAATCCCTGGAGCGATTCGTGAAAATGCCTGGAGAAGAGTAACGGAGGTTTTGACAGGTTTTGACAGCTGTCAAGGAGCTGTCAAAACGGAAGAATGTAACAGAGACTTGGTTATGGACTTTGCCGGTTACATTTGATATAAGTTGGGTATAAATTGTTTCAAATTGTTCAAATAAGGATAAACAAGCTATTTGGACTGGTGGATGGGCTTTGGAAGGGAACTTTGTTACGGGAATCCATCTAGAGGAGCTGAGGGATATTGCATGTGTTTTTGACAGGAAACTTGTGCAGTTGAATAGAACTTTTAATCTCCTGGGAAACTGCAGAAATGGAACACTATTTTGTCTACAGAGGTCTACACACTACAGGAAACAATGGAACTATCTGTTGGAAAATGAAAGGATCATGATGTAATGTTTTGTTCCTGAACAACAAGCCTCTGCAGGGATATTAGAAACTTTTGGAGAAAGAACATTTCTGTGGGAGAACAGAGAAACAAAAAGGAGGAGAATGGCCGACAAGAATAAGGAAATAACAAGAACTGGACAGAAATGGGAAAGGGGATATTTGGGATATCCAGATTTGACAAGCTTATGGATTTAAAATTGGAGTTTCTACTCCTGGATATAAAAATCTGGATAGAAGAAATGGACCCTCTTCTCGTTAGACTTCTTTTAGGATTGGACATTCGTAATTTAATGATTGGACATTCGCAATTAATAAGACTGGCAAAGAATCAGAGGGATGTGGGTTTAACGCAATGTGGGAACTCCAGGAAGATATTAGAGATGGAGGGCTAGGAGGAACGTAACAGGGAAAAAGGGGAGGGAAAGTTGGAATCCAAAGGTTGTAAAATTATTATTTAATTCTATGTTGTTGTTGTTGTTTTTTTGTATTATGTTTGAAAGGGGGAAACTCGTGGAAGGGAATAGATCGATCTTAGGGGGATGGGAATTACGCTAAACTGGGTAATGGAGGATGATTGCAATTTGGGGATAAGAATTTGTTGAACCTAATTGTTTATTTGGAAGATTTGGAATACATGAGGGGGTGGGGAGGGGAAGTCCTAGTTATTGGAAAAAGTTTATAAATTGGATTTAATTTGTTTTAATTTGGAAAACCTTAATAAAAATTATTTTTAAAAAAATGAATAGGATGAGAGTGTTGGAGATACGTGCAAATGTGTATGTGAATCTGGTCTTGGGTGTTTGATTTTCGTTGTTGTGTATACTGTGTATATACGGACAATGACAATAAATTTATCTAAATCTAAATCTAAATATCTAAATCTAAATCTAAATCAGTAAACAAACAGCCAATGCGTTTGTTGTGAGCATTCTCCAACCAAGCACAGAATGCCTTGAACCTAGGAAACGCTTCTGACTTCTGCTGGAGCATAAACACATGAATGTACCTGGAAAAAGAATCAATTAAAACCATGAAGTACCTTACTCCACCCAAAGAGGGTGCAAGTGGACCAACTAGGTCTGCGTGGACTAGCTGATAGGGTTTAGAAGCCTGTCTGCTAGACACCTTGCCTTTTGGAGCAACCTTCACCTTGTTCTCTGCACAAGATACACATTTCATGTGAAACTTACAGGGCTTGATGTTCAAACCCTGAACCAAACCAGGCATCTTGGCTAGTGCCTGCCAAGACATGTGACCAAATTTTTGGTGTGCCTCGTGAATACATCCTGCATGAAGAACTTTGTTAGTTTGTGCAACACAATAAGATTCAACATTAGACACATCAACAGCATTGTCATCATAAGTTATCAAGAACAAGCCATCTATAAACTTTGCATGCAAAATGTCCTCTTTGCCTTTCCTGATGACAGGAAATCTGTGATCCTGATGACAGGAAATCTGTGATCTTTGATCTGTGTTGGGAAAGATTGATACAAGTGGAGACTGTTCCCCTCTAGAGGGAGCTTTTGAAACTGTTACAAGAGTGGAGCTGGGAAATCTCCAGCTGCTTGATAAGAACTGTGAGAACTAGAGATTGACCTTGGATATTCAAGAATGTCGACAGGAGAAGCCTTATGGACTGCATTTTCTAAGATAAGCCACTTGTTGGAATAGCTTCATAAAAAGATGGATGCTATGACTACTAAAATTGACATTTTGGAACCAAAAGTGAGCACCAATACTGAAATTATTCAGGATTTGGTACAGGAATCTATTTCAACAGGACAAATTGCTGAAAAGGAGAAGGAGAAAGTTGCTGTTGTCGAACCTAAAGTAACACAAGGGGGAGCCTTAGCCTTACAGAGGCAAATTGAGGACTACAAGTTGAGGCCCTTTATGATTGAGACTAGAAAAAGTCAGATTTTGAAGATCGGAGCCTGGCCTGGACTAGAAAAGGAAAGTTGGAAAGATCCCTCTATGCAGGGATTAACTGACTTTTGGAATATGGACTTGGGTCAGGAGGAGATTGGAGTTCTGGGGCCTTTGGATTTGGAGGAATCTTGAAACATGCCCTGAAATACTTTATGGATCTTAGCTTTAATTATGGAAATCTGGCTGACCTGTCGAGAAGGAATAAAAGTATTGTTGGATTGGAGTTTCCCCGAGATCTGCTCTTCAGCATCAAAGAATATGAAGAAGACTGGCAGAAGGGACGTGGAAAAGAGTTAAGAGCCTCGGACATAAGATCTCCAGGTTGATGGACTGTATGGAGTTGACGGAAGTGGCTGGTAGAGTCTGAGACTGGGGAGAGGAGATGGTGGAAGAAGATTGGAAATTTAAAGTCTATATATAGAAATATTGTAAAATTAATGAGTGATAGAAAAATGTTGGAAGGAAATTTTATGGCTTTAGCTGAAATGCTATAAGGAGTTAAGCTTAAATAAGTATACTAATTTTAATGGAAATAAGATTAAAAATATTTTAAGACATTTATATGATAGAAAATAGAGAAAGATGGAAAGGAATTGCTGAAACAATTAATGGAAGTGGAATACAAAGAGGGAGGTGAGAGGAGGTCAATGATACAAGAGAATGAAAGATAGAATATGGAAAAGGTATGATGTATGTTTTTAAATTGTTTTTGTCTTGTTTGGTTTAGTTTATTGTGTTAGTTTAATGTATTGTATTGTTTTTTCTCTTTTTTGTTCTTTTTTGTTCTTTTGTCTTCTTTCTTTCTTTTCTTTTTTGTAAGCTTTAAAAGTAATAAATATTATTTTTTAAAAAATAAAACCAGGAGTTACAATGCAAGACCATTTCCACGATTTGCAGCTGAAGTTTGTGGCACTTCAGGAGAGAGGCTATAATCTTGCGTGGCGAGTTCCTGCCTCCCCCCAAGGAAATAAAGACACAGGACACAAGAATTCAGGTTAATGGGTCAAATTGGGCCACAACTTTATTGATTACAGGAATTGAGCAGTATTGGCTTAGGCATTGGTCCTAACTACTAACCGGCTTGAAGGCCAGAAGGGTTAATCACCAGTGGGAGGAGTCCTGCTGAGGCACATCAACTAGGGCCTCCCCCCGGTGTCACCGCGTGGGGGCGTGCCGTGGGCCCACACCTCCTTAGGTGTCAGGGAACTGGAGACAGTGAGGGAGGAGGAAAGGAGAAGTTACCGGGAGACAGCCCCTTTGATCAGCAGGTATTCATCTTCAGAGGAAGGAGAAGACGAAGGGGGGTCAGAGGGGAGTGGATCTGAGAGGGAGGAGGTACTTCCAAGGGCAAGTAGCTCTCGTCACAGAGGAAAGAGGGGGGTAGGGCAGAGGCGGTGGCTATGCTGGCCCTCACACCGGAAGGAAGCCAGACAGGACAACTTCCCAAGATGATCGGATCGTTTTTTTTGAACTGCTTGTAAATATGCCAAGAAGCAATTAAAACTTGTAAAATATGGCTGAGTTCCCGGACCTTTATCTCCACTGAGCGCTCACAACTCAAAGCTGCTGACAGTTTGTCCGGTCTCCACAGATGATGAGTGCTAGGGAGGGGAAATTGAAAAGGAAGGAAAAAATGGAGCAGCGGGTGCAGCAATTGGAAAAAGATAAAGCCGAATTACTGGCCAAAACTGAGGAATTGAGAATTCATTTGGAAGAAAGCAGAGCAAGGTCAGCAGGAGCGACAGGAGGTCCCCTGACAAGGACTTTGCCAGTGCTGGTAAGCAAATTTAATGCGGATCCTCGGCAATATCTTTGATTTAAAACTGAGATGCAGTATGCTTTGGAGCTGCAAGGGACTGCCTTTGCTGGCGATGCTGAGCGGGTTGGCTATCTCATTAGTCACTTATCTGGACCGGCTAGAGATTGGGTTCGTCCACTGATTGCAGCTAATAATGATGCACTCCGGGACGTGAAGCAATTTTGGGAGGCTATGGATGTAATGTTTTCCCATGAAAGTGAGGAGGAAGTCACCCAGCAGCAGCTCTTGGATCTTAAGCAAGGGAACTTGACTGTGCGTGGTTACTGGTCCCAGTTTGCAATGCTAGTCCACAAGCTGAGTTGGAGTTTGAGCTCAGAGCCAGTGCAAGCCTTATTTAAAGCTGGACTTAATTCTGATGTGAAAGATGAGCTTGCCAGGGGACCACATCCCAAAGATATGGATTCGCTAGTTAAGGCTGCTCTAGCGATTGGCAGCAGGCAGGAGCTGCGGCAGCTGGAGAAAGCAGAGAGCAAGGGCCGCCATTTCCATGCTGATCGCATTCTTGAGATGCCGAGGGAAGATGATCAAGGTCAGTCTCGGCTGGAGCCGATGGAAATTGACTCTGCCCACGCGCTGGAAAGTTCAAAAGCCCAACGGCTGAGCCAGAAGGTGGCAAAGGACGGGCAGACTGCCAAGAGATGTTTTTTATGCCAGAAGCCAGGGCACTTTGCCAGTGTGTGTCCAGAACATCGCAACTGGCAGGGAATGGTGGGGGCTTCTCCCCAGGGAACAGGGGATGCAGGGAAACGCCCGGGCCTGGCTGGGAATGGAACAGGGCAGCAGCCAGACAGTAGCGCCAGCAACCAAGAGCCCCGACCAGGACACCCCCAACCAGGCATAGTTGTGAGGGTGTTGCTGGATCTCCCCAATGGCCATGCGATGGAGGTCCACGCCCTGTTGGACTCAGGTGTGAGTGCGAATTTATTCAGCAGAGCACCAGTTGCATTTACGGCCTTTGGACTTTCCTCTGCAAGTGACCACCATTGATGGACGGGAACTCTTGGGAGGGGATGTGACCCATCAGACTCCTCCCATGAGGATGAGGATTTCTACGCATTCCGAGACTATTGCTTTCCATGTGCCCACACTGGCAGGTCCGCCCATCATTCTGGGCATGAGTTGGTTGGCCTTGCATAATCCGGTGGTTTCCTGGCACCAGTGTAACCTGACGTTTGGATCGGCTCATTGCTTGGAGAACTGCTTGGGAGCAAGGGAACAGCAAGTCGGGGGTGCCAGGGTGGAAGCAACGCGCATGGGAGAGAAGGGCGGCATCCCTCCAGAGTACCGTGACTTGGAGGAAGTGTTCAGCGAAAGAGAGGCTGACACACTACCGCCGCACCGGCCGTACGATTGCCAGATTAATTTGGTCCCGGGGGCCAAGTTACCGGCAGGAAAGCTGTACTCCATGTCTGATCAAGAAATGCAGGAGTTGAGAGACTTTATTGACAAGAACTTAAAGAGAGGCTTCATCCGGGAGTCCAGAGCGGTGGGCGGGAGCCCGGTGTTCTTTGTGGACAAGAAATCGATGAGTGAGAAGAGGCTCGTACTTGATTTCAGGCGGATCAACGCCCAGACGGTCCCCATGGCCTTCCCCATGCCCAGAATCGATGACGTTTTGGCACGAGTGAGAAAGGGGAAGATTTTTACGAAGCTGGACCTGCGAGGGGCGTACAATCTCATCAGGGTGCGAGAGGGTGATGAGTGGAAGACCACCATGTTCACACCGTTAGGAACATTTGAATATCTCGTGATGCCTTTCGGTTTGCAGTGTGGTAGCCCGGGCTTCCAAGCCTTCATGCACCACGTGTTGGGGCCGCTGCTGTATCAAAACTGTGTGACCTTTTTAGATGATATTCTTATCTTCTCTCCCGACGAGGAACAGCACGTGAAGGACGTGCGGGAAGTTCTGAGTAGGCTCAAGGAGCATCGCCTGTGGGTGAAACTGGAGAAGTGTCAGTTCCACACGAAGGTGGTCGAGTTCCTGGGCTACAGGTTGTCGGATAAGGGTCTGTCAATGGACCCGGAGAAGGTCAAAGCTGTGGTGGAATGGAAAAGCCCCAAGACCAGGAAGGATGTCCAATGGTTCCTGGGCTTCAGCAACTTCTACAGGAAGTTCATCAAGAACTTTGCGCAGTTGGCGATGCCAATAACGGATTGCCTCAGTGGGAAGAAGAAATTTGCATGGACGGAAGCAGCGCAGAGGGCATTTGAGAGCCTGAAAAGGGTCTTTGCATCCGAGGAGCAGCTACTGCATGACAACCCTGAACTACCCCTGCGGGTGGAGACAGATGCGTTGGATTGAGCCATAGGGGCAGTCCTCATGCAGCAGGATGGAGAGGGGGAGTGGCGGCCGTGTGCCTTTTTCTCCCGGAAGCTGAATAAATCGGAGGTGAACTATAGTATCTATGACAAAGAATTGCTTGCGATTGTGGCGGCGTTCAATCAATGGCGCTATTTTCTGATTGGTGCGAAGCATAAGATACAGGTGTGCACGGATCACAAGAACCTGGAGTACTGGCGTATGGCACGGGTGCTGTGCCAAAGGCAGATACGCTGGGCTGAGTTCTTCGCCAACTTCAACTTTAGGATTCTGTATGTGCCAGGGGACCAGAATGTGAGAGTGGACGCGCTATCACGCAAACCAGAGTACAGGGCCTCTGGTAGCCAGGTTCATGTTCCCCGAGCAGAGGTGGACTTGTGGGGCAACACTGGTGAAGGACAATGAACTAAGACGATTGATACGGGATGATGCTTTCGCTAGACGGAAGCTAGATGAGCTTGGACAAAGGAGTGGGGCTGAGGGAGGTTTCAAGGAAAAAGGGGGGCTTCTGTTTTATCGGGGGGCTTTGTATGTACCAGGTGAAACTCTAAGAGCCAGAATCCTCCAGCAACTTCATGACAGCTCCACAGCAGGACATTTTGGGCAACACAAAACCATGTTGTTGGTGACTAGGGAATTTTGGTGGCCCAAGGTGCAGGAAGATGTAAGGGAATACGTGCGAGGGTGTGAGACATGTCAGAGGGCCAAAGGGGAGAGGGCAGCTCCGGCGGGGTTATTGGAACCTTTGCCTACACCAGGGAGGCCATGGGAGGTGGTATTGGTGGATTTCATCACTGACCTGCCCAGATCCAAGGGGGAAACGGCGGTGCTGGTGGTGGTGGATCTCCTAACCAAGATGTGCCATTTTGTGGCGTGTTCACATGCAGTGACGGCGGAGGAGACAGCCAAGTTGTTTGTAGAGCACGTGTTTAGGTTGCATGGGGTCACTTCAAGGGTCATTTCTGACAGGGGGACACAATTTCGTGTTGGCTGCCCGTTCTGCTGGAAGGGTGAGCTCTTTCACTTGAAAGAGCACCGGTGCTTTGAAGGTTGGGGAAACCGCTAGAGCGACGCAGTACCCCTTAAAAACCTCTGATTGAGCATTCCGAGGACTTGGTGTTCCTGCGGGTGCCTGGAACGACTCCCTCACCCCCTGGTAAGCTCTTGATAAGGGCTCCGAGAGCGGGTGGGGTTGGAGACGGAGGCACTTGGGAATAGACTCGCTTCCTTCATCGCATGAAGCTCTGAATCCGGCGATCGTGAGTGGCCAATTTCTCCAAGCAACTTTGATTGGAAAAGAGTGAGTAATAAATTAAAAATTTGGACATTTATTTGGAAAGGACAGGGGCTTAAAAAAACAACGGAGGTCAGTCCCTTCCTCTGATTAAGAGACAAAACAGCTACATTAGCCGAAGCCACGATCTAAAATTTATGACTTTCTAAAGACTTTCAAGTTAATCTCTGTATCCCTCCTACTAGCAGGGAGAGGGGGGAGATACTTTTCAGACTCTTTTAATCCTTGCAGACAGTTTGGATTTACGAGGTACTTTCTTTGTGGAAGCGGACTACTCGGTCAGGAAGACTAGACTCCATTGTGACGTTGTAAAGAAAAGGACACTTTCAACTTTCGTTTTCCTACTTGGGGGAAAAAAGTAACTGCAGCTGCCCAAACTCAAAGGTTTTTCTTTTCCCTTTCTCTTTTAAACAGTACCCCTACCCCCTGATATAAATTGTAAATTGGGACTGTGTTATTAACTTCTGGGGAATTAAGAAAGGATTACAAGTTAGAGAGACTGTTGACTTTTATATTAAGACTGGTGGAGAGGCTTGAGAAGAGAAACTGTCTGTCTCCTTATCTCCCCTTTGTTTGAGACTGACCTTGAACAAAAGAATTGCAAGTTATGGATGGGGGAGAGAAAGGAGAGAGGACAAAGAAAGCAAAAACTAAACTAAGAAGGGACTCTAAGTCACCAACTTTTGAGGAGTCTGTGTTGCAATTGATTCAGGAAATTAAAACAGAAGTAAGAGGAAATCAAAAGTCTATACAGGAATTAAAAAGTGACTTTGCTCAATTAAGACAAGATTTGACGCAAGTTAATTCAGATGTATCAGCACATGAGTCAAGACTGGCACATTTGGAAACTGAGAATTGCTGATTTAGAGGCAATTCAGCGACAATCTCAAATTTCAATTGCGTCTCTCCAGCTAAAACAGAGGGAATGTAATCTGAGATTGAGGGGCGTACCCCAGAAAGAGTGGGATAATTTGAAGGATTGGTTAATTGAAGAATTTGCAGCGTATTGGGGCCTCTCAAAAGAAGAATTAAATTCCTGGATTGATAAGGCCTACAGATTTGGACCTAAAAAAGATACTAAGATCACACATGGTGATTTTTAAAACCAGAGAGCAGAGAGATATTATTTTAGGTCACCATTATAAAAAAAGTTTAAAGATAGATGAGAAGGGAATAATTCTGTTTAAAGACATTCCGACATACTTTTTGGCCCTGAGAAATAATTATACGGATTTGGCCAGTGCCCTAAGAAGAATGAACATTTTCTTCAGGTGGGAGTTCCCGGAAGGATTATCTTTTAAATTTCAATGAAGGAAACAAAGAATAACAACTGTCAGAGAGAAAGAAAGATGTTTGGAGAAAAATGCAAAAGAGCTTGGACTGGAAAGTTCTCCTTCATTAGGGGCAGGAGCAGTGGGCCCCTAACAAATCAGGATGTCTTTGAAAATCTACTCCTGGAATGTGAATGGTCTAAATTCGTGATTTAAGAGGGATCAAGTTTATCATGTACTGGCAAGACAGAATTTGGACATAATTTGTCTACAAGAAACACGTTACAAGACTTCATAGCAAAATTCTCCAAAATAAGAAACTTGGGCAGGAATTTATTTCATCCGACAAAGTGAAAAAAGAGGTGTGGTTTTTTATGTTAAAGAAAAATGGAACCCCAAATTGTTGTTTAAAGATGAGGAAGGGAGGTACATTGCAGTTGAAATTACGTCACAAGGCGATAAATTTCTTTTGCTGGGAATTTATGCACCAAATGATGGCAAAGTGGAATTCTTTAAGAATCTGGACTTAAAACTCATGGATTATATGGATTACAAATTGATTTTAATGGGAGACCTGAATGGAGTAGCATCAACATTAATGGATAAAACACAGGGTCAGAAAAATCCAAGTTCCGGCAGACTACCAAAGATTTTCTTTGATATGACTAATAAATACGATTTGTCGGACATATGGAGGCTACGAAATCCAATGGAGAGAGATTTCACTTTTTTTCTCAAATTCAAATCAATCTTTCTCGAGAACTGACTATTTATGGGTATCCAGAGATTTGGTTCCTAAGGTTACTAAAACAGAAATTTGCCCTAAGACTTGCTCAGATCATAATGCAGTGGTTTTGGAGATGAAATTATACCTGCAGGGTTCCTTTAGATGGAGGATGAATGATGAGTTGTTGAGGAATGAACAGATGATTAGTAAGGCCCAAAAGACTCTAAAAGATTATTTTGAACTAAATATGAACACAGAGGTTGAAACAAGAGTCATTTGGGATGCAAGTAAGGCAGTAATGAGAGGTTTCCTCATACAACAGAACTCGATAAGAAAAAAGATACAGAATGAGAAAAAGGAGAAAATTCTGTCTCAAATAAAAGACAAAGAGAAGAGTTTAAGATTAATGCCAAAGAGTCAACAGATTCCAAAAGAAATTAAAGCATTGCAGATTCAATTTTCTCAAATTATTAACCAGGAAATAGAATGGAAAATTAAAATGATGAAACAGAGAAATTTTGAATCTGCGAATAAATGTGGGAAATTGTTGGCTTGGCAATTAAAGAGACAGAAGCAAAGTACTATTACAAACATTGTATCTGATGGACAATCTATGGAAAACCCTGCAGATATAAGGAAATGTTTTCAGAAATACTTTAAACAGCTGTATAAAAAAGGTAAAGAAGATAAGGATAAAATTGAGCAATTTCTTGCGGCAAATGAAATGCAGAAAATTCCCGAGGCTAAAAGGTTCCTACTAAATGGCATGATTACAAGACAGGAGGTTGAGATGGCAATAAATAAGATGCAGTTAGGCAAAACCCCGGGACCGGATGGTCTTTCTGCAAAATATTATAAAATATTGAAAGATTGGCTAATTCAACCATTGGCAGATGTGTGTAATAAGATTTTAAGAGGGGACAAAGCTCCCAAAACCTGGAAAGATGCATTTATCACTCTGATTCCAAAAATAGATCAAGATAGATCTGATGTAAAAAATTATAGACCAATCTCATTACTTAATGTGGACTATAAAATCTTCACAAACATTTTGGCCAATAGATTAAAAAAGGTTCTATCAAATTATATACATAAGGACCAGGCAGGATTTCTGCCTGGGAGACATATGAAAAATAACATTAGAAATATAATTGATATAATAGAAAGGTTGGAAGCGAAAATAAATTGTAAAGCCATGTTAATGTTTATTGATGCTGAAAAGGCCTTTGATAATGTTTCGTGGTTATTTATGATGAAAAACCTAGAAAGAATTGAGGTTGGCAAGGAATTTTTAAATGGTATCAATGCGAGCGATTTTGAACAAAAAGCAAAAATCATAGTTAATAATGTGATCTCAGAGGAAATCAGAATTGCCCGCTTTCCCCTCTGCTATTTATTTCTCTTCTGGAGGTTTTGCTAAACATGTTGAGGAAAGAGTAGGAGGTTAAAGGCATTGTAGTAGGATCCAAGCAATATAAATTTAAAGCCTTTGCTGATGACTTGGTTTTAACTTTACAAGATCCAGAAACCAGTGCAGTAAAAGCACTGGAGCTGATTCAAGAGTTTGGGCAGGTAGCAGGATATAAATTAAACAAGAGCAAAACCAAAGTTTTAGGGGGGAAAACTTAGATAATGAGGAAAGAAAAAACCATTTTGAAAGAACAGGCCTTGTTTCTGTGGAAAAAGTTAAATATTTGGGTGTGAACTTATCGGTAAAGAATTTGAATCTGTCAGGGAACTGACATCAGAGCGAAAAGCGGAGGCAGGGCTCCAGAGCGATGCCGGAGAGGGAACCAGTCGGGGGGAAGGAATTCAGCGTGACACCAATAGAGAGGAGAGGGAGATGGAGGAATCGGTGTCAGGGCTCCAAGACCCTTCAACCGAGACCAGCGGAGAGAGCGCTGGCACACCCTTGCCGTCCCCTTACTTGCGCAGACGCGTTCCGCGCAGGGAACATAGGCGGAGACTTGGGGTCAAACAGCTTTTATGCTGGAAGAGATTCAAGAAACGGCCACTGACGGATTCTGCAAGTGACTAACAGGTCACGGAGGGCGAGCTCTAACCCTAAACATGGTTGAGCAAACGATCTAACTGAAGTGGAGGCAATTTACGCACGAGTAACCCACCCATAACCATTACAGAATCTTTATAAAGATAACTATGAAAAATTATGGAATGAAATCAAGAGAAATCTTGACATATGGTCAAACCTAAAACTTTCATTGATGGGCCGAATATCGGTGTTTAAGATGAATGTATTGCTGAAGATGCTGTTTTTATTTCAAGTTTTACCAATCACTGATAATGTTAAATGTTTTAAAGAATGGCAGAAGGCATTGTCTAAATTTATCTGGCAGGGAAAAAAACCTAGAATTAAATATAAATTACTTACAGATATAAAAGAACGAGGGGGCTTTTCCCTACCAGATTTGAAGATATACTTTGAAGCTGGCGCATTCTGCTGGATCAAGGATTGGATTCAATTAGAGAATGATGATGTGTTAGACTTGGAGAGATTGGATAATCATTTTGGATGGCATGCATATCTATGGTATGACAAGGTGAAGGCCCACAGTGGTTTTAAGAATCATGTAATTAGAAAGGCATTATACAATGTATGGACTAGATACAAAGATCTCTTAGTAAGAAAAACACCAAAATGGATTTCACCAATGGAAGCACAGGCCCCCAAAAAGTTAAATATGGAAAACAAATGGTTGAGGTATTCAGATTTGTTGTTAGAGAATCAGGAAGGTTTTAAATTAAAACCATTTGAACAAATTAAAGATAATTTGATAATATTGCAACCAATTCACTTTAACGAATTATATAAGATGGATAAGAGAAATGGTTTTGCAACAGAAAAAACCAAATTGGAAACGGAGTTGTTAGATACTAATGATAAGAATATGTCTAAAATGTACAGTTTGTTCTTGGAGTGGCACACAAAGGATGAACAAGTTAAATCGGTCATGATTGATTGGGCAAGGGATGTGAGACATAACAATGATGGAGGATTGGGAGAGGCTATGGAGGAAAGGGGTTAAGTTCACTGCATGTACGATGTTAAAGGAAAACATTATGAAGATGATGTATAGATGGTACTTGACCCCTGTAAAACTAGCAAAGATTTATCACAAAAGTGATAACCTTTGTTGGAAATGTAAAGAAAAAGAAGGTACTTTTTTCCATATGTGGTGGACTTGTCTCAAGGTGAAAGACTTCTGGGAGAAGATTTATAATGAACTGAAAAAAATGTTGAAATATACATTTATTAAGAAAACAGAGGCCTTTCTCCTTGGAATAACAGGTTTAGAATTGCCCAAGAAAGATGTTAAATAATTTTTGTATGCCACAACGGCCGCCCGAATATTACTTGCTAAAAATTGGAAAACACAAGAACTACCAACAGTGGAAGATTGGCAGATGAAGATGATGGACTTTTTGGAGCTAGCTGACCTGACTGGAAGAATCAGGTCAGAAAGAAGAGGAGTTTCAAGAGGATTGGAGGAAATTTAAGGACTATTTGAACAAATATTGTAATATAAAAAATTAGAAATTACTTGAAAGAAACAAATAGGCCTAGGATAAGTTAAGTTATAATTAAATAAATGGGATTTAGAATGTTAAGAAAAGTGAATAAGATGACTATAATTGGAAATTGTTTTAGTTTAATAAGGATATTGGAAAGCTGTTACTTTTAAATTATAAGGAAACTCAGAAGGGAGGGACTTGAGGAAGTCAATTAAGATGTTTAAAAAGTTGGATTTGGGAAGAATTAGTTTGTTTTTATTGTATATTTGTTTATTGTTCCCCCCTTTTCTTCCCCTTTTTTGTTTTTGTTTTTGTGTATCATTTTGCTTTGTGGTTTGTGTTATTATGATGGAAAACTTAATAAAAAATTGTTAAAAAATAAAATAAAATAAAATAAAATAAAATAAAATAAAATAAAATAAAGCTTGTAAAATATGGCTGAGTTCCTGGACCTTTATCTCCACTGAGCGCTCACAACTCAAAGCTGCTGACATTAGGCTTAGGACAAGGTCACGCCCCCCGGAATCCTTTACCGGACTATCCCTTGTTTGGGGGAAGGTGATGGCGCTCCTTCCCCCCTTCATTTGCACAACAATAGAACAGTACCCCCACCAATGCCTAACCGCCACTCGATCCCAGGCTCGCCGCCAGTACCCTCAAACCTGTAACCAATCCCTAATCCCTGATATAATATCACTCAACCAATCATCATTCCCCGCATCGGAAAGATGTACGCCATCATCTCTGTAGAGGGCCACCTTGGCATACTGGATCTCGGGATGGTCAATGACTCGTCCCCCCAGAGCCGCCACTCTACGTGCCACAGTGCATTGCAAGATCTTTCGGGCTCTATTCACCGCAGCAGGGGAGCGACAATCTCTCCACGTGCACCTTTCTAGCAAGGATGACCACAGAATGCTAATGCTGGGGTAAGAGGTGAGTAGCTCCTCAAAGTCTCCGAAAATATTCCATTGCAAATAAATGGCTTTACGGTAAGCTAGATCATTTTCACCAAGCTGTATCACTAAGGCGTCAGGAGGGCCCTCGATCGCAGCTCTGTTCCTGACGATCAGCATGAACTCGGCCCATCGCATCCCTCTCCTAGCCATCCATATCACATCTGTGTTTGGCGGTAAACCCAGTCTTGGCCCCAGGCCCACCATGGCAGCCCGCTTTGCAGCCCAATGCACAATACTGTGGCCCACGATCCATATCCGAATTCTTGTGTCTTCTAGAAGGGGAATGAAATGACAAGGAAAGATCAGGAGTGCAGCAGCGGTCATTGGGTCTTTCTAACATAGGTCTTGTAAGCCTCAGATTTCCAGTGCCCCATGTCCTTAATTCTTTCTGCGGAGAGGCCCAGATGTACAGCAGTAGTAACTGCCCTGATTCTAAAGGAATGAGCTGCAAACTCTGCTGGATTGAGGCCGCAAGCCGTGATCGCCATCCGCATCACCTGTGTAAATTGGTGCCTAGTCAGGGGAGCACCATCAATATGAATTAATAGGGGGCCAGGCAACTGAGGTCTCAAGTATAGGAAACGTCTGGTATCTTTCACCGGGCAAGGCCCTTCCTTCCTAGTTGGTAGTAATCTAATGAGGGCCCCTTTTCCTTGCTGGTCGGTCTTAGAACTGCGCACTTGTAAAATCAAGTCTGAATGCAAAAGGGTCAGGTCATTCAACAATATATCCCGATGAGCATTATCCTGGCCTCCTTCACATACCACCTCCCCTATCCAAAAAATGCAATGGAATAGGCTGCTGAGAATAGTCGAGCTTTGAATTTTGACCAACATATGGTTCTTAATTTTCTATGAATTTGGCTAAGGATATCGAAAGTAATGGGTTTTCTTTTGTCCTTGCTGGGGGCTGTAGCCTGCACCAACCTTCAAGTGCTTTGCGCACTACGAAGTCTGCACAGGGGTCCGTGGAGTAAGCCACTTTAGAAAAGAAGGATATAGCGGCCGACTGAATATTTAAGATCTTTGATGCTCTGCCTAAGTTTTTTAGGTGTAATAAGTATTTTAGGACTTCAACTTTTGAGGGGGGGGATGCGGTGTTCAAGTTGCCTGTTCTGTTATGGAACTTTAGGAAGTCCGCCCACGCCTTTGTGTATGATCTCAGAGTGGATGGCGCCAATGCGGCCAATACTCCCTTCATAATTTCGTGTTCCCAAGGCTCCAAAGGTGCTCCGGGAAAGGCTGTGGCAATTGTTGCGCCTCTGGCGCTAACGAGCGGAAGCAATCCATCTGGAAATGAGACAGAGCATCCGCGATGTCATTATTAACGACCGGCACGAACTTGGCAGAAAAATAGATGTTACGCTGAAGACATAGCAGGACAAAGGAACGTAGGAGGCTTCCCACCCTTGGGGAGCGTGAGGATTGCGTCAAAAGGACCGCTACTACCGCCTGATTGTAGGTCCAAAAGCACACCCTGTGGTTACTAAATACCTCCCCCATAAATGAACTGCTACTACGATGGGAAAGAATTCTAAGAAAGTAAGGTCCCTCGTGATGGGTTTTCCCTGCCAATCGGGGGGCCAGCGTTGAGCGCACCACTGACCCTTGAAGTAAACCCCGAATCCTAGCGAACCTGCCGCATCGGACTGCACCTGAAAATCAGCGTGAAGCAGCATGGTGTCTTGCCACAGAGATATACCATTGTAATTGTCCAGAAAATGAAGCCATACTTCCAAGTCGGATTTAACCGCCTTGGAAAGGCGTACCCTGTGTTGAGGAGCGCGCAGGCCCACTGACAATCTAGCTAGGCGGGCACAAAAGGGGCGCCCCGGAGATACCACCCGGCAGGTGAATTTTAGGTGACCTAATAGGGACTGGATTTGTCTGAGGGTAACCTTTTTCAATGGAAGAAGCTGTTGAATCAATTCCCTAAGGGCGACTAATTTTTCTTTTGGCAACCTCGAAGACTGCGCAATTGTGTCCAATTCAGTGCCTAGGTACACCATTCTGGTGGCAGGGCCCTCAGTTTTGTCTGCCGCCAACGGGACTCCGAGTTCCTCAGCTAAAGAGATAAATGCCGGCAGCAAAATGGTGCACTGGGGTTCTGTAGCTGCAACGAGAATAAAGTCATCGAGGTAATGCGAGACCCCGATGGAACCTGTTTTAAATTGAAGCACCCAATCCAGGAATGTACTAAAAGCTTCGAAGGCTGCACAAGCCACTGAACAGCCCATAGGCATAGCTTTGTCGACAAAGTAAGACCCTTCAAATCTAAAGCCTAACCAACGAAAATCCTCAGGGTGCACTGGGAGGAGGCGAAAGGCTGATTCTATATCACATTTTGCTAGCAGCGCCCCCTTTCCAAATTTATGAATCAGTTTAACTGCTTGGTCAAATGACGCATATTTCACTGAGCAAAGTTCCTGAGGTATGGCATCATTGACGGAACCACCCCTTGGGTATGAGAGATTATGGATCATATGGAACTCCCCAGGGCCTTTTTGGGGAACTATGCCTAGGGGGGAAATGTGTAACCCTTCGATAGGGGGTTGGCTGAAGGGACCGGCCACCCTCCCAGCTGCAATTTCCTTTTGAATTTTCTTTCTGGCTATCTCTGGCATTTCCCTCACTGATTTTTGGTTGGGAGGATCGCCCGGGTTGGGTGGGAAGGACACCGGGATTATAAAGCCTGAGGAAAACCCTTCCTAGAGGTGTTTTATTGGGCTATAGATCTAGTAGGGCTTTTAACGGGTGTAATTTGATAGGTGTGAGAGCTAGCCTGAGGGCCACATTACTGGTGGTTCCCGTAGTCCCCTGTGGGTGTCCGGAGGTACCCCTAGGGCCTTGGTGTGAGTACCCCCTGCTGCCCCAAAAGGGCTGCTTTCCTTTGAGGCAGGCGGAGCCCGGGTGGTTACCAAGGCACCTTTCACATTCATGGGCATACTTACACGTGGGTCGTGAACAGACCCCCCTATTGAAATCCCAGTATTGCCGACACCGTTTTGGCTCCACCTTTCCCACTTTTGGTGAATCCTGATATTTCTTTTCAACATAGGGACCTACGTGTTCCATCCAGTAGTTCTGGTCCCTCAGGTCCCAGCGAGTGGATGGCAGAAGTGACGCGTTTCTACGGAAATCCTCGTCATAAGATAAGGCAGCATTCTCCCCTGCTAGTACAAAGGCCCTTCTCACGTGTGTCATGCATCGCGCGTTTGGGATAAGCCGCAGAAACCACACCCATAAAGACCTGGTAGCCATCTAACCAATTTTCAAAAGTGCGTTCCACCCGGGGGGTCCTGTATCTCTGCTTCCCATAAAGCCATTTCCGAACTGGAGAGGAGAGGGGGTTGCGGGCTACCCCCTCCCACACACGCGGGGCTGGCCTTTTTGCCCCCGCGAGAACAAGGGAATCCCCGGGCGTGCCTGCAACCCTGCCTGCCAATTGGCGGGCTAGGGAGGCCTGGCCTGGCCCATTTAAGGCCAGGCACAACCGGGGACTGCCCTCTTTGCCCCGTTCCAGCTGACCGCTTTTTACGTGCTTGGTATTTTAGATTCTGTAGCTTGTTTTCTTGGTTTTTGCTTGGCTTCTTTTTCCTCTCCTTTTCAGGTTTACTCCTTCTGCAGCGAGTTCAAAGAACAGACTTTAGGCAGCAAGAACAGAGGTTTCTTTCTGCGTGTCCTTTGTTCCACAGCCCTCCTCTGAGCACGAAGCAATCCGCCAATCAGCTGTTCCTTCAGAGCAGCTTTCCTCAGCCTCGCGGAGAGACCGAAGTCCGCTGATCAGCTGTTCCCCCAGCAGCAGCTTTCTTTCAGCCCGGCAAAGATCAATCTCCTGTTTTTTTAAGCCCTCAATTCAAAGCAGCTCTATCTTACTTGCGGAATATACAGTGGCTTCTGTAACGCGGGTGGCTGCAGCCCCCATGTGAGGTTGGTGACTGGGGTCTTTTAACATTGCGTGTGTCGTTTATTCAGAATTTTCCTTGCATGAGTGAAAGGGGAGGCAGCTTGTAAAAGGGGACCAGGATTTAAAGTGTAGGCAGCTCATTTTGCACTTCAACCTTCTCAGGGTTCTCAGGGTTTTAACTTTGTGTTGTTTATTCTAAATCTTCCTTGCAAGAGTAAAAGGGGGGCAGCTTTAAAACGGGGTCAGTTTTAAAGGAAAGGCGGGAGGCAGTGATCGCAGGGTCGCTCTAGCCGTGCTTTCTAAGAAAATTGTTTTCTGGTTGCCTTGGTTACCGCTGCTATCCGGCAGCATTTTAACTCTACCACGTGGTCAAAAAAGGCAGCCGCCATCTTAGGAGAGGCATTCACCCTCCGCTGGGTCAGTCTCTTTAAATAAAGCTGCCTCCTCCTAGTATTCACAGCTTTGTTTTACCCTTCCTTCTTAGCAGCAGCTCCGACGCTTCTTATAAATTGCCAGCACAAGCTAGCTGTTCCGTGCTTGGGCTGCTACATTGTTGCGATCCCATAGCTGGCTCCCAGGTCTGCAGCATTACAGGGGAGAATCTATTACTGTAGCAAGTGGCTGAATGACAGGCTTTTAAAGTGCGGTTTACTGGGGGAAATGCTTTAAAAAATATTATAATAAAGGAGTCTTTGGAAAGGCTGAGTACGGGTTTCAAAGTGCTTACTGCTGACAGCTTTTGAAATTAATTGGTGCAATGAGCAACGCTGTGGCTTTTATGTTATTTCAGCTCTGCTTTTAAAAGCCTAAACTCATAGAGGCAATTGAAGGTCCTTGGAGGTGCTGAGTGCTGGTTTTAAAGTGCTGTTTGCTGACTGCTTGCAAAGTTGATTGGTGCAATTGATTGATTGGTGCAATTGGCAAACACTGTGGCTTATATGTTATTTCAGCTCTGGTTTTTTTTTTTTTTTTTTTTTTTTTTTAAAGCCTTAACTCATAAAGGCAACTAAAGGACTTGCTTACACTGCGGTTGGTTCTGGCAAAGAGGACTGCCTCTACAGGAGCTGCCTGCTTGAGCAGAAGCTTAATATTACGCAAAAAATAAACAAATAATTAATTAAATAAAGCATATATATATATGGTTCTATTAAAAATAGGTAAAGAAAAAATAAAATAAAACAAGCAAAAAAAATATTTAAAAAATTAAAAATGAAATTTGCCTAATTTTTCCACCGTATATAGCCAGAGCCTCTAGCGGCTGGTGGTTAGAGTAGGAAATACCGAACTAGCCTTGTGGTTCTGCGCTGAAAGCCAGCGTAGATTATACTGAACTAGCTTCTCTAGATTCAGGGTAGAGCCAAGCCAGTGTAGATAATACTGAACTAGGTGCAACTCTTAAGCGGTGTTGTTGATTCTGAGCAGGTGCTAGCGGGTACGCATTCCCACCAGTGTGGGCATTACTGAGCTAGTAGTTTGCAAATAATTTGGAGGTTTCCTTGGTGTATTTCATAGTGCGGAATGGCTTCTGGCGGTAACCAGCAGGCATCCTCCTCGGGTAATCAGCTGGCATCTTCCACAGGTAATGGGGCGCCCAATTACCGTCCATGCCCTGTGATCCTCAAGCCTTTGCTCAATTTTTCATGGCTTTCGAAACATTTTATAGGCAGTGTAGGCCAAGGGCTCTGGCACACCAAGCCCCGGAACCATCACAGGAGGTAATACCTGATGCTCCTCCTAATAATCAGGGGCAGCATGGCACTGCAGCCGCTGCAGTGGTCAGTGCCCAGTCCGAAACCACAATGGTGGGTCACCCTAATACCCGCGCCCAGTCAGCTATTTTTAAGAAAGCCATCCAAAGCACTGGTAAAGGTAAGGCACCTGCAAAGGGTCCTGGCAAGGGGAAGGCACCTGCTAAAGGGGCCAGCAACAATTCTATTTCACAGGGTGTAGGTATTCCTAGTGCTTTTCAGGAACAGCAGCCTCAGCACAGCTCTACTGAAAACAGTGCGGGTTCCGGTTCGGAGGAAGAACAGATGGAACCCCAAATGGCTCAGCCAGCAGCCAGCGTGAACCCGGCCAGCAGTGAGGCGCAAGGGGGTAAGAGGAAATCCAAGAAGAAGCACACGTCAGCAAAGAAGAAAAGGAGCAAGCAGTCAGAGACCGAGGATGACTCAGGTACGTCCTCATCCGAATCGGATAGCGAGGGGCCTATGGATGATTACTGGGGTTTGGGGGAAGAGAATATGGGATCCCACTTTGGGCGCATGAAAGGAGGGCCAATTCCCATCGTAAGACCTTCAATGGAACACTGGAATGGAAGGATGGGGCGCTGGTTGAAGATGTAAAGGTTTCCACCAATCAGTCCACCGATTTTATATTGGGGAACCATTTGTCCCAGAAGAAGAGGAATAAGATCCTCAACGGTGACTATGTGGACATGTTTACCCTTCTCCCTCCTACTAAACTCACGGGGAAAGGTGAAAAGAGGCGCTCTTTCGGTAAGCGGAGGTATAGGACGCCTAGGGCGGAACGCACCTTTGAGAATTGGTTGGATGGGTACCAGGTTTTCATGGGAGTTGTTTGCGCGGCTTATCCTAGGCGCTCCATGGATCTGGTTGCTTATTTGGCTCATCTGAGGCGGGCTCACATGCTGGCAGGGGAAAATGCTGCTTTAACATATGATGAGAATTTCCGTAGAAATGCTTCTCTCCTGCCCTCCACCCGATGGTACCTAAGGGATCCTAATTACTGGGGCAAGGACGTTAACCCTTACATTGAAAAGAAGAACCAGGAATCTGCCAAGCCGGGTAAGACGGAGGTGAAACAGCGCCGCCAGTGCTGGGAGTTCAACAGGGGTGTGTGTTCGCGACCCTCCTGTAAGTATCTTCATGAATGCGAGCGGTGCCAGGGAAACCACCCTGCCTCGGCGTGCTTTAAGAATAAGCAGCAGCCCTTTCGGGGGCAGGGGGTACTTCAACAACAATGCCAGAGGTGCCCCCGGATCCTCTCATCAGGGTCCCGGTAACCGTCAGTAATAGGTATCTTGGTCTTGCCATCTCCCCTATCCGTCTTCAGCCCCTCAAAACCCTTCTAGACCAATATCCCGATCGAAAAGCCGCACAATACCTTTGGGAGGGGTTCTCCTTGGGGTTCAGAATCCCCGTGGCTTTCCCCCCTAACACCGGGGACCCACAAAATCAAAAATCAGTTAGGGAAAGGCCTGAGATAGTCAGAAAAAAGATAGAGAAAGAAATCAGGGCAGGTAGGGTAGCGGGCCCCTTTTCCGTACCTCCCCTGGAAGGACTTCACCTATCCCCTCTGGGCATTGTACCTAAAAAGGCCCCAGGGGAATTTCGCATGATCCACAACCTCTCTTTCCCAAGGGGAGGCTCGGTCAATGACGTGATCCCCCAGGAACTTTGTACTGTGAAATACGCCTCCTTTGACCAAGCAGTTAAAATGATTCGCAGATTTGGGCAAGGGGCACTTCTAGCCAAATGTGACATCGAGTCGGTGTTCCGCCTTCTTCCCGTCCATCCAGCTGACTTCCGTTGGTTGGGCTTTAGATTTGAGGGAGCGTATTTCATTGACAAAGCAATGCCCATGGGCTGCTCTGTGGCTTGCTCAGCCTTTGAGTCGTTCAGTACATTTCTCGATTGGGCCCTACGCTTCAGGACAGGGTCGGTGGGCATGTCGCATTACCCGGATGACTTTATTTTGGTGGCAGATAATAGGCAACGATGCTCCGCCCTTTTGGAGGCTTTCATGGCCCTGGCCGGGGAGCTGGGGGTGCCACTGGCCGCCGAGAAAACGGAGGGTCCAGCCACTTCCGTGGTCTATCTGGGCATTGAGTTAGACACCGTGGCCCAAACGTCTAGGTTACCTGAGGAAAAACTGTTCGCCCTTAAGGCACTGATACAACAGCTATTGCCCCTAAAGAAGGTTACCCTAAGGCAAATTCAATCCCTGCTAGGTCACCTAAATTTCACTTGTAGGGTACTGGTGCCAGGTCGGCCCTTTTGTGGCCAGCAGGTCTCAGGGCACCACAGCATAGTGTGCGCCTCTCCAAAGAAGTTAAGACGGATCTGGGAGTCTGGCTACAATTCCTCGACAGGTACAATGGTATATCTTTATGGCAAGATTCCATGGCACTCAATGCCGACTTCCAAGTCCAATCAGATGCGGCAGGTTCCTTGGGTTTTGGAGTTTATTTCAGGGGCCAGTGGTGTGCCCAAAAGTGGCCGGCAGACTGGCAGGGCAAGCCCATTACTCGGGACCTTACATTTTTGGAATTTTCCCCCATTGTAATAGCAGTACATCTTTGGGCAGAGCAGTTCTGCAATCATAGGGTTTGTTTCAACACAGATAACCAGGCGGTAGTAGCGGTTCTTTCTAGACAGTCCGTGCGTTCCACCAGGGTGGGAAACTTGTTACGGTCCTTCATCCTCCTGTGTCTTGAGCAGAATATATATTTTTCAGCCAAATTCGTACCTGGCATTAATAATGACATCATGGATGCTCTGTCTCGTTTTCAGATGGAGCGCTTCCGCTCATTAGCGCTGGATGCGGAACAATCATCGATGCCTTTCCCGGAGCATCTCTGGAGTCTTGGGAGCAAGAAGTGATGAAGGGAGTATTTGGTGCAGTTGCCCCTTCCACAATGAGATCATACAAGAAAGCGTGGGCGGACTTCCTAAAGTTCCGCAACAGAGTACCCAGCATGAGGCAGAATTCCATTCCCTCAACGAGGGAGGTCCTCCGCTACTTAGCCCACCTGAAGGAGCTGGGCAGGGCACCAAAGACTCTTAATATTCAGTCCGCAGGGATCTCATATTTTTGTAAAGCCTTTTTTGCCACCGACCCATGTGCTGAATTTATAGTGCATAAGACCTTAGAGGGTTCGCGCCGGCTCCAGCCTCCCAGCACTGACAAGAGGAGGCCTTTAACTTTCGATATTCTTACCCAGATACACAAAAAATTACAACCAATATGCTGGTCAAAATATGAAGCTCGCCTTTTCTCTGCCGCTTATTCCACAGCCTTCTTTGGTGCCCTTCGCATAGGGGAGGTAGTCTGTGAGGGAGGGGTTACCCACTGCCAGAGGGGCATCCTCTTAAGTGACCTGACCCTATCTAGGACTGACCTAATCGTTCAAGTACAGAGCTCTAAGACGGACCAACTGGGTAGGGGGGCCCTCCTTCGGTTACCAGCCGCGCAGGATAGCGGACCCTGCCCGGTTAGGGATGCGAGGCGTTTCCTCTACTTAAGACCCAATAGCCCTGGCCCTTTCTTAATTCACGCGGATGGATCGCTCTTGACCAGACACCAGTTTACACAGGTGATGCGCATGGTTTTGGCAGCATGCGGGCTGCCCGCGGCGGAATTTGCGGCTCACTCCTTTCGGATTGGGGCAGCTACCACCGCAGTACACCTCGGGCTCTCGGCCGAGAGGATAAAGGACTTGGGGCGGTGGAAATCTAATGCGTACAAAGCTTATGTGAGAAAGAATCTATGACTAGCAGTTAAGCTCCTGACCTTGGTTTTTCTGTCTATTTGCTTTTCAGAATACACGAGGGTGCGCATTTGGTTGGTGGGCCACAGCATTGTGCATTGGGCCAAGAATCGAGCCATGAGGACCGGGTTGGGGCAAAACTTGAACTTACCTGAAAATGTTGAACTGGCATGGTTAGCGCGAAGGGGGATGCGCTGGAGCGAATTCAAGCCAGCCGTAATGGCGAGAGCCGCCGCTGAGGGCCCACCTGATGCCTTGGTCATCCAGCTAGGGGAAAACGACCTAGCGTACCGCAAAGCTATTGACTTGAGATGGAACATTTTTGATGATTTTGCTGATCTGATGACGGCTTATCCAAACATTACTATATTGTGGTCCTCGTTGCTTGAGAGGAGGATATGGAGGGATAGTGTGAGCCTGGTTGGAATCAATAAAGCAAGAAAGGTCTTGGAGCGGGCTGTGGCACGTAGAGTAGCGGCTCTGGGCGGGTGCGTCATAGGCCACCCAGGCATCCAGTACAGCAACGAGGCCCTCTACAGACGGGATGGCGTGCATCTGTCAGATGCTGGAAACGATATTTGGTTGGGGGACATCATAGCAGGGATTAGGAATTGGTTACAGGTTTGAAGGTACTGGCGGCGAGCTTTGCTCGATTGGCGGTTAGGCATTGGCAGGGGTAATTGTTATGCAAATGAAGGGGGGAAGGAAGCGCCATCACCTTCCTCCAATGAAAAGGGTAGTCCGGTAAAGGACTCCGGGGGGCGTTGCCTTGTCCGAAAGCTAGGGAGGTAAGGGCCTCCAGCACGCCCCCGAGCGGTGACACCCGTGGGATCCTAGTTGGTGTACTTCAACAGGACCCCCACGGCTTGTGGATAACCCTTCCCGGTCTCCATGCCGGGTAGTCGATAGGAGCCAATGCCTAAGGCCAATACCTTCCTATTCCTGTAATCAATAAAGTTGTGGCCTTTTTATGCCCATTAACCTGAAATAATGTGTCCTGTGTCTTCATTTCACATGGGGGAGGGGACTTGCCATGCAAGACCGTTTTTTCTCCCCTTTACCTGTCATTTTAGTTGGGGGGAGGAGAGTAAATATATCAATGTAATCCCCATTGAGTATTTTGGTCCTCTTCTTTTGTGATAAGTGATTTCCCAATATGAAATCAGTGGACACATTGGTGGATGTTTTTACGTCTTCCACCAATGACCCCCCTTTCCATTCCAGGGACCCGTTGAAGGACTTACGGTGGGAATTAGCCCTCCTTTCATGTATCCACAAAGGAAGCCCGGAAATATCCTCGCCCAGGCCCCAGTAATCCTTCATGGGGGCGTCGCTATCCGAATCGGAAAAAGAGGTACCTGACTTGTCCTCGGAGTCCGACTTCCTGCTCCTCTTGCCTTTCTTCGCGGTGTGTTTCCTCTTGGATTTCCTTTTTCCACCCTGTTGCTCAGTGTCAGCCGCAGTCTGGGCAGCCGCTGGGGTGTCTAGGCTTCCCTGTTGCTCCTCCTTGTAAGATGATCTGGAATCCCCTTCCGCGGTTGTGAGCTGCTGTGATGGTTCCTGAAAGAAACTGGGTACACCTATGTCCTGATGAGAGTTAGTATTGTTGGATCTCCCGGGAGGCGCCCTGCCACCGAAGGAACTTGAGTTAGACCCATGGGAGCAAGCGGACTGAGAGCGAATTATAGGGGGTGACACAGCGGTGGGTCCTGGTGGGGCTATGCCCGGACCAGAGGCAGAGGTACTTGGGCGCTCCTGGTTACTGGGTAGTGTGTCAGGAATGTAATCCTGGGAGGCTGGCAGTGGCGCTGGGAGTGCTATGGCTCCTGGGCGACACTGCCTATAAAAGGTCTCAAATGCCGTGAAAAACTTAGCAAATGCTTGCGGGTTGCACGGCATAACAGGCATAAGCGAATCATTTTGGTTGGCTTCCCTGTTCCCTTTGCGGGAAGGTGCTTGTTGGTTCCTCCCGGGAGCCATGCCGGAAAAGGCGTACCAGCACCTATTTAAGAAACCCGATCTGGCAAGTACTACGCAGCCGTGTCCCAGCTAATCCAAATTCTGTTTTATTTTATCTTATTTTATTCTATTCTCTTCAATTATTTATTTATTTATTTATGTTTTATTATATATATATATATATACACACACACACACACATACACATATACACACACATATATATATACATACATACATACATACATATATATATATATATAACTATTTATCTATTTTATTGTATTTTTATTTTATTTTATTTTATCTTATTTAATCTTTTATTTATTTATTAATTTAATTTAATTTAATTTATTTATTAAATGTGATAATTTGAGCAGTGAATCCCGTTAAATAGGATGAATTGAATTATCTGAGAAGACTATGCTCCAAGACAGTTTTAATAATAAGCCCTTTAATTGCTTTTATGAATAAAGGCTTAATGAGGCAGTCCTTAAATTACCAGATGCAACTCCCAGTGCAGGCAAGTCTTAATTGCCTTTATGAGTTTAGGTTTTAAGAGCAGCGCTACATAACATACAAGCTGCAGCGTTTGCTAATTATTTTGCTATTTACTAATTGCACCAATTAATTTTGCAAGCTGACAGCACTTTAGAAACAGCACACAGCACTTTACCAACTTCGGATGTATTTTTTCTGATAAAATCACACACCCTAGGAACTTGCTGCCAGCAGTTTGCAACAGTAGTGATTCCCCTTGCAAAGCCCCAATGTACTAACGCAAGCTATAGTGCCAGTTTATTGTGCAGGCGATTTGCAACAGTCAGCCGTGCTGCTGAAAACAAACAAAGTTACAGCAACCGGTACAGAGAGGTACGGGTAAAAACTCGAATAAGGCAGTTCTATTTAAGTAGACCTAAGCAGCGGAGGGCAATTGCCTCTCCTAAGATGGTGGCTGCCTCCTTGCCACGTGGTCGGGCTAAAATGGCGCCGTATAGCAGCGGTGACCATGGCAACCGGCAAACAATTCTTTTAGAAAGCAGGGCTAGAGCAGCCCCTCGGGCTCGCGTGCACTCTAAACGAGCTGCCTACACTTTTAAACCCTTGCCCCCTTTTACAAGCTGCCTCCCCTTTCACTCATGCAAGGAAATTTTAAATAAACAACCCAGTTAATGTTTAAACCCCAGTCACCAACCTCACACGGGGGTTGCAGCAACCTGCGTTACCGAAGACACTGTATAATCCACAAGTAGGGTTATGCTGCTTGGCGCCCGCGAACCGGAAAGGTAACCCAGGCGGACCAACGGTCGCCCTGCGTCGCACTGGGAGCCTCCGGGTGAGGGCTCAAAGACCCTGTGAGCCTTTGAATGAGGGCTTCAAAAAACCAGAAGATTGATCCCTGCTGGGCTGCAAGAAAGCCGCTGCCGAGGGAACAGCTGATCGGCGGACTTCGTTCTTGCTGTGAACCTCTAGCGGAGGGCTTTAAAGCCCAATGCTTGTTCCCCGCAAGGCTGAGGAAAGCCGCTCCGAGGGAACAGCTGATCGGCGGTCTGGGGAACAGCTGATTGGCGGTCTGATTCGCACGCAGAGGCGGGCTGTAGAGCAAAGGACACGCTGCGAGAAACCTCTGTTCCTGCTGCCTAAAGTCTGCTCTTCAAACATGCTGCAGAAGGGGTAAACCTAAAAAAGGAAGGAAAAGAAACCAAGCAAAGACCAAGAAACCAAGCTACAGAATCAAAAATACCAAGCATATACAAACCGGGTCAGCTGCAGCAAGGGAAAGAGGAGGAGCCTCGGCTGCAGCAGATCTAAATACCCGAGGCCCCGTCCCCGGAGCCAGCCGATTGGCTGGCCCGGGGTATGATGCGGCGAGAACTCCTCCCCGCGAGTGTGGGAGCCAGCCCCCGTGAGTGTGGGGAAGGGGCGTGAAGCCCGCAACCCCACCTCCTCATTATCACGGAAGTGGCTTTCCTGAGGAGGAAAAGGTCTCCCCTCTTTATATTCTAGTTCAGATAGGTATTTCAGCAAATCCTTCATCTTGTTTTTATCCTAATAATTTTAAACCTGGTACTGCTAATGTTTTTCATGTAGCTGTTGAACCTCAAAGCTACAAGGAGGTGCTGGTGTTACCAGAGGACCAAATTTTGCTCTGGAAAAGTGCCATGCAGGAGGAAATGGATTCTCTGGTTGAGCATGAAGTGTTTACACCCACACCACCACCGAAAGGAGCTAAAATAGTGGGGTGTAGGTCTTGCCAATCGGAAGGTCAGCGGTTCGAATCTCCGTGACGATGGAGTGAGCTCCCGTTGCTCGGTCCCAGCTCCTGCCCACCTAGCAGTTCGAAAGCATGTCAAAGTGCAAGTAGATAAAAAGGTACCGCTCCGGCGGGAAGGTAAACGGCGTTTCTGTGCGCTGCTCTGGTTTCGCCACAAGCGGCTCAGTCATGCTGGCCACATGACCCGGAAAAACTGTCTGCGGACAAACGCCGGCTCCCTCGGCCAGTAAAGCAAGACAAGCGCCGCAACCCCAGAGTCGTTCATGACTGGACTTAACTGTCAGGGGTCCTTTAGTTTTTTTAGGTGGGTTTACAAGCTCAAGCCTTTAGCCACTGGTGATTTTAAGTACAAGGCATGCTTAGTGGCTCAGGGTTTTTCCCAAAAGACCGGGGCTTGATTTTGACAAAGTGTTCGCTACTACAGCTCGAAGTGAAAACCTGCATCTGTTGCTGGCACTTGCAGCAAAACACAAGCTAAAAGTAAACTACTTTGACATCCAGACCGCCTATTTACATGCTAGTTTGAGTGAGGAACTCTGTTTTGCAGAACCCCCTGGATTTGAGTCTGGGTCGGGCAACATGTACAAGTTACACAAGGCACGGATGTTTTACGGCAATCTGCGAGAAATTGGAACAAGTGTTTAGATGAGACTCTGGTTTCTCTAGGTTTCCAATGCAGCGTTGCAGACAATTGTCTTTATGTGCTTGGCGCTAATGACAAACAAGAGTTCTGTCTAGTCTTTGTAGATGATCTGCTCCATCTTTCTAAGACAGGTAAACAAATCAAAGTGTTTTCCACGCAGTTAGCCAAAAGGCTGCTGCTCTCGTGAGTGCTGGGAAGACCGCTCCCGCTCCTGCCAACTCCATCGGGCCTAGGGGGCGGGGCCTGCACTCACGGCCACAGCTTAAGAGGCCTGAGAGAGGCCTCCAGGACATTGCTGCTGCTGCTCTCATGAGTGCTGGGAAGACCGCTCCCTCTCCTGCCAACTCCATAGGGCTTAGGGGGCGGGGCCTGCACTCAACACCACAGCTTGAGGGCCTCTATCAGGGCCTCCGGGACATTGCTGCTGCTGCTCTCGTGAGTGCTGGGAAGACCGCTCCCTCTCCTGCCAACTCCATCGAGTCTAGGGGGCGGGGCCTGTACTCACCACTACAGTTTAGAGGCCTGAGCAGCTACCTGCAGCAAGGGACAAAAATGGTTTTAAATGTTTTAAGTGCTTTTAATTTGCTGCACCTTAAATTGTGGTTGTTGTTTTTTTATATTATTATATTATTTTATTATTCTATTTATGCTTGGGGTGGAATAAGTATTTAGTCAGGGTGGGGAGTAGTTTAATTTGAGCACTATTGTTTTTTGCTTTGTTTTTATTTTTATTATTTTGTTAAGTTATTATATAGTTTGTATTTTGCTTTTTAAGGGGAAGGGTCAGGGCTGCCTGGGAGTGGGCCTCAGCCAATAGAATGGCTGGGGCAGGTTCCACAGGGGGGATGTATTGGGACACCCGATCTCAGTGATCACAGGCAGGAGGAGGAGTTATGCTAAGACCAGACCATGTCATTACCGAGGAGGCAGGTTTAGTCGTTGTTTGAGGACTATCCCTGCCTCCAGGTCTGGTCCTAACCGGACGGATACTGGAATCAGCAAGGGAAACCCACATGACCTGAAAGTGTTGCTGTGCAATGCCAGGTCAATGATGAATAAAACCACGACCTGATTGTGGATGGAAGATTTGACCTGGCATGTGTGACAGAGACCTGGCTGGATGAAGCAGATGGGCCTGTCCTTGCCACTGCTTGCTCTTACGCACAGCAACCCAGGTCATGTGGGCGGGGCGGGGGGGTTGCAGTGATTTTTAGGAAGTCATTAGTCTGCACCAGGCATCCTATTGGGAAGACCCAGTTTTCTGAGTGCATGTTCTGGAAGTTGAGCAATAGAGGCAGTACAGGATTCCTACTGGTGTACCGACTTCCCCGCTGCACCAAGGATTCCCTGCCTGAGCTGCTTCAGGTCGTGGCGGATATGCTCCTGGAGACACCTAGCTTGGTTGTCCTGGGGGATTTTAACATCCATGCCGACACGACCTTACAAGGGGCTGCTCAGGAATTCGTGGAAAGCATGGCCTCCATGGGGCTGTCCCTGAATAAGTTTGGCCCAACTCATAGCCGCGGACATGCCTTAGACTTGGTGTTTACCTCTACGGATGTTGGTGATCTGACACTAAGTAAAAGCGAAACAAAAGAAGTGCCATGGTCAGATCACTTCCTGGTGCAACTGGACTTCTCCGCGACCCATCCCCTCTGCAGGGAGGTGGGAACGATTCGGATGGTCCGTCCCCGCCACTTAATGGATCCAATTCTTGGGCAAGGTGATTGAGCGGGTGGTTGCCGAACAACTCCAAGCACGCCTGGAAGAAGCGGACAATTTGGATCCCTTCTAATCGGGATTCAGGCCTCACCATGGGACTTAAACTGCCTTGGTCGAGCTGGTTGATGATCTCTGGCGGGCTAGGGACAAAGGTGAGAGCTGTTTCCTAGTTCTGCTTGATCTCTCAGTGGCCTTTGACACCATCGACCATAACATCCTTCTGGACCGTCTAGAGGGGCTGGGAGCTGGGGGCACTGTTATACGGTGGTTCCGCTCCTTTCTCCTGGGCCGTGTCCAGAAAGTGGTGTTGGGGGATGAGTGTTCAGACCCCTGGGCTCTCACTTGTGGGGTGCCTCAGGGTTCCGTCCTCTCCCCCATGCTTTTTAATATCTATATGAACCGCTGGGAAAGATCATCAGGGGGTTTGGGCTGGGTGGTCATCAGTATGCAGATGACACCCAGCTCTACCTCTCCTTTAAATCAGAACCAGTGAAGGCGGTGAAGGTCCTGTGTGAGTGCCTGGAGGCGGTTGGAGGATGGATGGCGGCTAACAGATTGAGGTTGAATCCTGACAAGACAGAAGTACTGTTTTTGGGGGACAGGGGGCGGGTGGGTGTGGGGGATTCCCTGGTCCTGAATGGGGTAACTGTTGGGATACTGCCAGGGAGACAAAGGCCATCAGGCCCCCACGCCATCTCCGGACGATCCATCGATCTCCCGTAGAAATGCAGTATCAGTCAATTAGCGACACAAGCCTCAGAAATAGCATGCCACATTCCAAGACTAGTGCATGCCCTTTCAGCAGAGTTCGCACAACGAAAGATGCACTCAGGAGAGCATTATTTACAACTTTATTCAGCGTTGGTCAGAACAAAGAAAAAAACATGACTGCCTGCTTCGATGTCCAGGCACAGAGAGAGAAAAACAACAGCTATATACAAAAACAGAAACTTCCTGTGAACAGGAAATACACAGACTGTGACTCAAACAACAGCCTGCTCCCTTTTTAAGGTGGAACGGAAATATCCTAACTCAAGTCAAGTTTTATTGCAGCAAAAGCCAGTGACACAGAACACCACAAGATCATACAAAAGGAAATCAACAACAGCATCAAGAAGGAAAAAAAAAAAAGAAAGGAAAATTATTACACAAGGGAGCTTCGCAGTGTGCCGTTCAACAAAAGAGATTTACGCTTCCTGATTGCTAAAGTGCAAAATTTGGCCACCTCATATGATATTGAGCTTGAGGAATCTTCCAGAAGGTATTTTCGTAGAATTTCGGGGGAGGATTCCAAATAATGTTGAAGGGGTATAAATTTTGATAAAAGCGGCAAAATAAGTTGAGCTCGTTCTTCACTATAGAATTCGCAAAATAGAAGGATGTGAGTGACAGATTCTACCTTATTAGACATACAGGGGCAGAGACGCGCATGCATTGTTACCCGCTTAAATTTGCCGTACAGCACTGCTGAGGGCATTGTCTCAAAGCGGGCTCTGGAGAAAGCCCATCTATAAGCTTCATTAGTGATGTTAGTTAAGTAAGGGGCAGCTGAAAAATTAGACCAAGCTTTTAAAGATCTATACGTCTCCGGGAGTAGGGCGTCTTCTTGTTGTAATTCGACATTGTAGAGTCTCTGAGTGATAATTACTTTAGCCTTGTTCAGAGTTCCAATAAGAAGATTTTCAGGGTTTAGGCCAATTTGTTTGATCTTGTTAGTTATTTGCATAAGCCAAGGAGGATAGGGAACTGCAGCCAGGAAGTAAGGTAACAGTCCCTTAGGGTTGTAATGGATTTTCAACCAGAGGGATATTGCTTGCTCCCAGACTTTTAATTCCACTCTGGGCAGTCCTGCCTCTTGCCTTAAGACTGCATTAGGTGTACACTTTGGGGTAGCAAATAATGATCTTAAGAATTTTGATTGTACTGTTTCAAGGGTCTTAAGGTTGGTAGAAGGGCTAATTTGAGAGCCATACAGGAGTTGGGCTAACGATTTTGCCTGGAAAACTTTAAGGGCCATCGGGAGGAAGCCAGCTCCTTTCCTTCTGAATAATCTAAGGATGGCATTTGCACTTCTTCCTGCTGATATAGCTGATGTGGTCAGGTGTGTTGACAATTTGGCATTATAAGAGAAAGTAATGCCTAGGTATTGGAAGATCTTAGTCTGTTCAATGGCGTTTCCCTTTACGCTCCAATTATCTTTCCTGAAGGAGCGGTTAAAATGTACAATTTTGGTTTTGGCAAAGTTAATTGTTAACAGCTCAGTGTTACATTGGTCACTAAACTTTCCTAAGGCACGTTTCAAGCCCACTTTGGTTTGAGAGAGAAGAACAGCGTCATCCGCATACATTAAAACTGGTACTTTTCTGCCGTTAGAGAACACGGGGGGATGGGTTTCGATTTCACGGCAACATGTGACCAGGGAGTTAACATAGATGTTAAATAAAAATGGGGCTAATAGACATCCTTGTCTGACTCCTCTATGGACTGGGATTTCTCTAGAGAGTCTGCCGTCCTGTGCGACTCTTATCTGGAGGGTATTGTTCTCATGAAGCTTGATCATCAGAAGTAATAACCTTCTGTTAATACCCATATTGGCCAATTTGGCCCAGAGCCTACCCCTGGATACAGAATCAAATGCTGCCTTTAGGTCCACAAAGGCCGCATACAATGACTTTTTCCAATGTTTCACATACTTATAAACAAAATAATCTAACACTAAGCAGTGATCAATGGTGGAACGTCCAGATGTAAATCCTGCTTGTTCAATTTCTAGCAAATCATTATGGTCTAACCATTCACACAATTTTAGGCATAGGTGTTTTGTATAAAGTTTGCAGATCACATTCAGAAGACTAATTGGTCTATAATTAGATGGATCAGAGGGGTTGCCCTTTTTAAATATAGGAACAATTATAGCCAGTCCCCAATCTTTAGGGATTTCGGTTGTCTTATCTATATATGAGAATAGATTTGCAAGAACCGGGGCCCACCAGTTTATTTGCGCTTTCAGAAGTTCAGCAACAATGAAATCACTTCCTGGGGCTTTGCCAGATTTCATTTGTAGAATTAACGAAGTGATTTCAGTTTCAGATGTTGGGGGCCATGGGGTATCATTATCTAAAGGGATGTTAAGTAGCGCAGGAGGTCGATGTTCCCTAAACAGCACTTTATAGTGCTCTTCCCATAAATTTGCAGGGATTATTGTGCCCTCGTTAGGAGCTTTGGTTTGACTGGAGATAATTTTCCAGAAGCTGGTATTGTCTTTTTCTATTGATGCTTTTATGAGGGCCTGCCAGATGAGAGAGTCTGCGGTTCTTTTTTTGGTTTTTAGTAACTCTTTGTAGTTCTTTTTTTTAAGTTGTAACTCTAATTTAGTAGTAGGGTTAGGATTTTGCTGGAAGACCTTAAAGCATTCCCTGAGTATAAGTTTTGCCTGGGTGCATTCGCGGTCAAACCATTTCTTGTTGGTAGGGAATTCATTGTGGCTAGATCTCCTGAGTCTTGACAATAACGGTTGGAGTTTTCGGATTAGTGTATTATAATGGTCAATTGGGGAGGTCTCTTCAATATCGTTGGAGGTCAGATCAGCCCAGAGGAGTTGACCTTCCATTGATTGTGTCCAAATGCTAAAGTTGTTATTAACATAAGGGGACCATTTAATTCTGGATCTGCCTATTTGTTGTAAAACATTAGGAACAGATGTCTGTGGGGTGAGCCCACATCTAGAGGGTTCCCAAAATTCAGTCCTTTTAAGATTTAGGGGTAAATGGTCACTTTCGGTTCTTATATCTACGGTAAATTCAATATGTTCATCAAAGAGTTCTTGGGAGACAAGAATGTAGTCAATAACAGAGTGTCTTAAGCCTGACCAATAAGTAAATTGGCCAGGGCAGTCTCCCGAGGAGAGGCCGTTTAAAATAGCAAGGTTTAATCTAAGTGCCATTAGAAAAAGACATGTACCAGCAAAGTTGGTGACTGGGTCAAGTGAATGACGTCTAAATAGAGGCCAATGTTCATCATTAGCATTTAGGGGACCCATTCCACTTTCGTTGATTAGCTGTTCGTCTGAATGGCCTAACCTTGCATTAAAGTCCCCACCAATAATTAAGGAGGCAGAGGGAAACTTATTTGAGACAAGGAGAATGCAGTCTTCCAGTTCGTTCCAGATGTTTTTAAGATCAGTTTGTTTCATAAGTGGGTGGATATAAACATTGATGCATATGATCTTAAAGTGGGTAGAGAATATTTTGACAGCCAAAATCCATTTTTTATCGATTTTCAATTGGGTAGGGTGGGTTCCTAGGTCTGTCGATACGAAGGTGCTCAGACCACCCGCCGGTCTTCCGCCTTTTGTGCCGATTGAGGCACAGGAGTGGAAAGCAAAATAATTGTGTAGATCAAAAGGATTTTGCATCCAGGTTTCTTGGAGCAGGATGATCTTAAACTGTGATACGTAGGTTAGAACGTCTTTGTCCATTGTTTTCGATTGCCATCCAGCAACATTCCAGGATAGTAATAGAGGTGGGAGTCATTTTGTCTCTTCAATAGCATCAAGGACTTTCCCGGAGTCGTGGAAGATGCATCCATTGGATGGTAAAGTCTCCGGTAATGTGATTAGGGGCGCCACAGAGGTTTCAGCGTGGATTTCAGTTGGGCAGAGTAGGGGTGTGTGCTCTGACGTGACCTGAGGAGTTTCATATCCCGTTTTTCGCTCCAAGTTAGGTGGAGTATTTGCCTCATTTGTGGGAGCTAGGACTTCAGAGTTGCGAAGATAGAGTAGTAACTCATCTAGTCTGTCCATTATCTCTGTTTGTTCGGCTTTTGGCAGATGGGAGAAGGAAATAAGTAACTCCTGCTCCATCGAATTCTCTAGATGAGTAGCCTTTGATAGGAGGGGAGTGGGGGTCTCTGTCCAACTAATTAAGTCTGAGGGTGGAGATGTAGAGCTCGTAGTAGGTGGGGTGCCCTCATTTTTAATTGCTTTCCTTTTAGCTGGAGAGTAGGGTAGAAGAGGGCAAATCTTAGTGTTGATAAAAACTCTTGTGATAAAAATTCCATAGTTAGTCAGGGAGCTTCGTAGGGACATCATAGAGGTTGGAAACTTTTTAGATTCGAAGGTGAGCAGTATCCTCTGCATGTGTGGCTTGCTGTAAATGTGGACAGTGGATTTCAGATCGATGGAAAGAGGATTTACGCCCAAAAGTTCAGCTAGATGCCTTCTTGCGACATGTGTGGACGACCAGTTAACAACCTGACCTTTGAAGGGGAGGATAATTAAACAGAGTCTAGTGGCTTGCAGTGAGAGATTATAGGAAGATATGGTGTGTAGTTCTTCCATAGTTTGCTCATTTTCAAATTTGGAGCCAGTCTGCGAAGGTGAGCGCAGTAGGACAGGTGCTCTGAGTGTTGGTTCGGCCCTATCCTCCAGTGAAGCATCTACGGGTCTGACATTAGCTTTTGGGGATACAAAGGATACGATCTTCTCTAGGGAGCCTTTGATTTCTCTTATATATTTGAAGATATAGTCCACGGTTTTAGCCACTAGGTCTAATGTTGTAGAGTGTTCAAGTAGTAATTCAGAGAGATGGTTTTCTTGTTCTCTGATGCAGTCTTCCGCCTGAATGGGCATAGTTGGAACCCTTTTAGGACCCTTTGGTCTCGTGATGGTGTTGCTTGAGGGGTTAGTGGGTTGTTTAGCAGATAATTCCTTTGGTGTAGTTTCCTTATCAATTATCTCTGCTAGTGGAGAGAAGCTATTCGAAGTCGGTATATTATAAATGTCCTTTGTTTTTCCATGAAAGAATTCGCTGATTTTAGTTTGCTTAGTGAGGGGCAAACATGTCATTTCCTCTAAGTCCTCAGATTCTCTGCAGCGTTTTCCAACCCCCCTCCTCGCAACAGCGGGGCTGTCAAATTGCTGAGTCATCTCTCTCTTTACCTCACTCTTCTATCTTCCCTAGGTATTTCAAAGAGTCGAGGGAGTGTTTTCCTTGAAAGTATCCTATTCAAGGGGGAGTAATGTGCCAAGGATTACTGGCATAACACTAAATTATGCTCCGTCTGTGCCTCCAAACTTGTGGTGGAAACAGCCCAAGGATCTTCCTGTAAACTCTTCGCAATGCGATAAGATAGTCAATTCAGCTTTTAACTTCCAAGAAGACTCAGGAGTACAGAAAGTGAGATAGAATGCGGTGGGATGCTTATATTTATCTAACCTCAATGTTCATTAAAATAGTCTTTAAAAGGAGTAAGAAAGAATAAAAGATAAAATCGACGAGCTCACGTTAGTAGAGTGCTGGACGCCATCATACTAGAATTGCAGCTCTGTACTCCACGAAAGATTTTTTCTCTCACCGGGTTCTCCTTGTTGCTCCCAGGCTTCGGTTTATGGTCCAGATTTCTTTAACTTGGGAGCGAGGTGCTTTCTCTGCGAGCCGGGAGCTTCGCTATTCGGAGGTAGAAAGTGGCTTCGCTCAACCCACTGCTCCGCCCCGCCGTTCTCCAGTAAAACAGTAAAACAATAAAACAATAAACTAAAAACAGAGAGAAGCGAGGAGGTAGTAAAACAGCTGGTAAGACATTAAAACTGAGAGTTTAAAACCAGGAAGTGGCTAAAAACTACTTAAAAACTACTTAAAAACTTAACTAAAAGCAGAGGAGCCTGACTAGGCTGCTGTCTCTGTCGCCATCTTGAAGGGTTCTCCGAAATATCCTAACAGTAACTGTGCCCCTGAAGGACCAGGTGCGCAGCCTGGGAGGCATTTTGGACTCACAGCTGTCCATGGAGGCGCAGGTTAATTCTGTGTCCAGGGCAACTGTCTACCAGCTCCACCTGGTACGCAGGCTGAGACCCTACCTGCCCGTGGACTGTCTCGCCTGAGTGGTGCATGCTCTAGTTATCTCCCGCTTGGACTACTGCAATGCGCTCTACGTGGGGCTACCTTTGAAGGTGACCCGGAAACTGCAATTAATTCAGAATGCGGCAGCTAGACTGGTGACTGTGAGTGGCCACTGGGACCACATAACACCGGTTCTGAGAGATCTGCATTTGCTCCCAGTACGTTTCTGAGCACAATTCAAAGTGTTGGTGCTTACCTTTAAAGTCCTAAACGGCCTCGGTCCTGTATACCTGAAGGAGCGTCTCCACCCCCATCGTTCAGCACGGACACTGAGATCCAGCACCGAGGACCTTCTGGCAGTTCCCTCATTGCAAGAAGTGAGGTTACAGGGAACCAGACAGAGGGCCTTCTCGGTAGTGGTGCCCGCCCTGTGGAACATCCTCCCTTCAGATGTGAAGGAAATAAGCAGCTATCCTATCTTTAAAAGACATCTGAAGGCAGCCCTGTTCAGGGAAGCTTTTAATATTTAACGCTGTAATGTTTTTAACACTTGATTGGGAGCCGCCCAGAGTGGCTGGGGAAACTCAGCCAGATGGGTGGGGTATAAATAATAGATTATTATTATTATTATTATTATTATTATTATTATTAAAGGCCTTGGTTCTGTGAAAAGTTATCTGGGTCTGGAAGTGTGCTGGGTGGATGATGGCAGTTTGTTGCTTAGCCAGGAAAAGAAAATCAAACTGCTAACAGCATATGGAATGCAGGACTGCAAAGGGGCAAATACTCCCATGGATTTAGGTTTTGTTAAGTCTTTGCAAGCTGATGAAAGCTCGGTGTTTGAGTGACCTGATTTATATCAGTCAGCTATTGGAAGTTTACTGTAAATATTGCAGTGGAGTAGGTCTGATATCAGCTACGCAGTAGGGATTTTGAGCAGGCAAGTGTCTAATCCCACTGTGAGTGCCTGGAAGGCAGTAAAACGTGTTCTGAGGTATCTGCTGGTAGTGTTTTAAAGTTAAGCTCAGCAGGTGATGAAATACTTGTGTGCTACTCAGATAGCGACTGGGCAAATTTACCTGATCAAAAGTCAATTACTGGGCTAGTGTTCTGGTTTGGTGGGTCACTAATTGGATGGAAGTCCAGGAAACAAAGTATCGTCAGCGTGTCATCCACTGAAGCTGAATATGCTGCATTAGGTGAGCTCTGCAGTGAATTAGTGTATTATAAGCAGTTGCTGTTGCAATTCTCCAATTCAAGTCTATGTTGACGATCAAGCTTGTATTACACTCAGTAAAACTGAACAGTTTAAGTCTAAATCCAAACATAATAATAATAATAATTTATTATTTGTACCCTGCCCATCTGGCTGGGTTTCCCCAGCCACTCTGGGCGGCTGCCATAGAAACAAAAAATACACTAAAATATTACACATTAAAAACTTCCCTGAACAGGGCTGCCTTAAGATGTCTTCTGAATGTCAGGTAGTTGTTTATTGCTTTGACATCTGATGGGAGGGCGTTCCACAGGGCGGGCGCCACTACCAAGAAGGCCCTCTGCCTGGTTCCCTGTAGCTTTGCTTCTCGCGATGAGGGAACCGCCAGAAGGCCCTCGGTGCTGGACCTAAGCGTCCGGGCAGAACGATGGGGGTGGAGACGCTCCTTCAGGTATACTGGGCCGAGGCCGTTTAGGGCTTTAAAGGTCAACACCAGCACTTTGAATTGTGCTCGGAAACATACTGGGAGCTAATGTAGGTCTTTCAAGACCGGTGTTATGTGGTCTCGGCGGCCGCCCCCAGTCACCAGTCTAGCTGCTGCATTCTGGATTAGTTGTAGTTTCCGAGTCACCTTCAAAGGTAGCCCCACGTAGAGCGCATTGCAGTAGTCCAAGCGGGAGATAACTAGAGCATGAACCACTCTGGCGAGACAGTCCACGGGCAGGTAGGGTCTCAGCCTGCGTACCAGGTGGAGTTGGTAGACAGCTGCCCTGGACACAGAATTGACCTGCGCCTCCATGGACAGCTGTGAGTCCAAAATGCCTCCCAGGCTGCGCACCTGGTCCTTCAGGGGCACAGTTACCCTATTCAGGACCAGGGAGTCCCCCACACCAGCCCGCCCCCTTTCCCCCCAAAACAGTACTTCTGTCTTGTCAGGATTCAACTTCAATCCATTAGCCGCCATCCATCCTCCAACTGCCTCCAGGCACTCACACAGGACCTTCACCGCCTTCACTGGTTCTGATTTGAAAGAGAGGTAGAGCTGGGTATCATCTGCATATTGATGGACACCCAGTCCAAACCCCCTGATGATCTCTCCCAGCGGCTGCATGTAAATGTTGAAAAGCATGGGGGAGAGGACGGAACCCTGAGGCACCCCACAAGTGAGAGCCCAGGGGTCTGAACACTCATCCCCCCCCCACTTTCTGAACACGGCCCAGGAGGAAGGAGCGAAACCACTGTATAACAGTGCCCCCAGCTCCCAGCCCCTCTAGACGGTCCAGAAGGATGTTATGGTCGATGGTGTCAAAGGCTGCTGAGAGATCCAGCAGAACTAGGAAGCAACTCTCACCTTTGTCCCTAGCTCGCCGGAGATCATCAACCAGCGCGACCAAGGCAGTTTCAGTCCCATGATGAGGCCTGAATCCCGATTAGAAGGGATCCAAATGGTCCGCATCTTCCAGGCGTGCCTGGAGTTGTTCAGCAACCACGCGCTCAATCACCTTGCCCAAGAATGGTAGATTTGAGACTGGGCGATAGTTGACCATACTGGCCGGGTCTAAAGATGTTTTTTAAGAAGCGGTTTAATGACCGCCTCTTTCAGCGGATCTGGGAATGTTCCCTCACAGAGGGAAGCATTCACCACCCCGCAGAGCCCATCGCCCAGCCCTTCCCGGCTTGCTTTTATTAGCCAGGATGGGCAAGGATGAAGCAGACAGGTGGTTGGTTTCACGCGTCCAAGCAGCCTGTCCACATCCTCAGGGGTAACGGATTGAAATTGATTCCATGCAACTTGACCAGACAGGGCTCTAGCACTCTCCCGCCCCAGCCCTGCTCCCACGGTGGTTTCTAGTTCCTTCCGAATATGAGTGATTTTATCTGCAAAAAACTTTGCAAAATTGTTGCAGGAGATCTTGGGGTCTTTACAAGGCCCCGGTGGTAAAGGTGGTTCCGTTAAATTGCGGACCACCTGAACAAGTCTCCTGCTACTATTTTCTGCAGATGCAATAGAGGCGGTGAAGAGTCAATTAAGAGTTGGCAGACAGCCAACGATGACTGAGCAGAAAGGAGAATTTCTGCCTGGAGATATAGGAGCCTGGAAACAGCTCTACCATTGGTCAAGATCTCATACAGGCATAATGATTTATGACCTACTGATTGGAATGTGTTTGTTGGTCAGTGTGGAGTCTAAGAGTCGTGTGGTGAGAGAGAGTTAGTTAAGATCTGTGTGTCTGTTCTGTTCCTGTAAATAGTAACTTGAAGTCAGTTCTGTTGTAAATAATAAATACACCTATAAGTAACAAGTTACTGGTTCCTGCTTCGTCCATCCTGCCTGCAGCTGATTGCTTTCGTGAACTCTGCATATGCTCTGCTAAGGTCCTGCAACAGGTCAAAGTTGCAAAACACCAACAAAACGTGCATCTTTTGGGGCCACGATCTCAAGCGGGATTACAGACCCTCAAAACGGGATGTCCCAATTAAATCAGGACAATTGAGGGGTATGCTATCATGAAGCTAGACAAGACCATTATTAGCTCACTTAAACAAGGACATCACAATGGCTGGGAACGCCTGACTCCACACAGATATAGTCGTACCTTGGTTGTTGAACTTAATCCATTCCAGGGGTTCGTTCAACTCCCGAAACAGTTCAAAAACCAAGCCGCAGCTTCTGATTGGCTGCAGGAGCTTCCTGCACTCAATTGGAAGTTGCCTCAGACGTTCAGCTTCTGAAAAATGTTTGCAAACCAGAACACTCACTTCTCGGTTTGTGGCGTTTGGGAGCCAAAATGTCTGAGTACCAAGGCGTTTGACAAGAAGGTATGACTATACACTTTAATCCAGTGCCACCTAGTGACTGAACTATATAATGACCATACATGAAGAGGTGTCATGGGCTGCTGGAATTGTAAGCTCCTCTGTGTGGTGAAATACTGGACCTTCAGTGCCCTGAATTAACTCCACCCCACAGGCTGGCAACTGGATTCTCATAGACATGAAAAAGTAGAAGAGGACTTCTTCTTCCAGGTAAGCATAGCTTAAGCAAAAGGGTCTTCCTGGCCCCTGGTATGTTCCTGTACGCTTGGTTATTCTTCTGACAGCTTCTGGGTCATGTGGCCAGCATGACTAAGCCGCTTCTGGCGAACCAGAGCAGTGCACGGAAACGCCGTTTACCTTCCATCTGGAGTGGTACCTATTTATCTACTTGCACTTTGACGTGCTTTCAAACTGCTAGGTTGGCAGGAGCTGGGACCAAACAACAGGAGCTCACCCCGTCGTGGGGATTCAAACCACCGACCTTCGGATCGGCAAGCCCTAGGCTCAGTGGTTTAACCCACAGTGTAAGAGGCCTCAGTTATTCAGCCTGCCCTTCTTGGCTGTGCTGTAGTTGGTGGGACATGATGAGGGCTAAATTGCTATCCACAGACATGCAGCTGGGCAGAAGGAGAGACTAGATCCTTCAAAAAATGGCAGCTGTTAGGTGATGCAAGGAGAGGAGGTTGGCAAGGAGGCAGCATCAAATAGAAAACAGCAATATTAAGAGAACCCAAAAGCCTCAAAACAGTACTCATGGATATCTCTATGCTCATTTTCATAAGAGCCTAAGGCAGCTACCCTAATCCAAAGGAAAAAACTAATGGAGCAGTGGTGTTCAGTAAAAAAGGAAGGAGGCATCAGAAGCTGACTTTTGCTATATCAGTGTGTGTCCACTATCTACACTGACTGGCAATGGCTTTTGAGGGTTTCAGGCAGAGGTCCCCTGCAGTCCTAACTGGAGATTCTAGAGATTGAACATGGGAACTTCTGCATCAAAGTAAGTGCTCTTCCATTAGCTACTTTAAGAGCATTTCATAAGAATGTGGGAACCTGTCATATTCTGACTCTGACTCTGACTCTCTCTTTCTCTCTCTCTCTCTCTCTCTCTCTCTCTCTCACACACACACACCCATTGAGTGCAGTAATACTACACTAACTGGCAGTGGCTCTCCAGAATTTCAAACAGGAGACATTCACAGCCCTACCTGGAGATCTTGGACCTTCTACATGGAAAGTAGGTTCTCTGCCACTGAACTACATTGCTTCCCCAAATATAGTGTGTGGGACATATACTGAGGTCCAGGTGTGAATACTGGCTCTAAATCTTTATTTGAGTGGAAAGATGCTGCTAATCAAATTTCATGCAGTAGAGAAATGATAGTGGGCTTTCTTCAGTTCTTATAGTTCAGAAAGTAGGGCAGGTGAATCAAGCGGAAACAAAGAGGAAGGACATCTCTGTTGCAGCTGTCTGTCCCTATCATAGGCTAGAAGCTCCCTGGGATGTTGTAAAAAGATGCAAGCATGCATGGTTTTTGTCACATGAAGCCATGCATGCCTTTTCCCTCAAGAGAGACAGCTTCAGAGGCATATAGTAGTAGTTAGTGGCAGACCATCTGCCTTGCATGCCGATTCAATCCCCAGCATTTCCAGGCAGCTACTGCCAGTCAGTGTAGAACAGAGGTGAGGAACCGCAGGCCTATAGGCCAAATGCAGCCCGTGTTGGTTTCTATTTCCCTCACTGAGCAGCAAAATGCTTGTCACAAGACAATTGTTTACATTCCACAGTCAGAGTTACTGTTGGGTTCCCACGGGAATGGGAGACTGGATGTGACGTACACTGGTTTCCTGTTTTTCACTGTTCTCTCGGTTCTCTTTGTGCCGAGAGGAGTTGCTTCTCCTCTGCTCTCACAGAGGCAGGATGCATGTTTGTATGCTCTCAGCATAGCTTGTAAATAAACTTTAGCATGTAGCACATACTGCTTATCCTTTCGTTGCGTGACTACGCTCTGCTTGGGCTCAAGATAAGACGAGCCTGTATCAGCTCCAGATGGGCAGGAGCTGATCAAAATCTCACAGCCCGTACTCATCATCCCTCTCTGGGTTTTCAGACTCTTCAGGCTACTGAAACTCAACCACATCCCCTCTCATCAGGCCACAGCCCTCCTTGAGTGTTTATGCCCAGCTGAAAAGTGTATTCGAACTGTGAGAATGCTTCTTGCATGTCTAAATGGAGGATTAAAAGGGTTGTGTGAGCACACTAGCCTATTGAAGAAAGGCAGAAGTTAAATTTGTTGCTCCACACAATTTTGTCTCTGGCCCCACCAAGTTCACTGAGAGTTTGCTCAGAAGGGAATGAATATTTGGAATAAATAATATTTATGGGGTGAGAGTCCATGGCCAGCCCCCACCCGCAAATTGTGGCCTACTACTCCCCCACATCTCCCTTTTTTATTCACCCCGGACCTTTTCTCTCTTTCTTCTTTGATTAAAGTAGCACTTCAGATACACTTCATGATCTGCTATACAAAATCAATTATATCTTGCATGTAGAAGTTGAATGTCAGTGGGAAAGCTAGGCTAAAACTCCTTCCTGGCACACTAGCTTTCATTTTGCAGGGAATTATTTCCTGAGGTGTACTCAAAAATGCAAAGCCTTCCTTGAAGTAAGAAGCAGTAAATCCTTTGTTCTGTTTACTTGTTCCCTTTTTCCCATTTATTTTAAATAATTATCAACTGCCTTTCAGGGCAAAGAAAAAGAAAAGAAAATACTTTCCCAAGGCAGCTCACATAAAAATATAAATGCACAATTTCAATAAAATAAAATACTTTAAAGCAGTAATTAGAAAAATCTCAGAGTCGACTTCTGGGTTAGCACCATCGGCAATGGCGGTGTTCCTCTGACTGAGAGGAACCCGCTCCGTGGAATTCGGGTCGTGCCGCCGCGGCGAAGGCGGAGACCCTTCAAAAATCCCAGGCAGAGGAAGCCTGGGAACGTGGGATTCAGCTGACACCAGAAGCGCCCCCCCACCCGCAGGGAAACCCCTTTTTTGGGGTTCCGAAGTGACGTGGGGTGAGCGGCGCGGTGTTTTGAATCGACCACTATTTTTTACGGAGTGAAGCCGCGTAGCCGTTGCCGGAGAGCGCTGACTTTTTCTTGTGGACAATTGGATTTTAAAACAACAACCCGTGAGTAGAACAGAAATTGGGCTTTTAAAGTATTTTTAAATTGGCACCGATCGGGGAAGGTCTAAACAGGAAGTCCACCTCCCCTTTCTGTAAATAAACTGAAGCAAAGAATTGGTTAACTAAGGTCGTGGAGAGTCTTACCTAAAGGATTAAAGGATTAAAACTCCACTGATTGAAACTACTATCAATACTCTTTTGGAAGCAGGGAAGCCTGCAGGAGAAGGTCAAAATTTGGGAATTGAAGCGCCACTTCCCTAAACCCGGGAGCGGTCTGCGAGAGCCCGTGGATGGTGAATAGATAAATTTGACAGCTAGCTGTCAAGATACAAAAGAAGGACTTTGTTGCTACTGCCAGTTTCTGTGTTTAAAAAGAAGGAAGGCATTTGGAATTGTTACAATGTTATGTTTGGGACCTTTGGGACTGTGCTAGAAGGAGTGTAAATGGAAACTGTGTCCCTCTAGAGGGAGTTTTGGGATAGTGTTGCAAGGATGCAGCTGGGAAATTGGTTCTAAAGATAAAGCCTTTGAGAAACTAGCTTTGACCTTGGACATTTCAAGGATGGTGGCTGAGAAGGAAGTCGCGTCTGAATTGAATAGGACATTTTATCTGCTGGGAAAGCTGCAAGAACAGATAAACGTCATGGCTACCAATGTTGAAATTTTGGGAACAAAAGTGGGCTCCAGCAAAGAAGTAGACAAGAATCCGGCACAGGAATCTCTTTTAACTGAACAAATTGAAGAACCAGAGAAGGAGAAAGTTGCTGTTGTTAAAGTGATGCAAGGGGGAGTCGCAACCCTACAGAGGCAAATGGTGGATTATAACTTGAGGCCTTATACGTCTGCAACTAGGAGAAGCCAGTTTTTGGAGATGAGAGCCTGGCTTGGTTTGGAAAATGAAAGTTGGAGAGATCACCCTATGTGGGGATCAAATAACTTTTGGGATTTGAATCTGAGCCAGGTGGAGATTGGAGCCTTTGGGGCCCTTGGATTTGGAAGGAGTGTGAAACAAGATTTGGAATATTCTATGGACCCTACCTTTAACTATGGAAGTCTGGCAGACTCGCTAAGAAGGAATATGACTACCGTTGGGTTGGAGCTCCCCCGAGATCTGTTCTTTAACACCAAAGACTATCAAAAAGATCGGCAGAGGGGACATGAAAGAGAGTTAAGAGGCTCGGACTTAAGATCTCTGGGTTGATGGACTTTTGGAGAACAGATGGCAGGGGCCGAGACCGGGGAGGGGAGATGGTGAAAGAAAAATTGGGAATTTAAAGTGTATATATTGTGATATTAAAAAAAAAATCTTTTTTTTTTTAATGAGAGATGGGAAAATCGTGGAATGGAATTTTTTGTGACCCTAGGGGAAACGTCTTAAGAGAATAAGTTCAGATATATAAGTTCTAAGGAGAAATAAGATTAAATAAAGTAAAAGTGGATGGCTAATTGCCGAATGAGAGAATGGAAAATTACAGTATATTAAGATAAGTTATAAGGATAAAAACAAAGACGAAGGATTTGCTGAAATATCTATTTGAATTAGAATACAAGGAGGGGAGGTGTGAGGAGGTCAAGGAGATAAGTTAAGAAAGGGAGTTATATTAAGGTTTAACTTGTTTTTTTGTCTTTTTGATTGTATCTTTTTTCTTTCTTTTTTTCTTTTTTTCTGTCTCTGCTTTTTTTATTTTATTTTTCTCTTGGATATGTTTTGTTTTTGTATATTGTGTTCCTTTTTGTAATCTTTTAAAACTTGAATAAATATTATTTGAAAAAAGAAAAATTTCAGAGTCTGGCCATGTAGTTTGTACAATGAATTAGACCATTTAAGAGCACAATTGTAAACCAGCAGTAAAATAACCACTAACAATTTGAATAATAATAATAATAATAATAATAATAATAATAATAATAATATAATAATAATAATAATAATAATAATAATAATAATAATAATAATAATAATAATAATAATTTATTTATACCCCGCCCATCTGGCTGGGCCTCCCCAGCCACTCTGGGCGGCTTCCAAAAAAAATATTAAAATACTGTAATACATCAAACATTAAAAGCTTCCTTAAACAGAGCTGCCTTCAGATGTCTTCTAAAAGTCTGGTAGTTGTTGTTCTCTTTGACAACAACAAGCTCCTTAAGTAAAAGACACCTCAACTGAAAGCGTTTGAAACAGATGGGTATTTGAGGCCTTTCTGGAGTCAGTACTGATGGGAATAGCTGCCTTTGCCCACCCTCAACAGTCACCTCCTTGCAGCCCTCCCATCAGAGTATCTGAACTGTACTATCCCAGCTGGTTGTTGTGTAGTGAGTTCCCACCAGTAGAAATAAAGTCACATGACACCATTATTTTAGGTTAATGGGCTAAAATTGGCCACAACTTTATTGGTTAGAGGTAAAGAGCAGTATTGGCTTAGGCATTGGTCCTTGAGGATATTTCACCCCTCCCATTGCAAGAATCTGCTGATTTTCCAGAGAGGAGGGGGCGGATTGTGCTTGCTACTTATTCCACTCCAGCCTCACTTCAAAGGGGGAGACTGAGTGTTATCTCTGTGTAGATAAGGTCGCTGCAGAAAGCAGCTGTAACACTCAGTGTAGTCCAGCGTCTCCATTTGTATATAGTTTGTATAGTACAGTAGCTGTTAGTGAATAAAAGAAGATATTCTTCAGCGCTGTCGTCCGAGTGATTTATGCTCTGCTATACTCTGCTGCGCATGGCTGTCTTCTGGAAGTGAGTTTGGTGCTCACAGCTCTGAGTTGTCAGTCCACAGCACTTAGACCTGTTCCTGCAGAAGAAGGTCTCTGGAAGTGCTACCCCAGCTCGCCTGGCCCAGTCGGGGCTGAAGTGGTTGAGCCCAGTCGGTGGCACTGGCTCAAGGGCGAAGCTGACAGTCCTAACCAACTATCCGGCTGTTTGCTTGAAGACCGGGAAGGGTTAACACCAGCAGGGGGAGCCCTGCTGATGCACATCAACTAGGGACTCCCCCGGGGTCACCACTCAGGGGCACGCTTTAGGTCCTGGCCTCCATAGGCTTCGGACGAGGCCACGCCCCCCGGAATCCTTTACCGGACTACCCTTCAATATTTGGGGGAGGTGATGGTGCTCCTCCTCCCCACGCATCTACATAACAATACCCCTACCAATGCCTAACCGCCACTCGAGCAAAGCTCACTGCCAATACCCTCAAACCTGCAACCAATCTCTAATCCCTGCAAATATGTTGTCCAGCCAAACATCATTTCCTGCATCGGAAAGATGCACGCCATCCTCGCGGTAGAGGACCACCTTACTGAACTGGATGTTGGGGTGGTCAATGACCTGCCCCCCCAGCGCTGCCATTCTACGAACCACTGAGCATTCCAGGATCTTAGGATTGTACCTGGAAGGAATCCTAAGGAACCTGCCGCATCAGATTGTACCTGGAAATCAGCCTGCAGTGACAGATTGTCCTGCCATAGTGAAATACCATTATACATGTCCAAAAACTCTAGCCAAACCTCCAAATCCGACTTGAGCGCCTTTGAGAGTCGCACCCTGTGTTGGGGGCCCCACAGACCTGCTGACAGCCTTGCCAAGTGCCAGTAAAAAGGGCGGCCAGGGGACACAACCCGGCAAGCAAAGTTAAGATGACCCAGGAGCGATTGAATCTGCCTAAGGGTGACCTTCTTAAGGGGCAGCAGCTGTAAGATAAACTCCTTAAGGGCAGTTAACTTTTATTTGGGAAGGCAAGATGTCTGCGCGATTGTGTCCAGCTCTATGCCCAAATAGGTCATGGTTGTGACTGGGCCCTCAGTCTTGTCATTCGCCAAAGGGACACCAAGCTCCTCTGCCAGGGATGTAAATGCTTGTAGCAACGCTACGCAATCGGGCACATTACTTGCCACAAGAATAAAGTCATCCAAATAATGTCCCACGCCTTCAGAACCTGTTTTGAAGCGAAGAGCCCAGTCTAGGAATGTGCTGAAGGTCTCAAAGGCTGCACATGCTACCGAGCATCCCATGGGCATGGCCTTATCAATGAAATATGCCACTTCAAATTTAAAACCCAGCCAACGGAAGTCGTCCGGGTGAACAGGAAAGAGACAAAAGGCAGACTCAATGTCGCACTTAGCTAGCAGGGCTCCCTTACCAAATCCACGAATAAGCTTTACCGCTTGATCAAAGGAGGCGTACTTCACTGAACACAGTTCCTGTGGAATTGCGTCGTTAACTGAACTTCCTTTTGGATATGAAAGGTTGTGTATCATGCGGTATTCACACGGGCCTTCTTAGGGACAATACTCAATGGTGAAATGTGTAACCCCTCCAAAGGGGGTTCACTGAAAGGGCCAGATACCCTCCCAGCCATTATTTCCTTTTCTATTTTCTTTTTAGCGATATCTGGCCTTTCCTTTACCGATTTCTGGTTAGGGGGATTTCCGGAATTAATGAAACAGGGATTCTAAAACCTAGGGGATATTCGGGTGAATATAAAGAAATCCTGCGTCCAGTCACTCTTCCCTGCGTGGGCTCTGCTGGGAGCTGACCTGGCAGGATAGCAGAGTAGCAGCGGTCCTGCGTCCGTGTGAGAAAAGGGATAAATCAAGTCCAGAGACAGTTCGTTCTTATCTCTAGTAGCATTTATTTACAAAGCAGTAAATCCATCAGAAACCTCCGCCATTCTCCGTGCTTTCCAAAAGCACTCTCGCAGCCTCTGTGCTGCGTGTCAGCCAGAAGCGAAAGCAAGTCTGAACAGTGACACAGACTGTGACTCACTTCTCTGCGTCAAGCTCCTCCCAGATACAGGACACCACGGAGTTTTAACCCTGTCAGTTCCAAACTCCACAGGGGAAACCCCTCCCACAGGTACCTGGTGGCTTGTTTATTAGGGTATAGATCAAGGAGGTTTTTTAGAGGTTGCAGTTTGATTGGTGTAAAGGCCAGACCAAGGGACCTGTTAATAGCGGTTTCCAGCTGTGCCCTGGGATGGTCCGACGGCACCTCGGTTTCCCTGGTGGAAGTGCCCCCTGCCACCCCGAAAGGGCTGCTTACCTTTGAAGCAAGAAGTTGCCGGATGATTGCCCAGGCACTTTTCGCACTCATGCAGATACTTACAACTTGGGCGCACGCAAGTACTCCCAGCACTGCCTACGTAGTTTTGACTCGACCTTCCCGGATTTATATGGGTCCTGTGGTTTCTTTTCCACTTATGGACCCACGTGCTCCATCCAGTAGTTCTGGTCTCTAAGGTCCCAGCGGGTGGTGGGTAACAAAGAAGCGTTTCTGCGAAAATCATCATAGGTTAAAGAGGCCACCTCCCCGGCCAGAGCACAGGCCCTTCTTAGGTGGGCCATATAGGCTGCTAGATGCATACTGCGTTTGGGGTAACAAGCGGAAATTACACCCATGAATACTTGAAACCCGTCCAGCCAATTCTCAAAACTGCGCTCTGCCCATGGCGTCCTATACCTTCGTTTCCCATAAGTACGCTTCTTTTCCCCTTTCCCTGACACTTTAGCTGGTGGAAGCAGGGTGAACATATCTACGTAATCCCCATTTAGAATCTTGGTCCTTTTCCTTTTGGACAGGTGATTGCCCAAAATGAAACCCGTGGAAACATTAGTGGACGTCTTCATGTCCTCCACCAATGCACCTCCCTTTCATTCCAAGGACCCATTAAACGTTTTACGATGTGCGTTAGCCCTCCTCTCGTGCACCCAAAGAGGGACCCCGGCAATATCCTCCCCCAAGCCCCAGTATCCATCCAAGGGGGCATCACTGTCAGAGTCTGAAGAAGTACCTGATTCCTCCTCGGTGTCGGAAGGCTTACTCTTCTTACTCTTCTTCGCAATGTGTTTCTTCTTTGCCTTTCTCTTTCCTCCCTGCACCTCACTGACGTCTGGGGCCGGCTCGGCGATTGTGGGCATTACTTCCTGTGTTTGTGCCTCGTCCTCCGAAGAAGAACCCGATCCGCCTTCAGTGGGTGTGGGCTGAGATGGTAACTCCTGGAATATACTAGGCATATCTATGACCTGCTGCTGTGGAATAGAGCGATTAGGCCTTGCCAATTTCGTTTTGTGACCCGCGGAACTGGGCCTAGACTTCTGGGTGTGCGAAGACTGAGAGCGCGTGTGAGAGCGGTTACCCGAGCTGCTGCCAGGCTGTGCCACACTGGAACAGGAGGCAGATGAACCTGGACAGTCCCAATCGCCAGGTAGGGTGTCTGGAATGCAATCCTGCATGCCTGCCAGTGATGTGGAGGACCCTGAGACAGTTGGCCTGCATTGTAGATAGAACATTTCAAAAGCAGAAAAGAATTGAGCAAAGGCTTGAGGGTTGCAAGGCATGATAGGAGTCTGCGAACCACCTTGCCCACCTGAGGGAGCCTGTGAGTTACCCCTGTTAGCCATGTCACCACGGAATTATTTGCACTGACACAGCGATAAGCAAATGCCCTAGAGGAAGTTATAGTCCAGTATTTTCCACACCAACCCTAACACCATTCAGTGTTCGCCTCAAATTCCTTGCCAAGTACTATTGTTCCCAAGCCACCATGCACCGGGCACTTACGCGTCAGGCACTGAATAAGATGATTAAGATGCCACTGAGGACTGCACGTTAAAGAGTAGCTATCCCGAAAAATGACTGTACTCAAATTATTATTATCACAATTGATGACTGCACTTTAAAATATACCTTATGAATACCAAGTTTATGTATTGGATTAAAATTAACTGACCTTCAAATTATGCCTTGTGAATTATCTGGTTATATATATCAAATTATAACTTACTGTGTATTAAATTAAAATTAACTGACTTTTAAATTAAGCCTTGTGAATCTGGATATTAATTATCAAATTAAGACTTTCTGTACAGTGGTGCCCCGCAAGATGAATGCCTCGCAAGACGGAAAACTCGCTAGACGAAAGAGTTTTCCATTTTGGAGGTGCTTCGCAAAACGAATTTCCTATGGGCTTGCTTCGCAAGACGAAAATGTCTTGAGAGTTCCTGCGGGTTTTTTTCCTTTCCCCCCCTTTTTCTAAGCCGCTAAGCTGCTTATCCGCTAAGCCGCTAAGCCGCTAAGCCGCTAAGCCGCTAAGCTGCTAAAAGCCGCTAAAAGCCACTAAAAGCCGCTAAACCGCTAATAGCGCTAATCCGCTAAGCCGTCAATGGGCTTGCTTCGCAAGACGAAAAAACCGCTAGATGAAGAGACTCGCGGAATGGATTCTTTTCGTCTTGCGAGGCACCACTGTATATTAATTTAAAATTAGCTGACCTTCAAATTAAGACGTGAATTATCTGTCAAATTATACTTTAAATTAAGCCTTGTGAATTATCCGGTTATAAAGTATCAAATTCTTGCTTTTACTTAGCAGTCACCAGCTTTTCCTTAGTTAGCGTTTTCTTTAAGCGACCAGCAGGCCCTTATGGCGGTGCACAAGACACTTTATTTCAGCAGGCAGATTCAAAACCTACTACAGTAAAGAGCAATAGAGGCAAAAAAAAGGGGGGGAAATTAGGTCGATAATCCCGTACTCCCCAGCAACCTAATTAAATAAAGTACCATGCACTTTAATTCCAAATTGAAAATCAGGGCCTGCCTGCAGAGAGCAATGGAGGTACGATGTAGCTGCCTGCTAGAGAGCAGCGGGGATAAGATGTAACACAATAACCACGCAATGTAACTCCCCAAGGGACACTAATTAGTCGCTTCAGGAGGGCCTGCCTACAGGCAGGAGGTTGCCTGTTCAATAAGCATGCGGCGTTACCTCACGTAACCTCCTGTAGCCACTAAACAAAGCTTTCCATACAGGTAGTGGGTGCCTGTCCTAAGATGGCCGCTGCAGCTCGGCCACGTGGTGCCGTCAAGATGGCGGCACCGGGTAGCGGTAGCCGAGGCAACGATAAACAATTTTCCTAACTAATGCAGCGTTAAGCAATTCCCAAACCAATGCACGCAGGGGGGGGGCCCAAAACCGCTGTTTCAAGCTTATTCCCAACACCCGGCAGCAGAGACCGCCCATGCAGCACAACCTTTATACGAGACCCTTTTTCATGCACAGCAAACTCACTGTCCATCCCACGGCGTTCAGCTGCTGCAGCAGGAGAGCGGCGACGTTCTTGGCAGGGAACGCAGCACGAAGGCACAGGCAGGGGACAGCTTACTGCAAGTGTGCTGATCCCAGCAAGCGGTGATCAGCAGCCGCGTAAACCAGCGAGAGCCTAGAGAGCCTGGGGAACGTTGAAAAGATACCTAGTGCCCTGCAATCATGGCTTGTGGCTCGCTTCAGCCCTGTTAGCCTGCCCCCTCGGAAACAGCGGAGAATCCAGAAAAAAACTGCAAATGCCCACGGAGCCAAAAGCTGCAAAATACCCCCCCCCCGGATGATTTCAGCTCTTTTTGCAGGAAAATCACTCCTGCCGCCAGCCACGGCTCAAGCAGGGAGGGAGCGACAGGCGGGTCGGCTCTGCAGTGCAAGAGGATGTTGCGGCTGAAAACGGAGAAGAAAAAAGGCTCAATAGAGAAGAAAAAAGGCTCAGAATAAGAAACAAAAGGCAGGCGGCAAAATCCCAGAGCAGCGAAGGAGCAGCTAAACCTCAGCAGCTGAGCGGAACTGAAGAGGGAGACCCCGGGGCTGTGCTTGCCTTAAATGAGGCAAGCCACACACCCTGAGCCAGCCAATTAGCTGGCTCAGGGGATGACGCAGCCCTGAACGCGCGGGGGCTGGAAGCCAGCCTCTGCACACGTGTTGGGGGCATGAAGCTCGCAACACCACCTCCTCCTAAGGTCGGAAGTGGCTTTGTAAGAACTGTAACTTTAAGAAAATGTTTCTGAACTCCCCCACCTTCTCCAGCTCCAATCCTGTTTCTTTGTGTGCTGTGTCTTTTAAGTTTTAAAACTGAGGGCATGAACATACTTCTGTATTACTGCAGATCTTTGCAAGCTGCTCTGAGGGTCTTTTATGGCTAAAGAGCTGGGTAAGAGATGCTGTAAGTAATAAATATATCCAGGGTGGGGGTGCACGCTCGCATGCTAAGAACATCCTATCTCAGGGGTCAGCAACCTTTTTCAGCCATGGGCCTGTCCACTGTCCCTCAGACCATGTGGTGGGCCAGACTATATATTTTTTTTGGGGGGGGGGGGGGAATGAACGCATTTTAAATAAAAGGACACATTCTACTCATGTAAAAACACACAGATTCCCAGACCATCCGCAGGCCTGACTGAGAAGGCGATTTGGCCGCATCCGGCCCACATTCCTTATGGTGCCTACCCCTGTCCTATCTCTAGTGCCTATTTCTAATTGATCTTATGGGTGGACAAGTGATCAAGTCCTCTGGTGCTCCCCTTCATGGATCACTGCCTTGCCGTGGCGAAGGGGCTTGAATAACTCAGAGAAGCTATGAGCTATGCCGTGCAGGGCCACCCAAGATGGACAGGTCATAGTGGAGAGTTTTGACCAAACGTGATCCACCTGGAGCAGGAACCGGCAAGCAACTCCAGTATCCCTGCCAAGAAAACTCCAGGGACAAAGACAACAGGCATATAAAAGTTATGATGCTGGAAGATGAGCCCCTCAGGTCGGAAGGTGTCCAACATGCTACTGAGGAAGAGCTGAGGACAAGTACAAGTAGATTGAGAGCTGATGAAGTGGCCGGGCCAAAGCCGAAAGGTCGCTCAGTTGCGGATATGCCTGGCAGCGAAAGGAAAGTCCAATGCTGTAAAGAAAAATATTGCATAGGAACCTGGAATGTAAGAACCATGAACCTGGGTAAATTGGTTGATATTTGGAGAACAAAAAATCCTCTTGAGAGAGAGGGAACCTTCTTTTCTGAAGCCAAAATGACCTGGACCAAAATTGACCAAATATGGGTTACTAGAGGATTGGCACCAAAGATAAAAAAAGTGGAAATCTGCCCAAAAACATGCTCCGACCATAATGCCGTGAAGATGGAGATGAATCAAACAACAGCTGGCACCTTCAGATGGAGGATGAATGACACCTTATTCAGAGATAAAGAATTCTGCAAAAAGGCCCAAAAAACATTGAGAGACTATTTTGAGATTAATATGAGGACTAATGTTGAAAAAAGAGTAATCTGGGACGCAAGCAAAGCCGTTATGAGAGGTTTCTTGATACAACAAAATGCAATAAAAAAGAGAAGCCAAAATGCGAAAAAGGATAAGATTTTGGAAAAGATAAAAGAAGGAGAAAAGAAATTAAGATCAAAACCAAAGTCTCAGGAGTTTTTGAGAGAAATTAAACTATATCAAATTCAGTATATGGAATTGATGAATCAAGAAATAGAATGGAAAATCAAACAAATGAGACAGAAGACCTTTGAATCCGCAGATAAATGTGGCAAATTTTTGGCTTGGCAATTAAAGAAGAGACAAAAACTAAATACAGTGACAAATTTGGAAGTGGATGGAAGGAGTATTTATAATCCAAATGAGATTAGAAGCTGCTTCCAGAGATACTTTAAGCAACTATATGCACAAGGGCCACAAAAAGATTCTGATATAGAACAATTTTTGGAGAAAAATGGACTGAAGAAAATTTCAAGTGAAAATAAAGTACTCTTGAACCAGAAAATAACTGAACAAGAAATAGAAGGTGCCATTCAAAACATGCAATTGGGCAAATCTCCGGGGCCTGATGGATTGACTTCCAAATATTATAAAACTTTAAAGGAATGGATATTACAACCTTTGAAGGAAGTCTGTAACGAAATTCTTGAGGGGAAAAAAGCTCCTGAAATGTGGAAAGAGGCCTACATCACGCTTATACCGAAGACAGAGACTGAAAAGACCCAACTTAAGAACTACCGCCCAATTTCTTTATTAAATGTGGATTACAAAATTTTTGCTGACATTTTAGCTAAAAGACTGAAAAAAGTTTTGATGGGGGAGATTCATAGGGATCAAGCAGGCTTTCTCCCGAGAAGACATTTATCAGATAACGTAAGGAACATAATAGACATTTTGGAAATGTTAGAAGTTAATATAAATACAAAAGCTGTTTTGATATTTGTTGACGCGGAGAAAGCCTTTGACAATATTTCTTGGACTTTTATGAAGAAGAATCTCCGGGGGATGGGGGTAGGTCAAGGGTTCGAAAATGGTATAGGCGCGATATATTCTGAACAAAAGGCTAAACTTATAGTGAATAATGTGATTACGGAAGAACTCAAGATAGAAAAAGGGACACGCCAGGGGTGCCCAATTTCCCCACTACTTTTTATTTCGGTTCTGGAGGTTTTACTGAACATGATAAGAAAGGACCAGCTGGTTAAAGGGGTTCAGGTCGGAGCGAAACAATATAAACTGAGAGCATTTGCAGATGACTTGGTACTTACATTACAAGAGCCAGAATCTAGTACTAAAAGGGTTTTGGAATTAATTCAAGAATTTGGTCAAGTGGCAGGATTTAAACTGAACAAGTCAAAAACTAAGGTATTAGAGAAAAACTTAACAGTTACTGAGAAAGAGAGGTTTCAGAATGAGACAGGTTTAACTGTGGTTAAGAGTGTAAAATACATAGGGATTAATATGACAGCTAAAAATATGAATTTATTTAAAGACAATTATGAGAAATGTTGGAAACAAGTGAAAAAAGATTTAGAAATTTGGTCAAATTTGAAGCTTTCTTTGTCTGGTCGAATAGCAGCTATAAAGATGAATGTATTGCCTAGAATGTTGTTTCTGTTCCAAACATTACAAATTGTGGACAAGATGGAATGTTTCAAGGGTTGGCAGCAAGACATCTCTAAATTTATCTGGCAGGGCAAAAAGCCCAGAATAAAATTTAAGATTTTAACTGATGTAAAGGAAAGGGGGGGATTTGCCCTGCCAGACTTGAAACTTTATTACGAATCAGCAGCTTTCTGCTGGTTAAAGGAATGGCTGCTTCTTGAAAACACAGACATTTTAGATCTGGAAGGTTTCAACAACTTTTTTGGGTGGCATGCATATCTTTGGTACGACAAAGTTAAGGCTCACAAAGGTTTTAAAAACCATATTGTCAGGAAAGCATTGTATAATGTTTGGATTAAATATAAAGATTTGTTGGAGAACAAAACTCCAAGGTGGCTGTCACCAATGGAGGCAAAGGCATTGAAAAAACTTAATATGGAGTCTAAATGGCCAAAATGCTGTGAAATCTTAGAACAGGAGGGTAACAAGTGGAAATTGCAGAGTTTTGAGAATCTAAAAGATAAAGTGCGAGACTGGCTACACTATTATCAAATAATGGAGGTTTATAAGTTGGATAGGAAAATTGGTTTCCAGGTGGAAAAGTCAAAATTGGAAACAGAGCTGTTAGAATCCAAAACTAAGAACTTGTCAAAAATGTATAATTTGCTGCTGAAATGGAATACACAGGATGAAACGGTTAAATCAGCTATGATTAAGTGGGCACAAGATATTGGACATAACATTATGTTTGCTGACTGGGAAAGGTTGTGGACCACCGGTATGAAATTTACGGCGTGCAACGCCTTGAGAGAGAATATTATGAAAATGATCTATAGGTGGTACATGACCCCAGTCAAGCTTGCAAAATTTTACCACTTATCAGATAATAAATGTTGGAAATGTAAAGAAAATGAAGGTACATTCTTTCACCTCTGGTGGACATGCCCAAGGATTAAGGCTTTCTGGGAAATGATATATAATGAAATGAAAAAGGTATTTAAATATACCTTCTTGAAGAAACCAGAGGCCTTTCTCCTGGGTATGGTTAGCCATGTGGTGCTAAAGAAGGACAGAATGTTATTTATGTATGCTACAACAGCAGCAAGGATACTTATTGCAAAGTATTGGAAGACACCAGATCTACCCACTCTGGAAGAATGGCAGATGAAGATGACGGACTACATGGGACTGGCAGAGATGACTGACAGAATCCGAGACCAGGAGAAAGAGACAGTGGAAGAAGATTGGAATAAATTTAAAGACTATCTTAACAAATATTGTAAAATTAATGAAGGCTAGAATTGACATGGGTTCAAAAATTATGTGGTTTTCAGGGGTGTTGATTATGGAAAAAGAACAGAATTATTAAAGATTTTGGGAAATAAGGGAATGGATTTGCTGACTAGATAATGAAATTAGAATACAAAAGGGGGAGGTATGAGGAGGTCGGGGAAATTAGGTTTAAGAAAATAAGGATGGAAATTATACGTGTTTTTTTTTTTTTGTTGTTTATGTATGTTTTTTTTGTTAAACTTGAATAAATATCATTTAAAAAAAGAAAGAAAGGAAAGTCCAATGCTGAAAAGAAAAATACTGCATAGGAACCTGGAATGTAAGAACCATTAAACAAAGCAGGGCAAAGACTAATAGAGTTCTGCCAAGAGAACAAGCTGGTCATCACAAACACTCTTTTCCAACAACACAAGAGACGACTCTACACATGGACATCACCAGATGGGCAGCATAGAAATCAGATTGATTCTATTCTCTGCAGCCAAAGATGGAGAAGCTCTATACAGTCAGCAAAAACAAGACCTGGAGCTGACTGTGGCTCAGATCATCAACTTCTTATAGCAAAATTCAAGCTTAAACTGAAGAAAGTAGGAAAAACCACTGGGCCGGTAAGATACAATCTAAGTCAAATCCCTTATGAATACACAGTGGAAGTGAGGAACAGGTTTAAGGATTTAGATTTGCTGGACAAAGTGCCTGAAGAACTATGGATGGAGGCTCGCAACATTATACAGGAGGCAGCAACGAAAACCATCCCAACGAAAAGGAAATGCAAGAAAGCAAAGTGGCTGTCCAACGAGGCCTTACAAATAGCGGGGGAGAGAAGGCAAGCAAAATGCGAGGGAGATAATGAAAGATACAGGAAATTGAATGCAGATTTCCAACAAAATAGCAAGGAGAGACAAGAAGGCCTTCTTAAACGAGCAATGCAAAGAAATAGAGGAAAACAATAGAATGGGAAAAACCAGAGATCTGTTTAAGAAAATTGGAGATATGAAAGGAATATTTCATACAAAGATTACCATAATAAAGGACAAATGTGGTAAGGACCTAATAGAAGCAGAAGACATCAAGAAGAGGTGGCAAGAATATACGGAGGAATTATACCAGAAAGATATGGATGTCTCGTACACCCCAGATAGTGTGGTTGCTGACCTTGAGCCAGACATCCTGGAGTGTGAAGTCAAATGGGCCTTAGAAAGCACTGCTAATAACAAGGCCAGTGGAAGTGATGATATTCCAGCTGAACTATTTAAAATTTTTAAAGATGATGCTGTTAAGGTGCTACACTCTATAAGCCAGCAAATTTGGAAAACTCAGCAGTGGCCAGAGGATTGGAGAAGATCAGTCTACATCCCAATCCCAAAGAAGGGCAGCGCCAAAGAATGCTCCAACTACCACACAATTGAGCTCATTTCACACGCTAGCAAGGTTATGCTTAAAATTCCACAAGGCAGGCTTAAGCAGTATGTGGACCGGGAACTCCCAGAAGTGCAAGCTGGATTTTGAAGGGGCAGAGGAACCAGAGACCAAATTGCAAACATGCGCTGGATTGTGGAGAAAGCTAGAGAGTTCCAGAAAGACATCTACTTCTGCTTCATTGACTATGCAAAAGCCTTTGACTGTGTTGACCACAGCAAACTATGGCAAGTTCTTAAAGAAATTGGAGTGCCTGATCACCTCATCTGTTTAGGGAAGCTTTTAATGTTTGATGTATCACAGTATTTTAATATTCTTTTGGAAGCCGCCCAGAGTGGCTGGGGAAACCCAGCCAGATGGGCGGGGTATAAATAATAAATTTATTATTATTATTATTATTATTATTATTATTATTATTATTATTATTATCATCATCATCATCATCATCATCATCATCATCTGTCTCCTGAGAAATCTCTATGTGGGACAAGAAGCTACAGTTAGTACTGGATATGGAACAACTGATTGGTTCAAAATTGGGAAAGGAGTACGACAAGGCTGTATATTGTCTCCCTGCTTATTTAACTTATATGCAGAATTCATCATGCGAAAGGCTGGGCTGGATGACTCCCAAGCTGGAATTAAGAGTCCTGGAAGAAATATCAACAACCTCAGATATGCAGATGACACAGCCTTGACGGCAGAAAGTGAGGAGGAATTAAAGAACCTTTTAATGAGGGTGAAAAAGGAGAGCGCAAAATGTGGTCTGAAGCTCAACATCAAAAAAATGAAGATCATGGCCACTGGGCCCATCACCTCCTGGCAAATAGAAGGGGAAGAAATGGAGGCAGTGAGAGATTTTACTTTCTTGGGCTCCATGATCACTGCAGATGGTGACAGCAGTCACGAAATTAAAAGACCCCTGCTTCTTGGGAGAAAAGCGATGACAAACCTAGACAGCATCTTAAAAAGCAGAGACATCACCTTGCCAACAAAGGTCCGTATAGTTAAAGCCATGGTTTTCCCAGTAGTGATGTATGGAAGTGAGAGCTGAACTATAAAGAAGGCTGATCGCTGAAGAATTAATGCTTTTGATCTATGGTGCTGAAGGAGACTCTTGAGAGTCCCATGGACTGCAAGAAGATCAAACGTATCCATTCTTAAGGAAATCAGCCCTGAGTGCTCACTGGAAGGACAGATCCTGAAGCTGAGGCTCCAAGACTTTGGCCACCTTATGAGAAGAGAAGACTCCCTGGGAAAAACCCTGATGTTGGGAAAGATGGAGGGCACAAGGAGAAGGGGACGACAGAGGACGAGATGGTTGGACAGTGTTTTCGAAGCTACGAACATGAGTTTGACCAAACTGCGGGAGGCAGTGGAAGACAGGAGTGCCTGGCACGCTCTGGTCCATGGGGTCACGAAGAGTCGGACACGACTAAACGACTAAACAACAACAACCTCTGGTGCTGATCTTAAGTTCCAGACTAGTTCAAACAGAGCTGACCCTTTTAATAACCTGGCCCTAAACCATCTAGGGTAGTAAAGGCTTTAGGGATGAATTAATCAGCCTGTATCCAGTCCATGCTAGATTCTCATATCTTCAAGTCCATTCTGTCCCTTATTCGGCAGATCTAATTATTTTAAAAATAAAAAGCTTAGTTTCTACACATTTTGAACACATTCTTCCTCTGCAACACATGTAATTGCATTTGCCTTTAAAATACACATTTCTGTACACATTTTCTCCTTAAAAATATGCATTTTTGTATGGATGTTTAAAATTGATACTGCATCACAAAAGAAGCACATAATTTGACAAATAAGACATTCCAAGCAGCATTCCAAGCAGCATTAAGTCTGGGACCTGTAAATTAGGTTGGTTCATTCTAAAATGTGGACCACACAAATTTCTTCTACATCACTAATCTGGAGGTTGGCAGGTTCTTAATCCTGAGACTAAATGGACATTTGCTCTGATCCCTCAGGACTCTTCCTATGTTTATATTTTGCTCTAGACAAACACAATTCCCCTATTTTTTTTTTTCTTCTTTTGCTAATCTTCAACATTCATTTTTACCTGCTTTCAGAAAATAAATCCCTGCTGATGTTTTCTCTGTGGTGTTGCACAATTTGGGGGTGACCCTTCCCCCAAGGTAAAATGAACACCTTAAAGGACTAATGAAGACATTTAAACAAAGCTGACCTCTTCTGCATAATTCCTGAGTAGCTTGAGGAAGGTAGAATCTCCCCTGGTAGATTTATTCCGCTTCAGGCAAGCAACTTTAATCCTTCATTTGACAGGTGTTGATATGGAGAGAATGCAAATTCCTGTTGTGATTATCCTCCTGGTGCATGAAGATGAGGACAACTGTGCTGTGCTCTTTATGACAGAACAGAAATGAACAGGAAATGTGTTGCTGGTATGGGTTTTACAGCCACGGACATTATACTCCTCAGCTTGCTTCAGTCTTTACCCTAGATGGTGTTGGATTACAACTCCATACCCTCCAACATTCCTCAGATGAAAATAGGGACATTCTATTCCACATCAGTGTCCGTCTGCCTCCGTCCCTCTGCGTGCACCTCCTCAGAGGCTGGGGCAGGGATACAGGTACAGTGGCTAAAAGAAGCAAGCCAGAGCCAAGCGACCCTAATGGTCACTCTTCAGCGCCTGCGACCCCTTGGTGCTCCTCACAGCTATGGCAGCAGCCTCACAGACTCACTGACTGAGAAGTGGGGAAACGGTGAAAAATGTGGAGCTGCCTCTGAAGATCATTCAGAAACTGGTGCAATATTTGGCAGCCAGGTTTCTCACTGGGGCAAAACAACTTGAGCAATTACACCAATCCTGGCCTGACTGCACTGGCTGCCAATTAATTTCTGGGCTCAATTTAAAGTACTGGTTTTGACATATAAAGCCTTAAACAGCTCAGGACCACAGTACCTCAAGGACTGCCTCTCTCCTTATGAACCTACCCAGAATCTGCAATCATCCTCTGAGGCCCTACTTCATGGGCCTCCTCCACAAGAGGTACAAGGCAAATCTTGGTACCCATGCACACCCCTAATATATACAGTCACCATGACTTATTGTAGTTGATAGACTTATCTTCCAAGGATTTGTCTAATCTTTTAAAGCCATCTAAGCCTTCTAAGCTGTTTAAGCTGGTGGCCCTCAACTCCTGTAATAACAAGTTCCATTTATATCAAAGGTGGGCAGCATTTTTCAGCCCAGCAGCTGAATTTCCTGCCAAGGATTGCACGCACTAATGGTGGGTGGAGCCAAAGTGGAGCAATTGATGTGACCCTTACCCTTCTACAGCAGCTTACATTTCATCTACAGAAAATCAGAGGTCCCACCACCACCACCACCACCTCTCTCCATTCTCCATCCAGGCAAAAAGCACTTGAAGAGGGCATGGAGCAGTGCAAGTTAGTGTTGTGAAGCAGTGTATAACCTAGGGAGACCAGGTGGAGGCCTTGAGCTCAGTGGTGGATGATGACCACTGGGGCTGATAGGGCAGGAGGGAAGGAGGTCCACAGGAGGTGCAGCCAGAACCAACACCAGGTAGAGTCTGACCCAATGAAACGGAGAGCCAACTTCTTCTTGTTCTGGTCCCATCCTCCATCCTGCTGAGTTCTACAAAGTTAGCACTGAAGCTGAAAGGCATCTCTAAGGGAAAAAAATAGGTATGTGGAATAATGAGAATTACCTGGATGTGAAGATCTAGATTTGGGACAAACATTTTTTGGTGAGAGAACTCCAGCAGAGATTGAAAATCACAAAGTATGCAGAAAAGCAAAGCATGGAATATAGGCTGATGGACCTTTAAAATGGGCCCGTGTGAGTTCCAAAACTTCCATCTTCCCCCAGCATAGGAAAAGACCACACGTTTGGTAAGTTTGCTTACAGACACTGCAAAGGTCAGGTTTGTGTGCTTTTCCATGCACCAGTCAGAAAAGTTGCACAGGCAGTAGAAATTGGCTTAGTTACTGTGATGAAAGTTCATAAAAAGTTCATAACCATGCGGTGTGAGATGCAGGAACCAACTTGGACTTCCTCACATGCTGAGCTTCTCTAGTAGACTGGGAGATAACAATAGGCCTGATTATCTAGTTCCTCCCAAGGTGAGATAAGCCAGGCAGGACAGCTTACTCTATAGTCTTAACCCCTTCGTGTGTTAATTATACTTAAGCATGTTGGTTGTATGAGGTTGGTTAACCCACACCCTAACCTAGTTATGAGTAACAAGGAAGAACAGGTGAGTGGCTGCAGGCAGACTGAGCTGTTCTTGGCCATAAGGACCAGCCTCCGCTGCTTGAGATTCTTAAATATCTCCAGCAAAGGAGACTTCACCCAAGGCACTGTCAAGCAACTATTTTCATTAGGCAGTTTCTCCTTCATCTGAAATCTGCTTCCCAGTAATTTCCACCCACTGGGCCTCACATCCTGCAGTTTGGAGCAATAGAGGAATCCATCTTATTTTGACCAGGATATTCTGTAGATCAGATGTTTTGAAGAGAGATGTTTGCTTGCCTTAGGGTTGCCATACATCTGGGCGGAAACTGCTGAAATCTCCAGGAAAATCTGGATGTATGGCAGCCCATTTCGGTAGTGTAGATTTAAAAAATCCCTAGCAGATCTAAGGGTCTTTCTTCTATCTTTAAAGGTGAAGGTTATTCCCTCCTTATTTTTTCCTTGTCCCAGTTTCTTATTTTAGTCATTAAGCTTGCTAATTCTGCAAATTCTATTAGTTTATGGGGACTTCTGGGTTAGCGCCTCTGGCAATGGCGGAGCTCCTCCAAATGGGAGGAACTTGCTCCGTGAAAAGTAGGGTCTGAACCACCACGGCGAAGGCGGAGACCCACTGAAATCACAGGCGGAAGAAGCCTGTGAACTTGGGATTCGGCTGGCACCCTTTGCGCCTCCTCTACTCGCGGGGAAACCCTGTTTTGGGGATCCGGAGCGACGTGGGGTGAGCGGCGCGGTGCTTTGAATCGACTGCTTCTTTCACGGAGTGAAGCCGCATTGCTGCTGCCGGAGAGCACTGACTTTTTCTTGTGGACAATTGGACTTTAAACAACAACCCGTGAGTAGTACGGAAAATTGGATCTTTAAATACTTTAATTTGACATCGAACGGGGAAGGTTCAAAACAGGAAGACCGCCTTCCCCTTTTGTAAATAGACTAAAGCAAAGAGCTTACAAGTTAAGGTCTTGGAAAGCCTTATGTAAAGGACTAAACTTCCATCGATTGAAATTATTAGACCCCCTTGGAAGCAGGAGAAGAGGGGGGAAATTTTGGACCATGTATCCTGCAGGAGAGAGTGATTAGAATTAAATTGCCACTGCTCTGAACCTGGGAACGGGCTCCCAGTGATTGACGTTTTGGGAGAGTTCATTGACAGCGAAGAGAACGGATGTTGACAGTCGGTTGAATAAGAGAAATATATTGTTTCCATTGTCCGCTTCTGCGTTTAAAAGGGAGGAAAAGTAACTGAAAATTGAAACCAACTTTACTTTTTGAACTTTCTTTGAAAGGATTGATACAAGTGGAGACTGTTTCCCTCTAGAGGGAGCTTTTGAAACTGTTACAAGAGTGGAGCTGGGAAATCTCCAGCTGCTTGATAAGAAGTGTGGGAACTAGAGATTGACCTTGGACTTTTGAGAATGTCAACAGGAGAAGCCTTAGTAACTGCATTTTGCAAGATAAACTATTTGTTGGAAAAGCTTCATAAAAAAATGGATGCTATGACTACTAAAACTGACATTTTGGGACCAAAAGTGAACACCAATACAGAAATTATTCAGGATTTGACACAGGAATCTATTTTAGCAGGACAAATTGTTGAAAAGGAGAAGGAGAAAGTTGCTGTTGTCGAACCTAAAGCAATACAAGGGGGAGCCTTAGTCTTACAGAGGCAAATCGAAGACTATAAGTTGAGGCCCTTTATGATTGAAACTAGAAAAAGTCAGACTTTGAAGATCGGAGCCTGGCCTGGACTGGAAAAGGAAAGTTGGAAAGATCCCTCTATGCAGGGATTAACTGACTTTTGGAATATGGACTTGGGTCAGGAGGAGATTGGAGCTCGGGGGGCCTTTGGAGTTGGAGGAATTTTGAAATATGCCCTGAAATACTTTATGGATCCTAGCTTTAATTGTGGAAATTTGGCTGACCTGTCAAGAGGGAGTGGAGGTGTCGTTGGATTGGAGTTTCCTCGAGATCTGCTCTTCAGCATCAAAGAATATGAAGAAGAACTGCAGAAGGGACGTGGAAAAGAGTTAAGAGCCTCGGACATAAGATCTCCAGGTTGATGGACTGTATGGAGTGGACGGAAGTGTCTGTCAGAGCCCGAGACCGGGGAGAGGAGATGGTGGAAGAAGATTGGAAGATTTAAAATTTATATATAGAAATATTGTAAAATTAATGAGTGACAGGAAAATGTTGGAATGAATTTTTTATGGCCTTAGTAGAAATGCTATAAGGAGTTAAGCTTAAATAATTATACTAATTTTAATGGAAATAAGATTAAAAATATGTTAAGACATTTATATGATAGAAAATGGAGAAAGATGGAAAGGAATTGCTAAAACAATTAATGGAAGTGGAATACAAAGAGGGAGGTGAGAGGAGGTTGATGATATAAGGGAATGAAAGTCAGAATATGGAAAAGGTATGATGTATGTTTTTAAATTGTTTTTTTTTTTAATATTTATTAAGGTTTTTAAATATAAATGCACACATAGTAAACAATCTTACTTCTTTCACAACAATTTCATCACTTCTTTGGGCTCCCTCAGTCTCCCGCTCCCATTTACATCGTTAAAAATTTTTTTCCAAACAAATTATCAACTTGTTTACAATCTCATGTCCACTCACACATATAATCTAGCGCTTCTTCCAAAAAGTTTTATATTTTCTTTAGTCTCACTTATCATCAAATTTAAATCTAGTTTAGTGGTGACCAGTTTTTTATAATCTAGCATCCTTCTTAACATTCAACCAAATTACAATGTTTTTGTAAATACATCTTGAATTTCTCCCAGTCTTCCTCCAACTTCTCTTCTCCCAGATCACGGATTCTGCCGGTCATCTCGGCCAGTTGCATATAGTCCATCAGCTGCATCTGCCACTCTTCCAGTGTGGGTAGATCTTGAGTTTTCCAGTTTTTTGCGATGAGAATCCTTGCTGCCGTTGTTGCATACATGAAAAATGTTCGATCCTTCTTTAACACCTTCTGGCCGACAATGCCCAGAAGAAAGGCCTCTGGTTTCTTTGTGAAGGTATACTTAAATACCTTTTTCAGCTCATTATATATCATTTCCCAGAAGACCTTCACCTTAGGGCATGTCCACCAGAGGTGAAAGAATGTTCCTTCATTTTCTTTACATTTCCAACATTTATTATCAGACGAATGGTATATTTTGGCAAGTTTAACTGGGGTCATGTACCATCTATATATCATTTTCATTACATTTTCCTTCAGAGCATTACATGCGGTGAAGTTCAGCCCAGTGGTCCACAACCTTTCCCAGTCCTCAAACATAATGCTATGCCCAATGTCCTGTGCCCATTTTATCATAGCCGATTTAACCATTTCGTCTTGTGTATTCCACTTTAGCAGCAAGTTATACATTCTAGATAATACCTTGGTCTTTGGTTCTAACAATTCTGTTTCTAACTTCGATTTCTCCACCTGGAACCCTAACTTTTTGTCATTTTTAAAAACTTCTTTAATCTGAGCATAATGTAACCAGTCTCGCACCTTATCCTTCATTTTCTCCGAACTCTGCAATTTCCAATTGTCTCCATCTTTTTCTAATATTTCCCAATATTTTGGCCATTTGGCCTCCATATTGGGTCTTTTTCGGGCCTTAGCTTCCAGAGGTGAAAGCCACCTTGGAGTTTTATTTTCCAATAAGTCTTTATATTTTGTCCAGACATTAAACACTGCTTTCCTGACAATATGGTTCTTAAAGGCCTTATTGATCTTAACTTTGTCATACCATAAATATGCATGCCAACCAAAAGCATTGTTAAAACCTTCCAGATCCAACACGTCAGTGTCTTCGAGAAGTAGCCAGTCTTTTAGCCAGCAAAAAGCTGCGGCTTCATAGTACAACTTTAAGTCTGGCAGGGCAAAGCCCCCTCTTTCTTTCGCATCTGTTAATATCTTAAACTTAATTCTGGGCTTTTTGCCCTGCCAGACAAATCTAGATATATCTTTCTGCCACTTCCGGAAGCACTCCGTTTTGTCCACAATCTGTAATGTTTGAAACAAAAACAGCATGTTTTTAAATTGTTTTTGTTTTATTTTGCTTATGTGTTGAGGTTGTGTTTTGTATGGTTTATATATTGTATTGTATTGTTTTATTTTTTCTTGTTCTTGTTCTCTTTTTTCCCCTCTTTTCCCTCTTTTTCCTTTTTTAAAAAAGTAATAAATATTATTTTTTTAAAAAAAAACAAATTCTATTAGTTTATGCAACCATTGGAGCTGCCTCCTTCCAATACTTTGTATAAACTATTCTTGTGGCCACTGTTGCATAAAGAAATAGATTGTTAACTTTCATTGGAATCTCTTCCCCTATTATTGCTAATAGGAAGGCGTCTGGCTTCTTAGGGAAGGCAAGTCTAAACAGATTTTTAAATTCCTCATAAACCATTCCCCCAAATTTCTTTGCATGCTTGCATAGCCACCATACGTGTATTAGTAATCCTTCTACTTCCCAACACTTCCAACCTAAGTTTCATCTTCTCTTATACATTTTTGCAATCTTGCTGGGTGTCAGGTGCCATCTGTAGATCATTTTTTTAAAATAATCTCTATAATTGCATAACAGGCTGAAAAGCTTATCATCTTATTGTTAGGGGACATTCGGCACAGAAACATGTGTGTATACCTTTAAGAAGTTTCTGGGATTAATTGGCTGCAGCTGGCCGTTGCTATAAAAGAAAAAAGCTGAGTTTTGTAGCCTGCCTGCAGGAATAACACCCACCAGAGTTTGTGTTTATTGTTTAGTCATAAAAGCCTTCGTTTTAGTTTGGGTTTTTACACCTATGTCTCCTGGAGTCACTCTGTCCTCTGCCACCAGCTGGAAATCCCCCTCCAGCACTTATTCCATAACTTTTCCCATGCCTGAATCTTGATATTGTGCCCAATACATGACACTCATTTTCCCATTCTAATGGGATTCTGTATACTTTATATGTTATTTTTTTTATTACTTTGTAATATTGCTATTTCAAAATCCAACCCACCTTCCACAAACCCCTTTTCTTTATGCTTCCTAAATATCTCATTTACTTGGAAGTACTGCAACCAATCAGTAACTAATTCTGTCACTTCTCTGTTTTTAAATATTATAATATCTTCCTTGAATTCAAGAAGTTCTTTGTATGTCCCCCAGTTTTCTCCATATTTAATTTCTTGATCGCAACCACCCCCATTGGAGATATCCAACATGGGGTCTTCCTTTTTAAAAGTTCTCTTTGCCTGCCCAATTATTATATATAATACTTCTAATCACATTATTTTAAAAAAAATCCCCTGTGTGCTTTCATTTTCCCATGATACAAGTTACCATGCTATCCAAACCTTAAGTCGTACCCTTCAAGGTATAAAATTCCTGTGTCTTTCAGTTCCATCCACTCTTTCATCCATACCAGGCAGGCAACTTCATAGTACATCTGTAAGTCTGGGAGGGCAAACTCCCCTCTATTCTTTTCATCTATTAGGATTTTATGTTTGATCCTAGGTCTTTTTCATTGCTATACAAAAAAAAGTACTTTTTCCATTGTTTGAAGCAATATGTATTTCCAACCACCATCAGTGCTTGAAACATAAATATTTTTTGGTAGTATGTTCATCTTGATTGCTGATATTCTCCCTAGCATTGAAAGTTTCATATGGTCCCATTTTTCCATATCTTTCTTGATTTCAGCCCATGCCTTAATTTAGTTATCTTGGATGAGACTTAAATTGGTAGCAGTTAGCCAGACCCCAAGGTACTTCACTTTCTTCTCTTCCTTAATTCCAGATATCTTTTCCAGCTTATCCTTTGCCTTCTTTTCTATGTTCTTGATAATCATCTTATTTTTTTCTTTATTTATATAAAATCTGGCAATATTTCAAAACAGTGTTATAGCTGATTGGTTTGATTGTTCTATGAGTTAATTCTGATCGCTACATAAAGTACCAAGAGACTATACCATGCAAAAATAAATGTTTCTTTGAATACTATAGACAAAATTTAGTAATGAATTTCGCAGTCTGAATTGATTTACTTGATTGTGCTATGAATTGTATTGATTAAGGGAACACGAGATAAATGTAAAGATTAATTGGATTAACTACCACATAGATTTAAAAGGCAAACAAGAAGCGATACAAGACAATTAGAGAAGAGGAAAAGTAATTTAGCTTCAATTGTAAAGGTATATTAAATTGTTTATTGAATTGTATAGTTTTAATAATCAAGGTAGTGAGTAAGTAATTATTGTATTTTCATAATCTGTAAGTAACAAATGATAAAGGGATAAGTGAATATTTCCCACCCAGATCTCTCTGTATAGAATAATTATAGCCGGTTTGGATTTGTAAAAACAAAACAAAAGAAAAAGAAAAAGAAAACACTTTCTTTAGACACAAGGATTTTTGGAAAGCAAAATAACTGTTAAAAGAAACCATCAAGACTGGGTCAAAGTTTATCTTTGTGTGTATATAGAGAAGCAGTTATAATGAATACTAAGAAATCACAACCTACTATAGCGGGCCCCTCCGGAGCACCGAGATGTCAATTAGTAGTGGAGCCAGACTCGAACATCGATTTAAAAGATTTGATTATCAGAATGAACAAGTCCATAAACGACAAACTTGACTCCATGGGCAATAAGACTGAACAGAATTTCAAACTAATAATGGATATGGTGGGGCAGTTAAAAGATCTTACTATAAAAATATGGAAATAGAGAAAAAAGGTGCAAGATTTAAAGACCAGAACCAATAAACAGGAGGAATTTTCAAAAGAAATTACTAAGAAAATCCAAACTGAGAGTAAAGAATGGAAAAAAGGGACAAGATACAATAAATGATGAAATAATAGAATTAAAGAGAATACAGGAGGAGACACTAGACCAAATTGCCATCTTGGAAATGCATCAAAGGGTGCTTATTCTACACTTTCGAGGAATCCCAGAGATGCAGAACAAAGACATTGATTCTAAACTAACAAAAAGAACTTGCCAGTTAGTTGGGTGTCCAAGAAGATGAGCTCATAATGGACATTGTTAAGATTTTCAGAATCAAGTTTGATAGAACAAAGTAAAACAAAGGACTAGGAGACTGGCCTTTTTCTTTTCTTTTTTTAAAATAATATTTATTACTTTTAAACCTTACAAAAAAGAAAAAAAGAAAAAAGAAGAAGCAAAAGAAAGAAAAAAAACAATACAATACAATATATAAACAGTACACAACACAACATTAACACATTAGACTAAACAAAACAGAGCAAAAACAATTTAAAAACATACATCATACCATTTCAATGCCTTATCTTTCATTCCCTTGTTTCATCGACCTCCTCTCACCTCCCTTTTTGTATTCCACTTCTATTAATTGTTTCAGCAATTCCTTTCCATCTTTCTCTATTTTCTGTCATATAATTATCTTAATTTATTTTAACCTTATTTTCCATTAATACTATAATACTTATTTATGCTTAACTCCTTATAACACTTCTACTAAAGCCATATAATTTCATTCCAACATTTTTCTGACACTCATTAATTTTACAGTATTTCTATAAATAAACTTTAAACTTTTTCCAATCTTCTTCCACCATCTCTTCTCCCTGGTCTCGGATTCTGCCAGTCATTTCCGTCAATTCCATATAGTCCATCAACCTGGTGATCTTCTGTCCGAGGCTCTTAACTCTTTTCCAAGTCCCTTCTGCAGGTCTTCTTCATATTTATACATGCACTTTACTTTGTCCTCCGCTGATCTTGTTCTTAATTTCCTCCCCTTGATGCCGAAGAGCAGATCTCGGGGAAGCCCCGACTTAGCAATGTTTTTATTCCTTCTCGACAGGTCAGCCAAATCTCCGCAGTCAAAACCAAAATCCAAAAGATATTTCAGGACGTGTTTCAAAATCCCTCCAAATCTGAGAGTCCCCACAACTCCAATCTCCTCCCGACCCAGGTCCAGGCCCCAAAGGTCAGCAAATCCCTGCATGAGGTGATCCATCCAACTCTCCCTCTCCGGTCCAAGCAGGGCTCCAATCCTCAAAATCCGACCCTCTCCGAATTCAGTCATAGAAGGCAACAACTCATAGTCATCAAATTGCCTCTGTAAGGCTGGGGCTCCCTCCCCCTCCACCCGTATTACCCTAGGTTCAACAACAACAACTTTCCCCCCGCCCCCTCCACAGCCCGCCATGCCAAAGCAGACTCCCGTATGGATTCCTGAATAGTTTCTGTATAGATGTTCACCCTTTGTCCCAAATTAGTCACTTTTTGTCCCAAGTTATCAATTTTGATAGTCATCAAATCCGTCTTCTTGTGGAGCTGTTCCAGTGAATCACCCATCCTACATAATGCAATCACTAAGGCTTCTTCTGTCGACATTCTTAACCTATCCAAGGTCAATCCCTGGTTCTCACGGTTTTTTATCTTGCAGCTGGAGATTCCACCAGCTCAACTCTTGTAACAGTTTCAAAGGCTCCCTCTAGAGGGAAACAATTTCTATTTGTATCAATCCTTTCAAGCACAGTTCAAGCAATAAAATTAGTTTCACTTTTCAGTTACTTTTACTCCTTTTTAAATGCAGAAGGAGACAATGCAAACAATGTATTTCTCTTATTTAACTAGCTGTCAAGATACGTTTTATTCACAATGAACTTTCCCAAAACATCAGTCTTACTAGCAGCCCGTTTCCAGGTTCAGAGCGGTGGTAATTTAACTTTCTTCACTCTCTCCTGCAGGCTTACACGATCCCAAATTCCCCCCCTCTTCTCCTGCTTCCAAGGGGGGTTTAATGATTTTAGCCGATGGAAGTTTAATCCTTTACAGAGGACTTTCCAAGACTTTAGCTTGCAAGCTCTTTGCTTCAATCTATTTACAAAAGGGGAAGGCGGACTTCCTGTTTGAAACCTCCCCGTTTCGGTGCCAAATTAAGACGTTTAAAAATCCAATATTCCGTTCTACTCACGGGTAGTTGTTTAGGATCAAATTGTCCACAAGAAAAAGTCAGTGCTCTCCGGCAACAGCAGTGTGGCTTTACTCCGTGAAAGAAGCAGTCAATTCGAAGCACCGCGCCGCTCACCCCACGTCGCTCCGGATCCCCGAAACCGGGTCTCCCCGCGAGTAGGGGAGGCGCAAAAGGTGCCAGCCGAATCCCACGTTCACAGACTTCTCCCGCCTGTGATTTTTAGTGGGTCTCCGCCTTCGCCGTGGCGGCCAGACCCTGATTTCCACGGAGCAAATTCCTCCCGATCAGAGGAATTCCGCCATTGTCGGAGGCGCCAACCCAGAAGTCTCCCTGTTTGGCCTTTTTCAACTCAAGATTGCTGAAGGATAAGATCTTGCAGAAAAGGAAATTGAGGATAGATGACAGAAACATAACAATCTTTAAAGAAATTCCAAAAAGACTCCTGAGAAAAAGACAAAATTACAAAACACTGACAAAATTCCCGGAGGGAATAGCCTTTACCTTTAAAGACAGAAGAAAGACCCACAGAAATCCAGAAGAAGTTGGGAAATTCTGGAGAAAATACAGGCGAGAGCTGGGAGGAGAAGTTATGCAGAAGAGAGAAGAGTGGCAAAGCCCAGAAAGACAGTAAAAGAATAGATATTGAACAATTAGAAGTAATTTAATAGATCAACTTTAACTCCTTTTCTGTGAAATTAACCTTGATTTTATTTTTAAGTGTTATTAATAAAGTGTGATGAATCTTAACATTATTTTGTGGAATATTAATGGTTTAAATAACGAAACAAAAGAAACGAAACTGAACTGAACATGTCCTTAAAAAGAACTGGGATGTTATCTGCCTCCAGGAAATGCACATAGCTAGAAAACATAGGAGAGTTTTAATTAACAAGAGATTAGGGGTGGAATTTATAGCCTCAGATGTACAAAAAAAGGGGATTGTAATATATATAAACCCAAAGATAGAATCTAAATTAATATTTAAAGATGACGATGGCAGGACATTGGGAGTGCAACTCACAAGAGGAAAAGAAAAAATAATACTGGTGGGTGTCTACGCCCCAAATAGAAACAAATCAGCATATTTTAAATCACTGTAGCGGTCCTGAACTCTCCAAAAATTGGGTCTTGCTCCTCAAGCCATCTTAAATTTGGGATTGGATCAAGCAAGATCCGTGGTTAGGCAAAGAATTATGGACACAGAGAGACAACAGGACTGCTTGAGGTCCCCTGATTACATAATTGCAGAACACGAGAGATATATTGTTGTCCCGGCAGCATACCTCCATTTCCTTGTATCCAGAAATGCAAGAAGGGCCTTTACTCTTGGCCAGAAGTTCGGCTCTGCCCTCACTGGTTCTGGAAGGATCTTTTGGAAAAGTCCCGTATGCCCAGAGACTTTGCGCCTGCCCATTAGGAGAATTAGGAAGCCCTGAACACTTATTTTTTAGATGTCCTTTTTGTGATGAGGCACGCAGAGATACCATCAACCCCCATCTGGTGAGAAGAAGAGGAGTTTGGATTTGATATCCCGCTTTATCACTACCCGAAGGAGTCTCAAAGTGGCTAACATTCTCCTTTCCCTTCCTCCCCCACAACAAATACTCTGTGAGGTGAGTGGGGCTCAGAGAAGTGTGACTAGCCCAAGGTTACCCAGCAGCTGCATGTGGAGGAGTGGAGACACGAACCCAGTTCCCCAGATTATGAGTCTATAGTTCTTAACCACTACACCACACTGGCTCTCTGGTGAGGCTTGCTGACCTTCCAGACAAGCCAAAACTCAATTTTCTCCTCTTAGGCAAAAATCACAAGACAACTCAGATGGTCATCAGATTTTGCACACAAATTTGTAGGTGCAGAACACCCCCCAGAAAACTGCTGTAGCCGGCCTCCTGGGTGTCCCAGGGTCAATCTGCATGTTAGTCTAATATTATGTCTTTTTTTGAGGAGAATCAGAATTTATAGGGTTAAACAGTTCTGTGTATCGTCCCTGCCTACTGAGGTGTGGCTTGTTCACATACGGGAATGTTTTCTTTGTGTGTGAGTTACTTTCGTTTTCCGCGGATGAAAGGAAGGATGTCTGCTCTTTCTCCCGGATGATTTATTTTGCTATGCTGTACATAATAAAGCTCTTTTAGATTAGTAAGAAGCCGGCGTACAGACCTGTTATTTATTGCACTCACACAAGGCACACACTGCTGTTGAAAAACTCTGCTGGAGCACAGGGAAGAGTGCCGGATGCCAATCTAACTCAATACTTTTTGTGTACATGCAACTATTTCAATTTTAATCTGTAAGCTGTTATTGTATACTGTTTTAAATGTCTATTTCACTTTTGTGAAAGTAGTCTCAGTTGTGCTTCTTGAACTGGTCTTTGACCGTAATATATATATATATATATATATATATATAATCACTGTGGCCGAGATGACTGGCAGAATCCGAGACCTGGGAGAAGAGAGGATTGAGGAAGACTGGAAGAAATTTAAGATGTATTTACAAAAACATTGTAATTTGGTTGAATGTTAAGAAGGATGCTAGATTATAAAAAATTGGCCACCACTAAATTAGATTTTGAATTTGATGATAAGTGAGATTAAAGAAAACATAAATTTTATGGAGAATTGCTAGATTATACTTAAATGAGTGGATATAAGATCGTAAACAAGTTGATAATTTGCTTGGAAAAACCTTTTAACGATGTAAATGGGAGCGGGAGACGTGAGGGAGTCCAAAGAAGTGATGAAACTACGTTGTGATAGAAGTAAGATTGTTTATTATTGGTGCATTTGTATTTAAAAACTCTAATAAATATTTATAATAAAATATATATATATATATAATCACTGGAGGAGAAATTCTTGGAATTCAATAATGATGACATGATTCTAATGGGGGATCTCAGTGGGGTCACCTCATTAGAGAAAGACAGAACGGAAAGGAAAGGAAAGGGGGGAAACATCTAAGGAAGGGAAAATTCCTAAATCCTTCTTCCAAATGGTACAAGACTTAAACCTAATTGACGCATGGAGAGACAAACACATAGAAGAGAAACAATATACTTTCTACTCAGAAGCCAAAAAAAGGCAGGCAGAATAGACAGAATATGGATATCGACTAATTTAAGAACATTAATTTAAAAAGTGGAGATCCAACCGAAATCTATGTCAGATTCAATGACGTTAGAATTAAGAAGCAACAAGTAAGCAATGGAGAATGAATGAATGAATGGAAGAATTCTAAATGACGATAAAATATGTCAAAAAGCCCGAAAAGAATTAAAAGAGGTTTTTTTTAAATAAATACAGTGCAAGAGACTGTTTGGGATGCTGGAAAAGCTTTCATCTGAGGATTTTATATTCAACAAAATATGATACAAAAAAGAATTAAAGAATCAAAGTTAAATCAGATCAGACAAGAAATAGCATTAAAGGAAAATCTATTGGCGAAAGATCCAAAAAGCAAAGTTGCTAATCAAAATATTAAAATATTACAATCCCAATTGTCACCACTTTTAAATATAGAGGTAGAGAATAACATAAAATGGATGAAACAAAGACATTTTGAGCTTTCCAGCAAACCTGGCAAACTGCTGGAATGGCAGTTAAAAAAGAAACGAAGATAAAAAAAATTGACAAAATAATCCAAGAAGGAAAGGTAATCGATAATCAAGAATAAATAACCAAATGTTTCCTAGCTTACTTTAGAAATTTATATAAGACATAAACAGAGGATGAGCATAATATAACAAAGTATCTTCAAGGGAAAGAAATACCCAAAATAGCAGGGGGGGGGGGTAATTCCCCAATTACCATGATGGAGATACACCAAGTTATCTCAAAATCCAAGCTGGGTAAATCACCTGGCCCAGATGGGTTACCAGCAATTCACTATAAAAAAAATGGAGATTATAGCCATATCTATGAAAACACTTATGAACAAAATCATGCAAGATGGGAAAATTCCAGAAATGTGGCAAGAAGCGAACATCGTTTTAACCCATAAACAAGGATCACCCTGTGGATCTGTCAACAACTATCACCCTACTTCACTTCTAAACTGTTGGCTTTTGGATGGAGCCCGGCACACTTCCCTGCGCCCCACTGGACTCCCGTGGAAAGCTCTCCGTCAGCTTCCTGTAGCAGAGTCTTCGCAGCGGTAGAAAACTGTTGCAGTGTGTGTAATAAATCAGACTGCACGCAAGCGTTCTTGCTTATCTCTAACAGTCTTTAATCGTGTAGAAAAACATTATAAATCAACCCCGGCGAGAGAGCGCACATCTTGCTGCCTCGCCGCAAAAGCGAAAAGAAAAAAAAGGACACAGAGAAACACTCCCTTCTGGGAACATGACCACGCCTCAGAATGTGAGACGTCACTCAGAACTGTTTAACCCTGTAAGTTCTGATTCTCTTCACACCCCCTCTCGTCTCGCATCCTGAGGGAAACTGTGAACACACATCTACAGATCTCTGAGAGTTCAACTCCCTTACCATTGCCTCTCGTCCCTTCCTGGCATCTTTCTCAGGCAACTGTTGAACCTCCTCAAAACTCCCAGGTTCGCACTGTGCGAAACCAACCCACGCACTGGTGACCTGAAACCTCTCAGGTGGAACTCCCTTAGTGGTGCGAGTGGACCGTCTGAGCACAAACTCAGGTGCTCCTTCTGACCCACTGTGGTCAGCAAGTGTGTCCTCTACATCAGAAGACTCCCCCTCTGACTTAGTGCGTCTTCGGGCCTTCTGTACTTTGCTAACAGGAGACGAAGGCTCACTCTTGGGCTCTCTTTTAACAACCTGTGGAGATGCCCAGCCCTGTTCTTGACCCTGTTCAGAGACTTGGTCCTCAGCAACAGGTTCAGTCTCTAGCTCTCCTTCCTCCTCAGAATCAGACAGACATTCTGAGAGAACGTCATGACTTGCATGGATCTTTGACCAACCATTCTGCTCACAGAACTCAGCATGTTTACTGATCAGAAGCTTGGTCTGATCACCTTCTGGATATGCAAACCTCCACCCCTTTGTCGCAGGTTCATACCCACAGAAGATCATTTTCTGGAACCTCGGGGCACCTTTCTTTCGTTGAGCCTTTGGCACAGGCACCCAGGCCTGTGAACCAAACACACGGAAGAAATGCAGCTTCGGCTTCATTCCGTGAAGCAAGAAATATGGGGTGTCACCTACCACTGAATCGTAGGACCTGTTCATCGTGAAATTGGCCGTTCTCCAAGCCTCGCTCCAAAAACTCTGAGGCAAACCGGAGTCACACAGTAAAACCTCTGTTGTTTGAGCCAGAGCTTCACTTCTGAGCTCTGCCACGCCCCTCTCCTGAGGAGAAGTAGCACCTGTCACCTTGTGACGTATCCCCTTCTGACGGAAAAAACTCTGCAGAGCAGACCCAGTAAACTCTGCACCTTGGTCACTCTTGAACCCCTGCACTTTGGTGGAGAACCGTAGTTCCACTGCCACAACCCAATCTTTGATCAGTTGCGCTGCTTCGCCTTTCGTTCTCAGCGAGAAGCACCAGCCATTTTGGCTAAAATCATCTGTCAGCGTCAGCACATACCTGGCCCCGCCCAGACTCGGCTTTGGCATGGGTCCAAAAAGGTCTGTGTGCACAAGCTCAAAAGGTTTTGTGGTTACCCTCTCCAACCTGGGATAACTGCACCCTTTTACCTTTGCCTTTCTGCATGCCCTACAATCTAGGGATTGGTCACATGGTTTTATCCTGCACCCTACTGTGTACTGGGGCAACCTTTGGATACCTTTCCAAGAGCCATGTGACATTCTTTTGTGCCACAAGCAAGCACATGAATCATGAGTGGGAACGTCTGCACACTTTGCTTGTGCTCTCTCAGCATTCCCCTCACCCTCCAGAGGTGTTTCCAAAACGAAGAGATTATTCTGACATGCAACACTGACGAGTTGTCTCCCACCCCTGGAAATAGAACAGATATCATTTTCAAAGCAAATCGTGTACCCCTGCTTCAAGAGACAAGATACAGATAAAAGACAGTGTTTCATCTCAGGCACAACGTAAACTTCCAGCTCCGCCTGCAAGAAAGAAACATAAACATTTGCCACGTTAGACAAAGGCCTCTGTGACCCATCGGCAAAAACAACTGTTTTCCCAGCTGAAACAGCTCTGCAGTTCCACTTTTCGACACCAGGGGTCGCTCTTATCAGGTGATGGCTGGCTCCAGAGTCGATTACCCAGAGCATCATTCTGTCCTCACTGGAGTTGGTCTTTAATGTTGCCATGGAGGCAGTTAGGTGATAAGGACCGTCTTCACTCCCTGAGTCACGTCCTCCCTGCGCTTTCCCACGCTGGCCTCCTTTCCTGGACTGGCTGCCATGGAAACCTGGCTGACTGCCATGGGAAGCGACCTTGGAGACATCCCGCCCAGCCTCTCTGGCTTTCTGGGGGCAGAAACGACGCAGATGGTCAGGAGAATTGCAAACAAAGCAGCGACGAGTGGAAAAAGCCTGAACTGTGCCTTCTGCTGGCCTGGCCCCCCCTCTGCAATCGGATGGGCTCCCTGTGCCAGCTCGGCCCTCTCTGACACGGCGTTCCTGTTCGTCACTCAAGCGTCCAGTCACATACTGGAGCGTAAGAGCTGCAGGATCCATCGATTCCAAAGTTAGACACAAATTGTCATAACTTTTGTCCAAAGAGCTGAGCAAAATATAAACTTGTAGTTCCTCAGAAAAGTTGACTTGCAACAGTCTCAGCTGGTTGAAAACAGAGAGCATCTCAGTTACATGCTGTCTGATGCTGTCACCAGGACGCAGCCTCATCTCAAACAAGCGTCTGGTAGTGTGGATCTTTGCCCCAGCCGTGGTCCTGTGGTGCACTCTTTCCAGTGCCTGGTAGGCCTCTTGAGCAGTCTCCAGCCCCTCTACCAAAGGTAGCTGCGAACCCTCCAAACTGAACACAATAGCTCCCAGGGCTTTCTGATTTTTTCTCTGTGAAGCATGGGCAGTTGCAATATCTGCTGCCGAAGCACCGGCTGCCGCTTGTTGTGGAGGCCCTAGTACCGCCTCCCACAGACCCTTGGCTACCAGCCAGGCCTTCAGCTTCCTACTCCACTCCTCCCAATTTCTTCCGTTTAATTTTTCGAATGGGATGGCGTACGATTCATGGCTGTCTGCCATCTTCTCCCCTGGGGCTGAGCGTACTCACGTAAAAAGCAGCTCCTTCTGGCACCCGGTCCTGAAGAGACGATTCCTCCCAGCGAGCTCCGCTGCCTCAAACATTAGGCAGGACTCCAGCTGGCTTCAGCTTCCCCTCAGCTGGCTTCCACACACACCAGCACAACTTGGCAACAGTTTCAAAGGTTTGGCTGACTTCCCATAACCTGTTGGCTTTTGGATGGAGCCCGGCACACTTCCCTGCGCCCCACTGGACTCCCGTGGAAAGCTCTCCGTCAGCTTCCTGTAGCAGAGTCTTTGCAGTGGTAGAAAACTGTTGCAGTGTGTGTAATAAATCAGACTGCACGCAAGCATTCTTGCTTATCTCTAACAGTCTTTAATCGTGTAGAAAAGAATTATAAATCAGCCCGGCGAGAGAGCACACATCTTGCTGCCTCGCCGCAAAAGCGAAAAGAAAAAAAAGGACACAGAGAAACACTCCCTTCTGGGAACATGACCACGCCTCAGAATGTGAGACGTCACTCAGAACTGTTTAACACTGTAAGTTCTGATTCTCTTCACATAAACGACGACTATAAACTATATACAGGAATCTTGGCCAATAGACTGAAATTGGTATTAAAGGATGTAACAAATCAAGATCAGGCCGGATTTCTCCTGGACCGTCACATGAAAACTAATATGAGGATGTTGATAGATTTAATTGAATATTTAGACTTAAAGCCAAATAAAAAACCTGTGTTCATGTTGGTGGATGCTGAGAAGGTTTTCAATAATTTATCATGGAAATTTTTAGGGAAAGTTATTGATCTGACAACAATGGGAGAACAATTTACCAAAGGCATAAAAGCAATTTATAAAAACCAGAAAGCCAATCTTATAATAATTAATGTGAAAACAGAGCATATAGAAAAAGGTACGAGGCAGGGCTGCACACTTTCTCCTCTGCTGTTTATATTGATGCTAGAAATATTTAATTTGGTGCTGAGAAAAGAAGAAGAAATTAAATGGATAACTCTGGGTAAAAAGGCTTTCAAATTGAAAGCATCTGCAGATGACTTAATTATAACAGTAGAAGACCCAGAATTGAGCATACCCAAAGCATTGAAAAAAATATCAGAATTTGGAGAGGTTTCTGGATTTACACTCAACAGATCCAAAACAAAGTTAATGGTTAAGAATTTACAAGATCGGGAGAAAAAGGAACTACAGGATAAAATAGGTTTGATGATAGTGAATATGATATCTCGGAATATAGAAATATCTCGGAATAGAGATAACAATGAAAAATGAAAATATCTCGGAATAGAGATAACAATGAAAAATATTAATCTTTTTGATTATAATTATAACAAAATCTGGAAAGATATCAAAAGAGAGTTAGAGTTTTGGACTAGATGAAAATTATCATTTTGGGGAAAAATTTCAGTTATAAAAATGATTGTACTTCCCAAAATGCTTTTTCTTTTTCATTTTTTTTTTTTATAATATTTTTATTCAGTTTATAAAGTACAGAAAAAAAGAAATAAAGACATAGAGAGAAAAATACAATAAAGAGATTACAAATTTCCATAATCCTTTTTTCCATCTATTGGACTTCCCCACATCCTCCAAACCCTGCATTCTCTGTAATACAGAATATCAGCAATTTGTTAACTTATTTCCAAACTTGTTGTATCTTTCATTTTATCATGTTTCCTAATTTTCATGCTGTTGTAATTCAAATCTTATATGTTTTGACTTAAACATAATAAAGTTATTTCGTTATTCCACCTTTAAATTCTTGTGCCTTAATTTCCATTTCATTAGTTTACCAATGCTGAAGCAAAAATTTCTGAAAAGAGCATTTTTTAACATTCATACAACTTGTAATGTTTTTTCAAGTAGTCTTTGAATTTTTTCCAATCCTCCTCGATTGTTTCTTCTCCCAAGTCTCGGATTCTGCCAGTCATTTCAGCCAGTTCCATATAGTCCATCAACTGCGTCTGCCATTCCTCCAGCGTGGGTAAATCTTGTGTCTTCCAATGCTTAGCAATCAGGATCCTTGCTGCTGTGGTAGCATACATAAAAAAAGTTCTATCTTTCTTAAGTACTCTCTGGTCCACAATGCCCAGAAGAAAGGCCTCCGGTTTCTTAGGTAAGGTATATCTAAGTATCTTTTTTAGTTCATTATGAATCATCTCCCAAAAGGCCTTCACTTTCGGGCAAGTCCACCAGAGATGAAAAAATATCCCTTCCGCCTCTTTACATTTCCAACATTTGTTATCAGACAGGTGATATATCTTAGCAAGTTTAACTGGGGTCATGTACCACCGGTATATCATTTTCATAATATTTTCCTTCAAGGCACTGCATGCCGTAAATTTCATTCCGGTGTTCCATAACCTTTCCCAGTCTTCAAACATAATGTTGTGCCCCAAGTCCTGCGCCCATTTTATCATGGCGGATTTGACTGTCTCGTCCTGTGTATTCCATTTAAGCAGCAAGTTATACATTCTCGAAAGTAGTTTATTTTTTGGCTCTAACAGTTCTGTCTCTCATTTCGATTTTTCCACCTGGAATCCAACCTTTTTATCCACTTTAAAAACCTCCTGGATTTGAGCATAGTGCAACCAATCTCGCACCTTGTTTTTCAATTTTTCCAAGCTCAGCAACCTCCAATTGTCTCCAATTTTTTCAATTATTTCCCAATATTTAGGCCAGTAGGCTTCCATGTTAAGTCTCTTACGTGCCTTGGCCTCCACCGGTGAGAACCACCTCGGAGTCTTACTCTCCAATAAGTCTTTATATTTTGTCCAGACCATCAAAATTGCTCTTCTGACAATATGGTTTTTAAACAATTTGTGAACTTTAACCTTGTCATACCACAAGTATGCATGCCACCCAAAAGCATTGTCAAACCCTTCCAGATCTAGGACATCGGTGTTTTCCAATAAAATCCAATCTTTCAACCAGCAGAAGGCTGCAGATTCATAATATAACCTCAAGTCTGGCAGGGCAAATCCCCCTCTTTCTTTCGCATCAGTTAGTATTTTAAACTTTATTCGGGGCTTTTTGCCCTGCCAAACAAACTTGGAAATATCCTTCTGCCACTTTCCAAAACATTCCACTTTGACCACGATCTGTAGGGCCTGAAACAAAAATAACATTTTCGGCAATACATTCATCTTTATGGCTGCTATCCGGCCCAACAAGGAAAGTTTCAATCTTGACCATATTTCCAAATCTCTTTTAATTTCTGACCAACATTTCTCATAGTTATCTTTAAATAAATTCAAATTTTTGGAGGTCAAGTACACCCCTAGATATTTTACTTTTTTAACCACATTTAATTCTGTTTCTTTCAGGAACTCATCTGTTTCTGTAGTTGTCAAGTTTTTTACTAAAACCTTAGTTTTTTGCTTGTTCAGCTTAAATCCCGCCACCCGACCAAAATCAGAGATTAGTCCTAACACTCTTTTAGTGCTAGAGACTGGCTCCTGTAATGTTAATACCAAGTCATCTGCAAAAGCTTTCAATTTATATTGTTTCACTCCGACCTCAATCCCCTGTACAGACCGGTCCTTTCTAATCATGTTCAATAGCACCTCCAGTACTGAAATAAACAATAGGGGGGATGCTTTTTCTTTTTCAAATGATCCCGATCATAGGGGAAATGGATTGTTTTGAAAAGTGGAGGAAAGGTCTGACAAGGTTTATCTGATTTAAAAAGAAACCTCATATAAAACACAAATTATTGACAGACAAGAAAGAACAAGGAGACTTCGCATTACCAAATTTAAGAACGTATTTCGAGGCAGCATGTCTAACTTGGATCAAGGACTGGATCATCTTAGAGAAAACAGATTTACTTGATTTAGAGAGTTATAATAACAGATATGGTTGGCATGCATATCTAGGGTACAACAAGGTCAAAGTACACAGCGGATTTACCAACCATATAGTCAGAAATGCCCTTTATAAGGTGTGGACCAGATACCAAACATTATTAGAACCTAAGATGCCATGGTGGTTGTCTCCATTGGAGGCCATTGCAGTTAAAAAAATAAATATGAAAAGTAATTGGGCAACCTATAATCAATTATTAAAAGAAAAGCAAGGACATTTGAAATTAAAATCATTGGAGGAAATAAAGCATTACCTCACTGATTGGCTCCAGTATCACCAGTTAAATAATGCATTTAATACAGATAAAAAATTAGGTTTCAGAAAAGAAAAATCCAAATTGCTAATTGTTCTATTAAAAACCAATAAGAAATTATTATCTAAAATTTATGACTTACTACTAGAATGGGATCTGAAAGACGAACAAGTAAAAGATGTTATGATAAAATGGGCCCAGGACATCAGCCATACAATTCAGATGGAACACTAAAAAATCTGGATTTAATTGGCGAAACAAAGAGGAAAAAGGACTATTAACGATTCAGAAGCAGCGGGGTGCTAAAAAGGAGGTCAGCCCCGACTGGGATCTTATTCATATGCAAGAAGTACCCACAGAATGAAAAGAAACAGTGAGTTGTTCTAAAGTGGAATATACGATTTGAAATAAACACTTTACTTTACTTAAGACGGTGGATTATGCGAAGGAAGGGGTGAAAGCCCTTATTAAGGGGTTTGTTTGCAATTTACGTGTACTTACCTTTATCAATGCCCACCATTCAGTTTACCGTAATCAATGTTTCTATCAGGTAATCAATATATGTTGTTGGAAAAACATTTTTTTCTCTTAAAAACATATTTAGGATGATATGTGTTGACAAAAATCAGCTGATAATGCCACAAAAATGTAATCGATTTTGTCACAAGATCTGATTTTTTTCAAATCGACATAGCACAAAAACCTGTCCTGATGGAGAGAAACGGATGCCATTTCCTAATTCAGCAGTGCAAAAATACTCTAAAGCAGTTGTAGAAATCTAGACAACATTCAAAAAGTAAAAAATTGTTGCCCAGTGTTATAGACCGATTTCTCTATTAAACAATGATTATAAATTATTTGCAAGCATATTGGCAAACAGAATAAAAAAAATATTGAATGAAATTATTTATAAGGATCAAGCAGGCTTTCTACCTGGCAGACAGATGAAAGATAATATAAGGAATATAATTAATATAATTGAATATCTGACTGCCAGGAATGAAAAGCAAGCAATGTTAATTTTTGTGGATGCGGAAAAGGCTTTTGATAATATATCTTGAGAATTTATGTTAAAAAATTGGAATTTATGGATACGGGTCAATTCTTCCTAAATGGAATAAAAGCGATATATTCAGAACAGAGAGCAAAACTGATTGTAAATAATATAGTAACAGAAAATATTGAAATCACTAAAGGCACAAGACAAGGGTGTCCTTTATCACCATTATTATTCATATCTTTACTGGAAGTCTTCTTAAGATCAATAAGGAGAAATGAGTTAATAAAGGGAATTACAGTCGGTCGAAATAAGTACAAAGTGAAAGCCTTTGCCGATGACTTGGTATTAACAATCAAAGAGCCATCTACAAGTGTTAAAGAAGTACTAGAGGAGATAGAACAGTTTGGGCAGGTGGCAGGCTTTAAATTGAACAAAAAGAAAACTAAGATAATTGTCAAAAATATGAAACAGGACCTGGTAGAAGTATTGCAGCAACAAATAGGTATAGAAGTTGTTAAAAGAGTTAAGTATTTGGGAATTTGGTTAACCTCTAAAAATATTGATCTATTTCAAAACAATTATACGCCAATGTGGAATAGTGTTAAAAGATATCTAGAAATATGGGGAAGGTTGAAGTTATCATCTTGGGGTAGGATTTCAGCTATTAAGATGAATGTGCTACCAAAGATGTTATTTCTGTTTCAGACAATTCCAATAATCAAAGGGGCAGCAAATTTTAAAGATTGGCAAAAAAACAATTTCAAGGTATATCTGGCAGGGAAAGAAGCCGAGAATACAGTTTAAGCTGTTAACAGATGCAAAAGAAATAGGAGGCTTCGCCCTGCCAGATTTGAAATTGTATTACGAAGCATCTTGCCTCTGTTGGTTGAAGGAATGGATGAAATTAGAAAATACGGAATTGCTGGATTTGGAAGGTTATGATAATAGATTTGGATGGCACGCATATTTATGGTATAATAAGTCAAAAGTCCATAAAGGATTTGGAAGCCATATATTTCAAAGATCTCTAATAGAAATATGGGATAGGTATAAAAACCTATTGGAACGAAAAACACCACATTGGTTATCTCCATCAGAAGCGATGAGTGTGAAAAAGGTCAATATGAGTGGGAAATGGATAACATATGGGAAGTTAATATATATGGAAGGAAGTAAATGGAAAATGAAATCATATGAAGAAATTAAAGAATATGACACTACCGCCAGGTCGATGAAATGTTTAAACAGGACTCTAAAGAGGAAGGATTTTATGAAAGTGGATCAAAGTTTGAATTAGAGATATTAAGTAATGATTTTAAAATTTTGTCTAAAATGTATAAACTGCTGCTTGAATGGCATTTGAAGGACGAGGAGGTTAAGTCGGTTATGATTCACTGGGCCAAAGATTTTGCGTATAATATGCAGCTGAGTGATTGGGTAAAATTATGGAAAGAAGGTTTAAAATTTACTGCATGCAATGCCCTAAAAGAAAATGTGATGAAAATGATGTATAGATGGTATATTACACCTGTCAAGTTAGTGAAAATGTATAGAGTCAGTAATAAATGCTGGAAATGTAAAGAAAAAGAGGGGACATTTTATCACATGTGGTGGGAATGTAAAAAGGTGAAGTGCTTCTGGGAGATGATATATAATGAGATGAAAAAAATGTTGAAATATACATTCATAAAGAAACCAGAAGCATTTTTACTGGGCATTGTGGGGAGTGATATAAATAGAAAGGAATGTAAGCTCTTTTTATATGCAATAACAGCAGCAAGAATATTACTGGCCCCAAAATGGAAGCAAGAATAATTACCGACGATTGAAGAATGGAGGGTGAAGTTAATGGACTATGCAGAACTAGATGAACTAACAGGAAGGATTTGAAACCGGCGGGACCAGAAATTCACAGAAGACTGGAGTAAATTTACGGACTATTTGAAAAGTATTTGTGAAGATCAGACGACATTTGTAGGTTTGCAAGAAGTTTTGTGAGGAGTATTATTGGAAGTATTGCAAAAATGGAGAAGGGGAAGGATGATTTGTTAAGAGATGTAAAGGCAATATAAAGTTAAGAAATGCATAAGAAGTGGTTAAAACGGTGGATCATCAGAGGTGCTGATGGAAGTCTAAAAAGATTGTATAAGTGATAAGTTTTCTGGTACATTTTATAATTTATATGTTAAAATCAATAAAAATTATTATTATTATTTTTTAAAATAGAATTACTGCCTGTACTACCATCAAGGAAAACCTAATGAAAATGTGTTATAGGTGGTACATGACATCAAAATTAGCTAAGATCTATAAATTAAAGTCTAATCTATGCTGGAAATGTAATAAAGCAGAAGGGACAATGATACACACATGGTGGGGCTGTGAGAAAGTGAAGACTTTCAGTGGGTGTATTCACGAGGAATTAAAAAAGATGTTTAAAATTTCAGTGGAAAAGAATCCGGAGGCGTATTTATTGGGAATTTTAAGAAAAGATATCCCACAGGATTAGAAAAGATTATTCTTATATGCCACAGCCACAGCCAGATTATTACTTGCTAGAAACTGGAAAGGGGATACTCGCAAGACATTTTGTCTTGCGAAGCAAGCCCATAGGGAAATTCATTTTGCGAAGCGCCTCCAAAACGGAAAACCCTTTCGTCTAGCGGGTTTTCCGTCTTGTGAGGCGTTCGTCTTGCGGGGCACCACTGTATATGCCACCCTTCCTGCCCGAAGGCACCCAGGACAACAAACACATAAATAATAATAATAATAAATTTAAGCATTCTAAAAACAGTTAAAAGTATTCTCTCAACCAGTGATTTTCATATTGCCAAAAACAGTATCTTTCAGCCATCCCAGTGCCTGGGTAAATAGGAATATGTCAAAATTCCTCCTGAAAGTCAATAATGAGAGATGCAGATGCACCTCAGAAGGGAGTGCATTCCACAAATGTGGATCTGCCGTTAAAAAGGCCCTGTCACAGGTCAACACCAACTACATAGGACCCACCACAAACAGGGCTTTACCTGCCCATCATAGGGTCCCAGTTGATTTATACTGGGGAAGGCACTGTTTAAGTTACTTGCGTCCCAAACCTTTTAAGGCTTTATATGGCATTACTAACACCCTGCGTTGGTCCCAGTCGTTTACTGGCAGCCAGTCCAGTGCTTTCAGGACCAGAGACATACATGATCCCAATAGGTTGCCCCACTTACTAGCCTAGCAGCCACATTCCACACTAGCTATAGCCTCCATACCATCTCTAAGGGCAGCCCCCCATACAGTGCATTAGAGTAATCCAGGAGATATGTTCTCTTTTTCAGACTAAGCATACTCTGCACTGTTGAGCCTTCCTCAAAGGACTCTGTCCAGCTGCTGAATGTCTATTAGGATGGTGGTTGTAAGGGGATTGAGTGGGGAGAGGACACCCACCCCCATTCTGAAGGCCTAACTTTACCAATGCTGCCATCTTTTGGGCTACAGTGTTGTTTATCAACTCCTTCCCTTTGTTCTGACAGCCTAGGAGGATGGCTACTAATTCTCAGAATAGGTGAACAGGGACAGGCAAAGCAGTAGGTTCAAGGCACTTTTAGTTGCCTGAGAATACAAATTAGATACATGGTTTAAATATACAGCGCGGTTGTCTCCTCTGTGTCTGTGTCTGAATTCTGTAGAGCAATTTTCAGCTTGTTACCCTCCAGGCCTGACGCAACCATGTCTTGTAAAAGAACAAATTGATCCTGTTTACAGTTTGCCAACATTTTTGCAAGCATTGGTTAAGCTCTGATAGAATCATCCATGCTGCAAAAGACACAGAAATAAGTATGTTCGCTTGTCCTGAGGAGATTACACTACAACTAATGAGGCAAGGATTAGAGACAAATAAGCCACAGGCATAGCCTGATCCATAAGCCAGCTAAACTGGCATATTTGGAAATGAGAGGTGGGAGTGGAGGAGAGTTGCCAAGGGAATTAATGTCATTAGAGATCCCCGTCTTAGGAAGGTTTCTTTCTGCGGTATAGTACCTGCCATTTTATATATACATTTTATAATTTATATGGTAAAATCAATGAAAATTATTTTTTTAAAAAGAGAGAGACCATGGCCTTGTGTTGTGTTGTGTTGTCCTGGACTTCTGACTTTTGCCTTTTCCACGCGTTGAGCTTTCACTGCGCTGCTCTGTTGCCTTGGCCTTGGGATGTTTGCAATCCCTCTTCACGTGGCCGAGACTTTCACACGAGTAGCATTTCACTGCCTTTAAAGCTTTGGCGCCAACTAGTGGTTGCATTGCATTCTGGGATGACGTCTGTGAGGACTCCCCCTTAGTGATGCAGTGATGCAGCTAGCATTACGCCGATCCGCTTCATTCAATACCACAGCAGTAACATGCGCTACCATTAGCTTAGCAGTAGGCAAAAGAGCAAGCTGGCTGGCAATCGCTTCCCAACTTGAACCCCAAGAATGTAGAATCAAGAAGGAACACATAGCCTCTGGAAAGATGATTCCACGCTGTTGCAACTCATGCCTGAGATTCTGCATTTCCATGAGGTGAGCATGTACGTCTGCTCCTTCAGCAAGTGCCATATCATGTAACTGCTGGGATTTCAACCCCCACCAGCTGCCACGTTGGTAGGAAACAGCAAGAGCTGTTTACATCAGGTGATGTTGCTCACCGTGGGAAAGGAAATCAGAGTCAGTTTCCAAACGGTTCTCAGTGTAACCAGGGAGGAGTTACACTTCCTTCTTCCGCCCCTGGATTGGGGCAGCGTTGAGTCAGAGAACTCTAAGCTGACTGTTCCAGTCGTGCAGTCATGTATGTGTTTTCCATGCAGTGAATAAAGTAGTCTGATTCTACAAACTGCCTTTTCCTTCTGATGCCTTTGTCAGGGGAAAGTGGTGTGCTTTTCTCATAAGAGACAAGCCGCCTATTTTGTCAGTCTCCCTGGACTGAAGGAGGATTCCTGAACGGCAGGCAGAGGATGACCACTGGACTTCACCCCGGAGTGCTTCAGGAGGCTGGCATTGCTCTCGGGCAACATTTTGGTAGCAGAGGATGGTCAACGAACCACGGTCTCTGAAGTTTTGCCAAGTTTGCAGATGAAGCCGATGCGGGTCGTAAGTCAAGAGTTTTGACTGAGAGGTCCCGATCGGATTTCTGGAGCTTTGCAAAGCTGCTGTTGTTTTTTGGATTAAAGCACAGCCAAGTTCCTCATTCCGGGGGAGCGGAGAAAGCAAAAGCAGCCTGTTTTGTAGCTGTTTGTTTTCCACTGCCGGAGTAGCCGGGAGCCTTAAAGGAACCGTGAGTAAATCAGTGTGCTCTAATTTATGAGGCAATTAACCTCAGAGAAGCAAATCAGACTTGAGCTGTGATTTACACTCAGAGACTGCCGGAGGTTTTTACAGCTCATTGAAGAAGCTGTTTAACTGGCACCAAGATGGATGCTTGGCAAGGGGATGGGAAGATGATGTGCCCCCTACTGACTAATGATAATTATCAGAGTTGGGTAGTGAAAATGCAGGCGATGCTACAACGTCAGAGATGCTAGGACGTTGTTGACAATCCCATTCCTTTTTAAAAAAAATATTTTTATTGATTTTCCAACCCATATTAAACACATTACAATACATTATACAAAGACACACAAACACGTAAACACACACAAATGTAATTTCATAACCTTCTTTTCACAAACCTTACTTCTCCGACTTCCCCATACCTCTCCTTTCTGCATCCCTATTTCCAAATTTCTTTCAGCAAATCCTCACTTAATTTAACTAATTACTCTTTTTGTCCCTTCTCTCTTACCTAATCATTTACAGCTGTAATCCTTTTTTCTCTCTAACCTCGACATTTTAGCACTCATTAATTTTATAATCATTCTTAAGATACACTTTAAATTTCTTCCAATCTTCCTCCACTGTCTCTTTTCCTTGGTCGCGGATTCTGCCAGTCATCTCGGCCAGTCCCATGTAGTCGATCACCTTCGTCTGCCATTCTTCCAGAGTGGGTAGTTCTTGTGTCTTCCAATACTTTGCTATAAGTACCCTTGCTGCTGTGGTAGCGTACATAAAAAAAAGTCCTATCTCTCTTTGGCACCAATTGGCCGACCATGCCCAGGAGAAAAGCCTCTGGTTTCTTATGAAAGGTACATTTAAGTACCTTCTTCATTTCATTATAGATCATTTCCCAGAAGTCCTTGATCCTCGGGCATGTCCACCAAAGGTGATAGAAAGTACCTTCAGTTTCTTTACATTTCCAGCATTTGTTATCGGGCAGGTGATAAATTTTGGCAAGCTTGACTGGGGTCATTTTCATAATATTCTCTCTTAAGGCATTACATGCCGTAAACTTTATACCGGTGGTCCATAACTGTTCCCAGTCCGCAAACATGATATTATGACCAATGTCTTGTGCCCACTTAATCATAGCTGATTTAACCGTTTCATCCTGCGTATTCCATTTCAACAGCAAGTTATACATCTTTGACAAATTCTTAGTATTGGAATCTAACAATTCTGTTTCTAGTTTTGATCTCTCCACCTGGAAGCCAATTTTCCTGTCTTGTTTATATACCTCCATTATTTGATAATAATGGAGCCAATCTCGTACTTTAAACTTCAGTTTCTCATAACTCTGTAATTTCACTTTTTCACCCTCGACAATCCCATTCCTGTGGCCCCGAGCAGGCTTTGGAATGATAGGGACACCCAGGCCAAGTCTGCAATAATTCTCTGTTTATCTGATACTCAGTTAATTCATGTGCAAGGATGTGCGCATGCCAGGCAGATGTGGGAGGCGCTACGCAGAGTCCACATGCGCGTAGCAGCCAGAACTGCTCTGTTGCACTTTCAACGGCTCACGAACATGAGGCTGAAAGTGGGAGGAGATCTCAGAGAGCATCTGACCTCCATGCAGCAATTACGTCATCAACTGGCACAGAGGAATTTTCCATTGGATGAAGCTGTTTTTTGCTTCATGATTATCAACAGACAAGAGGTTTAGCACTGTTGCGAGCCAGCTTGGCTGCCTTCCAGCACAGGATCTGAACGTAGCAAGAATCACTGCTGCCCTTATGAATGAACATTACAGGCTTGCAGCCATTGCCGTGGCTGAGGGGGAGAGTGGAGCTACGTCAGTGCCCCCTACAGTTGCTCAGGAAGAGCAGGCAACAGCCTTAAATGTTCGTTGCCACAAATGTGGGCTTTTAGGCCATGTGCAGAGGAACTGCAAGAGCTGTGTTTCCAAAGGAGCAAAAAAGGCCTCTGGAACAGCAGGGGCTGGTGGCCAGAGTTGGGCCAAGCCTCAGGTAAAGCCAGCAAAGGCTTTGTTTTCGCCAAAAGCTTCATCGTCAACCTGGAATGCTTTTGTAGCAGACGCTGGAGCCACCCATCATTTAAGTGGGAGGCGTGGCCTATTTTCCAAGTTTGAGGATCGGCGTTTTACAGTGAAGCAAGCTAATGGGCAAGAGCTTGAAGCTACTGGGGGGCCGCTAGGGGCGCCTTGGAAGATGGCTGCCAATACCATCTATCCAGCTTGCACAAGGTAATTAGAGGCTGATTATGGGGAGTAAATCAGTCTCCCTCATCTTCCCAGGGAAAGGGGAAGATGCTGCCCTCGCCCACGGTTGCCATAAATCACCCCCGAGTTCGGATGAAGGAGGGGGTGAGAGGCACTGGGCGGAAAGCCCTTTTACAGGCTCGGAGCTCCCTGCCAGCTGCTTTCAAGAGCGAGCCTGGTTGCGTTGCTTAAAAAGAAGAAAAAAATTGGAGAAGTAAATGCACATGCTTCAAGAGAGGTCAGGAGTGTTTTTATCTGCTAATAATTTTACCACTGAGATGAAGAAGATCGGGACGGAAGGATGGAAGGAGCAGAGATAACATCAGAGAATCGCAGACATGTTGGTAGGTGGAACGGAACGGAAAGGGGGGGGAAGACCTTTTATTTTTTCATGTGATTACCTAACAACCCTCCCCCTTAAAGAACCGTCTCAACGACCAATTTGCAAGTGGGATTAAAAATGAACTGGGGGGGGGATAACATGAGTTAAAGGTTTTGTTTTGTGAAAGATTTGGAAAGAAAGGAGGCTCTCTTTGTGACGCAGCAAGAAATGTGACCCGATATGGACAGGCAGACCTTTGCTGCACGATAGATGGTCTTAGGGAGGAAGAGCCGTGGATCGGTTATCAGGCTGGGATCATAAATTTGAAAGGGCTGTTATCCTCCTGGAGAGACTAATTATGATGCAGTGGGTCTGGAAAGTTAATGAGCGGACATTTAGACTGTATTTCATCGGAGTGGCAAGATGGCAAATGTCTGCTCGAACGAAAACCTGGACTATTGGATTTCTGTGAGAGATCTACGAGAGAGCATTACAAAGCCCACACAGAGATATAAATAAGACTGTTTCTTTCAATCCACTTGTGGAGAGAACTCGGAGGTGACTGAAAAGGAAAATGATTAACGACAAAGAGTTGAGAAGATGGGACTGAAAACATCATTGTAAACATGAAAGCAGCAGAAATATGGATGATTGGACTCCTGCCGATCGCGAAGCATGGGTACCCCCCACAAAAAAATTTAATTTGGAAAACATTTGGACTTTATGATGTGTATTGATACAATTTGGACTAATTGGTATTGTCAGGGGTTCAGGGAGAGAGGCGCAGATGAGGGAGGAGACAGAGAGCGAGGGGGAAGGATTCCAGGGTGACGAGGAAGAGGACGACAATGACCCAAGATTGTCCATGAGTCCGTCCAGTGAATCGGAGGACTCCCAAAAGGGAGCCCCCCTGGTCAAGCCAAGGGGAGCTAGAGGGGGAAGCAGTCAGGAGCAGGGGAACGAAGGGGGAACCCCCAGGGGGAGTTGGAGATCGGGACCGGCTTCTCCGCCGGAACGGAGTGAAGGGGGTGGAGTGACCAGTGTGTCAGAAGGAGCAGAACAGGAAGCAGAGAGGGGAAGGAGATCGGGGCAAGACGTCCTGCCGGAAGGGGCGGAGAGTAGTACCGAGAGCAGTGTAACTGTCGGAGGGAAGGTCAGAAGCAACGTACGCGCGCCAAGTTCAAAATGGGAGGCGCGCGGAAGTGAAGAGAGTCCTGGGGAGGAGCCTGGTCCCAAAGCGCGAAGGAGGGGGGAGGAGGCGCCAGAGGATTCAGCCTCTGGAGAGTCCCGAAGGGAGAGAACACAGGGGGGCAGAAAGACCCTGCGGAAAAGGAAGGAGAGGAAGAGGTGGACCAGTACAAGCCTCTTAAACTGGTGTAGAGGCGGGACTGACTCAGAGGGGACTTCGGCGGTCTAAGCGTAACAGACGTAGAGCCACGGAGCTCGGATGTAAAGCTAAGAATGTTCTTCAATAAAAGCTTTTGTACATAAGCCGGACTGGACTTTGGTCTCTTGTGAGCTGGGACCACGGGTGGCTCTGACAGTAAGTCCCCTCTCAAAGAACGCAAATTTTTTTTTTGCAAAGCTCACGAACGGTAGCGGCCATGAGTGCGGAGGAGCAGCTGACAACACTGCGAAACGCAGTTACAGAACTCACCGCTGCAGTCATTGCATCTCAGAAGAAGAGTGATGAAGCGGAGAAGCGCTGCCAGGACCTGCAAACAAGGTGGGAGCGTGCAAGCAGGGAAGGGTTCCCAGGGTCCAGATCGGAGGGAATTGGACTTGGAAGGCGGGGGGGCAGTCTAGTCACCCACTTCGATGGGAACCTGAAGCACTACCCAAGTTTCAGAGCCGACGTCTTGTATGCACTGCATTTGCTTCGTAATGACTTTAAAGATGAAGAGGAGAAAGTGGGGTTTATTGTGTCTCATTTGCATGGGGAGGCAAGAGCTTGGTTGCGCAATTTGTGGCGCGAAGACGGCCCTGCCCGCCGCGATTCTGATGAATTTATTAAAGCGATGGACGCTTGTTTCCAGTCAACCGTGGATCTTGATCTTGCGCGCAGGGAAATGCACGGGCTGCGACAAGGCAGAGCCACTGTGCGTCAGTATCATTCACGATTTTTCGCCTTACTGACTGTATTAGGCTGGGAGAAGGACTGCAAACCAGTGAGAGATTTGTTCTGGGAGGGTCTCAGCGGCCCCATAAAAGATGAACTTGCCAGGGGAGACAGACCTCAGACCCTGGAGGACGTCGTGCAGAGGGCTCTTGCGATAGGGGTACGGCACGAAGAACGTCCTTGGCACAATGAGGAGGGACGCCAGGCGCGTGCACCGGCAAGGACGCCTCCTTTTCTCCCCAGAGACTTCAGCCAGGCACATCCCTCGCCTCTGGCGCGGCAGGGAGAGGAACCGATGGAAATTGGTGGTGCTAAGGCTCAAGCAACAGCCAGAGTCCCAGCATCCGGTGCAGTAAAGGCGAAGCCTCCTAGAGGGAACAGGAAATGTTACATCTGTGACAGTGCACAGCACATGGCGAAAGAGTGCCCCCAGAGGCTCCGGAAGCACACTGCAGCCTTAGCAACAGTGGCAGCAGAAGTGATGCAAGAAGAGCAACCTCAGGGAAACGACAGTGCCTGGCTGGAAGCAGAGCTGCTGGGGCTCAGCCAGGCGAGTCTGTAGAGCAGTCCCCAGTGCCTTTGCAACGTACAGACCCTTTACCACCCAAGCCAACGGTGCAGCTCACTGCAACACTCCAGTTGCCGAACGGAACCACCCTGGAAGTCCCCATCACGATTGATTCTGGGAGCACCGCGGACTTTGTGGGGGTGCATTTCGTCAAGCAGCATCGCATAGCGCTTCTGCCCGCGACAACGCCTCTAAACGTGGTCACGGTTGATGGCAGGAAATTGCTGGGAGGACAAGTTGTGCAACAGACGCCTCCCATGGTGATGCGGATTGGACATCATAGAGAAGTCATCAGCTTCAATGTCACCCGCCTGTCGGACACGCCTATAGTACTAGGCATGAGTTGGCTGGAGAGGCACAGTCCTGCGATAGCATGGTACCAACGGCAGATCACCTTTTGCTCATCGTACTGTGCTCAACATTGCATCCAGTCCAGCCAGGAGGAGGGGGCGGAGCAGCAGCTGCAACTTGGCATGGTGCAGGCAGTTCCTCGCAAGTACGAGAGTTTCCTGGAGGTTTTCTGCGAGAAGGAAGCTGACCAGTTGCCGCCCCACAGACCTTACGATTGCGCGATCGACCTGTTGCCGGGGGCGCAGCTGCCGACTGCGAAGCTGTATTCCATGTCTGAGGACGAGATGCAAGAACTCAGGGAGTTCATAGAGCATAATTTGAAGTGTGGATTCATCCGGGAATCCAAAGCAGTGGGGGGCAGTCCTGTGTTTTTTGTAAAGAAGAAGGACACGCCCCAGAAAAGAGTCATTGTGGATTACCGGGCCGTCAATTCTATGACCAAGCCCAAGGCCTTCCCCATGCCCAAGATTGATGACCTCCTAGCGACCGTGCGGAAGGGGAAGATCTTCACCAAGTTGGATCTGCGTGGAGCATATAACCTCATACGTATCCGGGAGGGCGATGAGTGGAAGACGGCCATGTTCACGCCTCTGGGCACGTATGAATACAGAGTTATGCCGTTTGGTCTCCAAAATGGATCTCACGTCTTCCAAGCCTTTATGCATCACGTGCTGGCGGGGCTCCTCTACAAGAAATGTGTGTGTTTCCTCGACGACATCCTGATCTTTTCGGAATCGCAGGAAGCTCATGAAAGGGACGTGAAGGAGGTCTTGCAGAGACTACGGGAACACAAGCTCTACGCCAAGTTAGAGAAATGCCAGTTTGATGTGACGGAGGTGGATTTTCTCGGCTACAAGCTGTCTGACAAGGGGCTGGCCATGGACAGCGTCAAGGTCCGCGCGGTGTTGGACTGGAAAAGCCCACGCAATCGGAAGGAGGTCCAGAGATTTGTCGGGTTCGCCAATTTCTACCGCAAATTCATCAGGGGTTTTGCAAAGGAGACGGCAGCAATCACGGACACTCTCAGTTCCAAGAAGAAGAAGTTCGCTTGGACGGAACAGGCGGAGCGCTCTTTTAGGAAGCTTAAAAGCCTCTTCGCTTCCGAGGAGCAGCTGCTGCACGTGAATCCGGGCAGACCCATGCGAGTAGAGACCGACGCCTCAGACAGAGCGGTGGGAGCCGTGCTCCTGCAAGAAGATTCCCAAGGAAATTGGAGACCCGGTGCCTTTTACTCCCGAAAGCTCAGCAAGGCGGAGCAAAACTACACCATATGGGACAGAGAGCTGTTGGCCATTCACGCTGCCTTCAAAGCGTGGCGACACTTCCTCATAGGAGCCAAGCACACGGTGCAGGTCCGCACGGATCACAAGAACTTAGAGTATTGGCGCACGGCGAAGCTCCAGAGCCAAAGACATATGCGCTGGGCTGAATTCTTCGCGGATTTCGACTTCAGGATAGAATACATCCCGGGAGATTCCAACGTTATAGCCGATGCGCTCTCCAGGAAACCGCAATATCTCGAGGAAGCGGCGCCAGTGGCAGCCAAGCACATTTTCACACCGCAGGCGTGGGCGTGCGCTGCCATCGCAGTCGACCTGGACGCGGTGCGACGTGCGTTGCAAGTGGATCAATTTGCACAGTCCAAGATGGAGGCGCTGCGCAGGGGTTCGCAGAGAGACGATGAGTTCCAATTACGCGACGGGCTGTTAACTCACAAAGGGGCCCTCTACGTACCAGGCGAAGAGCTCCGCGCAAGGGTTCTGCAGCAGTTGCACAACGCCCCCAGTGCGGGCCACTTCGGCAAGGAGAAGACAACAGAACTGGTGGCCAGGGACTTTTGGTGGCCCCAGATGCGGGGAGAGATAGCAGATTACGTCGCCAGGTGTGACACTTGTCAGAGGTCCAAGCCAGTGCACCAGAAGCCAGCGGGGTTACTGGAACCGCTGGAGACGCCACAGCAACCATGGGAGAGGGTGGCGCTGGACTTCGTCACTGACCTGCCCAGCTCCAGAGGCAAGACGGCGGTACTGGTGGTGGTGGACCTGTTCACTAAGATGGCGCACTTCATTCCTTGCGCGAAGGTGGCGACGGCGGAACAGACCGCCAAACTCTTCGTCGACCACGTGTTCAAGGTGCATGGGCTGCCGCAATCCATCCTGTCCGACAGGGGGTGCCAATTTGTTTCTACTTTTTGGCGGAAGCTTCTAGGTATCCTACACGTCAAGATCAACCTAACGTCGGCAAGGCATCCACAGACCAACGGCCAAGCGGAGAGGGCCAACGCGATCATGCAGCAGTACCTGAGGTGTTACGCCAATCAGCGCCCTGCAGCGTGGGTGGACTACCTGCCGATGGCGGAGTTCGCCTACAACAACACGAAGCACGCGTCGACGGGGGTGACGCCGTTCTTCGCGAACAATGGTCGTCATCCCAGAACCTTCCCGGGGTTCGTAACGCCGGGAGAGGGGGTGACGCAAGAGGCCGACCAGTTCGCAGCAGAACTGCAACAGGTGCACGAGGAGCTGCGGAGACATTTGGAGCTAGCCAAACAAGCATATAAGGTGCAGGCGGACAAAAATAGGAGAGTGGGAGAGGACATCCAGGTGGGGGACTGGGTATGGTTAGCGGCCCAAGCGATGCCAGCCAAGTCGTTGGCTAAGAAAAAGCTGGGACACAGGCAGCTAGGGCCATACCAGGTGGAGGCTAGGATCAACCCTGTAGCTTTTCGATTGGCCCTCCCCGAAGGTTCCAGAGTGCACCCGGTCTTTCATAGGTCGGTGCTCACTCCCTACAAGACCCCGCACAGGTTTCAGGAGTCTGAAACAGTACAGCACCCACGCACAAAGTCACCCGAGAGGGAGGGGGCGCCCAGGGCCGAACCACTCAACGAGGTCACTGAGATCCTGGACTCAAGATGGGGGGTAGAGGGAGTAGAATACTTTCTAGCCAGAGAGGGTACCCCGGCCAGTGCCAATGTTTGGGTGCCGGACTACGCTTTAGACGAACCTCTTCTGAAAGACGAGTTCCATGCACTTTTCCCGCATAGACCCATGCCAGCCGAGTACTTTGATGACTGGCTCTTTACGCCCACACTTTCAGACAGTACGTTCAGGGGCTTTTCTTCCGCCGAGGAGAGAACGCCAGACTCAAGCCCGCCCAGGGGATCGTGTTCGGGGGTAGACACAGAACCCTCTTATTGGTGGGACGAGCAACCAGAGGAAGACTGGCGCAAGAAATGGCTGACGGGGCCTTGGCAGGCAGCACCAGACGAAGTAGCAATGGAAGAGGGAGCTGAGAACACCTTGGGTGAAGAACCCGAATTCGAACACACATACACCGAGCTGCTAGCAGAGGACATTGAAGTAAACGAACTGTATCCTGCATCTACCTCCGAGGAGCTGCAGCTCCCACAACCTGCCCCCGAAGGGCGGGAGGGGGGAAGGGGGGGCTTTGAGGGGGGGATGGATGTCAGGGGTTCAGGGAGAGAGGCGCAGATGAGGGAGGAGACAGAGAGCGAGGGGGAAGGATTCCAGGGTGACGAGGAAGAGGACGACAATGACCCAAGATTGTCCATGAGTCCGTCCAGTGAATCGGAGGACTCCCAAAAGGGAGCCCCCCTGGTCAAGCCAAGGGGAGCTAGAGGGGGAAGCAGTCAGGAGCAGGGGAACGAAGGGGGAACCCCCAGGGGGAGTTGGAGATCGGGACCGGCTTCTCCGCCGGAACGGAGTGAAGGGGGTGGAGTGACCAGTGTGTCAGAAGGAGCAGAACAGGAAGCAGAGAGGGGAAGGAGATCGGGGCAAGACGTCCTGCCGGAAGGGGCGGAGAGTAGTACCGAGAGCAGTGTAACTGTCGGAGGGAAGGTCAGAAGCAACGTACGCGCGCCAAGTTCAAAATGGGAGGCGCGTGGAAGTGAAGAGAGTCCTGGGGAGGAGCCTGGTCCCAAAGCGCGAAGGAGGGGGGAGGAGGCGCCAGAGGATTCAGCCTCTGGAGAGTCCCGAAGGGAGAGAACACAGGGGGGCAGAAAGACCCTACGGAAAAGGAAGGAGAGGAAGAGGTGGACCAGTACAAGCCTCTTAAACTGGTGTAGAGGCGGGACTGACTCAGAGGGGACTTCGGCGGTCTAAGCGTAACAGACGTAGAGCCACGGAGCTCGGATGTAAAGCTAAAAATGTTCTTCAATAAAAGCTTTTGTACATAAGCCAGACTGGACTTTGGTCTCTTGTGAGCTGGGACCACGGGTGGCTCTGACAGGTATGATATATTTAATTTGGTAAATTGAAACTTAATAAAAAATATTTTTTTTAAAAAAAAAAAGAGCTTGAAGCTACTGGATTCGGGACTGTATTCCTGGAGAGTCTTAATTTGACTATACACAATGTTTACTTTGTGCCAGGTTTGGAGTTTAACCTTCTCAGCGTGTCTCAGCTGACAAAGCAAGGACTGGTGGAGTCCTTCAACAGGAGAAGATGCATGATCTACAAAGACAAGAAGCCATTTCTTACTGCGAAAGAAGAAGATGGACTTTATTTGTTGAGTTTTGATAGTACGGATTGTAAAAGTTCTGATGATTGTAAAACTAACGTTTCTTGTTTTACAGGATCAGCCGGTGCCAAAAGCCAGAAGGTTTCTGTAAAGGTTACTAAGGTGTTTCAGCGTCTGTATGCTGATGTATTTGGTCCTCTACCGCTCTCTAGAGGCAATGCAAAGTACTATCTTAAAATTGTTGATTGTGGTTCGAGGACCCAACCCCCGCAATGTGAAAAGAAGACACAAGGACACGTGATATAAGGTTAATGGGCAAGGAAAGGCCACAACTTTATTGATTACAGCAGTGAAAAGGTATTGGCTTAGGCATTGGATCTCTAAAACAAGTGGGTTTATTCACCAGTAGGTGGAGCCTGTTGATGCTAATCCAACTATAGGCTCTCCCCTGATGTCACCGAGGGTCGTGCCATGGCCTCCCGCCAAGCAGGCATCGGACAGAATACACGACCGCCAGATTCCTTTAACGGAATACCCAAAAATTGAAGGCATAGGCGATGGCCACACCTAGCACTTCGACACACCACAACACATTATGCCAATGCCTAACCGCCACCCGAGCCAAAAGGCTCGCCGCCAATACCCTCACGGCTGCAACCAATCCCAGATGCTTTTGATGACACTATCTAACCAAATGTCGTTCCCCAGATCCGATAGATGCACCCCGTCATTCCAGTATAAGGCTTGGTTGCCGATCCGGATACGGTCATGATAAATGACTTGGCAATACATGAAGCGCACCCAACGGGCCACTGCCCGATTTATGAGTTTCCTGGTTTTTTCAATGGCCATACAGCTCTGCGCACCACGCCAAAAAGTTCTCTTCAGGAAGGAGGACCAGAACACCGTCGTTCTGGGACACCAGGCTGCAAACGCATTCAAGTCTCTTTTTATGTTCGACAACAAGTCCACACTCCTTCTGTTAGCAAGGTCATTCTCCCCCAATTGAATGACAAGGATGTCGGGAGGGCCGAACGCGGCTACTTTCTCCACCAGCAATGGCATAAGCTCTTCCCAACGCATGCCTCGTCTCGAAAACCAGGAAACTCGAACTCCAGGTGGCAAACCAAGATTAGGCGTGAGGCCTCAGCTGACCGCCCGTATGCGGGCCCAATGGACTATACTGTGGCCACAAATCCACACACTTCTCCGGAACACAGCTGAGAATGAAAGGAAAGAAAAGTACCCTGGTGAATTGGTGCCTCATCAATTGGGATCCATCCTCATGAATGAAGAGCGGGCCAAGGCCAGGAGGTCTGAGGTAAAGGTAACGCCTGGTGTCCTTTACTGGGCATGGGCCCTTCTGACTGGAGGCCGTGAGTTGTACTACGGTGCCCTTACCGCCGTGGTCCATCTTAGACTGATGCACCTGCACCATCACGCCTGAACTGGACGCCTGCACGTCCTCCAGGAGGAGGCTGCGCGTTGTTCCACTTGAGGTAGCTTCTGCTACCACCTCGCCAACCCACAAGGCACCAAAGAAGGCTATAGCGTATGCCGCAGAGAACAGCCGGGCCTCAAACTGGGACCAGCAAATTGACCTAAGTTTCATACGATAGGGGAAAGGGACGATACTTTGGACCTGAAACCTGTGAAGTCGCACCATACTTTCTTATAAGACCTGAGGGTAGAGGGTGCAACAGACGCTAATACTCCCTTGATCACTTCGCATCTCCAAGGTTCCGTAGGTGATCTGGAAAGGGTTCTGGCAGCAGCTGAGCCCAAGGTGCTAACGACCGGAAGCAAGGCATCGGAGCACAAATGATCGAAGTAGGTGAGACCCCTCTCAGAACGCAATGACTGCTAGCCAGTATGTTAACCACGGCCTGGTTATCAGTTCTGAAGCACACCCAACGATTCCGGAACTCCTCGGTCCATATGTGAACCACCAGAACTATGAGAAAAAATAAAAACTCCAGAAAAGTGAGATCCCGCATGATGGCCTCCCCTTGCCACTCTGCCGGCCATTGTTGCGCACACCAACGTCCCTTAAAGAACAGACCAAAGCCCAGGGACCCTGCCGCATTGGAGTGGACCTGGAAATCAGAGGCCAAATTAAGGATTTCCTGCCATAGGGAGTCTCCGTTGTAGTGTTCCAGAAATCTGATCCACATCTCAAAATCCGCCTTGACCGACTTGGGGAGTCCTACTCTATGGTGCGGATGCTTGAGGCCCGCTGACAACCTGGCTAAGCGGCAGCAAAATGGGCGGCCTGGTGAAACTACTCTACATGCGAAGTTGAAATGATCTAGCAGGGACTGGACCTGTCTAAGAGCGACTTTATTTTTTTTTTTATTATTATTATTATTATTATTATTATTATTATTATTATTATTATTTTGGGAAGGGTTTGACGAATTGTTTCCTTAAGGGCAACTATTTTCTCCTCTGGCAGGTGGGCGGATTGAGCTGCTGTGTCAAGCTCTATACCCAGGCAAGTAAGATGCGTTGAGGGTCCGCCTTATCTGCTGTGAGGGGAACTCCCAGCTCCTGGGCCAAAGCTGAAAAGGCCTCCAGAAGGGAGGCACATTCGCCAGTATTGGGCTTCCCAACGAGTAGAAAGTCGCCGAGGTAACGTGTCACCCCAGGTGAGTTGGTTCTGTAGCGCAAGGCCCAGTCCCCAAAAGTGCTAAATGTCTCAAAGGCCGAGCCGGCTACAGAACAACCCATCGGCATAGCCTTTACAATGTAATATTTCCCTTGAAATTTGAATCCCAGCAAATGAGAGTCATTGGGATGAACTGGCAATAGACAGAAGGCTGACTCTATGTCACATTTTGCCAAGAGTGCCTCATAACCAAAATTCCGGATAAGTCTTAGTGACCGATCGAAGAATTCGATCGAAGAATGCGGAGAGGAGGGAGCTGGATCAGGGAAAATGCTAGACCCGGAGGGTCCCTATCGTCTGTTCCCTGCTGCGGGGGCTTCTCTGGAACTGGAACCCCACCTTCCCGAAAGGGCTGCTTCCCTTTGTAACACGCTACGGCTGGGAGTACCCCTGCACACCTCTTGCACTCGTGCAGATACTTACAAGACTGCCTTTGGCATGACCCCTTATTGAATTCCCAACATACCTTGCTCTTTGGCTCCCTTCTCAGGTCTGGCTTACCCGTGCGATAAGAATCTAATGGCTTCTTCTCAACATACGGGACGACCGCCACAGACCAGGTGCCATTTTCAATTTGATCCCAGCATGCTAGAGGGATCCTGGAAGCCTTCCTTCGGACTTTTATTATAGCTAATGGTGGCGGCCACCCCAGAAAGCGCACAGGCTGTTCTGACTCTTCATCCATGTCTCCCGTTTTTGACTTGCTCTTCTTACACACGTGCTTCTTCTTGGTGCGTCTTTTACCTGACGGTTTGTCCCCCCTCAACTGTCTGAAGCTCCCCCTCCAGCTGTTGGGCTGCTTATTCTGCAAAGAACCGGAAGAACTGGACGCAACAGGGTTATTGACACAGGCCGGCGGCCTCCGCACAGGCGACCCAATGCAGATTCTGAGGGCCAGAGGCCTAGTTTGCACTGCCGCAGTTACTGCCCGAGAGCTTGGGCCTGCGCCTGAGAACTGAGAATTGTTGAAGAGGGCGGCAGAGGTGCCTGGGAGGTCATCAACCTGGGTGAAAGGCGGGCTCTCCGGAACCACCTGGGAATCTAGTATCATATCAGGGGTAGCAGCGGAGGGCATGGGGTTAGGGATTGCTCGAAAAAATGCTGCTCATAATCATCAATGAATGATCTAAAGGCATTTAGGTAGTGTGAAATAGGTTTGGGGTTATTATCCCGTCCATGTGGCACCCATGCAGCCTGAGGTGTGAGCTGATTCCACCGCAGAGCACTTCCTCTTAGGAGCCATGGATAACGCGCTAAAGTTACTGCCACAAACACGTGCTACTGTTTACAAGCAGTTGTACAGGCACATGTTATAGATTCTGAAACGAATGTACTAATTAACGATTGATTTACTTATAATAAATAACGATTTTTCCAAGTATTTGGTTAAATGTTCAATTGTTTATCCAATTAGTATGTGCGGTGTGCGTGTGTTATTTATATATATATATATATATATGATGCTTCCTACTTCATATTATAATATCTCATTCGATATGCAGGGGTCCCATACAGGGATCAAACCAGCAACCTTGGCATTATCAGCACTATGCTCGACCAGTTGAGCTATCCAGGCTCTCTAGAATTGTGTGGGACCCCGAGGGTCATTTAGTCCAACCCCTTGCAATACAGGAATATGCAGTTGTTCCATACAGGGATCAAACCACCAACCTTGGCATTATCAGCCCCATGCTCTAACCAGTTGAGCTATCCAGGCTCTCTAGAATTGTGTGGGACCCCATGGGTCATTTAGTCCAACCCCTTGCAATGCAGGAATATGCAGTTGTTCCATACAGGGATCGAACCTGCAACCTTGGCATTATTGTCACCATGATCTAAGCAACTGAGGGTTCCGAAATATATGTCAATTATTTATTATTAATTTTATTTTTATTTTTATTAATTTTATTTGTCTATTTATATATTTATCTTTAGATTTATTTAATTAATTAATCAATTTAATCTTGGTATGTGATGCCATTCCACTTATTCTCTTTATTTTTTAATTATATATTATTATTAATATTCTTTATTTTAATGTTTTATTATTATTATTATTATTATTATTATTATTATTATCATCATCATCATTCTATTATTATTTATCTATTATTTATTTATTTATTTATTGTTATTATTATTTATTATTATTGTTATTTATTAAAATCTAATCCAGTATTATTTGTTCAATCAATTACCACTGTAAGTAGAATTAATTACTGATACTATCAATTGTCTACCGTAACTGACGATGATATGAAATAATTATTCATCACTTGACTGTTCCGTTTGTATATGTCTATAAATTTATTTATTTGACACCAAACAAATGGGTCAGGTGGATAGACACATCTAAATATTTAAACCTGCCTCCTGAGGAGCAACTCACAAGCATGTAGTGATGAAACAATAGGAACAGCAGAGCAACGCAGCCGCCATACTGCAATCAAATGGAATCAAAGAAAATCGCTCTCAGGGAAATGTCCTTTAACTAACACTTTGCAAAACAAAAGGTTTGGGTTTGGGGGTTTGGGGGTTTGGGGGTTTGGGTTTGGGTTTGGGTTTGGGGGTTTGGGGGTTTGGGGGTTTGGGTGTTTGGGTGTTTGGGTGTTTGGGTTTTTGGGTGTTTGGGTTTTTGGGTTTTTGGGTTTGGGTTTGGGTTTGGGTTTGGGTTTGGGTTTGGGTTTGGGTTTAAAAGCGGTTTTCTTTAGGGACCCTGTACTGGCAAGTGAAGCCAATGACAAGAACCAGGCAAAGGTACACCTTCAAAGGTTCTAAACGTATAAATGTACAATGCTGAGGAATGGTTCCCTGATCAGAAACCCTGAATTGTCCCCCCCCCCAAGCCCTGCCCTATTTCTTCCCCCAAACGCCAAGCGAAGAGGGGGGGTGGCTTAGATAAAGTAAGAGGGGTGAGGTTTAAATGCACAGTCTATTCTAAGCCCCAGCATCATTTAAAATTTCAGAGGGCTCCCGATTTAAGTGGTACCAATGGAAGGGATGGCAGGGTAAATCAAACCCACACTAAAAGAGTAATAAATCAACAAACGGCAGGCACAAACACACGCTGCCAGCACACACACACACGACTTAAAATTAGAGAGGAACAGTCAAGGGCAAGGGAGGGGGAAAAACATACAAGCACCCTGGCCAACAAATTAAAATGTAAGGCAAACCCACTCAGTCACCCAGACCAGCCAGGCAATCGGACGGGCAAGGGCAATAGAGGGGAAAAAACATACATGCACACTGGCCAAAATTAAATTAAAACGCACAGCCACCAAGGCAGAGGCCGGAGAAGGAAAGTGAGGAGACAAGGGAGATAGTAAGACGGCATTCACACTCAGACCTCGCTGGTGGTGGAGTGACCATGTGCTGGGCAAAGGAACAAGCTGCAGCTTAAGAAAGGTAATTCGCACTTAAAACGCCCAAACAAATCCAGCACCAGGAGTGGGGGGAAATAAAAGGTTAAATGTAGGTTTTTACACAGAAAAGAGGACACAGCAAGACAGCAAGGCAAACTTGGGTGCCTAGGTTTTTAAAAGCAGTAAAGCAATGAGCGCACACAAGCCTCCTAAATTTAAAAAGGCAAGCCAGGAACCAGACAGCCTCCACACACACAAACACCCCCCCGACTCCAAACCTCGTGGCTGAGCTGTTCCCTACGATGACTCCTGACTCGCGACGAGACGACGGCGAAGAATGAGGCCGGGGAGAGGCTGGCGCTGCAGCAAAAGGCTGCTGAACACGCCCCTTCCGAGGCACCTGGTTAGATGCCTACCGGGGGGCGTGGGCGCTAGCCAGGTGAGGTGGAGGCAGGGGGCTAACGCCCCCTGCTAGGGGCATTGCTCGGGCTCCCGCCCACAACCACTCCCCTCTCTTCCAGGGAGGAGAGTTTTTGTTTTTCACAGTATTTTTGGATTTACATGTTGCAAAGACCACAACAGACCTTAGCAAAATTCAAAGAGTTTAGCAAAATTCACAGGATTTCGAGGATTTCCTAGAGAAACACGACATTGAGCACAAGCTTGCTGTGTCAGAGGCTTCATGGAACAAAAGTGTGTGTGTCAAGGTGAACACAGAGTTGCGCAAAGGCATGGAAGCACAACTGCTTTGTGCACATTTGCCCCAAGAATTCTGGGCTGAGTCGCTGAACACATATTCTTACACGTGGGTAAGACAAGTTTCAGCAGGTATGGAAAGTTCTCCATTTGAGAAACTGTTCCAGAGAAAATCTTCAGTGAAACACTTTAGGGTTTTCGGATCCAGGGTGTGTGTGGAGACACCACAGGGAGTCAAAGATGCAAAGGGCATTTTTGTGGGTTACGAAAAGGGATACTACAGAGTAGTTCTTCCCGAATCTGATTCAGTGATTCTGACCAAACATGTCGAATGCACTGGTAGATAGGGGAAAGAGATTCTCCACTGTTTCCCCACTGATGTCAATGCAGATGAGGATTCTGATAGTGAGAGTGACAGTGAAAGCTCCACAACAAGTTCAGATGACACAGTCATTGAGGTGGGTTCACACACAATGTCCAGGCCTACACAGGTTCAGGCTGAACTGGAATTGCAGGAACCACTGTTCACTGTTGGGCGTGTTTCTCCCAAAAGTCCCAAGGAAGAACCAGCCAGCAAGGAGGATCTGCACCTCATTCGCAGATCTGAGAGAGTCACTAAGGGCGTGCCACCCAAAAGGTACTCTCAGGAGTTTGCTAACTCAGCTATGGCATGTATAGTTGTAGTTAACAGCTCAAGCCAGGTTCAAGGTTTGTCCAGGGCAGAGGCAAAGCCATTCCTGGATGTTGCAGGTTGCAACACAATTCTCCCTAGCCAAGGTAGAGCCGAAGCTCTAGTTCCTTGGAAAAGAAGTCACCAGAGGTTTCAACTGGTGGATCCAGTTGCAGGTAGTTCCAAAGGTGGAACTGGGACAACAGGGGATTGTTATGTGTATAACAACTGTTTGTTTCCCTCAATTGATGCTGTTTTTGTTTTTGCATCTGGTGTGGCTCAAATGGGGGAGGATGTTGGGATTTCAGCCCCCACCAGCTGCCACGTTGGCAGGAAACAGCAAGAGCTGTTTACATCAGGTGATGTTGCTCACCGTGGGAAAGGAAGTCAGAGTCAGTTTCCAAACGGTTCTCAGTGTAACCAGGGAGGAGTTACACTTCCTTCTTCCGCCCCTGGATTGGGGCAGCGTTGAGTCAGAGAACTCTAAGCTGACTGTTCCGGTCGTGCAGTCATGTATGTGTTTTCTATGCAGTGAATAAAGTAGTCTGATTCTACAAACTGCCTTTTCCTTCTGATGCCTTTGTCAGGGGAAAGTGATGTGCTTTTCTCATAAGAGACAAGCCGCCTATTTTGTCGGTCTCACTGGACTGAAGGAGGATTCCTGAACGGCAGCCAGAGGATGACCACCGGACTTCGCCCCGGAGTGCTTCGGGAGGCTGGCATTGCTCCCGGGCAGGCGAGGTGCCAACAGCAACTTGGCATAAAAGAACAAAGAAGCTCCAGCCTCTGTTCTTAAATGTGACTGTTGGAGACTGTCCCACATCTCTTTGGCTGAAGCCTTGTCACGCAAAAGACATAACTCTTCAGGGGACACAATAAGCGTCAGAGTTCCCCTTGCTTTGGAATCCTTGGCCTCCCATTCCTGGGTCACTGGAGCTGGGGGGGGGGGTCTGATATCACATTAAACAGACCCTCTTTTCTTAGCAGAGCTTCTGCATACTGCACCCAGTCCTGGTAATTACCTTTTGTGAGCTTTGGAATTGCCATGGCATTTTGAACGGCCTCCATTATTCTGGCATTAGCCTTCTGTGCCATTTAAAGCAAGCTGTGTCTATTTGCAAGCAGCTGCATTCCAAAAGCACCCTTCTTGAGGCCTTTGCATGCTCCTGAACTTCTGCAGCAACCAGTCAGAGCTTTGGCTAAAAGTCCAAAGTCCACCCCTTATTGTCATTGATTAGGGACTGGCAGGCTTCCCAGGGCTTGAGCACATACCTCTCATCAATCTTCTTGACACGCAGAGAAGATAACCTGCATTCCGTTCTTCTGGGCCCGTACCCAAAAATGTCAGGATCTCCGCTCGGCCGAGCTGATAAAGCTCATTTTCCTCCGGAATTGCCCCCAACGATAATTAACGACCTGAGCCTTTGATGAGGCCTCAGGCACATTCCCGTTCAGCAAAGAATTCAAAGCAGCACGCGGAAGTGATGAGATTTATGGCTACATCGCTATGCTTTATTTCTTACTACGCAGACAGCAAAGAAATATACATCCTCTCTCTATGAAAGCAGAGAGCAATTGAACAAAGGAACAAAGGAACAGGAAAACCAGTAACGTCACATCCGTCTCCTGTCTCCCGTGAGACTTCCAACAGCCTGGAATGTCTCTGGAATGTAAACAGAGTCCTGTGACTCCAAGCAGCTGCACAGTGGCACAAACAGAAACCAACATGCATACCTATAAATTCACCACTGCACAGCACATCAAATTCAATACGTATGAGATTCTATTGCTAATCTTTCCTCCCAAACCTTTTGATTAGTGTGTTAATCCATTGTCTCAATCCTCTGGCATCACAATTCATAGCATGTTCGTCAATTTATCCTACAAAACAGATAAACATGACAATGTGGGGTAAATTTATTTTGACACCTTTCTATTAGCTTGGAGTTCTCTAGTTTCAGTGTATTGAAATGAGATCTCCTCAGCCATTTGAGATCAGGCCAAGGCATTACTGAATGTTTCCAAACATTCTAACTGTTCAGAAGTGTAAAAAAAAACCATCACCATAAACTTCAGAGCAGGAAAGGAAGCAGACTGTGCTATCACAGTGCTGGTCAACTGTTGAAACCATTAAATTACAAATTAGATCCTGGAGGTGGTTTTTTGTTTTTTTGTTTTTGGAAAACTAAGATGGGTAGTGTCAGAAAATAAAATAAAAAAGGACAGAAATATGGTGCAAAATATGGTGGTTGCTCTGTGAATTGCAAAATACTGGATGAAAAGGCAGGAACCATCCATAAATAAATGGCAGCAAGTAAACTTGGATAAAATATAATGCAGGATGTCAGGGATCTGTTTGCAGGGGAGGGGGGAGAGACAGGAACGTCAGAGAGCCTCCCCCTCTCCTGAGCAGCTGCACTTCGTCAGAGTCTGGGGAGGGGCAGCTCTCAGGAGACATGGAAGACGAGAGAGAGCAGAGCCAAAAGACTGCTACAAAGGAAGGGACTGAGCAATTTCCATCGCTTAGTTTTCCAAGTAAGGAAAAAAGACGGAGAGGGGGGCTTCCGGGTCTTTTTTTGCTGGAGGGGGAATAGGAGGGGGGCACTTCCAGATTCTGCTAGCGATTGAGGCAGACATGTTTTTGAAACTTCTGCACTGTACATAAGTTTGCACACAAAAAATCCTGAAAAGACAGGCTGGAGTCCTGGCTGTTGTCCCCTGGACAGCCAAATTTAAACAATTTGACACACAGCTGTGAGGCATTTGCGAGCTTTTTTGCGGAGAAGGTCCTGTTGCTCCGCCGTGACCTCCCTGCCAATTTGGATACAATAACGGAACTGGAGGCCCCTCGACTGTCCTCGGGTCCAGTATTGGACCACTTTGACCGGATATCCCCAGCCGATGTGGACAGACTCCTCCGAGCTAGAAAGCCCACCACCTGTCCTCTCGACCCGTGCCCGTCCTAGGCGATTAGAGCGTGTCCAGACGAGGTGCGGGCCCCCCTAGGGAATATCATCAATTTGTCCCTTGGCACTGGGACATTCCCAGGGGAATTGAAGGAGGCAGTGGTGCACCTGCTCTTAAAGAAAACATCATTAGATCCTTTAGATCTATGCACTTACCGCCCGGTTTCGAATCTTCCGTTCCTGGGTAAGGTGATTGAGAGAGCGGTTGCTGAACAGCTTGGTAGGTTTCTGGATGAAACATCGGCTCTGGATCCATTCCAATCCGGCTTCCGAACTGGTCATAGGACCGAGACGGCTCTGGTCGCCCTAACAGATGATCTCCGCAGGCAGCTGGATCAAGGCGGGTCGGGGCTGCTGATTCTTCTAGACTTGTCAGCAGCCTTCGACATGGTCGATCACGAGCTCCTGGACCACCGCCTTGCTGACGTGGGGATTCAGGGCACAGTCCTTCAATGGCTGCGCTCGTTTCTCTCTGGTCGGGGACAGAGGGTGGCGATTGGGGGGGAACTGTCATCGCGCCACTCCCTGGTGTGTGGAGTCCCTCAGGGTGCGATACTCTCCCTGATGCTTTTCAACATCTTTATGTGCCCCCTCGCCCAGCTTGTCTGGCGTTTTGGGTTGGGCTGCCATCAGTATGCTGATGACACCCAACTCTATCTGTTGATGGATGGCCATCCTGACTCGGCCCCAGACACACTGATCAGATGTTTGGAAGCTATGGCTGGATGGTTACGTGGGAGCCAGTTGAAGTTAAATCCTTCGAAGACAGAGGTCCTTTGGCTGGGTCGGGACGATATGGGATTGGGGGGGCAACTCCCATCTCTTGCGGGGGTGCAATTAGTGCCAGCACCATCTGTTAAGAGTTTGGGTGTAATCTTCGACACCTCCCTCTCCATGGAGGCACAGATTGCAGCTATAACAAAGGCGGCATTTTTTCATCTCTGCCAAGCTAAGCAGTTGGCTCCTTACCTCTCTCGCCCTTACCTAGCCACTGTGATCCACGCGACGGTCACCTCCAGACTGGATTATTGTAACTCACTCTACATGGGGCTGCCCTTGAGACTGACCCAGAAACTCCAGCGGGTGCAGAATGCCGTGGCGAGACTCCTTATGGGGTCCTCGCTGTGGGATCACATTCAACCAGTGCTATACCAGCTGCACTGACTCCCGGTGGTGTCAGGGAAGTGGAAACGGCTAGAGAGCCGAGGGGGGAGACAAGCAAGTACAGAGAGCCGAAAGAGCTATTCAGCAGCCTTTCATCTGACTCAGAGGAGGAAATAGGGAGGGGGGAATCAATTCCCGGAACTAGTGACTCACAGGACAGAGGAAGTAGGAGGGGTGCATTGCGGCGATGGGCCTGCTGGGGGAGGAGGAAAAAAAGATCGTCATTCGAGGCATCTGACTAAGATGGCCATGGACGTGCCTTTGAAGCTCTTGTAACCGTTTTGAACTTTTGGCAATAAATTTTCAAGACAGAAATGGCTGTGTGCCTGGAGCGTTATCTGTGCTAGCTTTGGTAGCATTCAACTCCCTCACAGGTGGAGTACAGGGTCAGGTTTAAGGTGCTGGTTTTAACCTTTAAAGCCCTATACGGCCTAGGACCCTCATACGTACGGAACCGCCTCTCCTGGTATGTCCCACGGAGGAATTTACGATCTTCAAACAAAAACATCTTGGAGGTCCCAGGCCACAGAGAGGTTAAGCTGGCCTCAACTAGAGCCAGGGCTTTTTCAGCTGTGGCTCCGATCTGGTGGAAAGCTCTGCCACAATAGATTAGGGCCCTGCGGGACTTGACATCTTTCCGCAGGGCCTACAAGACAGAGCTGTTCCGCCAAGCCTTTGGCCAGGGCACAGCCTGACTCCCTCCTTTGGCAATCTACCCAATGGTTGCCATCAATTTGATTTGAAGTAATTTTTTAATGAAATGATTTTAAAATGTTGTCTTATTTTATTGTTGTTGTTTTTTTTCCCAAATACATTTTTATTAAGGTTATACACATAACAAACATACAACCAAATACAAAAGAAAAAATTGTAACAAAAAAAAGAGTCAAGATATACAAGCCAACTTTATCCTCTCTCTAACTATACAAAGATAGATTAATCTGGCTATTTCACAAAACAGTAAAAGATTAAAAAAAAAAAAACCACCCCCACAGAAACCGCCTCCTGGACTTCCTTCCATCCTTTTGGTAAGTATCGAATATCTGCTTCCATTACGTATTTGATTTTTAATCTATAGGCCTAAATTCACACGCTGGTAGTATTTGTTCTGACCCCGCCAATCACATTAAGCATTTATTCCAATATAGTTCCAGTATTTACTCCAATTTTTCAGAGATTTCTGTTCATCGTGGTCTCTTAATTTACCTGTTAATTTATCAAGCTCAGCATATTTTATCATTTTAATTTGCCATTCATTTATATTGGGGATAGTTTCCACTTTCCAATATTGTGCCAATAAAATTCTCGCTGCTGTGGTGGCATAGAGGAATATCGTTCTATCTTCTTTCTTAATATCTTTACCCGTCATTCCCAGCAAAAAGGCTTCGGGTCTTTTGGGAAAAGTGTATTTAAATATTCTTTTAAGCTCATTGTAAACCGATTCCCAAAAGCCTTTCACCTTTTTGCATGTCCACCATAGATGATATAGGTCACCCTCCACCTCCCCACATTTCCAGCATTTCTTATCTTTTAGTCTATACATTTTGGCCAACTTCACAGGGGTGTGGTACCACCTATATAGCATCTTCCAAACATTTTCTCTCAGAGACATACATGCTGTAAACTTTATGTTACAATTCCACACTTCCAGCCACCTTTCAAAATCGATGTTATAACCAAAGTCAATTGCCCATTTAATCATTGCCTCCTTCACCTCCTCGTCCTTTGTATACCACTCTAAAAGTATGTCATAGATTCTAGATAGGGTTTTGTTTTTACCTTCTATTACTTCTACATTGAATTTTGATTTTTTGTCATCAAAACCCAACTTCTTCTTGTCCTCTTTTAGCAAATCATTCACCTGGTGGTATTGCAACCACCCAGTGAATAGATTTTTTATCTCTTCATAAGGTCTAAGTCTTGGCCCTTGGTCTGTTTTTCTTAACATTTCTTCATAGGTGGCGTTTTTTCCCTCCATGTTTGTTTTCTTCACCGTTAAAACCTCAATTGGTGAGATCCACCATGGGGTCTTTCTTTCAAGGAGATTTTTATTCTTTTCCCATGATTGGTATAAAGGTCCTCTAAAAATATGATTTAGAAAGCTCTTGTGGACCTTCACTTTCCCATACCAAAGGTACGAATGCCATCCGTACCAATTATTAAAGCCTTCTAAATCCAGTAAATCTCTATTCTCCAGTTTTATCCAATCTTTTAACCAAAGTATGCAGGCCGCTTCATAGTATAGACTTAGATCCGGGAGAGAAAAGCCCCCTCTTTCTTTTTTATCTATCAAAATTTTCATTTTTATCCGTGGCCTTTTCCCCTGCCAGATATACTTTGCCAAGACTCTCTGCCACTCTTTGCATTGTTTTAGGTCTTTAAGTATGGGGATGGTCTGGAATAGAAATAGCATTCTAGGCAGAATATTCATTTTGACAACAGCTATCCTCCCCAAAAAGGAGAGTTTCATCCTCCCCCAAAATTCCATGTCTTTCTTTATACTCCTCCAGGTGACATCGTAGTTATCCTTATATAAATTTATGTTCTTAGCTGTGACCCATATCCCAAGATACTTCACTTTCTTAGCTACTGCAATTTCCGTCCTTCTCTCTAAATCTATTATTTCTTCCTTTGTTAAATTTTTAACCAACATTTTGGTTTTATTTTTATTTATCTTAAGTCCTGCCACGGCTCCAAATTCGTCAATCTTTAGTAAAGCTTCTTTTACACCCTTTTTTGGGTCTTCTAAAGTTAGTACGATGTCATCTGCAAAGGCCTTGATTTTATATTCCCTCTTTCCTACCTGCACTCCTTTTATTTCTGTTGCTCCCCTCAGTCTCTCATTCAATATTTCTAGTACCGTTATAAACAGTAAAGGAGACAGGGGGCAACCCTGTCTAGTTCCTTTATATATACCAAAATATTCTGTTGTGGTGTTGTTTATTACCAATTTTGCCTTCTGTTCCTCATATATTGCTTCTATCCCTCTTCTAAATTTCTCTCCCATTCCCATCGTTTCCAGACTTTTCTTCAAGAACTCCCATGAGATGTTATCAAACGCCTTTTCAGCGTCTATAAATACCAAGGCCGCTTGTCTGTCTATACTCATATCCAAATATTCAATAATATCTATCAGATTCCTTACATTTTCCCTTAATTGCCTCCCTGGAAGGAAACCCATTTGATCTTTATGTATTTTGTTGTTCAAAACCTTTTTTAATCTTTCTGCCACTTATTTTATTGTTGTTAGCCGCCCTGAGCCCGGCTTCGGCTGGGGAGGGCGGGATATAAATAAAAATTATTATTATTATTATTATTATTATTATTATTATTATTATTATTATTATTATCTTCGCAAGCATCCACACTCCCTTGTGACAGAAATCTGGAAGTCACTGAAGGCTGCTTGTGAGGGAGAGAAACAGCGGTGTGATGGATGAGGAAGTAAAGAGGCAATTCACAGCTCTAAAGAAGAGAAATGAGGAGCTGGAACGGCACACTCAGGAGTTGAGAATCCGACTGGAGGAACGCAGGAGAAAGGACCAGGAGGGCAGGATACTTCATGGTTCTAATTGATTCTTTTTCCAGGTACATTCATGTCTTTATGCTCCAGCAGAAATCGGAAGCATTTCCTAGGTACAAGGCATTCTGTGCTTGGTTGGAGAATGTTCACAGTAAACACATTGGCTGTTTGTTTACTGATTGAGGCGGGGAATTCACTTCTCAGCAGTTTGAAGCTTTCCTGACTGAGAAGGGAATCCAGCACGACCTCTCAATGCCTAGATCTCCATGGATGAATGGACTTGCTGAGCAAGCAAACCAGACTTTGCTTCAAGACCTAAAAACCTTGTTGCATGATGCCAATCTCCCTGAGAAGTCTTGGGGGAAATCTTTGAACACGTTCGTTTATTCCTATAACAGGAGACTGTCATCACCTATTGGTTGTACTCCCTATGAGAAGATGTTTGGTAAGAAACCTTATGTCAAGCACATGAGAATCTTTGGTTCTGACATGTGGGTACACACCCCACAGAGCAACAAGCTTGGGAAGCGTGGGGCACATGGTTTGTTCATGGGGTACGAAAAAGGTGCATACAGGGTATGGATGACTGACTCTAAATCCATTAGGTTCACAAAGAGTGTTGAGTACAATCCTAAGTGGGGGGGGGGAAATGTGGGAATTTTCCAGAGTTACCCAGAGGAAGATGAAGGTGATGTAAGAAAAGCAGATGATATTGAGGTAGAAGAGGAAGCTGAGGATGATGATGATCAGAATTCGGATTCCAGCTCAGTGGGCAGCGCTGTTGCTGGTGTCAGTGACAGTGATGACACAGCAGACTACAAGAGCGCAAAGGCCTCAGTCAGACCATCTGATGCGTCTGACAATGAACTGGAAGAACCACTGTTCACCATTGGTCACTTTTCTCCTAAGAAGGAGGAGATGAGTGCAGAAGACTTGCGTCTAGTACGCAGATCTGAAAGGGCCACAAAAGGCAAACCTCCAAAGAGATTTGCTGATGAGTTTGCTAAGATAGCAACTGCTGTTCTTAGTAGCTCAGAGAAGGTGTGGGAACCTTCAAGCTTCAAAGAGGTTCAGGAGTTAACCTCTAAAGATGCTGAGCCATGGCTTAATGCCATGAAGGCTGAAGTTGATTCCTTGGATAGGAACCAAACTTGGGAGCTGGTACCGGTAGTCCCAGGAATGAGACTGGTTGTCAGCAAATGGGTCTTCAAAGCCAAGACAGACCAGAATGGCAAGGTTGTCAGACACAAAGCCAGATTGGTTGCCAGAGGTTTTTCACAGGTACCACGAGACCTACTCACCCACCGTCAAGTATGAGAGCATTCGGCTGATGCTCAAGATTGCTGCAGAGGAGAAACTGCACGTTTCCCATCACGACATTAATACAGCTTTTTTGTACGGGGTTTTGGGGGAGGAGCTGTATATGCTTCCACCTGATGGAATGCAAATACAGAAGGGAATGGTCTGTAAATTACGGAAATCCTTATATGGTCTCAAGCAGAGTGCCAGGTGTTGGAACACAAAACTCACTAAGACATTGCTTTCTCTTGGTTTTCACCAAGGCAAAGCTGATCCATGTGTGTTTGTCAAGGAGGAGGGGCAAAACAAACTGTATTGTTTATGTTTTGTTGATGATCTTCTGATGTTTTGGAAGAATCAGGCTTTGTACCAAAGCACCCTAGCTCAGCTGAAGGAGCACTTTGACATGAAGGATCTTGGTGAGGTATCCAACTATCTTTCTCTGCAGGTGGAGAGGGACCAAGCAGGTGATTTTCTGGTACACCAAACACAGAAAATTGCTGATGTATTAACCAGGTTGAATTTGGTTGATGCAAACCCAGCAGACACACCGATGGTGACAGGTTACCAGGTAGATAGTACTGCTGAAGCGTTTTCTGACACTACACTGTACAGATGCATTCTAGGCAAGCTGAATTTCATTGCTAGATGCTCAAGACCTGACATAGCTGTAAGCACTAACCTGCTTAGCAGACATGCTAACAATCCCACTGTTCAGGATTGGAAAGCTCTGAAGCGCATAGCCCGCTATTTGAAAGGGACTTTGCACTACAGGCTGAGGTTCACCAGTCAGAAGACTGGAGGTCTTGAAATCTTTGCAGATGCTAGTTTTGGAAGTGACACCATGGATGGTACAAGCACTTCTGGAGTATGCTACATGTACAACGACTGTCTGTTTGACTGGCTGTGCAAGAAGCAGACGACAGTAAGCCTAAGTTCCTGTGAAGCAGAACTCAATGCTCTGTCATTTTCACTCATGGATTGTGAATGGTTGATGCAACTGTTTCAGGACATCAGAGTTTCTGTGAAATGTCCTATACAAGTGTATCAAGACAATAGATCCTGTTTGGCTTTGCTGAACTCAGAGAGTTGCAAGCAAAGAACCAAGTACTTGCAGATTAAGACTACATCGTGCACGAGAGTGTATTCAGAAAGGACTCATTCAGGTGTCCTACATGCCAGGAAATGAAATTCCTGCTGATCTGTTGTCTAAGGTTGTTAACAGAGAACAACTTAAGGTTTATGTACAGAGGTTGCAATTGGGTTGAACCACAGGCACTACAGGTTACACGGAAAGGGGGAGGATGTTAGGATATTTCCGTTCCACCTTAAAAAAGGGGACAGGCTGTTGTGAGTCACAGCCTACGTATTTCCTGCTCACAGGAAGTTTCTGTTTTTGTATATAGCTCTTGTTACTCTCTGTACCTCGACACGCAGGCAGGCAGTCATGTTTTTCTTTGTTCTGACCAACGCTGAATAAAGTTGTAAACAATGCTCTCCTGAGTGCATCTTTCGTTGTGCGAACTCTGCAAAGGGCGTGCACAAGTCCTTGGAATGTGGACAGCTGTTTCTGAGGCTTGTGTCGCTAATTGACTGATACTGTGTATCTACGGGAGATCGATGGATCGTCTGGAATCGACGTAGAGGCATGATGGCCTTTATCTCCCTGGCAGTATCCCAACATGGATGCCATGTTTACTAGTGAAATCCAGACTGATGTTAATCAACAGCAATTACTGGCTTTGAAACAAGGCAGTTTGACTGTCCACAGTTACTGGTCGCAATTTGCGATGCTTGTGCACAAGCTGGGCTGGGAATTGAGCTCTGAACCCGTGCAGGCTCTTTTTAAGGCAGGATTAAATTCAGACGTGAAGGATGAGATTTCAAGGGGGCACAGACCCAGGAATATGGACGAACTAACTAAGTCTGCCTTAGCCGTCGGTGTGTGCCAGGAAGCCCATGTGCTGGAGAGGAGGGAGAGCCGAGGGGAGTGTTTCCATGGCAACCGCATTCCTGAGATGCCAGCCGGGGTTTCTCAAGGTCGTGCTAAGCCAGAGCCTATGGAAATTGAAGCAGCCCGTGCGTGGGAGCATTCAAAAGTTGAGCAGCTAGAGAAAAAGGAGGGAAGGGACTGGAAAACAGTCAAGAAGTGTTTCCTTTGCCAAAGACCAGGCCGCTTTCCCAGGGTTTGTCTACAGCGTTGAGGCTGGCAACGGATGGTGGGGGCCACCCCACAGGAGGAGGAGGAAGGGGTCAAGGAACAGGGAAACGGGAAAGCCTGGCTGGTGGGAAACCGGGGAAACAGCCAGGCAGGAGCAACAGGGAAGAGCCAGGCCCCCCCAAAGTAGGCATAGTGTTCAGGGTGTTGCTGGAGCTCCCCAATGGCCACGCAATGGAGGTACATGCCTTATTGGATTCTGGGGCCAGTGCCAACTTTTTCAGCTGGGACTTTGTTGCGCAGCACCAGATGCACCTGCTGCCACTTGACTTTCCTCTGCAAGTTACTACGATTGATGGGAGTTACTGGGGGGGAGTCACACATCAGACCCCTCCCATGAGGATGCGGATCTCTACGCACTCCGAGACCACCGCCTTTCACGTGGCCACCTTGGCAGGGCCACCCATTATTCTGGGGATGAGTTGGTTGGCCTTGCACGACTCAGTGGTGTTGTGGCACCAGCGGTCCCTGACTTTCGGGTCGACCCACAGCCTAGAGCACTGTCTGGGAGGAGGGGAATCCCGGGAAAGGTGGCGATTATATATCTGGGGGAGAAAGGCAAGATCCCTCTGAGGATATTTCACCCCTCCCATTGCAAGAATCTGCTGATTTTCCAGAGAGGAGGGGGCGGATTGTGCTTGCTACTTATTCCGCTCCAGCCTCACTTCAAAGGGGGAGACTGAGTGTTATCTCTGTATAGATAAGGTCGCTGCAGAAAGCAGCTGTAACACTCAGTGCAGTCCAGCGTCTCCATTTGTATATAGTTTGTATAGTACAGTAGCTGTAGTGGATAAAAGAAGATATTCTTCAGCACTGTTGTCCGAGTGATTTATGCTCTGCTGTACTCTGCTGTGCATGACTGTCTTCTGGAAGTGAGTTCGGTGCTCACAGCTCTGAGTTGTGAGTCCACAGCACTTAGAACTGTTCCTGCAGAAGAAGGTCTCTGGAAGTGCTACCCCAGCTCGCCTAGCCCAGTCGGGGCTGAAGTGGTTGAGCCCAGTCGGTGGCACTGGCTCAAGGGCGAAGCTGACACCCTCTGCAATACGTTGACTTTGAGGAGGTGTTCAGCGAGAGAGAGGCCGACACGTTGTTGCCTCATCGGCTGTACGACTGCCAGATCAATTTGGTCCCGGGAACCAAGCTACCGGCGGGTAAGCTGTACTCAATGTCCGACCAAGAGATACAGGATTTGAAGGAGTTTATTGACAAAAACTTGAAGGGGTTTTATCAAGGAGTCCAAGGCGGTGGGAGGTAGTCCCGTGTTCTTTGTGGACAAGAGGGGGACAAAAGAACACCGCCTAGTAGTGGATTTCAGAATTTTCAATTCGTTGACGGAACCCCTGGCCTTCCCCATGCTGAGAATCGACAACATTTTGGCGAGAGTCCGGAGGGGGAAAATTTTAACCAAACTGGACCTCGGGGCGTACAATCCCATCAGGGTGCGAGAGGGAGACGAATGGAAGCCCACCATGTTTACCCCCCTTGGGGCATTTGACTATCTCGTTATGCCCTTCGGATGCCATGCTTCCAGGGCCCACTACTGTACCATAACTGCGTTTGTTTCTTGGATGATATCTTTGTATTCTCAGAGAACGAGGAGCAGCACGTGAAGGATGTGCGCCAGGTGTTGGGGAAGCTAAAGGAGCATCGCTTGTGGGTGAAGCTGGAGAAATGCCAGTTCCACACTCGGGAGGTTGAGTTCCTGGGGTACTGGCTGTCGGACAGAGGTCTGGCCATGGATCCGGAGAAGGTGAAAGCAGTGTTAGACTGGAAAAGCCCCAAGACAAAGAAGGATGTGCAGCTGTTCCTGGGCTTCAGCAACTTCTACAGAAAGTTTATCAAGAATTTTGCTCTTTTGGCGGCGCCCATATCTTATTGCCTCAGAGGGAAGAAGTTTCAGTGGACTGAGGAGGCACAAAGGGGATTTGAGAAACTGAAGAAGGTTTTTGCATCGGAGGGGCAGTTATTGCACGTGAACCCCGACAAGCTGCTGCGAGTGGAAACTGATGCTTCAGATCGGGCCATCGGAGCAGTCCTGTTGCAGCAAGATGCGGGAGGAGATTGGAGGCCGTGCGCCTTTTTCTCCAGGAAACTGAACAAATTGGAGCAAAACTACAGTATCTATGACAAAAAATTGCTGGTGATTTTTGCGGCCTTTAAGCAGTTGAGGCACTTCCTGATTGGGGCGAAGCATCAGATACAGGTGTGCACGGATCACAAGAACCTGGAGTACTGGCGGACTGTGTGTGTGTTGTGTCAAAGGCAAATATGCTGGGTGGAGTTTTTTGCCAGCTTTAACTTTAGGAACCAGTATGTCCCAGGAGAGCAGAATGTGAGGGTGGATGCACTATCTCACAAACCAGAGTACTGGGAGGAAGAGGGACCTCCCGTGGCCAGGCTCATGTTCCCGGAGGACAAATGGACTTGTGGAGGAGCACTTGCAGAGGAAGCTGAACTAGTGCAACTGACCAGACATGATGCCTTTGCTCACAGGAAGCTGAGCGAACTCAAGGAGGGAGTGGGAGCTGAGGGGGGCTTTGAGGAGAAAGGGGGCTGTTGTTCTACCGGGGGGGCACTGTATGTGCCAGGGGAGTCCCTAAGGGCCAAAGTTCTCAAACAGCTCCATGACAACCCCACTGCGAGGCATTTTGGGCAACACAAGACCATGCTGTTGGTTACAAGGGACTTTTGGTGGCCCAAAGTGAGGGAGGACGTGTGGGAATATGTGCGTGGTTGTGACTAATGTCAGAGGGCTAAGGGAGAGAGGGCGGCACCGGCAGGGTTACCAGAACCTTTGCCCACACCCGGGAGGCTATGGGAGGTGGTGTCCATAGATTTCATAACGGATCTGCCCACATCCAGAGGTAAGACAGCAGTCATGGTGGTGGTGGATCTGCTGACCAAGATGTGTCACTTTGTGGCATGTTCCCATGCAGTGACCGTGGAGAAGACCGCCAAGTTGTTCATGGAGCACGTGTTTCGACTGCATGGGTTCCTTCAAGGGTAATTTCTGATCGGGGAATGCAGTTCACCTCATGTTTTTAGCGCAAGCTCATGGGCTTGTTGCAGGTAGAGGTGAGCTTCTCGACAGCAAGGCACCCCGAAACCAACGGACAAGCCGAGAGAGCAAATGCCATTTTGCAGCAGTACTTGCGCTGTTATGTCAGCCAGAGACAGAATGATTGGGTGGAGAGGTTAGCACTGGCAGAGTTCACAGAAAACAACGCTAAACATGTGTCCACAGGGATGAGTCCCTTCCTTGCCAATTACGGATGTCACCCCAGGGCCTTTCTGGGACGGGGGGAGGAAACGTGGAGTGTGCCAGCCGCAGAGCAGTTTGTGGAAGAAATGGAGGCCATTCACCAACAGCTCCAGTTGAGCCTGGAGAGGGCCAAGGAGGTGTACAAGAGGGAGGCAGACAGGCATCGAAGACCAGGGGAGATCATCCGGGTGGGGGATAAGGTGTGGTTGTCCATGCAGGGGCTGACCTGGAGGGGTGGGTGCAAAAAGCTGAAGCCTAGGAGGGTGGGGCCCTTTGAGGTCATCCAACAGGTCAATCCCGTGGTCTTTAAATTGAGGCTGCCGGACAATATGAGGATCCACCCAGTCTTCCACAGGTCACTGTTGTCGCCCTACAGGGAGGGGGGAGGCCATCCCGGGAGGGGGCAGGTGGTGCCCACAACACCAGACGTAGTGGAGAGGGAGAAATGCAATGGGGTCATGGAGATACTGGACTCCCAGTGGAACAGGCAGCAACTAGAGTATCTAGTGGCCTGGGAGGGGGTGCCCAGCTCGGAAAACGCTTGGGTTCCGGAGAGTTGTATCACAGAGGAGTTTCTGGTGGAGGAGTCCCATGCTCTCTTCCCAGACAAACCCAAACCCCTGGGGAGGTTCTTTAGGGAAGTGTTTGGTCCAAGCGAGGACGAGGGAGATTTCGAAGGTTTCTCACCCTCGGAAAGTGACGACTGGGCACTGGGGGGGGGGGATCGCCGGGAGCTTTGCTGCAGAAGGACACCCCGAGGATCGCCCAAAGCTAACAGGGCTGTGGGAGGGCTGGGAGGCTGTTTTTGAGGACACAGAAGAGGACGACGGCGTCTTCCTAGAATTCCCCCCTCGCCTCGTGAGACCAGTGAAGAAGAGGTAGCCCTCAAGCCTGCTGATGGGGAGGGGGTTTTGAGGGGGGTGGATGTCAGGGATCTGTTTGCAGGGGAGGAGGGAGAGAGAGAAACATACAGAGAGCCTCCCCCTCTGCTGAGCACCTGCACTTCGTCAGAGTCTGGGGAGGGACAGCTTTCAGGAGACACAGAAGACGAGAGAGAGCGGAGCCAAAAGACTGCTACCAAGGAAAGGAATGAGCAGTTTCCGTCGCTTAGTTTTCCACGTAAGGAAAAAAGACGGAGGGGGGGGTCTTCCGGGTCTTTTTTGCTGGAGGGAAAATAGGAGGGGGGCACTTCCAGATTCTGCTAGCGGTTGAGGCAGACATGTTTTTGAAACTTCTGCACTGTACATAAGTTTGCACTCAATAAATCCTGAAAAGACAGGCTGGAGTCCTGGCTGTTATCTTCGCAAGCATCCATACTCCCTTCTGACACAATAACTCTTATCTATCTATCTATCTATCTATCTATCATTGGGAAGGCACCCCTAAACATACAAAAAGACTCACTGAAAACTAAAGTTTACTGGTACAATAAAACCGAATATATAAATTCTTAGAATATGTTTTGGAAGGAATATAAGAAAGATAGTGGGTTGTATCTAACTAACTTTTACAGTGGTACCTCGGGTTAAGAACTTAATTCGTTCTGGAGGTCCATTCTTAACCTGAAACTGTTCTTAACCTGAGGTACCACTTTAGCTAATGGGGTCTCCCGCTGCCGCCGTGGCACCGCCGCACAATTTCTGTTCTCATCCTGAAGCAAAGTTCTTAACCTGAGGTACTATTTCTGGGTTAGCGGAGTCTGTAACCTGAAGCATCTGTAACCCGAGGTACCACTGTACTGAGAGTTGAGAAGATTCATTGAAATTACTAATAATTTCCTGGGGGACTTCCGGTTTCCGTCGCGAACAGAAAGGGAGCGCGGGAAAACTCCTGAGGAGTTTTCCGAGTAATACAGGGGCTTGGGGGTGTCGCAAAGGCACTGCGCCCCCCAGAAAGCTCAAGGGGGGAATCCCTTGAGGGAAAGAGCCCCAGCCATGTGGATGCGGTTCGCCGACTTTCTGGGTTGCTTTTTTTGAAGAACTCGAAGCGGCGAGACCGCTAGCACAAAAGGGGAAACAACGACCCTGTATTACGATGCCTCTGGCTCCCTCTGAAGAATGCGACGAACCTCCAAAACCATAAGAACGGAACCCTTAGTGTGAGTAGTTTTATTTGACATCGAAAAATTTGAAATTACGCTAAGAGAACGTCGGATGTTAGAAGATTTAATTTGGGAATTTATTTCGGTAGAGGACTAAAATGGCGCTGGTTACAAAGTAGCAAGGAGGAGACAGGAAGTTTTTTTTTTCTCCGCCTGACTGTGTGAGTTACAAAGTAATTGTCTTGGACTTCTAGAGTAACGAACGTAAAGAAGTTGAAACATCCCACAGCCTCGGACTGCCAGCCTCTTTTGAGAGGAGCGGTTTAAAATTAAAAAAGAGTAAATAACGGAACGCAGCAGAGCAGTTTAAGACGGAGGTTTGCAGATCTGATTGAGAGAAGAACTGCTTGGGGAATTGCATGTAGAAGTGCACGGGAGAACGGCTTGAGAGAATTGTCGGGAATACAACTCAAAATTGAAAGAACTATTAATAAAAAGAACCCTCACTAATTTGTGGGCACTCGTGGACGCGTTGGGGATCTCTTCAAGGTTTCTACAACTAGGACAAAAAACTTTATGACTTTATGCCAAAGCATATCCTTCCAATCCACCTTGTGGATTACACATACACTACGTTTATAAGTTCATGACTCCTTCTCCTTTCCTCCCCCCCCTTCTTACTTCACGTTTGGCTACACCATTCATGATATCTATACTTTTGTGCTAAATCTGAGAGATATTTGGTTACTTTATATTTTTTTCCTTCTCCTCTCCTACCTCTCCCCTCCCCCCTGACTCTTTTCTATTATCTACCTTCCTCACTTCTTTACTTTAATAACATAACTAACAATTTATTTAACCTACTCTCCACACACCCATTTTTGGAAGAAACCCAAGCTACCTGAACAACATTTAACCCAGGACGCTCCTTTACTTCCTGAAAATACAACCAACAGAACATAATCTTACATGTTGAGTGATATGGTGACTAACTACAGTTTGTCAAAGCTAGTAACTACCTGAGGTACTCAGTGTGGTTTCCTGGATATAATTGTACCTCCCCTAAGACCACAAAAAGAGACACATTGGAATTTGGAACTGGAGACTCCAGAGTGTAATAAACCCAGCACAGCCCCGGTGAACTGGACTAAGCCAACAAGTGGCTGAAAACTACAGGAACATACAAGTGGCTGAAAACTACAGAATATACAGAGACTATCCAACCCCTTTTTTCTTTGGATTATAAAAGAAGGACACCACACCTGACTTTTTGTTTACTCTCTTTCATTTTGCTCACCTTTCCTCTGTCTCTGAAATAATTATACTAACATACTAATATAAATCAAATACTTAACAACAAAAGGTTCTTGGAAATGTATGTGGGACTGGATAATATCGACGATAATATTGAGTGAATAATTGAAACAGGTGAACTGAAATAAGATACTGAAAGTCCCCCCTTGATACCGGAAAAAACAAAAGAGGATAGGAGGTTAGGAGGATAAGAGGATAAGCTAACACGGGACCATACAGTTTAGGGTGTTTATGGTGTTTACGGTGTAGAGAATATAAAAAAGACAAAAAAGATTGTGAGCCCCTTAGGGGAGAGAGAAACAAATCATAGGATGTCGGGGGGAAATGGTAAAAAAGCTGGAGGGACTCCGGGAGAAAGAAAGGCATCCCGACAAGAGGAGATTAAAGATTTAGACATTCTATGGTTTAAGATTAAAGAGGAATTCAAGCAAAGGGAAACACACATGGAAAGCAAACTAGGAGAAATACAGGAGCAAATAGATAGCAAAATAGAAAGCGCTGTAGGCGAACTCTCGAAAAAGATACAAGATTTGACAGTTAAATCAAAAATAATTGAAGATTCTAATAAAAAAACACAAAAAGATTTGAGGGACCAAAAGAAAGAAACAGAAAAGCTAAAGGAAGAAGTAAAAAATTTAAATAAAACGCAAGATCAATTATGGGACAATTTAGCCATGACAGAGATGCGTCAAAAAAATCTTAATCTAAAATTTAGAGGGATCGCCGAAGAAGTAAATGAAAATATAAGAGGAAAAATAGTCCAGGAACTTGCAAAATGGTTGGAGATGAAAGAAGAACAAGTAGCATATACAATAGAGAATGCGTTTAGAATAAGAGGAAAACCGCAACAAACTAAGTCAAAAAGAATTCCTGGAGATTGTTTAGTAATATTCAACTCCATTGAAATGAAAAACATAATATTAAGAAATAGCTTTAAAAGAAAGTTAATGATCGGAGACCGTCCAATCATCATCTTTAAAGAAATCCCAATTAGGATTCTGCGCAAAAGGGAAGGATACAGACAGTTAACAAGTGCTGAAGAGAAACGCAATACAGTACAAATGGGAATTCCCAGAGGGGGTTTCCTTCTATCATAAGAATAAAAAATTTAAGCTGACAGATATTCATGAAGCAGAAAAGTTCCTGAGAAGATACGAAAAAGACCTGGGTAAAGAAGAAGCAAGACAGCGAGGAGGTGACTTGGATATGGAGGGGAAGGGGGGGAGAGGAGGGAGTGGAGTCGAGGGGGGGGAGTCAGAGGAGGGAACGGAGGACATAAGATCGGAGGAGGAAGAGGAGGGAGAAGACAGAGAGTCTAACAGAAAGAGAAGTACTAGATTTTAAATCAGAAATTAGGATAAAGTGTACTTAGTTACAATTTGAAATGACCCTTAAGTTTCTATCGTGGAATGTGAATGGCTTTAATGATAAGTCCAAGAGAAATAAATTTGAAAAAATTATAAAGAAAAAAAATATTGATGTCATTTGTTGCCAAGAAACTCATGTTGCCAAAAAACACAAGCATATTCTAATAAACAAGAAGTTGGGAACAGAATTTATCAACTCAGATTCTAAGAAAAAAAGAGGGGTAGTAATTTACGTGAAAGGAAAACTAGAACCCAAACAAATTTGTAAGGATGAGGAAGGAAGAATCCTAGGAGTACAAATCAACTACCAGGGAGAAAAAATAAATGTGGTAACAGTCTATGCTCCAAACTCAAATAGACTGGAGTTTTTTAAAAAACTGGAGCAACTCTTATTAGACTTAGATAATAACAAATTGGTCTTACTTGGAGATTTAAATGGAGTACCGACCCCAGAACTAGATAGAAGTGCAAGAAAAAAGAATTCAAACCAAGGGAAATTACCGAAATCATTCAATGACCTTGAGGAAAATTTGGACTTAATAGATATATGGAGATACAAAAACCCTACGACAAAACAATTCACCCACTTCTCCGAACCACACCAGAGTTGGAGTAGGTTAGATCAGATATGGATCTCAAGAGAATTAACAACAAGAGTGGTGAAATGTGAGATCCAGCATAGAACTCTGTCAGATCATAGCCCAATAACATTACAACTAAAGTGGAAGACCCAGGGGTTATACAGATGGAGAATGAATGACTACCTATTCGAAAAAGAAGAAGTGATTGAAAAAGCTAAAACCACCATAAAAGACTATTTTGACCTAAATATTAACAAGGGGACAGATATAGATATAGTGTGGGATGCTAGCAAAGCAGTGTTAAGAGGTCTCCTGATACAGCAAAATATCCAAAGAAGAAAGGCCAAAGAACAAAAAAAAAGAAGAATTAATTAATCAAATGAGAGAATGTGAGAAAAATATGATAGGAAATCCGAATAATGATGGCTACAAGCAACAATATAAGATGCTCCAAACACAATATTCAATATTAATAAACCAAGAGGTGGAATGGGGAATTAAGCTAATGAAACAAAAATTCTTCGAATCGGCAAATAAAACTGGAAAGTTCCTGGCGTGGCAACTGAGAAAAAGGAGAAAACTCAGTCTCATTAATAAAATAAAAGTTGAAGAACAAGTTCTGGAGGACCCTAATGAAATAAAAAAGAACTTCCTTAAATTCTATGAAAATTTATACAAAAGAGAAGAAGAAGATTTAACAGGCATAGGAAAATATCTAGAAGAAAATAGTCCTAATAACATATCGGAAGAGGAAAGAAACGCCTTAAATAAACCCATAAAAGTAGAGGAAATTCGAGAGGCAATTAAGAGGATGAAACTGGGGAAAGCCCCAGGACCAGATGGGTTATCTGCCAAGTACTACAAGATCCTAGAGGAATATATAACACCGGTATTATGTGAGGTAATGAATGAGATATTAAGAGGAGGAAAAACGCCTGCATCTTGGAAAGAAGCATACATCACGTTGATTCCGAAACCAGATTCAGATAAACTTAGCATTAAGAACTACAGACCGATTTCATTATTGAATAATGATTATAAGATCTTTGCTGACATAATGGCACACCGACTTAAAAAGTGTTTAACCAATCTTATCCATATGGATCAGGCCGGCTTTCTACCCAACAGACAAATAAAAGACAACATAAGACATACAATAGACATCATTGAATACCTAGAACGCCACAATGAAATTCCAGCAGTTTTAATGTTCGTTGACGCCGAAAAGGCTTTTGATAATGTTTCCTGGGGTTTTCTGATAAAATGTCTGGAAAGGTCAGGGATAGAGGGCACATTCCTGGAAGGAATCAAAGCAATTTATACACAACAAAGTGCCAGACTAATTATTAATAACAATTTGACAGAACCGTTCGAAATAGCGAAAGGTACCCGACAGGGATGCCCTCTGTCACCGCTATTGTTCATTATGGTGTTAGAGATAATTACAAATAAGATAAGGAAAACCCCAGAGATTCGTGGTATAAAAATCGGAGTGAAAGAATATAAATTGAAAACATATGCAGATGATCTTATGTTGTCGTTGGAAGACCCAAAAGAGAGCGTCGGCAAAGTGTTAGAGCAACTAGAAGAATTTGGAAAACTATCCGGATTTAAATTGAATAGAGCAAAAACCAAAATAATGACTAAAAACCTGGAAGAAGAGATAAAAAACGATCGTGAAATTCAAACTGGGATTAAAATAGCCAAAAAAGTAAAATACCTTGGAATCTGGTTAACTATGAAGAATATAAATTTGATTGAAAATAATTATAAGAACACGTGGAAAGAAATAATGAAGGACTTGGACACTTGGAATAGAATACACCTCTCTTGGTTGGGGAGAATGGCAGCGATCAAAATGAACCTACTACCAAAACTACTTTTTTTATTCCAAAATATACCGATAATCAGGGGAACTTCACTATTCAAAGATTGGCAGAGACTACTCTCTAAATTCATCTGGCAGGGAAAAAGACCAAGGATTAAATTCAAATTGCTCACAGATCAAAAAGACAGGGGTGGATTTGCGGTCCCAAATTTAAAGTTATACTATGAAGCCGCATGCCTTTGCTGGGTAAAAGAATGGATTGTCATTAAAAACAAAGATTTGTTAGACCTAGAGGGATTCAACTTAAGATTTGGTTGGCATGCCTACCTATGGCGGGATAAGGGAAGGGTCCATAAAGATTTTTCTAACCATATTTTTAGAGGGCCACTGCTAGAAGTGTGGGAAAGGAATAAAAAATTGTTGGAACAGAAAACCCCCTGGTGGTTATCACCAATTGATATCCTGACAATTAAAAAAAAAAAAAACATTGAAGGGGAAAGATGGACATATGAAGATCTATTAGCTAAAACAGAGTCTGGGTGGAGGATTAGACCATATGAAGAAATAAAAAATAAGTTGACTGGTTGGATCCAATATCACCAAATTAATTCTATGTGGACGGAAGATAAAAAGACTGGGATAAGTGAGAAGAAATCTAGATTTCAGATTGAAATAATAGAAGGCAAAACAAAATTACTATCAAAAATGTACAGCCAGTTACTTGAGTGGGACACCAAAGATGAGGAAGTAAAGGAGGTAATGGTGAAGTGGGCAGTGGATTTAGGATATAACATAGAGTTTGACAAATGGAAGGCATTATGGCGTAAAGGTATGAGCTTCTCGGCATGTACAACACTTAAAGAAAATATGTACAAGATGATGTACAGATGGTATATAACACCGGTAAAATTGGAAAAAAATTATAAAACAGGTGATAAAATGTGTTGGAAATGCAAGAGCAAGGAGGGTGACTTTATTCATATGTGGTGGTCGTGTGAGATACTCAAAAAATTTTGGGAATCTATATATAATGAATTAAAAAAAATTCTTAAATACACCTTTAGTAAAAAACCTGAAGCCTTCCTGCTGGGGATAATTGGTGAAGAAATCAAAAAGGAAGATAAAACTTTTTTTCAATACGCAACAGTGGCTGCCAGAACCCTCATAGCACAGTATTGGAAAACATCAAAAACCCCAACGATAAAAGAGCGGCAATCCAAATTATTCGATTATTTAGAAATGGCAAAATTGACACAGAAAATAAGAAATAAAAAAGTACAAAATTTAATAACGAATGGGATAAATTCAGGATATACATGGAAACAGAGATAAAGGGAAAATAAAAATGTTGATAAAAAATATATATGTATACGTAAAAATCACAGTAGGTATGAGATAACGCTTTCTATGTAAAAAGTTTTTTTTAGAAAAAGACACGGCAGATAGATAAATAAGATAACATTTTCCGAAATCGAGATAAAGGGAAGTCGATTAGTGTTAATGTTGAGTCAATGTAAGTTGAATTGTCTATGTTTTATGTAATTTATGTTTTGTTTTTTATTTCCTTTCCTTTTTCTTTTTTTCTTTTCTTTTTGGTTGTGTATTTTGTAATTTGTATGTTTGTGGCATGTATGTATGTCAAAATGTAATAAAAAAATTTTTAAAAAAGAAATTACTAATAATTTCCATTATTTTAAATGGATCTACTCTGAATATTACTGACACAGGGTAGAATCACAATGGATTTGATATAAGAAGAATGAATAAGAGTTGAGGGCTGAAGGTCATTTTTACAGAATTGTAAGGATACTTATTTTTAGTCATGGTGGTTACTGCCATACCCTCTGGAAAGCCAAACATTATGTCCTGGTTTGGTTCTGTAGCCAAGATGTTGCAGAGTCACACAGAGCTCCAAGTGAGCAACTTGCTTCAACAAAGATTGAACATAAGCTGAGGTATTTTTTTAAGCCTCTGCTTCCAGAGTCCCTCCCCTAGGTTCCTCCCTCTTGTGAGGTTCTTAAAGGGCCAACCCTCTGACCTGAAGATTAGGCACTCCCCTTCCATTCAAAGGTGCCAAATTAAAAAGGGGGAAAGGTACACCCTCCCATCTGCCAACATGCCAACACAAGGTCCAGTCCTGGTGACAGAGCCTACAGAGTGCAAGGCAGTAAGGAAGCTGTGAGGTTGCAGGACTCTTGAGTTTCTCATTTGAGCTACTGAAGACTGAAAGCAGATGCAGCCTTTTAAAGCCTTTTTATGTTCCCTAAGTTTCTGCCCTTCGATCATCTCTCCCAGGTTCTGCATTCCTGTGGACAACCTAAAACGTGGCTAACACTCTGATCTGAAGGCAAGACATTCCTACACCTGGAAACCCGCCTGGCGCTCTTCCTGCATTGTTGTGAGGCATTTCCTTCCTCTGGCTCAGGACAAGATGCCCATTGAGGAGCCTAGCTCTGGTCCTACAGGCCCTGGTACCAGAGAAAGGTTGTTCTGTGTTCTCCTGCCTATTGGCCTCTGGTTCAGGGGTCTCCTGATCGCCACCATCAGGTTCAGAGCCCTGGAGCAATATGTTTGACACCCAGTTGGCTGCAAGAGTTACTGGAAGGAGGCGTATAAGGCGCCATCCAACCATTTAGGGACTGATCAATGAAGTGGAAGTACCGGGAACCTTGTGAGGTGGCCGTCACTACATATTGCATTTATGAATAAGGCACCATATTTTCCTTCTTTCTCCTCTTTAATATTACAGGCTCACTTTCTCTCTCTCTGTTCTCCCCATTCCTATTTTACCAACTGAAGCAAGAAGTACAGGCCGGCATACCATCTGCTCCCTTTGAACATTAAGCTGATGTATGCAAAATGGGATATCGCTTGAAGCCCAATGGGCTTCCATGAGGACAAGGAAAAGCATAAAAAAACCACATATGTCAAAAGTTCTAAGTTTCATTTTACTGCTATATGTAAAATGCCATCTGTGATACAAAGACCTCTGCGATGGGGAAGGTCCACAGCTATGCCAGGAAATGGTCACCTGCAGTGCCATAAAGTTTCACATTAGTATCTCCATTACTTTTTCATTGGGGGCGGAATACACATACCACCACCCTCCTTAATTGGAGTGACATTTTAGGCATTTGAAGATGCTGACTGATCTGGAATCATTTGCCCAGTCAGATTTCATTTGGTGACATTCTGAGTTACGTTTGTGCTTCAGCTGTTGGCAAGGACTGGTATTGCTTGCAAAAGGTGAACTAGCATGACATCACATAAGAGCATAAAGAGAATACTGCTGGATCAGGCCAAAGGCCCACCTAATGCAGTATCCTGTTCTCACAGTGACCAACCAGATACCCATGGGAAGCCCAGAAGCACGACCTGAATGCAAAAGCACACTATCTGCTTGTGATTCCCAACAACTGGCATTCAGAGGCATATTGCAAGTGCTGTATGAGCCATTTGGAAAGTGCATGTCTTCCTTGCAATACATGGTAAACAGCAATCTCTTAGCTTAGTTCTGAACCAGCTTGCTTTCTTGGAGAAAACTGAAGAAAAGCTTGCTTTCTCCCAAGAGTTCTCTTCCAGATCATCAAGGTTGTCCATGTGCTTTGATGGTGCTGTTGTGTACATGTGCTTATTGTAGCAGTCAGCCCCCCTCCCACCCCTGCCAGCAACGACAGCACACCTGGGAAGAAAACAGGTTTTGGTTCTTAATGGAAAGTAGCAAGAAACAACAGAGAGAATGTCAGAGCTCTCAAGAAGATGATTAAATTATTTATGTATGCAACAACAATAGTCAGAACCTTATATGTGCAGAACTGGAAAGAAGAAAGAAGTTCAACAAAAGAAGAATGGTTCCTAAACTTAATGGACTATGCAGAACTGGCTAAGCTAACAGCAAGAATAAGAAATCAACACAATGGACAATTTATGGAAAAGTGGATGCCATTTATGATGGAGCAGGAGGAGGCATCACAGGTAGGATTTGAAATTTGAGCAATGGGAAGAAATGATAATACATGAAATAGAGGACTATATATTAGAAGAAATGTTTGATGTAATAGAGGAATATGTATTAGATGAAAAGTGTAAGATTATGCAGTATATAAAAGGGATGGGTATAAAAGCAGCATGGAAGGGAAGGTGGGAAGTAAAATTATAAGAGAACTGTATAATGAAACAGAAGTCTGAAATTAATTGGTTAAAGCTATGAGTTATGATACAGGAAGCCAATGAAGTTGTAGAGCCTGGAAGAAGCAAGAGAATCAGAGGTAAAGCTTCCAAGGCCAAAGATAGATCACTGGGTACAAGCAAGTAGTTTGACTGGAATCCTAGCTCCAAGGGATGCCTTATGTCATAGGTGCAGAGCCTCAGGCCCAGGGCTCAAAAGTGGCCCTCCAGAACTCTCTAATTGGCCCCCAGGACTCTTCCCCATGCCACACACTGCTCTCCTGAGGCCACACCTTTCACCAGCCCTGCTCCAAGTCCTCCAAAATGTCTCTGCCTGGCTGGAGTGTGCCCTTGAATTGTGATACTGCTTGCCAGGATGGATGGATGCATAGAGGTGTGTGTGGACACCTCTGAATTTTGTGTGCCTGCAATATAGCATAATGCACACAGATAAATGTCACATCCAATACTTTGCCCATTTTCTCTCTTAGCTTGGCTACTTTTTGCTTCTGGTCACACCCACTCTTACCTTTCATGCTGCTGTTGAATAATTGGCGCGGCTAATTGGTTTATGACCCCAATTAGCCCCAGCTTACAACGATCTCCAGTCCGGCACGTTTCCCTCTAGCTGCGCCGATCCTTCGTTTCGCCACGAAATGCAGAGTAAACACAGCGGAGCTGTCGCTCCCCGGTGTATAAGATCCAAACACACCCAGGCATTAGTGTGTTTATTTAACAGTGTTTATTCAAGCAGTAAAACAATAAAATAGCACTTCAGACTTTCCCTGGACTTCTAGCGCTCATGGCTACCGTCTCCTTCGGAAGCAAACAGGCAGAGACGGAACAGGCAGTGAGGAACAACTCCTCCCTCCTTCTGAGTCACGCGTCAGGAATGGACAGACGTCATCCAGAACTCCTTAACCCTATGAGTTCTGAAACCACTAACACCCCCTCTTCTGTCCAGTCCTGAGGTGACTTGGGTGTCTACCTTTACAGACCTCTTGTGCCCCTTCCTGGCATCCTTGTCAGGCACCAGTGGAACCTCCTCACAACTCCCAGGTTCACACTGTGCGAAACCAACCCACACACCTGTGGCCTGATACCTCTCAGGTGGAATTCCCTTCGTTGTGCGACTGGACCGCCTGGGCACAAACTCAGGTACTTCCTCTGACTCACTGTGGTCAGCAGGTGTGTCCTCTGCCTCACGGGATTCCCCCTCTGACTTAAAGCGTCTTCGAATTCTCTGCATCACGCTAACAGGAGACGCAGGCTCACTCTTGGGCTCTCTTTTAACAACCTGTGGAGACGCCCCACCCTGTTCTTGACCCTGGTCAGCGACCTGGTCTTCATCAACAGGTTCAGCCCCTGGCTCTCCCTCATCCTCATCCTCAGACAGACATTCTGAGAGAACGTCACGCCTTGCAGGAGTCTTTGACCAACTATCCTGCTCATAGAACTCAGCACGTTTACTGACCAGAAGCTTGCTCTGATCACCTCCTGGATATGCAAACCTCCATCCTTTAGTGGCTGGTTCATATCCACAGAAGATCATTTTCTGGAACTTGGATCCACCTGGCTTTTGTAAAGCCTTTGGCACTGGCACCAAGGCCGGTGACCCAAACGAACGGAGGAAATGAATCTGAGGTTTCCTTCCGTGAAGTATGAAAAATGGGGTGTCACCTACCACTGAATTGTAGGACCTATTAGCCGTAAATGTCACGGTCCGAACTGCCTCCCCCCAAAAGCTTGGAGGCAAACCAGAGTCTGACAGCAAAACCTCTGTAGCCTTAACCAGAGCTTCACTCCTGAGCTCCGCCACCCCCCTCTCTTGAGGAGAAGTCACCTTGTGATGTATCCCTTTCTGGTGAAAGAACTTCTGCAGAGCAGACCCAGTAAACCCTGCACATCGGTCACTTTTGACTCCTTGCACCTTGGTGGAGAACCTTAGTTCCACCTCCGCAATCCAATTTTTAATCAGTTGTGGTGCATCCTCCTTGCATTTGAGAGCAAAACACCACGAAACCTGGCTAAAATCATCCTGCATCGTCAGCAGAAACCTGGCCCCTCCCAGACTTGGCTTTGCCATGGGACCAAACAGATCTATGTGCACAAGCTCAAAAGGTTTTGTGGTTACCCTGTCCACCCTGGGGTAACTGCACCCTTTTACCTTTGCCCTTCTGCAAGCCCTACAATTTAGGGATTTTCCACATTCTTAAATTTTACAACCTTTGGTACACTCCTGTAACATCTGAATTTCTTCAAGAGAACTATGGGCTGTCTTCTTGTGCCATGCACACGCACATGAAACATGAGTGGGAACTGTAGCACGCATAGCTTGTGCCCTCTCAGCCTTCCCCTCACCCCTCAGAGGCGTTTTAAGAATAAAGAGATCATTCTGCCCCTTTTCAACTCTGACCAGTTGCTTCCCTCCTTTGAAGATTATACAAACATCATTTTCAAAGTAAACCTTAAACCCCTTTTGCAACAAATAAGGGACAGATAAAAGACAGTGTTTCATCCCAGGCACAATGCAAACTTCCATCTGCTCCTGCAAAACAGAAAAACAAACATTTGCAACGTTAGTCACAGGTTTTTTTTCTCCACTAGCAAACTGAACAGTTTTTCCAGCTGGAATTGCCGTGCAATTCCACATCTCGACAGTAGGGGTCTCTGGAATCAGGTTTCGGTTTGCTCCAGAGTCAATTACAAAGCACAGTTCACTGTCTCTCTCAGAGCTGTCCTTCAACATCGCCATAGCAACAAACGTCTCGCTGCCCCCTCCCTTTGGGCTTCTGCAGCTGTTCTCTCTGGTTGTCACGGCAACCAACTCCCCCTTGCAGGGAGACTTGCTCAGGACCTTGGCAGCTTCCGTAGATGCAACTGCCTCCGTTGCCTTGGAGACCGGACTTGTCTCCGCGTTCCCACGCAACTCTGTAGGGCTTATCTGCACTTTGTGCAGGTGGCTGGCCTTGAAGCGTCTAACTCTCCGCAGCTTCCCAGGCCTCGGCTGACGACGAAAACAACTCTTGGCTGCCTTTTGAAAACAAGCCGTTTCTGAGCTTTCACTGCTCACTGCCCCCCCACTGCTCTCAGGGCTCCCAGGACGTTTTCCTGCACCCCCTCTGGTGGGTAAAGGGCTCCCAACGCTTAGCCTCTGACCTGGCTCCTCACACAGGTACGGTGCAGCATTCATACAGCTGCCAGCAATAGTCCCTTCGTCCCCCCGTGGGGGCTCACAGCTCCCCTCAGCTGTGTGTCGGCTCTCAAGAATGTGCCCAGCGCCATCTTGCCTCTCCCCTTCGGATGCGGCCACGTCTTTGCCCTTGCTTCCCACTCCCGCTTCACAAGCCTCACGGAGTGCCAGCCAAGCAGCCTCAGGCCTTTCGGCATCCAGGATAACATGCATCAGATCAGCACTCACATTTTCTGCCAGAAAAGCAAGCACATGCTTTTCAGCTTCACTCAGCCCTGCAGCCTTTATAGCTGCCCCAGCCGCTGTATGTGGCGGCTGGACTGCTTCCCAAAGGTTTTTCCCGACGAGGAAAAGTTCTACGTGAAAGCTCCACTCCAACCAGCTTTCGCACGTCAGCTTCTCACATGGCAGCTTAAGCTCAAAGCCATGCTTTTGGGACTGCACCATCTCTCCCCCAGTGCCCCAGCTTACTCACGTAGCAGCAGCTTTCCGGCACCTGTCTCTTGGAGATGCGATTCCCCCAGCGAGCTCCTCTGCCTCTCAGCTCTCAGCTCCTGTTCAGCTCCTTCCAGCCAGCTGCTCTGCCTCAGAACGCAGACTTCCGCTTTCGGTAGCAGCGTCTTGGCCTCCTGGCTTTAAACACACACCGGCACACGTCGCAACAGCTTGATAGCAGTAATTAGAGTCCATAACCTGTTGAATAATTGGCGCGGCTAATTGGTTTACGACCCCAATTAGCCCCAGCTTACAACGATCTCCAGTCCGGCACGTTTCCCTCTAGCTGCACCGATCCTTCGTTTCGCCACGAAATGCAGAGTAAACACAGCGGAGCTGTCGCTCCCCGGTGTATAAGATCCAAACACACCCAGGCATTAGTGTGTTTATTTAACAGTGTTTATTCAAGCAGTAAAACAATAAAATAGCACTTCAGACTTTCCCTGGACTTCTAGCGCTCATGGCTACCGTCTCCTTCGGAAGCAAACAGGCAGAGACGGAACAGGCAGTGAGGAACAACTCCTCCCTCCTTCTGAGTCACGCGTCAGGAATGGACAGACATCATCCAGAACTCCTTAACCCTATGAGTTCTGAAACCACTAACAATATTCACCATATGGTTCCCCAAAAGTTGATCATGAGGAAAAGGTCTCCTACTATAACTGTGCTACATCCTACATGGCTGAAGGCCTTGACCAGACAGCCTAAGAGCCTGGAGCCACACACTTTGGTATCCCTTCTCTGTATGTTTTGCATGGTAAGTGGGCACAGGTAGGGTGGGATTTGCTTCATCATGAAGGCCAGACTCAGGGAAGACCCTGTTTGAGGGTCTCAAACACCAGGTCCCTACTCTGAAGTTCAGGAATCAGGCTTCACTCTTGCCCCTCTGCACGTGATGTGGGCAACGTAGACTTGACTGGCTCCCCCCCCCCCATTGGTGCCAGTGGCCTGGCTGTTGCTCAGAGCTGGGACTGTGATGGTTCCTGAGGCTGGTGGAGGCTGGTCCATATTATAGCAAGTGGAGCACAGCCCCACTAGACTCACTTTATTCTCAACCACTCATCGCCTGCCTGCCTTCTAACTCACAGCCATAGCTGTTGGCTTCCCTCTCAGTGTTTCCCTTGTAGAATTCAGGTGGGAAGAGGATAGGGACAGACTTAGGTGGCTCTGTCTGTCATTGGCTCTGGCTTCATTTACTGTTGGGTCTCCCTGCCTTCTATCCAACAAGTCCAATCAAGCACGAGAGGTGGTGGACTCTCCTTCCTTGGGGGGTTTTAAGCAGAGGTTGAATGGCCATCTGTCATGGATTCTTTAGCTGAGATTCCTACATTGGATCCCTTCCAGTTCTAAGATTCTATGTAAGATACCACTGGTTTCTCTTGAAGTTTCAGTGAAGAAAGCTGACTTTTCTGTACATTTCCTAAAGTTTTAATCTGAACCAAGATTAACCAGGTTTTAGTTGAGGAAACCATTGCTTCACCTGGGAATCTATGAAAAGTTATGTTGGTTTTAGCTTTGTTTTAGCTTTTGTTTGTATGTTTGGTTTTTTTGTTTTTTTAAAATGGTTTGTGGATCTTTTTTTAATGGTTTGTGGATTGTAGCTATGTTTCATCTATGACTGTATTTGTATAGCACCTGAAGGGCTCTATGATCAAATGGTTTACAAATCTTCCGGAAATAATAATAAAAAATGTTTTTGTGACCAAGGGAAGAATGCAGCAGTTCCTGCAGTAAATAAATCATTAATTACCATTATATTAATTTTGTTTATGAATAGCTTCTTATGAAGCATCCCTGAACAACTTGCTACAGGGGGATCATTACTGGCACACTGCAGAGGAAGTATAGATATCTGCTCAAGAAAGCATGCTGCAAAAGGGTGGTGGTGGTGGTATAGGAGAGAGGTGAGGGTCAGTGTTTAACAGAACTTACAGCTTTAACATTCTCTTCCGAGCCTCAGTTTTGCTGCTAGCAGACTGTCATGAGTCAATAGGTAACTCCTCTTTAGATATATCAGCTTGTTAATCTAGGGAGTCAACACACTGGAGGAGGGTCATGTTCAGTGGACATGCCTTCCCATGGCCTGCAGAAACAGAATAGACATGGGTGGACACATGCAAAAAAGACTGCATCTACGCATCTTAAGTGGGTAGAAGCACACTCTTCTATGTCAGGAGTGAAGAGTCTATGGCACTCCAGATGTTGCCAGACTCTAGCTCCCAGATCATTAGCCACGCTGGCTTGAACTGTTGCGGGTTGGAGAGCAAACGGTTTCCCATCCCTGTTGAATGGAAGTTATAATATTATAGCTTAGTACTATCCAATAGAATCATAGAATTGGAAAGGACACAAAGGGTCATCTAGTTCAACCCCTTGCGATGCAGGAATCTCAATTAAAGAATCCCCAACAGATGGCTGTCCAACTTCTGTTTAAAGACCTTCAGTGAAGAAGGGTTCGCTACCTTCAGAAGTAGCCCAGTCCACTGTCAAACAGCTCTTACTATCAGAAAGTCTTTCCTAATGTTTAGTCGGTATCTCCTTTCCTGTAATTTGAATCCATTGGTTTGGGTCACACCCCCTGGAGCAGCAGAAAAACTTTCTCATTCTTCCATGGGACAGCCCTTCAGGTATTTGAAGATGGCTATCATATTTCCTCTCAGTCTTCTCTTCACCAGGCTAAACATACCCAGCTCCTTCAACTGTTCTGCATAAAGCTTTGCTTCCAGACCCTTGATCAACTTGCTTGCCCTCCTCTGCACATGTTCTAGCTTGTCAACATCCTTCTTAAAGAACGGGACACAGTATTCCAGGTGTGGTCCACACTTCGCTTGTCTCATGCCTAAAAAGCACAGGTCCAAGAGGTTTTCTGCTTATTTTCCACATGCTTTCTAGGCACTGGTCCAAGAAGTTTTATGTTTGCCCCACCGTTTTTCCCTGGGAAAGCCTGCTCTTTACCACTGAATCAGAGCAAACATCAATCCAAGGAAAACCCAATTGGCATTTGCTTTGATTCAGCAATGAAGAGCAGGTTTTCCCAGGGGAAAGCAGCGGGACAAGCAGAAATGTGGATCTCTCAGTCTCAAGGGCTATGTTTTACCTCCACTGCTGGAGGCAGCATGCCTCTGAATACTAGTTGCTGAGAATCAAAGGTGGGGAGAATGAAGTTGCACTTAAGTCCTACTTGTGGACCTCCTAAGGTTATCTAGTTGGCCACTGTGAGAATAGATTTCTGGATTAGGTGGGTCTTTGTCTGGATCCAACAGTGCTGATCCTACATTCTTATGTTCCTTCCCCCAGATCATTTATAGTGAAAAGCTCAGAAGAAGGTTCTGTCTGCCAGGCCTTGACTCTCTGTGGTGATCTGGAGGAAGACCAAAGTAAGGAGTTCACTGTTCTGATGAATGTGGCTTGTTCTGCTCTAATGGGACTGCAACTATTTGCTCCTGCATATCTTGCATAATTTGGGTTGCATTGTTAAATGGGGAAATTAAAGCTGTTTGCTATAGGTTGGTTCTGATGTAGCACCCTGCTTGTGGTTAACGCTTAGCTGGAATGAAATATTCAACGCAGCAATAGAGAAATTAAAATAGTAATTTATTTGTCAGACAAATAAATGAGAGGCACAGTGGTATATGGTTACCAAGCTCTGGCCTGGCCTCCTGCCATTCTGGCCAGCACTTATATTTCCTTAATCCAGCCCCCTTGCTCCTCCTGTGGCTGCCTCTGTCCAATCAGCCTGGTTGAAATTCCTATTGGCTGTTTGCTAGAACCAATCACAAAAGATACACCCATTTCCTTCTGTCCTTTTATGGAAAATAAAAGCTATATATTCTTCTATCTATAAATGACAAATAAGTAGTAATATATCTTACATGTGTCTCAACAAGGAATCTTAATTACCAGCTCACCTCTTGCCCTCCTTGCCCTATTGCCTTCCAAAACAGATGGTTAATCTTGAATTTTTATCTTCAAGGATCTTGAGTTCACATCAACATTGAAAGATCTCCTTCATTTGGAGGTTTCTAAACAAAAAGGCCTGACAACTATATATCAGGAGTGCTCGATGGCGTCTCCTGTCTGGCAGGAGGCTGGGCTCATTTGCCCCTCTGGTCTCCTATTGCAATATGACTCTATGAAATAAGAATTTAACATTTCTTTCTTTCTAGATCCTTTGCATAATTACATTTAAGCCAATATATTTCATACATTATCATAGGTAGCCTTTTAAAAGAATTAAACCTTCTCAAAGTGAAAAGGAAGGAACAGTTTCCAGCCTCAAAATAAAAATAGAAAGAAGCTTCTTCTTCTCCAGCCAAGCCAGTTGCCTTTTTCACTGCTCTTGGCCTTTTTAACCTTAGGAAGAAGATATGGCTCATTTTACTATTTACCAACCCTTAATTTGTAGGGTCAGTTAACCTTGGCTCTCAGCCTGTAATTCCCTTTTTACGACTTTGATAATTGTTTTCTGCTATAAATCAGGGGGCCCCTTTGTCTAGGAGAATAAACATTGCCAAGGTTCTCTAAGCAGCTGGTCTTCTGCCTGGCATGAAACATTTGAAAATCTTTAAGCTCATTTTAAGATTCAGGCCCTGATCAAAATATAGAAGCTTTGATAAAAAATGCAGGCTTATGATTAGATGCCTCACTGATACATATAATCCAATAATAATGCAGTAAAACACCCATTCAGGCACAGCCCCAATGGCCCTGACTGCATCTCTTGATCAGTGGTCTGAGTCAGGCCAGTGACGTGCCATTGGAATTAGGAGACATTGTCCTTCATCTCTCCCCAAGTATTACTTCCATGCATGCCCTTGAAAGGAATGGAAATGGGAGAGGTGGAGCCAAAATGGTTCACACTACTTTTGAACTATGGAAGATAATCATGTTGCCACTTTGGCACCTTTTTCTTTTGTTTGATTTAGAAAGCTAAGCCAGGCCACCTTTTAAAGCCCCGGGGTACATTTGAACTTTTGTGTGAGTGCTGTGGGCACCACCTGCTCTGGTCACCTTGCTCTTGTGATGGCCTGGGAATCCAATTCAGAGGCTGAACCGGAGGAACCCCAGCCTGCACAGGAGTCCCCGCCTCCAGGGCCGGCTGAGCTGGGGCAGGGCCTTGGATCTGAAGCACCTGCACCTGTGCCGGATCCTCAGGAGCAGACACCAGATGAATCCACTCTGGCTCTGGGAGAGAGGCCTACAGGTGCGCCTTTCCCAGCCCTGTCAGGGGAAGGTGAGTCTCCCCCTGGGTCCAGTAACCCTCCAGCCTCTCCTGAGCTGCAGAGGCTCAGGGCAGAGAGGCGGAGGGAACTGGTTTCTCCCAGGAGGAGTGCTCGCCTTAACGCCAGGAGAGGCGGGTCTCCTGGGGGCCGGGACCGCCCCTGGCCTCAGAGAAGATAAAGGCCAGTCAGCCCGGTCCCAGGTTGCGGGAGCAACGTCGTTGAATACCTGCTTCTGCCCGGACCTGTCCTTCCAGAGTTCCTGTCCCCGCCTGGCTTCCTGCTTCGGACCTCGCCTTGCTCTTTGTGAACTGTTTCCAGACTCGTGACCCAGGACCAGACTTTGACCACGCCAACGGTAACCTCCCCCCAGGATCAGCACAGCTCTCCTCCCCCAGATCAGCCTCCCCAACCCCCAGCAGAGAGGCCGAAGTGCTGGCATACATATACCATGTTCCTGTCCCAAGGGACTTGTGCAAATGTCAGTTCCTGTCAAATTAATCTGAGTCTTTCCTGAAAAGCTCATAGAGCTGAGGGAGGAAATGGGAAAGAGTGTCATTCTTCCACTTTTCTCTTTCACCTCTATGTACTTTCCAGGAGAGAAAAAGCTAACCACCCTCACCACTTCATGATCAAGGGGCAGTGTGTTGTTTGCTGTGTGTGTGGAGGCACAGTCCACACTAGCTGCCAAATTCTGACCCTGCATTGTTGCAAAGGTATAGTAAAAATCTACTGGATCTGATCATGCTTAATTCAGTGGTGTCTGGTTTCCTTGGTATTATTAGGGCAGAAGGTAGAGAGGTCAGCCATAGGCAGAGCCAGAGCCAATGGCAGGCACAGCCAATTATTTCTAGTTTTGTTCCCATCCTCCTCCTCTTCCTCCTTGATGAGTTCTGCAGGGTCAAAACTGAGACTATGGAGGAGGAAGCTGACAGCCAGGGTAACCCCCTGGGCTGGTTATAAGAAAAGAAGCTGGCAAGTGTTGATTGAGGACTGTCTGAGGTTGGTGGGGAATGTGCCTCATTGGCCTAAATGAACCAGTCTTCACTGGCTCAATTGCATTTCCCTCACGAACTCAAAAGACACCTGCTTCTTGGGAGAAAAGCAATGACAAACCTAGACAGCATCTAAAAAAGCAGAGACATCACCTTGCCAATAAAGGTCCGTATAGTTAAAGCTATGGTTTTCCCAGTAGTGGTGAGAGCTGGACCATCAAGAAGGCTAATCGCCAAAGAATTGATGCTTTTGAATTATGGTGATGGAGGAGACTCTTGAGAGTCCCATGGACTGCAAGAAGTTCAAACCTCTCCATTGCAAACAGGGGACACAGAAAGTGCTGAACTCCTCAATGCCTTCTTTGCCTCAGTCTTCTCCGATAAAGAAAACAATGCCTGACCTGAAGAATTTGGAGCAAATGATTCAGCAGAGGAAACACAGCCCAGAATAACTAAGGAGATAGTACAAGAATACTTGGCTAGTCTAGATGTATTCAAGTCTCCAGGGCCAGATGAACTGCATCCAAGAGTATTAAAAGAACTGGCAGATGTGGGACTTCCGGTCGAGCGCCAGCGCTTAATGGCGGTCTTAGCCTCGAGCTCCGAGGCAAGACTGCTCCGCAGGTTCGGGTCTGACCCGCTACGGCGAGCGGGGGACCCCTAAAATCACAGGCGCTGAAGCCTGTGAGCAAGGAGATTCGGTGGGCACCTTTGCGCCCCCCGGTACTGCGAAAGAGCCTTTTTAAAGGCTCCGGAGCGGCATCGGGAGTGAGCGCGGTGCTGAGAATCACTACCCAGCTTGCGGAGTGAAGCCGCGTCGCCATTAACGGAGAGCGCCGATTCCTTCCTGAAATTACAAATTGACAGCAACATCCGTGAGTAAGATCTAAAATAAGGCTTAACGGGACTTTAAATTTTAATCTGGCTGAAAGCGGGCAAGGCATAAACTAAGGAAGTCTGCCTCCCGGAACTGCATGATCAATCAAGCAACGAAAAAACAAGCTGCATTTAAGTGAAAAATTTCTTTAGTAGCGCTAAACCTGACATCGAAAGTGGACCTCCCCCCTTTGGGCAGGAGAAGGGGGGAAGAAAAGGACTTTGTTAACCTGCTTTTAAGTGAGTTTGGACGGGAAACCTCGCACTGTCAAACCCCCCTGGTCAGGACTGCCTGAGCAGCGCGCGCCTGAAAAGTGATCTGTTAAACAGATTGTGGATACAAAATTGGACTTTGTCTGATAGAAAGTAACGGCTTAAGTGGATTTAAAAACTGTAACATCTTGGACTGATACAAAGTAAGGATACAAGTTGGGCTTTTGGAACTTCTTATTGCTACATGTTTATGCCTTTTTTGTGAGATATTTCCATTTGGATACAATTTACTCCCTCTAGAGGACAAAAGGGACACAGCTCCATTAAGGAAGAAACAGTGGGATTTTCCACTTCTAAACTTTTCCTGTGAGAACGACCTTGGCTATGAGCAATCCAGTGGAGGAAATATCAACAAGATCTAAAACAAAACAAGCACAAACGAAAAGAGGCTCCACGTCAGGATTACCAGCTGCACAGGAAAAAGTAACAACAGCATCAATGGAATCTATGACACAGGCACTGCTTAAAATAAATCAGTCTTTGGAGGCACTGACAAAGCAATCTACTGACAACTCTAAGAAACTGACGGAATTGACAACAAGGTTGGATTTGAACATGACAACAATATCATCTAACACCGATTCTATAAATAGATTAATTCAAGAAAGTACGGAAACAAGGAAAATTGCAGAGTGCGCCAAAAGTACCGCTGAGGAAACAAGGGAAAAAGTTGTGCCAATTGAAAGAAAGGTGAATGAACATGATGCAACCTTGGCCTTAATGGAACTGGAGAAAAAAGGCAAAAACTTGAAGCTAAGATTGGTACCTGAGGAAGAAGAGGACAACCTTAAGGAATTCCTTACAGAGATCTTTCATGAATTTTGGCTTGATGATTGGGAAGGAGAGGAAGATTTTGAGATAACTACAGCCTTCCGGCTGGGCAGGAGGCAAGGCAAGAAGCCAAGGGATTGTCTAATTACATTAAGATCCAAGGAAGAGAGAGACAAAATATTGAACTTACATTTCCAGAAGGCACTGGTAATTAAGAATTCTCAAATACAGATCTTCAAAGACATCCCTCGATACATCTTGCAAGTGAGAACTTATTTTAAAAACCTTGTCGACCTGCTGAAAGGAAACAACATCCCATTTAGGTGGGAGTTCCCACAAGGATTGTCCTTTAACTTTAAAGGGAAGAAGATTAAGATCAAAACAGTACAGGACAAAGAGCATTTTTTGGAGAGATACTTCGAGGATTTACAGAAAGGGACTGTGAGTGTGAGAGAACCAACTGACATAGCAAATCTATCATTTGGACTCAATCCAGCACCAACTGACGAGGAACAACAGCTTGGTGCAGTCGGTGGAAAAGATACCCATCAATAAAGATGTCTCTGCAGCTTCTGAGCTGGAATTGTAATGGTCTCAACCTTCCCCGAAAAAGAAGACAAGTTTTTCATATCTTAAAGAAAGAACAATTGGACTTAATATGTTTGCAAGAGACTCATATTGCCAGGATACACAGGAAGCTTCTGACAAACAGAAGATTGGGATTGGAATTCATCTCATCAGACAAGGTTAAGAAAAGAGGAGTAGTGATTTATGCAAAAGAAAAATTGGCTCCAAAAATGGTATTTAAAGATGATCAAGGAAGATACCTGGCAGTGGAAATGCAAGTACAAGGAGAAAAATTTCTGATTGTAGGAGTTTACGCGCCTAATGAAGGGAAGGCAGAATTCTTCAAGAAGCTGCATGAGACTTTAGTGGACTTCATGGATCATAAAATTGTGATGATGGGAGATATGAATGGAGTTGTCTCCACAAATATGGATAAAGCACAAAGACTTGTAATATCCAAGGATGGGAGACTACCAAAGACCTTTTTTGAAATGACTGACACCATGGACCTTATAGACATTTGGAGAACAAGGAACCCTCTAGAAAGAGAGGGAACCTTTTTCTCCGAAGCAAAAATGACATGGACTAGAATTGACCAAATTTGGATTTCTAGCAATTTGGCACCAAGAGTTAAAAAAACAGAAATCTGCCCAAAAACCTGCTCCGACCATAATGCTGTAAAGATGGAGATGAAACTAACAACAGCTGGAACCTTCAGGTGGAGAATGAATGACACCCTCTTAAGAGATAAAGAAATTTATAAGAAGGCCCAAAAAGTACTAAAAGACTATTTTGAAATCAACATAAGAACAGAAGTTGAGAAAAGAATAATATGGGACGCAAGCAAGGCCGTGATGCGTGGTTTCCTAATTCAGCAGAATTCTATAAAGAGGAAAAGACAAAAGGAGAGGGAAGAATTTTTTTTGGAAAAAATGAAGGAAGGAGAGAAGAAATTGAGATCTAAACCAAAGTCTCAAGAGATATTGAGAGAAATAAAATATTATCAGATGCAATATATGGAACTGATGAACCAAGAAATAGAATGGAAAATAAAGCAAATGAGACAAAAGACATTTGATTCGGCAGACAAATGTGGGAAATTGCTATCATGGCAACTGAAAAAAAGACAAAAACTGAACACTGTAACATCTCTTGAAGTAGATGGGAGAATTATTACTAGACCGAATGAAATAAGTAACTGTTTTCAAAGCTTCTTCAAGAAACTATATGCACAAGGGCCAGTAAACGAACAAGAAATAAAAGAATTTGTTGGAAAATATGGATTACCAAAGATTTCTGAACAGAACAGAATGATCTTAAATGAGAAAATTACAGAACAAGAAATAGAGGGTGCCATTCAGAATATGCAATTGGGGAAATCACCAGGACCAGATGGTTTGACTGCAAGATACTACAAAGAACTGAAGGAATGGTTAATACAACCACTGAAGGAAGTCTGCAACCAAATTTTAGAGGGGGAAAAAGCTCCCGAATCATGGAAAGAGGCATTCATCTCACTTATACCAAAGACAGAGACGGGGAAAAACCAGGTTAAGAACTACCGCCCTATATCATTATTGAATGTGGATTACAAAATTTTTGCAGACATTTTAGCAAAAAGATTTAAGAGAGTGTTATCAGGGGAGATTCATAAGGACCAAACAGGCTTTCTCCCAGGGAGACACATGTCAAGTAATGTGAGGAACATTATAGATATTTTGGAATTATTGGAGGTGGACATTAATAGGAAAGCAGTACTGATCTTTGTGGATGCGGAGAAAGCCTTTGACAACATCTGTTGGAGTTTTATGAAGAAGAATCTCCAAGGGATGGGGGTAGGCCAAGGTTTTGAAAATGGTATAAGTGCGATATACTCTGAACAGAAAGCTAAATTAATTGTAAACAGTGTTGTGATGGATGAAATCCCCATAGAAAAAGGTACACGACAGGGATGCCCAATATCCCCTCTACTTTTTATATCTGTCCTGGAGGTTTTATTAAACATGATTAGAAGGGACCAGCTGGTTAAAGGAATACAGGTCGGAGCAAAACATTACAAATTAAGGGCATTTGCAGATGACTTAGTGTTAACATTGCAACAGCCAGAGGCTAGCACCAAAAGAGTGTTAGAGTTAATTGAGATATTTGGTCAAGTGGCAGGATTTAAATTGAATAAACAAAAAACAAAAGTGCTGGAAAAAAATTTAACAATGGAAGAAAAAGATAGATTTCAGAGTGAAACTGGTCTGGAAATAATGAAAAAAGTGAAATACCTGGGGGTGAATCTAACATCTAAGAATGTTAATCTATTTAAAGACAACTATGAAAAATGTTGGACAGAAGTGAAGAAAGATCTAGATATATGGTCTAGGCTGAGACTTTCCTTGTTAGGCCGAATTGCTGTTATCAAGATGAACGTATTGCCAAGGATGTTGTTTTTATTTCAGACACTACAGATTTTGGACAAGATGGAGTGTTTCAAGAGGTGGCAGAAAGATATCTCCAAATTTGTCTGGCAGGGCAAAAAGCCCAGAATAAAGTTTAAGATTTTAACAGATGCGAAAGATAGAGGGGGGTTTGCCCTGCCAGACTTAAAACTCTATTATGAAGCAGCAGCTTTCTGCTGGCTGAAGCAATGGCTACTTCTTGAGGACACAGACATTTTGGATCTGGAAGGGTATGACAATAACTTTGGTTGGCATGCGTATTTATGGTATGACAAGGTAAAGGTTCATAAGGGTTTCAAAAATCATATTGTCAGGAAGGCATTGTATAATGTTTGGATTCGATATAAAGATTTGTTGGAAAGTAAAACCCCCAGGTGGTTGTCACCAATGGAAGCCAAGGCAGTGAAAAAGCTTAATATGGACACCAATTGGCCAAAATATTGTGAAATTTTAGAACAAGATGGTGAAAAGTTTAAACTTAAGAGTTATGATAAGCTGAAGCATAAAGTTCGAGATTGGTTACATTACCATCAGATAAATGAAGTATTTAAGCTAGACAGGAAGGTAGGATTCCAGAAGGAGAGGTCGAAGCTAGAAACAGAACTGTTAGAACCCAATACTAAGAATTTGTCTAGAATGTATAACTTGTTGCTGAAATGGAACACTCAGGATGAAACGGTGAAATCAGCTATGATTAAATGGGCACAAGATATTGGTCATGATATTATGTTTGCTGACTGGGAACAGTTATGGACCACCGGTATTAAATTTACAGCATGTAGTGCCTTGAAAGAAAACATAATGAAAATGATCTATAGGTGGTACATGACCCCAGTCAAGCTTGCAAAGATCTACCATCTGCCCAATTACAATTGTTGGAAATGTAATGAGTCTGAAGGAACCTTCTATCACCTTTGGTGGACCTGCCCAAAGATCAAGGCCTACTGGGAAATGATCTATAATGAAATTAAGAAAATCCTTAAGTTGACATTTGTAAAGAAACCGGAGGCTTTCCTCCTGGGCATGGTCGGCCAATTGGTACCAAAGAAGGATAGAATATTCTTTATGTATGCAACTACAGCAGCAAGAATTCTTTTGGCAAAGTATTGGAAGATGCAAGAACTACCCACTCTGGAAGAATGGCAGATGAAGGTGACCGAATTTATGGGACTGGCAGAGATGACCGGCAGAATCCGAGACCAGAGGAAGGAGGCAGTGGAGGAGGATTGGAAAAAATTTAAAGTATATCTTAAGAACTGTTGTAAAATTTCGGACTGTTAAGATGTCAAGGGGTAAGAAACAGAGAATTACAGCTGTAATCGTTTAAGTTGAGAAAACCCAAAAAAGTTAAATGAAAAAATTGACTGAAGGGTTGCTAAAAAATTTCAAAACAAGGATGCAGTGAAGGGGAGGTATGGGGAAGTCACATTTTATTTATTTCTCTGTTTTTTGTTTTTTTTTTTTCTTTTCTTGTTTTCTGTTTTCTGTTTTGGAAATTAATAAAAATTATCTAAAAAAAAAAAAAAAGAACTGGCAGATGTGATCTCAGAACCACTGGCAGTCATCTTTGAGAATTCCTGGAGAACAGGCGAAGTCCCGGCAGACTGGAGGAGGGCAAATGTTGTCCCTATTTTCAAAAAGGGGGAAAGAGAGGACCCAAATAATTACCGCCCAGTCAGTCTGACATCAATACCAGGGAAGATTCTGGAGCAGATCATTAAGCAAACAGTCTGTGAGCACCTAGAAAGGAATACTGTGATCACCAATAGTCAGCATGGATTTCTGAAAAATAAGTCATGTCAGACTAACCTGATCTCGTTTTTTGACAGAATTACAAGCCTGGTAGATGAAGGGAATGCAGTGGATGTAGCCTACCTTGATTTCAGCAAGGCATCTGACAAGGTGCCCCATGATATTCTTGTAAAGAAGCTGGTAAAATGCGGTCTTGACTATGCTACCACTCAGTGGATTTGTAACTGGCTGACTGACCGAACCCAAAGGGTGCTCATCAATGGTTCCTCTTCATCCTGGAGAAGAGTGACTAGTGGGGTGCCACAGGGTTCTGTCTTGGGCCCAGTCTTATTCAACATCTTTATCAACGACTTGGATGATGGACTCAAGGGCATCCTGATCAAATTTGCAGATGACACCAAACTGGGAGGGGTGGCTAACACCCCAGAGGACAGGATCACACTTCAAAACGACCTTGACAGATTAGAGAACTGGGCCAAAACAAACAAGATGAATTTTAATAGGGAGAAATGTCAAGTATTGCACTTGGGCAAAAAAAATGAGAGGCACAAATACCTGGCTTGAGAGCAGTACATGTGAAAAGGATCTAGGAGTCTTGGTTGACCACAAACTTGACATGAGCCAACAGTGTGACGCGGCAGCTAAAAAAGCCAATGCAATTCTGGGCTGCATCAATAGGAGTATAGCATCTAGATCAAGGGAAGTAATAGTGCCACTGTATTCTGCTCTGGTCAGACCTCACCTGGAGTACTGTGTCCAGTTCTGGGCACCCCAGTTCAAGAAGGACACTGACAAACTGGAACGTGTCCAGAGGAGGGCAACCAAAATGGCCAAAGGCCTGGAAACGATGCCTTATGAGGAACGGCTAAGGGAGCTAGGCATGTTTAGCCTGGAGAAGAGGAGGTTAAGGGGTGATATGATAGCCATGTTCAAATATATAAAAGGATGTCACATAGAGGAGGGAGAAAGGTTGTTTTCTGCTGCTCCAGAGAAGCGGACATGGAGCAATGGATCCAAACTACAAGAAAGAAGATTCCACCTAAACATTAGGAAGAACTTCCTGACAGTAAGAGCTATTCGACAGTGGAAATTGCTGCCAAGGAGTGTGGTGGAGTCTCCTTCTTTGGAGGTCTTTAAGCAGAGGCTTGACAACCATATGTCAGGAGTGCCCTGATGGTGTTTCCTGCTTGGCAGGGGGTTGGACTCGATGGCCCTTGTGGTCTCTTCCAACTCTATGATTCTATGATTCATTCTGAAGGAAATCAGCCCTGAGTGCTCACTGGAAGGACAGATCCTGAAGCTGAGGCTCCAAGACTTTGGCCACTTCATGAGAAGAGAAGACTCCCTGGAAAAGACCCCGATGTTGGGGAAGATTGAGGGCACAAGGAGAAGGGGAAGACAGAGGATGAGATGGTTGGACAGTGTTCTCGAAGCTACTAACATGAGTTTGACCAAACTGCGGGAGGCAATGGAAGACAGGAGTGCCTGGTGTGCTCTGGTCCATGGGGTCACAAAGAGTCGGACACGACTAAATGACTAAACAACAACAAACAAGAAAAGCTAAGGAGAGGGAAAATGCAGTGTTCCTGCAACAGAAATGCTTCTTTAAAGACATCGAGGTAGAAACCTTGTGTTCAAATACACATGGTTTGCATGGCAGTTACTATACCGCAGAAAGAAACCTTCCTAAGATGGGGATCTCTAATGACATTAATTCCCTTGGCAACTCTCCTCCACTCCCACCTCTCATTTCCAAATATGCCAGTTTAGCTGGTTTATGGATCAGGCTATGCCTGTGGCTTATTTGTCTCTAATCCTTGCCTCATTAGTTGTAGTGTAATCTCCTCAGGACAAGCGAACATACTTATTTCTGTGTCTTTTGCAGCATGGATGATTCTATCAGAGCTTAACCAATGCTTGCAAAAATGTTGGCAAACTGTAAACAGGATCAATTTGTTCTTTTACAAGTCATGGTTGCGTCATGCCTGGAGTGTAACAAGCTGAAAATTGCTCCACAGAATTCAGACACAGACACAGAGGAGACAACCGCGCTGTATATTTAAACCATGTATCTAATTTGTATTCTCAGGCAACTAAAAGTGCCTTGAACCTACTGCTTTGCCTGTCCCTGTTCACCTATTCTGAGAATTAGTAGCCATCCTCCTAGGCTGTCAGAACAAAGGGAAGGAGTTGATAAACAACACTGTAGCCCAAAAGATGGCAGCATTGGTAAAGTTAGGCCTTCAGAATGGGGGTGGGTGTCCTCTCCCCACTCAGTCCCCTTACAACCACCATCCTAATAGACATTCAGCAGCTGGACAGAGTCCTTTGAGGAAGGCTCAACAGTGCAGAGTATGCTTAGTCTGAAAAAGAGAACATATCTCCTGGATTACTCTAATGCACTGTATGGGGGGCTGCCCTTAGAGATGGTATGGAGGCTATAGCTAGTGTGGAATGTGGCTGCTAGGCTAGTAAGTGGGGCAACCTATTGGGATCATGTATGTCTCTGGTCCTGAAAGCACTGGACTGGCTGCCAGTAAACGACTGGGACCAACGCAGGGTGTTAGTAATGCTATATAAAGCCTTAAAAGGTTTGGGACGCAAGTAACTTAAACAGTGCCTTCCCCAGTATAAATCAACTGGGACCCTATGATGGGCAGGTAAAGCCCTGTTTGTGGTGGGTCCTATGTAGTTGGTGTTGACCTGTGACAGGGCCTTTTTAACGGCAGATCCCCATTTGTGGAATGCACTCCCTTCTGAGGTGCATCTGCATCTCTCATTATTGACTTTCAGGAGGAGTTTTGACATATTCCTATTTACCCAGGCACTGGGATGGCTGAAAGATACTGTTTTTGGCAATATGAAAATCACTGGTTGAGAGAATACTTTTAACTGTTTTTAGAATGCTTAAATTTATTATTATTATTATTTATGTGTTTGTTGTCCTGGGTGCCTTCGGGCAGGAAGGGTGGCATATACAGTGGTGCCCCGCAAGACGAACACCTCACAAGACGGAAAACCCGCTAGACGAAAGGGTTTTCCGTTTTGGAGGCGCTTCGCAAAATGAATTTCCCTATGGGCTTGCTTCGCAAGACAGAATGTCTTGCGAGTTCCTGCAGGTTTTTTCCCCTTTTCCTAAGCCGCTAAACCGCTTATCAGCTGATCCGCTGATAAGCCGCTTATCAGCTGATCCGCTAAAAGCCGCTAAACCGCTAATAGCGCTAATCCGCTAACCTGTCAATGGGCTTGCTTCGCAAGACGAAAAAACCGCTATACGAAGAGTCTCACGGAGGCACCACTGTAAATTGAGTGAACATATTCATTAATGGAATCAAAGCGTTTTACCATGAACAAAGGGCAAATATAACTGTCAATGGTGGCATAACAAGTGGATGTAGTAATATAAAAAGGCACAAGGCAGGGATTCCCACTGTCACCATTGTTATTTATCCTGATACTTGAAGTTATTGACAGGAAAACCATAGAGGACACTGAAATTACAGGGATTCAAATTGGACACCAGAATTACAAACTTAAAGCATTTGCAGATAACATAGTACTAACTCTAGAAAATTCACTGAAGAGCATCCCAAAAGTGATGGACATTATAACACTGTTCCTCCCTCTTTTTTTATTAATTTTATTGTTCACAAACAGAAAGAAAATGAAAAACATAGTTACAATTCATAAACCATATTTTACCAAACCCGAACAAATTCCTTCCAGTAGCACCTTAAAGACCAACTAAGTCAGTTCTTGGTATGAGCTTTCGTGTGCATGCACACTTCTTCAGATACACTGAAACAGAAGTTTCCAGACCCTTCTATATAGTGAGAAGGTGGGGAGGGGTATTACTCAGAAGGGTGGTGGGAATGGGTGATTGGCAGATAGCTGTGATGAGCCTGTTGACGACTCTTAACGACTGCAATAGGTCTTACCAAACCCGAACTCATATATACTAATAAATAACTATAATTTGCACCCGTGTGCTTTCCCTCCACCACAACTCAACATCCTTAACTGAAAACTCTTATTTACATTGTGTCCTTATATTGATCATTTTATATGTATTAATAATTTTACCTTAAATTAGTTCCTCTTTACATACTTATTCTATGCATATCAATATGTTTTCTTTAGAACAGTGTTTTTTCATATATTCCTCAAAACATTGCCATTCCTTTCTTAGACTGATTTCTTATGGCTGCCATTAGTTTAGCTAATTCTATAAATTCACATAATTTACTTATCCAATCTTCCTTTGTGGGGATAGTATCCCCTTTCCAGTTTCTAGCAAGTAATAATCTGGCTGTGGCTGTGGCATATAAGAATAATCTTTTCTTATCCTGTGGGATATCTTTTCTTAAAATTCCCAATAAATACGCCTCCGGATTCTTTTCCACTGAAATTTTAAACATCTTTTTTAATTCCTCGTGAATACACCCACTGAAAGTCTTCACTTTCTCACAGCCCCACCATGTGTGTATCATTGTCCCTTCTGCTTTATTACATTTCCAGCATAGATTAGACTTTAATTTATAGATCTTAGCTAATTTAGAAGATGTCATGTACCACCTATAACACATTTTCATTAGGTTTTCCTTGATGGTAGTACAGGCAGTAATTCTATTTTAAAAAATAATAATAATAATTTTTATTGATTTTAACATATAAATTATAAAATGTACCAGAAAACTTATCACTTATACAATCTTTTTAGACTTCCATCAGCACCTCTGATGATCCACCGTTTTAACCACTTCTTATGCATTTCTTAACTTTATATTGCCTTTACATCTCTTAACAAATCATCCTTCCCCTTCTCCATTTTTGCAATACTTCCAATAATACTCCTCACAAAACTTCTTGCAAACCTACAAATGTCGTCTGATCTTCACAAATACTTTTCAAATAGTCCGTAAATTTACTCCAGTCTTCTGTGAATTTCTGGTCCCGCCGGTTTCAAATCCTTCCTGTTAGTTCATCTAGTTCTGCATAGTCCATTAATTTCACCCTCCATTCTTCAATCGTCGGTAATTATTCTTGCTTCCATTTTGGGGCCAGTAATATTCTTGCTGCTGTTATTGCATATAAAAAGAGCTTACATTCCTTTCTATTTATATCACTCCCCACAATGCCCAGTAAAAATGCTTCTGGTTTCTTTATGAATGTATATTTCAACATTTTTTTCATCTCATTATATATCATCTCCCAGAAGCACTTCACCTTTTTACATTCCCACCACATGTGATAAAATGTTCCCTCTTTTTCTTTACATTTCCAGCATTTATTACTGACTCTATACATTTTCACTAACTTGACAGGTGTAATATACCATCTATACATCATTTTCATCACATTTTCTTTTAGGGCATTGCATGCAGTAAATTTTAAACCTTCTTTCCATAATTTTACCCAATCACTCAGCTGCATATTATACGCAAAATCTTTGGCCCAGTGAATCATAACCGACTTAACCTCCTCGTCCTTCAAATGCCATTCAAGCAGCAGTTTATACATTTTAGACAAAATTTTAAAATCATTACTTAATATCTCTAATTCAAACTTTGATCCACTTTCATAAAATCCTTCCTCTTTAGAGTCCTGTTTAAACATTTCATCGACCTGGCGGTAGTGTCATATTCTTTAATTTCTTCATATGATTTCATTTTCCATTTACTTCCTTCCATATATATTAACTTCCCATATGTTATCCATTTCCCACTCATATTGACCTTTTTCACACTCATCGCTTCTGATGGAGATAACCAATGTGGTGTTTTTCGTTCCAATAGGTTTTTATACCTATCCCATATTTCTATTAGAGATCTTTGAAATATATGGCTTCCAAATCCTTTATGGACTTTTGACTTATTATACCATAAATATGCGTGCCACCCAAATCTATTATCATAACCTTCCAAATCCAGCAATTCCGTATTTTCTAATTTCATCCATTCCTTCAACCAACAGAGGCAAGATGCTTCGTAATACAATTTCAAATCTGGCAGGGCGAAGCCTCCTATTTCTTTTGCATCTGTTAACAGCTTAAACTGTATTCTCGGCTTCTTTCCCTGCCAGATATACCTTGAAATTGTTTTTTTGCCAATCTTTAAAATTTGCTGCCCCTTTGATTATTGGAATTGTCTGAAACAGAAATAACATCTTTGGTAGCACATTCATCTTAATAGCTGAAATCCTACCCCAAGATGATAACTTCAACCTTCCCCATATTTCTAGATATCTTTTAACACTATTCCACATTGGCGTATAATTGTTTTGAAATAGATCAATATTTTTAGAGGTTAACCAAATTCCCAAATACTTAACTCTTTTAACAACTTCTATACCTATTTGTTGCTGCAATACTTCTACCAGGTCCTGTTTCATATTTTTGACAATTATCTTAGTTTTCTTTTTGTTCAATTTAAAGCCTGCCACCTGCCCAAACTGTTCTATCTCCTCTAGTACTTCTTTAACACTTGTAGATGGCTCTTTGATTGTTAATACCAAGTCATCGGCAAAGGCTTTCACTTTGTACTTATTTCGACCGACTGTAATTCCCTTTATTAACTCATTTCTCCTTATTGATCTTAAGAAGACTTCCAGTAAAGATATGAATAATAATGGTGATAAAGGACACCCTTGTCTTGTGCCTTTAGTAATTTCAATATTTTCTGTTACTATATTATTTACAATCAGTTTTGCTCTCTGTTCTGAATATATCGCTTTTATTCCATTTAGGAAGAATTGACCCGTATCCATAAATTCCAATTTTTTAACATAAATTCCCAAGATATATTATCAAAAGCCTTTTCCGCATCCACAAAAATTAACATTGCTTGCTTTTCATTCCTGGCAGTCAGATATTCAATTATATTAATTATATTCCTTATATTATCTTTCATCTGTCTGCCAGGTAGAAAGCCTGCTTGATCCTTATGAATAATTTCATTCAATATTTTTTTTATTCTGTTTGCCAATATGCTTGCAAATAATTTATAGTCATTGTTTAATAGAGAAATGGGTCTATAACACTGGGCAACAATTTTTTACTTTTTGAATGTTGTCTAGATTTCTACAACTGCTTTAGAGTATTTTTGCACTGCTGAATTAGGAAATGGCATCCGTTTCTCTCCATCAGGACAGGTTTTTGTGCTATGTCGATTTGAAAAAAATCAGATCTTGTGACAAAATCGATTACATTTTTGTGGCATTATCAGCTGATTTTTGTCAACACATATCATCCTAAATATGTTTTTAAGATTACCTGATAGAAACATTGATTACTGTAAACTGAATGCTGGGCACTGATAAAGGTAAGTACACGTAAATTGCATGTTGCTTCACCATTTTTCAAACTTCAGGGCTTGAAATTCCGTTTCTTGGAACTCCTGGAATGCTCAGCGGCAGGGAGGTCTCTCTTCAGAGTCCAACAGTAGTTATGACTGCGTCCCAGCAACCCTGATACCTGGTCTCCATCTCTTTCATGTCCTGATGGAATCTCTCCCCCTGCTCGTCACTCATTGAACCCAGGTTCTCAGGAAACCGGTCCATATGTGAAAAGAGGTAGTGTATCTTGATGCTCATGTTGCAGCAAAGGTTTCTGAAAGCAGTCAGCATGTTGTTGACAAGTTCTGCGTAGTTTCTGGCCTTATTGTTGCCAAGAAAGTTCTTCACTACCAGAACAAATGCCTTCCACGCTTCCAGTTCCACTTCGTTCATTGAGTTTCCAAACTCTGGATCTCTGATGAGCTGACGGATCTGAGGACCGTCAAAGATGCCAGCTTTCAACTTCTCCATGGTCAATCCTGGAAAAGCCTGGCACAAGTAAGTGAAGCAGTCACCATCCTTGTCCAGAGCCTTGGTGAACTGCTTGATTAAGCCGAGCTTGATGTGCAGCAGTGGGAAGAGTATTCTGTCTCTGTCCACCAGAGGGTCGTTGATGACGTTCCTTTCTCTGCAAGGCACCAATTCCTCCCGCACAGGCCAGTCCTTCTTCGTGTAATGCTGAGCACAGTCCCTACTATCCCACATGCACAGAAAACATAGGTATTTGGTGAAGCCAGACTGTTGTCCCAACAAAAAGTTGACCATCTTCAGGTCAACACAAATAAACCACTTATGCTGATCATAACCAATTTTCTCCAGCACATACTTCACCGCTTCATAGTTCTCCTTCAGTGTAGTCGAGTGAGCCAGGGGTATAGAGGCAAACTGGTTGCTGTTTTGTAGCAGAACACATTTCAGTGATCGCTTGCTGCTGTCAATGAACAGTCTCCAATCTTTGGGTTTGTACTGTGGCATTCCAAGCTTGAGCAGAAGCTGTGCAATATCTGCACAGTACACCAAGTCCTTCTCTTCCGAGAAAAAACGGAGGTACTCTTGATGCCTGTTGCAGAAGAAGCTGATGCGAGCACTGTCAGAGAGGAGGTTTTTTCCCTTCAATCTGGATGCCAACAGTTCGGCAGAGTCCTTTGACAAGCTGAGGTCGTGAACTAGATCATTCAACTCCTTTTGGGAAAATGGATGTGGAGCATCATCTTCAAGAACCACTTCTTCTTCTTCATGTCCTTCAACACTGGAGGCATCTTCGTCACTAATGTCAGGAAGTTCTCCGAAGATAGGCACTGGAATTTCATCACAATGAGCTACAGGATGACGTGCTGATTGAAGATCAGGATACTTGAGGCTGCTCCGGTTCTTTCTGTTGATCCCAGTCACATCAACAGCGCAGAAGTAGCAGTCAGTGACATGGTTTGTCGGCTCCCTCCAAACAATGGGAATTCCAAAGTTCAGACTCCTCTTGCCATTGGTCCACCCACATAGTGTCTCGGTGCATGCCTTGCACACCATGTGTGGCGCCCAAGCTTTATCCTGGTCACCAAGTTTAATATGAAAATAAGCATGGTAAGCACACCTTATGAAACTTGTGCACCAATTTATGGAAGATTTCGAGGTTTTATGACTTCAAACTGATCCCTTTTCGACATAATCACCCAGAACTATCGGACCTGAATACTTCCTATCATTAAAATAATCATTTCCAATCAAAACAATTATTCGACATGGCATTTTACCCCCACCAACTTCTAAAATGCTCCACACATGCGTACATGTGAACAAAAACGTAAAAAAACGACATGCGGTTGACCTGATTGAGCAAAACCAATGTGATTTTTGGATTCAGCACATTAGATTTGTCCTAAATCAACTGAAAAAACGCAGACAACAAATTTGTTGTTGACCAGTGAATTCTTTACTTGGTTAGTGCCATCGGTAATGGCGGAATCCTTCTGACTAGGAGGGATTTGCCTCGAGGAAATCGGGTCTGTACCGCTACGGCGAAAGCGGAGACCCTTCAAAAATCACAGGCGGGCGAAGCCTGTGAGCGTGGGATTCGGCGGGCACCTCTTGCGCCCCCCCCCCATTCGCGGGGAAACCCGACTATGGGTTCCGGAGCGAAGCGGGGTGAGCGGCGAGCGGGGTGAGCCATCAGCCGTTGGTCTCTCTATCCCATCTGCGACGGTACCAACACAGTCTAAGCCTAGTGGAATGTCATCAGAAGAAGTTTTAGCGATTGCATTAGCCAAGAATAATGAATCTTTGGAGCAACTTAACAAGAGGGTCGAAGAGACAAATAAGAGGGTTGAAGAGACAAAGACGACAGTGGACGAGACAAAGGTGAAGGTAGACACAGCAACCACTAAAATTGACTTAAATACAGAAAGCTTAAATAGCTTGGGACAAAAGGTGAACACTAATACAGAATCTATTCAGAAATTGTTGCAGGAATCTACTTTGACCCGACAGACCGCAGATGAAGCTAAGGAAAAAGTTGCAGCTGTGGAATTTAAGATAACACAATTGGAAACAGAGAGAGTCCCAGATCTACAGAGGCAAATTGTGGACCACAAATTGATGCTCTCTATGATTGAACTTAAGGAAAAACAGACAAATTTAAGGATTAGAGCTGTACCTGAATTGGGGAAGGGCAGTTTGATAGACTTTCTGACACAGGAATTTGCAGAGTTCTGGAAGTTGGATTTGAAACAAGAAGAATTTAAAATCGTGAGGGCCTTCAGACTTGGAAGAGGAGGAAAGAAGAATAAGGGATTGTTTGATTACCCTCCGATCTAAACAAGAGAGAGATAAAATTTTGGGACTGCACTTTCAGAATACTTTGACAATTCTGCAGTCAAGAGTGGAATTTTTTTAAGATATTCCGAAACCTTAGGTCCAATTTTGGAGATTTGGTTGCCCTGCTGAGAAGGAATAAAATCATCTTCAGGTGGGAATTTCCCCAAGGCCTATCCTTTAGCTTTAAAGGAAGAAAGATAAAAATAAGATCAGTTGAGGAAAAAGAAAAGTTTTTGGGAAATCACGGAGAAGACCTGCAGAAAGAACTTGGAAAAGAGCCAGGAGCTTTGGACAGAAGTTCACCAAAAAGAGGGAAACCAACACCATTGACAGAACTAGATCAAGCACTGGGTGCTGTTGGAGGAGAAGCAGAGTAATAATAATAATAATAATAATAATAATAATAATAATAATAATTTATTATTTGTACCCCGCCCATCTGGCTGGGTTTCCCCAGCCACTCTGGGCGGCTTCCAACAGAGATAAAAAATACACTAAAATGTCACATATTAAAAACTTCCCTGAACAGGGCTGCCTTCAGATGTCTTCTGAATGTCAGGTAGTTGTCCATCGCCTTGACATCCGATGGGAGGGCATTCCACAGGGCGGGCGCCACCACCGAGAAGGCCCTCTGCCTGGTTCCCTGCAACTTGGCCTCTCGCAGTGAGGGAACCGCCAGAAGGCCCTCGGAGCTGGACCTCAGTGTCCGGGCAGAACGATGGGGGAGGAGACGCTCCTTCAGATATACTGGACCGAGGCCATTTAGGGCTTTAAAGGTCAGCACCAACACTTTGAATTGTGCTCGGAAACGTACTGGGAGCCAATGTAGGTCTTTCAAGACCGGTGTTATATGGTCTCGGCGGCCGCTCCCAGTCACCAGTCTAGCTGCCGCATTCTGTATTAGTTGTAGTTTCCGGGTCACCTTCAAAGGTAGCCCCACGTAGAGCGCATTGCAGTAGTCCAAGCGGGAGATAACCAGAGCATATACCACTCTGGCGAGACAGTCCGCAGGCAGATAGGGTCTCAGCCTACGTACCAGATGGAGCTGGTAAACAGCTGCCCTGGATACAGATTTGACCTGTGCCTCCATGGACAGCTGTGAGTCCAAAATGACTCCCAGGCTGCGCACCTGGTCCTTCAGGGGCACAGTTACCCCATTCAGGACCAGGGAATCCTCCACACCTGCCCGCCTCCTGTCCCCCAAAAACAGTACTTCTGTCTTGTCAGGATTCAACCTCAATCTGTTAGCCGCTGTCAGGGTTTTAGGGAGAGAGGAGACAGAGAGCGAGGGCGAGGAGGAAGAGGACGACAACGAGCCGAGGTTGTCCCAAAGTCCGTCTAGCGAATCAGAGGATTCCCAGAAGGGAGCCCCCCTGGTCAGGCCAAGGGGCAATAGAGAGGGAAGCAGTCAGAAAGAGGGGAACGAAGAGGGAATCCCCAGTGGGAGTGGCAAAGCGGGACCAGCTCCCCCGTCGGAACGGAGTGGAGGGGGGGGAGTTGCCAGTGTGTCAGAAAGAGCAGGACAGGAAGGAGGAAGGGGGAGGAGTTCGGAGCAAGACGTCCTGCCTGAAAGGGAGGAGTGTAGTACCGAGAGCAGCGTAACTGTAGAAAGGAAGGTCAGAGGCAACGTACGCGCGCCAAGTTCAAATATAGAGGCGCGCGGAAATGAGGAGAGCTCTGAGGAGGAGCCTGGTGCCAAAGCACGAAGGAGGGGGGAGCAGGCGGGAGAAGACTCAGCCTCTGGGGAGTCCCGGAAAGAGGGAAGACAGGGGGGCAGGAAGACCCTGCGGAAAAGGAAAGAGAGGAAAAGGTGGAGCAGTACAAGCCTCTTAAATTGGTGCAGGGGAGGGACGGACTCAGAGGGGACTTCTAACATCTAAGGGTAACAGATGCGGAGCCACGGAGTTGGGATGTAATGGCTACAATGATCTTCAATAAATCCTTTTGTACATAACTTGGACTGGACTTTGGTCTCTTGTGAGCTGGGACCTCGGGTGGCTCTGACAGTAAGTCCCCTCCACAGAACGCAAAATTTTTTTTTGCAAAGCTCACAAACGGTAACGGCCATGAGTGCGGAGGATCAGCTGACAGCGCTGCGGAATACAGTGTCCGAACTCACAGCTGCAGTCCTTGCGTCTCAGAAGAAGCATGACGAAATGGAGAAGCGCTGCCAAGACCTGCAAACAAGGTGGGAGCGTGCAAGCAGGGAAGGGTTCCCAGGGTCCAGATCAGAGGGAATTGGACTTGGAAGGAGGGGGGGCAGCCTAGTCACCCACTTCGATGGGAACCTGAAGCATTATCCCAGTTTCAAAGCAGACGTTTTGTATGCATTGCACTTGCTTCGTCATGACTTTAAAGATGAGGAGGAGAAAGTGGGGTTTATTGTTTCTCACTTGCATGGGCCGGCCAGAGACTGGTTGCGCAATTTGTGGCGTGAAGATGGCCCTGCCCGCCGCGATGCGGATGAATTCATTAAGGCGATGGATGCCTGCTTCCAGTCAACTGTAGATTTGGATCTTGCACGCAGGGAGATTTTTGGATTGCGGCAAGGCAAAGCCACTGTGCGTCAGTACCATTCCAGATTTTTTGCTTTACTGACTGCGCTACGCTGGGAGAAAGGCTGCACACCTGTGAGGGATTTGTTCTGGGAGGGTCTCAGCGGTCCCATTAAGGATGAACTTGCCAGGGGAGACAGACCTCAGACCCTGGAGGAACTTGTGCAGAGGGCTTTATCGATTGGGATAAGGCACGAGGGGCGTCTTTGGCACAATGAGGAAGAACGGCAGGTGCGTCCACCAGCGAGGACGTCTTCTTTCATCCCCAGGGAGTTCAGTCAGTCACATCCCTCGCCGCTGGGCAGGCAGGGGGAGGAGCCGATGGAACTTGGTGGTGCTAAGGCTCAAGCAACAGCCAGAGCCCCGGCTTCCGGTGCAGTAAAGGCGAAGCCTCCTAGAGGGACCAGGAAGTGTTACATCTGCGACAGTGCACTGCACATGGCGAAAGAGTGTCCCCAGAGGCTCCAGAAGCACACTGCAGCTTTAGCAACGGTAGCAGCAGAAGTGACCCAAGAAGAGGAGCCTCAGGGAAACGGCAATGCCTGGCTGGAAGCACAAATGCTGGGGCTCAGCCAGGCGGATCTGTAGAACAGTCCTCAGCATTTTTGCAACCTACAGACCCTTTACCACCCAAGCCAGCAGTGCAGCTCACCGCAACACTGCAGTTGCCAGATGGGACCCCCATAGAAGTGCCCCTCACGATCGATTCCGGGAGCAACGCCGATTTCGTGGGGATGCAATTTGTCAAGCAGCATCGCATAGCGCTTCTGCCAGCCACAACACCTCTGAACGTAGTCACGGTGGATGGCAGGAAATTGCTTGGAGGGCAAGTGGTGCATCAGACGCCTCCCATGGTGATGCGGATTGGAGATCACCGGGAAGTCATTAGCTTCAATGTCACCCACCTGTCTGACACGCCTATAGTATTGGGCATGAGTTGGCTGGAGAGACACAGTCCTGCTGTAGCGTGGTACCAACGCCAGATCACCTTTTGCTCATCGTACTGTGCTCAAAACTGCATCCAGTAGTGCCAGGAGGAGGGGGCTGAGCAGCAGCTGCGACTGGGCATGGTGCAGGCAGTACCTAGCAAGTACGAAGGGTTCCTGGAGGTTTTCTGCGAGAAGGAAGCTGACCAGTTGCCGCCCCACAGACCCTATGATTGTGCCATCGACCTGGTGCCAGGGGCGCAGTTGCCGACTGCAAAGCTGTATTCCATGTCTGAGGACGAGATGCAAGAGCTCAGGGAGTTCATAGAGCACAATTTGCAGCGCGGATTCATCCGGGAATCGAAAGCGGTGGGGGGCAGTCCTGTTTTCTTTGTAAAGAAAAAGGACACGCCCCAAAAAAGACTTATTGTGGACTATAGGTCCATAAACAGTATGACCAAGCCCAAGGCCTTCCCCATGCCCAAGATAGATGATCTCTTGGCAACCGTAAGGAAGGGGAAGATCTTCACCAAGTTGGATCTGCGTGGAGCGTATAACCTCATACGCATCCGGGACGGCGATGAGTGGAAGACGGCCATGTTCACGCCTCTGGGCACGTATGAATACAGAGTTATGCCATTTGGTCTCCAAAATGGATCTCACGTCTTCCAAGCCTTTATGCATCACGTGCTAGCGGGACTTCTCTACAAGAAATGCGTGTGTTTCCTCGACGACATCCTGATCTTTTCGGAAACGGAGGAGGCCCATGAGAAGGACGTAAAGGAAGTCCTGCAAAGACTACGGGAGAACAGGCTCTACGCCAAGTTAGAGAAGTGCCAGTTTGATGTGACGGAGGTGGATTTCCTAGGCTACAAGCTGTCTGACAAGGGGCTGGCCATGGACAGCGCCAAGGTCCGCGCGGTGTTGGACTGGAAGAGCCCCCGCAATCGGAAGGAAGTCCAGAGATTCATCGGCTTCGCCAACTTCTACCGCAAATTCATCAGAGGTTTTGCAAAGGAGACGGCAGCGATCACGGACACTCTGAGTTCCAAGAAGAAGAGGTTCGTGTGGACGGAACAGGCAGAGCGCTCTTTTCGGAAGCTTAAAAGCCTTTTCGCCTCCGAGGAGCAGCTGCTGCACGTGAATCCAGGCAAGCCCATGTGAGTAGAGACCGACGCGTCAGACAGAGCAGTTGGAGCCGTACTCCTGCAAGAAGATCCACATGGCAACTGGAGACCCGGTGCCTTTTACTCCAGAAAGCTCAGCAAAGCGGAGCAAAACTACACCATATGGGACAGGGAGCTGTTAGCCATTCACGCAGCTTTCAAAGCGTGGCGACACTTCCTCATAGGAGCCAAGCACACAGTACAGGTCCGCACGGATCACAAGAACCTAGAGTATTGGCGCACGGCGAAGCTCCAAAGCCAGAGGCACATGCGCTGGGCGGAATTCTTCGCGGATTTCGACTTTCGGATAGAGTACGTCCCAGGAGATTCCAACGTTATAGCCGATGCGCTATCCAGGAAACCGCAATATCTCGATGAAGCGGCGCCTGTAGCAGCCAAGCACATTTTCGCACCGCAGGCGTGGTCGTGCGCTGCCGCCACAGTAGATCTGGACGCGGTGCGACGCGCGTTGCAAGTGGATCAGTTCGCACAGTCCAAGATGGAGGAATTGCGCAGAGGTGTGCAGAGTGGCGAAGAGTTCCAACTACGCGACGGGCTGCTAACTCGCAAAGGTGCCCTCTACGTGCCAAGCGACGAGCTTCGCGCAAAGGTTCTGCAGCAGTTGCACGACGCCCCCAGTGCGGGCCACTTCGGTAAGGAGAAGACAATAGAACTGGTGGCAAGAGACTTTTGGTGGCCCCGGATGCGTGGAGAGGTAGCGGATTACGTCGCCAGGTGTGACACTTGTCAGAGGTTCAAGCCAGTACACCAGAAGCCAGCGGGGCTGTTGGAACCGCTGGAAACGCCACAGCAACCGTGGGAGAGGGTAGCTCTGGACTTCGTTACTGACCTGCCCAGCTCCAGGGGGAAGACGGCGGTACTGGTGGTTGTGGACCTGTTCACCAAGATGGCGCACTTCATTCCATGCGCAAACGTGGCGACGGCGGAACAGACTGCCAAACTCTTCATCGATCACGTGTTCAAGGTGCATGGGCTGCCGCAGTCCATCCTGTCCGACAGGGGGCGCCAGTTTGTTTCCAATTTTTGGCAGAAGCTTTTAGGTATCCTGAACGTCAAGATCAACCTCACGTCGGCGAGACACCCACAAACCAACGGCCAAGCTGAGAGGGTCAACGCGATCATGCAGCAGTACCTGAGATGTTACGCCAACCAGCGACCAGCAGTTTGGGTGGACTACCTGCCGATGGCAGAGTTTGCCTATAACAACACGAAGCACGCGTCCACGGGGGTGACGCCGTTTTTCGCGAACAATGGTCGTCATCCCAGAACCTTCCCGGGGTTCGTGGCACCGGGAGAGGGGGTGCCGCAAGGAGCCGACCAGTTTGCAGCGGAGCTGCAGGAGGTGCACGAAGAGTTGCGGAGACATTTAGAGCTGGCCAAGCAAGCATATAAGGTGCAGGCTGACAAAAACAGGAGAGAGGGAGAGGAGATCCAGGTGGGGGACTGGGTGTGGTTAGCGGCCCAAGCGATGCCAGCCAAGTCGTTGGCCAAGAAGAAGCTGGGGCACAGGCAGTTAGGGCCGTACCAGGTGGAGGCTAAAATCAACCCTGTAGCCTTTCGACTAGCCCTCCCCGAAGGTTCCAGAGTGCACCCGGTCTTTCATAGATCGGTGCTCACTCCCTACAAGGCACCGCACAGGTTTCAGGAGTCTGACACAGTCACGCAACAACACACTAAGTCACAGGAGAGGGAGAGGGCGCCTAGGGCCGAACCACTCAACGAGGTCACAGAGATCCTGGACTCGAGATGGGGGCAAGAGGGAGTAGAATATTTTCTAGTCAGAGAGGGTGCCCCAGTCAGTGCCAATGGTTGGGTGCCGGGCTACGCCTTAGACGAACCTCTTTTAAAAGACGAGTTCCATGCCCTTTTCCCTCATAGACCCATGCCAGCCGAGTACTTTGATGACTGGCTCTTTACGCCCACATGTTCAGGCAGCACTTTCCACGGCTTTTCTTCAGCCGAAGAAAGGTCGCCGGACTCCAACTCGCCCAGGGGATCGTGTTCGGGGGTGGACACAGAACCCTCTTATTGGTGGGACGAGCAACCAGAGGAGGACTGGCGCAGGAAATGGCTGACGGGACCTTGGCAGGCAGCACCGGACCAGGTACCAATGGAGGAGGGAGAAGAGAACACCTTGGGTCAAGAACCCGAATTCGAACACTCGTACAACGAACTGCAAACAGAGGAGATGGAGGTGCAGAATCTGTATCCTGCGTCCGCCTCCGAGGAGCTGCAGCTTCCACAACCTGCACCCGATGAGCGGAAGGGGGGAAGGGGGGGCTTCGAGGGGGGGATGGATGTCAGGGTTTTAGGGAGAGAGGAGACAGAGAGCGAGGGCGAGGAGGAAGAGGACGACAACGAGCCGAGGTTGTCCCAAAGTCCGTCTAGCGAATCAGAGGATTCCCAGAAGGGAGCCCCCCTGGTCAGGCCAAGGGGCAATAGAGAGGGAAGCAGTCAGAAAGAGGGGAACGAAGAGGGAATCCCCAGTGGGAGTGGCAAAGCGGGACCAGCTCCCCCGTCGGAACGGAGTGGGGGGGGGAGTTGCCAGTGTGTCAGAAAGAGCAGGACAGGAAGGAGGAAGGGGGAGGAGTTCGGAGCAAGACGTCCTGCCTGAAAGGGAGGAGTGTAGTACCGAGAGCAGCGTAACTGTAGAAAGGAAGGTCAGAGGCAACGTACGCGCGCCAAGTTCAAATATAGAGGCGCGCGGAAATGAGGAGAGCTCTGAGGAGGAGCCTGGTGCCAAAGCACGAAGGAGGGGGGAGCAGGCGGGAGAAGACTCAGCCTCTGGGGAGTCCCGGAAAGAGGGAAGACAGGGGGGCAGGAAGACCCTGCGGAAAAGGAAAGAGAGGAAAAGGTGGAGCAGTACAAGCCTCTTAAATTGGTGCAGGGGAGGGACGGACTCAGAGGGGACTTCTAACATCTAAGGGTAACAGATGCGGAGCCACGGAGTTGGGATGTAATGGCTACAATGATCTTCAATAAATCCTTTTGTACATAACTTGGACTGGACTTTGGTCTCTTGTGAGCTGGGACCTCGGGTGGCTCTGACAGCCGCCATCCATCCTCCAACCGCTTCCAGACACTCACACAGGACCTTTACCGCCTTCACTGGTTCTGATTTAAAAGAGAGGTAGAGCTGGGTATCATCTGCATACTGATGAACACCCAGCCCAAACCTCCTGATGATCCCTCCCAGCGGCTGCATGTAGATGTTGAAAAGCATGGGGGAGAGGACAGAACCCTGAGGCACCCCACAAGTGAGCGGCCAGGGGTCTGAACACTCATCCCCCACCACCACTTTCTGAACACGGCCCAGGAGGAAGGAGCGGAACCACTGTATGACAGTGCCCCCAGCTCCCAGCCCCTCAAGACGGTCCAGAAGGATGTCATGGTCGATGGTATCAAACGCCGCTGAGAGATCCAGCAGAACTAGGAAACAGCTCTCACCTTTGTCCCTAGCCCGCCGGAGATCATCAACCAGTGCGACCAAGGCAGTTTCAGTCCCATGATGAGGCCTGAATCCCAACTGGAAGGGATCCAAATGGTCCGCTTCTTCCAGGCGTGCCTGGAGTTGTTCAGCAACCACTCGCTCAATCACCTTGCCCAAGAATGGGAGGTTTGAGACTGGGCGATAATTGGCCATCGTGGCTGCATCTAAAGATGGTTTTTTAAGAAGCGGTTTAATAACCGCCTCTTTCAGCGGGTCTGGGAAGGCTCCCTCACGGAGGGAAGCATTCACCACCCCACGAAGCCCATCGCCCAGTCCTTCCCGGTTAGCTTTTATAAGCCAGGATGGGCAAGGATCCAGGAGACAGGTGGTTGGCTTCACTCGTCCAAGCAGCCTGTCCACATCCTCGGAGGTAACAGATTGAAATTGATCCCACACAACTTGACCAGACAGGACTCTAGCACTCTCCCGCCCCGGCCCTGCTCCCACGGTGGAGTCTACTTCTTCCCGAATCTGAGCGATTTTATCTGCAAAAAAATTTGCAAAATCATTGCAGGAGAACATGTGGCCCGTACTGGGCCCCGATGTTACAGGTGGTTCCGCTAAATTGCGAACCACCTGAAAGAGTCTCCTGCTACTATTTTCTGCAGATGCAATAGAGGCGGTGAAGAAAGTCTTCTTCGCCGTCGCTATCGCCACTTGGTAGGCTCGACGTTGAGCTCTAACCCGTGTCTGGTCAGATTCAGAATGAGTTATCCGCCACCGGCGCTCTAGCCGTCTCAACGATTGTTTCATTGCCCTCAGATCCGTGGAAAACCACGGGGCTCTCCGGGCTCCATGCAATCAGAGAGGGCGCTTCGGAGCCAAACAGTCAATAGCCCTGGTTAACTCCACATTCCAGCCGGCCACCAGGGAATCGGCTGAAAGGCCATCAACATGGGATAAAGCATCCCCAACCACTCTCTGGAAACCATTTGGATCCATTAAGTGGCGGGGGCGGACCATCCGAATCGGTCCCACCTCCCTGCAGAGGGGATGGGTCACGGAGAAGTCCAGTTGCACCAGGAAGTGATCTGACCATGGCACTTCTTTCGTTTCGCTTTTACTTAGTGTCAGATCACCAACATCCGTAGAGGTAAACACCAGGTCCAAGGCATGTCCGCGGCTATGGGTTGGGCCAGACTTATTCAGGGACAGCCCCATGGAGGCCATGCTTTCCACGAAGTCCCGAGCGGCCCCTTGTAAGGTCGTGTCGGCATGGATGTTAAAATCCCCTAGGACGACCAAGCTAGGTGTCTCCAGGAGAACATCCGCCACGACCTGAAGCAGCTCGGGCAGGGAATCCTTGGTGCAGCGGGGAGGTCGGTACACCAAAAGGAATCCTGTACTGCCCCTATTGCCCAACTTCCAGAACATGCACTCGGAAAACTGGGTCTTCCCAATAGGACGCCTGGTGCAAACTAATGACTTCCTAAAAATCACTGCAACCCCCCCTCCCCGCCCACATGACCTGGGTTGCTGTGCGTAAGAGAAACCTGGTGGACAAGCAGCAGCAAGGACAGGCCCATCTGCTTCATCCAACCAAGTCTCTGTTACACATGCCAGGTCAAGTCCTCCATCCATGATCAAGTCATGGATGGCAGTGGTCTTATGAATCATTGACCTGGCATTGCACAGCAACACTTTCAGGTCATGTGGGTATCCCTTGCTGATTCTAGTATTCATCCGGTCAGGACCAGACCCAGAGGCAGGGATAGTCCTCAGACAACGACTAAACCTGCCTCCTCTGTAATGACATGGTCTGGTCTTAGCGTAACTCCTCCTCCTACCCGTGATCACTGAGATCGGTTGTCCCAGTGCATTCCCCCCTGTGAAGCATATCCCAGCCATTTTGTGGGCTGGGGCCCATTCCCCGGCAGCCCTGACCCCTCCCCTTAAGAACAAAATAACCCCTTTAAGAAACAAACAAACAAACAAACAAACAAAAAAAACACAAATAAGACAATATAAACAAAAAACAATAGAAATTACAAAAATTACAAAAACATAAAATCAAACAAATTCCCAGGCCCAATAAACATCCACCGCACCCCCCCCCCACATACAAAAAATTCAAAGTAAAAATTTTAAAACATTTTAAAAGCACTCTGCACCCCTCCGGCAGTAACAGCAACTGTTCTAGTGAGGCCCGTCAGGCCCTGCCCCAGGCCAGATGGTGAGTGGCAGGAAGGAGCAGGACCCCATACACTCACACAGGAGAGTCCTCCCGGGCAGCAGAGTCCAGCAGTCCTTTATGAGGCTTCAGGCCCCGCCCCAGGCCAGATGGTGAGTGGCAGGAAGGAGCAGGGCCCTCAGACACTCACATACAGGAGAGTCCTCCCGGGCAGCAGAGTCCAGCAGTCCTTTATGAGGCTTCAGGCCCCGCCCCAGGCCAGATGGTGAGTGGCAGGAAGGAGCAGGGCCCTCAGACACTCACATACAGGAGAGTCCTCCCGGGCAGCAGAGTCCAGCAGTCCTTTATGAGGCTTCAGGCCCCGCCCCAGGCCAGATGGTGAGTGGCAGGAAGGAGCAGGGCCCTCAGACACTCACATACAGGAGAGTCCTCCCGGGCAGCAGAGTCCAGCAGTCCTTTATGAGGCTTCAGGCCCCGCCCCAGGCCAGATGGTGAGTGGCAGGAAGGAGCAGGGCCCTCAGACACTCACATACAGGAGAGTCCTCCCGGGCAGCAGAGTCCAGCAGTCCTTTATGAGGCTTCAGGCCCCGCCCCAGGCCAGATGGTGAGTGGCAGGAAGGAGCAGGGCCCTCAGACACTCACATACAGGAGAGTAACTACACCATGGCACTGCAGGTATTAAGCTGGAATGTGAATGGACTCAACTCCCCGGAAAAGAGACGGAGAGTCTTTCATTTATTAAAAAAAGAACAATTGGACTTGATTTGTTTACAAGAAACACATGTGATAAGGCTACACAGGAAGATTTTGAGTAATAAAAGATTAGGACATGAATTTATCTCATCAGACAAAGTTAAGAAAAGAGGAGTAGTACTTTACGCAAAGGAGAGCCTATCACCGAAATTTTTATTTAAAGATGATCAAGGAAGATTTGTTGCAATTGAAATTCAATCACAAGGAGAGAAATTTTTGATAGTAGGTATTTATGCACCAAATGAGGGAAAATTGGAATTTTTCAAGAAGTTACATGAGACTCTGATGGACTATTTGGATTATAACATGATTTTGATGGGAGATATGAATGGAGTGGTGTCTACTAATATGGACAAGGCACAGAGACAGGTAGTTACAAAAGATGGTAGACTACCAAAAACGTTTTTTGACACGACTGACAATATGGATTTAGTTGACATTTGGAGAACTAAGAACCCCTTGGGAAGAGAGGGAACTTTCTTCTCTGAGGCCAAAATGACATGGACAAGAATTGACCAAATTTGGGTAACTAGGGGGCTGGCCCCGAAGATCAGAAAAGTGGAAATTTGTTCTAAAACTTGCTCCAACCATAATGCTGTGAAGATGGAAATGAAACTAATACCAATTGGTTCCTTTAGATGGAGGATGAATGACACTTTGTTTAGGAATGAAGAAGTGATTAAGAAGGCCCAAAAAACCTTGATAGACTATTTTGAGATAAATATGAACACCACTGTTGAAAAAAGAGTAATTTGGGACGCAAGCAAAGCAGCTATGAGAGGATTTTTTATACAACAGAATACGATTCAAAAGAGAATTCAAAATGAGAAAAAAGATAAGATTTTGGAGAAAATAAAGGGAGAGAAGAAATTGAGAGCGAAACCAAAGTCGCAGGAGATTCTGAAAGAGATAAAGTTGCATCAAGTACAATATACGAAAATGATGAACCAGGAAATAGAATGGAAAATTAAACAGATGAGACCAAAGACATTTGAATCGGCAAATAAATGTGGAAAACTGCTGGCTTGGCAAATGAAAAAAAGACAGAAACTTAACACTATTACAAATTTGGAAGTAGAAGGAAAAAATATACAGAATCCAGTGGAGATTAGAAAGTGCTTTCAGAGGTATTTTAAACAACTATATACACAGGAAACCCAGAAACAAATGGACATTGATCGTTTTTTGAAAATAAATGGACTACAAAAAATCTCTCAAGAAAATAAGCTAATGTTAAATTATAAAATAACAGACCAGGAGGTTGAAGGAACCATTCAGAACATGCAATTAGGCAAATCCCCAGGGCCGGATGGTTTGACCTCAAGATACTATAGATCTTTGAAAGAATGGTTAGTACAGCCTTTAAAGGAAATTTGCAATGGAATTCTGGAAGGGGAAAAGGCACCAGAGTCGTGGAAGGATGCTTATATTACACTTATACCGAAAACAGAGTCTGAGAAAACACAGCTTAAGAACTACCGCCCCATATCTTTGCTTAATGTGGATTACAAAATTTTTGCTGACATTATGGCTAAAAGATTAAAAAAGCTACTAGTAGAAGAAATTCATAAAGATCAAGCGGGCTTTCTCCCGGGGAGACACTTGTCTGACAATACGAGGAATATAATTAACATTTTAGGAAAACTACAAGTGAAGATTAACACCAAAGCAGTTTTGATATTTGTGGACGTGGAGAAAGCCTTTGACAATATTTCTTGGAGTTTTATGAAGAAAAATTTACAGGGAATGGGGGTAGGCCAAGGTTTTGAAAACGGTATAGGTGCAATTTATTCAGAACAAAAAGCTAAATTAATTGTGAACAATGTAGTCACAGTGAGGCAAGGGAGAAGGGCTACCCCTATGCTATCCACATAATCAGTTATCAGAAACCAATATATTCAATATATTCAATATATATCCACATATGCTTATACAAATCAAGGATTACAGTACTTTATAATCCATTTTGAATCAAAAGGGAAGCTGTGCTGCAAACTGCTTGAAACGGCAAAAAGTTAGAGCCGACCTTTCCCCTAAATATCTGTGCACCCCGGACAAGGGGGAAAGACATGAATCAGAGATTCTGGTACAAAATCCCCTCAAATACAGGCTAAATTAATCCACAGAACAGGAAGAGCAAAACCACAAAATGTCCAAGCTCCCTGTCCTGTCATAACTGGGGGAAAGGTTAGACAGAGCGTCACTGCGAGCATCGGAAAGCAGAACTAGAATCCGGTGCTGACCAAGGTTTGACCGGGGGTCAAGTAGCATGACAACCGCTTGCTGATTGGCTGATTCTCGCTGACAATATTGTGAATCCTTCCTGATTGTCTCATGATCAATGATTTGCTGTGTTCTGCTCAGGTATAAAGACCTCTGGATTTCTGTCAATCGGGGTTCCCAGTTCTTTGGAAAATATTCCAACTGGGTACCTTATTGCCTGGCAATAAACCTCACCTTCTTATTCTCCATTGCTGTCTGGCTGATCTATTTTTAACACATCGCGGGTACCCATTTGCTTCAACAGAAGAGTTTAAGATTGAGAAAGGAACACGACAAGAGTGCCCAATCTCTCCATTGCTTTTTATATCGGTCCTGGAGGTTTTGCTAAATATGATTAGAAAGTACCAATTGGTTAAAGGTATACAAGTCGGAGCTAAACAGTACAAATTGAAAGCATTTGCTGATGATTTGGTATTGACATTACAGGAGCCAGAATCTAGTACTAAAAGAGTATTGGAATTGATTCAAGAATTTGGTCAGGTTGCGGGATTTAAGTTGAATAAGCTGAAAACTAAGGTTTTAGAGAAAAATTTAACAGTGATTGAGAGAGAGAGGTTTCAGAAGGAGACAGGATTAACATTGGTTAAGAAAGTGAAATACCTAGGGGTTAACATGACTGCTAAGAATGTGAACTTATTTAAAGATAATTATGAAAAATGTTGGACGGAAGTGAAAAAGGATTTAGAAATATGGTCAAATTTGAAGTTATCATTGCTAGGCCGAATTGCTGCGATAAAGATGAATGTATTGCCAAAGATGTTGTTTTTGTTTCAAACACTGCAAAATTTGGACAAAATGGATTGTTTCAAGAAGTGGCAGAGAGATATTTCTAGATTTGTCTGGCAGGGCAAGAAGCCTCGAATAAAATTTAAGATACTAACTGATGCTAAAGAAAGAGGTGGATTTGCCCTGCCAGACCTTAAGCTTTATTATGAATCAGCTGCATTCTGTTGGCTGACAAAGCTATCTCCTTGGCGATCTTGCGATTCTTCTTCACCGATGGGGCCCTTCATATCCCATCGGCGCTGAAAGTCTTCAAGGCCAAGGTGATCCCGACAATTGCTTATGCCATCTCTATTTGGGGGACTTTTGTCAACCTATCTCAACTGGAGGTCATTCAAAATCAGTTTTTAAGAGGGATATTGAAACTGCCCAACTGTGTAAGTAATACAGCGTTACGCATGGAACTTAATATTGTATCCCTGGAAAATGCTCTGTGGAAGCACATACTTTGTCACTGGCTATCTCTATGGCACAATCTCCCAAACTTGTACTTGATACAATGTATGTGGAGAGATGATTTCCAGAGCCCATGGGTAAAAAATTTACAGCTGAAAATTACGGCAATGGGAATCTCCCCATCCAAATTACTAGAGCAGGACATAGTTCCAGCTAAAAGAAAAGTAACCTGTAAACTAGAGGAGATGGACTTGCAGCAGAAAATGGTCTTGGGCAATGGTACCTGCTCACCTCTAAATCTTGGTTTATTACCCCTCTTAAGGCTCCCAAACTATTTGAATTCCTTAACTTCCTCAGCTCATAGATATGCCTTTGTAAAGGCAAGATTCAACACCTTCCCATCGAACGTGCTGAGAAATAGATTCTCCAATGGACAGATATTGCTCTTATGTGATTGTAATTGTGGGGCACCGGAATCGTTGCATCACATAATTTTTGACTGTGCTTTTCACTTACCGGCCAGGAGCAAGTTTCTTGCTCAATATCTTAAGGGAATTGCCGATGATACGATTGAAGCCAAACTGAGATATCTACTAATTGATAATGACCCCCTAAGATCACTCATGGTTGCCAGATTCTTGATCAGCGTCCTATCCCTAAAGAAGAGAAACGGTCTCCTGTGTGGCTCGGATAACCCCTTTAAACCATGATCTATGTTTTAGGTGATATCACCATTGTTTTAAACCATGATCTATGTTTTAGGCGATATCACCATTGATATCCTTGATTAATTTATGAGCAGAGGGTGATGTATAGGTTACAAATTTATTGTAATATATGATGGTGGTCTTTGTTTTTGTTTTGCTTCGGTTCCTGTTTGTCTTTTGTAAGTTTTGGCGATTTTAAATTTGGAGTTACAGATAGGTAGCCGTGTTGGTCTGCCATGGTCAAAACAAAATAAAAAAAATTCCTTCCAGTAGCAAGGTGCTACTGGAAGGAATTTTTTTTATTTTGTTTTAAATTTGGAGGTTTAAGTATAATATGTTGGTATGGGAAACTGTCGTGTGATGGGCCAATGGCCGTAATAAAGATCAATCCAATCCAATCCAATTCTGTTGGCTGAAAGAATGGCTGCTTCTTGAAAACACGGACATTTTGGACTTAGAAGGTTTTAATAATGTCTTTGGATGGCATGCATACTTGTGGTATGATAAGGTCAAAGCACATAAAGCGTTTAAAAACCATATTGTCAGGAAAGCACCGTTTAATGTCTGGATAAGATATAAGGACTTGCTTGAAAACAAAACTCCAAGGTGGTTGTCACCAATGGAAGCAAAGGCTCAGAAAAAGCTCAATATGGAGGCCAATTGGCCGAAATATTGGGAAATTTTGGAACAAGAAGGAGACAGATTAAAACTGCAGAGTTTTGAAAAACTAAAAAACAAAGTGCAAGATTGGCTTCATTATTACCAAATACTGGAGGCATACAATTTGGATAAGAAAATTGGCTTTCAGGTGGAAAAATCAAAATTGGAAAAAGAACTGTTAGACCCTAAAACTAAGAATTTGTCAAGAATGTATAACTTGCTGTTGAAATGGAATACTCAGGATGAAACGGTGAAATCTGCTATGATTAAATGGGCACAAGATGTTGGACATAACATAACATTATGATGGCTGACTGGGAACAGTTATGGACCACAGTTTACGGCATGTAATGCCTTAAGAGAGAATATAATGAAAATGATCTACAGGTGGTACATGACGGCAGTCAAACTTGCAAAAATTTATCATTTGCCCGATAATAAATGTTGGAAGTGTAAAGAGATTGAAGGTACATTCTTTCACCTTTGGTGGACATGCCCAAGGATTAAGACTTTCTGGGAGATGATTTATAATGAAACAAAAAAGGTATTTAAATATACCTTTCAGAAGAAACCAGAGGCCTTTATCCTGGGCATGGTCGGCCAATTGGTGTCAAAGAAGGATAGAACTTTCTTTATGTATGCCACAACAGCAGCAAGAATACGTATTGCAAAGTACTGGAAGACACAAGATTTACCTACCCGGGAAGAATGGCAGATGAAGGTGATGGACTATATGGAACTGGCGGAAATGACTGGCAGAATCCGAGACCAAGGAGAAGAGTTGATGGAAGAAGATTGGAAGAAATTTAAAGTCTATCTACAGAAACATTGCAAAATTAAGGAATGTTAGAAGGATGTTGGAATGAAGTAATGTGGTTTTAGCAGAAATGATATAAAGGATTAAGTAAAAATGGATTGTTAATTGGTGAAAGAACAGAACGTAAAATCATAGTATATTAAGATAAATCATTAGGATAGAAATAAAGATGGAAAGGATTTGCTGAAATATCTAATTGAATTAGAATACAAAAAAGGGAGGTGTGAGGAGGTCAAGGAAATAAGCAAAGGAAAGAAAGTTATGTAAAGGATTGATTTGTTTTTTTTAAAATTATCTGCATCTTTTTTCTGTTTTTCCCCCCTTGTTCTTGTATTGCTCTGGATTTTTTTCTGTTTAAATATGTTCCTTATTTTTTCTTTTTGTAAACTTTAAAATCCCAATAAAAATCTATTGGGGAAAAAACAAGAATTCTTTACTTGTGCTAAATCCGAATCTTGTTTTGGAATAAATGTAATATATGCTTCTTTCCATGTTTCTGGCAATTCCCCCTCTTTAAATATATTATTCATCACTTCTTTCAATGGCACAAGTAGGGTGTATTTCATTTCTTTGTAGTATCGTGCTGTAAATCCATCCGGTCCCAGTGTCTTTCCACCTTTCAAGTCTTTTATAGCACCTTTGATTTCTTCTATTTCAATTGGGTCATTCAGTCTGGCCTTTTTGTCTGTCGGAATTTTCTGCATCTCTTTCTGTCTCAAGAAGTCTTCCATTTTCTTAACGTTATTTTTTCCAGTTTTTTTATATAAATGTCTATAAAAGTCCAAAAATCCTTTTCTGATTTCTTTCGGATTATCTATTTATTTTCCTTCAAGTATGATCTTATTAATTGTATTCTGTTCCTTTCTCCTTTTAATCTGCCATGCCAGCCATTTTCCAGATTTATTAGCATGTTCAAAATTCTTTTGTCTCATTCTTTTAATATTCCATTCTACTTCTTTATTTATTATCATTGCAAATTGAGTTTGTAATATTTTAATATTCTGTTTTATTTTCACACTGTTTGGGTTTTTGATTAATTTCTTCTCATTTTCCATTATTTGTTTTAATATTTCTTTTCTCCCTTTTTCTCTGAATTTATTTTTAATAGTGTTCTGCTGTATAAAGAACCCTCACATTACTGCTTTGCTGGCGTCCCATACTGTGCTCATTTTTGTACCTTTATTACAGTTATTCACAAAGTAATCTGTTAAATTCTTCTGCACTTTCTCAACTATTTTTGATCATCAAATAAGCTCTCATTTAGCCTCCATCGAAAGGATTTTTCCTCTGTTCCTTTTATTTCACACTTTATTGCATTATGGTCCGAAAGTATCTTTGGTTGTATTTCTTTTTTTAACACTCTTGGAGTTAACTCACTGGATAACCAAACATGATCAGTTCTTGACATTGATTAATTTGGTTCTGAGAAATATGTAAATTGTTTATCTAATGGGTGTCTTAGCCTCCAAACATCTATCAAGTTACAGTTCTCAATCAAAGAAAAAAAAGTCTTAGGTAATTTTCCTTCCTTCGATTTTCCACTTGGTCTCAACCTGTCCATTTCCATTGAAACTACTCCATTCATATCACCCATTATTATAATTTTCTGATCCACAAATTCAAATATTGTTTCCTCTAAATCTTTATAAAATTCAGTTTTATTTCCATTTGGTGCGTATACTCCGACTATTATCAATTTTTCGCCTTGCCATATGACTTGTACTGCAATTATCCTACCTTCTTCATCCTTGAAAATCTGCTGAGCTTCAAATTTATTATTTATATACAAAACCACTCCTCTTTTCCTGCTTCTATCAGATGAAATAAATTCATTTCCCAATTTTTTATTAATCAATACCTTTCTATGTCTTCTCGCCACATGAGTTTCTTGTAAACAAATAATGTCCAAATTCTTTTTTTTCAAGAAATGTTGAATTTTATTTCGTTTCTTTTTGTCATTAATTCCGTTAATATTCCAAGTCCATAATTTTAGTGCCATTTTGTGCTCCTTTTTACCAATAAAGATATAAAAGTCTTAAACTTGTCTTTCTTCTTCTTCTTCTTCCTCTTCTTTACTATCCTTTTCCTCTTCTTCCAGTCCTACCGGGCCTGTTGCTCCTGCTCCTTCTATTTCCTCTCCCTTTCCCAGCTCCTTATATCTTCTCAGAAACTTATGTGTTTCGTCCACATTTGTAAATTTAAACTTCTTCCATTTGTAGTAAAAGGAAATCCCTTCCGGAAATTCCCATTTAAATTCAATTTCATTCTTCCTTAATGTCTGTGTCAGTGGTTTATAAGGGTCACTTTTTTTCAATAAGCGAAGTGGGACGTCCTTAAAAATAATTATGAAAGCTCCATCAATGCACAACCTTTTTTCTCTATTTTTCTGTAATATCAAATTCTTCATTTCTCTATCTTTGAATATAATCAAGCAGTCACCTGGGAATTTCTTTGCTTTAACAGGTCTTGTTTTAATTCGGAAAGCATTTTGGATTGTTTTTCTGACGTCTTCAACTTCCATACTTAACCATTGTGCAATCTCTGATGTTAGTTTCTCCATTATATTTTCTCCTTGAACTTTGGGCACAGATCTCAGTCTCAAATTTAATTCTCTTTGCCTCAATTCATTCATAGCAATCGCATCCCATAATTCTGCTTGTGTTTTATTAATTTCTAAAACCTCTCCCTTAACCCTTTTCCCCTCCTTCTTCACCTCCCTTACTTCTAATTTTGTTTGTTTTATTCCTTCTTCCAAACTTTGCGTTCTTTTTGTTATTTCCTTCATCTGTCCTTTCAATTCATTAACTGTCATGTCAATTTTTTTGTCCATCTGATCTAATCTTGTCTCTATATTGTTTTCACTTTGTTTAATGTCCTTTTTAATTTCTGTGAACATTTTTACAATGTCCCCTTTAAATTCAGTTTCCTGTTTGCTTCCTCTTCTTTCCGAAGGTGTCACACTTTCTCCTGTTTTTTTCTGTGCATGAGACAATGTTCTCTTCTTCCCGTGCTATCCTTATAAATAAAATCCAAATTTCTTTAACGTAGAGAAATAATAAACCAAAAAGAAAGAGATGAATATTTGCACCACTTGTTTGGCTAATCCAACATATTATAGTAATAGAAAGGGAAAGAAGGACAAACCACCAATAAGCAGTCCAAACATAAAAGAAAAAAAGAAAAGAAAAAAAACCACAAAAGAGGGGGGGGAATGAAACAATCCTCTTAAAATATGAAAAAAAATCTTCTGCCACTTGTCTGGCCAATCCCATTCTTTAATTAAAATTCCAAAAGTACCATATGCTTAAAAATCCAATCCAATGTTCACACAAAAAAAGGGGGAAATTCAAATAAAAAAGAAAAATTAACCATAGAAAAAACATAAAACAATCAAGTATCAGAAGAAAAAATAGAGAAGAGAAAGAACAGACAAAAAAGAAGAAAGAAAGAAAAAAAGAGAAACAGAGTAAGGGAGAAAGGGAGGAAAGGAAAGGAAAGGGCAAAGGGTTGAATATATACTGATCACAAAGAAAAAAGAAAAAAAAAAAGAATAAGGAGAGGGGAGGGGAGGGGGAGAGGGTATCCAAAAAGGAAAAGAAATAACAAAGACACAGTCAGGGTTTTCTTTGCCAAAGCAGCAGGGTCCGAACAGGTTTTTTCTTTAAAAAAAAGGAACCAAGTTTAATCCGTCTTTAAAAGCACAGTCTGGCACTCTCAGCCTCCCTGTCAGCAAAGTCAAAACAGGAAGGGGGGGGAGTGGGTATACAGTTTTTTCTCCACACTCAGCTTTTCTCCAAAAACCAATTAAAGGAATTAGCATAAAAAAGGCAGTCATTCAGTTTGGGCTTGGCATTTTCTCCATAAAGCTGCTCTGGCATATATAAAAATAAAAAGAAATAAACAATCCATCACGAGGCTTCTTAACAATTGTCTAAGTAGTTTGTTAAAATCAAAAGTAAAAGTCACAGGAAAGATTCTCCTCCCGCAGTCGCATAAGTTCACCAAAAAGACAAAAAAAAACACCTTAATAAGGGCTTTCACCCCTTCCTTCGCATAATCCACCGTCTTAAGTAAAGTAAAGTGTTTATTTCAAATCGTATATTCCGCTTTAGGACAACTCACTGTTACTTTTCGTTCCGTGGGTACTTCTTGCATATAAATAAGATCCCAGTCGGGGCTGACCTCCTTTTTAGCACCCCGCTGCTTCCGAATCGTTAATAGTCCTTTTTCCTCTTTGTTTCGCCAATTAAATCCGGATTTTTTTTTAGTGTGTTGGAATTTACTGCTATGCCGGACAAGCTTGAGGCTGCACTTCTTGAGGGTAGAAAATGGCGTCCAGCACTGGCGTCTCAATCTCGCTCCTCTTTTTGCCCCTTAAAGGAGCTTTTTTTGGCAGTGGAGAGACCGCTCTATGGCTTGCAGGAATCCTGTCCTCAGGATCTTCCTCCTGAGGCCTTTGGGGGCTTGCGGCGCCCTTATAAAACCCCTGTCCCCCCCCCCCCGAAAAGCTGGATTCTCCCCGGAGGTCTGAATCCCGCTTGCAAATCAGCTCCGCGGTAAACCGAAAACCCATGGAAACCGGAAACCCACAAGGCCATGGTCTCACACTACACTCCAAAGGTCCAGAAGACATCTAGATCTTTCTTCATCATCAACTCGGGAGCAACCCGGCACATCTGTTGAGACAAACACCTGTTCGTGCCTTTTACTCCACAGGAAGGTGTGATTCACCAAGTGGATGACCACACAATCTCCAGTCAAGTCTATGGAACGGTTGTTCTTCACAGCTTGGATGCATCAATATGCAACATTCTTTTTATTCCAGATGCTGCACACAACCTACTAAGTGTCTCGCAGCTGACTGAACAGGACATAGACATTTCCTTCAAGAAGAGGAAGTGCACCATCACCAAGAAAGATGGCTTTGTATTGCATGCTGATTATGTTGATCATTTGTTTGTATTGCATTATGATAATTCTGTTGATGTTGTGCAGGATGAAACTTGCTGTATTGAAGACATTGACAAGGTTTTGCATGCAGGATGTATTCATGATTATCACAGGAAACCTGGTCATTTAAACTTTGTTTTTGTTTTTTTTAATAATGTTTATTATAGTTTCCAATTAATACAAAAAGTAAACATACACAAAAAATAATAATAAAAACACAAAAATACAAAAGCAAAAAAGAACAATTAAAACAAATATAATTTCCATTACTCATTTCCGTTAACTTATTTCCCAGACCTCCTCTCACCTCCCCCTTTTCTATACCTATTCCAATTCTTAACTCAACAAATCCTTATTATAACTTATTTATAACTTATTATAAAGCGTACATAACTTATTATAAAGCGTACATAAAGAAAGTTCTATCCTTCTTTGGCACCAATTGGCCGACCATGCCCAGGAGAAAGGCCTCTGGTTTCTTAGGGAAGGTATATTTAAATACCTTTTTCATTTCATTATAGATCATTTCCCAGAAAGCTTTAATCCTTGGGCACATCCACCAAAGGTGAAAGAATGTACCTTCAGTCTCTTTACATTTCCAACATTTATTATTGGGCAAATGATAAATTTTTGCAAGCTTGACTGGGGTCATGTACCACCTGTAAATCATTTTCATAATATTCTCTCTTAAGGCATTGCATGCCGTAAACTTCAAACCGGTGGTCCATAACTGTTCCCAGTCAGCAAACATAATATTATGTCCAACATCTTGTGCCCATTTAATCATAGCAGACTTCACCGTTTCATCCTGAGTGTTCCATTTCAACAGCAAGTTATACATCTTTGACAAAATCTTAGTTTTAGGTTCTAACAATTCTGTTTCTAATTTTGATTTTTCCACCTGGAAACCAATTTTCTTGTCCAGTTTATAAGCCTCCATTATCTGATAATAATGAAGCCAGTCTCGCACTTTGTTTTTTAGTTTCTCAAAACTCTGCAATTTCAATGTGTCTCCCTCTTGTTCCAAAATTTCCCAATATTTTGGCCATTTGGACTCCATATTAAGTCTTTTGAAAGCTTTCGCTTCCATTGGTGACAACCACCTTGGGGTTTTATTTTCCAATAAATCTTTGTATCTTGTCCAAACATTAAACAAAGTGTGATGGCCTGGGATTCCGATTCAGAGGATGAACCAGAGGAATCCCAGCCTGCACAGGAGTCCCCGCCTCCAGGGCCGGCTGAACTGGGGCAAGGCCTAGATGCTGAAGAGCCTGCACCTGTGACAGAGCATCAGGAGCTGGCCCCAGGTGAAGCCCTTCTGGCCCCAGAGGGGCTTGACGACTCAGTGGCCACAGGTGAGCCTCCTCCAGGGCCCAGTAACCCTTCGGCCTCTCCTGATCTGCAGAGGCTTAGGGCAGAGAGGCGAAGGGAACTGGTTGCCCCCAGGAGGAGTGCTCGCCTTAAGGCCAGAGGAGGCGGGGCTCCTGGGGGCCGGGACCGCCCCCGGCCTTAGAAGAGGATAAAAGCCCAGTCAGCCTGGCCCCAGGTTGCGGGAGCAACGTCGTTGTTGGCTTTGGACCTTCCTGTGTTCCCGATCCCTGCTTGGCCTCCTGTTCCTGACCATCCGGTGTTCCTGTTCCCTGCTCGGCCTCCTGTTCCTGACCATCCGGTGTTCCTGTTCCCTGCTCGGCCTCCTGTTCCAGTGTTCCTGTTCCCCGCCCGGCTCTCCGCCTCGGACCTCGCCCCTCTTCGTGTGGATTCAGACTACGCTCACGGTACCTTTCCCCCGGGACCAGCACAGTTTGCTCCCGCCACACCCGCACTCCCCCTTCGTTGGGGTGCGTTTGGGAAGAGCCAGAGGCCATGGCTGACCAGGCGGCTGCGCTGGTGGCATTGGCCCAGGAAAACCAGGCCTTGACCCACACCGTTCAGCAGCTAAGCGATGTGGTTGCGGCGCTTCAGCAGCGGTTGGAAGCCTTTCCAGATCCTGGGGCCGACGCCCTAGCTCCAGGCAAGTACCCAGTGGCCTTGCCAGAGAAATTTGATGGGACCCAGGCCAGTTTTCCCATGTTCCTCGCCCAGGCCAAGTGGTACATTCAGGGGCGAGCCCGGAACTTCCCTGACGACCGCACCAAGGTGCATTTTTTAATCAGTTTGTTAAAGGACCAGGCGGCCAAGTGGGCTTTGCCACTGCTCCGGCAAGACTCTCCTTTGCTAACGGACTATGTGGGGTTTTGTAACCACTTAGAGACTGCGTTTGGTAACCCACTGAAGGAGAGCCAAGCCAATCGGGCGATTCGTCGGTTGAGACAGGACAAGTCCACAGCCGCCGCCTACGCCACAGAATTTCGGCTGTTGGCACAAGACTTGTCTTGGAATGACTCTGCACTACGGGACCAGTATCTTGAGGGACTGTCGGACGAGATACTGGACCAGTTGGCCATGATGGATCGTCCCACCACACTGGATACCCTCATTCAGCGGAGCCTGCAGATAGACGATCGGTTGGAGGACCGTCGCCAGACCCGGGACCGCCAGCACTCCCGACTCCTGGCGCCAGTCCTTCCCAGCAGGTCCACGCCCACAGCCGAGTTGCCAGTCGAGCCAACGCCGCTCGGGGCTGCGCGACCTCGGCTCTCCCCCTCGGAGAAGTCGCGGCGTCGGGAGGGGAACCTGTGCCTTTACTGCGGTGGGGGTGGACATTACGCCCGTTCCTGTCCCGAGAAGCTACCAGTCGCAGGGAAACCGCCAACCTCGGTAGCCGAAGGCCCTAGCAACGTGGGGTCCCAAACCATGCAAGAAGGGCCCTCACCAGTAGAATTGCGACATCTCATGGTACCGGTGCGTCTCTACCCTCCAGGTGGGCCCTGGATTCTTACCCACGCTTTGGTAGATTCGGGGGCAACCCGCTCCTATATGGACGCTGCCTTTGCCGCTCATCATCAGGTGCCACTTCAGAACAAGCCAGAACCGGTACAGGTGGAGGCAATTGACGGACGGCTCCTACGTTCGGGTGCCGTCACTCGGGAGACCCAGCCCTTGGTCCTGTGTCTCCAGCAGCACCGGGAGGTGCAAACCTTGGACATTGCCTCCATGCCCCGGTTCCCCCTGGTGCTCGGAATGGACTGGCTAGAGGCTCACAACGTTCAGATTGACTGGGTCAAACGGACCGTACACTTCCCAGATCCATGTTCCCATGCTCAGTCGCAGATGCTAGCGGCCGCACCCACGGAGGAGGCAGCACCCACGCTCCCAGCCGTGTACCGGGACTACCAAGACGTGTTCGAGGAACGGGGGGCAGACCAGCTGCCGCCGCATCGGTCTTTTGACTGCGGCATAGACCTCCAGCCCGGAGCGCCCCTACCGGTGAGTCGCTTATACTCTCTAACAGAGCCAGAGCACGAGGCTTTGCAGGACTTCTTGCGCAAGAACCTGGAGCGTGGGTTCATTAGGCCTTCCACCTCGCCTACTGCGGCACCAGTGCTCTTTGTTAAGAAGAAATGTGGGGAACTCCGTCCTTGCCATGATTACCGAGCCCTGAACAAAATCACCATCCCAGACCGGTACCCCTTGCCCCTTATTTCGGAGTTGCTGGAGCGGGTGCAAGGGGCACAGGTGTTCACCAAGCTGGACCTCCGGGGGGCCTACAACTTGATTCGAATCCGAGCCGGGGATGAGTGGAAGACAGCGTTTGGGACCCGGTACGGGCAGTTCGAATACTTGGTTATGCCTTTTGGTTTATGCAACGCGCCTGCTGTGTTCCAACGCTACATCAACCACGTGTTCCAGGATTTGTTAGACAAGTACGTGGTGGTGTACTTGGATGACATACTGGTTTACTCCCGTGACCCGGCTCGCCATGAGGGACATGTCCGGACCGTGCTGCAGCGCTTGCGTGAGCACCGTTTGTACGCAAAGCTCAGCAAGTGCGAGTTCCATCAGCGGACTGTGGACTTCCTTGGTCACCGGCTCTCTCCAGATGGGGTGCAGATGGACCCTGGGAAGGTGGCAGCGGTTCGAGAATGGGCGGCACCCCGGAACCGCAAGGACCTACAGCGTTTCCTGGGGTTCGCCAACTACTACCGGACCTTCATCGCAGATTATGCTCATCGCACCACCCCGTTGACCCGGCTACTGCGCCCAAAGACGCCGTTTTCCTGGGACGAGGAGGCAGAGGAGGCGTTCCAGGGGTTGAAGGCCTGTTTCCAGAGGGCGCCGATCTTACAACATCCTGACCCCTCTCGACCCTTTGTGGTGGAGACCGACGCCTCCAGTACGGCTCTCGGTGCCGTCTTGTCTCAACAGAATGGACCTGAAGCGCCACTCTTGCCCTGTGCCTTCTATTCCCGCCAGCTCCTACTAGCGGAGCGTAACTATACTGTGTGGGAGCGGGAACTACTGGCCATCAAGGTGGCCTTTGAGGTCTGGCGCCACCATCTTGAGGGGGCACGACATCCGGTGGAGGTGAGAACCGACCACCGGAATCTGGAGTACCTCCAGACCACCCGCAAGCTGAACCAAAGACAGATCCGGTGGGCGTTGTTCTTTTCCCGGTTCCAGTTCCGGATCCGCTATATCCCTAGCTCTCAGAACCAGAAGGCAGATGCCCTGTCCCGGAAACCTGAAGACAACGCAGACACGGTACAGCAAGCAGAACCCACCACGATCCTACCTCCAGCTGCGTTCCTGGCCACCCAGGAGGCGGAACCACTGCAGGCTCGGGTGCGGGAACAGCAGCGGGTCGACGCTTGGGCCCAGGAACGACTCCGGGAGCTGGCTGAAGGGTCCAGCCCACAGTATCCGGGGCTGGTCCTGCATCAGGGCCTTCTGCTGCACCACGGCCGTCTGTACATCCCGCCAGGGCCACTGCGGCTGGAGGTTCTCCGGATGGCCCATGATGCCCCAGCAGCGGGGCACTTTGGACGGTATCGGACCACCCATCTGGTCAGTCGTGAGTTTTGGTGGCCCCGCCTGAAGGCCGACGTGGCTCGCTACGTTGCTGGTTGTGATGTCTGCCGGCGCGCCAAGGGTCCTACCGGGCGACCCCCCGGCCTACTTCAGCCATTGCCAGTTCCACCGCGCCCTTGGCACACGGTTTCGTTGGACTTTGTAGTGGACTTACCCCCGTCTCGTGGCTGTACCTGCCTTCTAGTGTTCTCTGACCATTTCACCAAGATGGTGCACTGCACCCCCTGCCCATCTGTACCCACAGCCAAGGAAACCGCTCAGCTGTACCTTCAGCATGTCTTCCGCCTGCATGGCCTACCAGAGCGCGTGGTGTCCGACCGGGGCGTTCAGTTCACATCCCGGTTCTGGCGAGCATTACACCAGACCCTCGGGACAGAGGTCTGCCTCTCGTCAGCCTACCACCCACAGACCGATGGCCAGACGGAACGGGCGAACGCGGTGCTGGAGCAGTACCTCCGGTGTTACTGCAGCTACCAGCAGGATGACTGGGTCGACCACCTGGCATTGGCGGAGTTCGCCTACAACAACGCGGTGAATGCGTCCACCCAGCAGACCCCGTTCCAGGCCAGTTACGGTTATCATCCACGGCTGTTTCCAGATGTGCTGCCGGCATCCGCGGTCCCGGCGGTGACGGAGTGGCTTCAAGAGCTCCAGTCCCAGCAACAGCTTTTGGTGGAGCAACTGCACCAGGCCAAGGAAGCGTACAAAGCCCAGGCCGACCGCCACCGCCAGGTGGGGCCGGAACTTCGCGTCGGTGACCTGGTTTGGCTCTCCACTCGCCACCTCCACCCCTCTCGACCTTCGCGGAAGTTGGACGCCCGCTTCACCGGCCCGTTCCCTATCGTGGACCAAGTCTCTCCTGTAGCATTCCGTCTCCGGTTACCCGCAACCCTGAAGGTTCACCCGGTCTTCCACAGGTCCCTGCTGAGTCCGGTGGCCCCACCCGACGAGTTCCACCCGAACCGTCCCCGTCCGCAGCCAGTGTTGGTTCAGGGAGAGCCTGAGTATGAGGTGGAACGCATCCTGGACTCCCGATACCGCAGGGGAAAGCTGCAGTATCTCATTGACTGGAAGGGGTATGGACCGGAGGACCGTTCCTGGGAACCAGCGGCCAACGTCCACGCACCTGCCTGCCTCCGAGAGTTCCATGCGACGTACCCCGGCAAGCCGGGTCCGGACCCTCGGTTGAGGGGGGGGCCTGGGAGGGGGGATGGTGTGATGGCCTGGGATTCCGATTCAGAGGATGAACCAGAGGAATCCCAGCCTGCACAGGAGTCCCCGCCTCCAGGGCCGGCTGAACTGGGGCAAGGCCTAGATGCTGAAGAGCCTGCACCTGTGACAGAGTATCAGGAGCTGGCCCCAGGTGAAGCCCTTCTGGCCCCAGAGGGGCTTGACGACTCAGTGGCCACAGGTGAGCCTCCTCCAGGGCCCAGTAACCCTTCGGCCTCTCCTGATCTGCAGAGGCTTAGGGCAGAGAGGCGAAGGGAACTGGTTGCCCCCAGGAGGAGTGCTCGCCTTAAGGCCAGAGGAGGCGGGGCTCCTGGGGGCCGGGACCGCCCCCGGCCTTAGAAGAGGATAAAAGCCCAGTCAGCCTGGCCCCAGGTTGCGGGAGCAACGTCGTTGTTGGCTTTGGACCTTCCTGTGTTCCCGATCCCTGCTTGGCCTCCTGTTCCTGACCATCCGGTGTTCCTGTTCCCTGCTCGGCCTCCTGTTCCTGACCATCCGGTGTTCCTGTTCCCTGCTCGGCCTCCTGTTCCAGTGTTCCTGTTCCCCGCCCGGCTCTCCGCCTCGGACCTCGCCCCTCTTCGTGTGGATTCAGACTACGCTCACGGTACCTTTCCCCCGGGACCAGCACACAAAGCTTTCCTGACAATATGGTTTTTAAATGCTTTATGTACTTTAACCTTGTCGTACCACAAATATGCATGCCACCCGAAAGCATTGTTAAATCCTTCTAAGTCCAAAATGTCTGTGTTCTCAAGAAGTAGCCAGTCTTTCAACCAGCAAAACACTGCTGATTCATAGTAAAGTTTGAAGTCTGGCAGTTTAAATGGCCAGACAGTGGTCATTTAAACTTTGAGGCAGTTTCCAAAATGCCCGCCTTAGTTGAAGGTATGACTATTAAACCCTGCAGGTACCACATGAAGTGTAAGGCATGCACAGCGAACAAGGTCAAAATGGCGGCAATAGGTGAGGTGTCTAGTAGACAAGCTACAGAGCCATACCAGGTAATGCATGCTGATCTTGTTGGTTCACTAACACCCTCTTTGGGTGGAGCCAGGTACTTCATGTTCCTCATTGATTCATTTTCCAGATACAGTGGTGCCCCGCAAGACGAACGCCTCGCAAGACGGAAAACCCGCTAGACGAAAGGGTTTTCCGTTTTGGAGGCGCTTCGCAAGACGAATTTCCCTATGGGCTTGCTTCGCAAGACGACAGCCCATAGGGAAATCTCCGGGACAGTGGGGAAGCGCAGCTCGTCTTCCCCGCTGTCCTCGGACCTCCTCCGAAGCCTGGCGGCGGGGCGGGGACACCTCCTCCCGCCGCCGGGCTTCGGAAGGATGCCCCGATGCCGGGCGGCGAGGCGGGAACGCCTCCCCCCGCCGCCCGGCATCGGAACGATGTCCCGAAGCCGAGCGGCGGGGCGGGAAAGTCTCCCCCCGCCGCCCGGCATCGGAACGATGTCCCGAAGCCGAGCGGCGGGGCGGGAACGCCTCCCCCCGCCGCCCGGCATCGGAACGATGTCCCGAAGCCGAGCGGCGGGGCGGGAAAGTCTCCCCCCGCCGCCCGGCATCGGAACGATGTCCCGAAGCCGAGCGGCGGGGCGGGAAAGTCTCCCCCCGCCGCCCGGCATCGGAACGATGTCCCGAAGCCGAGCGGCGGGGCGGGAACGCCTCCCCCCGCCGCCCGGCTTCGGGGCGGGAAAGCCTCCCCCCGCCGCCCGGCTTCGGGGCGGGAAAGCCTCCCCCCACCGCCCGGCTTCGGGGCATCGTCCCGATGCCGGGCGGCGGGGCAGGAACGCCTCCCCCCGCCGCCCGGCTTCGGGGCATCGTCCCGATGCCGGGCGGCGGGGCGAGAAAGCCTCCCCCCGCCGCCTGGCATCGGAACGATGTCCCGAAGCCGGGCGGCGGGGCCGCGAAGCCTGGGCGCGCTGGCAACTCTCCGCAAGGAGCGCTCCCGCTGCTTGCGGAGAGGTCCGCGAAGCCTGTCCTGGACCTCTTCTGAAGGCAGGCGGGGGGCAAAAGTCTGTCCCCCCTGCTTGCCTTCCCAGGGGCTTTTAAATCGCCCGGACAGCGGAGAAGTCCTCCGCTGTCCCGGGCGATTTTAAAATGCCGCCCGCCAGAAGAGGTCGGGGGAAGGCGGTTTCCATAGGAACGCATTAATTGATTTTCAATGCATTCCTATGGAAAACCGTGCATCGCAAGACGAAAAACTCGCAAGACGAAGAGGCTTGCGGAACGAATTAATTTCGTCTTGCGAGGCACCACTGTATATTCATGTGTTCAATCTCAAGCAGAAATCAGAAGCGTTTCCTAGGTTCAAGGAATTCTGTGCTTGGTTGAAAAATGTGCATGATAAACAGGTGAAATGTTTGTTTATGGATCGAGGGGGGAAATTCACTTCTCAGCAGTTTGAAGCTTTTCTGACTGAGAAAGGAATTCAACATGACATGTCAAGTCCACAATCTGCTTGGATGAATGGACTTTGTGAAAGGGCAAGCCAAACATGGCTTCAAGGCTTGAAAACTTGCTGCATAATGCCAATCTTCCAGAGAGTTATTGGGCAGAAGCACTCGGGTGTTTTGTTTATACTTATAATCACAGATTATCATTACTGATTGGTTGTACCCCCTATGAAAAGATGTTTGGCAAGAAACAATACATCAAGCACATGAGAATTTTTGGTTCTGACATGTGGGTTCACACACCACAAAGCTCCAAGTTAGGCAAACGTGGTTTGCATGGTGTCTTTCTAGGATATCAGAAAGGTTCTTACAGAGTAATGATGACTGACACTAACACAGTTAGGCTCACTAGAAGTGTTGAGTATAATGCCAAGTGGGGGGAGAATGTGGGAATTTTTCAATGTTATCCTGATGACAGTGAAGAGACTGAGGATAAACAGCAGCAAAACCCCACACCCACTGATGAAGGTTCTGATTCTGAATCTGAAACTGAATCAGATGGTTCAGAGGATTTCAAGAGTGCTAAGGCCTCTCTGTGACCCTCTGAAGGCTCTGATCAAGAATTGGAGGAACCACTGTTCACTATAGGCCACTTTTCTCCTCAGAAAGAAGAGGAGAGCGTTGAAGACTTACGTCTAATTCGCAGGTCTGAAAGAGCCACGAAAGGAAGACCTCCAAAGAGATTTGCTGATGAATTTGCTAAAGCAGCAAAAGCTGTAACTGCTGTTAATAGCTCCAAGAAGGTATTTGAACCTTCAAACTTCCAAGAGATCCAGGCTTTGGACTCAAAGGATGCTGAGCCATGGTTAACTGCCATGAAGGCTGAGCTTGATTCCTCAGAGAGGAACAAAATGTGGGAGCTTGTTCCAACAGTTCCGGGATGAAACTGCTTGACAGCATATGGGCATTCAAAGCAAAGACAGATCAAAATGGCAAGATAGTCAGACACAAAGCCAGATTGGTAGCCAGAGGTTTTTCACAGGTACCAGGAGAAGACTATCACGAGACCTACTCACCCACCGTGAGATATGAGAGCATTAGGCTTATGCTCAAACTTGCTGCAGAAGAGAATCTACACGTTTCTCATCACGATGTGAATACAGCATTTTTGTACGGAACCTTAGGTGAATCACTTTATATGCTTCCACCTGATGGCGTACAGGTAAAACAGGGATTTGTTTGTTCTCTGAAGAAGTCCCTATATGGTCTCAAGTAAAGTGCATGATGCTGGCACTCTAAACTCACTGAAGTGTTGTTTTCTCTACGTTTTCAGCAAGGTAAAACTGATCCATGTGTATCTGTCAAAGAGGAAGCTGTATTGCTTGTTTTAAGTTGATGATATACTTTTCTTTTGGAAGGATGTAAAAATGTACAATAGCACCCTAGCTCAACTGAAAGAGCACTATGACATAAAAGATCTTGGTGAGGTATCCAACTACCTATCTCTGGAAATAGAGAGAGACCAAGATGGTAATATTTTAGTACCCCAGTCACAGAAAATTGCTGATGTGTTAACCAAACTGAACCTGATGGATGCTAACCCTGTAGACACACCGATGACAACAGGTTATCAGGTCGATGATACTGAAGAAGCATTTTCTGACACTACATTGTACAGAAGTGTGCTAGGCAAACTAAACTTCATTGCCAGATGTTCAAGACCTGACATTGCAGTTAGTACTAACTTGCTAAGCAGACAAGTCAACAATCCTATTGTTAAGGATTGGGAGGTCTGAAACGCATAGCACGCTATTTGAAAGGCACTATGCACTACAGACTGAGGTTTAACAATCAGACGTCTGGTGGTCTTGAGATATTTGCTGATGCGAGTTTTGGAAGTGACACTACATGTACAACCAGGGTCTATTTGATCGGTCATGCAAGAAGCAAACAACAGTAAGCTTAAGTTCTTGTGAAGCTGAACTGAATGCACTATCATATTCACATGTGGATTGTGAATGCTTGTTACAATTGTTTAAAGACATGAGAATTCCTGTCAAGTGTCCAATCCAGGTTTATCAGGACAACAAAGCATGTTTGGTTTTGCTAACTTCTGAAGGTTGTAAGCAAAGCATAAAGCACTTGCAATTGAAGCTGCTAAATGCTAGAGAATGTGTTCAGAAAGGACTCGTAACGGTGTCCTACATGCCAGGTAATGAGATTCCTGCTGATTTATTATCCAAGGTTGTTCCAAAGATCAACACTGTACCTATGTACAGAAATTGGGTTTGTACTGAGATTGTACTGACACGCTGCCCAGTGGTGTTCACAGAAAGGGGGAGGATGTTGGTTTCTGTTTGTGCCACTGTACAGCTGCTTGGAGTCACAGGACTCTGTTTACATTCCAGAGACATTCCAGGTTGTTGGAAGTCTCACCGGAGACAGGAGATGGATGTGACGTTACTGGTTTCCTGTTCCTTTGTTCCTTTGTTTCAGTTGCTCTCTGCTTTCATAGAGAGAGGATGTATATTTCTTTGCTGTCTGCGTAGTAAGAAATAAAGCATAGTGATGTAGCCATAAATCTCATCACTTCCGCGTGCTGCTTTGGATTCTTTGCTGAAAGGGAATGTGCCTGAGGCCTCATCAAAGGCTCAGGTTGTTAATTATCGTCGGGGGCGATTCCGGAGGAAAATGAGCTTTATCAATTCGGCCGAGCGGAGATGTCGACAATGCACAGGTTTAGGAGCCCTCTGTGGCTGAGGACAAACAACTCCCATACCCCTCAGATTATTGTTATACATTGTTAACCAAATGGTTAGATACCTTTGACACATGACCACAATGAATGACTTGTTATTGTTGCATTCAGGTACTTTAGTTTGCTGTGCTTTTTTCACTCATTTCCTCTACTCCCCAATTTAAAAAAGTGGAGCCTGGTCAATTAGGGCAACCAGAGTTTAATCCTACTAAGTGCATGTGAGGAGAACCTGAGCTTACAGGGTTAAACAGCTCAGAGTGTGCATCCTGCCTACTGTGGGGTGGAGAGACTCTGCGTCACTTCCAAGAGTCTCAGTTCTTTGTTCTGTTCTGCTTTTGTTTTCGTCCGGAGCAGACACGTTTGTACTATGTTCCGTACTCTGCTGGATAATGGATAGTTTCTGCTGTAAATAAAGTGCTTTTAGTTTTAGTAAGAGCCTGATTTATGCACACCGTGAGAGCCTGATTTATGCACACTGATGCACAGAAGACAGAAGGCTTTATTTCTGACCGCTGTGAGACTCTGCTTTTGCTCAGAGTTTTTGGAATGCGTGCTGCAAAACAAAGCCTGCCACAGTGGAAGCACGCCAGACCTTATCTCTCTGAGCAATAAATTATTTCAGAGCTTATGGAAACCGAAGCTTTTTCACTGTCAGAGAAAGCCTGCTTTTATGGGCTGTGTGCTGAAGAGCTGCTGGCTGCTCTGAAGAAGAAAGCACAGCTCTGAGACCCTGCCTGGAGGGAAGCAGGGAGTCTCGCTGGCAGAAAGCCGTGTGCTGAACAGTCGCTGGAGGCCTCTCCTCAGAAGACGGCTGCTACTCCTGAGTACTTCTGAGCCCCAAGGGAGGACCGGGGGAGGAGATGGCTGAATTCCAGGAATCTTTTGATGTCCCGTTTGAGAAGCTCACTGGCCAGAACTGGGAAATCTGGGCCAGAAGAGCAAGGGGGTTGTTTTTGGCCACAGGGCTCTGGAGTCCATTCCAGAAGGAGCCGGCCCCACCCAAGCAAGCTGCTGCTGAAGCTGGTGCAGCAGACGTGGAGGCTACTCTGCAGAGAGAGAGAGAGCGTGCAGAGAGTGCAGAGAGAGCAAAGAGAGCTCTGTATGCTGAGTGCAAGTATGGATGCTTTGCTGTTACCCCACCTGGAGGGTCTCAAGATGGCCCAGGCCACCTGGCAGGTGCTGAGGAGTCTGTGTGAAAGCTCAGCAGGAGCCAAGGGCCGAGAGGGAGTCAAGGGCCCAGTGGGGGCTGAAGGCCACAAGCCTGAAGTTACAGCTGGGAGTTGCTGCTTTGTCTCTGGGAGGCCACGTGATGCGGAGGCCCGACACCAGAGTGCTAGGGAGCATGCAGGCCCAGGCTGTGCTCCCAAAGGTGGGGGTGCAGGGAATGCAGGAAGAGCTGGATGGGAGACCGTGAGAGCTTTTGCCTCGAGACACTGTTACAGATGTGGCTCCCCCACCCATCTTGTGAGAGACTGCCCAGTGGAGGCACAGGAAGGGCCCAAGGTCATCTCCCGGAGCAATCAGATTAGGAGCTCTTTGAAACGTGGGAAGCAAAAGCCAAAGGCAGCTGGCAGAAATGGCCCTGAACATAAACACTTGGCAGCTTCTACGGCAACAATCAAGAGCTGTAAACAGGACGCTGTGCTGACCTTCATGATTGACAGTGGAGCTTCCCATCATCTCGTGCCCTCTGGTGGTTTTCTGAGGTATTGCACCTCTGTAGTCTCTGGAAAATCTGTCTGTTTGGCAGATGGGACTAAGCGTGCTCTGACACAGACTGGCTCACTGTTTTGTTCTTTCTTACAGGATTTGATACAGGCGTTTGTTGTTCCTGGACTGTCCTGCGTGTTGCTATCTGTTGCCGCTCTTGTTGCTGACAATTATAGTCTGTTTTGAGAATAACGTGTTCTATTTCCAGGGATGGGCAACAACTAGTCAGTGTGGAATGTAAAGACAAGCTGTTTGTGCTAGAAGCCTCTCTTGCAGGTCCAGATACCACGGAGGCAGCTCAAGCGCAATGTGCCAACATTCCTGTCCATGATGCGTGTGTTCATCTCTGGCACAGAGTGTCGTGGGGTTACATGAAGAAGATCCCAGAATGCACTGAGGGGTGCAAAATGAAGTCATATGCTAAGCTTCTTGAGTGCAGAGCGTGTAAGCACGCAAAGGTGAAAACGTGCACATACCCAAGGTCTGAAAGGATGACCACTAGGCTGCTTCAACTGGTGCATGCAGATTTGTGTGGCCCTATGTCAGTAGCCAGTCTGGGTGGGGCCAAAGTTGCATTAGTGCTGATAGATGATTTCTCGATAGATGATTTCTCGATAGATGGCTGTTCATGCTTAAACACAAGAGTGAGGCTGCACCGCTGATCAGAGACTGGATTGCGGCAGTGGAACTGCAGGTTTCCACGCACGTGCAGAATTTTCAGAGTGACCGGGGTGGAGAATTCACCAGATCTGCGCTGCAAAGTTTCTTCCACCAGAAGGGAATTCAACACAGGTTGACAGTTCCGCACAGTCCCCAGCAGAATACCGGAACAGAACGCTGCAGGAAATGTCCGCAGCATTGCTGTTTGATGCCGGGCTCCCACAGCGCTTTTGGGGGGAGTCTTGGCGGATGGCCAGTTTTACCTTGAACAGGTCGTTTAATTCAGTGGTAGGGGACACACCCTATTTTCTGCTGCACGGCAAGCAGCCCAAGGTGCATTTCTTCCGTGTTTTTGGCTGTGAAGCTTGGGTCCTCATACCAAAGGCCAAACACAGAAAGGGTGGCCCTAGGTCCCAAAAGATGATTTTCTGTGGGTATGAGCCAGGGACCAAGGGGTGGAGATTTGCCTATCCATCAGGGAATCAGTCCAGAATTCTGCTCAGCAACAGTGCTGAATTCTGTGAGCAGAGTGGCTGGACACGCATACATGGGAACCCTGATGTTCTTTCAGAGAGTCTGCTTGACTCTGCTGATGAAGAAGAGGAAGAGGTTGAACCTGCTGCTGAGGCACAGAGTCCTGACCCAGAGCACGTAGAGGGAAGATCTTCTCCTAAAGCTGTGAAGCTTGAACACAGCAGTGCTCCTCCTTCTCCCACAGGTTCAGCTGAGAAGTCCAGATGGCGCAGCAAGTCAGAGGGGGAGCTCTCTGATGCCAAGGACGTTCTGGCTGACCCTAGTGGGTCAGAGGGGATACCTGAAATTGGGTTGCACCATTCAACTCGGGCAACAAAAGGGAAACCTCCTCACAGGCTTGCAGTCACTAGTGTGTTGGTTGGTATGTCATAGTGTGAACCTGAGAGTTTTGAGGATGTTCAGAAACTGCCTCAGGAAGAAGCCAGGAAATGGCATGAGGCGATGCAGGAGGAGATGAGCCCAATGGAGTCTCTAGATGTGTTCTCCCTCATGAAGTTGCCGGTGGGCAAACAGGCCGTGAGTAGCCACTGGGTTTACCATCTTAAACCCACAACAACTGGAGAACCACAGTATAAGGCTAGGCGGTACAAGGCAGTACAAGGCAGCGGAAGGGGTTGCATTATACTGAGGTATATGTTCCTACTTCCAGAAGTGAAACTCTGTGCATGCTCTTAGCCATTGCTGCACAAAGAGGTTTGCTGGTGCATCACTTTGATGTAGATGTAGCCTACTTGAACTCAGACCTCCAGGAGGATCTGTACATGCTTCCTCCTCCAGGGTTTGAGGACAATGAACAAGGTACTGTATGGAAACTTCACAAGTCGATTTACGGTTTGAAACAATCAGCTAGAAATTGGAACTTGTGCCTGAATGAAGCCCTAGAGAAGCTAGGTTTCAGGAAGAGTCTTGCTGACAGTTGCCTGTTCCTCAGAGGGTCAGGAGAGTCACAGGAAATGGTGTTAATCTTTGTTGATGACATAATTTACACCACAAGGGCAGACAAACAGGTACAGAAATTTGCCGAAGAGCTTGGAAAACAGTTTCAGCTCAAGAACCTGGGTGCAGTAAAGGTCTACCTGGGCGTGGAGATAGCTAGAACTAAGGATGGTAGCTTCTTGCTCAGTCAGCAAGGCAAGATTGAGCAGTTGCTTGAGAAGTTCAGAATGTCTGATTGTGCAGGGGTTAGGACACCCATGGAGACGAGCTACGTGAAAGACAGTCAGCAAGCAGAACGTGCTGAGTTCGAGAACGCTGAGCTCTTTCAGTCAGCTCTGGGTAGTTTGTTGTATCTGTCCCAATGGAGCAAACCGGACATTGCTTTTGCTACCAATCTGCTCAGTAGGGAAGCTTCAAAGCCCAGTGTAAGTGCCTGGCACGGTATCAAGCGGGTACTGCGTTATCTGCAGGATACCAAGAACTTCAGTCTCAAACTGTCAGCTGCAGGTAAGACGAAGCTCACATGCTGAGCAGACAGTGACTGGGCGAATCTGGATGACAGGAAGTCCGTATCTGGAATATTAATAAAGTTTGGGGAATCTCTTATTGGGTGGAAGTCCCGGAAGCAAGGTCTCGTTGTGCTGTCCTCTACTGAGGCTGAGTTCAGCGCACTGTCAGATTTGTGCCGGGAACTGGAGTTCTATAGATGCTTGGTGCAAGAAATCTGTGGGGATTGTAGCTTACCCATCACTGTTTGGGAAGACAATCAACCCTGTCTGAAGGTAGCAGAATCTGGGCAGTTTAAGGCCAGAACCAAGCATCTAGACATACGTTTCCAGAATGTGTGTCAAAGTGTCCAGTCAGGTTTGATATGGCTTAAATATTGTGCCAGCCACGATAACTTGGCTGATGGTTTCACTAAACCATTGAGCTTCCAGCGTCATGGGGAGTTCTGTGGTGGTTTGGAGTTGGGGTAAGTAGTGATACTTGCTTGCCCCCAGTAGTGCAGGACGAGAGGGGGTGTGAGGAGAGAACCTGAGCTTACAGGGTTAAACAGCTCAGAGTGTGCGTCCTGCCTACTCTGGGGCGGAGAGAGACTGCGTCACTTCCAAAAGTCTCAGTTCTTTGTTCTGTTCTGCTTTCGTTTTCGTCCGGGGCAGACACGTTTGTACTATGTTCCGTACTCTGCTGGATAATGGATAGTTTCTGCTGTAAATAAAGTGCTTTTAGTTTTAGTAATTCTGCGTGAGAGCCTGATTTATGCACACTGATGCACAGAAGACAGAAGGCTTTATTTCTGACCGCTGTGAGACTCTGCTTTTGCTCGGAGTTTTTGGAATGTGTGCTGCAAAGCAAAGCCTGACGCAGTGGAAGCAAACCGGACCTTATCTCTCTGAGCAATAAATTATTTCAGAGTGCAAGGTCAAGTATATTTTTAAAACCTTTCCCCAAAATATCAGTCACTCTTTCCTGTCCCACACACCTTTCCATAATCCATCTGACCTTTGAGAACCTTTGGGGGGGGGGAGAGATTTTTGTCAGTCTCCTATTGTCTCTGCATTGGTCAGCAGATCTCAGTCCAAAAGTATTGCTATGACTTAGCAGGTCCCACCCATCTGTCTCCAGTATATATTTGTAGGACTCTTATCCTTAGTTGTGCAGTTTCCCTATTCCTCCTCTTGTCACTATGTCAATGCAGCACATTAGCCAGACAACCTTTCTGGTAGACACAGGAGCCAACAAGCATGTTCTGAGCATGCTCCAAGCTGTTTTCTTGAAGGCCATAGCTACATAGTAGCAAAGTTCAGGGCCCAGCTTCCCACACCAACCTTGTTTAATCTTATTTCACTATTTGTATGAGTGAGCTCCATGTCAAGATTAGATTTATTGCTCAGATAAATCCTGGCGTCCAGCCCGCTTCGGCTGCGCAGCTACGCTTCGGACTTCAAAGGCCACATTCCAAAGGCTCTGAGCAACACGCAGAGTTTCAGCAGCGGCAAGAGAAAGCTGCAAAGACTTCCAGTGCTTTCTTCAGTGTGCCCAAACAAAGTCCACTCAGGATATTAGCAGCTAGAAGCAGTTTTATTTACAGCAGACTATCCATTATCTATCACAGCAAACAGCATCGTGAAAACACGTCCTCTCTCCTCAAAAGCGAAAGTAGAGAGAAAGAACAAAGGCTGGAGACACCCAGAAATGACGCAGTATCTCCCTCCTCCCAACAGTAGGCAGGGCGTACACTCTGAGCTGTTTAACCCTGTAAGCTCAGGTTCTCCTCACACTCCACTCTCTTAACTATTCAGTTTGCATAATGGCCCAGCTGGCATAGGGATTGCAAGGGAACTAGATCCAGCGGTGTGGTAGCGCTTAGAGTGCCTCACTAAGACCAGGGACTCCAGTGTTCAAGTCCTCACTTAGCATGAAGTTCACTGACCTTGGGCCAGTCACTGCCTCTTCGCTTTACCTCTCTCACAGGGTTGTGGGGCTTAAATGAGCAGAGTGGAGAACCATGTACTCCACCTTGAGTTGCTTGGAGAAAATGGTGGGACAGAAATGTAGCAAACCTGTCAGTTTTGATTCTTTACATTTTCACATCAGCTTGTGATTTTTTTTTAAAAAAAGTTCTTGTGAAAATTCATCAGCTTTTTAGTGCAGATTTCTCAGAATAGACACCTCGTTGTGCACAGTTTCCCCTAATACACACATTTTTTAAAAAACACAGCCTTCCCTGACATTATGCATTTTCCTTTGTTATTTTCTGTGAATATATGCATTTATATGCACACTTTATTCTAGCCTGTGTGTCTTTTCACCACAGGGTTGGGGAGCTGAATTGCAAAATTCAGAGAAGTGCAAATTCTGAAGGATGGGTGTCTTTTGGTCCATGTATTCTTTTGGAAATTAAAAACAAGGAAATGTGTTGAATTTCTCCCTTATCTCCTCTTTGTTTCTGATCTGTCATTGTGTCCAGGACCCCACTACCAAGAAGAAGGTAAAATGGCAACCGGGTGTTGTTTTTGCTTTTGTCTTCCCCTGCCTTCCATTTCTGTTTACCCTTGCGACCAATTCTTCTCCAGGCCCATATCCCCAGCAGCAGGTGGTCGAAGGATTTGCTTGAACAGCTAAGTTGTAAAGAGCACAAATATGTGGAATATGTAATCATTTTTTTCCAGACATAAGCAAAACACACACATAGTGTGCTGCATTCAAATCAATTCACCTTTCCATTCTCACTCCTCAGCAAAATGGGATTGGAAAGAGTCAGGACAAAACCTTGTAACCCTTTCAATACTTTTCCTTCAAAGGCTCAGCAAAAGAATCTCGCAGTGGCTAGTCCTCTTCCCTGTTCTTACAGAGAAGTTATTTTTGATTTAATTCAGGATTCTGGGACATGAATAAGAGGCTGTCTGATAAATATTTTAGAAAAATAAGGTATGTATGGTTAAAAATTAAGGCCCATAGAGAACTCACGAGGCAGAGCAAGGAACCAGGGTAAAGATATATATGGAGATATCTTTCTTATGTGAAAACAGAGCAAACAGGAATAAGTTTCACTGCAGGGTTTATTTTGCATGGCATTAAATGTGCTCATTAATTGGGTTCACACAATCAGTGTCATATCTGGTTTGGAGATGGGCGGGCTAATATAAAAGCTACAGCTCTGTAGCAGAGCATGTGCTTTGCATGCAGAAGGTCCCAGGTTCCATCTCTGCCATCTCCAGGTAGGGCTGGGTGAGCCCAGGTTTTGCACCCATGGGCCACTTGCAGCCTCAGGGTCACAGATTGCTCACAAAGGAATGCAGGAAGCTGTATTAAGATCCTTGACCTACTTTTACACAGCACTTACTTGAGCAAGCAAACATTCCAGGTAGGGAGAGGGAGCATAGCTGTCAATGTTTCCCTTTTTTTAAGGGAAATTCCCTTATTCCAAATAGGATTCCTCGCAAGAAAAGGGAAAAGTTGACAGCCATGAGAGGGAGAGAGAGGTGGAGAGAGAGGACGTGGGGAAATAGAAAGGAAAGGAAAGGGAGTGGCTCCACTAACTTTTAGTTGGCTTCAGCCTCACCCATAATCAGTATGCAGCCCCTGACAGACTATCCTCAAGGGAAGACAGTCACATATAACTCCACCCCCCAAAATCCTAGTTTGAGCCACAGCAGCTCTTTACAGCCACTGAGCTTTGTGGCCCTCCCAAACAAGAGGAGGAGGAACTGAGGGTGGGATCCAAATTTTCTAGTCTACGGAGCAACCTCACAAAACCCCAAAAGAATTGCTGCTTCGTGTGGTGAACCAATGAATTGCAGGTGGCAGCCTTCTTGGTGAAGAATCAATGGGACTATAATCACCCATTCAGTCTGATTATAGGATCTTTCTAGCAGGAAGATGCATAAATAGCTTCCTTTCCCAGCTTCGCTGGTGCAGTGAGCTTTGCTAGGGGAATGCAATGCAATGCCAGAAGCTGCCAGGTCCTTGCTCCACCAACCTCAGTACTTACCAGCAGTGGATCACCAGAGGTTTAGACATGAATATATCCAAACCTTACCTAGAGATGCCAGGGATTAGAACCTGGGAACTTCTGCATGTCAGCCATATGATTTGTCACCGAGGGCCTCTCCTAAAAATTAAGGAATGCAGTCCTCATGGTTGTGTGGCTATTCCCTCCCCCCCACAGGTGGAATAAATGAAGACAACGGACACAGAGTTTTAGGTTAATGGGCGAAAATGGCCACAACTTTATTGATTACAGGAAAGAAGGGTATTGGCTTTAGGCATTGGCCCTAACCGACTATCCGGTCTGACCGGGAAGGGTTAAACACCAACAGGGGGAGCCACCCGAGATGCATATCCCTAGGCGCTCCCCGAGGGGTTACCGCTCGGGGGCGCGCTTTAGGCCCTAGCCTCCGTAGGTTTCGGACGAGGCGTCGCCCCTCGGAGTCCTTTAACGAACTACCCTTCAAGCATTGGGGGAGGTGATGGCGTTCCTCCCCCCCAACCTCATCTGCATGATAATACCCCGGCCAATGCCTACCGCCAAAACCGAGGGAGTTGTGACGATTTGCTACGAGGTAGGCGAAAAAACCAAGTGGCTCACAAAACCAGCCAATTTAGCCAAATGGAAAAACTCCTACCAGGCCCCTTGCGGCGACCAGCCGAAGCCCATAGCAAGGTCAGTGGCAAAACCTAAAGGGCGGGTGGGTGGGAAACCGCGTCGTCTCCAGGGAAGAAAGTGGGCGAGCCAGGGGCTGCCCTGACCTTAAGTGGCCCTACGAAGGCCCGCCCCTGCCGCCAGCCGATTGGCTGGCGCCACAGGGTATGCTAATTGGGGGAATCCCTGTCTCCCGCGAGGCTGACGCCAGCCTTGCGAGAGCGAGTGTGGGCGGGGTCGTGATCCCACAACCCCCCCTCCTCCTGAAGATCGGAAGGGGCATTGTGTGGCTATTCCCTCCCCCCCACAGGTGGAATAAATGAAGACAACGGACACAGAGTTTTAGGTTAATGGGCGAAAATGGCCACAACTTTATTGATTACAGGAAAGAAGGGTATTGGCTTTAGGCATTGGCCCTAACCGACTATCCGGTCTGACCGGGAAGGGTTAAACACCAACAGGGGGAGCCACCTGAGATGCATATCCCTAGGCGCTCCCCGAGGGGTTACCGCTCGGGGGCGCGCTTTAGGCCCTAGCCTCCGTAGGTTTCGGACGAGGCGTCGCCCCTCGGAGTCCTTTAACGAACTACCCTTCAAGCATTGGGGGAGGTGATGGCGTTCCTCCCCCCCAACCTCATCTGCATGATAATACCCCAGCCAATGCCTACCGCCACCGAGCCGCAAGCCGGCTCGCCGCCAATACCCTCAGACCTGTAACCAATCCCTAACGCCTTGAAAAATATCTGCCAACCAAATATCATTGCCAGCATCAGATAGATGCACGCCATCCCAGCGATAAAGCATTTCCTTGTCAAACCGTATGCATGGGTGCTGAATGACCCGGCCGCCCCATGCGGCCACTCTACGAGCCACCGTGCGCTCCACAATCCTCCTAGCTTTGTTCACAGCCACGGGTTTCTCTGCATCCCGCCAACATCGCCTTTCCAGCAAAGATGACCAAATTATTGTAATGTTTTCATGGGATGCCCTCAACAATTCCAAGTCATTGATAATGTTCCATATCAGGTCCACCCCTTTCCTATATGCCAAGTCGTTCTCGCCCAGCTGGATGACCATGGCACTGGGTGGGCCCTCGGCAGCGATTTTTCTGGATACGACTGGGAAAAACTCTTCCCAACGCATACCCCTCCTAGTGATCCATGACAATTTGACCCTGCTGGGTAGCCGTAGCTCCTTATCCCAGCCCCTTTGTTCGGCGCGCCGCTTTGCCCAATATACGATGCTGTGGCCGAGGATCCACAGTCGAACCACACCAGTACCTGAAAATAGAGAATCGGAGAACCGGATCAGGAGGAGTGCCCGGGGAGAAAGCTGAGGGGAATTTAGAAGGGCTTACGGATATAACCCTGGTATGCGTTAGATTTCCAGCGACCCATGTCCATAATTCTTTCCGCCGGTAAGCCCATATGGGCGGCGGTGGTCGCTGCCCCAATGCGAAAGGAGTGCGCGGCGTACTCCTCTTGGGGAAGCCCGATGGCGGCAATTGCTTTGCGCAAGACCCTGGTGAACTGCTGCTTTGAGAGGGAGGAACCGTCGGAATGCAAGAAAAAGGGGCCCCGAGATTCTGGTCTTACACACAGGTATTTTCTAGCATCCTTTACAGGGCAAGGGCCCGCCTTTTGAGTCGCCTGAAGGCGAACCAAGGCTCCGTTGCCAAGCTGATCAGTCTTAGAACTACGGATTTTTAACATTACATGCGAACTACCCACAGTTACGTCCTCCAGCAATAGCCCCCTGGAGGCTGCGCGGTCCTCACAGACCACTTCGCCTATGCGTAGGGCGCCAAAAAATGCAAAAGAAAACGCTGCTGAAAATAATCTTGCTTCATATCTTGACCAACACAGGGCCCTCAGCTTCCTACGGATTTGGGTGAGTATATCTAAAGTTATTGGCCTTCTTCTGTCCCGGCCTTGAGGCCTGGCCCTGCGCCAGCCCTCAAGCATCTTACGCACCACGAAATGCGAACAGGGATCCGCCGAAAATAGAGTTTTAGAAAAGAAGGATATAGCCGCTGAATGAATATTGAGGGTTTTGGGGGCCCGGCCAAGATCTCTAAGATGGACCAAATACTCTATGACTTCCGACTTGGACGGTGGCCTGCCTGGCTTGGACCGTCCCTTTCTGATGCGGAAGGATGTGAAGTCTAGCCATGCCTTATTATACGATCTCAGGGTAGAGGGCGCTAGCGCAGACAATACTCCCTTTATTGCTTCTCGTTGCCAATATTCCAGAGGTGCTCCGGGAATGGTTGTGGCTGCTGCTGCGCATCCGGCGCCAATGAGCGAAAGCGTCCCATCTGGAAACGAGATAAAGCATCCGCGATGTTATTATCAATACCAGGGACAAACTTGGCTGAAGCGTGAAGGTTCAAGCGCAAGCAGGTAAGGACAAAGTACCGTAAAAGGGACACTACTCTGGGTGAGCGTGACGATTGTTTATTCAAAACTGACACGACCGATAGATTGTCCGTCCAAAAACAAACCCTATGGTTTTTGAACTGGTCTTCCCATAAATGAATTGCAACAACGATGGGAAAGAATTCTAAGAATGTCAGGTCACGTAGTATCGGTTTGCCTTGCCAGGAGGGAGGCCAGTGCTGGGCACACCACTGGCCCCTGAAGTAGACCCCAAAACCTAAGGACCCAGCCGCATCCGAATGTACTTGGAAATCAGACTGCAGCGCCAAACTATCCTGCCAAAGCGATATGCCGTTGAAACCATCCAGGAATTGCAACCAAACAAGGAGGTCCGCCTTTTCTGGCTTGGAAAGGCGTACCCTATGATGGGGTGACCGTAAGCCCGTGGACAGCTTTGCTAGGCGGCCGCAAAAAGGACGACCGGGGGAAATTACACGGCAGGCAAAGTTGAGGTGCCCCAGGAGGGATTGAATTTGCCTCAAGGTGACCTTCTTTAGGGGCAGCATTTCGCCGATAAGCTCTCTTAAGGCAACCAATTTTTCCGCCGGTAAGCGCGAGGTTTGGGCTACGGTATCAAGTTCAATGCCCAGGTAGGTCATGGTAGTGACCGGACCCTCGGTCTTCTCGCTTGCCAGAGGGACCCCCAGCTCCCTAGCTAAGGACTCGAAGGCCAGGAGGAGGGACCTGCACTCCCCTGCATCACTTGCCACCAAAATAAAATCATCGAGATAATGACCCACCCCTAGAGAGCCAGTTCTAAACTTTAGGGCCCATTCCAAGAATGTGCTGAAAGTCTCAAATGCAGCACAGGCAATAGAACAACCCATGGGCATAGCTTTGTCAATGAAGTAAGCTCCCTGGAATTTGAAACCCAACCAGCGGTAGTCTTCCGGATGAACCGGAAGTAAGCGAAATGCTGACTCAATGTCGCATTTTGCCAAAAAGGCGCCCCTGCCAAAGCTCCGCACCAACCGCACAGCTTGATCGAAAGACGAATACTTCACCGTGCACATCTCTTGGGGAATGGCGTCATTAACCGAGGTTCCTTTGGGATAGGACAGGTTGTGTATCATTCTAAATTCGCCGGGGGCCTTCTTTGGGACAATACCAAGCGGGGAGATATGAAGCCCTTCGATAGGCGGAGTTGCGAATGGACCGGCCACCCTGCCGGCTGTAACCTCCTTCTGTATCTTTTTAAACAAGATGTCAGGCCTTTCCAAGACTGATTTCTGGTTAGGGGGGCAACTGGAAGTTGGTGTGAAGGCAACCGGAATTCTAAAACCTTCAGAAAACCCTTCATCCAGTAGGTGGGCTGCACATCTATTTGGATAGAACTTTAGCAATGCTCTCAAGGGTTCCAATTTTATCGGAGAGCACACGAGGCCTAGGGAGATGTTAGTAACGAGCCCCAGCTGGCCCTTGGGCGGGGGCTGCTGGTCCGACGGAGCCACCCCTGTTTCCCCGAGCGAGGTGACCCCTGCCTCCCCGAAAGGGCTGCTGCCTCCCTTTGAAGCAGTTGACTGCAGGGTGGCTGCCTAAGCACCTATCGCATTCATGCACGTACTTACAATTAACGCGCTGACAGGTACCCTTGTTGAAGTCCCAGCACTGCCTACGGCGTTGGGTCTCCACCTTACCAAATTTTGGCTGTTGGGCGGCTTTCTTCTCGATATTGAGCCCCACATGGTCAAACCAGCAATTGTTGTCCTTTTGGTCCCAGCGCGTTGAAGACAGTAGCGAGGCATTCCTCCGAAAGTCTTCATCATACGCCAAAGCAGCTTCATCTCCTGCCAACTCCCGTGCCCTCCTGACGTGTGCCAGGTAGGACACAAGATGCGCGCCCCTCTTGGGATAGCAACTTGACACCACAGCCATAAACACTTGATAGCCATTAAGCCAATTCTCAAACGTTCGCTCTACCCGGGGTACCCTGTACCTCCTTTTCCCATAGTACTTAATTTTCTCCCCTTTTCCCTTGACCTGAGCTGGGGGCAGCAAGGAGAACATATCTACATAATTGCCATTCAATATCTTGTTCCTCTTCCTCTTAGAGAGGTGGTTCCCCAGAATAAAGTCAGTGGCGGCGTTGGTTGAGACTTTAACGTCTGGAACCAGGGCCCCATCCTTCCAATCAAGCGTGCCATTAAATGTCTTCCTGTGTGAGTTGGCCCTCCGTTCGTGCACCCACTGGGGAGCTCCAATGTCCTCCCCCTCTCCCCAATATGATTCCATTGGAGCGTCACTATCCCCATCTGAGGAGGAGGTACCTGTTTCATCGTCGGAGTCCGAAGTATCCCTCTTCTTGCTTTTCTTGGACCAGTGCTTCTTCTTCGCCTTCCGCTTTCCGCTCCGTGATGTGTCGTCACCGGGGGCCGGGTCGCTGGCTGAGGCCACCTGCTGAGGGGGCAGCTCTTCCTCGGAAGATGACTCCTCCGAGGTGCCCGGTCGCCTAGGGTTGTCCTGAAATACACTGGGAACATCCACTACGTCTTGGCGGGGGGCTGATGTAGAGGCCACCGCCGACCTGGCACTTTGAGCGCTCGCCCTAGGTTTTTTAGCTGGTGCCTTGCCTTTTAGTGGACCAGACTTAGATTTTTGAGTTCGGGCAGCATGTAAGCGTGTCCGTGGCCTGCTGGGGGCCTGCTCAACCACGTTGGCTGCACTAGTGGAGGGACCATCCCGACCCTGCTGACTGGGGGGGGGGTGTCTGGTATGCAATCTTGTGACACCTCGACGATGTTCAGGGAGGGAGTGATAGGTGTCCTGCACTGTGCGTAGAATGCTTGCAGCGCGGATAAGAGCTGGGCCATGGCCTGAGGGTTACAAGGGCCTGTTGGTACCAGGGTGTTAACACGCTGAGATTGTTGGGGATTGCCGTTGCTCTCCATGTCCAAGCCGAAAGCAGTGACTTGGGGGGGGCAGTCAAGTTTTTTACAAATCAGGAATTTATTTATTTATTTATTTATTGTCTATTTATTGTTTTCTGCCTTTCTTTTTACCAAAACAATTTTTATTTATTATTTATTTATTTATTTATTTATCTAACTTTACTTATTTAATTATTTATTTATTTATTTATATAATTCTTGTTTATAATCAACAACCGCAATGGGAAACAGGCAACCTGATCTGTCCACAATCACTGGCTGTTGCTGTAAATAAGGGATCTGAAATGCACTTCACAAAATGCTGCAATTATACTTCTTGCCGCTAGATGGCAGTGTTCGCCAGGAATTCGCTTAAACCCACCACAGAAGACGGGAACCAACGTAACTTAAAATAGAAATTTGTTGTTCACCAAAACGCTAAATAAACAGTAGCTGCCAAATGCAGATGTGATATATCTTAGTATTGTCTTCTAGATTTTTACTGATTAGTAGTTAGGAGCGTAAGTATGAGGCTTTTATTTTTTTTTATTTATTTGTCTATTTATTTATTTATTTATTTATTATTTTTTAAGGTTAATGCTCAGACCCAGCGAACTGCACTGGCAGGGGCTCCCCTGCTGGTGGCTTAGAGGCGCGCTGATAGAAGACCTGAGTGTTTCAGAGCCTAGAACCACGGGAAATATATATAAACTCAAAACAAATCAAAGGCAAGAATATTTAAAATTTTAAATGCGGTTGCCAGCCCCTTTCCCTTAAACAAAATGGCTTCCCCAGCTTCACACGTGGCCTCCCAAAATGGCGACCGGCAGGGGAACAAGGAACCAAACTCAGTACTATGCAACAGCGTATAGCAGGTCAGCCTCTGGAGACAATGCCCCTAATTATCGCTCGTTAGCTGTGAATTGACCTGCCGGCCAGCACACAAAGACGTTTCTATGGCAACACAAAGAGCCCGCAGGCAACAAAAGCCTCCTTAATGGAGTAAAAGTGAAACAAAAGAAGTGCCATGGTCAGATCACTTCCTGGTGCAACTGGACTTCTCCGCGACCCTTCCCCTCTGCAGGGAGGTGGGACCAATTCGGATGGTCCGCCCCCGCCACTTAATGGATCCAAATGGTTTCCAGAGAGTGGTAGGGGATGCCTTATCCCATGTTGATGGCCTTTCAGCTGATTCCCTGGTGGCCCGCTGGAATGCGGAGTTAACCAGGGCTATCGACTGTCTGGCTCCGAAGCGCCCTCTCCGATTGCATGGAGCCCGGACAGCTCCGTGGTTTTCTTCGGGGCTGAGGGCGATGAAACAATCGCTGAGACGGCTAGAGCGTCGGTGGCAAAAAACTCACTCCGAATCTGACCGGACACAGGTTAGAGCTCAACGTCGAGCCTACCAAGTGGCGATAGCGACGGCGAAGAAGACTTTCTTCACCGCCTCTATTGCATCTGCAGAAAATAGTAGCAGGAGACTTTTTCAGGTGGTTCGTAATTTAACGGAACCACCTTTACCACCGGGGCTTTGTAAAGACCCCAAGATCTCCTGCAACGATTTTGCAAAGTTTTTTGCAGATAAAATCACTCATATTCGGAAGGAGCTAGACACCACCGTGGGAGCAGGGCTGGGGCGGGAGAGTGCTAGAGCTCTGTCTGGTCAAGTTGCATGGAATCGATTTCAATCCATTACCCCCGAGGATGTGGACAGGCTGCTTGGACGCGTGAAACCAACCACCTGTCTCCTGGATCCTTGCCTATCCTGGCTAATAAAAGCAAGCCGGGAAGGGCTGGGCGATGGGCTCTGCGGGGTGGTGAATGCTTCCCTCCGTGAGGGAGCATTCCCAGATCCGCTGAAAGAGGCGGTCATCAAACCGCTTCTTAAAAAACCATCTTTAGACCCGGCCAGTATGGCCAACTATCGCCCAGTCTCAAATCTTCCATTCTTGGGCAAGGTGATTGAGCGCGTGGTTGCTGAACAACTCCAGGCACGCCTGGAGGATGCGGACCATTTGGATCCCTTCCAGTCGGGATTCAGGCCTCATCATGGGACTGAAACTGCCTTGGTCGCGCTGGTTGATGATCTCCGGCGAGCTAGGGACAAAGGTGAGAGCTGTTTCCTAGTTCTGCTGGATCTCTCAGCGGCCTTTGATACAATCGACCATAACATCCTTCTGGACCGTCTAGAGGGGCTGGGAGCTGGGGGCACTGTTATACAGTGGTTTCGCTCCTTCCTCCTGGGCCGTGTTCAGAAAGTGGTGGTGGGGGATGAGTGTTCAGACCCCTGGGCCCTCACTTGTGGGGTGCCTCAGGGTTCCGTCCTCTCCCCCATGCTTTTTAACATCTATATGAAGCCGCTGGGAGAGATCATCAGGGGGTTTGGACTGGGTGTCCATCAATATGCAGATGATACCCAGCTCTACCTCTCTTTCAAATCAGAACCAGTGAAGGCGGTGAAGGTCCTGTGTGAGTGCCTGGAGGCGGTTGGAGGATGGATGGCGGCTAATGGATTGAGGTTGAATCCTGACAAGACAGAAGTACTGTTTTTGGGGGACAGGGGGCGGGCTGGTGTGGAGGACTCCCTGGTCCTGAATGGGGTAACTGTGCCCCTGAAGGACCAGGTGCGCAGCCTGGGAGTCATTTTGGACTCACAGCTGTCCATGGAGGCGCAGGTCAATTCTGTATCCAGGGCAGCTGTCTACCAACTCCACCTGGTACGCAGGCTGAGACCCTACCTGCCCGCGGACTGTCTCACCAGAGTGGTCCATGCTCTAGTTATCTCCCGCTTGGACTACTGCAATGCGCTCTACGTGGGGCTACCTTTGAAGGTGACTCGGAAACTACAACTAATCCAGAATGCGGCAGCTAGACTGGTGACTGGGGGCAGCCGCCGAGACCACATAACACCGGTCTTGAAAGACCTACATTGGCTCCCAGTACGTTTCCGAGCACAATTCAAAGTGCTGGTGTTGACCTTTAAAGCCCTAAACGGCCTCGGCCCAGTATACCTGAAGGAGCGTCTCCACCCCCATCGTTCTGCCCGGACGCTGAGGTCCAGCGCCGAGGGCCTTCTGGCGGTTCCCTCATTACGAGAAGCAAAGCTACAGGGAACCAGGCAGAGGGCCTTCTCGGTAGTGGCACCCGCCTTGTGGAACGCCCTCCCATCAGATGTCAAAGCGATAAATAACTACCTGACATTCAGAAGACATCTTAAGGCAGCCCTGTTCAGGGAAGTTTTTAATCTGTGATATTTTAGTGTATTTCTGGTTTTTATGGAAGCCGCCCAGAGTGGCTGGGGAAACCCAGCCAGATGGGCGGGGTACAAATAATAAATTATTATTATTATTATTATTATTAACAGCAATAGCGTTTCTATGACAACCACAGAATGCAGCCCCAGCGGGGTAGGGAGGTGGGGGAAGGAGCACGGAGCCCAGGGAGGAATTAAAGACCCAAGCAGACACGGAAGTAAAATACCCGCTTTAAAAACAAGCTGGTGGGGAGGGTAAACAGGGAATGGGATCAATTACAATGTCCACAAACAACAGAAGGAGAAGCGAAGACTGTTCGACATCAGCTGTTTAAAGAGCAGTCAAACCACGTGGGGAGAGGGGAGAAACGAAGGGGCGGAACGGAGACTGTTTAAAATCAGCTGGGGAGAGGGGAGAAACAAGGGGGCAGAACGGAGACCCTGTAAAATCAGCTGATTAAAGAGCATTCAAACCACGGGGAGAGAGGGGGAGAAGCAAAGGAGGAGGGATGAGGAAATTCTGAAGCACCTCTGCTGACCACGGGAACAATAAACACACACACAAACAGCAACGCACCAGCGGAATTAACGACGAATGGCTATGCAGTCACCCCCCAGGCACCCCAATCAATTAAAATTCAGCCAAAGTACCCTATTATGAAGAGAGCAGCGCAATAAAGGCGAATTAAGCAGCGCTCACTCCTAGAGGAGAAAGGAATAACGAAAGGTAAACTTCCCTGCCGGCAAGCCTCTTCCGAGATAGCTCCACGTGGTCCAGCAGCTGAGGGAAACCAAACCGCGTCGTCTCCAGGGAAGAAAGGGGGCGAGCCAGGGGCTGCCCTGACCTTAAGTGGCCCTACGAAGGCCCGCCCCTGCCGCCAGCCGATTGGCTGGCGCCACAGGGTATGCTAATTGGGGGAATCCCTGTCTCCCGCGAGGCTGACGCCAGCCTCGCGAGAGCGAGTGTGGGCGGGGTCGTGATCCCACAACCCCCCCCTCCTCCTGAAGATCGGAAGGGGCATTCTGAATAAAGAGCTGAATTAAATAGAAAGACAGGAAACAGCCTTATACAGAGCCAGTCCAACACTGGCTTTTCTAGCTCAGGACTTGGCAGGCAGCAGGTCTTCAGTGTTTCAGATGGGGGTCACTCCCAGTCCTTACCATGGATGCAAGGACTGAACCTGCAACTTTCTATATGCAAAGCATGTGCTCTCTTGTGCTGCCAAATACAGCAGTTCTTTCCAAGGAAATCAGGACAAAAGGAATGAGGAAGGGGAACCAAAACAGTCTTATTAACAAATAAACAGCAGGCATGCAAAACATAAAATAAAACATACCCGACAGGGGCTACCCAATCTCCCCTTCAGCTGCCCGGAGCCCCAGGTAGAGCAGCAGGAGAAAGACCCCGACCATCAGTCTCCCAGCATCAGGTCCTTTGATCTCCAAGCCCCTCCCACTTATGACTTTTATAGCCTGCCTTGATGTAGTCAAGTGCACCTGGCATTACTCATGATTAATACAGAGCGGCTGAGAGTTTCCCACTACCTGCAGCCAGTATCCAGCCAGCACTTGCAACACAGAAGAACCCAAGAAAATCCCGACATTTGTGTGAAACACAAGAATCCAGCAGACCTCAAACTGGGGATGTTAAAGGGAAAGGGACATGCCACCTAACTCCTCGAAATACAATTGTCTTCCACATTTCCACTACATCTCTCCAAGAGCTCAGGTCCTTCCTGTTAATTGTCCTAGGTTCTGCTTTAATGTTCAGTTCTGGTGGGAAAAGCCCTGCTGTCAGATGCTTCCCGAATTGCCTTCCCTCTCCCTTACTCTTTCACCCTTCTTTAAACTCCCTTGAATCATTAATCTTTAGCCAACATGGAATTTGTATTCATTATACATGTGTTGCAGTCAATGCTGATATTAGTGTAAATTTCTGGCTTCAAATTGATTAGTCGCTCTCAGAATATGGAAGTGGCATGTTATGCCTTGCCTTTAATGTGAGCCCCCAGAGCCAGCTGATCTTTACAGGACACCCAAATGAAAATGAGCTTTCTGTTAATACATCAGAAACTAGATTAGATTTCATTTCTGCCAAAAATCAAGATTGTGGTGTGGGGTGTGGAAAATAGCACACTTCAAAAGAGGCGAAGAGAGAATCAAAATGAAAAGAGCAATTCTTAACCATATCATAGATGTGACTATTGCCCTATCATAATTGGGAAGAGAAGGGTAGCTCTGAATATGCTTTCTTTTTAGCACCAAGGAAATTCCCAAAGAAAACTAGAAAGGAACTCCAGGAACAATCTTGCATGTGTCTTTGCATGGAATTTAAGAAGGTGTCATTTTCCATTTTGCCCTGCATTCATTACATTCATTTTTAAAAAAATAATCTTTATTACTTTTCAAACTTATGGCAGAAAAGAAAAAAAAGAACAAAAGAAAAAACAATACAATAAACAATACAAAACACAACCTTAACACTAAATTAAACAAAACAAAACAACAATATAAAAAACATAGCATACCATTTCATCAGTCTATCTTTCATTCCCTTATTTCATCGACTTCCTCTCACCTCCCTTTTTGTATTCCACTTCTGTTACTTGTTTCAGCAAATCCTTTCCATCTTTCTCTATTTTTATCATTATGAATGTCTTAACATATTTTTAACCTTATTTTCCATTAATACTAAAATACTTATTTATACTTAACTCCTTATAGCATTTCTGCTAAAGCCATAAAGTTTCATTTCATTTCGTTTCATTTCATTTCCTGCAGGCTCACTAAGTCCAAAATTTCCCCCTCTTCTCCCGCTTCCAAGGGTTTTTTTTAACAGTTTTAACCGATGGAGATTTAATCCTTTACAAAATACTTTCCAAGGCTTTAACTTGCAACGTCTTTGCTTCAATCTATTTACAAAAGAGGAAGGCGGACTTCCTGTTTAAAACCTTCCCGTTTCGATGCCAAATTAATGAATTTAAAGATCCAATTTTCCGTTCTACTCACGGGTAGTTGTTTAAAGTCAAATTGTCCACAGGAAAGACTTCCGGGTCAGCGCCAGCAATTAATGGTGGATTCCCTCTGATTCTCTGAGGGATCGGCTCCGCAGGATCGGGTCTTGCCGCTGCGGCAAAGTGGGGACCCTTTAAAAATCACAGGCGGGTGAAGCCTGTGAACGTGGGGACTCCGCGGGCACCATTTGCACCCCCCCAAGTTGCGAAGGAGCTCTTTTAAGGGCTCCGGAGCGGGACGGGGGGTGAACGGCGCGGTGCTGAGAGTCGACTGCTTCTTCCGCGGAGTGAAGCCGCACAGCTGTTATCGGAGAGCGCTGACTTTTTCCTGGGGCAATTGGACTTAAAAGCAACTACCCATGAGTAGGATTAAATTGAACTAATTTGGGGGAAAAAGAGAGTTTAAATTCGACACCGAAACGGGAAGGTATAAACAGGAAGTCTGCCTTCCCTGCCTGTAAATAGATCAAAGCAAAGAGACTGTAAAGCGGAAACCTTGAAAGACGTTTAATAAGGACTTAAAATCTAACACCAGGAAAGTGGTTTCTCCTCCAGATTGCAGGAGTGGAGGGGAAAAGAGTTGAGCATATTTTACCTGCAAGAAGAGGGGGGAAAGAAAGTTATATCCGCTGTCTAAAACCTGGGAACGGACTGCCCCCAGACAGGAAAAACCGATCGGTGGAAAGCCTGCCGGAAAGTTTAAAGACTTTTGAACTAGCTCTGCGAGAGTGATACAGTGTTTCTGGACTTCTCCTGATTCTAAAGTAACATTTGATGAATTGAAACTGTTATTTTCAAGTGACTTGGGGGACTTATAAGGATTATAATTGTTTCCAAAAAGTTGCAAACTGGAGCTGTAACTGTCCCCCTAGAGGAACATTGACAGTGTTGCAACAACAACTAGGCTACTGGAAAATTCCTTTTTAAAACAAATCTTTCAGCCGTGGGATTGACCTTGGACTCTCATGAGAGTGTTATGGCAAATGAGAAAGGAAAGTTAGAGCTGACACAGGAAAAAACTACTAGGTCTGGTAAACAATATCGGACTGACACTACATATCAGCGAAGGGCTTCAACATCTGGAGTATCTGGCACATCAGGAGCTGCTGCTTTACAAGTTAAACCAAAAGTTATGTCACCTGAAGATGTATTGGCACAGGCACGTGGGAAAATTAATGAATCTTTGGAAAACTTAGCTAAGCAAGTAGCTGAGACAAACAAGCAAGTAGCTGAGACAAATAAGCAAGTAAGTGAAGCATCTGCTAAAATTGATTTGAACACTACAAGCATTAACAACTTGGGACAGCAGGTGAATTCTAACACACAGTCTATTGAAAAATTATTAGAGGAATCGGCCACGACCAGAAAAGTAGCTGAAGAAGCAAAGGAAATTGCAACTGCTACTCAGGAGAAGATACCACCAGTATACAGGAAACTAGAGGACCATGATCTGACACTGTCTATGACTGAATTAAAAGAGAAAGAGAGAAATTTAAGAGTCAGGGCGGTACCGGAAAGTGAGAAGGATAATCTGGCGGACTTCCTTGCACAGGTATTTACAGATTTTTGGCAACAGGATTTGGGGAAGGAAGAATTTAAGATAGTGAGTGCATTCAGACTTGGTAAAAGACAGAAAAAGAACAAGGTAAGAGACTGTTTGATTACATTCTGAACAAAAGAGGAGAGAGATAAAATTTTGAACCTGCACTATCAAAGAACTTTAGAAATCGAAGATTCAACTGTGGAGATCTTCAAGGACATCCCAAAACATCTTTTGGATTTAAGGACCAACTACGGAGATCTAGTCGCTCTATTGAGGAGAAACAGAATCCTCTTTAGGTGGGAATTTCCCCAAGGCCTATCTTTCAAATATAAAGGAAGAAAGACAAAAATAAGAACAGTTACTGACAAGGATAGGTTTTTGAAAGACCACGGAGAAGACCTACAAAAAGAAGCGGAATCCGGAGAAGACCCAAGAGCACCGGAAAAAGGAATACTAGACATAGCAAATCTATCATTTGGACTCCACAGTCCAGGGAAAGAGACACCACCGACAGAACAAGAACAGCTACTTGGAGCAGTTGGAGGTAAAGTGAAGTAACCCCGCCATGGCTTTGCAACTTCTAAGTTGGAATTGTAATGGTTTTAATTCCCCTCGGAAGAGAAAGAGTGTTTTTCATATATTAAAAAAGGAACAATTGGACTTGATTTGCTTACAAGAAACACATGTAACGAGGCTACATAGGAAAATACTTATCAACAAGAGATTGGGACAAGAGTTTATCTCATCTGACAAAGTTAAAAAAAGAGGAGTGGTGATATATGCAAAGGAGAGACTTTTACCGAAATTAATTTTTAAAGATGAGCAAGGAAGATATTTGGCAATTGAAATTCAATTTCAAGGAGAGAAATTCTTGATTGTAGGAATTTATGCACCGAACGAGGGGAAATCTGAATTCTTTAAGAAGTTGCATGAGACCTTACTGGATCATCTAGACTACAATTTGATTTTGATGGGGGATATGAATGGAGTAGTATCTACAAATATGGACAAGTCACAAAGACAGGTAGTCACCAAAGACGGTAGATTACCAAAAACCATTTTTGAAATGACAGACAATATGGACTTGGTGGACATTTGGAGAATAAGGAACCCTTTGGGAAGAGAGGGAACCTTCTTTTCTGAAGCCAAGATGACATGGACTAGAATTGACCAAATATGGGTAACTAGAGGAATGGCACCAAAGATAAAGAAAGTGGAAATCTGCCCCAAAACTTGCTCCGACCATAATGCTGTAAGGATGGAGATGAAACAAATATCAACTGGCTCTTTCAGATAGAGGATGAATGACACCTTACTTAGAGATGAAGAAGTTTACAAAAAGGCCCAAAAAACTTTGAGAGACTGTTTTGAAATAAATATTGTCAGGGAACTGCCATCGGAAAGGCAGGAGGTGGAGGGGCTCTCAGAAGTCAGGAGAGACTCAGCAGCGGAGGAAGGCACCAGCAGGGGGAGAGTGGGAGATCAGAGAGAGAGGGAGGCGAAGGAATGGCTCAGGGAGTCTTCTAGCGATAACAGCGGAGAAGTCTCAGGACCTCCCATAGGTACACCCACTCCTCGCCGGAAACTGTCGCGCCGAGAATCCAGACGACGCGTTTCCGTCAAGGAGCTTTTATGCTGGAGTAAATTCCGTAAACGCCCACTGTCGGATTCTGCCAGCGATTGAGGGAGCCATGCTTAAGGGCTCCGCTAAAGACAGAGCTTTGCTAAGCTGAGCAAACTCTGAGGGACTAAGCTTTGACGCACAAGCAGCTCATCATCCCATCACAAATATGAACACTGAGGTTGAAAAAAGAGTAATCTGGGACGCAAGCAAAGCCGTTATGAGAAGGGTTCCTGATACAACAGAACGCAATAAAGAAGAGAAGTCAAAATGAGAAAAAAGACAAAATTTTGGAGAAAATAAAAGAAGGGGAAAAGAAACTGAGAGTAAAACCAAAGTCGCAGGAGATCTTGAGAGAAATAAAATTATATCAAATACAATATATGGAATTGATGAATCAAGAAATAGAATGGAAAATTAAACAAATGAGACAAAAGACATTTGAATCAGCGAATAAATGTGGGAAACTCTTGGCTTGGCAAATGAGAAAAAGACAAAAATTAAATACTATTACAAATTTAGAAGTGGAAGGAAAGAACATACATAACCCAACTGAGATTAGAAACTGTTTCCAGAAGTACTTTAAACAATTATATTCACAAGGGCCACAGAAAGAAGCGGATATAGAACGATTTTTGAAGACAAATGGATTACAAAAAAATTCTCAAGAAAGTAAATTAATGTTGAGCTATAAAATATCTGAACAGGAAGTAGAAGGTGCCATCCAAAGTATGCAGTTGGGCAAATCTCCAGGACCAGATGGGCTGACCTCCAGTTACTATAGATCTTTGAAGGAGTGGTTATTACAACCTTTGAAGGAAGTCTGCAATGAAATTTTGGAAGGGAAAAGGGCACCAGAATCGTGGAAAGAGGCGTATATCACACTTATACCGAAAACAGAGACTGAAAAGACTCAGCTTAAGAACTACCGCCCCATATCGTTACTAAATGTGGATTATAAAATTTTTGCTGACATTTTGGCCAAGAGATTGAAAAAAGTATTGATGGAAGAGATTCATAAAGACCAAGCAGGCTTTCTCCCAGGAAGACATTTGTCTGATAATTTGAGGAATATAATTGATATTTTGGAAAAATTAGAAGAGAATATAAATACTAAAGCAGTTCTAATATTTGTGGACGCGGAGAAAGCTTTTGACAATATCTCTTGGAGTTTTATGAAAAAGAACCTACAGGGGATGGGGGTAGGCCAAGGTTTTGAAAATGGTATAGGTGCAATATACTCCGAACAAAAAGCTAAATTAATTGTAAATAATGTGGTGATGGAAGAATTTAAGATAGAAAAAGGGACATGACAGGGGTGCCCAATCTCCCCATTGCTTTTTATATCGGTCCTGGAGGTTCTGCTGAATATGATTAGAAGGGACCGGTTGGTTGAAGGTATACTGGTCGGAGCTAAACAGTACAAATTGAGAGCGTTTGCAGATGACTTAGTATTGACGTTACAGGAGCCAGAATCTAGTACAAAAAGGGTTTTAGAACTAATTCAAGAATTTGGTCAAGTGGCAGGATTTAAATTAAACAAGTTAAAAACTAAGGTTTTAGAGAAAAATTTGACATTAATTGAAAGAGAGAGGTTTCAGAATGAGACAGGTTTGACCGTGGTTAAGAAATTGAAATATCTGGGGATTAATATGACAGCTAAAAATGGGAACTTATTTAAAGATAATTATGAAAAATGTTGGACGGAAGTGAAAAAGATTTAGAAATTTGGTCAAATTTGAAGCTTTCCTTGTTGGGTCGAATTGCAGTTATAAAGATGAATGTATTGCCTAGAATGTTGTTTTTGTTTCAAACATTGCAACTTGTGGACAGGATGGACTGTTTCAAGAAGTGGCAGAAAGATATTTCTAGATTTGTCTGGCAGGGCAAGAAGCCCAGAATAAAATTTAAGATATTAACTGATGTAAAGGAAAGGGGTGGATTTGCCCTGCCAGACCTTAAACTTTACTATGAATCAGCAGCATTCTGCTGGCTGAAAGACTGGCTGCTTCTTGAGAACACAGACATTTTGGATTTAGAAGGTTTCAATAATGCTTTTGGATGGCATGCATATTTGTGGTACGACAAGGTTAAAGTACATAAAGCATTTAAAAACCATATTGTCAGGAAAGCATTGTTTAATGTCTGGATAAGATATAAAGACTTATTGGAAAATAAAACCCCAAGGTGGTTGTCACCAATGGAAGCTAAGGCTTTTAAAAGACTCAATATGGAGGCCAAATGGCCGAAATATTGGGAAATTTTGGAACAAGAGGGAGATAAATTGAAATTGCAGAGCTTTGAGAAACTAAAAAATAAAGTGCGAGACTGGCTTCATTATTATCAGATAATGGAGGCATACAAATTGGACAAGAAAATTGGATTCCAGGTGGAAAAATCAAAATTAGAAACAGAATTGTTAGAACCCAAAACTAAAATTTTGTCAAAGATGTATAACTTGCTGCTGAAATGGAACACTCAGGACGAAACGGTGAAGTCTGCTATGATTAAATGGGCACAAGATGTTGGACATAATATTATGTTTGCTGACTGGGAACAGTTATGGACCACCGGTATGAAATTTACGGCATGTAATGCCTTAAGAGAGAATATTATGAAAATGATGTACAGGTGGTACATGACCCCAGTCAAGCTTGCAAAAATTTATCATTTGCCCGATAATAAATGTTGGAAATGTAAAGAGACTGAAGGTACATTCTTTCACCTTTGGTGGACGTGCCCAAGGATCAAGGCTTTCTGGGAAATGATCTATAATGAAATGAAAAAGGTATTTAAATATGCCTTCCTGAAGAAACCAGAGGCCTTTCTCCTGGGCATGGTTGGCCAATTGGTGTCAAAGAAGGACAGAACTTTTTTTATGTATGCGACAACAGCAGCAAGAATACTCATCGCAAAATATTGGAAGACACAAGATCTACCCACTCTGGAAGAATGGCAGATGAAGATGATGGACTATATGGGACTGGCAGAAATGACCGGCAGAATCCGAGACCAGGGAAAAGAGTCGGCGGAAGAAGACTGGAAGAAGTTTAAAGACTATTTACAGAAATATTGCAAAATTAATGAATGTTAGAACGATGTTGGACAGAAATTAAGGGGTTTCCAGCTGTAATGCTTAAGAGATATGAAAAATAAGGTTTAGAAATAAGTAAAAACTAAATGGTGAGGATTTGCTGAACTAACAATTTGAATTGGAATACAAGAAAGGGAGGTATGAGGAGGTCTGGAAAATAAGTTACAAGAAAATAAGTAATGGAAATTCTATGTGTTTTTAACTATTTTTGTATTTTTATATTTTTGTATTTATGTTATTTTTTTTTCTTTTTTTTATTTCACATTGTATTATTTTTGGAAAACTTTAATAAATATTCTATAAAAAAACAACAACAAATTGTCCACAGGAAAAAGTCAGCGCTTTCCGGCAACAGCGATGCGGCTTCACTCCGTGAAAGAAGCAGTTGATTCAAAGCACCGCGCCGCTCACCCCACTTCGCTCCGGATCCCCAAATCAGGGTTTCCCCGCGAGTAGGGGAGGCACAAAAAGTGCCAGCCGAATCCCAAGTTCACAAGCTTCTCCCGCCTGTGATTTCAACGGGTCTCCGCCTTTGCCGTGGAGGTCAGACCCTAATTTCCATGGAGCAAATTCCTCCCGATCGGAGGAACTCCGTCACTGCCTGGAGGCGCCAACCCAGAAGTGCATTCATTACATTCAGTGCTGCTTCTGTTTTGCTGCAGTTCATCTTCCACAAAAAAGAAGTTATTTAGGGTTGCCAAATCTTGAGGAGAAAAAAAAAAAAAAAAAAAAAGAGGACAGCCTGAGCTTCTGCCAGCCTGAGCTGGGGAAAGAGGTACGCGGGCATGTGGGGCTGCCACCACAGCACCCACAAGCCTCTTTCTGTGGCTCGGGCTGGCAGCCTCCACAGAACAGCCTGAGCCTAAGCCCAAGGTCCCCCCTCCCCAAAAAACAGACATTTCCTTTAAAATGTAAAAATCCATCCGGATGGGCATATTGGCACCCCAAAATAGGACATGTCCTGGTTTCCCTGGATGTATTGCAACCCTAAGTTATTTGTCTTGCTGTCCACTGTGGTAAAATTATGTAACTTATGCACTTCATGGAATTAATAATGTAAGTTATATCTTCATTATGTTATCCCGTCCCATTCGTTTTGATGCTAAGGAAACCCAATGCAAAATGGGCAGGAGGAGGAGTCAATTACATATTGTTTGCAGACTCAATGCAACTGCAGCAGTGAATACCAATCATATATGCTGCCCTTGGAATAGTTCCCTATGCATTTTATCGCCAGTTCACTCCAGATGCAATTTCATAGGGATGTAGCAAGCTCCTTTATACCAGCTCACACTAGATCTCCATCTAGCCCAGTCATATGTCTCCTTACTTTTGATACCATTGGCCATGGTATCCTTTTGGACCATCTAGGGGGGTTGGAAGCTGACGGCAGTAGTTATGCAGTGGTTCCACTCCTTCCTCCTGGACTGTGTCAGAAAGTGGTGTTGGGAGGTGAGTGTTTGGACCCTTGGACACTCACTTGTGGGGTGCCTCAGGCTCCATCCTCTACCCCATGCTTTTTAACATCTATATGAAGCTGCTGGGAGAGATCATCAGGGGGTTTGGGCTGGGTGTTCATCAGTATGTGGATGATACCCAGCTCTACCTCTATTTTAAATCAGAACCAGTGAAGGTGGTGAAGGTCCTGTGTGAGTGTCTGGTGGTGGTTGGAGGGTGGAAAATGGTCAACGGATTGAGATTGAATCCTGACAAGACAAAAGAACTGTTTCTGGGGGACAGGGGGCAGGCAGGTGTGGGGGACTCCCTGATCCTGAATGGAGTAACTGTGCCTCTGAAGGACCAGGTGTGCAGCCTGGGAGTCATTTTGGACTCACAGCTGTCCATGGAGGTGCAGGTTAATTCTGTGTCTGGCTGTCTATCAGCTCCATCTGGTGCGATGGCTGAGACTCTGCCTGTCTGCACACTGTCTTGCCCAGATTATCTCCTGCTTGGACTACTGCAGTGCGCTCTAATTGGGGCTATTTTTGAAGGTCACTCAGGAACTACAACAAATCCAGAATACAGCAGCTAGACTGGTGACTGGGATCAGCTGCTGGGACCATGTAACACCAGTCTTGAAAGACCTACATTGGCTCCCAGTACGTTTCCAAGCATAATTCAAAATGTTGGTGCTGATCTTTAAAGCCCTAAATGGCCTCGGCCCTGTATACCTGAAGGAGCATCTCCACCCCCATCATTCTGTCCGGACACTGAGGTCCAGCTCCAAGGGCCTTCTGGTGGTTCCCACACTGTGAGAAGTGAAGTCACAGGGAACCAGGCAGAGGGCCTTCTCGGTGGTGGCACCCGCCCTGTGGAACGCCCTCCCATCAGATGTCAAAGAGATGAGTTACTTTATTACCTTAAGGAGACATCTGAAGGCATGTTCCCCATCTTGCAGTTGGAAGACCTCACCAGTCTGCACACACTCTCCTGCCCTTGATTCCTTTTGCCTGTGATCATGCCTCTTGCTTCACTGGACAAAGGCGGGTGCTTGACTTTTGCATGGCTTGACTTTTGCATGGCCTTCTGTGCAAAGGTATGAGCCACATCCATGGTTCCGTCAATTTTTTTGGCTCTGTCCCCATCTACCACTGGCATGTGCTCACCTTGAAAGGTTATCCATGAGCAAATGCTGCTTCCCAGCCCTCACATAGTGAGTTTGTGACACAGTCCAGATAAAAACTTCCCAATTCATAGCACAATCTCTGAGCTCCAGGTATGGAACCTCAGGCCTAAGAGCCAAATGCAGCCATCCAAACCTCTGTCCTTGACCTCTGAGGTTGTCCCTAGGACACACCCTCCTGGAGTGTTTTTGCTTGTTTGTAGGGAGGGTGGAGGGGAGGTGTGTGTGTGTAGAAACCTCTGGTGTTTGCATGGGTGGGATGTAATAATGTCACATGCAATGCTTTGGCCACTTTTGCATCTGGCCCTGCCCAGCACTGGTATGCAGTCCCCAGAAGGGGACTCTGTGCATGACAGAGTATAGCTTTTAGGCTGCAAAGATTTCCTGCCTCTGTCTTAGTTCCTTTGTACACAGAGATGCAGAAGTCATGGGGCAATTGAAGCACTTCAGGGCCAACTTTCCTGCATTCATCATGCTTTGGAAGGAAGGGGGAACCGACATCTGCTAGGTTGCAATTTCAAGTCTGTACAGATCTGCAGAGGTGTTGCTTAAGGTGTCTAAAAGCCCATTCTCAGTAGTTATCTCTCCTCCGCTGCAGAAGGAACTTTTCAATTTTCGGTTCTGTTAATACAAAAACCTAGTGTGTCCTGAACAAGCCATGTGTGCATGAATTATTATTGATCCCCCCCCCCCGCCATACACATACATACCCCTTGCTGAGACTTCTTCTACAAGTACAAATGCTGTAAGCATAAAAGAAAAGGTAACATCCTCTCAAAACCATCTTATACAATTGGGAATTAGTTCCATTCTTCTGTGGCCAAATTGAAGGCTATGGCTATGATATCTTGTTAATCCTTTCGTGAAGAGCATTACAAAAAAATGAGTTGGTTTGCATGGAGATCTTTGGCACAGGTCTTAAGCAAAGGAACAAAGTCACCTGCCTTTATGAAACCAACTAGGAACAAAAGCTACCAGCAAAACAGATTACAGGGACCACCAATGCAGTATCCATGGATACTAATGTGCCAGCCAATGTCATCCAATGTGCCCACAAAAGGACTCAGGGAATTCAAAATTCCATGGGGCACAAGAGACTGTTTGCTCTTTCTCATCAATTCCTGTTTGCATTGGTTCAGCCTCTCCTACATTGTACCCAACACACACACACACACACTCACTCAATGATGCCCTCATTTCTTTGAATGCTCAGACTGGGCTCTCGTGAGATCTTGCAGTGCTCTTGTAATAATAATAATAATAATAATAATAATAATAATAATAATAATAATAATAATAAATTATTATTTATACCTCGCCCATCTGGCTGGGCTTCCCCAGCCACTCTGGGCGGCTTCCAAAAGAATATTAAAATACATCAAACATTAAAAGCTTCCCTAAACAGGGCTGCCTTCAGATGTCTTCTAAAAGCCTGGTAGTTGTTCTCTTTGACATCTGGTGGGAGGGTGTTCCACAGGGAAGGCGCCACTACCGAGAAGGCCCTCTGCCTGGTTCCCTGTAACTTGGCTTCTCGTAGTGAGGGAACTGCCAGAAGGTCCTCGGTGCTGGACCTCAGTGTCCAGGTAGAACGATGGGGGTGGAGACGCTCCTTCAGATCTTGCCAGAACCCAAAAACCACAACCACATGACCCCAGTAAGTGAAGCTGTGACTGGGGTGGTAGCTGCAAGGTGGGGGCCTGCATGATGGCACTTTCCAATTTTGCCTCTGGTGGTGAAACAGAATGGGCCACCCCTGGCTGGAAGGAACCAGGAGAGAAGGGGTATGGCCAGAGGAAAAACTGGAAGGCTGATTTTGATGAAGGTGTTTTGGGTTTAAACTAAATTGATTGGTTTTAAATGACACATCTGGTGGTAGCTTCCAGAACCAGGATGATTATATTCTTTCATTGCTTGGATGATTCTGTGCAATACACAACAGTAGTGTTGGAAGGGATCTCAAAGGTCATCTTGTCCACCCCCTGCTGATGTAGCCTCCGGGGTGTATCCAACTAAGTTCTTTTTTAAAAAAATAATATTTATTACTTTTAAAGCTTACAAAAAAGAAAAGGAAGAAAGAAGACAAAAGAAAAAAGAACAAAAAAGAACAAAAAAGAGAAAAAACAATACAATACATAAACAATACAAAACACAACCTTAACACATTAAACTAACACTATAAACTAAACCAAACCAAACAAAAACAATTTAAAAACATACATCATACCTTTTCCATATTCTATCTTTCATTCCCTTGTATCATTGACCTCCTCTCACCTCCCTCTTTGTATTCCACTTCCATTAATTGTTTCAGCAATTCCTTTCCATCTTTCTCTATTTTCTATCATATAAATGTCTTAACATATTTTTAATCTTATTTCCATTAAAATTAGTATACTTATTTAAGCTTAACTCCTTATAGCATTTCAGCTAAAGCCATAAAATTTCCTTCCAACATTTTTCTATCACTCATTAATTTTACAATATTTCTATATATAGACTTTAAATTTCCAATCTTCTTCCACCATCTCCTCTCCCCAGTCTTGGACTCTGCCAGCCACTTCCGTCAACTCCATACAGTCCATCAACCTGGAGATCTTATGTCCGAGGCTCTTAACTCTTTTCCACGTCCCTTCTGCCAGTCTTCTTCATATTCTTTGATGCTAAAGAGCAGATCTCGGGGAAACTCCAATCCAACGATACTTTTATTCCTTCTTGACAGGTCAGCCAGATTTCCATAAATAAAGCTAGGATCCATAAAGTATTTCAGGGCATGTTTCAAAATTCCTCCAAATCCAAAGGCCCCCAGAACTCCAATCTCCTCCTGACCCAAGTCCATATTCCAAAAGTCAGTTAATCCCTGCATAGAGGGATCTTTCCAACTTTCCTTTTCTAGTCCAGGCCAGGCTCCGATCTTCAAAATCTGACTTTTTCTAGTCTCAATCATAAAGGGCCTCAACTTGTAGTCCTCAATTTGCCTCTGTAAGGCTAAAGCTCCCCCTTGTGTTACCTTAGGTTCGACAACAGCAAGTTTCTCCTTCTCCTTTTCAGCAATTTGTCCTGTTGAAATAGATTCCTGTGCCAAATCCTGAATAATTTCTGTATTGGTGCTCACTTTTGGTTCCAAAATGTCAATTTTAGTAGTCATAGCATCCATCTTTTTATGAAGCTGTTCCAACAGGTGGCTTATCTTAGAAAATGCAGTCCATAAGGCTTCTCCTGTCAACATTCTTGAATATCCAAGGTCAATCTCTAGTTCTCACAGTTCTTATCAAGCAGCTGGAGATTTCCCAGCTCCACTCTTGTAACAGTTTCAAAAGCTCCCTCTAGAGGGGAACAGTCTCCACTTGTATCAATCTTTTCCAACACAGATCAAAAAGTAAAGATAGTTTCTATTTTCAGATACTTTTCCTCCCTTTTAAATGCAGAAGTGGACAATGGAAACAATATATTTCTCTTATTTAACTGACTGTCAACATCCGTTCTCTTCGCTGTCAATGAACTCTCCCGAAATGTCAATCACTGGGAGCCCGTTCCCAGGTTCAGAGCAGTGGTAATTTAATTTTAATCACTCTCTCCTTCAGGATACACAGTCCAAAATCCCCCCCCCCTTCTCCTGCTTCCAAGGGGGGTCTAATAATTTCAGTCGATGGAAGTTTAATCCTTTACATAAGGCTTTCCAAGACCTTAACTTGTAAGCTCTTTGCTTCAGTCTATTTACAAAAGGGGAAGGCAGACTTCCTGTTTTGAACCTTCCCCGTTCGATGCCAAATTAAGATATTTAAAGATCCAATTTTCCTTTTTACTCACGGGTTGTTGTTTAAAATCCAATTGTCCACAAGAAAAAGTCAGCGCTCTCCGGCAACAGCAATGTGGCTTCACTCCGTGAAAGAAGCGGTCGATTCAAAGCACCGCCCCGCTCACCCCACGTCGCTCCGGATCCCCAAAACAGGGTTTCCCCGCGAGTAGGGGAGGTGCAAAAGGTGCCAGCCGAATCCCAGGTTCACAAGCTTCTTCCGCCTGTGATTTCAATGGGTCTCTGCCTTCGCCGTGGCGGTTCAGACCCAACTTTCCACGGAGCAAGTTCCTCCCGATCGGAGGAGCTCCGCCATTGCTGGGGGCGCCAACCCGGAAGTCCGTATCCAACTAAGTTCTGTTCAGTGTAGACCGGTTGACATTAATTAACCTAGGTTAACTATGTCCATTATTTTCAATGTTTCTGCTCTGAGTTGAACTAACTTTGTCAATGACCCTCTAAAAATGGCTGTCCATCACATTTTGAAGCAATCTTTCCAATTTTCGGCTCATACCAGCAGTATTTCCCAGTGTTTAGCATAAACCCTCTTTCTTGCGGTTGCATAACCACTATTGGTTCGGTGGTTATGCAACCGACAACATTTATTCCATCATCTACATGGCAACCCTGCAAATATTTGAAAATGGCTATCATATCAATTTGAAATCATCTCTTCCCGGGGGGCCACCAGGTGGCGCATTGGAAGATGGCCGACAATAACATCTCTCCGACCCATACTAGGTAATTAAGAGGCTGCTATGGGAAGTATGCAGTCTTCCTACCCCCCCAGGAGATGGGGGGGCTGCCTTGCCAGCGGTGTCCACAACGCACCCCCGGATTCTATCAATTGATGAAGATGATCATCCAAATGTCATAGACCAAATGGAGCAAACAGTATGCAGACCTAGTGGTGGGAGGAAAAAATCCTTAAATAAGAGACACGGGGGAATGATTAATGGACTTCAATGTCTGTACACTAATGCGCAAAGCATGGGTAATAAACAACATGAGCTTGAGCTCTTGGTACAGCAAACTAAATATGACATAATAGGCATCACAGAAACCTGGTGGGATAAGTCCCACAACTGGAATGTAATAATCGAGGGTTACAATCTATTTCAGAGAAACAGACCAGACAAGAAAGGAGGAGGAGTGGCGTTATATGTCAGGGATGTCAGGGATGAACCTCAAAGCCAAAGTGAGAGCATTTGGGTCAAAATTAAGGGAGAGATGAATAACAGGGACCTCATTGTGGGAGTTTACTATAGATCCCCAAGCCAAACGGAGGACATAGATGATGCCTTCCTGGAACAGATGGCCAAGCATGCAAAAGGAAGGGAGATAGTAGTAATGGGGGACTTCAATTACCCGGATATTTGCTGGATGTCAAACTCAGCCAAGAGCATAAGGTCAAACAGATTCCTCACTGGCCTTGCAGACAACTTCGTTGTCCAGAAAGTGGGAGAAGCAACAAGAGGAACAGCCATTTTAGATCTGGTCCTAACCAATGTTGATGACCTGGTTAGTGGGGTAGAAGTGGAAGGATCATTAGGTGCGAGTGATCATGCTCTTCTGAAGTTTACTATACAGCAGAAAGGAGCAACCAAGCATACTAGGACTCAATTTCTTGACTTTAAGAAAGCCGACTTCATAAAACTTAGGGAAGTGCTGGGTGAGATCCCATGGACAGTAATATTAAAAGGAAAGGGAGTTCATGATGGCTGGGAGTTTGTTAAGAGAGAGATAGTAAAAGCACAACTTCAGGCAATACCAATGAGACGGAAACATGGAAGGTGCCTAAAGAAGCCGGGGTGGCTATCTGAAGAACTTTTAACTGAGTTAAGATTAAAAAAGGATGTGTACAAAAAATGGAAAAGGGGGGAAACCGCCAAAGAGGAATTCAAACAAATAGCCAGCACGTGTAGACACAAAGTCAGAAAAGCTAAAGCACAGAATGAACTCAGGCTTGCTAGAGAGGTTAAAAGCAACAAAAAAGGCTTTTATGGGTATGTTCGTAGCAAAAGGAAGAACAAAGAAACAGTGGGGTCACTCAGAGGAGAAGATGGTGAAATGCAAACAGGGGACACAGAAAGGGCTGAACTCCTCAATGCCTTCTTTGCCTCAGTCTTCTCCGATAAAGAAAACAATGCCCGACCTGAAGAATTTGGAGCAAATGATTCAGCAGAGGAAACACAGCCCAGAATAACTAAGGAGATAGTACAAGAATACTTGGCTAGTTTAGATGTATTCAAGTCTCCAGGGCCAGATGAACTGCATCCAAGAGTATTAAAAGAACTGGCAGATGTGATCTCAGAACCACTGGCAGTCATCTTTGAGAATTCCTGGAGAACAGGCGAAGTCCCGGCAGACTGGAGGAGGGCAAATGTTGTCCCTATTTTCAAAAAGGGGGAAAGAGAGGACCCAAATAATTACCGCCCAGTCAGTCTGACATCAATACCAGGGAAGATTCTGGAGCAGATCATTAAGCAAACAGTCTGTGAGCACCTAGAAAGGAATGCTGTGATCACCAATAGTCAGCATGGATTTCTGAAAAATAAGTCATGTCAGACTAACCTGATCTCGTTTTTTGACAGAATTACAAGCCTGATAGATGAAGGGAATGCAGTGGATGTAGCCTACCTTGATTTCAGCAAGGCATTTGACAAGGTGCCCCATGATATTCTTGTAAAGAAGCTGGTAAAATGCGGTCTTGACTATGCTACCACTCAGTGGATTTGTAACTGGCTGACTGACCGAACCCAAAGGGTGCTCATCAATGGTTCCTCTTCATCCTGGAGAAGAGTGACTAGTGGGGTGCCACAGGGTTCTGTCTTGGGCCCGGTCTTATTCAACATCTTTATCAACGACTTGGATGATGGACTCAAGGGCATCCTGATCAAATTTGCAGATGACACCAAACTGGGAGGGGTGGCTAACACCCCAGAGGACAGGATCACACTTCAAAACGACCTTGACAGATTAGAGAACTGGGCCAAAACAAACAAGATGAATTTTAATAGGGAGAAATGTAAAGTATTGCACTTGGGCAAAAAAAATGAGAGGCACAAATACACGATGGGTGACACCTGGCTTGAGAGCAGTACATGTGAAAAGGATCTAGGAGTCTTGGTTGACCACAAACTTGACATGAGCCAACAGTGTGACGCGGCAGCTAAAAAAGCCAATGCAATTCTGGGCTGCATCAATAGGAGTATAGCATCTAGATCAAGGGAAGTAATAGTGCCACTGTATTCTGCTCTGGTCAGACCTCACCTGGAGTACTGTGTCCAGTTCTGGGCACCACAGTTCAAGAAGGACACTGACAAACTGGAACGTGTCCAGAGGAGGGCAACCAAAATGGTCAAAGGCCTGGAAACGATGCCTTATGAAGAACGGCTAAGGGAGCTGGGCATGTTTAGCCTGGAGAAGAGGAGGTTAAGGGGTGATATGATAGCCATGTTCAAATATATAAAAGGATGTCACATAGAGGAGGGAGAAAGGTTGTTTTCTGCTGCTCCAGAGAAGCGGACACGGAGCAATGGTTCCAAACTACAAGAAAAAAGATTCCACCTAAACATTAGGAAGAACTTCCTGACAGTAAGAGCTGTTCGACAGTGGAATTTGCTGCCAAGGAGTGTGGTGGAGTCTCCTTCTTTGGAGGTCTTTAAGCAGAGGCTTGACAACCATATGTCAGGAGTGCTCTGATGGTGTTTCCTGCTTCGCAGGGGGTTGGACTCGATGGCCCTTGTGGTCTCTTCCAACTCTATGATTCTATGATTCTAGGAAGTCAAGAACCAGGGTTAAACAAGGATTCGAGAGAAGGGGGTGCCGGTCACTTGGCAAGAGCCCTCGATGAGGTCGGCTCTTCCTGACGCCGGTTCCAATCAGCGCGTGCTGGTTCGCTTTAGCTCGGAATTATAATTGGAAACATATGATTGGAATGAAGCTAAAGCACATACATCAAGCAACGTTCGGGAGATAAGACTGCTGACTAATGGATCTCTGTGACCGGAGTGACGGATGGATAAGTAAATCAACTGATGAACCACCATTAAGAGACTGGTAGTTTGGAATGAAAAAGAAGGGGGGGTGGAGGAAAAAACTTTTCTTTTCTTTGCATTATGTGATATTAATAACCCTCCACCCCAGAAAGAAGATCGTTGCGTTTTATTAATCACAAGCAGGAATTCAAGAACTGTGTGGAGTGGATTATAGTTAAAGAGATGATTGGTAAACAACGAGAACGGAGGAAAATTTTATGACGCAGTTTAAAATGGCGTCTCGCTAAGACAGGCTTGCCTGAGAAAGAAAGACAGGGGGAGGAGAATCATGACCTTTGGAATGAGAATGATTGGAATGTGATCTTAACCTGACAGAGCCCTCCTGATATACTTGGCAAGCCTGAGAAAATTAAGGACAGACCGAAGATAATTTTTTTATGGAAGCATGGAATGGCGGCTGTCCCTGAGTGATATGATCTTTGGAGAGTACAAAACCCACACAGAGGATGCCTGTCTCTAATCCGCTTGTGAAGATTATCAGAGATCGCAAAGAAAGGAATATATGATAACAACAAGAAGATGAAGAAAGTAATAAAGGACTATCTGGATTGAACTGGATAGAACTGTTTAATTAAAGCAGCAATATAAGTGATGTTTGGACTCGTTCGGAGCTTGATGTATGGGTACCCCCAATAAAATTTAAAATTTGGCTGTATAATTTGGAACTAATGTGATTTGGATAATGTGATGTGATTGGCCTGTTAATAAAAATTATTTTTTTTTTAAAAAAAAAAGAAATCATCTCTTCCCAAGGCTAAACTTCCTTGAATGACAGTGCTCCATCAGAGAGGAGTTGGGAATGGTTTGTTTGTTTGTTTTCCAGTGCTAAGAGAAATATATCCTAGTGGTAAGAGGCATGAGATCAACAATAAAATTATGTTCATAAAACATACAAAATGCACCCCAAATGTAGATCAGCTTACTGGGTTGTATACAACATCCATCATACTCAAAATAGTACTACTGAAATGACTAACTTAGGTTCATTGATTTCAGTGGGTCTATTTTTGATACAACCCAATACGTTTAGGGGAAGGGCTGTGGCTCAATAGTAGAGCATCTGCTTTGCATTCAGAAGGTCCCAGATTCAATACTCAGCATCTCCCCATAGAGCCAGAATGTCCCCAGTCTGAAATTCTGGAGAGCTGCTGTCAGTCAGTGTTAACAATACTGAGCTAGATAGACCAATGGTTTGACTCTGCATGAGGCAGTTTCCCATGTACCTGTTAGTCATAGTTGGGTCACCTTCCAGGCAACACCAGTGTTGTAGGTGCCTGTTTGCTGTTCATTGAGAGTGCATTCTAAAGGGCAGACACCCCCAAATGAAAGGCCTTGCTATTCATGTACATATGGCAGACCTCAGGAATACAGAGCACCACTAAGAGTGCCTGAGCCTGATAAGGCTGCCTATATACCCTTTCACAAAGATTAAGGTTCCAAATTTTCTGAATTCACTATAATTTGCTACCCCCTTCAACATCATCATCCCAGCTATTGCCAAAAAAATCTAAGAGATATTTTAAGAGCCATGTAGAGCTACACGGAGATGAGAGAGAGAAAAAGAGACACCCACTCTTTGAAAAGCTGCTGCTGCTATGACTGTCAGCCCGTGTAGAAATTCTCTGGAGGTCTGACAGGATTAAGGGGGATTAATACATTAAAACATTATTCCTTCTTTCACAAGGGATTTTCAAAGTCACTGTGTTCTGATCTGTTTGTTCCGTTACCTAAAAAGAGCATTAATAGCACCAATTAAAACAAAATTGCTGTAATCAATAATGACCTTAATATTTGTGTGTACGCACGCACGACAACAGAATCCAGGACTATCAATGGGTAGGATCCAATGATGCTCTTATTTAGAGTAGATCCATTGAAAACAATGGGCATGGTTGAGGTCATTAATTTCAGTGGGTTTATTCGTAGAACTAAGTTGAATGCCACCCAATGGATCCTATGGTTGATGTACTGAGTTTGTTAGTGTGTCAGACTAAGACCTGGGGAGACCAAAGTTCACATTCTCACACAGCTATAAAGCTCACTAGAAGACATTGGACCAGCCACCATCTCTTAGGCTAACCTACCTCACAGGATTAAAAAATTCCTTCCAGTAGCACCTTAGAGACCAACTAAGTTTGTTATTGGTATGAGCTTTCATGTGCATGCACACTTCTTGGTATCTGAGGAAGTGTGCATGCACACAAGAGCTCATACCAATAACAAACTTAGTTGGTCTCTAAGGTGCTACTGGAAGGAATTTTTAAATTTTGTTTCGACTACGGCAGACCAACACGGCTACCTACCTGTAACTACCTCACAAGGTTGTTGTAGGGATAAAATGGAGAATGGGAGTACCATGTATAAAACCTTCAGCTCCATGGAGGAAAGGCTGGATATAAATGCAGTAATTTACCAGTAGAGGAAGCTGTATGGTACCTCTAGGACCTGAAGCAGCATGTGGAGGAGCAAGACTGGCTTGGTTGTTACCTAGTTGACCATTGTGGAAAATGAGGCGTTTACCCGGAAAGCCCTTTGGCTCACTCCAGCACTTAGGAGGATAAGAAGCTGTCTCATATGGAGTCAGACCACTGGTCCATTTAGCTCAGAAATATCGACATTGTCTAGCAGGGACTCTCCAGGGTTTAAGGCAGGGGTCACTCTCAGCTCTACCTGATGGATTAAACCAGGGAACTTCTGTGTGCAAAGCAGATTCTCAACCAGTGAGCTACATCCCTTCCTAGTTAGAGCTAATTGTCCTTAGGCGGGGGGGGGCACTTTGATTTTAGCACATGCTCTCTCCTTGGATCCTGCCACACTAATGTGTTAGACATACGGTAATTGACAAGGGCTTGTGGGTGGGGTGGTGGGGTGGTGGGGCAGATTCACGGGGGGGGGGACCAATTAAATTCATGTGATTATTTATAAAGGCTGACACAGCTTGAGACTGTAAGAGTTTTTGACTTGGAAAGAGTGCAGTATGAAAATTCAATTTCGATTGCCTTTCTCCAGATGAAGGAAAGGGAATCTCATCTAAGATTGAGAGGTGTCCCTGAACAACAGGAAGAAGATAAACTCAAGGAGTGGCTGACAGACCAATTTGTGAAGTGGTGGGATCTGAAAAAAGAGGAAGTCGACATGTGGATTGAAAAGGCTTACAGATTTGGCCCCCAAAAGGACTCAAAAATCACCTATGATTGTATAGTGGTCTTTAAGACCAAAGAACAAAGAGACATTATTTTGGGGCTGCATTATAAAAAAGGCTTAAAAAATCAGGATAAATCCATTGTTCTTTTCAAAGAGATTCCGAGGCATTTTTTGAGCCTGAGATCGAATTACACAGAATTGGCCAATTCCTTGAGGAGGAAAAATATTTTCTTTAGGTGGGAATTTCCAGAGGGCCTCTCCTTTAAATTTGGAGGAAGAAAGCAAAGAATCAAGACTGTTGGAGAGAAAGACAGATTTCTGCAAAAGTACTCAGTTGAACTTGGACTGGAAAGCTCACAGCTGTCAGGAGCGGGAGCAGCGACCCCCTAACTTATCATCATGGCTTTGAGAATTTATTCTTGGAATGTTAATGGTTTAAATTCCCCTCAGAAAAGAAGGCAAGTTTACCATGTCTTGGCAAAACAGAATTTGGATGTAATTTGTTTACAGGAAACACATATCACAAGACTACATAGAAAAATTTTATCCAATAAGAAATTAGGCCAAGAATTTATTTCTTCAGATAAAGTTAAAAAAAGAGGTGTGGTGTTTTATGTTAAGGAAAAATGGAATCCTAAATTGATTTTTAAAGATGAGGAGGGAATATACATAGCGGTGGAAATTTCAGTACAAGGCAAAAAATATCTGTTATTGGGAATCTATGCACCTAATGATGGCAAAGCAGAATTTTTTAAGAATCTGGAAAAATTCTTCTGGAACATTTGGATTACAAATTAATTTTAATGGGAGATCTGAATGGAGTGGCATCTACTTTAATGGATAAAACTCAGAGACAGAAAATCGATAATGCCAGCAGATTACCCAAGACTTTCTTCGAAATAACTGATAAATTTGATTTGTCAGACATATGGAGAGTTAGAAATCCAACATATAAAAGCTTCACATTCTATTCAGATGCAAATTGGTCATTTTCGAGAACTGATTATTTATGGATATCCAAAGACTTGGTGTCAGGGATCTGTTGGCTGAGAAGGGGGGAGAGATCGGAATGTACAGGGAGCCGCTTCCTTTAATGAGCAGCTGCACTTTGTCAGAAAGAGAAGAGGAGGAGGGGCTGTCAGGAAACACGGAAACAGAGAGAAAGGAACAGCCTCCAATGCTTCGGTTTTTACATAGGGAGAGGAGGAAAGGGGGGGCTCAGAAAGTTTCTATGCTGGAAAGGGAAAAGACACAAGCCACTTCCGGCAACTGATAGCGACTGAGGAAGACATGCTCTTAAGAGCTCCTTACTGTACATAGTTTTTGGACATAATAAATCTTGTAAAAGCTGGCTGGAATCCCGGGTTGTTATCTTGGCTAGCACCCACATATCATCCCTGACAGTTTGCCGGAAGTCCATTGCCGGGATCTAGCAAAGAGGGAGAGACAACTAAGCGATGGATGAGGAGACGAGAAAACAATTTGCTGCTTTGAAACAAAGACACCTAGAACTGGAACAACATGCGCAGGAATTGCGAATTAGGCTGGAGGAACGCAGGTCACAGGATCAGGAACAGAGGGGAGCCCCACCGGGAAGTAAAATGCCTTCATTGGTCAGCAGGTTTGATGGGGACCCCCAGGAATATTTTAGCTTTAAGAATGAAATTCAATATGCCCTGGATCTCCAGAGGAGTGAATTTGCCAACGATCAGCAGAGGGTGGCCTTTGTAATCAGTCATTTGGCAGGGTCTGCGAGGGAATGGGTGCGACCCCTAATTGCCACTGATAATGATGCACTCTGGGACTTGGGGAAGTTTTATGAGGCTATGGATGCCATCTTTACAAATGAGAGCCAAATTGATATGACTCCGCAGCAATTACTGGCCTTGTGGTAAGGGAGTCTGACCGTCTGCAGTTACTGGTCTCAATTTGCAATGCTTGTCCACAAGCTGGGCTGGGACCTGAGCTCTGAACCAGTGCAGGCTCTTTTTAAGGGAGGGCTAAATTCAGACGTGAAGGATGAGCTTTCAAGGGGCCCCCGACCCAAGGATATGGACGAGTTAACTAAGGCTGCCTTAGCTGTGGGGGTGCGGCAGGAGACCCGTGTGCTGGAGAGGAGGGAGAACAGAGGGGAGCATTTCCATGGCAACCGCATTCCTGAGATGCCAGCAGGGGTTTCTCAAGGTCGGAGTCAGCCAGAGCCCATGGAAATCAACTCAGCCCGCGTGTGGGAGCATTCAAAGTTCAGCAACAGGAGAAAAAGGAGGGAAAGGACTGGAAAGCTGCCAAGAAGTGTTTTCTGTGCCAAAGACCAGGCCACTTTGCCAGAGTGTGTCCAGAACGTCGTAACTGGCAGGGGATGGTGGGGGCCACGCTGCAGGGGGGAGAGGAAGTGCCCCAGGTGCAGGGAAATGGGAATGTCTGGCTGGTGGGGAACTGGGGCAACAGCCAGGCAGAAGCAGCAGCGAAGAGCCCTGGCCAGGCCACCCCAAAGCAGGCATAGTGGTCAGGGTGCTGCTGGAGCTCCCCAATGGCCACACAATGGAGATCCACACCCTAATTGATTCGGGAGCCAGTGCGAACTTTTTCAGCTGGGACTTTGCTGCGCAGCACCAGCTGCACCTACTGCCGCTCGATTTTCCTTTGCAAGTTACCACGATTGATGGTAGGGAACTATTGGGGGGGAGGTCACGCATCAGACTCCTCCCATGAGAATGCAGATCTCCACGCACCCCGAGACCATCGCCTTTCACGTGGCCACCTTGGCAGGCGCCACCCATTATTTTGGGAATGAGTTGGTTGGCCTTGCATGATCCAGTGGTGTCATAGCACCAGCAGTCCCTGTCTTTTGGGTCGACTCACTGCCTGGAGCACTGCCTGGGTGGAGGGGAACCCCGGGAAAGAAAGGCCCAGGTGGCAACAATGTGTCTGGGGGAGAAAGGCAAGATCCCTCCACAATACAGGGACTTTGAGGAGGTGTTCAGTGAGAGGGAGACCGATGCATTACCGCCTCACCGGCCATACGGCTGCCAGATCAATTTGGTCCTGGGGGCCAAGTTACCGGCGGGTAAGCTGTACTCAATGTCCGACCAAGAGATACAGGATTTGAAGGAGTTTATTGACAAAAACCTGAAAAGGGGGTTCATCAGGGAGTCCAAGGCGGTGGGTGGCAGTCCTGTGTTCTTTGTGGACAAGAGAGGGACGAAAGAACGGAGGCTGGTGGTGGACTTCAGAATTTTAAATTCCTTGACGGAACCACTGGTCTTTCCCATGCCAAGAATCGACAACGTTTTGGTGAGAGTGCGGAAGGGGGAAATTTTTTACAAAACTGGACCTCAGGGGGGCGTACAATCTCATCAGGGTGCGAGAGGGAGACGAATGGAAAACCACCATGTTTACCCCCCTTGGGGCATTTGAATATCTTGTTATGCCCTTCGGTTTACAAAGCGGAAGCCCGTGCTTCCAGGCGTTCATGCACCATGTGCTGGGACCACTACTGTACCGTAACTGCGTTTGTTTTTTGGATGACATCTTGATATACTCCGAAAACGAGAAGCAGCACGTGGAGGATGTGCGTCAGGTTCTGGGGAAGCTAAAGGAGCATCGCTTGTGGGTGAAGCTGGAAAAATGCCAGTTCCACACGAGGGAAGTTGAGTTCCTGGGTTACCAGCTGTCGGATAAGGCAGTGTTTCCCAACCTTGGGCCTCCAGATGTTTTTGGCCTACAACTCCCATCATCCCTAGCTAGTAAGACCAGTGGTCAGGGATGATGGGAACTGTAGTTCAAAAACAGCTGGAGGCCCAAGGTTGGGAAACACTGGGATAAGGGTCTAGCAATGGATCCGGAGAAGGTGAAAGCCATGTTAGAATGGAAGAGCCCCAAGACAAGGAAGGATGTTCAGCCGTTCCTGGGCTTCAGCAACTTCTACAGAAAGTTTATCAAGAACTTTGCACTTTTGGCGGTGCCCATAATGGATTGCCTCAGTGGGAAGAAGTTGTTTCCGTGGACTGAGGAGGCACAAAAGGGATTTGAGAATCTGATGAAGGTTTTTACATTGGAGGGGCAGTTATTGCACATCAACCCTGAAATGCTGCTGCGAGTGGAGACTGATGCGTCAGACTGGGCCATCGGAGCAGTCCTGTTGCAGCAAGATGGGAGGGGGGATTGGAGACAATGCGCCTTTTTCTCCCAGAAGCTGAACAAGTCGGAGCAAAAATACAGTATTTATGACAAGTAGTTGCTGGCGATTTTTGCAGCTTTTAAACAGTGGAGGCACTTTACTGATTGGGGCGAAACATCAGATACAGGTGTGCACGGATCATAAGAACCTGGAGTACTGGTGGATCGCATGTGTGTTGTGCCAAAGGCAAATACGCTGGGCGGAGTTTTTTGCCAGCTTCAACTTTAGGATTCAGTACGTCCCAGGAGAGCAGAACGTGAGGGCAGATGCGCTATCACGTAAACCAGAGTACTGGGCAGAAGAGGGACCTCCTGTAGCCAGGCTCATGTTCCCGGAGGACAGGTGGACTTGTGGGGGGGGGGGCACTGGCAGAGGAAAATGAACTAGTGCAACTGATCAGCGATGATGTTTTTGCTCAGGGGTGGGGGAGCTGAGGGAGGTTTTGAGGAGAAAGGGGGACTGATGTTCTATCGGGGGCACTGTATGTGCTGGGTGAATCCCTAAGGGCCAAAATTCTCAAGCAGCTCCACGACAACCCCACTGTGAGGCATTTTGGGCAACACAAGACCATGCTGTTGGTTACAAGGGACTTTTGGTGGCCCAAAGTGAGGGAGGACATGCGGGAATATGTGAGAGGTTGTGACACATGTCAAAGGGCTAAGGGGGAGAGGGCTGCTCCGGCAGGGTTACTAGAACCTTTGCCCACACCAGAGAAGCCATGGGAGGTGGTGTCCATAGATTTTATAACGGACCTACCCACGTCCAGACGTAAAACAGCAGTCATGGTGGTGGTGGATCTACTGACCAAGATGTGTCACTTTGCGGCATGCTCCCATGCAGTGACCGCGGAGGAGACCTCCAAGCTGTTCGTAGAGCACGTGTTTAGACTGCATGGAGTTCCTTCAAGGGTAATTTCTGACCGGGGGGCGCAGTTCACCTCATGATTTTGGCGCAAGCTCATGGGTTTGCTGCAGGTATAGGTGAGCTTCGTGACAGCAAGGCACCCCAAAACCAACAGGCAAGAGGAGAGAGCAAATGCCATTTTGCAGCAGTATTTGTGATGTGTCAGTCAGAGACAGAACAATTGAGTGGAGAAATTAGCACTAGCAGAGTTTGCGTACAACAACACTTAAAACGTGTCCACAGGGATAAGTCCTTTCCTTGCTAATTACAGGTGTCACCCCAGGGCCTTTCTGGGGCGGGGGGAGTAGTCGTGGAGTGTGCCGGCCGCCGAGCAGTTTGCTGAAGAAATGGATGCCATTTGCCAACAGCTCCAGTTGAACCTGGAGAGGGCCAAGGAGGTGTACAAGAGGGAAGCAGACAGGCATCGAAGACCAGGGGAGGTCATCCGGGTGGGGGATAGGGTGGGGGTGTCCACGCAGGGGCTGCCCTGGAGGGGTGGGTGCAGAAAGCGCAAGCCTAGGAGGGTGGGGCCCTTTGAGGTCATGAGTGAGCACCGGGGGACGGGTCGACGAGAACTGCGCTGCAGAAGAACACCCTGAGGATCGCCTCGAAACAATGGGGTTGGGGGAGGGCTGGAAGGATTTTTTTGTGGACACAGAATATGACGACGACATCTTTCTAGGATTCTCTCCCTCGCCTCGCAATATCAGTGAGGAAGAGGTAGCTGTCTGTCCTGAGGATGGGAAGGGGGGTTTTGAGGAGGGGGTGGATGTCAGGGATCTGTTGGCTGAGAAGGGGAGAGAGATCGGAATGTACAGGGAGCCGCCTCCTTTAATGAGCAGCTGCACTTCGTCAGAAAGAGAAGAGGAGGAGGGGCTGTCAGGAAACACGGAAACAGAGAGAAAGGAATAGCCTCCAACACTTCGGTTTTTATGTAGGGAGAGGAGGAAAAGGGGGGCTCAGGAAGTTTCTATGCTGGAAAGGGAAAAGGCACGAGCCACTTCCAGCAACTGATAGCGATTGAGGAAGACATGCTTTTAAGAGCTCTGTACTGTACATAGTTTTTGGACGTAATAAATCTTGTAAAAGCTGGCTGGAATCCCGGGTTGTTATCTCAGCTAGCACCCACATATCGTCCCTGACACTTGGTTCCTAAAGTATCAAAAATGGAAATATGTCCTAAAACTTGCTCAGATCACAATGCAGTTTTTATGGAAGTGAAAATGTTGGTACAGGGATCTTTCAGATGGAGAATGAATGATGATTTGTTGAGGAGTGAACAAATTGTAAATAAAGCCCCAAAAGCCCTAAGGGATTACTTTGAGATTAATACCAACCAGGTTGTGAAAACTAGGGTTATTTGGGATGCTAGTAAAGCAGTAATGAGAGGATTCCTCATTCAACAAAATTCAGTTAGGAGAAAGATTCAGAATGAGAAAAAAGACAAATTTTTAGATCAACTAAGAGATAAAGAGAAGATTCTTAGAGGCAACCCAAAAAATTTGCAGACACAAAAGGAAATTAAAGCTTTACAGGCTCAGTACTCATAGATTATTAATCAAGAAATAGAATGGAAGATAAAGAGGATGGGACAAAAGAACTTTTTATCTGCAAATAAATGGGGGAAACTCTTAGCTTGGCAACTAAAGAAAAGGCAAAAACAAAGCACTATTACCAATATCGTAACAGAAGGAAAATCCATTGAGAACCCTGTCGACATAAGAAGATGTTTTCAGAATTACTATAAACAGCTGTATAAAAAAGGTAAAGAAGATAAAGTATTAATTGAGCAATTTATAAGAACTAATGGTTTGCAGAAGATTCCCGAAAGTAAAAAAACCCTACTAAATGAGCTAATTGCAACACAAGAGATAGAAAATGCTATAAGTTCAATGCAACTTGGCAAGGCCCCGGGACCGGATGGTTTATCAGCAAAATATTATAAGACATTGAAAGACTGGCTTATTCAGCCCCTGATGGAAGTTTGCAATAAGATCATAGGAGGGGACAAAGCACCTGAAACCTGGAAAGAAGCTTACATTACTCTGATCCCAAAACAAGACCAAGATAGATCTAATGTAAAGAATTATAGACCAATTATCAGACCTGGGCAAAGTATTGCGAGGGCCAGATGAGAAAGCTTTGTGTGTGGTACACTGTTTCTGAGGATCCCCCAGCTCCTATAACAGATGCATGGGTTGCAGCAGATTCAAAAGCCATGGGAATAATTCTGCTCTCGGTAGCTCCAGAAGAGTTAATTCCCCTGGCTGGGAAAACCAGCTTGCGTGAGATGTGGCAGGGTCTGGAGGCCTCTCATCTCTGACAGGAAGCTGGATCTGTGTTGCTTTACTTCAGAAAGCTGCACAAGAAGCGTTTGGGGCCAGATGAAGACCTTAGAGCCCACATTTTGCACTTGCAGCATCTGAGACAGGAATTAGTTCAAAGAGGTTTCACCATGCTGGAATCTCTGTTTGCTATTTTGATATTGGATTCCCTAGACGATAGTTACCATGCTGTGGCAAGCCAGCTGGCAACTTTACCTGTGCAGGAGCTCATTGCTTCAAAGGTTTTGGCGACCCTCCAAAATGAATATGATAGGAGGAACACAGTGGAACCAGCTTGTGTGCTTTAGTTTTTTTTGTGTTTTTTTTTAAATGATATTTATGAAGTTTTACAAAAGGTAAAAAGACAACAAACAACAGACATCAAAAATACAAACAACATCAAAAATCATAAAGAGAAAAAAAGAAAACATAAAAAAGATTCAACCTAGTAATAAAAAATTAAAAAGAAAACTCTGGTTCATTTTAATAGTCTTCAAAACCTTATTTTCCTTACTTCCTCCCACCTTCCCTTCTTGTATTCCACTTTAAAAGTTTTTTCAGCAAGCTCATTCATATTCATTTTCATCCTTTATCTTTCCCTTTGTACTCTTACTTATCTTAATCGCTAGAACCCCATCATTTCATTTACACTGCCCTTAGCACTCATAGATTTTACAATAATTTTGTAGATAAACTTTAAACTTCTTCCACCAACTCTTCTCCTTGATCTCGGATTCTGCTGGTCATTTCTGCCAGTTCCATATAGTCTATTACTTGTATCTGCCACTCTTCCAGGGTGGGTAGATCTTGTGTCTTCCAGTGTTTTGCGATGAGTATTCTTGCTGCTGCTGTAGCATACATAAAAAAAGTTCTATCCTTCTTTGACACCAATTGGCCAACCATACCCAGAAGAAAGGCCTCTGGTTTCTTTAGAAAAGTATATTTAAATACTTTTTTCAGTTCATTATATATCATTTCCCAGAAAGCCTTAATCCTCGGGCAGGCCCACCAAAGGTGAAAGAAAGTTCCTTCCGTTTCTTTACATTTCCAGCATTTGTTATCAGGCAGATGATAGATTTTTGCTAGCTTGACTGGGGTCATGTACCACCTGTAAATCATATTCATAATATTCTCTCTTATGGCACTACATGCCGTAAATTTCAAACCGGTGGTCCACAACCGTTCCCAGTCAGCAAACATGATGTTATGACCAATATCTTGTGCCCATTTTATCATAGCGGATTTAACCGTTTCATCCTCAGTATTCCATTTCAGCAGCAAGTTATACATTCTCGACAATACCTTGACACTGGGTTCTAACAATTCTGTTTCTAGCTTCGATTTTTCCACCTGGAAGCCAATTTTCCTGTCCAAATTATAGGCCTCTCTTACTTGAAAATAATGTAACCAATCACGCACCTTATCTTTAAGTTTCTCATAGCTCTGCAATTTCAATTTATCTCCCTCTTGCTCCAGAATTTCCAAGTATTTTGGCCAGTTAGTTTCCATATTAAGTTTTTTCAAGGCCTTAGCCTCCATTGGAGAAAGCCACCTTGGGGTTTTATTCTCCAAAAGATCTTTATATCTGACCCAGACATTAAACAACGCTTTTCTGACAATATGGTTTTTGAACGACCTTTGTACTTTATCCTTACCATACCACAAATATGCATGCCATCTGAAAGCATTATCATATGTTGCTATCAAAGGGTTAAAAGGTAGCAGAAACGCTCTAATCACTGAGCAGCTGGAGGTCATTAGGCTTCCAGGAACATGAGTTTGTATAAATAGTCTCCCGTGTGTTTGTTCTCCCCTTCTCCCCTTTTGGGCGTGTTTGCTGATATGTGTGGTTCGTCGCCGGGGGTTTTTTGTTTTGTAAATAAACCTTATCTTTGAGTTCCAAACCGCATGCTCCAAGACTGTTCTTTGAAAAGAAATACTGCCTCTCCTGCCCTTCTTAAACCGCTGTGCGAAATGCTCTGCTGTAGTGGGACTTGTGACGATGGAAGCGCACTGGGCATTTACATTAAACTAATTAAAGTTTAATGGGACATCATATCCTTCCAGATCAAGAATGTCTGTGTTCTCAAGAAGTAGCCATTCCTTCAGCCAGCGAAAAGCTGCCGCCTCATAATATAGTTTAAAGTCCGGCAGGGCAAACCCCCCTCTCTCTTTCACATCAGTAAGAATTTTGTATTTAATCCTGGGCTTTTTGCCCTGCCAGACAAATCTAGAAATTTCTTTTTGCCACTTCTTGAAACAGTCCATCTTGTCAATTATCTGTAACGATTGAAACAAAAACAATAGTCTTGGCAATACATTCATTTTGATGACTGCTATTCTACCCAGTAAGGATAACTTTAAATTTGTCCATATCTCAAGATCTTTTTTCACTTCAGACCAACATTTTTCATAATTATCTTTAAATAAGTTAACATTCTTTGAAGTCATGTTCACCCCTAGGTATTTTGTTTTTTCCACTACTGTTAAACCTGTTTCTCTCTGAAACCTGTCTTTCTCCATTTGTGTTAAATTCTTCTCTAAAACCATAGTTTTTAATTTGTTAAGTTTAAACCCTGCCACCTGACCAAACTCTTGTATTAGTTCCAAAACTCTTCTAGTACTAGGGATTGGCTCCTGTAATGTCAAAACTAGGTCATCTGCATAGGCTTTTAATTTATAATGTTTCACTCCGACCTGTATACCCTGAATCTGTTGGTCCCTTCTAATCATATTCAGCAATATCTCCAGGACTGAAATAAAAAGTAGAGGGGAGATTGGGCAGCCTTGTCGTGTCCCTTTCTCTATCTTAACTTCTTCTGTAACTGCATTGTTCACAATTAACTTTGCCTTTTGTTCCGAGTAGATCGCCCCTATACCGTTTCCAAACCTTTCTCCCATCCCCATCCCTTGCAGATTTTTCTTCATAAAACTCCAAGAGATGTTATCAAAGGCTTTCTCAGCATCTATAAATATCAATACTGCTTTTGTATTGATATTAACTTGTAATTTTTCCAAAATATCAATTAAGTTCCTTGTGTTATTTGACATATGTCTACCTGGGAGAAAGCCTGCTTGATCTTTATGTATAATTCCTGCCAAAACTTTTTTTAATCTTTTAGCTAAAATGTCTGCAAAAATTTTGTAATCCACGTTAAGTAGGGTTATGGGGCGGTAGTTCTTAAGCTGTGTCTTTTCCACTTCATTTTTCGGTATAAGAGTGATATAAGCATCTTCCCACGACTCCGGCGCTCTTTTCCCCTCCATAATTTCGTTGCAGACCTCCATTAATGGTTGAATTAGATAGTCTTTCATCACTTTATAATATTTGGAGGAAAGCCCGTCTGGACCTGGAGACTTGCCAAGTTGCAGATTCTTAATGGCACCTTCAACGTCCTGTTCAGAAATTTTTCCATTCAATATTAGTTTGTTCTCTTGTGAAATATTTTGTAATCCATTTGTTTCTAAAAATTCGTCAATCCTGGTCTCATTCTGTGGCCCTTGTGCGTACAATTGTTTAAAATATCTCTGGAAACAGTCTTTAATCTCCTGTGGGTTTTGTACATTCCTTCCATTTACTTCAAGATTTGTCACAGTGTTTAGTTTTTGTCTTTTCTTCAGCTGCCATGCTAGCAGCTTTCCACACTTATTAGCTGATTCAAAAGTTCTTTGTCTCATTTGTTTAATCTTCCATTCTATGTCCTGATTAACCAGTTTCAAATATTGTGCCTGATATAATTTAATTTCTCGCAGGATCTCCTGTGACTTTGGTTTAGTCCTTAGTCTCTTCTCTCCATCTCCAATTTTCTCCAAAATCTTTCCTTTTCTTTCTTCTTGAAGTCTCCTCTTTAAGGTGTTTTGTTGGATCAAAAAACCTCTCATGACCGCCTTACTCGCGTCCCAGATTATTCTTTTTTCTACAGTTGTCTTCAGGTTTATTTCAAAGTAATCTTTCATAGTTTTTTGGGCCTTCTTAATAATTTCACAGTCTCTAAATAAGGTGTCATTCATTCTCCATCTAAAGGAACCAATCGGTGTTAATTTCATGTCCATTTTCACAGGATTATGGTCGGAGCAAGCTTTTGGGCAGATTTCCACTTTCCGTATCTTAGGTGCCATCCCTCTTGTAATCCAGATTTGGTCAATTCTTGTCCATGTCATATTGGCTTCAGAGAAAAAGGTCCCCTCTCTACCTAGGGGGTTTTTAGTTCTCCAAATGTCGATCAAGTCCATATTGTCTGTCAATTCAAAGAAAGTCTTTGGTAGCCTTCCATCTTTTGTAACTACCTGTCTTTCAGATTTGTCCATGTTTGTTGACACAACTCCATTCATATCTCCCATCAAAATGATGTTTTGGTCCATGTAATCGAGCAACGTCTCATGCAGTTTTTTATAAAAGTCTGATTTTCCCTCATTAGGTGCATAGACTCCAATTATTAAAACTTTTTCTCCATATAATTGTATTTCAATTGCAATGAATCGTCCATGTTCATCTTTAAACAAAAATTTTGGTGTCAATTTCTCTTTTGCGTATATCACTACTCCTCTTTTTTTTCACTTTATCCGATGAGATAAATTCTTGGCCTAATCTCTTATTTATCAATAATTTCCTGTGGAGTCTGGTTATATCAGTTTCTTGTAAACAAATCAAGTCCAATTGTTCCTTTTTTAACATGTGAAAAATTCTCTTCCTCTTGCTAGGGGAATTTAGGCCCCGAATATTCTAAGTTAACATCTGCAGAGACATGTTGTAGTTATTATGACGTTCCTCCGACTGCTCCTAAAAGTTGTTCTTCCTCTGATGGTTGTGTCTCTTTCTCTGGCCGGTCCAACCCCAGGGGGTGCCTGTCCAAGTCAGGTGGTCCCAATCCTAGTGCCTCCAGATCTTTTGTTCTTGCCTCCCTTCGTAGTTCTTCACCAAAATCTTTCAGGAAACTCACTTTATCTTCCTTTGATCTTATCTTAATTTTCTTTCCTTTGAATGTAAACGAGAGGCCTTGCGGGAATTCCCACCTGAAGAGGATGTTGTTCTTTCTTAGTAGGTCGACCAAATCACTGTAGTTGGTTCTAAGATCTAGTAGGTATTTTGGGATATCTTTAAAAATTTCAATTCTCTCACTTCCAATCTCAAGTGCTTTCTGGTAATGTAGGCTCAGTATTTTACCTCTTTCTTCTTTTGATCTTAACGAAATCAAGCAGTCCCTCGCCTTGTTCTTCCTTCTGACCCTTCCCAATCGAAAAGCACTCACTATCTTAATTTCTTCAGGGTCCAGACCCCAGAAAGTCTCAAATTCCAATGTAAGGAACTCTATTAATTCTCCTTCCTCTGTTTCCGGGACTGCTCTTATTCTCAAGTTGGCCTGCTTTTCCTTAAGTTCAATCAAAGAAAATTGTGCCTTGTAGTCATCCAGTTTTCTATTAATTGGTGGTATTTTTTCCTCTACCGCCAAGATCCTCTCTTTTGCTTCCTCTGCTATCTGTTTAGTCTCCTTGGATTCCTGCAGTAGCCTGTCAATTGCCTGGGTATTAGAGTTCACTTTCTGCCCCACGTCATTCACTTTTTGTCCAAGGTCTTTAATAGTTGAGGTATTTAAGTCTATCTTGGTTGACAAATTTTGTAGAGCAGAGAGAATCTTGTCCAATGTTGCAGAATCTGATCCTGCTGGTCCTGGTCCTTTAGCTTCTTCTCTTTCTGTGACTTGTGGGGCAGAAAGGCCTGTTAAAGATGGTCTTCTGTAGTGTTGTTGTTGCTGTGTCAACAATTGCTGCTGTTGTCTAGTTTTATATTTTATAGCTTTCTCTTGCGCCTTCTCCTGGGCCTTATCTTGTGGTTTGTCTTGATCCATTCCTGCGCCGCAAGAAGTCAAGGTCACTTACACAGTTCTCACAGCTCCCAGGATTGTTTCTCAGCAATGATAAAAAGGCAGCTGCAGTGGAAAATCCCCAGCTATAACACAAGATACCACTAGGGGAGCAGAGTAGCAAAATGTTTCATGGATGACAACTATAGAACGGTATCTTCATAAGTATAATAATGTTACACAGATAGCAACAGTTGCAAGCTCAGATAGTCCCAAAAAGTTACCAATCTTTTGCAGAGGTCTACTGTAATAGTTACAATGTCATAAAACGGTGCATTCAAAGTGACCTTTCAGATACTTAAGGCAGACCGAAGTCAAGGATTGAGTGGTAGGTTCAAACCCCCCCTTTCCACTTTTTTGGGGGGGTTCTTCTGTCAGGCAATGAGATTTAGCTCTTTATAAAAGTTCAAATTCTGTGGTTCCCAGCACCATTGTCCCTTGCTTTTAAGCTGTCTACAAGTCGGCAAAGCAGGCTTCCTGTTTAAACTTTGCCGATTTCAGGTTCAAATTCAAGATCAAAGTCCAGGGATCAAAGTGTCAAAGTCAAAGTCAAGTTGCTAGTTCTTTAAGTCCTTTCCTTTGATCCTTTCAAAGTTCCCCCAGTCTTACTCACGGGTAGATGTTTCAATTCGATGTTCACAGGAAAAAGGTCAGCGCTCTCCGGCAACTGCTATGCAGCTTCACTCCGTAGAAGTAGCGATCGACTCCCAGCACAGCGCAGCCCCGCTCCGCTCCGGAGCTCTTTACAGAGCTCCTTTGACAGTTCGGGGTGCGCTCCGCGTGCCCACTGAGTCCCACGGCCCCAGGCTTCTCCCGCCTGCGGGTTTTTTAAGGGTCCTCCGCTTCGCTGCAGCGGTGGACCCGATTTCTACGGAGCCTCTCCCTCCGGTTAGAGGGAATCCGCCATTGCTGGTAGGCGCCGCCTCCGGAAGCCCAATTGCAACAACTTCTTGGGCATCTGAATTGGGCTCGCTTTTTCCTTGCATTACCTACCAGCACATTATCACCATTGTTTTCAGCGCTCGCAGGACACAAGGATCCAGCAGATGTAATCCAGGTCACTTCGGCAATGATCACTGCATTACAAACCGTTAATCAGCACCTGCGATCTATTCTTGTGGACAGGATCACAGAAGCCGCTGCACATGAGCTTCACCTGGCAGTGTTTGCTACAGCCTTGTTGCCAACAGGGATCTTATATGCGCAGACGGACAAGAAGAAGACTATCTGCATTATAGAATGGTTACATCTACCACATACCCCTCCAAAAAACATTTATTCAGTAATTGAATCCACATCAGACATTGTCATTAAAGGACGTTCACGTGCCTTGGCCTTGAGCGGTTTCGATGCTGCATCAATCTATTTGCCTTTCTCGCAGACTGAACAGCAGCATTTATTCATAACCAATGCTGCCTTGCAAATCGCTTTGGCTGATTTTATAGGTGTCATCATTTTTAACCCTCCAAAGGATGACCGTTTGACATTTCTGACACAGGTCACCTATGTTTTTGCTACCCCCTTGTCTCTCACACCGCTCCCCTCTGCATTGACCCTTTTCACGGATGGAACAAGAAGTAGGGGGGTAGTGACATGGGAGGAGGGAGGAAAATGGAGATGTTTATTTACCCCTCCACAGTCTTCTGCTCAGCGAGCTGAGCTAGCGGCTGTGATTCTTGCCTTTCAATCCTTTCCTACTCAACCTTTCAATCTTATTGTGGATACTCAGTATGTGTATCGCATTTTTGCTGTCTTACCAATATCTTATATAACTCCTTCCTTGGATTCTGACTTGCTTTCTTTGTTTCTTGCCCTGCAGGCCTTACTTCAGCACAGAGAGTTCCCTTATTATGTTGCACATCTTCACTCCCACACATCACACCCAGGGTATTTAGCAGAAGGCAATGCAAGAGCAGATGCAGCGTTGAGAGACATTTCTGCCTTTTCTCTCTTTTCTGATCCTGTATTATGTCATAACACCTTTCACCTCCCTGCGAAAACATTGGCAAAGCAGTTTTCTATTCCTTTGGCCCAAGCTAGGGATATTGTGTCCCAGTGTGCTTCCTGTTCTAAATCTCAGCTGGCCGTTCCTTTTGATGCTGTCAATCCTAGGGGCGCGTCTGCATTGGTGTGTTGGCAGATGAATGTCACACACACACCTGTGTTGGCTCCACTCTCCAAGGTTCACCTCACGGTGGACACCCACTCTGGATTCATATGGGCTACGCCCATGAGGGGGGAAACAGCTCGTCATGTGATCCAGCACACCATTCGCTGTTTCTCAGTCATGGGTAAACCTGCGCGCATCAAAACTGATAATGGCCCAGCATATATTTCTAAAACATTTTCGGAATTTTGTATGTTGTGGAATGTAAAATTAACTCATGGCATACCCTTTAACTCCACAGGACAAGCTATAGTGGAAAGAGCGCACCTGACGTTCAAAACACTGTTGTTTAAGCAGCTTGGCGGCCGAAGCATACCAACAGCAGATATCCCTTCGGCAGTCCACCAAGTTCTTTTTGTACTTAACCATCTTTTATGTCTACATAATAGGACCCATACTCCCGCTGAATTGCATTTTAGGAAGGAGGAGGCACTCCCTCGCCCCTTGGTGGTGTACCGACGCTTGCCTGATCCCACGTGGCATGGCCCTGTCCCGCTGATCACGTGGGGACGAGGATACGCGGCAGTGGACATCGAGGACAAGCCTTTGTGGGTTCCAGCTCGATGCGTGAGGCCATGGCGAGTCCCTTCAATTGCGGAAGCGCCTTCCTCACCATCTGCCTCACCATCCTTTGTTGCACCGTTATACAAGGAAGAGAAGCAGACGACCCAGTCCAGTTGAAACCACCATATTTCACCTTATCAGCTGGCAAGTCGCAGTTGTCAGAATCCTACTCTGGCTGGCAGCATCCACGGCTCAGCCACTCTTGAACTAGAAGAACTGTGTTGTTGAATAAGACTTTTAGGGGAGAAAATTCTCATAAGATATGGAGGGATAATATTTTTGTACAAGATATGATTAAGTTTACCAGTTTATTGCATGCTGCTAGATGCTGGCTGTGCATGCACATACCCCCTTTTGCCCGTCATTCAGGCTTAATGCTTCATGGTGTGCCTGTCAATGGATCTTTTCAATTTACAAATGTTATATCACCTAACCAAACTTTTTGGCCTCCAGTACAATTGACCCTCTATGAGCCTGCCTCCACTTGTTTCCAAATTAAAGGGGAAAGAATCATGGGGCATATATCCAAACTGTCAATATACATTGAATTTCACCTTTAATAGCTCTTGTTCTCTTACAGGAACATACAGTGACCAATCTCAGTGCTATAGGAGTGACACCAGTGCATGGCTAAAAACTAGAAAAGAAACCTACCATGCAAATTGGAGTCTGAATTCTTCTATCCCTGGCTTAGCAAATGCTGCTGATTAGCAATTTCATATCAGTTCCTTATTTACTGCAGCCTTTACTTGGTCCCAACAGAGTAGTAATAGCAGCTATTTACTCCAAAGAGAGTTATGGTTGCTTTGTGGCGAAAAAGCATACAAAGCAAACCTCAAAACCTCAAAACCTCACAGGCACATGTACCTTGGGTATTGTGGTTCCGTTGTTGTATAAGGTTGATAAGTTACCATTTTCTCTTAGACTACGAAATTGTCGGGAGGTTAATTCACCCATAAATCAATATATCGGTACCCAGATTTCTCGGGCCTTGCTGCCCTCAGTGGGCGCAGCAATGAACTATAGGGATCTCCATCGGCTAGCAAATTGGACTGAAGGATTATTCAATGATACCATAAAAGCTTTGAAGAATCTCAACCAGGAGGTATCTGCAATGAGAGAGGTGGTCTTACAAAATCATTATGCTTTGGATGTCATTTTAGCCTCAAAAGGAGGGGTTTGTGCACTTGTTCATTCTCATTGTATGTTTATTCCTGATAATAACGTCAGTATATCTGCGACGATTGATCATATGGAAACCATGGTAGCCCACAATCCGTTTGCCCCCCCTCCTTCCGTTGATCCATGGGCATGGTTATATTCTTGGCTTCCGGATGGAAGTTGGTTTCGACATTTATTGATTTTAGTGATCATTATAGTAGTTATTTGTGTTATTTTGTGTTGCTGTATACAGTGTATTCCTTCTTTAATCTCTATATGTACTGCATGGTTCTCCGGTCAGCGGCCTGCTTCCGGCCTTACAAGAGTAGCCCATCGCACTCGTTATAACCGTATTGGTACTGACATATATGATTCTGATTAATAAAATAAAGAAAGAGGGCATGTGGGAGTCATAAAGCCAAGGCAGAGGCTTGTAAATACTGCAGGGTGCCCCCTGACATTCCTCTGCGCAATGATTACCTTATATGGTGACGGATGCAATAAAACCCTTGACCGGATGAGGTAACAGGAGACTTTGGGAAAACGGCCATGCGGCTGGGAGGACAAAGGATAATAAACAGTTGCCGGAGGAGAGAGGTTGGAAGGGGCTGCCCGGCCATTATGAAAATACTCTCTGCCTCATTGTGTCTTCTTTCTATGCTATGCTAAGCACCATCTATGACGGCAGGATTCCGTCAGCAGAAAGCCCAAGCGCCTCACCTAGCCGGGCTGGCCAGGAGGCAGACACGCCACTTCCGTCGCCCAGTTTGTGCAGGGGGTGAAACTGTGATAGGAATTTTATGGTCTTAGATATATGGTAATGATCATAAGTGTACCAACCAAGCTCGTACATATATCAGCACAGGAAGACCAACCTGGAACCATTTTGATTCCTAAACTGAGCCAATGTTTTCTCTGCAAGGTCAAAGTGGGAAACCTCCCATTGTCTCTTTCCTCACAAATCCTGTCTTAAGGGCACATTTAAGATATGAATAGGGTGTGAGCCTGTGACCTGGCCCAGGAAATAAGTATTTATCATTACAAAGGACTGGCCAGGCTACCCAGGCAATCCAATCAAGTAACCTGCTAGACAGGAGATAAACAAGGACAGGAGAAAAACAACATTCAAATTTTCTGTTTTAGACCGCCTTTTTGTGATGTAGGTATGATGTATCTGAGGGGTGGTCTTAGGTTACACCCCTTCTGTGATGTATGTATGATGTTTCTGGGGGTGGTCCTGATCTACAGGATGGGAATTTCAAAAGTCTTTATAAGGCCTTGCATGCCATTTTTCTGTGTTCCTCCTCTCTCCTGCATGTGAGGGGAGCACCCTGTTGCAACAGATCAATAAAGATCAGGCTTACTAGCTGCTTTGCTTCTCAATATTCTCTGGTTGGCCTCTGTTATTCTCTCCTATCAATAGGGAACCTATGTAAGGACTCTATACGGGCTCTTGGATACCCCATAAGGGAAAAGGGCAATTTTTATTTACAACAAAACGCAAGGAGGGGAGGCGGAGATTGTTGGATAATTGGCGTGACGTCGCTAATTGTTTTACGACCCCAATTAGCTCCAGCTTACAGCGATCTCCGGGTCCGGCACGATTCCCTCAAGCTGCGCCGATCCTTCCGTCCGCCACTAAGTGCAGAGTAAAACACAGCGGAGCTATTGCGTCCCGGTGTAAAAGATGCAAACACACCTAAGCGTCTGTGTGTTTATTTATCAGTCTTTATTACAGCAGTAAAAATAACAAATCAGCATTTCTCAGATTCTCCTGGGCTGCTAGCAGCCATGGCTACCGTCTCCCTTGGAAGCAGAGACGGAACAGTGAGGAACAACTCCTCCCTCTTTCAGAGTCACGCGACAGGAATTGAGGGACGTCACACAGAACTCTTTAACCCTGTGAGTTCTGAAAACATTCACACCCCCTCTTCCCTCCATTCCTGAGGTGACTTGTGGATGTACCTTTACAGACCTCTGTGAGATCAATCCCTTCCCCAATGCCTTGCGCCTTCTCTTGGCGTTCTCGTCAGGCACCTGAGGAACATCCTCACAACTCTCAGGTTCGCACTGTGCTAAACCAACCCACACCCCTGTGGCCTGATACCTCTCAGGTGGAATGCCCTTCGTTGTGCGACTGGACCGCCTGGGCACAAACTCAGGTATTTCCTCTGACTCACTGTGGTCAGCAGGTGTGTCCTCTGCATCACGGGATTCCCCCTCTGACTTAAAGCGTCTTCGAATTCTCTGCATTACGCTAACAGGAGACGCAGGCTCACTCTTGGGCTCTCTTTTGACAACTTGTGGAGATGCCCCATCCTGTTCTTGACCTTGGTCAGTGACCTGGTCTTCATCAACAGGTTCAGCCCCTGGCTCTCCCTCATCAGAATCAGAATCAGACAGGCATTCTGAGAGAACATCACGCCTTGCAGGAGTCTTTGACCAACTATCCTGCTCATAGAACTCAGCGTGTTTACTGATCAGAAGCTTACTCTGATCACCTTCTGGATATGAAAACCGCCATGCTTTAGAAGACGGTTCATACCCACAGAAGATCATTTTCTGGAACTTGGGTCCACCTGGCTTTTGCAAAGCTTTTGGCACTGGCACTGATGCCGGCGACCCAAACGAACGAAGGAAGTGAATCTGAGGTTTCCTTCCGTGAAGCATGAAAAACGGGGTGTCGCCTACCACTGAATTGTAGGACCGATTCCAGGTGAAATTCACATTCTTAATTGCCTCCATCCAAAAGCTTGGAGGTAACCCAGAGTCTGACAGCAACACCTGTGTAGCCTTAACCAGAGCTTCACTTCTGAGCTCTGCCACCCCCCTCTCTTGAGGAGAAGTCACTTTGTGACGTATCCCTTTCGGGTGAAAGAACTTCTGCAAAGCAGACCCAGTATACTCTGCACAACGGTCACTTCGAACTCCCTGTACCTTGGTGGAGAACCTTAGTTCCACCTCCTCAACCCAACTTTTAATCAGTTGTGCTGCATCTCCCTTGGATTTCAGAGCATGAGTCCAGGAATTCTGGCTAAAATCATCCTGCATCGTTAGCAGAAACCTGGCTCCTCCCAGACTTGGCTCTGCCATGGGACCCAACAGATCTATGTGAACAAGCTCAAAAGGTTTTGTGGTTACCCTGTCCACCCTGGGGTAACTGCACCCTTTTACCTTTGCCTTTCTGCAAGCCTCACAACTTATGGCTCTTCCACATTCCTGAATTTTACAGCCTTTAGTGCACTCAGGTAGCACCTGGAGTTCTTCAAGAGAACTATGGGCTGTCTTCTTGTGCCATGCACATGCACATGAAACATGAGTGGGAACTGTAGCACGCATAGCTTGTGTCCCCTCACCCTTCAGAGGCGTTTTAAGAACAAAGAGATCATTCTGCCCCTTTTCAACTTTGACTAGCTGCTTCCCTCCCTTGGAGATTGTGCAGACATCATGTTCAAAGCAAACCTTAAACCCCTTCTGCAACAAATAAGGCACAGATAAAATACAGTGATGCATCCCAGGTACAGTGCAAACCTCCACCTGCTCCTGCAAAACAGAAAGAAAGACATTTGCAACGTTAGTTACATTTTTCTTTTCCCCATTTGCAAACTGAACAGTTTTTCCAGCTGGAATTGCCTTGCAATTCCACAATTCAACAGCAGGGGTCTCAGGAATCAAGTTTCTGTTTGCCCCGGAGTCAATTACAAAACAAAATTCAGTGTCTCTCTTGGAGCTGGTTTCAAACATTGCAAGACTGGCTGTCAGCTGATAAGCATCCTCATTGTCTCTAGCTCGTCCGCTTTGCGCGTTCCCACGTCTGGCTCCCTTGCCAGGCTGGTTACCATGGAAACCTGGCTGGCTCCCATGAGAAGCGACCTTGACAACATCCTGCCTCGTCTCTCTGCTTCGGTGGGGGCAAGAGCGACGCAGATGTTCAGTTGAATTACAAATAAAACAACGACGAATAGTGGAAAAAGCCTGAACCGTGCATTCCGCTGGCTTGGCTCCGCCCTTACAACCAGAGCTCCCGGTGCCAGCTCTGCCCTCTCTGATACGGCGTTCTTCTTCATCAGATAAACGTCCTGTGACGTAATTAAGCGTCAACGCTTGGGGATCCATCGATTCCAGAGTTAGACACAAATTGTCATAACTCTTGTCCAGAGAGCTGAGCAAAATGTACACTTTCAGCTCCTCAGTAAAGTTCACTTGTAACAGCCTCAGCTGGTTAAACACAGACAGCATCTCAGTTACATGCTTCCTGATGCTATCCCCAGGACGTAACTTCATCTCAAACAAGCGTCTGGTGGTGTGAATCTTTGCCCCAGCCGTGGTTCTGTGGTGCACCCTTTCCAACGCTTGATAGGCCTCACAAGCATTCTCCAGCCCCTCCACCAAAGGCAGCTGTGAGCCATCCAAACTAAGCACAATAGCTCCCAGGGCTCTCTGATTTCTTCTCTGTGAAGCGCAGGCATCTGCAATATCTGCAGCTGAAGCACCTGCCGCTGGTGTGGGTAGTGGAGGTCCCTGAACAGCCTCCCACAGCCCCTACGCTACCAGCCATGCCTTCAGCCTTCTGCTCCATTCTGCCCAATTTTTGCCGTCCAATTTTTCAAATGGGACTGCGTATGAATCGTGGCCGTCTGCCATGTTCTCCCAAGGGCCCCAGCTGTACTCACGTAGCAGCAGCTCTCCGGCACCTGTCTCTGGAGAAGCGATTCCCTCAGCGAACTCCTCTGCCTCTCAGCATCAGGCAGGACACAGCGTCTTCCCAGCTGGCTCCAGCGTCTTCCCAGCTGACTTCAAAGCACACCGGCACACTTCGCAATAGCTTTATAGCAGTAATCAGCGTCCATAACCTGTTGGATAATTGGCGTGACGTTGCTAATTGTTTTACGACCCCAATTAGCTCCAGCTTACAGCGATCTCCGGGTCCGGCACGTTTCCCTCAAGCTGCGCCGATCCTTCCGTCCGCCACTAAGTGCAGAGTAAAACACAGCGGAGCTATTGCGTCCCGGTGTAAAAGATGCAAACACACCTAAGCGTCTGTGTGTTTATTTATCAGTCTTTATTACAGCAGTAAAAATAACAAATCAGCATTTCTCAGATTCTCCTGGGCTGCTAGCAGCCATGGCTACCGTCTCCCTTGGAAGCAGAGACGGAACAGTGAGGAACAACTCCTCCCTCTTTCAGAGTCACGCGACAGGAATTGAGGGACGTCACACAGAACTCTTTAACCCTGTGAGTTCTGAAAACATTCACAGAGATTTGGGGTGTCTAAGTTCTTATGTTGGGGGAGATGCCGGAAGGCGCCACTCCCAGATTCTGCAAGTGACTAAGACGGACAAGAACTGTGTGTTTCTGCACTGTAAATAGTTTGCACCAATAAAACCTGTAAAAGACAGGTCAGAGTCCTGCCTGGTTACTCACAAGCAATCATCACAAATATCTGACAAGAATTTTAGTCCAAAACACCTGGAGAGCACTAGGTTTGCAAAGACTGCTCTAACCCAACTTTGCAACTGCCTCTGCCGGAGTTTAAGTCTAGTGGTGAGCAGACCGAAGGCTTGCAGGACCTTCTCTCTCTCTCTCTCTCTCTCTCTCTGTGTGTGTGTGTGTGTGTTTTACTAGAACCTGCAGATCTACTAATCTGCAGATCTACTAACCGAAGCTGGATAGGGGCATGGCCTAGGGAGAGGAGGAGTAGCCCAGAGAGAGTTCTGTGCCTGAGGTTCCCCATCCCTGCTTCAAGTGATGCTATCCCCCCCAAAAAAAAACAGGTCTTCTAGCTTCTGTCATTGCTGTACCTCATCATCAAATATCTGTCTGTAGACTGTAGACTTTCCCACTGGGGACGACACGGGACACCTTCACCAGGGTCATGTTGCAGAGTTTTCCTAGGCGCTCGATTGGTTTGCAGCTGAACTTTTTCTTGGGTTAGCTGAGAAAAAGGAAATTCAGAGAAAGAGAAAGAAAGAAATAATTGGTTTGGAGGACTTCCGGGTTAGCGCCAACGCGTAATGGCGGATTCCCTCTGAGCTCCGGAGGGACCAGCTTCACGAGTTCGGGTCTGGCCGCTGCGGCAAAGCGGGGACCCTTAAAAATCACAGGCGGGTGAAGCCTGTGAGCGTGGGACTCAGCGGGCACCAATTACGCCCCCCCCCCGAACTGCGAAAAAGCCTTTTTAAAGGCTTCGGAAGGGGATGGAGTGAGTGGCGCGGTGCTGAGAGTCGTCTGCTATTCTTGTGGAGTGAAGCCGCACAGCCATTTGTGGAGAGCGCTGACTTTTTCCTGACAATTGGATTACAAAAGAACTACCCGTGAGTAGGTTTAATTTGAACTATTTTGAGAAAATTGAATAAATTTGGCACCGAAAGGGGAAGGTATAAACAGGAAGTCTACCTCCCCTTGTTGTAGACTGAGCAAAGCAAAGAGACTAAAAAGCGGAAACCTTTAAAGACGTTTTGCGAAGATTTAAATCCAACACCAAAAAAAAGAGCGGTTTCCCCTCTAAATTGCAGGAGTGGAGGGGAAAGACTCAAACACTTTTTTCCTGCATGAAAAAGGGGAAAGGAAATTTTATCCGCTGCCTCTATACCTGGGAACGGACTGCTTTTAGACAAGAAAGCAGTTTAGTGGGAAGCCTGTCTTAAACTAGAGTTGAAAGTTAAGGACTTCTGAATTAGCCCTGCAAAAAGAGATACAGTGTTTCGGGACTTCTCCTGTTTTTAGAGTAACATTTTAAAGTAATAATTTCTAAAGTAACTGCTTGGGGACATTGAAACTGTGTTTCTAAAGAGCTGTGAACTGAATTGGTCCCTCTAGAGGAATACTGCCTTTGTTGCAACAATATCCAAGTAACTGGAAATTTCCTTTCCAAAACAAATCTTTCTGGCGTGGGACTGACCTTGGATTCTCATGAGAGTGGCATGGCAGATGATAAAGGAAAATTAGAGTCGGCACAGGAAAAAACTACTGGCACTAGATCTGGCAGACAATTTCGGGATACTGCAGCTCAGAGGAGGGCCTCAACATCTGGAACCGCAGGTATACAAGGAGCTGCTACCTTGCAAACTAAACTAAAAGTTATGTCATCTGAAGATGTATTGAATCAGGCACTTGGCAAAATTAATGAGTCTTTGGAAAACCTAGCAAGACAAGTAGCAGAGACAAATAAACAAGTGGCCGAGACAAATAAACAGGTTGCTGAGGCTTCAGCAAAAATAGATTTGAATACCATAAGCATTAATGATTTGGGCAAGAAGGTGAATTCTAATACACAGTCTATTGAAAAATTAATAGAGGAATTGACCACAATCCGAAAAGTAGCTGACGAAGCCAAGGAAATTGCAATTGCCGCCCAAGAGAAGATACCACCGGTATATAAGAAACTTGAAGACCATGACCTGACACTGTCCATGATCGAATTACATGGCAAGGAGAGGAATTTGAGAATTAGAGCAATACCAGAAATTGAGAAGGACAATTTGGTGGACTTTCTTACAAAAGAATTTATAGACTTTTGGCAACAGGACTTGGGGAAGGAAGAATTTAAGATAGTGAGTGCATTTAGAATTGGGAAAAAACAAAGAAAGAATAAGGCAAGAGACTGTTTGATTACCTTTCTAAGAAAAGAAGAAAGGGACAAAATTTTGAATTTGCACTACCAAAGAACTTTGGAAATTGGAGATTCATTTGTGGAGATCTTTAAGGATATTCCAAAACACATTTTGGACATAAGGACCAACTACAGAGATCTAGTCGTCCTACTGAGGAGAAATAGAATTCTCTACAGGTGGGAATTTCCCCAAGGCCTATCTTTTAAATATAAAGAAAGAAAGATAAGAATAAGAACAGTGAATGACAAAGATAAGTTTTTGGAAGACCACGGAGAAGACCTACAGAAAGAAGCGGAATCTGGAGAAGACCCGAAACCACTGGATAGAGGAATATTAAATATAGCAAACCTATCATTTGGACTACCTGAACCAGGGAAAGAGACACCACCGACAGAACAAGAACAGCTGCTGGGAGCAGTTGGAGGTAAAGAGAAGTAACCCCACCATGGCACTGCAACTTCTAAGCTGGAATTGTAATGGACTTAACTCCCCTCGAAAGAGAAAAGGTGTTTTTCACATATTAAAAAAAGAGCAATTGGATTTGATCTGTTTACAAGAAACACATGTAACAAGGTTACATAGGAAAATACTTATTAACAAAAGATTGGGACAAGAGTTTATTTCATCTGACAAAGTTAAAAAAGAGGAGTGGTGATATATGCAAAGGAGAGACTTTTACCGAAATTAATCTTCAAAGATGAACAAGGAAGATATTTGGCAGTTGAAATTCAACACCAAGGAGAGAAATTTCTAGTAGTTGGAATTTATGCACCGAACGAGGGGAAATCTGAATTTTTTAAGAAGTTGCATGAGACTTTATTGGATCATTTGGATTATAATTTAATTTTGATGGGGGATATGAACGTAGTCGTATCTACAAACATGGACAAGGCACAAAGACAGGTAGTTACCAAAGATGGTAGACTACCTAAAACTTTTTTTGAAATGACTGACAATATGGATTTGGTGGATATTTGGAGAGTAAGGAACCCCTTGGGAAGAGAGGGAACTTTCTTTTCTGAAGCCAAGATGACATGGACTAGAATTGACCAAATATGGATAACTAGAGGAATGGCACCAAAGATAAAGAAAGTGGAAATCTGCCCCAAAACTTGCTCCGACCTTAATGCTGTAAGGATGGAGATGAAACAAATAGCAACTGGTTCCTTCAGATGGAGGATGAATGACACCTTATTTAGAGATGAAGAGGTTTACAAAAAGGCCCCAAAAACTTTGAGAGACTATTTTGAAATAAATATGAACACTGATGTTGAAAAAAGAGTAATCTGGGATGCAAGTAAAGCTGTTATGAGAGGGTTCTTGATACAACAGAATGCAATAAAGAAAATAAAACAAATTCCTTCCAGTAGCACCTGGAATTTGTTTTGTTTTGACTATGGCAGACCAACACGGCTACCTATCTGTAACAATAAAGAAAATGTCAGGGAACTGCCATCGGAGCCAAGGGTGGCGCTGAGGCTCCCTAATGATGATGCTGGAGAGGGAACCAGCAGAGGGAGAGAGGATGCTTCCGCTGGGGAAGGAGATAGAGGTGACACCAGGGAGAAAGGGGAGTCCGAGGGAGCTGCGGAGAGAAGGCTCCAGGACTCTTCCAGTGAAATCAGCGGGGAGAGCACAGGACCTCCTCTGGGGACGCCCACTCTGCGCAGACAGCTTTCGCGCAGAGAAGGGAGACGACGATTGGGTGTGAAAGAACTCTTATGTTGGAAGAAATTCAGGAAACGCCCACTGACGGATTCTTCCAGTGATTGAGACAGTCATGGTGTACTGACTGTCCAGCCTGGGGGGAAAGTTTTGTCCAAACTACTCAGCTCGGAGCAGTTTGCGCTTTACGCACAAGCAACCCCCATACCCCATTACAGCAATCCGTCAGTCCTTGACGTTGTTTGTGCGGAGGGAACATCATGAGTCTGACAGGAGGAGCAGGCACCGGAGAGGGAGCCAGGGGAGGACCAACTCTGGAGGAGAGAAACAGAGATTTGGAGCAACAGCTGGCTTTACTAGCGGCGCGGCTAGATGAAAGGAGGACTCAGGATGCTCAGGGGAAACCCACCCCCATTGGAAGGAAATACCGGGACTGGTGCATAAGTTTGGGGGCGACCCGAGGGACTATAATGGTTTTAAGACGGAGGTGCAGTATGCGCTGGAACTGCAGCATGATGATTTTTTTTTTAAATGATATTTATTGGAGTTTCAAATAATACAAAAAAGAAAAACAAAAAACAAAAGAGAAAAAACAGAGTTTAAAAAAAGCATTCAACATTTACAATCCTTATTTTCGATAACTTTTTTTCTACGACTTCCCCTCACCTCCCCTTCTTGTATTCCGTGTCCAAATATTTGTTCAACAAGTTCTTATCCTTAGTTTTTAACCCTAGTTTGTTATTATACTTAATTCAATTTATGTATCAAATTTTAACTTATATGCATTGATCATTATACTTAAAGACTTTTTCTAAGGTCGACCCAGTTTCCCTTACACGAATTCCCCATTTTTGTACTAATAGCAATACAAAAAAAAGAAACAATAGAAAGGATCAGAATATATTTGTACACCCTTCGGATTCCCAAACCCCACCCTCCCTTTCCCGGTTTCAATCCCCAAACCATTGTCCATTAGTCCATCTACTATCAGCCTGGATTCCTCACGTCAGAGGCTCTTAATTCTCTCTCAGTTCCTTTCTGCTGGTTTTTTTTTTTTTTTTATAAATATTTATTAAGGTTTTTAAATATAAAACATAATAAACAATCTTACTTATTACACAACAATTTCATCACTTCTTTGGGCTCCCTCACGTCTCCCGCTCCCATTTACATCGTTAAAAAAATTTTTCCAAACAAATTATCAACTTGTTTACAATCTCATGTCCACTCACACATATAATCTAGCGCTTCTTCCAGAAAGTTTTATATTTTCTTTAGTCTCACTTATCATCAAATTTAAATCTAGTTTAGTGGTGACCAGTTTTTTGTAATCTAGCATCCTTCTTAAGATTCAACCAAATTACAATGTTTTTGTAAATACATCTTGAATTTCTCCCAGTCTTCCTCCAACTTCTCTTCTCCCAGATCACGGATTCTGCCGGTCATCTCGGCCAGTTGCATATAGTCCATCAGCTGCATCTGCCACTCTTCCAGTGTGGGTAGATCTTGAGTTTTCCAGTTTTTTGCGATGAGAATCCTTGCTGCCGTTGTTGCATACATGAAAAATGTTCGATCCTTCTTTAACACCTTCTGGCCGACAATGCCCAGAAGAAAGGCCTCTGGTTTCTTTGTGAAGGTATACTTAAATACCTTTTTCAGCTCATTATATATCATTTCCCAGAAGACCTTCACCTTAGGGCATGTCCACCAGAGGTGAAAGAATGTTCCTTCATTTTCTTTACATTTCCAACATTTATTATCAGAAGAATGGTATATTTTGGCAAGTTTAACTGGGGTCATGTACCATCTATATATCATTTTCATAACATTTTCCTTCAGAGCATTACATGCGGTGAAGTTCAGCCCAGTGATCCACAACCTTTCCCAGTCCTCAAACATAATGTTATGCCCGATGTCCTGTGCCCATTTTATCATAGCCGATTTAACCATTTCGTCTTGTGTATTCCACTTTAGCAGCAAGTTATACATTCTAGATAATACCTTGGTCTTTGGTTCTAACAATTCTGTTTCTAACTTCGATTTCTCCACCTGGAACCCTAACTTTTTGTCATTTTTAAAAACTTCTTTAATCTGAGCATAATGTAACCAGTCTCGCACCTTATCCTTCATTTTCTCCAAACTCTGCAATTTCCAATTGTCTCCATCTTTTTCTAATATTTCCCAATATTTTGGCCATTTGGCCTCCATATTGGGTCTTTTTCGGGCCTTGGCTTCCAGAGGTGAAAGCCACCTTGGAGTTTTATTTTCCAATAAGTCTTTATATTTTGTCCAGACATTAAACACTGCTTTCCTGACAATATGGTTCTTAAAGGCCTTATTGATCTTAACTTTGTCATACCATAAATATGCATGCCAACCAAAAGCATTGTTAAAACCTTCCAGATCCAACACGTCAGTGTCTTCGAGAAGTAGCCAGTCTTTTAGCCAGCAAAAAGCTGCGGCTTCATAGTACAACTTTAAGTCTGGCAGGGCAAAGCCCCCTCTTTCTTTTGCATCTGTTAATATCTTAAACTTAATTCTGGGCTTTTTGCCCTGCCAGACAAATCTAGATATATCTTTCTGCCACTTCCGGAAGCACTCCGTTTTGTCCACAATCTGTAATGTTTGAAACAAAAACAGCATCTTTGGCAATACATTCATCTTAATAGCAGCAATTCGGCCTAACAAAGAAAGCTTCAATTTTGTCCAACTATCCAAGTCTCTCTTAATTTCAGACCAACATTTTTCATAGTTATCCTTGAATAGACTCAGGTTTTTTGCTGTTATGTTTACCCCTAGGTACTTTACCTTTTTAACCATAGTTAATTCTGTTTCTCTCTGAAACCGTTCTGACTCTGTGTCTGTCAAGTTTTTTCCCAACACTTTGGTTTTCTGTTTATTTAATTTAAATCCCGCCACCCGACCAAAGTCCTGTATCAATTGTAATACTCTTTTCGTACTAGATTCTGGCTCCTGCAGGGTCAAAACTAGGTCATCTGCAAAAGCTTTAAGTTTGTATTGTTTCGCTCCGACCTGAATCCCTTCCACCAACCGGTCCCCTCTAATCATATTCAAGAGCACCTCCAGAACCGAGATAAATAACAAAGGGGAAATCGGGCAGCCTTGTCGTGTTCCTTTTTCAATTTTGAACTCTTCTGTAACCACATTGTTAACTATCAGTTTGGCCTTTTGTTCTGAATATATTGCATCAATCCCATTCTCAAACCCCCGTCCCACTCCCATTTCTTTCAAATTTCCCTTCATGAATTTCCAAGAAATATTATCAAAGGCCTTCTCCGCATCTATAAAAATTAACACTGCTTTTGTATTTATGTCTGTTTGCAAAAGTTCCAAAATGTCAATAATGTTCCTAGTGTTAGCAAACATATGTCTACCTGGGAGAAAGCCTGCCTGGTCTTTATGAATTACTTCATTAAGAACTCTTTTAAGTCTACTTGCCAAAATGTCTGCAAATATTTTGTAATCCACATTCAGAAGGGAAATGGGACGATAGTTTTTGAGTTGTGTCTTTTCAGTTTCAGATTTTGGTATCAATGTGATAAAAGCTTCCTTCCACGATTCCGGCGCCTTCTTCCCTTCCATAATTTCATTGCAGACCTCCATCATTGGTTGGATCAAATAATCTTTTAATGTCTTGTAATACTTGGAGGTCAAGCCATCTGGCCCTGGAGATTTGCCCAGTTGCATGTTCTGAATAGCTTGTTCAATCTCTTGTTGTGTTATTTTGTTATTCAGGATTACTCTGTTTTTTTGTGACAACTTTGTTAGTCCATTTCTTTCCAAAAATTGTTTAATCTCAACCTCATCTTGCGGCCCTTGAGTGTATAATTTTTTGAAGTATCTCTGGAAGCACTTTCTAATTTCCATGGGGTTCTGAATGTTTCTTCCTTCAATTTCTAGGTTTGTAACTGTATTTAATTTCTGTCTCTTCTTCAACTGCCAAGCAAGCAGTTTCCCACATTTATTCGCCGATTCAAAAGTTTTTTGTTTCATTAATTTAATCTTCCATTCTATTTCTTGATTTATCAATTTGGAATATTGTGCTTGGTATAGTTTAATTTCTCTCAGAATCGGCTGTGACTTCGGGTTTGATCTTAATTTCTTCTCCAATTCTTTAATTTTCTGCAAGATCTTATCTTTCCTTTCATTTTGTGTCCTTTTCTTTACGGCGTTCTGTTGTATCAAGAACCCCCTCATCACAGCTTTGCTTGCATCCCAGATAGTTCTTTTTTCCACCGTAGTGTTCATATTTATTTCAAAATAATCCTTCAGAGTTTTTTGGGCCTTCTTAATAATCTCCTGGTCTCTAAACAAGCTATCATTCATCTTCCATCTAAAGGAGCCGGTTGGCAAGAGTGTCATATCCATCTTCAGCGCGTTATGGTCGGAGCAGGTCTTTGGGCAGATTTCCACTTTTCTAACCTTGGGTGCCAGACCTCTAGTTATCCATATTTGGTCGATTCTTGTCCAAGTCAGCTGGGCTTCAGAGAAGAATGTTCCCTCTCTTCCCAGGGGGTTCTTAATTCTCCAAATGTCAATCCAGTCCATATTGTCAGTCATTTCAAAAAAGGTCTTTGGTAGTCTGCCGTCTTTTGTAACATTTTGATTTTGTGACTTATCCATGTTAGTCGATACGACCCCATTCATATCTCCCATCATAATGATGTTGTTGTAGTCCAGATAGTCCAGCATAATCTCATGCAACTTCTTATATATATATTTTTTTTTATAATATTTTTATTAATTTTACAGAATAAGAAAAAAAACAAAAAAATAAAATACAAGAGTTTCATAAATCATATTTCTTTTACAGAATCTTTTGGACTTCCCCACATCTTCCCGAATCTGCATTATTTATAATACCAACTTCAGCATTCTGTTATCTTATTTCGTCACTTATTGTATCTTTCATTTTGTCATGTTACCCATTTCAGTATATTTGTAACCCAATGTTCATAATACAAAGTCTTCAGCTATTTGTTATCTTATTTCATTACTTATTGTATCTTTCAATTCATCATGTTACCAAAGTCAGAGTTATTATAACCATGATCTTATGTATTGTAATTAAAACATAATGCAATAAAAATTTTTCTTAATTTCACCTCTATCTTCTTGTGCCTTAGTTTTCATTTCACCTGATTACCATTGCTGGGGCTAATATTTCCTAGAAAGTGCATTTTCTTAACATTCATACAACTTATAATATTTTTGCAAATAGTCCTTAAATTTTTTCCAGTCCTCTTCCATTGTTTCTTCTCCCAAGTCTCGGATTCTGCCAGTCATTTCAGCCAGTTCCATATAGTCCATCAACTGCGTCTGCCATTCCTCCAGTGTGGGTAAATCTTGTGTCTTCCAACACTTTGCGATGAGAATTCTTGCTGCTGTTGTAGCATACATAAAAAAGGTTCTATCCTTCTTTAACACATTCTGGTCTACAATGCCCAGAAGGAAGGCCTCCGGTTTCTTAGGCAAGGTATATCTGAATACCTTTTTTAACTCATTATAGATCATTTCCCAAAAGGCCTTCACTTTCGGACATGTCCACCAGAGATGAAAGAACGTCCCTTCCGCCTCTTTACACTTCCAACACTTATTATCAGACAGGTGATATATCTTAGCAAGCTTGACTGGGGTCATGTACCACCGGTATATCATTTTCATAATATTTTCTTTCAGGGCACTACATGCCGTGAATTTCAATCCGGTGGTCCATAGCCTTTCCCAGTCCTCAAACATAATGTTATGTCCAATATCCTGTGCCCACTTTATCATGGCGGATTTGACTGTCTCATCCTGTGTATTCCATTTAAGCAGCAAGTTATACATTCTTGAAAGTAATTTGTCTTTAGGTTCTAACAATTCTGTCTCTAATTTCGATTTTTCCACCTGAAACCCTACCTTTTTATCTGTTTTGAAAATTTCCCGAATTTGAGCATAATGCAACCAGTCTCGCACCTTGCTTTTTACACTTTCAAAACTCTGCAGCTTCCAATTGTCACCATCTTTTTCAATTAATTCCCAATATTTTGGCCAGTAGGCCTCCATGTTAAGTCTCTTACGTGCCTTGGCCTCCGCCGGTGAAAGCCACCTTGGTGTTTTGCTCTCCAATAAGTCTTTATATTTTGTCCAGACCATAAAAATTGCTCTTCTAACAATATGGTTTTTGAACATTTTATGAACTTTAACCTTGTCATACCACAAATATGCATGCCACCCAAAAGCATTATCAAACCCTTCCAGATCTAGGACATCAGTGTTCTCTAACAAGAACCAATCTTTCATCCAGCAGAAGGCTGTAGATTCATAGTATAACCTCAAGTCTGGCAGGGCAAATCCCCCCCTTTCTTTCGCATCTGTTAATATTTTAAACTTAATTCGGGGCTTTTTGCCCTGCCAAACGAACTTAGAGATATCCTTCTGCCACTTTCCAAAACATACCACTTTGTCCATAATCTGCAGGGTCTGAAACAAAAATAACATTTTCGGCAAAACATTCATCTTTATAGCTGCTATTCGGCCTAACAAGGAAAGTTTTAGTCTTGTCCAGATTTCCAAATCCCTTTTAATTTCTGACCAACATTTCTCATAGTTGTCCTTAAACAAATTCAAGTTTTTAGAAGTCAGGTACACCCCTAGGTATTTTACCTTTTTAACCACATTTAATCCTGTCTCTTTCAAAAACTCATCTGCTTCTGTAGACGTTAGGTTCTTTGCTAAGACCTTAGTCTTTTGCTTATTCAGCTTAAATCCCGCCACCCGACCATAATCAGAAATTAAATCCAAAACTCTTTTTGTGCTAGGAACTGGCTCCTGTAATGTTAATACCAAATCATCTGCGAATGCTTTCAATTTATATTGTTTTACTCCAACCTCAATGCCCCGAACTGACCGGTCTCTTCTAATCATGTTCAAAAGCACCTCCAGGACCGAGATAAACAATAATGGGGATAGAGGGCACCCTTGTCGTGTCCCTTTTTCAATATTGAATTCCTCCGTCACCACATTGTTTACTATCAATTTAGCTTTTTGATCTGAATATATTGCTTCTATACCATTTTCAAACCCCCGTCCCACTCCCATCCCTTCCAAATTTTTCTTCATGAACATCCAAGAAATGTTGTCAAAGGCTTTCTCCGCATCAATAAAAATTAACACCGCTCTAGTGTTAATATTTGTTTGTAAGAGTTCCAAAATGTCAATAATGTTTCTCGTGTTGTCAAACAAATGCCTACCCGGGAGAAAGCCTGCTTGGTCTTTATGGATCACTTCGTTCAATACTTTTTTAAATCTATTAGCCAAGATATCTGCAAAAATTTTGTAATCCACATTTAGGAGTGAGATGGGACGGTAGTTCTTAAGTTGAGTCTTTTCAGTTTCTGTTTTAGGAATCAATGTGATGAAAGCTTCTTTCCACGTTTCTGGTGCCTTCTTACCCTCCATGATCTGGTTACATACCTCCATCAAGGGTTGTATCAAATAGTCCTTCAAAACCTTATAATATTTGGAGGTAAGTCCATCAGGGCCTGGAGATTTGCCTAGTTGGAGGTTCTGTATGGCACTCTCGATTTCCTGCTGTGAAACTTTAACATTCAGGATTGTTCTCATTTCCTGGGAAATTTTTTGTAATCCGTTAGTTTTAATAAATTGGTCCATCTCAGATTCTTTCTGCGGCCCTTGTGCATAAAGATCTTTGAAATATCTCTGGAAACATTTCCTAATTTCTTCAGGCTTCTGAACCATTCTCCCTTCAATCTCTAGATTTGTGACTGTATTTAGTTTTTGTCTTTTTTTCAACTGCCATGCTAGCAGCTTCCCACACTTGTTAGCTGATTCGAAAGATCTTTGTCTCATTTGTTTAATTTTCCACTCCACTTCTTGGTTTATCAGTTTCATATATTGGGCCTGGAAAAATTTCACTTCTCTCAGCACTTCCTTAGACTTGGGCCTGGATCTTAATTTCCTTTCACCTTCACTTATTCTCTCCAGTATCTTCTGCTTCTTTTCATTCCAGAGTCTTCTCTTTACGGTGTTTTGTTGTATTAGAAACCCTCTCATGACCGCTTTACTTGCGTCCCAGATTGTTCTTTTTTCCACCGTAGTGTTTAGATTTATCTCAAAGTAGTCTTTCAAAGTTTTTTGGGCCTTCTTCACAATCTCCTGATCTCTAAATAAAGTGTCATTCATTTTCCATCGGAAGGATCCGGTTATGTTTAGTCTCAGTTCCATTTTCAAAGCATTATGGTCGGAGCAAGTTTTTGGGCAAATTTCCACTTTTCTAGTTTTAGGTGCCAGTCCTTTAGTTGTCCATATTTGGTCGATTCGTGTCCATGACAGATGAGCTTCAGAAAAGAAAGTTCCTTCTTTTCCTAGGGGGTTCTTGACTCTCCATATATCAATCAAATCCATATTGTCTGTCATTTCAAAAAAAGTTTTAGGTAGTCTGCCTTCTTTTGTTATATTTGCACTCTGCGACTTATCCATATTTACAGAGACAACCCCATTCATATCTCCCAACATAATAATGTTGTTATAGTCTAGATAGTCCAGTAAAGTCTCATGCAGCTTCTTAAAAAATTCCGATTTTCCATCATTTGGTGCGTAGATTCCTAATATCAAAAATTTTTCTCCATGTGTATAAATTTCAATAGCCAAGATTCTGCCTTGTTTATCTTTAAATAGAAATTTCGGTGACAGGCTCTCCTTTGCATATATCACTACTCCTCTTTTCTTAACTCTGTCCGAAGAGATAAATTCTTGGCCTAGCCTTTTGTTAATTAGCACTTTCCGATGGAGCCTTGTCACATGTGTTTCTTGCAGGCAAATAATGTCCAATTGTTCTTTCTTCAAAATGTGAAATACTTTCCTTCTTTTTTCTGGAGAATTTCCGCCATTTATATTCCAGCTGAGAAGTTGCAGAGACATCCTGAATCAGTTTATAGGCCTTACAATGGGGTGTCTAGTTCCCCCGTTCCCGGCGGTGGCAGTGATGGTCCAGCTCCAGGCTGTTTGGTTTCTGGTAGTGGAGGTGGCCAAGACGCAACTGCTCCTTTCTGGAGGTCTTCCCCGTTGTCGTGAAGAAACTTCTGCTGGTCCTCTGGTGTTCTGATTCTTATTTTCCTTCCTTTATAACTAAATGATAGTCCTTGCGGGAACTCCCACCTATAAGGGATTGTGTTGTTTCTCAACAGCTTTGCCAGTTCTATGTATGAGGCTCTAAGATCCAATAACAATTTGGGTATATCTCTGTAAATTTCAGCCTTTTTGCCTTCTATCTCTAGAGATTTTTTGAAATGTAGGCCTAGTATCTTGTCTCTTTCTTCTCTTGATCTCAAAATAACCAAACAGTCTCTGGACTTGTCCTTCTTCACCGATCTGCCCAGTCTAAATGCAGTCACAATTTTAAAATCTTTATCCTCTTCTATTCCCCAAAATTTGGAGAATAAAAGTGTCAAGAATCCCTCCAAGTTGCCTTCCTCCAATTCTGGGACAGCTCTCAACCTAAGGTTATTCTCCTTGTTTCTCAATTCCACCATCGACAGGTAGGCCTGTTGTTCCCCTACCTGTCTTTGCAGAGGCTTGATTTCACCTTTAATCTCATCAACTTTTTTACTTGCTTGCTCCGCTTTTTGATAGGCTTCCACAGCTAATTTATGATTTTCAGCTGTAGCTCCTTGTAAATTCTCAATTGCCTGTGTATTCTGAGAGACCTTTTCAGATAATGCACCAATAGTAGATGTTGCTTGGTCTATTTTTAATGATTGATTGTCCACTTTTTGATTTAGAATTGCTAATTGTTCTAAAATTTGTTTCAAAACTGTGTCAGATCCTCCTGTTGCCATGTCCTCTTCAGCAGGCTGTTCGGCCTCCACCTCCTGTGCTGTCAGGACGGTTGGAGCAGATGATCTACGATGATGAGCTAAAGTTGTTTGGACAAGTTGCACAGGCTTCCTTTCTTTTTCTTTTTCTTTTTCTTTTTCTCTTTCTTTAGCTTTGGCTGCTCTTGTTTTCCCTGTGCCACTCATTCCACACCTGCCTCTTGTTCAAGGTCAAGTTATCCTTTATTCCATGAGAAAGCAGGTCCAGAGTACAAACAATTAAACCACAAAAATTCCAAACAAAGTATGTTTCCCAGGCCTCTGTAACTCCACAATCCTCTAGGGGGAGTATCTTAAAATTTCAGGGAAGGAGAGAATTTTTCCGCCATTTAAAGTTTCTGTGATCTCTTTTTTTAATTTGTAATTCCAAGACAAAAGGAAGGTTCGCAGAGTCCTCTACTTTTTAAACTAAAGCCACTAGGAGCCAGAGTGGTAGTTGCAACAGTGTTTTAAACATTTAAAGTCTCAATATATGTAGCGACTTAAAATCTTGTTACTATAGTCCGCAGTTTGACAGCTCAGTTACGCACTGACAGCCCGACGACTTGCGTTCTTAGAACAAAGTCCCAAATACAAGTCCCATAGGCAAAAATAAGATCTCTCTTGGTCTTTTAAATAAGAGGACTGTAAATTCTGTAAATGCACAATAGTTCCACTTTACAAAGTTCCCATTAAACGCCTCAGCGCTTCTCTGTATCTATGCTTTGATCTTGTAAGCAGTATCGGGAGACGGACTTCCTTTTACTCGTCTCCCGTTTTCAAACCCGGAAAAGAGATATTTTGAGTCCAAATTGTAGTTCACTTTACTCACGGGTATGTTGCTTGCCAAATTGATGTTCACAGGAAGAAAGGTCGGCGCTCATCAGCAGCAGCCGCGCGGCTTCGCCTCCCGCAGAAAGAGCGATGAACTCACAGCGCCGCTCCCCCTTTCGCGCTCCGGAGCCCCTTACGGGGTCCCTTCAACACTTCTGGGGGAGTTCCTGGCGCCCGCCGAGTCCCAACTTCTTATAAAATTCCCGCCGAGTCCCAACTTCTTATAAAATTCCGATTTCCCGTCATTTGGTGCATAAATTCCTAATATCAAGATCTTTTCTCCTTGATGTTGTATCTCAATTGCTAATATTCTTCCATGTTCATCTTTAAATAAAAATTTAGGTGACAGGCTCTCTTTTGCATATATCACCACTCCTCGCTTCTTTACTCTGTCCGAAGATATAAATTCTTGGCCAAGTCTTTTGTTTATTAACACCTTTCTATGGAGCCTAGTCACATGTGTTTCTTGTAAGCAGATAATGTCCAGTTGTTCTTTTTTTAATATATGAAAAATTTTCCTCCTTTTTTCCGGGATGTTACAGCCATTAATATTCCAACTCAAAAGTTGCAGAGACATCCTGAATAAATCTGGTTATTTTTCAAGGGGTGGTACCTTGTTCAAAGGATCTTCAGGGTCCAAGGGTGCAGTTACCTCTGGTGTTTCAGGCCCTGGAAGTTGGTCAATTCCTTTGTGAAGGTCCTCTCCATATACGTTCAGAAATTTATCTCTATCTTCCAATGTTCTGATTTTGATCTTCTTCCCTCTAAAGGTAAAAGATAGTCCTTGAGGAAATTCCCACCTAAAGATGATTGAATTCTTCCTTAGTAATCTTGTCAGCTCCAGATAGTTAGATCTAAGATCTAACAGTTGTTTAGGGATATCCTTGTAGATCTCAATTCTTTTGTCCAAAATGTCCAGTGACTTTCCGTAGTGTAGGCCCAGAATCTTGTCCCTTTCCTCCTTTGACCTCAATGTTATCAAGCAGTCTCTGGGCTTCTCTTTCTTTATAAGTCTTCCGAGCCTAAAAGCTGCAACAATTTTAAAATCTTTTTCCTCTAGACTCCAAAATTTGAAGAATTCTTTGGTCAAAAACTCAGCTAGGTTGCCTTCTTCCACTTCTGGTATTGCTCTTATCCTTAAATTGCTCTCCCGGTTCCGCAGTTCAATCATAGATAGATAGGTCTGGTGTTCACCTACTTGTTTGCAGAGTGGTCTTACCTCTTGTTCTAAATTTTCAAGTTTTTGGCTGGTATCTTCAGCCAATTTCCGATTTTCCCCTGCAGCCTCCTTCAATTCTCCAATTGCTTGAGTATTCTGTGCAACTTGTCCAGATAATTTATTTAAACATTGAGTGTTCTGGTCAATTTTATATGTTTGCTCATCGGCCTTCTTGTCCAAAGATTCTACTTTCTTGTCCAGAGATTCAATTTTTTTGAAAATTTTCTCTAAAATAGTAGTGCTTGCCCCTGAGGCCATATCTTCAAATTGTAATTCCTCAGTTTCTCCCTCCCCTGCCCGTGGCAGAGAGGCAGCTACCTCCTCAGAAGGCAAAGTAGGCACAGATGATCTACGTGCCTGTGAGGCTGCGGTTAAAGTTGTCAAAGTTGTTTGTTTAGTTCTTCCTCTCCTTCTTGCACCACTCATTCCAAAGTTATCTAAAAGTCAAGGTCAAGCTGAGTTGTTCCCATGAGAAAGCAGCGGCCCAGATGGTAACAGTCAACAGAGGGCCGGGAAAAGGAAAGTAAAATAGAAGTCACTGCTATAAATCCCAAGTCCTCTAGGGGGAGTTTAAAATATTTCAAGGAAGAGATCAATTTCAGTTAAAATAAAGTCAAATTTCTAAGTCCAAGAACCTTCAATAAAAAAAAAAATTTCCAGCAGAGTTAGGGTTTAATACAGCAACAGTGTTTCTGATGGTGCAAACTAGTAGTCCAAATGCCTCAAAGTAGCAAGTTCAGACTCTCTCAGATTGTTTCAAAGTTCAGATTCAAAGTATCCAAACTGCAAACTGCAAACTGACAGCTCAATTTCTCAGGCAGCTCCAGCTCCTGGGGTTTTTAGTTAAAATGCAGCTCCAAAAGAAGAAAGATATCCCCATGCAGCTAAAATTCATAAAGTCCAGTGCATGAAATTGTTATTCCACTTAAAATAAAGTTCAATGGGTGCTCAGATCAAATAGTTTAAAAAGTCTCTCTTTGCCTCCACTCCTCCAGCTCTTTGCGTTCAAGTTCAACAGGAGCGGAAGACGGACTTCCTGTTTTTCGTCACTCCGCTTTCAGCCAAATTTAATGCTTTAAGGTTCCAAATTGCATACAGTCAATTATTTACTCACGGGTTGTTGTTTTCAAAGCAAGAATTTCAGGAAGAAAGGTCAGCGCTCACTGGCAACAGCTACGCGGCTTCACTCCGCCGATTGCGGAACGACCCTCAGCGCCGCAGCCTCCTCCGCGATCCGGAGCCCCTTACGGGGTTCCTTCAACGTTTTGGGGGCCGCTACTGGCGCCCGCCGGGTCCCAGGACCGCAGGCTTCTGCCACCTGCGGGTTTCCGTTGTGGGTCTCCGCTTTCGCCGTAGCGGACGACCCTTTCTCGGACGGAGCTCCCTTCCCGGTTAGGAAAGGGCAGCCATTACCCTTCGCGCCGCCTCCGGAAGTCCCTGCTGGTTTTTTTGATAGTCCTTTGTATTAACCACCAAATCTCAGAAGGGCTCTGTCCCAAAATTGTCCATGTTCCATCCGGCCGGGCCTCCAAATTTAAAGGTGGAGCTCAAAACTTGTTTCTTAATCCTTTTAGGTCCAAATGTCCCAAAATCTTCAGATCTCCACAAAGGGAGATCTTTCCATTCCTCCTTCTTCAGTTCAAACCAAATTTTCATCATCCAGTCCTTTTTTTCTTTTATATCCATCTTGACAGGCCTCCGGCTCTCTTTTGCCTTCTGCAACATTTCAGCCCCTCCTTCCTGATGCTCCTGTTCAACAAATATCTCTTTCTCCACTTCCTCAAGTTTCTCAAGTTTCTTTTCTTGTTCAGCTGCCTGGACTGTAGACAAAACATGACTCTGCTCTACCAGTTTTCTCACGAGAAAAGCAACCTCGTCCAGATCAGCTAGTATTTTTCGACCTATTTCCATTCTTGTAGTGTCCCTGAACCCCCTCTAGAGGGATTCTGGTTATTGAGTATTCCTTACACTTCCAGCCCAAAAGTCCAGTTAACTTGTTTCAATTCTTTATTTTCAACAATTTATCACTATATTGTAGCTAATGTAACCAGCAAAAACATCAGAAACAAAGTTCTCTATTTTTCCCCACTTTGACAGCTAATTTGACAGCTGTCAAAGTCTTCTATGTCTCCTCGGCAGGCTCCTCTTGCGGATCGCTCCTGGGTCTCGGGGGGGCACTTTGGCTCTCAAAGCTAGCTCTTATCCTCCAGCACAATTACTTATACTGTCAATCCGTGTAATTAATAGTTTTATCCAATAAAAAGGAGATATTCTCTCGACCTTAATTATTTAGTCCTTGCTTCAGGTTGTTTACAAGGCAGGGGAGACGGACTTCCTCTTTGCGTCTTCCCCGATCGTGCCAAATTCAGAAAAAATCTTTCTTTTATAAGTCCAATTTCCGTATTACTCACGGGTTGTTGCTTTTAATCCGAATGTTCACAGGAAAAAGTCAGCGCTCTCCGTCCATGGCATGCGGCTTCACTCAGCAGGGGAAGCAGAGGACTCTCAGCACCACGCCGCTCCCCGTCCCCTGTTCCGCAGCCTTTAAAAAGGCTCCTTCGCAGGACGGGGGGCGCAAATGGTGCCCGCCGAGTCACCAGGTCCACAGGCTTCCGCGCCTGTGGTTTTTTAGGGTCCCCGCGTCGCCGCCGCGACAGGACCCGACCCCTGCTGAGCCGATTCCCTCCGGAGCTCGGAGGGAATCTGCCATTCGGCGATGGCGCTAACCCGGAAGTCCTGCAGCATGATGATTTTGTGGACGATGGTGCAAGAGTTGCCTTTGTGATTGGGCATCTTGAAGGCGGCGCCAGAGATTGGGTTAGACCCTTGATGGCATCGGACAATGCTGCATTAAAAGACCTGAGGAAGTTTTTTAGCGCCATGGATCACATGTTTTCGAGTGAAGTGGAGCAGAGCTTGGAGCGCAGAGAGCTGATGGCTTGCAAGCAAGGGAGCCAATCAGTTAGAGAGTCCTTGTGAGGCTTCAGGCCCCGCCCCAGGCAGTCCTTGTGAGGCTTCAGGCCCCGCCCCAGGCCAGATGGTAAGTGGCAAGAGCAGGCAAGAACAGGGCCCTCAAGCACTCACTTAGGGGAGTCCTCCTGGGCAGCAGGCAGCAAGCACCAAGCAGTCCTTGTGAGGCTTCAGGCCCCGCCCCAGGCCAGATGGTAAGTGGCAAGAGCAGGGCCCTCAAGCACTCACTCAGGGGAGTCCTCCTGGGCAGCAGGCAGCAAGCACCAAGCAGTCCTTGTGAGGCCTCAGGCCCCGCCCCAGGCCAGGTGGTAAGTGGCAAGAGCAGGGCCCTCAGGCACTCACTCAGGGGAGTCCTGATGTAAAGGAAAGGGGTGGATTTGCCCTGCCAGACCTCAAACTTTACTATGAATCAGCAGTGTTCTGCTGGTTGAAAGACTGGCTGCTTCTTGAGAACACAGACATTTTGGACTTAGAAGGATTTAATAATGCTTTTGGGTGGCATGCATATTTGTGGTACGACAAGGTTAAAGTACACAAAGCATTTAAAAACCATATTGTCAGGAAAGCATTGTTTAATGTTTGGATAAGATACAAAGATTTATTGGAAAATAAAACCCCAAGGTGGTTGTCACCAATGGAAGCGAAAGCTTTTAAAAGACTTAATATGGTGTCCAAATGGCCAAAATATTGGGAAATTTTGGAACAAGAGGGAGACAAATTGAAATTGCAGAGTTTTGAGAAATTAAAAAACAAAGTGCGAGACTGGCTTCATTATTATCAGATAATGGAGGCTTATAAACTGGACAAGAAAATTGGATTCCAGGTGGAAAAATCGAAATTAGAAACAGAATTGTTAGAACCCAAAACCAAGATTTTGTCAAAGATGTATAACTTGCTGCTGAAATGGAATACCCAGGATGAAACGGTGAAGTCTGTTATGATTAAATGGGCACAGGATGTTGGACATAACATTATGTTTGCTGACTGGGAACAGTTATGGACCACCGGCTTGAAATTTACGGCATGTAATGCCTTGAGAGAGAATATTATGAAAATGATTTACATGACCCCAGTCAAGCTTGCAAAAATTTACCATTTGCCCGATAATAAATGTTGGAAATGTAAAGAGACTGAAGGTACATTCTTTCACCTTTGGTGGACATGCCCAAGGATTAAGGCTTTCTGGGAAATGATTTATAATGAACTGAAAAAGGTATTTAAATATACCTTCCTTAAGAAACCAGAGGCCTTTCTTCTGGGCATGGTCGGCCAATTGATGTCAAAGAAGCATAGAATTTTTTTTATGTATGCGACAACAGCAGCAAGAATACTCATCGCAAAATATTGGAAGACACAAGATCTTCCCACCCGGGAAGAATGGCAGATGAAGGTGATCGACTATATGGGACTGGCAGAAATGACCGGCAGAATCCGAGACCAGGGAAAAGAGGCGGCGGAAGAAGATTGGAAGAAGTTTAAAGACTATTTGCAGAAATATTGTAAATTTAAGGAATGTTAGAATGATGTTGGATAGAAATTAAGTGGTTTTCAGCTGTAATGTTAAAGAGATACGGAAAGTAAGATTTTGAAATAATTAAAAGAATTAGTGGTGAGGATTTGATGAACAAACAATTTGAATTGGAATATAAGAAAGGGAGGTATGAGGAGGTCTGGAAAATAAGTCAAAAGAAAATAAGTAAGTGGAAACTTTATGTGTTCTTAAATTGCTTTTATTGTTGTATTTTTGTACTTTTGTATTTTTGTTTTTTCTTTTCTTTTTGTTTTACAGTGTGTTGTTTTTGAAAACTTTAATAAATATCTTATATAAAAAAAAGAAAGAAATAATTGGTTTGGTGTCATTCCTTGAGTGATGTTGGGAATGGTGAGTGGGGAAGAAACTGCTGTGAACAAGACTTTTTTGTAATTGCATGGCACCTCAAACTGACTCATATATCAGCAGTAAATGCCAGTGTATTTCAGTGGGGTTTTATGATATTATAGCTGCAGTCTTATTTGCAACTGTGGACTCCCTCCCCATTATCTGCCATTTACCTATCTGGGTGCCAGTGCCCTGAGCAATTTTAAATAAAATTGTCATTTATTTATACGATTGCATTTAATTGTGCAAATTTATTTACAGCACTTATTTATGCAAATCATCAAATGCAATTAGGCAATAACCAAGAGTGGGGTCCCCTCCCCCTCCCCAAGTCCTGTGCTGATAGTCGGGGAGAAGAGAAAAATGGCTTTTGTGACTCGCATCAGGTCCTGCCATGAGGGATACATTTGAGATCCAAACTAAATGTGATGGGAGGGATGGATTCGTACCATGTGCTGCTCTCCCAGAATGCATGTGGCTGCTTCCCCCCTTAGGGCAAAGGATAGGAGCGCGACTCATTGCAACGTATGGGAGGGCCCCTCTCCTCTTCAACATCTCTTCCTGCCTTCCCGCAGTTGCCCCTCTCTCACCCGACAGCGAACCTTACCTGAGGAACCCTTGGAAAGCCAGTCCTAAAAGCCGCCTCAAGGTAGCTAGGCCAAGAACGGTGTCTTTGGGTTGCCATGGTGACTATCAAGAGCAGGGAAGAGGAAGGAATGGAGAAAGTGCGTGTTATTCTCTTGTGGGACTCGATGGGATTCAACATGGCCGCGCTCCGGCGACGACTGCCATAGAGACACGGAAAGTGGCTTTTTAAATTTACGGGTGGCAGGGGCTTGTTTTTGTCTTACGAGTTCATCATTGTGTCCTGGTCACTTATAGTTGTTTTCCTCCATAATTCCCCCCACCAGAATATTGCGCGGTAAATAAGAGTCCGAGCATGTACCGAGTCTTTCCGACTTGAATCATTTTTAAACTTAGAATAACGTCAAGATGCTTCCGCATTTTGAATCCTGCTTTTCAATGCAAGATTCCCTTTCCATGTTTTGGGGGGTGGGGAGAGATTGTAAAAACGTGTTGTTTTTAAAAAGTTGGGAAGTAGCAAAAATCACCACGCACCAGCCACGGAGCTGTCTGGCTGATTTCATTAGTATACACATGTTTTTGTCAGGACACAGGAGTGCATCCAGAGTTTATGGAGGGGATTTGCTTGGGTAACTGGGGAGAAATTGTTTTGCATTCCCTTATAAAATGAGATCACAGGCCCCGGCTGGTGGCAAAATCAAAACTCCATTTTCAGAGGCAGTCTATCCACACCAGGAACTGAGGACAAGCAACAGGAGATGGGTACTTCTTTAATGCCTTGATTGTGAACTTACAGATGCAGATAAGAAAAGCTTCTTGTCTGATCAAGAGGGATTTTGATAAGAATGGAAGCCTTGCTGGATGAGACCAAAGGGGGCCAATAACTGGAGCCAGAACATAGCCATGGTGGCTAAGAGTCATTGATAGCCTTATCCTCCATGAATTTCTCGATCCTTTCAAAACCATTCAAGGTGGTGGTCTTCACTACCTCATCTGGGAGTTAATTCCAGTCTGCACTATTTGAATAAGTATTTTCTTTTACCAGCCCTGAATTCTCCAGTGTTATAAGCATTTTAAGGTCCCAAATATAAAATAAATGTTCATAAATGTACAAGGGAAACTGTTATGAGAAAAAGCTGCTCCTTTTCCCTTATGGGGAACCCAAGAGCCCACATAGAGTCCTTTTGTAGGTTCTCTATCGGTAGGAGAAAATAACAGAGACCAACCAGAGAATATTGAGAAGCAAAGCAGCTAGTAAGCCTGATCTTTATTAAAGCTGTTGCAACAGGGTGTTCCCCCACACACGGGGGGGGGGAGGAGGGACCCCGAGCCATGTGCGTAAGCCCTTATATAGACATTTTAAATTGTCCAAGACCACCCCCAGAAACATCATACACACACCACAGAAGGTGTGTAGCCCAAGACCACCCCTTAATACACCAGAGAAGGGGTGGAAATCTGGGTGTGTTGTTTCTTCCTGTCTGCCAGGTTACCCGATTGGATTACCTGGGCATCCTGGCCACTCTTTCGTTATGATAACTACTGAATTCCTGAATACAGGTCACAGGCTCACACCCTATTTATATCTTAAATGTGCCCTTAAGACAGGATATTTGAAGGATGTCTTCAGATATCTGAAGAAGTGTGCATGTACATGAAAGCTTATATCCAGAACAAACTTAGTTGGTCTCTAAGGTGCTACTGGACAATTTTTCCTCCCTGACTGCGTCAGACCAACACGGCTACCTACCTGAACCTGTTGCAACAGTTTAATAAAGATCAGGCTTACTAGCTGCTTTGCTTCTCAATATTCTCTGGTTGGCCTGTTATTTTCTCCTACAGATAGGGAACCCACTTAAGGACTCTATACGGGCACTTGGAGCAGTTTTTTCCTGTAACACCAGCATTAAGCTTCATGTCCATGACTTCTAGTGTTACGGGATTGAGAAATATTCTCTGCCCACTTTTTTACCTCCATGCACAATTTTATGTACTTCAGTAACGTCTCCTCTTACTCGCTTTTTCTCTTGACTAAGAAGTTCCAAACACTGCAACCTTTCCTCATAGGGGAGCTGCTCCATCCCCTATAGGAGAGCCAGTGTGGTGTAGTGGTTAAGAGTGGTGGACTCGTAATCTGGTGAACTGGGTTCGATTCCTCGCTCCTCCACATGCAGCTGCTGGGTGACCTTGGGCTAGTCACACTTCTTTGAAGTCTCTCAGCCCCACTCACCTCACAGAGTGTTTGTTGTGGGGGGAGGAAGGGAAAGGAGAATGTTAGCCGCTTTGAGACTCCTTCGGGTAGTGATAAAGCAGGATATCAAATCCAAACTCCTCCTCAAATCCAAACTCCTCTATAAAAGGGGGATTTTTATTTACAAAAGGGTTTACCCCAACCTTTAAGTAATAGTCACTTAAATCAGTGTTTGTCAATTGTGAATAAAAGACACTCATTCAGCTTTATGTTTTCCTTTCATAATTCATTTCCACCTAATTTGGATTAATGCAAATTTCAAATATATACCTATTTAAATAAAAAATAGTTATCTCTTACACTACATAGGCTAAATACTATAAAGTCATCAGATATATGTTGGAGATACCACACCTCCCAAGTTGATCTTATGCCCACTTTTGGGGACTGTTCTAATATAAACCATTTTTGGAACAGTATTTTGGTTATTTATTTATTTATTTATTTATTTTTCCACATAATTTTTATTATTTTTAAATCATAACAAACAAAAAATAAAACAATTTACACCTTATTGTCACAGATTTCTTTCTATGAGACTTCCTTCAGCTTCCCCTCGAATCATCCATACCCTTATTTAACAAATTCACACAAATCCTAGTTTATATTGACATTATTTTCTCTTTCCTTCTTTTTCTCTTTAGACAATATTCCAACCTTTTCACAGAGCCTTTTTAAACCCTACTAGCGTTATCTGACCCTCACTTATATTATCCAGATATTCCACGAATTTCCCCCAGTCCTCAATGAACCTTTGGTCTTTTAAATATCAAATTTCCCCCGTCAATCTGTCCATCTCCGCGTATTCTAGTAGTTTTGCTCTCCATTCCTCAAGCGTCGGTATGTTCTGTTGTTTCCAATTTTGAGCTAATAGGACCCTTGCGGCCGTTGTTGCATATTGAAAAAAATTACCATCATTGTTCTTTATATCACTTCCTGCTAGTCCTAACAGAAAAGCCTCCGGTTTTTCCCCAAAGTTGTATCTTAATATACTCTTCATTTCATTATATACACTTTCCCCAAAACCTTTGACCTTTCTGCAGTCCCACCACATGTGGAAGAAGGATCCCTCTTTTTCCCTGCATTTCCAGCATTTATTGCAAGTTTTGTATATTTTTGCTAATTTTGCAGGTGTTATATACCAACGGTAGAACATCTTCATCAGGTTCTCTTTTAACGTTATGCAAGCTGTAAATTTAAGATTTTTTTCCCAGAGTTTCTCCCATTCTTCATAGTATATGTTATGGCCGATGTCCCTTGCGCAATGAATCATCACCGACTTCACTTCCTCATCTATCAAATTATACTCTAATAGCAGATTGTACATTTTAGAAAGAATTTTATAATCATTATTTATTATTTCAGTCTGGAATTTAGATTCTTTGTCCGCATATCCTCTCTCTTTAATATCTTGTTTAAACATTTCGTTTATTTGGAAATAGTGTAGCCAATCATAAACTTTTTCTTTAACCTGGTCATACGGTTTCAGTTTCCATGTCCCCCCTACTTTTGTTAACAATTGTTCATAAGTTATCCAATCACCTCTCATGTTTACTTTTTTCACGCTCATAACTTCCAATGGGGATAGCCAGTGTGGTACTTTAGGTTCTAGTAAGAATCTATTCCTCTCCCAAACTTCCATTAGAGGGCCTTTAAAGATGTGTGTTGCGAAACCCTTGTGCTTCCTCTTCCCCTGCCATAAGTACGCGTGCCATCCTGCTCTATTGTCGAACCCCTCCAAATCTAATAGTTCCTTATTTTCTAATTTTATCCACGTTTTCACCCAGCAAAGACACGATGCCTCGTAATATAATTTCAGATCTGGCAGAGCAAATCCCCCTCTTTCTTTAGTTTCTGTTAACAATTTAAACTTAATCCTTGTTTTTTTGCCCTGCCAGACATATTTTGAGATTTCTCTTTGCCACTCTTTAAATATCTTAGTGCCCTTGATTATCGGTAAGTTCTGGAACAGAAATAACATTCTCGGAAGAACGTTCATCTTAATTAAAGCTATCCTACCCCAGAATGACAATCTCAGCTTCCCCCACCTCTCAAAGTCCTTTTTTATCTCTTTCCATACCTGCTCATAGTTATTCTTGAATAAATCTATATTTTTCGGGGTTATCCATATTCCTAAATATTTCACCTTTTTGGCCACTTCTATTTCTGTTTGTTGTTGTAATTCCTCGATTGCCTTCGAATCTAAATTCTTCGCCATTATTTTAGTCTTTCTTTTATTTAACTTAAAGCCAGCCACCTTACCAAATTGTTCCAGTTCTTCCAGTATCTCTTTTATTGAGCTCAACGGGTCTTCTGTTGTTATTACTAAATCGTCTGCGAACGCCTTGACTTTATATTCATTTTGACCAATTTTAATCCCTTTTATCTTCTTATTTTGTCTTATTGAGTTCAGAAGTACTTCCAGTACTATTATAAATAGCAACGGGGAAAGTGGGCAACCCTGTCTTGTACCCTTCGCTACCGTTATTTCTTCTGACACCACGTTGTTTATAATCAATTTGGCCTTTTGCTCCGTATAGATTGCCTTTATTCCGTTAAAAAAATTCAAGCCGACCTCCATATGTTCTAACTGTTTTAGTAGGAAGTCCCAAACTATATTATCGAATGCTTTCTCTGCATCCACGAACATCAATATGGCTTGCTTATCATACCTGGCAGACAAATATTCTATAGAATTTATTATATTTCTAATATTATCTTTCATTTGCCTGCCCGGCAGAAAGCCCGCCTGATCTCCATGGATATATTCTGACCATATATTTTTGACTCTACTTGCCAGTATTCCTGCGAAGATTTTATAATCAACATTTAACAACGAAATCGGCCTGTAGTTCTTAACTTGCGACAGATCTGAATCTTGTTTTGGGATTAAAGTAATGAATGCATCCTTCCAAGTATCTGGTATTTCTTTTTCTTTCAAAATATTATTCATTACTTCTCTCAGTGGTGTCAATAAAATATTTTCCATTTCTTTATAGTAGCTTGCCGTGAAACCATCTGGGCCCGGGGCTTTCCCTCTTTTTAATTCTTTTATTGCTGACTTTATTTCTTCTGTCTCTATTGGGGTATTTAGTTGCTCTTTTTTCTCTATTGGAATCTTCTGAACCTGCTTATCTTTCAAAAATCTTTCTATTTTTCTCTGGTTATTTCTCTCTCTATTTTTATATAATCCTCTGTAATAATCCAGAAAAGCTTTCCTTATTTCCTTGGGGTTAGTTATTTCTTCTCCGTTCGCTACAATTTTATTTATTGTGCTTTGTTCCTTTCTTTTCTTGGTCTGCCATGCCAGAAGCTTCCCTGACTTGTTCGCAAACTCAAACGTTCTTTGTCTTAGTTTTTTTATGTTCCATTCTACTTCCCTGTTTATTATTGTTGCATACTGGGCTTGCAGTACTTTAATATTTTCTTTTATTCTCTTATTATTAGGTTTTTTAACTAACTTCCCCTCCAAGTCCGTTATCTGTCTCAGGATGTCCTTTTTCCCTTTTTCTCTTCCTTTATTTTTAATGGCATTCTGCTGGATAAAGAAGCCCCGCATCACTGCCTTGCCTGCATCCCATACCACCTTAGTTTTGGTGCCTTTATTCATATTATCCTTAAAGAATTCTTTCATCCTTTTCTGCGCTTTTTCAACTATTTCTTGGTCGTCTAAGAGATAATCCTTCAGTCTCCATCTAAAAGTACCTTCTTCCAGGCCTTTCAGTTCCATCTTTATTGGGTTATGATCAGATATTGTTTTGGCCTGAATCTCTACCCGTATAATTCTTGGTGTTAATTCATTCGAGACCCAGATCTGATCTATTCGGGACAATGATTGATTGGGCTCAGAATAGTACGTGAATTGCTTTACCAGTGGATGTCTAAGTCTCCAGGCATCTATTAGGTTACAGTTTTTAACCAATGAGAAAAAGGTTCTGGGCAGCTTCCCTTCCTTACCCCCTCCATCTCTAAGTCTGTCCATTTCTAATGAGACCACCCCATTCATATCCCCGAGTATGATCATTTTTGGTCTGCATAGTCAGCTAGTTTTTCTTCCAAGGTTTTATAAAACTCGGATTTGTTATCATTTGGAGCGTATAGTCCTACTATAATTAAGTTTTGTCCATGCCATTTAATTTGTACCATCATTATCCTTCCGTTTTCGTCTTTAAAGATTTGCTGGGCCTCGATTTGTTTTTTAACATAAATAACCACACCTCTTTTTTTGACTTTGTCAGATGATATGAACTCGTTTCCCAGTCTTTTATTTATCAAAATTCTTTTATGTCTTCTTGCTATATGGGTCTCCTGTAAGCAAATAATGTCTGCACTTTCTTTTTTCAGGATTTGTTCAATTTTATTCCTTTTTTTCTTCTCATTTATCCCATTAATATTCCAGCTCGAAATCTTTAACACCATGGTGATTAAGCCTACCTAAGTTACTTCTTTTCTTATATTTCAGCTAATTCTTCTTCCTCCTGTTCTTCTTCTCCTCTTGACCCTTCTGCTACCTCCTCTGTCTCTTCCTCTGCACCCCCTGCTGCCTCTCCTATTTTGTCTTCCTCTTTTTCTAGTCTCAATTCTTTATATTTTCTTAAGAATTTGCTAGTTTCTTCTGGATTAGCCAATCTATGCCTCTTACTCCTGTACATGAATGAGATGCCCTCCGGGTACTCCCATTTAAACTCTATATTATTTTTCTTCAGCGTCTGTACCAGTGCTTTATACGGCTCTCTACGTTTCAGAATTCTAATTGGTATGTCTTTGAAAATTATTATGTAGTTCCCATTAATGCACAGTCTTTTTTCTCTGTTTCTTTGCAAAATCATATTTCTCATTTCCTTTTCTTTAAATGTAATCAGGCAGTCTCCTACAAATTTTTTAGCTCTGGTTGTTTTTATTTTTAATCTGAATGCCGTTTGTACTGATTTTGCCATCTCTTCTATTGGTATTTCCATCCATTGAGCTAATTCTACTATCAAATTCTCTTTAATGTTTTCTCCTTGTCTTTCTGGCACTGCTCTGATTCTTAAGTTAGCCTCCCTTTGTCTTAGTTCATTCATAGCAATTATATCTTTCAAGTCTTCTTGCGCTTTGCTTAGTTCTAATAGCTCTACTTTGATCCTCTCTTCCTCACGTCTTACCTCCTTCAATTCTATTCTCATCTTTTTCAGCCCCTCTTCTGTTGCCTGAGTTCTCCTAAACACTTCCTTTATTTGACCTTTTAATTCATTAACTGTTTCGTCCATCTTTTTATCCATTTTCCCTATCTTATTATCTACTTGTTCTAATTTTACTTCTAATTTTTTTTCACTTTGTTTGATTTCCGCAAACATTCTTAGTATGTCTGCCTTAAAGTCTTGTTCTTGCTTCGATCCCTTTCTTTCAGAAGGTGTCCCCCCTCCCCCCTCTTTGCTGTGTTCGACATTCTCACCAAATTACAATTACGAAATCCACACACTTCACACTATCAGATATCCTAACAGAATACACACCCCCTAAATTTACACCGACCCCAAATAATAATACCACTATAACCAATATAATCCAATAATAATTTCAGTAGGTCAGCAATCTTCTTGCACCTCTTCTTGCCGCTATTCAGGCTATTCCAGGTATTAACTCAGTCTTCTTCCTCCTCCCAATCCAGAAAGAAGAAAAAGAAACTTGAGGAAATCATAAAAAACGCTGATGTCAAGATAAAGTCTGTCTGTTAAATATTAGGTGTGTTCCTGTTAGTTGAACGTCATATGGGGGTACAGGGGGTCACCAAAGTCACAAAAGTCACAAAAATAGATAAGGTCTATGAAAGGGAAGGAAAGAAAAACAAAAGGTAAAAGCCAATTGCAGTGTTGTATTCACTCCACTAGATGTTGTCTGTTCTAGTAGCAGATTTTGTAGGGTTTGTAAAAGAGAAGAGGGTCTATTACTGAGACCCCATTTCGGAGAAATCCTTCATAGGCTGGTGAGTAGGGATAATTTACTTCAATACAGGCTATCAGAGTACGTTGATTGTTAAAAGCTGTTAGTCGCCGTGCTTCAGTTTCTATAATGGCGTCGGAACCTTCTCTTCCGCTTTCATTGGCTTTGTTCTTTGCTCTTTAATTGCCTAGAGAGGGAGCTTCCTTTCTTTACCCCCCTCAGTTCATTGAGTGTTTCCCGCTTACAAATTATACTTTCTGTCCCCTGCTTAAGTCAAACAGTCTCTTAATATTGATATTAAGTGTCCTTCCCTTTGGTTACTTTGCAGATTATAAGTTAAAGTCCTTCAGGGAAACAAAGAAACATCGCTAGGGCATTTTCACTCCTTTTACTCCGCTCCGTGAATTACCTTGCGTCCGTGCTGATTCCGGGCGAAGGCTGAACTCCTCAATTCTCTTGTTTCTCCCCCCGGATTTCTCTTATTCTTAGATTATTCGTAGACTTAGTTTAATCCGAAGTTTCTTTTGTTGGAGAGCGGTGCGCTTCTCTCGGCAGGGTCGGGGCTTCGCTACTCGGGGGGTAGGAAATGGCTTCCCATGACCTGCTGCTCAGCTCCGCCGTACTCTTCGCTTCTTTTTGAAGTTACCTGACGGCCGGGCGAGCCGCTGTTGGTCTTGCTGGGATCCTCGCCTTCTGGACACCCTCCAGAGGTAGTTTGGGGGGCCTCTACGCCCTTAGGCACCCCTTCTCTCCCCGAAATAGCTCGGGATTTTTCCTCGCGGCAAATCCCCTCCTGCTACGAGCTCGCGTTCCGCCGGAAGTCCCTGTCGCTGCACTTCTCTGCTCTCATATAAAACCAGAGCCCTGGTTTCTGCACAGAGGTGGCTAAAAGTCCTTCGCCCTCCCTTTCGCCATGGGTTTTTAAAAGAAGTTCCACTCCAGGTGCTGCTCTATAGCTGTCTAGCTCTGTTGTGCCAGAAGCGGAAGTCAGTATTTTGGTTATTTAACAGATTAACATCTAACTACAGATGAAAAAATAAATCTTATACATTACTGAAAAGTTGAAATGAAAATGAAATAAAAAACACGGGACTTGCCACCAGTCAAGTCAAGTTTTATTGCGGCAAAAGCCAGTGACACAGAACACCACAAGATCATACAAAAGGAAATCAACAACAGCATCAAGAAGAAAAAGAAAAAAGAAAAAGAAAATTATTACACAAGGGAGCTTCGCAGTGTGCCGTTCAACAAAAGAGATTTACGCTTCCTGATTGCTAAAGTGCAAAATTTGGCCACCTCATATGATATTGAGCTTGAGGAATCTTCCAGAAGGTATTTTCGTAGAATTTCGGGGGAGGATTCCAAATAATGTTGAAGGGGTATAAATTTTGATAAAAGCGGCAAAATAAGTTGAGCTCGTTCTTCACTATAGAATTCGCAAAATAGAAGGATGTGAGTGACAGATTCTACCTTATTAGACATACAGGGGCAGAGACGCGCATGCATTGGTACCTGCGTAAATTTGCCGTACAGCACTGCTGAGGGCATTGTCTCAAAGCGGGCTCTGGAGAAAGCCCATCTATAAGCTTCATTAGTGATATTAGTTAAGTAAGGGGCAGCTGAAAAATTAGACCAAGCTTTTAAAGATCTATACATCTCTGGGAGTAGGGCGTCTTCTTGTTGTAATTCGACATTGTAGAGTCTCTGAGTGATAATTACTTTAGCCTTGTTCAGAGTTCCAATAAGAAGATTTTCAGGGTTTAGGCCAATTTGTTTGATCTTGTTAGTTATTTGCATAAGCCAAGGAGGATAGGGAACTGCAGCCAGGAAGTAAGGTAACAGTCCCTTAGGGTTGTAATGGATTTTCAACCAGAGGGATATTGCTTGCTCCCAGACTTTTAATTCCACTCTGGGCAGTCCTGCCTCTTGCCTTAAGACTGCATTAGGTGTACACTTTGGGGTAGCAAATAATGATCTTAAGAATTTTGATTGTACTGTTTCAAGGGTCTTAAGGTTGGTAGAAGGGCTAATTTGAGAGCCATACAGGAGTTGGGCTAACGATTTTGCCTGGAAAACTTTAAGGGCCATCGGGAGGAAGCCAGCTCCTTTCCTTCTGAATAATCTAAGGATGGCATTTGCACTTCTTCCTGCTGATATAGCTGATGTGGTCAGGTGTGTTGACAATTTGGCATTATAAGAGAAAGTAATGCCTAGGTATTGGAAGATCTTAGTCTGTTCAATGGCGTTTCCCTTTACGCTCCAATTATCTTTCCTGAAGGAGCGGTTAAAATGTACAATTTTGGTTTTGGCAAAGTTAATTGTTAACAGCTCAGTGTTACATTGGTCACTAAACTTTCCTAAGGCACGTTTCAAGCCCACTTTGGTTTGAGAGAGAAGAACAGCGTCATCCGCATACATTAAAACTGGTACTTTTCTGCCGTTAGAGAACACGGGGGGATGGGTTTCGATTTCACGGCAACATGTGACCAGGGAGTTAACATAGATGTTAAATAAAAATGGGGCTAATAGACATCCTTGTCTGACTCCTCTATGGACTGGGATTTCTCTAGAGAGTCTGCCGTCCTGTGCGACTCTTATCTGGAGGGTATTGTTCTCATGAAGCTTGATCATCAGAAGTAATAACCTTCTGTTAATACCCATATTGGCCAATTTGGCCCAGAGCCTACCCCTGGATACAGAATCAAATGCTGCCTTTAGGTCCACAAAGGCCGCATACAATGACTTTTTCCAATGTTTCACATACTTATAAACAAAATAATCTAACACTAAGCAGTGATCAATGGTGGAACGTCCAGATGTAAATCCTGCTTGTTCAATTTCTAGCAGTTTATTTGCGCTTTCAGAAGTTCAGCAACAATGAAATCACTTCCTGGGGCTTTGCCAGATTTCATTTGTAGAATTAACGAAGTGATTTCAGTTTCAGATGTTGGGGGCCATGGGGTATCATTATCTAAAGGGATGTTAAGTAGCGCAGGAGGTCGATGTTCCCTAAACAGCACTTTATAGTGCTCTTCCCATAAATTTGCAGGGATTATTGTGCCCTCGTTAGGAGCTTTGGTTTGACTGGAGATAATTTTCCAGAAGCTGGTATTGTCTTTTTCTATTGATGCTTTTATGAGGGCCTGCCAGATGAGAGAGTCTGCGGTTCTTTTTTTGGTTTTTAGTAACTCTTTGTAGTTCTTTTTTTTAAGTTGTAAGTTAGTAGTAGGGTTAGGATTTTGCTGGAAGACCTTAAAGCATTCCCTGAGTATAAGTTTTGCCTGGGTGCATTCGCGGTCAAACCATTTCTTGTTGGTAGGGAATTCATTGTGGCTAGATCTCCTGAGTCTTGACAATAACGGTTGGAGTTTTCGGATTAGTGTATTATAATGGTCAATTGGGGAGGTCTCTTCAATATCGTTGGAGGTCAGATCAGCCCAGAGGAGTTGACCTTCCATTGATTGTGTCCAAATGCTAAAGTTGTTATTAACATAAGGGGACCATTTAATTCTGGATCTGCCTATTTGTTGTAAAACATTAGGAACAGATGTCTGTGGGGCGAGCCCACATCTAGAGGGTTCCCAAAATTCAGTCCTTTTAAGATTTAGGGGTAAATGGTCACTTTCGATTCTTATATCTACGGTAAATTCAATATGTTCATCAAAGCGTTCTTGGGAGACAAGAATGTAGTCAATAACAGAATGTCTTAAGCCTGACCAATAAGTAAATTGGCCAGGGCAGTCTCCCGAGGAGAGGCCGTTTAAAATAACAAGGTTTAATCTAAGTGCCATTAGAAAAAGACACGTACCAGCAAAGTTGGTGACTGGGTCAAGTGAATGACGTCTAAATAGAGGCCAATGTTCATCATTAGCATTTAGGGGACCCATTCCACTTTCGTTGATTAGCTGTTCGTCTGAATGGCCTAACCTTGCATTAAAGTCCCCACCAATAATTAAGGAGGCAGAGGGAAACTTATTTGAGACAAGGAGAATGCAGTCTTCCAGTTCGTTCCAGATGTTTTTAAGATCAGTTTGTTTCATAAGTGGGTGGATATAAACATTGATGCATATGATCTTAAAGTGGGTAGAGAATATTTTGACAGCCAAAATCCATTTTTTATCGATTTTCAATTGGGTAGGGTGGGTTCCTAGGTCTGTCGATACGAAGGTGCTCAGACCACCCGCCGGTCTTCCGCCTTTTGTGCCGATTGAGGCACAGGAGTGGAAAGCAAAATAATTGTGTAGATCAAAAGGATTTTGCATCCAGGTTTCTTGGAGCAGGATGATCTTAAACTGTGATACGTAGGTTAGAACGTCTTTGTCCATTGTTTTCGATTGCCATCCAGCAACATTCCAGGATAGTAATAGAGGTGGGAGTCATTTTGTCTCTTCAATAGCATCAAGGACTTTCCCGGATTCGTGGAAGATGCATCCATTGGATGGTAAAGTCTCCGGTAATGTGATTAGGGGCGCCACAGAGATTTCAGCGTGGATTTCAGTTGGGCAGAGTAGGGGTGTGTGCTCTGACGTGACCTGAGGAGTTTCATATCCCGTTTTTCGCTCCAAGTTAGGTGGAGTATTTGCCTCATTTGTGGGAGCTAGGACTTCAGAGTTGCGAAGATAGAGTAGTAACTCATCTAGTCTGTCCATTATCTCTGTTTGTTCGGCTTTTGGCAGATGGGAGAAGGAAATAAGTAACTCCTGCTCCATCGAATTCTCTAGATGAGTAGCCTTTGATAGGAGGGGAGTGGGGGTCTCTGTCCAACTAATTAAGTCTGAGGGTGGAGATGTAGAGCTCGTAGTAGGTGGGGTGCCCTCATTTTTAATTGCTTTCCTTTTAGCTGGAGAGTAGGGTAGAAGAGGGCAAATCTTAGTGTTGATAAAAACTCTTGTGATAAAAATTCCATAATTAGTCAGGGAGCTTCGTAGGGACATCATAGAGGTTGGAAACTTTTTAGATTCGAAGGTGAGCAGTATCCTCTGCATGTGTGGCTTGCTGTAAATGTGGACAGTGGATTTCAGATCGATGGAAAGAGGATTTACGCCCAAAAGTTCAGCTAGATGCCTTCTTGCGACATGTGTGGACGACCAGTTAACAACCTGACCTTTGAAGGGGAGGATAATTAAACAGAGTCTAGTGGCTTGCAGTGAGAGATTATAGGAAGATATGGTGTGTAGTTCTTCCATAGTTTGCTCATTTTCAAATTTGGAGCCAGTCTGCGAAGGTGAGCGCAGTAGGACAGGTGCTCTGAGTGTTGGTTCGGCCCTATCCTCCAGTGAAGCATCTACGGGTCTGACATTAGCTTTTGGGGATACAAAGGATACGATCTTCTCTAGGGAGCCTTTGATTTCTCTTATATATTTGAAGATATAGTCCACGGTTTTAGCCACTAGGTCTAATGTTGTAGAGTGTTCAAGTAGTAATTCAGAGAGATGGTTTTCTTGTTCTCTGATGCAGTCTTCCGCCTGAATGGGCATAGTTGGAACCCTTTTAGGACCCTTTGGTCTCGTGATGGTGTTGCTTGAGGGGTTAGTGGGTTGTTTAGCAGATAATTCCTTTGGTGTAGTTTCCTTATCAATTATCTCTGCTAGTGGAGAGAAGCTATTCGAAGTCGGTATATTATAAATGTCCTTTGTTTTTCCATGAAAGAATTCACTGATTTTAGTTTGCTTAGTGAGGGGCAAACATGTCATTTCCTCTAAGTCCTCAGATTCTCTGCAGCGTTTTCCAACCCCCCTCCTCGCAACAGCGGGGCTGTCAAATTGCTGAGTCATCTCTCTCTTTACCTCACTCTTCTATCTTCCCTAGGTATTTCAAAGAGTCGAGGGAGTGTTTTCCTTGAAAGTATCCTATTCAAGGGGGAGTAATGTGCCAAGGATTACTGGCATAACACTAAATTATGCTCCGTCTGTGCCTCCAAACATGTGGTGGAAACAGCCCAAGGATCTTCCTGTAAACTCTTCGCAATGCGATAAGATAGTCAATTCAGCTTTTAACTTCCAAGAAGACTCAGGATTACAGAAAGTGAGATAGAATGCGGTGGGATGCTTATATTTATCTAACCTCAATGTTCATTAAAATAGTCTTTAAAAGGAGTAAGAAAGAATAAAAGATAAAATCGACGAGCTCACATTAGTAGAGTGCTGGACGCCATCATACTGGAATTGCAGCTCTGTACTCCACGAAAGATTTTTTCTCTCACCGGGTTCTCCTTGTTGCTCCCAGGCTTCGGTTTATGGTCCAGATTTCTTTAACTTGAGAGTGAGGTGCTTTCTCTGCGAGCCGGGAGCTTCGCTATTCGGAGGTAGAAAGTGGCTTCGCTCAACCCACTGCTCCGCCCCGCCGTTCTCCAGTAAAACAGTAAAACAATAAAACAATAAACTAAAAACAGAGAGAAGCGAGGAGGTAGTAAAACAGCTGGTAAGACATTAAAACTGAGAGTTTAAAACCAGGAAGTGGCTAAAAACTACTTAAAAACTACTTAAAAACTTAACTAAAAGCAGAGGAGCCTGACTAGGCTGCTGTCTCTGTCGCCATCTTGAAGGTTTAATCCACTTGCCACCAGTATTAAACTTACTAACTGAAGTTATGTGTATTGCCTCATACCTGAAAACTCTGGAACCACCACAAAAAGGACTGCACACACTTATTTCACAAAAAGCTATTATAAATCTCAAATTGACTGGTTTATGGAAAAGTGGTATTGTTTATTAACTTCTGGAATTAGTATTTTCATGATAACATTCAACTTTTGTGCATCTCTGCAAACAGCTGTAAATATTTGTTCTTTATCTTCTGGAAATTATATGTAAACATGTTGTTGTTGTTTAGTCGTTTAGTCGTGTCCAACTCTTCGTGACCCCATGGACCAGAGCACGCCAGGCACTCCTGTCTTCCACTGCCTCCCGCAGTTTGGTCAGACTCATGTTTGTAGCTTTGAGAACTAATACATAGTATTTTTATGTATTTTTATGTTGTGCTAATATAAAGTAATTAAAAATACTCCCATTTTTCTTTTAATTTATCCCATTATTGTTATGATAGTAAATTCATTTGCTTCCTTCCTGAGCTCCTGTTGATGAGATTTTGTGAAATTTCTTCACAAAAAATACATTTGTCAGCCTTAGGGCTGTGTTCCCTTCTGGGAAATTTTCAAGGGCCTGCATGCCAGTTGATGGGCAGGGCAAAAGCAAAAATGGAGGGGAGCAATGAATACACATTTTACCCAAGGGGGAAAAAAAAGACATTATAGCACAGTTAGAGGTAGAAAATATTCAAGGAGGGTGTTAAGCTGCGCCAGGGGGTCTGGAAGATAGGTTTTGAAGGCCACATTTAGCACCCAGACTGAAGGTTCTCTTATCTTGACTCAGGGAGAGGGGTGAAAAGATCCACTTGATCAACTGGCATAGCTAAGGGTTGTATGACCACAGAAACAGTCTTGTGGAAATATATCTCTTTTGCATCTCAAGTGCAGGAGCTTCCTCTTCTTGGTCTAGTTGCACAGCCTGATGACTCCAAGTCATCTCACAACCAAGGAGATTTAGATATAAAAAATTATAGAGGTTCCACTACAAAATAGTTTTTATTAATGAGCCCTGTAAGCACCTGCCTTGGAGTGGGTTCCAATGGTCCACTAGCCTGATTCATTTAAATTTGGCTTTGTCCAGGTCCTCGGGCAGGATGCGACCCTTTTTGCGAGCCTTGGCTTTCTTCCTCTCCACCTTGGCCATCTTTTTATTCTGGAGGTTCTTGCGGCGCTTGTCTTGCCGCTGCTGCCTTTTGTTCACTACGTTTTCAGTCCACTTCTCCCACTGCCTCTGGCGCTGGGCTTTGTGCTTCTCCTTCCGCTTCAGGCCAGTCCTCGTCATCGCAGATTTTTACCCCTTCTGCCTTGTACAGGACATTTGTCCACTTCATCTTTACTTCCAGCTTCTTGGCTTTCGCCTCATCCTTGTCTTTCAGATTTTTCAGCTTACTCTTCTGAGATTCCAATCTGCTCAGGAGTTGCTTGTAATTCTTCCCTGTCAGTGGAGTAATGTTGCCTTTCAGTGCCTTCCTCTTTTCCACTTTGCTAAGCCCTTCCTCATGGACTTCGACCTTATTGAAGACAGTCTCGGCCTTGGTGTCATTCTTTGGGGCCTGGGGCTCTGAAATGGCTGCGGAAGCCTCCTCTGCCTCCTTCTTCTCCGTTTTTTCTTTCATCCTCAACTCTTTTCTCCGGCGTTTCTTTCTCTCCTCATATTTCCTTCGTTGCCTCTTCTCCAACACTGCTGGGGTCAACTCTTTGCTTTTTCCCTGTTAAGAAACAGCAAGTTGAAAAGAAAGAGGAATCGTTCAAAAGAGCAAAGTGAACTTTTTAAGCTAAAAAGACAGTACCTAGAATAGACCACTAACATATATATTATTGTAAATCTGGTCACTGTATTATCTTTATAATTACATTTAAAAGCAGGAAAGCCGGCAAGGATTATTTCCTTCAAGAGAATTTCAGCCGGAAGACTAACAATGTAATTATACATTACTGGATGCCACAATCAGAATATGGGGGGGGGGGGACAAAAGACTTTTATGCATGATTTAGAAATCACTAGTGACCCCCCCAAATGGAGACTGCTTCAACCTGTCCAGCTTATTCCTACAGAACAACCATAAAATCCATCTTAATAGCAGGAGGATACACAGACTCAAGACCCTGGTACCCTGGGGACTTAATCCGGAAAACAAAACTTAGGCTGCAATTCTGAACCTACTTACCCAAGAGTAGGCCTCATTGAACTCAGTGGGACATACTCTGAAGACAGTATTATAGAACCGCTCTGCTAATTTCTATGTAGCTAATAATAATAATAGTAGTAGTAGTAATTTTTAAAGGAATAATTTGTATATGTCACATCTCTTAAAAATTTTCCATCCCGAATACTCTTAGAATTGTCTCTATTTATTAGCTAAACAGTGTTGGGATCTATCTCAGTTTCAGAACACACACACACACACACACACACACACACACAGAGAGAGAGAGAGAGAGAGAGAGAGAGAGAGAATCTATATATTACACATGTTTACAGAAAACCCTAAATACTGCAAAAGTTATTGGAACTGTGGGATAACTAGCCTCATATAATCAATGTGCTTAGCTCACATTGGGAGAGACTGGATAATCAAGGCTTTTTTCTCCCCCAGTTTACCTGAGCAGCTCAGGTGTAAGAGGATGAAAGCTCAGCTTTCACAAGTCACTCTTCAGTTCCTATACCAATGATTTAGGAACTTGCACCACTGTAATTAAGCCACATTTTACTGCCTGTGCAGCTTTTTCTGAATGCTGTATGGGAAAGCACATGAATCTGACATTTGGGGAGCTTGTAAGTAAACTTTTTAATTTGCCAAATGTGTTCTTTTCCTAAGCTACTGAAAGGGGGAAACTTTGGAACTCACTTTAAGTGGCATATTTTAAAAGTCTAAATACCTTTATTTCCATACTTTACTTTGTTGTGTATTTTGCTAGTTCAAACCTCTGCTGGTGTTCTCTTGCCAAAGAGTACTTGCCCCAAACTTGGATCATGGTACCCAGGAATAATAATAATAATAATAATTCTTCTTCTTCTTCTTCTTCTTCTTCTTCTTCTTCTTCTTCTTCTTCTTCAATGTTTGAAGGCAGAGACACAAGACTTCATTAAACAAAGAGAGGAAAATATTTTGCAATCTGGTTGACAAGATGCTGTGCAAACATTTCTGCAAGGAATAAATGCCTAAGAACATACATATTAGAAGGCCCTCCAGATGTTGCTGGACTCCAACTCCCATCAACTTCTGGAGGTCTGCAGGAAGCACCAAGACAAGACAACTGAATTTTTCGAAGTTGCATTTTCAAAACACACTACTGCCATTCCATTGTGGCATCAGGACCCTTTCCTGAGCAGATTATAATCTAAAATGAGCTGTGGTTAAAATAAGGGAAAACATTAAGTACCACCACTTTGAGGTTTCATCGCAAGCAGTATATAAATCCTGTGAAATAAAGAAATGAAAATAATTACAATAACCAAGGAGGCTGCACTACTACAAAAAACCCTGATCTAAAGAAGTACGGTAATTGTAATCAGATAATTGTACCAAATTTCCTTATTTGTGGCTCGGGGGCTTCCTGGGTGCAAATTTTCTTGGCCAAGTTTTGCAGGTCAGAGTCTTTGTTGACTAAAGTGGCCATTGTGGGATCAAGGTCTCGTGAAGGTAAAAAATAAAAGTAAATAAACCAAAAATTAAAATAAAATCGTAGGATGGTCTCGCAGGGGGAATGTTGCCTCTAAGTCAAAGACGTCTTGTTCATTCTGACCATCCTCCATTTAAAACTTCTACCCAGAATGCTGTGTGAGGCTGCTTCTGCTAAGTCAACACAAAGTGGACAAAACTCATGGGGCCACGTTTGCATACTCGCTTTTCATTCTGCTTAAAGAGAGAGAAAAATTAATCAATGACATGGATAAACTGAAGGAGACTGATGGCTTGATATTTACAAGTCAAGAAAATAAAAATCCACAGAAAGCCATCTCAATACATGTACAGGCATTTGAGGGGGAAAGTGGACATCTGTTGGCTTGTAAAGCTATTGTGTACACAGGTACAGATTGTACACTCCTTAATATCACATGTGAATGGTTGTTCAAGAGCAGAACTAACTAATTTGTACACATGGGTACCCCAAATTGTACATCTGTTTAACAGAACAGGTGAACAGCCCCCACACATCACATCAGCCAGCTAAATTTTACTTTCCAGCCAACACGTGTGCAGGGTTACACATTAAAGAGAGCTGCTTCTACGCACGCACAAGGGTTTGCGTGAAAGGTTGTAGTGATCAACTAATGTGTAAACAGTTTCACAAACTGAAAATATGAATAGCTGTAGGAGCGTGCAGCTAAACAACTTATGTACAGAGGTTGTACGCTCGTCAAACGCCATATGCGAACCAACACATGCTGGCCGCTCACGGGAAGATCATCTTATGTGTAGGCGCAAGGCAAACGACTCCATTTGAGATCTCCCATCCTGTGTTGGGCAGGCCAGTGAGTAGTTAGCGGAGATCCACCCCCTTAAGGCTTTTTAGGGGTTGGCACGCGTGCGAAGAAGGCGCTGCAACCCGTGTGGCTCACCTCACCGCGTGCGCTTCTCTTGCAGGAATCCCAAAAGTGCACTATGTGTGGTTCTCTCGCGCCGTGAGCTGGTCACTTACCTGGGCTGGAGAGGAAGGCGGAACTAGCCCATGACCCTTTGTCACCGGCTCGGCGCTCTATTGGTAGACCCTATGAGGAGGCAGCGAAGGATTATGGGACGTTGGAGGAGCTTCGGTAGAAGGAGGAGGAAACGTTTTCCCCGCCCCATGGGTTGGACGTAGCCAATGAAGGAGGAACTGTTCGCAAGAGAAAAAGGATTACATGTATTGAGAAAGATATTGAGATAAAACATTTATTTGTTAGATAATCGATCTATTTATTTAGACTTCTTTTGTGACTGCAGAGCAGGAGAGCGATGCACCTGGCTTCTCTCAGTTTTCAAATGCATGCTTGTGCTTTCAGTGACTGGTGTGTTTACTACGGCGGGAGAAAGGCTGAAACTTTTCTGAACTGGCGCTCGGAGTAATGCAGCACGAATGCGGGTGGAAGGCTTCTAAACAGGGGGTAATGCACCCCTTAGTCCCATATGTTGAGTTCTGGGTGAGTTCAGATCAGCCTTTCTCTTTTCTTTTTTTTTAATTAATTTTTTTAAAAAGATTTTTCTTTTACAAGTTTATATAAACACATTCATATCCAATATAATACGAAATTCTTTTAGACTTCCCCCCGCTCCCTCCGCAATCCTCATAATTTTAGATTTAGTTCACATTTCCTTTATAGTTGTATTGCCAGTTTATAAATCTTTACAGCTCTTTTCCCTCTTACAATACCCTTTCTCCTCACAAAGCCTCTTTAAATCCTACTAGCGTTGTCTGTTCATCACAAATGTTTTCCAGATAAATCGTAAACTTTCTCCAGTCCTGAGTGAACTTGTGATCTTTTTGATATCTGATTTTTCCTGTCAGTTTATCTAATTCAGCAAAGTCTATCAATTTCCGTCTCCATTCTTCCAATGTTGGTAATTCTTCTTGTTTCCATTTTTGAGCCATTAAAATTCTTGCCGCAGTCACTGCATATTGAAAGAGTTTATGATCACTTCTGTTAATTTCTCTTCCTGTGATTCCTAACAAAAAGGCTTCTGGTTTCTTCACAAACGTATATTTAAACATCTTTTTCAGCTCATTATATATAATTTCCCAGAAGCCTTTTACTTTCTTACACTCCCACCACATATGGTAAAACGACCCTTCCCTTTCCTTACATTTCCAACATTTGTTACATGTCTTATGCATTTTTGCTAGTTTAACGGGAGTGATGTACCATCTATATACCATTTTCATAATGTTTTCCTTTATCGTCATACATGCAGTGAATTTCATATTTTCCTTCCATACCTTCTCCCAATCTGCTAGCTGTATATTATAACCAAAGTCCCTGGCCCAATGTATCATAACCGATTTGACTTCTTCGTCTTTTGTTTGCCATTCCAATAGCATTTTATACATTTTTGACAATACCTTGTAGTCATTGTTTATTATCTCTTTCTGAAATCTAGACTCTCCTTCAATATATCTCCTCTCTTTACAGTCCTTTTTAAACATTTCATTTGTTTGGAAGTAGTGCAACCAATCATATACATATTTTTTAACTTGTTCATATGGCTTCAATTTCCATTTTCCCCCTTCTTTAATTACAATATCTCCATAAGTCATCAGCCTTTCTCAATCTTGTTGGCTTCTAAGGTTTTGGGCTTTATGATCTTTGCTTCAGGATGAGAACAGAAATTGTGCGGTGGCAGCGGGAGGCCCCATTAGCTAAAGTGGTGCTTCAGGTTAAGAACAGTTTCAGGTTAAGAACGGACCTCCAGAACAAATTAAGTTCTTAACCCGAGGTACCACTGTACTGTCTGCGCTGACTAACAACAGCTCTCCCAGGTTGGGTGAGCTATAGTCCTTTCTTCTACAAAATAATGTAGCAGTCCAGTATTTGTGGCTCTAAATAAATAGGAAGCTGCCTTATGCTGAGGAAGTCTATCACAGAGTTGGGACTGATGTGAGTTGTAGTCCTAAACTTCTGGAGGGCACCAAGTTGGTTAAGGCTAATGAAGCAAAATAGGCTGGAATGTGACCTGTGGGTATGTATTTTGTAATGCATGCATTTTGAGGTGGGTCATGCAGTTGATGGAGAAACTGTTGGGATCTGTTGCAAATTGAGGTTTTTTTTCAGAAGCAATTACATCCTTCTGGGCCATCTAGAGCAGGGGGGCACTGTTATACAGTGGTCCCGCTCCTTCCTCCTGGGCTGTGTCCAGAAAATGGTGTGGGTGTTAAGTTGTGGGCGAACATATCAGACGACACAGCGATTCTTCAAACAGCTCTTGTTTATTCAGAGGCAGAACAGAACTGGCCTGAAGAGCTCAGTCAGCCTGCTTATATAGAGCTCCAGAACAATGTAACTGTTGCAACTTTCTAAAACTATCCAATCACTGAACGTCACTTTCGATCCTTCATTTGCATACAAACTATCCAATCACTGAACGTCACTTTCGATCCTTCATTTGCATAACTATCTGCAGTATCCCCCTGCTGGCCCAGGGTGAGAACTTCAGTACATAACACCCCTCCCCACCGAGATAAGGCGTTAGTTACAATCGTAATGGTTTCCTTATATACAGCACTACACGTAATGGTTCAATTAGGCACAAAAGCATATCGGTTACATTTCACATACTTAGACCAACAGTGATACATGTCCAACAACATAGTCCTTTAAATAAGTTGGGAAACTCTGCCAGACCCCCGGGGACTGGTAGCCAAGTCCGGGGGGCCACCCAATTCTTGCTGAGGCTGTGGTGCGACCCTAGGTGGCGTTGAAACCAAGTTCCCTGGATCCGCTGCTGTGGGTGGAACCTCCGCAAGTGGAGTTGGCGGAATGTCAGGCACGGCAGTGGTCTGAGTCTGTGGTAAGTCTGGCAGACCCTCTGAAGTGGCTTGGTTCGGCTCTCGGTTTGCGAGAGAGGTGTAGGTGGAGCCTCACCATCTGTAAGTGTCTGTTCCGGAGCCACGAGCGCACTTGGGGGCACCACGGTAGTGTCCAAGTCCCCAACCCTGCGCCTAAGCTGGTCTATGTGCCGGCGCCACAAGCGTCCGTCTTCGAGTGCCACCTGGTACGAGCGAGGTCCAGTGACTCCCACTACTGTGGCTGGCACCCAAGGAATGTCCCCCACAAAGTTCCAGGCAAAGACCTGGTTTCCTGGAACAAATGACCGTGGCGTGTTGGCACAGCCTGGGGGTTTGGCCACGGCAAAGTCCAGGTGCAGCCGGTCGAGCGGGGACCTGAGGCGCCGGCCCATAAGCAGTTCGGCAGGACTCCGCCGTGTGGCTGCATGAGGCGTGATTGGATTGATCTTTATTACGGCCATTGGCCCATCACACGACAGTTCCCATACCAACATAATATACTTAAACCTCCAAATTTAAAAACCGCCAAAACTTACAAAAGACAAACAGGAACCAAAGCAAAACAAAAACAAAAGACCACCATCATACATTACAATAAATTTATAACCTAAACATCGCCCTCTGCTCATAAATTAATCGAAGATGTCAGTGGTGATATCACCTAATTACATCCTAAAACATAGATCATGGTTTAAAGGGATTATCCAGGCCACACAGGAGTCCGTTTCTCTTCTTTAGAGATAGGACGCTAATCAAGAATCTGGCAACCATGAGTGATCTTAGGGGGTCATCATCATTTAATAGATATCTCAGTTTGGCTTCAATCGTATCATCGGCAATTCCCTTTAGGTGTTTTTTTTTTTTTAAGATATTTATTGGTTTTATATAATAAAACAAATATTGCAATCAGACAAAACAACAAAAAAATACAACAAAAAGCAACATAGTCCAACAAAGATAAAAAACACAGTATAAAAACATATGACAGAAAAAATAAGAAAGAACAAAAAATAGAGAAAAATTTGTTTTTGAATTCTTATTTTTATAACCCTCTTTCCTGACTTCCTCACATCTCCCTTTCCTGCATTCCCCTTTACACAATCAAATTTAGCAGCTCCTTACCCTCTTTCAAATCTTAATCAATATTGTACATTCCAACCTATTATGTCTTCTGTTTTCCCTTTCTTTTTAAATACATTCTTGCATGTTCTTTATAACTTAATCCCTTATATCATTTTATCTAATTTCGACATGATATTACTCTGGCCTTTACACCCTTTTCTTTTAAAACATTCTTGCATTTTTCTTTTTACCGTGTCACTAATGCCATGTTATCTTTATATCCAACAGCATTTTAACATTCAAACATTTTACAATGTTTTTGTAAGTATTCTTTAAACTTCTTCCATTCCTCTTCCACCGACTCTTCTCCCAGGTCTCGGATTCTGCCAGTCATTTCCGCCAATTCCATATAGTCCATCACTTGCATCCTCCATTCTTCCAGGGTTGGCAAATCTTGTGTCTTCCAGTACTTTGCGATGAGTATTCTTGCTGCGGTTGTTGCATACATAAAGAATGTTCTATCTTTCTTTGGCACCAATTGGCCGACAATGCCCCAAAGGAAGGCCTCTGGTTTCTTAGGAAAGGTAAGCTTAAATACCTTTTTTAGTTCATTATAGATCATTTCCCAGAAGGCCTTAACCCTTGGGCATGTCCACCAAAGGTGAAAGAATGTTCCCTCAGTTTCTTTACATTTCCAACATTTGTTATCAGGCAGGTGATAAATTTTTGCAAGCTTGACTGGGGTCATGTACCACCTATAGATCATTTTCATAATATTTTCTCTTAAGGCATTACATGCCGTAAACTTCATATCAGTGGTCCACAACTTTTCCCAGTCAGCAAACATAATGTTATGACCAATGTCCTGTGCCCATTTAATCATAGCTGATTTGACTGTTTCATCCTGAGTGTTCCATTTTAGCAGCAAGTTGTACATTCTCGAAAGTATCTTAGTTTTAGGTTCTAACAATTCTGTTTCTAATTTCGATTTTTCCACCTGGAAGCCTATTTTTTTTATCCAAATTAAAGGCCTCTCTAATTAGATAATAGTGTAACCAATCTCGCACTTTATCTTTTAGTTTCTCAAAACTCTGCAATTTCAATGTGTCTCGATCTTGTTCTAGTATCTCCCAATATTTCGGCCATTTGGCCTCCATATTGAGTTTTTTCAAAGCCTTAGCCTCCATAGGTGATAACCACCTTGGGGTCTTGTTTTCCAATAAGTCTTTATATCTTATCCAGACATTAAACACAGCTTTCCTGACAATATGGTTTTTGAATGCTCGATTAGCTTTTACCTTGTCGTACCACAAATATGCATGCCACCCAAAAGCATTATTGAACCCTTCCAAGTCCAAGATGTCAGTGTTCTCAAGAAGTAGCCAGTCTTTCAACCAGCAGAATGCTGCTGATTCATAGTACAACTTCATGTCTGGCAGGGCAAACCCCCCTCTTTCTTTAGCATCAGTCAATATTTTGAATTTTATTCTGGGCTTTTTGCCCTGCCAGACAAATTTAGAAATATCTCTTTGCCACTTCTTGAAACAATCCATCTTGTCCACAATCTGTAAAGTTTGGAACAAAAACAACATTTTTGGCAATACATTCATTTTTATAGCAGCGATCCGGCCCAACAAGGAAAGCTTCAATTTTGACCAAATTTCTAGATCTTTCTTGACTTCTATCCAGCATTTCTCATAGTTATCTTTAAATAAATTCAAATTTTTAGCCGTCATGTTAATCCCTAGGTATTTCACTTTCTTAACCACAGTTAAGTCTGTCTCCTTCTGAAACCTTTCTTTTTCCATTATTGTCAATTTTTCTCTAAAACCTTAGTTTTTTGTTTGTTCAGTTTAAAACCTGCCACATGACCAAATTCTTGAATCAATTCTAACACCCTTTTCGTACTAGATTCTGGCTCCTGTAATGTCAACACCAAGTCATCTGCGAAAGCCTTAAGTTTATATTGTTTGACTCCGACCTTAATTCCTTGGATCAACTGGTCCCTTCTAATCATGTTCAAAAGCACCTCCAGGACCGAAATAAATAACAATGGAGAGATAGGGCATCCCTGTCGTGTTCCTTTTTCTATTCTGAACTCTTCTGACACCACATTATTAACTATCAATTTTGCTTTTTGTTCTGAATAGATTGCTTCTATACCATTTTCAAACCCCCGTCCCACTCCCATTCCCTTAAGATTTTTCTTCATAAAATTCCAAGAGATATTGTCAAAGGCCTTCTCCGCATCGATAAAAATTAAAACTGCTTTTGTATTAATATTTGTTTGCAATAACTCCAAAATGTCAATAATGTTCCTTGTATTATCAGAAAGATGTCTGCCTGGGAGAAAGCCTGCCTGATCTTTATGTATCACTTCATTTAAAACTTTTTTTAGTCTGCTGGCTAAAATATCTGCAAAGATTTTGTAATCCACATTTAAAAGGGATATGGGACGGTAGTTTTTGAGTTGTGTCTTTTCAGATTCAGATTTTGGTATTAATGTGATGAAAGCTTCTTTCCACGACTCCGGCGCCTTCTTTCCCTCCAGAATCTCGTTGCACACCTCCTTTAATGGCTGAATTAAATAGTCTTTCAAAGTCTTGTAATACTTGGAGGTTAATCCATCCGGTCCTGGAGATTTGCCTAGTTGCATATTTTGAATGGCACCTTCAATCTCCTGTTCTGTTATTTTATGGTTCAATATTGTCTTATTTTCCTGAGATATTTTTTTGTAATCCATTGATTCTTAAAAATTTGTCTATCTCAGTCTCATTCTGTGGCCCCTGAGTGTAAAGTTGTTTGAAGTATCTCTGGAAGCACTTTCTGATCTCCAGGGAATTCTGGATGTTTTTTCCTTCCACCTCAAGATTTGTAACCGTGTTCAACTTCTGTCTTTTTTTCAACTGCCACGCTAGCAGTTTCCCACATTTATTTGCTGATTCAAAAGTCTTTTGTCTCATTTGTTTAATTTTCCACTCAATTTCCTGATTTGTCAATTTCAAATATTGTACTTGGTATAATTTAATTTCTCTCAGAATCTCCTGTGACTTTGGTTTTGATCTTAATTTTTTCTCTCCTTCTTTTATTTTCTCCAATTTTTTTTCTTTTTTCTCATTTTGGGTTCTCTTTTTTATAGCATTCTGTTGTATCAGAAACCCCCTCATGACCGCTTTACTTGCATCCCAGATTACTCTTTTTTTCCACTGTAGTTCTCAAATTTACTTCAAAATAATCTCTCAAGGTCTTTTGGGCCTTTTTAACAATCTCTTGATCTCTTAATAGGGTTTCATTCATCTTCCATCTGAAGGAACCTGTTAATGTTAACTTCATTTCCATCTTCATGGCGTTATGGTCGGAGCAGGTTTTGGGGCAGATTTCCACCTTTCTAGTCTTTGGTGCCAGTCCTCTAGTTATCCATATTTGGTCAATTCTAGTCCAGGTCATTTTGGCTTCAGAGAAGAAGGTCCCTTCTCTCCCCAAGGGGTTTTTTGTTCTCCAAATGTCAATCAAGTCCATATTGTCAGTTAGGTCAAAAACGGTTTTAGGTAGTCTGCCGTCTTTTGTCATGTTTTTTCTTTGTGCCTTGTCCATATTTGTGGATACCACCCCATTCATATCGCCCATCATGATAATATTGTTGTAGTCCATATGATCCAACATTGTCTCATGCAACTTCTTGTAAAATTCCGACTTCCCCTCATTTGGTGCATAAATTCCTAAAATCAAAAATTTTTCTCCTTGTATTTGAATTTCAATTGCCACAATTCTTCCTTGCTCGTCTTTAAAAAGGAATTTTGGTGATAGGCTCTCTTTTGCGTAGATAACAACTCCTCTCTTCTTCACTTTGTCAGATGAAATAAATTCTTGGCCTAACCTCTTATTAATTAAAACCTTCCAATGGAGCCTAATCACATGCGTTTCCTGTAAACAAATTAAGTCCAATTGTTCCTTTTTTAATATGTGAAAGATCTTCTTCCTTTTCTGGGGGGAGTTACAACCGTGAATGTTCCAGCTTAATAGTTGCAGAGTCATGTTGCAGTATATCTATTTTCCTCCTACTGCTCCCAAAAGTTCTTCTCCTTTTGGCGGTGGTGTCACTTTCTCCTGCACGTCAAGACCCAAAGGTGTGAGTAATGGTCTCAGAGGATCAAATCCTGAGGCTCCTGGTTCTTTTTCAGTCCCTTTCTGAAGGTCTTTTCCGTAGTCACTCAAAAATTTTTCCTTGTCTTCAACTGTTTTGATTTTAACTTTTTTCCCTCTGTAGTTAAAAGATAGTCCCTGGGGGAACTCCCATCTGAAGATGATTCCGTTGTTTCTCAATAGTTTTACCAGGTCTCCGTAGTTGGATCTAAGCTCCAGAAGATGTTTTGGGATATCCTTGTAGACTTCCACTCTAAAATCCTGAATCTCAAGAGTCTTTTGGAAGTGTGCACCCAGAATCTTGTCTCTTTCTTCTTTCGTTCTGAGGGAGATCAGGCAATCTCTTGACCTGACCTTCCTCCCTCCCTTTCCAAGTCTGAATGCACTTATAATTTTAAAGTCTTTATCCTCTTCCAAAGGCCAAAATTTTGAAAACTCTTTTGTCAGAACCTCAATTAAATCCTCCTTTTCAAGCTCTGGAACTGACCTCAATCTCAAATTATTTTCCCTAGATTTTAGTTCAATCATAGACAGATATGCCTGGTGCTCGCCAATCTGTTTGCGCATGGGTTTGATTTCCTCTTGCACGGCCTCTACTTTCTGTTTGGCCTCCTCAGCTGTTTGACGATTTACTGTGGTGGCTTCCAATAACTTCCCAATAGATTCTGCATTTGACTTAACTTGCTGAGTCAAATTATTGACACTAGCTGTGTTTTGGTCAAGTTTAGATGATTGATCCGCCACTTGCTTACTTAGGCCATCTAGTTTTTCAAAAATTTTATCTAGTACTGTAGTAAAGTCTCCTCCTGTGGCCATTCCTTCAAGCCTTGTTTGTTCTAAGTCTTGCTCTTGTGCCACAGGAATAGCAGGAACAGATGACCTGCGCAGCTGTGAGATTATGCTAGTCTGTTGTGTTTTGGCTTTGCTTGATCTTGTCCTCCCTCTCATTCCACTGCTGTCTATGCGTCAAGGTCAGTCACACGGTTTGCAGTTCCCATGGAAATCCCCAAGTCCAAAGATGGAAAAATACCCCCAGTATTTACACCACTTCAATCTTCCACTAGAGGGACACAATGTTTATCTCAAAAGTCACAATTTATACAGTCTCAAATTTACAAAATGTCCCTTCAAATTTCTAACAGTTGCAAATGTCCAGCAGACCTAACAGATCCTCTACTTTGCAGAGTTAATCCTAGAAAGTTACAATGTCTCCAAAAAGCGCGAGTTGCAGTTTGACAGTTCCTGCAGCCTGACAGCTCTAATAGCCTGGCAGTCCGATCTCCAGGGGTTCAGTAAATAAAATATTTATAAATCCACACGAGAAGAGGGAAAGCCAAATTCTTCCTCTTCCACCTTAAAATAAGGTGAGGTTCTGTGTCTGATGTTCAGATAGCAATCTTTTAAAGCATAGTTCTAGGCAAAAGTAAATTAAACGTCATTGCTTTAAACTTTAAACAGAGCCGGGAGACGGACTTCCTGGTTGCATCTCCCGTTTCAGTGTCCAAATTAAACTTCTTTTTATTAAGATTCAAATTTCTTAAATTTCACCTACTCACGGTGGTCGTTTCTTAGCCAAATTGTCCCAGAAAAAAGGTCAGCGCTCACCGGCAGCAGCTTTGCGGCTTCACTCCAGGGAAAGAGCGATCGACTCTCAGCACCGCGCCAACCCCGTCACTTTTCTGGAGCCCCTTACGGGGTTCCTTCCCAGTTTCAGGGGGCGCAAACGGTGCCCGCTGAGTCCCACGGCCACAGGCTTCTGCTGCCTGTGGTTTTCCAAGCTGGGTCTCCGCTTCGCCGTAGCGGACGACCCGTTTCCGCGGAGCTCCCTCTTCGCGGTTAGAAGAGGGCAGCCATTGCCGTTTGCGCCGCCTCCGGAATTCCCTTTAGGTATTGAGCAAGAAACTTGCTCCTGGCCAATAAGTGAAAAGCACAATCAAGAATTATGTGATGCAACGATTCCGGTGCCCCACAATTACAATCACATAAGAGCGATATCTGTCCATTGGAGAATCTATTTCTCAGCACGTTCGATGGGAAGATGTTGAATCTTGCCTTTACAAAGGCGTATCTATGAGCTGAAGAAGTTAAGGAATTCAAATAGTTTGGGAGCCTTAAGAGGGGTAATAAACCAAGATTTAGGGGTGAGCAGGTACCATTGCCCAAGACCATTTTCTGCTGCAAGTCCATCTCCTCTAGTTTACAGGTTACTGTTCTTTTAGCTGGAACTATGTCCTGCTCTAGTAATTTGCATGGGGAGATTCCCATTGCCGTAATTTTCAGCTGTAAATTTTTTACCCATGGGCTCTGGAAATCATCTCTCCACATACATTGTATCAAGTACAAGTTTGGGAGATTGTGCCATAGAGATAACCAGTGACAAAGTATGTGCTTCCACAGAGCATTTTCCAGGGATACAGTATTAAGTTCCATGCGTAATGCTGTATTACTTACACAGTTGGGCAGTTTCAATATCCCTCTTAAAAACTGATTTTGAATAACCTCCAGGTGAGATAGGTTGACAAAAGTCCCCCAAATTGAGATGGCATAAGCAATTGTCGGGATCACCTTGGCCTTGAAGACTTTCAACGCCGATGGGATATGAAGGGCCCCATCGGTGAAGAAGAATCGCAAGATCGCCAAGGAGATAGCTTTGGCTCTATTTGTTACATAGACTACATGGGCCTTCCATCTAAGGTTATGTTGTAACCAAACTCCCAAATATTGGAATCTATAGACTTGTTCGATGACTCTCCCATCAATTCTCCAATTATGGAGTTTCCGGCTCTTTGAGAAAATCAGGATCTTAGATTTTCCATAATTAATTGTAAGGGAATTTGCGTTACAATATGATCCAAAAAAATTTAAGGCCCTCCTGAGACCTACTCTAGAAAAAAGAAAGGATGACTGCGTCATCCACATATAGTAACAAAGGGCAGCGATAAAGTGCTAGGCGGGGTGCATGAATCCTATCTTGGGCCTCTATTAGGGGAGTCCTCATGTCGCTTATGAACAAATTGAACAGGAATGGAGCCAATATACAACCCTGTCGGACACCTCTGTTAATGGGAATTGAATTGGTGAGATCACCCTCCGGGGTGAGTCTCACTCTAGCCGCTGAGTTCTCATGGAGTTTGATTATTAGCCAGAGAAGCCTTCTATCGATGCCCCAGCGGGTGAGTTTTTCCCAGAGGATGCTCCTGGGGATACTATCGAATGCTGCCTTTAGGTCAATGAATGCCACACAGAGTTGGCCACCCTTTGGGGTGGAATATTTCCAGGCAAGATGCTGTAAAATTAGAATATGATTAATTGTTGACTGTTTTGGGCGGAATCCAGCTTGTTCGGGCCCAATTAATTTTTTCTCTTCGGCCCACTGGATAAGTCTGTTCAGCAGGAAGCGGGCATACAGTTTCCCCATTATTGAGAGCAGACTGGAGTGTAAGGCCTCTCCCTCTCCCTCCTTAGGCTAACTCCATCTGGCCTAGGGGGCGGGGCCCAGGCTCACCTTCGCCACGGCTTTAAGAGGCCTCACTGAGGCCAGGGACATTGCTGCTGCTGCATCGTGAGTGCTTGGAGTGTAAGGCCTCTCCCTCTCCCTCCTTAGGCTAATTCCATCTGGCCTAGGGGGCGGGGCCCAGGCTCACCTTCGCCACGGCTTTAAGAGGCCTCATTGAGGCCAGGGACATTGCTGCTGCTGCATCGTGAGTGCTTGGAGTGTAAGGCCTCTCCCTCCTTAGGCTAACTCCATCTGGCCTAGGGGGTGGGGCCCAGGCTCACCTCCCTGATAGTTTTAAGGACGGTGCTGCTGCAGCAAATGCTAAAGATGTTTTATATATTTTAATGTGTTTTAAACGTGTTTTTATTGCTTATTTTGTTGTACCACCATGAATGGTGGTTTTTATCTATGTATTCTTGTTTTGTTCTATCTTGTTCTGTTTTGGGGTGGGATATTGAGTGGGGTGGGGATTGGTTTTTGTTTGGGCACAATTGTTTTTGGTTGTTTTGTTTTTCGATTTTGTAAAGGGAGGTTACTATGAGGCGTGGGATTGCTACCGTGGAGGGGCGAGGGAGGTATGGCGGTGGGGGCAGATGTTATAAGCGAAGGGGATCGAGATACGGATATGCTCGTACCCCTTCCAATCTGCGCCCCATCCCGAGAGACGAGGGTAGGGTGAGCAAGGATTACTCACCTCCTTCACTGGTGTTGTGCAATGCCAGGTCTATAGGCAACAAAACCGCCACCCTGCGAGATTTCTTTACCTCGCAGGGGGTCGACCTGGCTTGTGTGACGGAGACCTGGGTGCGCGAAGGGGTAACTGTTACCTTACGAGAGATGGCGCCCCCGGGTTTCTCTGTCCTCCACCAGTCACGGACTGTGGGCCGGGGGGGAGGGGTGGCATTATTAATCCGGGAAGATTGTTCTTTCAGGGCTCTACCATCGCCATCGATCCCCGGCATTGAATGTGTTGGCCTAGTGTGGGGCTCCGAGGAGAGCTTGGCTGTCTGGCTGGTGTACCGGCCACCTAGCGCACCAGCAGCCACCCTGTCAGGCCTGCTGGAGGCGGTGGCCGGCTGGGCCTTGGAGTTCCCTAACCTATTGGTATTGGGAGACTTCAACTTCCATGCTGATGCCGCTCCCTCCTCACAGGCTCTGGACCTGGTGTCTTCCATGGCGACACTAGGGCTCTCCCAGTTTGTTTCGGGCCCCACACATCAAGCAGGCCACACGCTGGATTTGATCTTTGGTGCCGGTATAGATGTGATCATGTCTCCTTCGATGAAGGTGCCATGGTCTGATCACTACGCTCTGAAAGCCAGGATTGACTTTCCACCCCCACCCTGCTTAGGTGGCGAGCCGATTTGGGCTCGCCCGCAGAGGCTGATGGACCCTGATAGATTCCGTCAAGCCTTGCGGGACCTTGCTCTCCCTGGCGACTCATTGACTGAGCTTGTTGAGGGCTGGAATACCCAGCTCCTGGCAGCCATCGATGAGATCGCACCTAAGCGCCCTCTGCGACCCCGCAGAAACCGGGCTCCCTGGTTTACCGAGGAGCTTCGGAAAATGAAGCGGGACCTCAGACGGCTAGAGCGAGTATGGCGGGGTGCCCGTGACGGAGCCTCAAGAACATCTTATAGGGTTTTTATGAAAACCTATGAGATGGCTGTGAAGGCCGCTAAGAAGTCTTACTTCTCGGCCTCCATTGCATCCGCTAGCTCTCGCCCGGCGCAATTATTTAGTATAATTCGGTCTTTAACGTCCCTTGATGGACAGCCAAATTTAAATAACAATCTGACACACAGCTGTGAGGCATTTGCGAGCTTTTTTGCGGAGAAGGTCCTGTTGCTCCGCCATGACCTCCCTGCCAATTTGGATACAATAAAGGAACTGGAGGCCCCTCGACTGTCCTCGGGTCCAGTATTGGACCATTTTGACCGGATATCTCCAGCCGATGTGGACAGACTCCTCCAAGCTGGAAAGCCCACCACCTGTCCTCTTGACCCGTGCCCGTCATGGCTGATTAGAGCGTGTCCAGACGAGGTGCGGGCCCCCCTGGGGGATATCATCAATTTGTCCCTTGGCACCGGGATATTCCCAGGGGAACTGAAGGAGGCAGTGGTGCGTCCGCTCTTAAAGAAAACATCATTAGATCCCTTAGATCTATCCAATTACCGCCCGGTCTCGAATCTTCCATTCCTGGGTAAGGTGATTGAGAGAGCGGTTGCTGAACAGCTTGGTAGGTTTCTGGATGAAACATCTGCTCTGGATCCATTCCAGTCCGGCTTCCGTGCTGGTCATGGGACTGAGACGGCTCTGGTCGCCCTAACAGATGATCTCCGTAGGCAGCTGGATCGAGGCGGGTCGGGGCTGCTGATTCTTCTAGATCTGTCAGCAGCCTTCGACATGGTCGATCACGAACTCCTGGACCACCGCCTTGCCGACGTGGGAATCCAGGGCACAGTCCTTCAATGGCTGCGCTCGTTTCTCTCTGGTCGGGGACAGAGGGTGGCGCTCGGGGGGGAATTGTCATCGCGCCACTCCTTGGTGTGTGGAGTGCCTCAGGGTGCGATTCTCTCCCCGATGCTTTTTAACATCTTTATGCGCCCCCTCGCCCAGCTTGTCCGGAGTTTTGGGCTGGGTTGCCATCAGTATGCCGATGACACCCAACTCTATCTGTTGATGGATGGCCATCCTGACTCGGCCCCCGATACACTGGCGAGATGCCTGGAAGCTGTGGCTGGATGGTTACGTGGGAGCCGGTTGAAGTTAAATCCTTCGAAGACAGAGGTCCTCTGGCTGGGGCGGGATGATATGGGATTGAGGGGGCAACTCCCATCTCTTGCGGGGGTGCAATTAGTGCCAGCACCGTCCGTTAAGAGTTTGGGTGTAATCTTCGATACCTCCCTCTCTATGGAGGCGCAGATTACAGCTATAACAAAGGCGGCATTTTTTCATCTCCGCCAAGCTAAGCAGTTGGCCCCTTATCTCTCTCGCCCTGACCTAGCCACTGTGATCCATGCGACGGTCACCTCCAGACTGGATTATTGTAACTCGCTCTACGTGGGGCTGCCCTTAAGACTGACCCAGAAACTCCAGCGGGTGCAGAATGCCGCGGCGAGACTCCTTATGGGGTCTTCGCTGCGAGATCACATTCAACCGGTACTATACCAGCTGCACTGGCTCCCGGTGGAGTACAGGATCAGGTTTAAGGTGCTGGTTTTAACCTTTAAAGCCCTATACGGCCTAGGACCCTCGTACCTACGGGACCGCCTCTCCTGGTATGCCCCACAGAGAAACCTACGGTCTGCAAATAATAACATCCTCAAGGTCCCAGGCCTCAGAGAGGTTAGGCTGGCCTCAACTAGAGCCAGGGCCTTCTCGGCTGCGGCTCCAATCTGGTGGAACGCTCTGTCACAAGAGACTAGGGCCCTGCGGGACCTGACATCCTTCCGCAGGGCCTGCAAGACAGAGTTGTTCCACCAGGCCTTTGGTCAGGGCGCAGCCTGACTCCCTCCTCTGGCAACCTGCTTAGAATCTTGCTTAATTAGTTGCCATTAATTTGATTTTAATTGATTTTTATAATGTAATATTTTTAGAATGTGTGATTGATGGTTTGATTGTTGATTGTTGTTAGCCGCCCTGAGCCCGGCTTCGGCTGGGGAGGGCGGGATATAAATAAAATTTATTATTATTATTATTATTATTATTATGTTTCTGTAATTCCCCGGGTCATCTGGTGAGCCCTTTTTGTGGATTGGAACAATAACCGCGTCCTTCCATACTTCCGGGATCATTCCAGAGTTGTTAACGGCATCGAAGATGGTCGCCAGGGCTTTGGCCCACCAGTCCGCGTGGTATTTTATAGCTTCTGCCGGAATCAGGTCTGGCCCGGGCGCTTTCCCTGTTTTGAGTTTAACGATCAAGTCATGGATGTCTTCCGGATCGGTGGGGGGCCAGAGGGGAAGCTGATCTTGAAATTCATCTCTTGTGTTAACAATACAGTCAGTTGTGGCAAAGTAATTTTTTAAGTAAGATTCCCAAACCGGGGCGGGAATAATAGTTAAAGGGTATCTTTTAGTTCTTTTATTTACCAGGAGCCAAAATTGTCTGGAGTTCCGTGATGATGAAGCTTCTATAATTGCCCGCCATTGATTCACTTGCCATTCCTGTCTGGCTCCCTTTTGAATTTGCTTATAGGCCGATTTTGCTTGGAAATATTCTTTTGGCAAGACCGTTGCCCCAGAGGCTTTATACTCTTTGTAGATGTTACCAAGAAGTTGTCTAGCCTGTTTACAAGCACTGTTGAACCACAATGCACCTATCTTCCTTTGTGTTTGGTTTATTTTATGCGTCGGAACAGAGAAAAAAGACGTTAGATCTTCCGACAGATTCGAGAATAGTCTTAGAGTTTGGTCATAATCATAATAATCCTCAGTTAGGCCTGAATATGCTTGTTTGAGTCCTTGTTGGAAATATGCTAAGTATTTTTGAGCCTGTAGTTTGGACCATTTTACACTTTTGATTTGCAATACTGAGTTCGTAATCAAATGTGTTGGATGTCTGTCTCCATCTGGGGTCCAGTCTATAGTCATTGTGGCGACCAACGGTAGGTGGTCGCTCAGTTGAATATTTTCAACTTTAAAATGGGAAAATTTGGGGAATATGTCATGAGATACTAGCATATAATCCAGGACACTGTTTGCAGAGGAGCTTATGTGTGTAAACTCACCCGGTACGTCAGGCGGGCAGTTCCCGTTTAGAATCACTAAGTTTAGACGTAGTACCAATTGGTAAAAAGGGGTTCCTGCTTCATTTACCCTTTTGTCTTTGGAAAGTCTTTGATTATGGAGGGAGAGGTCATTAATGAATTCTGGGGTTATCCACCATTTGGCTTTGATTAAAGACTCCCAGTTTGTTGCAATGCGAGCATTGAAATCCCCTGCTATAACATTGGGTATATTGGGGTATTTGGAGTGACAAAGAATAAGATGTTCCTCCAAGATTCCCCATTTATTGTATAAGTCTGCAATGTTACCTCCAGGAGGAAGATAAACATTTGTTATAACAAGTTCAAAGTTTTTCCCCGTAATCAGGGCTGTAATTCCAAGGGTGGAAGCATTTACAAGCGTGAGTTTTGCCCGTATTTTCAAGGAAATTGCTATAACTAATCCTCCACTAGGCCGGCCTCCTTTAGTAGACGGGCATGCCGGTAATGATGTAACATCAAAACCATTAATATTTACTCTCCCCTCTTCCCATGTTTCCTGCAAGAGAATTACTTGATGTGAGTTTATTAGTTTTACAAAGTCCGGGTCAGATTTTTTCCCCTTCCAACCTGCTATGTTCCAGCTTAAAAGGGAGAACGGGGAAGAATTTGACTGGGGTTTGGGTAGTCACAATGGAGAAGGGGGAAACACTGATCTTGGTGGGTTGTCAAATTTGAAGAAGTCAGTAATTTTCCTTTGACTAATAGTAAATGACTTCTCTCCTTTTGTCGCAGGTGTGCCTCTTGAGCTATTTGTAATTATGCTCTGCTCGCCCGGTCCTATAGGGGTAGTGTCCTGGTTTGGTCTAGTCTCCTCTCTGAAATCCCTTGTTTTATCAGAGAGCTTGTCATCTAGGGGAGCAGAGATTAGATCGGTACAAGTTTTATCTATTATTAGATTTTCCTTCCGTGGGTATATCATTTTATTTATATGGCCCAAGGGGTCTTCTGTCCAGTCCGTATCGATAGCGGATTGAACTTCTAAATCATTAGCTAGAGATTCTCCGTCCGATAATGATGACTCCAGGTCAGGCATTGAGGAATGTGTCGAAATTTGTTTATATTTTGCTGTTCTTTAGTAGGTATAGCCATTCCGACAAATGCAGGAAGAGCTGGTTCCAGATTAAGTAATAGGGGTGGCGAGACGATTGTCTGTATCGTTGCCTTGGATTTTATGGACCTATTTTGGGGCTGTGGGTTGAATTTGAGAAGGTCCACTGAGTCTCCAATAGCCCTGTTGCTTTGAATTCCTTTGTTTCCTATTTTGCTTTTGGCCTGAGACATCTTCTCTCTTAATTTATCTAATTTATTTATTATTTTTTCCTTTTCTTGTGACTGTAATTCATCAAATGAGTTCATAAGTGCGCTTTCATCATTGGATATTCTGGAGCCATCCAAATTCGTTCCTGGTTGTGGACTGCAGGCAATCTCCTCCGTTCTCTGTGGGGAAAGCAACATTTTGTAGGGCTTGTTTCTAAATCTAATATCTCTTTCTCTTTTTCCACAAGTAGTGGTTTTACTATACTGTCCGCAAAAACCCTTGTGGGTATGATTTTTGTTTTTATAAATTTCCATTTTTGTCTTATTATTAATAAGGGTAGTCTCAACGAACGGAAGGCCAAAATAACTTTGTAAGGGCCATTTGATTGAGTTAGCGGAAGTAAAGCATGAAGATCAATATGAACTATGCTTATTCTCAAGATTTTACTTAGGGCAATTTTAGCTCCTTCCAAGCTTGACCAATCCCATATCTCAGACCTTAACGTTAGGCACACCTTAGGTTGCAGTGTTAAATTTTGCTTACACATGAGATCGTTTAGTTTGTATTTTCTCATCCCCTTTGTCCCAAAGTTTGGTGGGACTATCACTGGAGGTCCCCTCTGGTAGTTATTTTTGAGGGCAATTTTGGCATCCATATCCATCACTTTTTCCGTTAGGTTGGAAATTGAGCACGTCAGAAAGTCTATCTTTTTAAAAATACAGTCCAGTGTCCTAATGACTAGTTGTAAATGGGAGGACTCATTTCCCAGCTGGTTTTCTTTGTCTCGGATCTTCTCCCCATCCAGCTCGGGCCCACCCTTGATGGGAGTGCTCATTAGATTACAAGTGTGTAGGGTGGTATTTTGGGACTTGGGAATGTTATTAGCTACATCCAAGTCACTTAGTGGAAGGAATCTATTGTATGTAATAGCTGCTGCTTGAAAATTTGACTGGTCTCTTCTTTCTTTAGCTTGTAGCTTAGGGCTAGGGAGAAGCAGTAATCCCTCTGCTTCTCTGAGGCGTTTCCTCTTGCCCATAGCCACAGTAGGTATGAGCTAAATAATGTAAATAATACAGGAGAGAAGAAGGGGACTTCTTACCACAGTCAATGATTTAGCTATACAGCTGAGTATTTAGCTCCAGGGATTTCTCCACAGTTCGTTGAAGAGCTATAATAAGAGTCAAATTCCGATAAAGATTTACCCCTGTTGAGGGCTCAAGTAGATCATCTCAGCTCAGCTCTCTTCACGATTAATTGTTCAAGGGAAGGGCTCTCACTTTAAATCTTTATCCAGTCCCCCATCTCTCCCCTATTCGGTCTCCGGGAAAAGTGCAGGTCTCACCGCTTTGTGAACTTCCAGGCTTTTGTTTTGTTTAATTTAAACTTCTGTTTCCTCTCTCTTCACCCCTCTCTGCCAAAAACTTCTTCTTCACCTCTCAGAGTGTGATTTCAGCAACCCGAAGCCTCGCAGCCTCGCAGCTTTCCGCTCTCGCTGTTAGGATGACGAAGTGCAGCTGGAGGAGACGGCTCGAGAGGGAGGCTGGGTCCTCAAGCCCGTCGGGTTCAACTGCCCGTTCAGGCACCTGAGGACTCCTATGATCTCCGCTGGTCCTCTGGTCCTCCCCTGGCCTGGCTTCAACTTCGGCTTGGCTCTTTCCCTTCCCCAAGTATTAAAAACTCTGCTCAGACCCTGTTTCCAGGCTACAGCTACAGCAAAGGTGATCCGGTGCTTGGGAGTAATTTTAATCCAGCGCTTGCCCTCTAGTTCCTTGTGTAGCCAACGATTCGGTGCCCTTCCAGCAAGTGAGACAAATTACTAAGTCACTTGTAGGTAAATACTAAGGTTTAAGTGCCTTAGGTAGCAATTAAAACCGGTAAGAAAGCTAATAAAACTGTTAAAACTGATTAAAAAAAACCTACACTACTAGCATGGAGCTTAGAACAGTGCCGCCCTTACCGGCGCCATCTTGGAAGGTCCATGAGGGGTGATGTGCTGTACGAACAAGTATTCGGCTACCTACTCGTGACAGTCTCCCCGGTCCAGGCGCGCCAGTGCCTCTTTTGCCGAGCGCACCATTATCTCTGCTTGCCCATTGCTGGATGGATGAAATGGTGCCGTTAGGGCATGGAGGATGCCCAGTCCCAAAAGGTACCGCTCAAAAGTGCCTGATGTGAACTGTGGTCCATTGTCGGAGACAAGGACATCAGGACACCCATGCGGCGCAAAGAGGCCTCGCAGCACCCGGATGACGACCTCGGTAGTGGTGGAGGGCATCAGGGCCACCTCCAGCCATTTGGAATAGGCATTCACTGTGCAGCAAAATGCTTGTCACAAGACAGTTGTTTACATTCCACAGTCAGCGTTACTGTTGGGTTCCCACGGGAATGGGAGACTGGATGTGACGTTCACTGGTTTCCTGTTTTTCAGTGTTCTCTCGGTTTCTTTGTTAGAGAGACAGTTGCTTCTCTGCTCTCACAGAGGCAAGATGCATGTTTGTATTCTCTCAGCATAGAGTGGAAATAAAGTTAAGAATGTGGCACATACTGCTTATCCTTCTGCTGTGTGGACTACTCTGCTTGGGCTCAAGATAAGACGAGCCTGTATCAGCTTCAGATGGGCCGAAGCTGGTCAAAATCTCACATCCACCACTACCATAAAGGTCCGGCCGCGAAAGGGGCCGGCCAGATCGATGTGCACCCTTGACCCGAGTGTCTTGGGCGTTTCCCAGGTGTGTCCCTTAGCTGCCGGTGGCGCAGGCCTCGATTCTTGGCACTGGGCTGAACTTCACCGCATGTAATGCTCTGAAGGAAAATGTAATGAAAATGATATATAGATGGTACATGACCCCAGTTAAACTTGCCAAAATATACCATTCGTCTGATAATAAATGTTGGAAATGTAAAGAAAACGAAGGAACATTCTTTCACCTCTGGTGGACATGCCCTAAGGTGAAGGTCTTCTGGGAAATGATATATAATGAGCTGAAAAAGGTATTTAAGTATACCTTCACTAAGAAACCAGAGGCCTTCCTTCTGGGTATTGTCGGCCAGAAGGTGTTAAAGAAGGACCGAACATTCTTTATGTATGCAACAACGGCAGCAAGGATACTCATCGCAAAAAACTGGAAAACTCAAGATCTACCCACACTGGAAGAGTGGCAGATGCAACTGATGGACTATATGCAACTGGCCGAGATGACAGGCAGAATCCGTAACCTGGGAGAAGAGAAGATGGAGGAAGACTGGGAGAAATTCAAGAAGTATCTACAAAAACATTGTAATTTGGTTGAATGCTAAGAAGGATGCTAGATTATAAAAAACTGGCCACCACTAAATTAGATTTGAAATTTGATGATAAGTGAGACTAAAGAAAATATAAAATTTTTTGGAAGAAGTGCTAGATTATATTTGAATGAGTGGACATGAGATTGTAAACAAGTTGATAATTTGTTTGGAAAAAACTTTTAACGATGTAAATGGGAGCGGGAGACGTGAGGAAGTCCAAAGAAGTGATGAAATTATGTCTGTGATAGAAGTAAGACTGTTTATTATTTGTGCATTTATATTTAAAAACTTTAATAAATATTTATAAAAAAAAAAAAATAAAGGTCCGGCCGCGAAAGGGGCCGGCCAGATCGATGTGCACCCTTGACCCGAGTGTCTTGGGCGTTTCCCAGGTGTGTCCCTTAGCTGCCGGTGGCGCAGGCCTCGATTCTTGGCACGCTTGACAGGCGGAAACCCAGGCAATGATGGCATCATCCATGTTAGGCCACCAGACGTAACACCGAGCCAACGCCTTCATTTTGACGATTCCTGGGTGGCCAACGTGCAGAGCCTCCAGGACACGTTGACAGAATCTTTGGGGAATCACGACGCGGTCTCCCCACAGCAGACAGCCGTGATGAGCCAAGAGTTCATATTGTCTGGTTGCGAATGGCTGGAATTCCAATGCAAAAGGCCCTTGTGGCCACCCCCTCTACACCCAGTTGAGCACATGGCTGATGGTGCGATCCTGGGCAGATGCAGAGGCCACAGTGGCAGCCGATACAGGCGCTGCTGGAAGATCCTCAATCAGGAGGAGCGATGAAGCAGGAGCCGGGTCTTCCACAAACGCTGGAAGAGGGCAACGGCTGAGGGCGTCGGCATGGCCTATCGATTTCCCCGGGCGATGGACGAGCCGGTAGTGGTAGGCAGCCAGGAAAACAGTCCATCGCAGCATGCGAGGCGAGAGGACCGGTGGAGTTGGACGATCACCGGCGAGGAGGCCCAGGAGTGGCTTGTGGTCAGTGATGAGGTCAAAAGTCCTGCCGTGGAGGTATTCATGGAACCTCTTCACTCCAGCCACAAGTGCCAGTGCCTCCTTGTCGAGCTGGCTGTAATTCCGTTCTGTCAGAGATAGCGTCCTGGAAAAGTAGGCGAGCGGTGCTTCTCTTCTGTCTGGAAAACGGTGACTAAGGACAGCGCTGATGCCAAAAGGTGAGGCGTCGCAGGCAAGGACCAGCGGCCTGGCTTCACTGTACTGTACCAGCACACTGTCCGATGAAAGGAGAGCCTTGACCACGTTGAAGGCCGCTGTCTCCCAATGACCCCAGGACCAAGGTGTCTTTGTGCTGTGGCTTTGTGGGGCAGGAACATGTTATAAAAGTTCAGCAGTCCCAGGAACGCCTGCAACTCCGTCTTGTTCTTTGGGATGGGGGCCTGCTGGATAGCGCAGATCTTGGATGTGGTTGGGTGAAGGCCGGAGGCGTCAATAAGATAACCCAGGAACTCCACCTGTGGAACGGCGATCTGGCACTTCTCCCTCTTTACCTTGAGCCCGGCCTCCTGGAACCTGGTCAGCACGGCACGGAGGCGCTCGAACAGCTGCTGGTGTGAGTCTGCAGACACCAAGATGTCATCAAAATATGGTACCACGCCCGGAAGCCCTTGCAGGAGACGCTCCATAAGGCTTTGGAAGATGCCAGGAGCCACACTCACCCCAAACTGCAACCAGCGGCAACGGAATGCCCCTCGGTGGCTGACGATCGTCTGGGCTTCAGCAGTGGCATCACCAACGGGCAGTTGTTGATAGGCTTGGGCAAGGTCCAGCTTAGCAAAGACCTTACCCTCACTCAGGGAATGCAGCAGGTGTTGGACAACAGGAACCGGATAAGCATGCTGCTGAAGTGCCTTGTTGATTGTGCACTTGTAGTCAGCGCAGATTCTCACCGACCCGTCTGGCTTGACAGGCGTGACAATGGGGGTTTCCCACTTGGCATGGTCAACCGGCTCCAAAACTCCTTGGGCGATCAGCTTGTCCAGTTGTTCGTCCACCTTAGCCTTGAGAGCAAAGGGAACCCGGCGTGGCTTTAGCTTGATGGGGGCGACTTGTGGATCAAGGCTAAAGGAGATGGGCATACCTGTATATTGCCCCAAAGTGCCGTCAAAAACCTCGGCAAAGTCTTTGACCAGACCCTCAGTCTCTGCGTTTGAGATGCAGTTGATGCTGGTGACTTCCAGGCCGAGGGCATCAAACCAGTCTAGCCCTAGGAGGCTTGGCCGCTGGCCTTCGACCACTACCAGTTGGAGCAGGCCCAAAAAATCCTTGAAGGCGATCCAGAACCGGCCAACGCCTACCACGGGAATGTCGTTTCCCTGGTAGTCTCTCAGGTGTACGCGGTGAGAGTCGAGTTGCCTTTTGGACACTCTGGGTACCAGTCTTTTGATTGACTCCCCCTCTGCCTGGTTCTGGTGGTAGAATGTATGGCGGGCAGCAATCTTGGATGGCTTTGGCGTGTAGTGGTTGCGGAGCTTCTCTTGAATTGTGTCCCATGGTGTTGCCTGGACTGCTTCAGGCGCAACCAATGCTCGGGCCGTCTCAAACACCTCAGGCCCACAGAGGCTGAGGAATAGGCCCCGCTTCCGTTCCTTTGATACTGCTGTCAGCTCGTTGGCTTGGAGGTAGCAGTCGAACCGAGCGAGGTAGGAGTCCCATGATTCAGAGGCTGGCGCAAACGGCGGTAGAGGCACAAGTGAAGCCATGATTCCGATGCCAGCGTGAAAGGCAATGGATGGAACACAGTGCTCTAGCCAGAACAGTCAGCTCTGAATTGGTTCTGTTCAGTGATTTTGCTCAGTGATTCAGCTCAGTGACTCAGCTCAGTTCAGAGGGTGGTCGCATCTGGCTGTGCTCTGATGTCCATCGATCCCACCTTCGTCACCAGTGTTAAGTTGTGGTCGAACATATCAGACGACACAGCGATTCTTCAAACAGCTCTTGTTTATTCAGAGGCAGAACAGAACTGGCCTGAAGAGCTCAGTCAGCCTGCTTATATAGAGCTCCAGAACAATGTAACTGTTGCAACTTTCTAAAACTATCCAATCACTGAACGTCACTTTTGATCCTTCATTTGCATACAAACTATCCAATCACTGAATGTCACTTTCGATCCTTCATTTGCATAACTATCTACAGTATCCCCCTGCTGTCCCAGGGTGAGAACTTCAGTACATAACAGTGGGGATATGAACGTTCAGACCCCTGGGCTCTCACTTGTGGTGTACCTGAGGGCTCTGTCCTCTCCCCTATGCTTTTCTACATCTATATGAAATAGCTGGGAGAGATCATCAGGAGGTTTTGGCTGGGTGTTCCCCAGTATGCAGATGATACCCAGCTCTACCTCTCCTTTAAATCAGAACCAGTGAAGGCAGTGACACTGTGTGAGTGTCTGGAGGTGGTTGGAGGGTGGATGGTGGTTAATGGATTGCGGTTGAATCCTGACAAGACAGAAGTACTGTTCTTGGGGGGACAGGGGAAAGGTGGGTGTAGGGGGACCCCTTGAATGGGGTAACTCTGCCCCTGAAGGACCAGGTGCGCAGCCTGGGAGTCATTTTGGACTCACAGCGGTCTATGGAGGCACAGCTCAATTCTGTGTCCAGGGCAGCTGTATACCAGCTCCATCTGGTATGCCTACACAAAACAAATGAAATACCATGAAAATCCCTGAAACGAGAAGTAATCGACTAGAAATATTATCTTATAGAATTTAACTACATAACAAAAATCAAAAAGTTTAAGGAAAAAATTAGAAAAACCTAGAAGTGAACAAAGCCTCAACGGGATGCCGGCTACAAACCTCGTTTCACTGAACTATTCAGTTTCCTCAGAAGGAAATAGAGAAATCATAAACCTTAAATGATTTTAAACAAACTCAAGAACAGGGCTGAAATGCTCCCCTGAGTTTACAAAAAAGGTTTGAAAACCTAAATGGCAAGTTTTAGACGCCACCCTATTTAAAGAAAGCCAAGCAGTAGTAATAAGGAGTTGAGGACTCGGCTGTGAAAACTCTAGTATTGCCTTTCCAAAAAGGTTTTAAAAACCTACATAGCACAAATTCAAAGAAAGGAATACAAGATAAGCTGTTTTAGATTTTAAACAAACTCAAGAATAGTGCTGAAACACCCCCATGGTCTAGATGTTACTGCTGATGTTAAAGACTGATACAGGGTGTTTCAAATCACAGGTTTATATACTATAGGGTGAAAAAAAAATTTAAGGGGCAGGCCATCTAGTTCAAACAATGGGCGGGATTGTTAAGGTTTGTAAAAAATAACAAGAATAATATTGAATAGAGTTGTAAAAAATTATTATAAGAATGAACTAAAGTCAATATAAGAATTGAGACCTGACGGAATTAAGGAACCAAATCTCTCCTCAGGAATTACAGTTGGTAAATGCTTCCAGTTTAATAATGTTGTTGGCTCCAGGTGGCAGCTAAACATAAGGCAACGGATTTCAGATGGTTTATCATTTATAAACATCAAACTCCTGAGATAAATACGGATATCTTAAGAAAGAAATTACTACAGAAAGAAATGTATTGGATTTTTAGATTTGGTTTGAACTAGATGGCCTGTTTATCAATTTTAATATCCAGATATTCTAACACATTAATCACACATCTAATATTGGATTGCATAAATCGTCCGGGAAGAAATCCAGTTTGATCTTTATGAATTATCTCTTTCAGCACCATTTTTAATCTATTTGCAAGAATGTCTGCAAATATCTTGTAATCGTTATTTAGCAGTGCAGTGGGTCTGTAATTGGCCATGTTTGAGGCATCTGTTGTTAGGATATTTCCGTTCCACCTTAAAAAGGGGACAGGCTGTTGTGAGTCACAGCCTACGTATTTCCTGCACACAGGAAGTTTCTGTTTTGTCTATTGCTTTCGTTTCTCTCTCTGTGCCTGAGACATCGAAGCAGGCAGCCATGTCTTTTCTTTGTTCTGACCAACGCTGAATAAAGTTATAAATAATGCTCTCCTGAGTGCGTCTTTCGCTGTACGAACTCTGCGATAGAGCGTGCACGAGCTCTGGAATGTGGAAAGCTATTTCCGAGGCCTCGTGTCGCTAATTGACTGATACTGTATCTACGGGAGATCGATGGACGTCCGGAGTCGACGTGGAGGCAGTGATGGCCTTTGTCTCCCTGGCAGTATCCCAACATCTGTTCCCTGTTTGTGGATAAGAGTACCGTAATAAAGCTGTCCTTCCAGGTTTTCGGTAGCTTTCCATTTGTCAGAATATTATTCTTTAGGTCTTTCATGGGAAGAAATAATGATTGTTCTAACTTTTTATAGTAATTAGCTGGGAGACCATCTGGGCTCGGTGTCTTTCTTAATTTTGATCTTTGTATAGCTTGTTGCACCTCCATAGCTGTTATTGGTGAGTTCAAAATTTCAGTTTTTTCCTTAAGTATTATTGGTAATTTATTTTTGCCCAAATAATCAATTATTTTTTCTAGATTCTCTGGACCTTCTTTATATAGATTTCTGAAAAAACTAGTAAAGTTTTTACTAATTTCCTTTGGTTCTTGAATCCATTTGTCTTCAGTTTTAATTTTATTGATAATTCTATCTTCCTTTTTCTTCTTTAATTGCCAGGCCAGATGTTTGCCTGGCTTATTTGCAAACTCAAAATTTCTATGTCTCAGCCATTTTATCTTCCATTCTATCTCTTAGTTTATTATCATGGAGAATTGCATCTGTAAAATTTTAATACTTTGCTTAATTAGTTCAACATCTGGTTTTTGGAAAAGTATCCTTTCCTTTTTTCTAATTTCCTCCCAGATCTCCATTTTCTTCTTCTCCTTTATTTTCCTTTGGAATGCGTTTTGTTGGATAAAGGAACCTTTTATAATGGCTTTACTCGCGTCCCAAATCATCTCTAGATCTACTCCTTGATTTAAATTAAACTTAAAATATTCTTCTAAGATTTGCTTGGACTTCTGTACAATTTTTTCATCATTTAGCATACTCTCATCGGCTGTGGTGAGGACTGCAGGGCCTGCTCCCTTCCAGGGCCTTTTCCAACTAGCCCAGTGGGCATGGCCCAGGCCCTCACTCTCCGAGCTACAAAGGGACTCCTGTGGCAGTGAGACCTTGGACCATCGGCTGTGGTGAGGACTGCAGGGCCTGCTCCCTCCCAGGGCCCTTTCCAACTGGCCCAGGGGGCGTGGCCCAGGCACTCATTTGGAACAAACTTGTGGGGAAGTGCGGGAAGTTGTTCTGCTATTGCTTCCCTGTTCCAAGTGGTTAATGTGTTTTAAAATGTCCTCAAGCTGTCGGTGGCATTTTAATTTTTTCTTTCTTTTTTTCTTTTTTTTTTGCTTTGTTGGGGGTGGGTGGGATGGATATTTGGTTGGGATTAATTTTAGTATAATTGTTCTGTTTTTGTTTTTTGTTGTTTTATTGGCTGTATTGTTTGCTTTTTGTTTTTAAGAGGCGGGGTCAGGGCTGCCTGGGAGTGGGGCCCCAGCCAACACAATGGCTGGGGCAAGTTCCACGGGGGGGAAGCACTGGGACATCTGATCTCGGTGATCATGGGCAGGAGGAGGAGTTACGCTAAGACCAGACCATGTCATTACCGAGGAGGCAGGTTTAGTCGTTGTTTGAAGACTATTCCTGCCTCCGGGTCTGGTCTTGACCGGATGGATACTGGAATCAACAAGGGAAACCCACATGACCTGAAGGTGTTGCTGTGTAATGCCAGGTCAATGATGAATAAAACCACTGCCATCCATGACTTGATCGTGGATGGAGGACTTGACCTGGCATGTGTAACAGAGACTTGGTGGGGTGAAGCACATGGGCCTGTCTTAGCTGCTGCTTGTCCACCAGGTTTCTCTTACGCACAGCAACCCAGGCCTTGTGGGTGGGGAGGGGGGGTTGCAGTGATTTTTAGGAAATCATTAGTTTGCACCAGGCGTCCTATTGGGAAGACCCAGTTCTCTGAGTGCATGTTCTGGAAGTTGGGCAATAGGAGCACTACAGGATTCCTTTTGGTGTACCGACCTCCCCGCTGCACCAAGGATTCCCTGCCCGAGCTGCTTCAGGTCATGGTGGATGTTCTCCTGGAGACACCTAGTTTGGTTGTCCTAGGGGATTTTAACATCCATGCCGACACGACCTTACAAGGGGCCGCTCAGGACTTTGTGGAAAGCATGGCCTCCATGGGGCTGTCACTGAATAAGTTTGGCCCAACTCATAGTCATGGACATGCCTTAGACCTGGTGTTCAACTCTAGTGACGTGGGTGATCTGACACTAAGTAAAAGTGAAACAAAAGAAGTGCCATGGTCAGATCACTTCCTGGTGCAACTGGACTTCTCCGCGACCCTTCCCCTCTGCAGGGAGGTGGGACCAATTCAGATGGTCCGCCCCCGCCACTTAATGGATCCAAATGGTTTCCAGAGAGTGGTAGGGGATGCTTTATCCCATGTTGACGGCCTTTCAGCTGATTCCCTGGTGGCCCGCTGGAATGCGGAGTTAACCAGGGCTATCGACTGTCTGGCTCCGAAGCGCCCTCTCCGATTGCATGGAGCCCAGACAGCCCCATGGTTTTCTTCGGACCTGAGGGCAATGAAACAATCTCTGCGATGGCTAGAGCATTGGTGGCAGAAAACTCATTCCGAATCTGACCGGACACGGGTTAGAGCTCAACGTCGAGCCTACCAAGTGGCGATAGCGATGGCGAAGAAGACTTTCTTCACCATCTCTATTGCATCTGCAGAAAATAGTAGCAGGAGACTCTTTCAGGTGGTCCGCAATTTAATGGAACCACCTTTACCAACGGGGCCTTGTAAAGACCCCAAGATCTCCCGCAACGATTTTGCAAAGTTTTTTGTAGATAAAGTCACTCATATTCAGAAGGAGGTAGACACCACCGTGGAAGCAGGGCTGGGGCGGGAGAGTGCTAGAGCCCTGTCTGGTCAAGTTGCATGGAATCAATTTCAATCCGTTACCCCCCGAGGATGTGGACAGGCTGCTTGGACGCGTGAAACCAACCACCTGTCTGCTTCATCCTTGCCCATCCTGGCTAATAAAAGCAAGCCGGGAAGGGCTGGGTGATGGGCTCTGCGGGGTGGTGAATGCTTCCCTCTGTGAGGGAACATTCCCAGATCCGCTGAAAGAGGCGGTCATTAAACCGCTTCTTAAAAAAACATCTTTAGACCCAGCCAGTATGGCCAACTATCGCCCAGTCTCAAATCTTCCATTCTTGGGCAAGGTGATTGATTGAGTGGGTGGTTGCTGAACAACTCCAGGCACGCCTGGAGGATGCGGACCATTTGGATCCCTTCCAATCGGGATTCAGGCCTTATCATGGGACTGAAACTGCCTTGGTCGCGCTGGTTGATGATCTCCGGCGGGCTAGGGACAAAGGTGAGAGCTGCTTCCTAGTTCTGCTGGATCTCTCAGCGGCCTTTGATACCATCGACCATGACATCCTTCTGGACCGTCTAGAGGGGCTGGGAGCTGGGGGCACTGTTATACAGTGGTTCCACTCCTTCCTCCTGGGCCGTGTTCAGAAAGTGGTGGGGGGGGATGAGTGTTCAGACCCCTGGGCCCTCACTTGTGGGGTGCCTCAGGGTTCCATCCTCTTCCCCATTCTTTTTAACATCTATATGAAGCCGCTGGGAGAGATCATCAGGGGGTTTGGACTGGGTGTTCATCAATATGCAGATGATACTCAGCTCTACCTCTCTTTCAAATCAGAACAAGTGAAGGTGGTGAAGGTCCTGTGTGAGTGTCTGGAGGCGGTTGGAGGATGGATGGCGGCTAATGGATTGAGGTTGAATCTTGACAAGACAGAAGTACTGTTTTTGGGGGACAGGGGGAGGGCTGGTGTGGAGGACTCCCTGGTCCTGAATGGGGTAACTGTGCCCCTGAAGGACCAGGTGCGCAGCCTGGGAGTCATTTTGGACTCACAGCTGTCCATGGAGGTGCAGGTCAATTCTGTGTCCGGGCAGCTGTCTACCAGCTCCATCTGGTACGCAGGCTGAGACCCTACCTGCCCGCGGACTGTCTCGCCAGAGTGGTGCATGCTCTAGTTATCTCCCGCTTGGACTACTGCAATGCGCTCTACATGGGGCTACCTTTGAAGGTGACCCGGAAACTACAACTAATCCAGAATGCGGCAGCTAGACTGGTGACTCAGGGCGGCTGCCGAGACCACATGACACTGGTCTTGAAAGACCTACATTGGCTCCCAGCACAATTCAAAGTGTTGGTGTTGACCTTTAAAGCCCTAAACGGCCTCGGTCCAGTATACCTGAAGGAGCGTGTCCACCCCCATCATTCTGCCCAGACGCTGAGGTCCAGCGCCGAGGGCCTTCTCGCGGTTCCCTCATTGCGAGAAGCAAAGCTACAGGGAACCAGGCAGAGGGCCTTCTCGGTAGTGGCGCCCGCCCTGTGGAACGCCCTCCCATCAGATGTAAAAGAGATAAACAACTACCTGACATTCAGAAGACATCTTAAGGCAGCCCTGTTCAGGGAAGTTTTTAATGTATGACATATTAGTGTATTTTTGGTCTTTGTGGAAGCCGCCCAGAGTGGCTGGGGAAACCCAGCCAGATGGGCGGGGTACAAATAATAAATTATTATTATTATTATTATTATTATTATTATTATTATTATTAAGTTGCCACCTTTTAACCTTTTCTTCTTTTCCTTTAAGGTTAACCCAGACCGCACTGTGATCTGAAATTGTCCTTGGATGGATTTCTGCTTTTGTAATATTATTTAATAAATCCTTTGTTGTCCAGATCGCATTGATTCGTCCCGCTGAGTTATGTGGCTCTGAATAATGTGTAAATTATTTCTCTGTTGGATTCTCCCCCCCCCAAATAATATTTATTATTTCCAGTAGATAAACATAGTAAAAAAAAAAGATTAAGAATAATAAAAACAAAGAATAAAAGAAAAAGAGAAAAGAGAAAAAAGATACATACAGCATATTACCACTTAATTAAAATTAAGTACCATCCATCTTCATAAACATAGTACTTGACTTCCTCGAATCTCTTCCATCCGAATTTCTTAGTAATTATATGTAGCGGTTTCCAATATCAGTGTTTCAAAAGACCATATCACAGTCCTAATCATATTACATAACATTCCTTATTGTACATTTTCTTATTTATAAATTTAATTCCAGTTTAATCCTAGGCCTAATTGTTTCCTTCAAGTGGTTACATATCTTTAATATTACAATATTTATTCAAATAGTCTTTAAAATTCTTCCAGTCTTCTTGATGTTCCTCTTCTTTCTGGTCGCGGATTCTCCCGGTGAGATCAGCCAGCTTCATAAACTCCATCATCTTCATCTGCCATTCTTCTACCGTTGGTAGTTCTTGTGTTTTCCATTTTTTGGCTAATAAAATCCGTGCAGCAGTTGTGGCATACAAAAATACTTTTACATCTTTTTTGGGCGGTTCAGAACCTGTTATTCCATGGAGAAAGGCTTCTGGTTTCTTCATAAATGTATATTTCATCATTTTTTAAAATTCATTATAAATTTTTTCCCAGAAGTCTTTTACCTTGGAGCAAGTCCACCACATATGATAGAAAGTACCTTCCTTTTCTTTACATTTCCAGCATAAATTATCACAATTGTGGTAGATCTTCGCCAGTTTAACAGGAGTTAAGTACCATGTATACATACTTTTCATAATATTTTCCTTTAACATTGTACATGCAGTAAACTTAACCCCTTTCTTCCAAAGTCTCTCGCAATCCTCCATCATTATATTATGTCCCACATCTTGTGCCCAATCAATCATAACCGATTTTACTTGCTCATCTTTTGTATGCCACTCCAATAACAAACTATACATTTTAGACAAATTTTTAACATTAGTATCTAACAACTCCGTTTCCAGCTTGGTTTTCTCAATTGCAAAACCTTTTTTCTTATCAATCTTAAATAATTCATTCATTTGGTAATATTGAAGCCAATTTACTTTATCTTTGATTTGTTCGAATGATTTTAACTTAAATCCCTCCCCGTCTTCAACCAATAAATCTGAGTATCTCAACCACTTATTTTCCATATTAAGCTTTTTTTTGTGTGTGCCTGTGCTTCCATTGGTGAAATCCATTTGGGTGTTTTTCTTACCAAAAGATCCTGATATCTAGACCAAACATTAAAAAGTGCCTTCCTAATTATATGATTCTTAAAGTCACTATGGGCCTTTATTTTGTCATACCAAAGATATGCATGCCAGCCAAACCTATTGTCCAATCCTTCTAGGTCCAAAATGTCCTCATTTTCTAAATTGATCCAATCTTTAATCCAGCAGAAGGCCACAGCCTCAAAATATATCTTTAAATCAGGTAGGGAAAAGCCTCCTCTTTCTTTTGAATCTGTAAGTAATTTATACTTAATTCTCGGTTTTTTCCCTTGCCAGATAAATTTGGACAGGGCCTTCTGCCATTCTTTAAAACATTTGACATTATCAATAATAGGTAAAGTTTGAAATAAAAACAGCATTTTTGGCAATACATTCATCTTAACCACCGATATTCGTCCCATAAGTGAAAATTTTAAGTTTGACCAAATCTCTAAATCTCTTTTTATTTCATTCCATACTTTCTCATAATTATCTTTATACAAATTCAAATTCTTGGCTGTTAAATTCAAGTATTTAACCTTCTTCGTAAATGCTAGGCCTGTTTTTTCTATAAGGGTTTTTCTTTCATCTTTATCTAAGGTTTTTATCGATTACTTTGGTTTTGCTCATGTTTAATTTAAAACCAGCCAGCTGCCCATACTCCTGTATCATCTCCAGTGCTTTTACTGCACTGGTCTCTGGATCCTGTAAAGTTAGAACCAAATCATCAGCAAAGGCTTTTAGTTTATATTGTTTTGAACCCACTACAATGCCCTTGACTTTCTCTTCTTTTCTCAAACTGTTCAGCAAGACCTCCAGGACCACAATAAATAATAGAGGGAAGACCGGACAAATGTTAGAACATTAGCAGTGGCAAAGTTTTTATCGGTGGTTGCAAGATCAAATGAGCCCTATATTCTAAACAAAATGCTTGTTTAACCTGGAGGTAGGCTGTATGAATTGTGTATTGTTTTGTAATGATTCGTTGGGTCTCTGGACTGTAATAAAGATTGATGATGATAATAGAGGGGAAAGTGGGCACCCTTGCCTGGTTCATTTCTCAATTTTAATTTCTTCCGATACCACATTATTAATAATAATTTTAGCTTTTTGTTCAGAATAGATTGTGAATGTTTTCAGAACTCACAGGGTTAAAGAGTTCTGTGTGACGTCCCTCAATTCCTGTCGCGTGACTCTGAAAGAGGGAGGAGTTGTTCCTCACTGTTCTGTCTCTGCTTCCAAGGGAGATGGTAGCCATGGCTGCTAGCAGCCCAGGAGAAATCTGAGAAGTGCTGTTTTGTATTTTATTGCTGTAATAAAGACTGTTATGTAAACACACAGACGTCTATGTGTGTTTGGATCATATACACCGAGAAGCGACAGCTTTCCGCTGTGTTTACTCTGCATGTCGTGGCGAAGCGAAGGATCGGCGCAGCTTGAGGGAAACGTGCTGGACCCGGAGATCGCTGTAAGCTGGGCCTAATTGGGGTCGTAAACCAATTAGCCACGCCTTTTTTTCACAGGTTATGGGACTAATTACTGCTATAAAGCTGTTGCGAAGTGTGCCGGTGTGTTTTTGAAGTCAGCTGGGAAGATGCTGAAGCCAGCTGGGAAGACGCTGAGTCCTGCCTGACGCTGAGAGGCAGAGGAGCTGAGAGCTGAGAGCTGAGAGCAGCTGAAAACCGGGTGCTGGAAGAGCTGATTGGTTACGTGAGTACAGCTGGGGCCCCGGAGAGAAAAATGACGCAGTCCCAGAAGCATGGCTTTGAGCTTAAGCTGCCATGTGAGAAGCTGACGTGCGAAAGCTGGTTGCAGTGGAGCTTTCACGTAGAAATTCTTCTCGTGGGGACAAACCTTTGGGAAGCAGTCCAGTCCCCACAGACAGCAGCTGGGGCAGCTATAAAGGCTGCAGAGCTGAGTGAAGCTGAAAAGCGTGTGCTTACTTTTCTGGCAGAGAATGTGAGTGCTGCTCTGAAGCCTGTTGTCCTGGATGCTGAAAGGCCTGAGGCTGCTTGGCTGGCACTCCGTGAGGCTTGTGAAGCGGGAGTGGAACGCAAGAGCCAAGACATGGCTGCATCCGAAGGGGAGAGGCAAGATGGCGCTGGGCACATTCTTGAGAGCCGACACACAGCTGAGGGGAGCTGTGAGCCCCCACGGGGGGACGAAGGGACTATTGCTGGCAGGTGTATGAATGCTGCACCGTACCTGTGTAATGAGCCAGGCCAGAGGCCAAGCGTTGGGAGCCCTTTACCCACCAGAGGGGGTGCAGGAAAACATCCTGGGAGCCCTGAGAGCAGTGGGGGGGGCAGTGAGCGGTGAAAGCTCAGAAACGGCTTGTTTTCCAAAGGCAGCCAAGAGTTGTATTCGTCGTCAGCTGGGTCCTGTGAAGCTGCGGAGGGCTATACGCTTCAAGGCCAGCCACCTGCACAATGTGCAGATAAGCCCTACAGCGTTGCGTGGGAACGCAGAGGCCGGTCCGGTCACTAAGGCAACGGGGACAGTTGCTTCTACGGAAACTGCCAAGGTCCTGAGCAAGTCTTCCTGCAAGGGGGAGTTGGTTGCCGTGACAACCAGAGAGAACAGCTGCAGAAGCCCAGAGGGAAGGGGCAGCGAGACGTTTGTTGCTATGGCGGTGTTGAAGGACAGCTCTGAGAGAGACAATGACCTATGCTTTGTAATCGACTCAGGAGCTAACCGCAACCTGATTCCTGAGACCCCTACTGTCGAGATGTGGAATTGCACGGCAATTCCGGCTGGAAAAACTGTTCAGTTTGCAAATGGAGAAAAGAAAAATGTGACTAACGTTGTAAATGTCTATTTTTCTGTTTTGCAGGAGCAGATGGAAGTTTGCGTTGTACCTGGGATGCAACACTGTATTTTATCTGTCCCTTATTTGTTGCAAAAGGGGTTTAAGGTGTACTTTGAACATGATGCTTGTACAATCTCCAAGGGAGGGAAGCAGCTGGTCAGAGTTGAAAAGGGGCAGAATGATCTCTTTGTTCTTAAAACGCCTCTGGAGGCTGAGAGGGCACAAGCTATGCGTGCTACAGTTCCCACTCATGTTTCATGTGCATGTGCATGGCACAAGAAGACAGCCCATAGTTCTCTTGAAGAACTCCAGGTGCTACCTGAGTGCACTAAAGGCTGTAAAATTCAGGAATGTGGAAGAGCCATAAGTTGTGAGGCTTGCAGAAAGGCAAAGGTAAAAGGGTGCAGTTACCCCAGGGTGGACAGGGTAACCACAAAACCTTTTGAGCTTGTTCACATAGATCTGTTGGGTCCCATGGCAGAGCCAAGTCTGGGAGGAGCCAGGTTTCTGCTAACGATGCAGGATGATTTTAGCCAGAATTCCTGGACACATGCTCTGAAATCCAAGGAAGATGCAGCGCAACTGATTAAAAGTTGGGTTGAGGAGGTGGAACTAAGGTTCTCCACCAAGGTACAGGGAGTTCGAAGTGACCGTTGTGCAGGGTTTACTGGGTCTGTTCTGCAGAAGTTCTTTCACCAGAAAGGGATACGTCACAAGGTGACTTCTCCTCAAGAGAGGGGGGTGGCAGCGCTCAGAAGTGAAGCTCTGGTTAAGGCTACACAGGTGTTGCTGTCAGACTCTGGGTTACCTCCAAGCTTTTGGATGGAGGCAATTAAGAATGTGAATTTCACCTGGAATCGGTCCTACAATTCAGTGGTAGGAGACACCCCGTTCTTCATGCTTCACGGAAGGAAACCTCAGATTCATTTCCTTCGTTCGTTTGGGTCACCAGCCTTGGTGCCAGTGCCTAAAGCTTTGCAAAAGCCAGGTGGACCCAAGTTCCAGAAAATGATCTTCTGTGGGTATGAACCGTCTTCTAAAGCATGGCGGTTTGCATATCCAGAAGGTGATCAGAGTAAGCTTCTGATCAGTAAACGTGCTGAGTTCTATGAGCAGGGTAGTTGGTCAAAGACTCCTGCAAGGCGTGACGTTCTCTCAGAATGCCTGTCTGATTAGGATGAGGGAGAGCCAGGGGCTGAACCTGTTGATGAAGACCAGGTCGATGACCATGGTCAAGAACAGGGTGGGGCGTCTCCACAGGTTGTTAAAAGAGAGCCCAAGAGTGAGCCTGCGTCTCCTGTTAGCGTAATGCAGAGAATTCGAAGACGCTTTAAGTCAGAGGGGGAATCCCGTGATGCAGAGGACACACCTGCTGACAACAGTGAGTCAGAAGAAATACCTGAGTTTGTGCCCAGGCGGTCCAGTCGCACAACGAAGGGCATTCCACCTGAGAGGTATCAGGCCACAGGGGTGTGGGTTGGTTTCGCACAGTGCGAACCTGAGAGTTGTGAGGATGTTCCTCAGGTGCCTGACGAGAACGCCAAGAGAAGGCGCAAGGCATTGGGGAAGAGATTGATCTCACAGAGGGCTGTAAAGGTACATCCACAAGTCACCTCAGGAATGGAGGGAAGAGGGGGTGTGAATGTTTTCAGAACTCACAGGGTTAAAGAGTTCTGTGTGACATCCCTCAATTCCTGTCGCGTGACTCTGAAAGAGGGAGGAGTTGTTCCTCACTGTTCCGTCTCTGCTTCCAAGGGAGACGGTAGCCATGGCTGCTAGCAGCCCAGGAGAAATCTGAGAAGTGCTGTTTTGTATTTTATTGCTGTAATAAAGACTGTTATGTAAACACACAGACGTCTATGTGTGTTTGGATCATATACACCGAGAAGCGACAGCTTTCCGCTGTGTTTACTCTGCATGTCGTGGCGAAGCGAAGGATCGGCGCAGCTTGAGGGAAACGTGCTGGACCCGGAGATCGCTGTAAGCTGGGCCTAATTGGGGTCGTAAACCAATTAGCCACGCCTTTTTTCACATAGATCGCTTTGATACTATTTAGAAATTGTTGACCAACCTCAATACTTTCCAATTTTTTTCCCATAAAAAGCCAAGAGATATTGTCAAAGGCTTTCTCCACATCAATAAACATTAATAATGCTTTGGTGTTTCTTTTAGCGTCTAATCTTTCCAGAATATCCACTATATTTCTAATATTATCTTTCATATGTCTTCCAGGCAGAAAACCTGCTTGGTCTTTATGTATATATTCTGATAAAACTTTTTTCAGTCTATTAGCCAGGATATTTGCAAATATTTTATAGTCTACGTTCAGTAGTGAGACTGGTCTGTAATTCTTTACATCTGACCTATCTTGCTCAGATTTCGGTATCAGAGTTATAAATGCCTCTCTCCAGGTTTCAGGTGGCCTCCCTCCTTTCAGTATCTCATTACAAACCTCTGCCAAAGGTTGAATTAACCAGTCCTTAAAAGTTTTATAGTATTTGGCAGATAATCCATCCGGTCCTGGGGTCTTGCCCAGTTGCATCTGGTTTATTGCCATCTCAACCTCCTGTCTAGTAATCTTGTCATTGAGTAGTGGTTTTTTATCTGCGGGAATTTTCTGCAATTCATTTGTCCTAAGAAATTGCTCAATTTTATCTGTATCCTCTTTACCTTTTTTATACAGATGTTTACAATATTTCTGAAAGCATTTTCTAATATCTGTTTTCTACAGATTTTCCCTCCGATACAATATTTTTAATTGTGTTTTGTTTCTGTCTCTTTTTTAATTGCCAAGCCAACAGTTTTCCACATTTGTTTGGAGATTCAAAATTCCTCTGTTTTATTAGTTTTATTTTCCATTCTATTTCTTGGTTTATAATTTGAGAAAATTGAGTCAGCAACACTTTAATTTCTTTTTGTATCTGTTGGCTTTTCGGCTTTGATCTTAAACTCTTTTCTTTCTCTTTAATTTGAGATAGAATTGTTTCCTTTTTTTGATTTTGTATCTTTTTCTTTATAGCATTGTGTTTTATGAGGAATCCTCTCAGCATCGCTTTACTAGCGTCCCAAATGACTCTTGTTTCTACCTCTGTGTTTATATTTAGCTCAAAATAGTCTTTCAGAGTCTTTTGGGCCTTTCCCACCACCCGATCATTCCTCAGCAACCCATCATTCATCCTCCATCTGAAGGAACCCTGCAGATACAATTTCATTTCCAATAACACTGCATTGTGGTCAGAGCAAGTTCTAGGACATATTTGGATTTTTGTTACCCTTGGAGTTAAATCCCTGGTAATCCATTGGCAATCGATTCGTGAAAATGTCTGGGATGAATTTGAGAAAAAAGTATAGTCTTTCTCTGTAGGATTTTGTAGTCTCCATATATCTGACAGATCATATTTGTCTACCATGTCAAAGAACAATTTTGGAAGTCTGCCTGCATTTTGCACTTTCTGCTCTTGTGATTTATCCATAAATGTGGAGACTACTCCATTCAAATCTTCCATTAATATTACACTGGTCAACAACAAATTTGTTGTCTGCGTTTTTTCAGCTGATTTAGGATGAATCTGATGCGCTGAATCCAAAAATCACATTGGTTTTGCTCAATCAGGTCAAGTTTTTGAGCTATGGCCACATGTCTTTTTTTACGTTTTTGTTCACATGTACGCTTGTGTGGAGCATTTTAGAAGAAGTTGGTGGGGGTAAAATGCCTTGTCAAATATTTGTTTTGATTGGAAATGATTATTTTAATGACAAGAAGTATTCAGGTCCGATAGTTCTGGGTGATTATGTCAAAAAGGGATCAGTTTGAAGTCATAAAACCTCGAAATCTTCCATAAATTGGTCCAGCAAAGCATAAAGTTGGAGGATCAAAACTAAGTTAATGGGGCAGCGGTCCCACGAAGTATCCTGATCTTCAATCAGCACATCGTGTTGGCTTCAATCAGCCAGTGTGGTGTAGTGGTTAAGAGTGGTAGTCTCGTAATCTGGAGAACCGGGTTCGAGTCTCCGCTCTTCCACATGCAGCTGCTGGGTGACCTTGGGCCAGTCACACTTCTTTGAAGTCTCTCAGCCCCACTCACCTCACAGAGTGTTTGTTGTGAGGGAGGAAGGGAAAGGAGAATGTTAGCCGCTTTGAGGACTCCTTAAAAGGGAGTGAAAGGCGGGATATCAAATCCAAACTCTTCTTCTCTTCTTCTTCTTCTTCATCGTCCTGTAGCTCATTGTGATGAAATTCCAGTGCCTATCTTCGGAGAACTTCCTGACATTAGTGACGAAAATGCCTCCAGTGTTGAAGGACATGAAGAAGAAGAAGTGGTTCTTGAAGATGATGCTCCACATCCATTTTCCCAAAAGGAGTTGCATGATCTAGTTTGCGACCTCAGCTTGTCAAAGGACTCTGCCGAACTGTTGGCATCCAGATTGAAGGGGAAAAACCTCCTCTCTGACAGTGCTCGCATCAGCTTCTTGCACAACAGGCATCAAGAGTACCTCCGTTTTTTCTAGGAAGAGAAGGACTTGGTGTACTGTGCAGATATTGCGCAGCTTCTGCTCAAGCTTGGAGTGCCACAGTACGAACCCAAAGATTGGAGACTGTTCATTGACAGCAGCAAGTGATCACTGAAATGTGTTCTGCTACAAAACGGCAACCGGTTTGCCTCTATACCCCTGGCTCACTCGAGTACACTGAAGGAGAACTATGAAGTGGTGAAGTATGTGCTGGAGAAAATTGGTTATGATCAGCATAAGTGGTTTATTTGTGTTGACCTGAAGATGGTGAACTTTTTGTTGGGACAACAGTCTGGCTTCACCAAGTACCCATGTTTTCTGTGCATGTGGGATAGTAGGGACCGTGCTCAGCATTACACAAAGAAGGACTGGCCTGTGCGGGAGGAATTGGTGCCTTGCAAAGAAAGGAACGTCATCAACGACCCTCTGGTGGACAGAGACAGAATACTCTTCCCACCGCTGCTCATAAAGCTCGGCTTAATCAAGCAGTTCACCAAGGCTCTGGACAAGGATGGTGACTGCTTCATTTACTTGCGCCAGGCTTTTCCAGGATTGACCATGGAGAAGCTGAAAGCTGGCATCTTTGACGGTCCTCAGATCCGTCAGCTCATCAGAGATCCAGAGTTCGGAAACTCAATGAACGAAGTGGAACTGGAAGCGTGGAAGGCATTTGTTCTGGTAGTGAAGAACTTTCTTGGCAACAATAAAGCCAGAAACTACGCAGAACTTGTCAACAACATGCTGACTGCTTTCAGAAACCTGGGCTGCAACATGAGCGTCAAGATGCACTACCTATTTTCACATATGGACCGGTTTCCTGAGAACCTGGGTTCAATGAGTGACGAGCAGTAGGAGAGATTCCATCAGGACATGAAAGAGATGGAGACCAGGTATCAGGGTCGCTGGGACGCAGTCATGATGGCTGACTACTGTTGGACTCTGAAGAGAGACCTCCGTGCTGCTGAGCATTCCAGGAGTTCCAAGAAACAGAAGTTCAAGCCCTGAAGTTTGAAAAATGGTGAAGCAACATGCAATTTACGTGTACTTACCTTTATCAATGCCCACCATTCAGTTTACAGAAAACCTGACCTGATGGAGAGAAACGGATGCCATTTCCTGATTCAGCAGTGCAAAAATACCCTAAATCAGTTGTAGAAATCTAGACAACATTCAAAAAGTAAAAAATTGTTGCCCAGTGTTATTTTATATTCCAGGTAGTCATTGAGTTTAGAATCCAAATTTCTGAAAAATTCTACTTTTCCATCATTTGGTGCATAAATTCCCAATAAATGACATTGTCAGGGAACTGCCATCGGAGCTTAAGGTGGTGGAGAGGCTCTCGGATGCTGGGAGACCCTCTGATGCTGAGGAAGGAACCAGCAGGGGGAGAGGGAGAGCTTCCGCGGAAGCAGGAGGGGAGGCGGAGGAGACAGAGTCGGAGGTGAGGCTCAGAGACGCTTCCAGCGAGACCAGTGGGGAGAGCTCAGGACCTCCCCTTGGAACGCCTACTCTGCGCAGAAAGCTGTCACGTAGGGAATCAAGGAGGAGACTTTCTGTCAAAGAACTTTTATGCTGGAAGAAATTCAGGAAACGCCCACTGACGGATTCTGCCAGCGATTAAGGCAGCCATGCACTGATGGCTCCGAGGAGAGGGAGAGTTTTAAAACTAACTACCAAGCTGTGAGAGTCTTAGCGCTCACGCACAAGCAGCCCCTTATCCCATTACAGACATTTATCACCTTGTGCTGTGCTTTCCATGGCAATGTATCTTCCTTCCTCATTCTTAAACAACAACTTGGGGTTCCATTTTTCTTTGACATAAAAAACCACTCCCCTTTTTTTAACTTTGTCTGATGAAATAAAGTCCTGACCCAGTTTTTTATTCTGTAAAATTTTTCTATGCAATCTTGTAACATGTGTTTCTTGCAAACAAATTATATCCAAATTATATCTCGCCAAAGTATGAAAGACTTGGCCTCTTTTTTTCTGAGAGTTTAAACCATTCACATTCCAGGAGTAAATTCTTAAAGACATCTTAATTTTTTAGGGCCCTTCGGCCCCAACACCCAAAGGAGGGGAACTTTCCAAACCAAATTCTCTTGCGTTTTTCTCCAGAAATCTCTCCTTCACTCCAACAGTTCTGATTTTTTGTTTCCTCCCTTGGAATTTGAAGGAGAGACCCTCTGGGAATTCCCACCTAAAGAAGATATTTTTCTTCCTTAGAGCAGTTGCCAGATCTGTATAATTATTTCTCAAAGATAAAAAATGTTGTGGGACCTCCTTGAACAGAATCACAGCTTTCCCATCTATCTTTAGACTTTTTTTATAGTGGTGTCCCCATATCGTGTCTCTTTGTTCTTTTGTTTTAAAAATCACCATATAATCATGTGTGATTTTAGAATCCTTTTTAGGGCCAAATCTATATGCTTTATCAATCCACGAATTTAATTCTTCTTTTGAGATCTCCCAATAAGTTGAAAATTCTTCAATGAGCCAACCCTTCAAGTTGTCCTGTTCCTTCTGGACTACCCCTCTCAATCTCAAATGGGCCTCCCTCTCCTTCAATTGAAGAAACGCAATTGAATTTAACGCCTCCTGCTGGACAGTCTCTAACTCCCGGACCTTTACCGTTTCCAGTTGCGAAATTCTTTCCTCATGTGAAGTAATGTCAGACTTCACTGTCTTCAGGTTCTCTTTTAATTCAACAAAGTCATTCCTCAAGTCTTGAATAATTTTTTGGTTCCCTCTTGTTGTTGTTTAGTTGTTTAGTCGTGTCCGACTCTTCGTGACCCCATGGACCAGAGCACGCCAGGCACTCCTGTCTTCCACTGCCTCCGGCAGTTTGGTCAGACTCATGTTTGTAGCTTCAAGAACACTGTCCAACCATCTCGTCCTCTGTCGTCCCCTTCTCCTTGTGCCCTCCATCTTTCCCAACATCAGGGTCTTTTCCAGGGAGTCTTCTCTTCTCATGGTGTGGCCAAAGTATTGGAGCCTCAGCTTCACAATCTGTCCTTCCAGTGAGCACTCACAGCTGATTTCCTTAAGAATGGATACGTTTGATCTTCTTGCAGTCCATGGGACTCTCAAGAGCCTCCTCCAGCACCATAATTCAAAAGCATCAATTCTTTAGTGATCAGCCTTCTTTATGGTCCAGCTCTCACTTCCATACATCACTACTGGGAAAACCGTGGCTTTAATTATACGGACCTTTGTTGGCAAGGTGATGTCTCTGCTTTTTAAGATGCTGTCTAGGTTTGCCATCACCTTTCTCTCAAGGAGCAGGAGTCTTTTAATTTCGTGACTGCTGTCACTATCTGCAGTGATCATGGAGCCCAAGAAAGTAAAATCTCTCACTGCCTCCATTTCTTCCCCTTCTATTTGCCAGGAGGTGATGGGCCCAGTGGCCATGATCTTCGTTTTTTTGATGTTGAGCTTCAGGCCATATTTTGCGTTCCCTCTTACTTCTGTTTTAATTTCCTTAAGAAGTTGCATTACTGATTCTTCAAATGTTGGTGTTCTAGAGTCTCTTCTTGGTTTAATTTTTGCTCTCTCTGATCTCTCTAACTTTTCTGTCTTGTCTCCTTTGTCACCCCCATCCATAGCCCCCCCCCCATGTCAGCTACAGTCACAAGGGGGAGATAGTGAGATAAACAGACTGTTTCCCAGCTGCAGTAGTCCCCACTCCAAAGTAAAAGTCTTTCCCCCCCACAGTCTTTCAATCTGAAAAGGACAAGTCTTTAAAAATCATTATATTTACTCCTTTAATCAAATCCCCAAAAGTTTGTTTCAAGCCTTTAACTTAGTAGCAGAAGGTAAAGATACAGTTCCAGATATTTTTTGAGCTCTGGCAGCTGTAGTTATTTTGTATTTTTCCAAAGCGGGAAACGAAAGTTGAAAGTATCCAATCCCTTTGTTACGTCACAATGGAGTCTAGCCTTCCCTCACCCGGGAGGTCTGCTTCCAGAAAGAAGATATGACAGTTCAAACAAATCCCCAATTCTTCTGCAGGGAAATTTACTTTTTGTCTTCCCCCCCTTCCCCCTGCTAGAAAGGGGGTACAGGAAACACTTGAAAGTTTCTAAAAAGATGAAGTTAAAGTTGCGGCTTTTGGTAACGTTAGCTGCTTTCACTTTTGTTTCAGTGAAAGGGATTGACCTCCGTTTTTAAATCCCTTTCCTTCCCAATTTGTAGTTCCAAATTAGATCGCTTTACTCACAATTTTCAGAAGAGTTAAGTCCACATTTCTTATTTTTTTTTCCTTGGAGGAATTGGCCGCTCACGATCGCCAGACTCAGAGCTTCGCGCTTTGAAGGAAGCGAGTTGATTCCCTTGTGCCACTGTCTCCAACCCCGCTCACACTCAGCACTCTTTTCCAGAGCTTACTGGGGAGCAGGGGAGTCGTTCCCGGCACTTGCAGGAACTCCAGGTCCTCAGAACGCTTGATCTGAGGGTTTTTCGGGGTGCCGCTGCACTCTAGCGGCTCTCCCTTGTCTTCAAAGCGTCGGTGCCCTTTCTGCAAAAGAACTCCTGTCTGCCATAATCGGGTGAGCCAATCGGAAGTCTCTCTGTTGGATTCTTAAACCTCCAAGCATCAAACAAATTCAGGAGTTCTATTAATTGGAAAAATGTAGTTGGGAGTTTGTTCTGCCTCTTTTCTTTCTTCTTTATTGTTCTGTCCATGTTTGGATTGACTACTCCATTAAAATCTCCTAATAATATATATTTTCCCCTAAATATTCTATGACTTTTTCTTCCAAGAATTGATAGAATTCAGATTTTCTTTCATTTGGTGCAAAAACTCCAATAACTATCACTTTTTCAATATTCATCTTGACTTCTATAATCACCATTCGACCTTCTTCGTCATTGTAAAGCAGTGTTGGCTCCATCTGAGGTTTTACATAGATTACCACCCCTCTCTTTTTTTCTTTACTTGATGTAATAAACGCAAGCCCCAATCTTTTATTTATTAATACTCCTTTATGTTTTTCCACTACATGGGTTTCTTGCAGACAGATTAGATCATATTTTTGCTTAACCAGAATATGTTCCACCTTGATCCTTTTTGATTTTTCATTTAAACCATTTACGTTCCAAGTAATAAATTTATAATCCATACTTTATTTCTTCTGATAAGTCAACAGGTTAAAAAAAATAAAAAATAAATTACACATTCAAGGTCTCAATATACTTTTAATAAATTCCCTTCTTAGGTCTGTCTCCTAACTCTCAACTGTTTGTTCAATTTGCTCTGATTCTCCCAACAATTGTCTTTTTCCTCCAAGCTCTTTCCGGTACTTTCTCCAGAACTTGTCCGCATCTAATGCCGACAAGCACTTTCTACATTTCCCTTTAAAGAAAAAGGAGATGCCTTCAGGGTACTCCCATCTATAGTCCACTGCCTTTGCCTTTAGTGCCTCGGCCAGAGGTTTGTAAGCGTCTCTCTTTTTTATCAATCGATTTGGGATAATCTTGTGAACGATAATATCATTTCCTTCCGACTGGAATTTCTTCTTGTTACTACCTTGTAAAATTCTGTTTCTCAAATCCATAGAGTTAAAAGAGACTAAACAGACAGCTGGCCAGTTATTTGCTTTTGCTACATTAGATTTGACTCTGAATGCTTTTTCTATTTTTTGTGCTACTTCTCCTTCTTCTAGGTCTAACCAAGCTGCTAGCTCTTTTGAGATCCCTCCCCCAGTTATTTCCTCTGCTAGTCCTCTGAATCTTAGGGTATTCTCCCTTCTCTGCATTTGCAACATCACAATAGAATCCAGAGTTGAATCCTGCTGCGCTTTCAGATCTGCTGTTTCTTTCCTTATCTTATCGCATTCCCTTTTCAACTCTCTATTTTCATTTTGTAATTTTTTCTGAACTTCCTCTAGATTCTGTGTTTTACCTTTAAGGTCTAGCACTATTTTCGTCAGTTGTGAATTTTTTGTACTAAATTGTTGGCCTGAGTTGGTAACTCAGCTGTTATTTTCACATTTTCATCTATTTTAACTCCCATTGAAATAAGTTTTTCTTCTGTTGCTTTTGCCTTTTCATTTACATAATTTTTTAAATCTTGGATATCTTTCTTCTAACTTAAAATTAATTCTCTCATATCTAGTGGTTGATCCATGTCAATTACAGAAGTTCTCCTGATTTGTGAGGCTGAAACTGCCGCAGAACCTGACACAGTTGTTTTTTTACCAGACATCACTATGAAATTCAATTAGCTCACAATGTAATTTGTTCTCTTTCTGTCTGTCTTACAGACTGGATAACAATTAAATTCAATCTTTCTTAATACAATCACGACAATATTTCCAATGTGATAATTAATGAATGTCAATTAAATTCAATCTTCCTTAATACAATCATGACAATTTTACCAATCTGATAATAATCTCTGGCCTATGGATTCACTAATACTTTATATTCACCATAATAATAATAATAATAATAATAATAATTTATTATTTATACCCTGCCCTTCTGGCTGGGCATCCCCAGCCACTCTGGGCGGCTTCCATAGAAACCAAAAATACAGTAAAATATCACACGTTAAAAACTTCCCTGAACAGGGCTGCCTTAAGATGTCTTCTGAATGTCAGGTAGTTGTTTATCGCTTTGACATCTGCTGGAAGGGCGTTCCACAGGGCGGGCGCCACTACCGAGAAGGCCCTCTGCCTGGTTCCCTGTAGCTTTGCTTCTCGCAATGAGGGAGACGCCAGAAGGCCCTCGGCACTGGACCTCAGCGTCCGGGCAGAACGATGGGGGTGGAGACGCTCCTTCAGGTATACTGGACCGAGGCCGTTTAGGGCTTTAAAGGTCAGCACCAACACTTTGAATTGTGCTCGGAAACGTACAGGGAGCCAATGTAGGTCTTTCAAGACCGGTGCTATATGGTCTCGGCGGCCGCCCCCAGTCACCAGTCTAGCTGCCGCATTCTGGATTAGTTGTAGTTTCCGAGTCACCTTCAAAGGTAGCCCCACGTAGACTGCATTGCAGTAGTCCAAGCTGGAGATAACCAGAGCATGCACCACTCTGGCGAGACAGTCCGCAGGCAGATAGGGTCTCAGCCTACGTACCAGATGGAGCTGGTAATTAGCTGCCCTGGACACAGATTTGACCTGTGCCTCCATGGACAGCTGTGAGTCCAAAATGACTCCCAGGCTGCGCACCTGGTCCTTCAGGGGCACAGTTACCCCATTCAGGACCAGGGAATCCTCCACACCTGCCCGCCTCCTGTCCCCCAAAAACAGTACTTCTGTCTTGTCAGGATTCAACCTCAATCTGTTAGCCGCCATCCATCCTCCAACTGCCTCCAGACACTCACACAGGACCTTCACCGCCTTCACTGGTTCTGATTTAAAAGAGAGGTAGAGCTGGGTATCATCTGCATACTGATGAACAACCAGCCCAAACCTCCTGATGATCTCTCCCAGCGGCTGCATGTAAATGCTGAAAAGCATGGGGGAGAGGACAGAACCCTGAGGCACCCCACAAGTGAGAGTCCAGGGGTCTGAACACTCATCCCCCACCACCATTTTCTGAACACGGCCCAGGAGGAAGGAGTGGAACCACTGTATGACAGTGCCCCCAGCTCCCAGCCCCTCAAGACGGTCCAGAAGGATGTCATCGTCGATGGTATCAAACGCCGCTGAGAGATCCAGCAGAACTAGGAAACAGCTCTCACCTTTGTCCCTAGCCCGCCAGAGATCATCAGCCAGTGCGACCAAGGCAGTTTCAGTCCCGTGGTGAGGCCTGAATCCCGACTGGAAGGGATCCAAATGGTCCGCTTCTTCCAGGCGTGCCTGGAGTTGTTCGGCAACCGCTCGCTCAATCACCTTGCCCAAGAATGGAAGATTTGCGACTGGGCAATAGTTGGCCATCGTGGCCGCATCTAAACATGGTTTTTTAAGAAGCGGTTTAATAACTGCCTCTTTCAGCGGGTCTGGGAAGGCTCCCTCACGGAAGGAAGCATTCACCACCCCACGAAGCCCATCGCCCAGTCCTTCCCGGCTAGCTTTTATAAGCCAGGATGGGCAAGGATCCAGGAGACAGATGATTGGTTTCACTCGTCCAAGCAGCCTGTCCACATCCTCGGAGGTAACAGATTGGAATTGATCCCACTCAACTTGACTAGACAGAACTCTAGCACTCTCCCGCCCCGGCACTGCTCCCACGGTGGAGTCTACTTCTTCCTGAATCTGAGCGATTTTATCTGCAAAAAATCATTGCAGGAGAACATGTGGCCCGTACTGGGCCCCAATGTTGCAGGTGGTTCCGCTAAATTGTAAACCACCTGAAAAAGTCTCCTGCTGCTGTTTTCTGCAGATGCAATAGAGGCGGTGAAGAAATTCTTCTTCGCCGTCGCTATCGCCACTTGGTAGGCTCGACGTTGAGCTCTAACCTGTGTCCGGTCAAATTCGGAATGAGTTATCCGCCACCGGCGCTCTAGCCGTCTCAACGATTGTTTCATTGCCCTCAGATTCGTGGAAAACCACAGGGCTGTCTGGGCTCCATGCAATCGGAGAGGGTGCTTCAGAGCCAAACAGTCAATAGCCCTGGTTAACTCCACATTCCAGCGGGCCACCAGGGAATCAGCTGAAAGGCCATCAACATGGGATAAAGCATCCCCTACCACTCTCTGGAAACCATTTGGATCCATTAAGTGGCGGGGGCGGACCATCCGAATTGGTCCCACCTCCCTGCAGAGGGGATGGGTCGCAGAGAAGTCCAGTTGTACCAGGAAGTGATCTGACCATGGCAATTCTTTCGTTTCGCTTTTACTTAGTGTCAGATCACCAACATTCATAGAGGTAAACACCAGGTCCAAGGCATGTCTGCGGCTATGGGTTGGGCCAGACTTATTCAGGGACAGCCCCATGGAGGCCATGCTTTCCACGAAGTCCCGAGCAGCCCCTTGTAAGGTCGTGTCGGCATGGGTGTTAAAATCCCCTAGGACGACCAAGCTAGGTGTCTCCAGGAGAACATCCGCCATGACCTGAAGCAGCTCGGGCAGGGAATCCTTGGTGCAGCGGGGAGGTCGGTACACCAAAAGGAATCCTGTACTGCCCCTATTGCCCAACTTCCAGAACATGCACTCGGAAAACTGGGTCTTCCCAATAGGACGCCTGGTGCAAACTAATGACTTCCTAAAAATCACTGCAACCCCCCCTCCCCGCCCACATGACCTGGGTTGCTGTGCGTAAGAGAAACCTGGTGGACAAGCAGCGGCAAGGACAGGCCCATCTGCTTCATCCAACCAAGTCTCTGTTACACATGCCAGGTCAAGTCCTCCATCCATGATCAAGTCATGGATGGCAGTGGTCTTATGAATCATTGACCTGGCATTGCACAGCAGCACCTTCAGTTCATGTGGGTATCCCTTGCTGATTCTAGTATCCATCTGGTCAGGACCAGACCCGGAGGCAGGAATAGTCCTCAGACAACGACTAAACCTGCCCCCTCTGTAATGACATGGTCTGGTCTTAGCGTAACTCCTCCTCCTACCCGTGATCACTGAGATCGGTTGTCCCAGTGCATCCCCCCCTGTGGAACATGCCCCAGCCATTTGGTGGGCTGGGGCCCACTCCCTGGCAGCCCTGACCCCTCCCCCTAAGAACAAAATAACACCTTAAACAAACAAACAAAACCAATAAAACAATACAAACAAAAAAATGTAAAAATTACAAAAACATCAAAATAAAATAAAAAATTCCCCAAGCCCAACCAAACATCCATCCCACCCCCACCCCCCCACACAAAAAATCCAAAAGAAATTTTTAAAAAAACATTTTAAAAACACTCTGTGCCCCCCCGGCAGTAACAACAACTGTCCTAGTGAGGCCTGTCAGGCCCCACCCCGGGCCAGATGGTAAGTGGCAGGAAGGAGCAGGACCCTCAGGCACTCACTCAGGAGAGTCTTCCTGGGCAGCAGGCAGCAAGCAGCAAGCAGTCCTTGTGAGGCTTCAGGCCCCGCCCCAGGCCAGATGGCAAGTGGCAAGAGCAGGGCCCTCAAGCACTCACTCAGGGGAGTCTTCCTGGGCAGTTTCACTAAATATATTAAAAAGTGATTATGAACAATTATCTAATTAGTTACAGCCTATCATCAATACAGCAATATCACAAATTCATCAGATCAAATAAATATAATAAATGATTGCAATCCTTGCATTCACTTGCTCATTCAGGGTGATACATCATATATATAAATCTTTAAACAGGTTAGTGGCTCAATTAATCAGCACCTTGCAACAAAACTAAAGACATCTGATGCTAATATCTGTAACTGGAAACACCCTGTATCAGTCTTTAACATCAGCAGTAACATCTAGACCATGGGAGTGTTTCAGCCCTATTCTTGAGTTTGTTTAAAATCTAAAACAGCTTATCTTGTATTCCTTTCTTTGAATTTGTGCTATGTAGGTTTTTTAAACCTTTTTGTAAAGGCAATATTAGAGTTTTCACAGCCGAGTCCTCAACTCCTTATTACTACTGCTTGGCTTTCTTTAAATAGGGCGGTGTCTAAAACTTGCCGTATAGGTTTTCAAACCTTTTTTGTAAACTCAGGGGAGCATTTCAGCCCTGTTCTTGAGTTTGTTTAAAATCATTTAAGGTTTATGATTTCTCTATTTCCTTCTGAGGAAACTGAATAGTTCAGTGAAACGAGGTTTGTAGCTGGCATCCCATTGAGGCTTTGTTCACTTCTAGGTTTTTCTAATTTTTTCCTTAAACTTTTTGATTTTTGTTATGTAGTTAAATTCTATAAGATAATATTTCTAGTCGATTACTTCTCGTTTCAGGGATTTTCACGGTATTTCATTTGTTTTGTGTAAGTTCTCAGTTCTGTGACTGTCTTTTTTCTACTGCCATCTGGTATGCCGGCTGAGAGCCTACCTGTTTGCAGATTGTTTCACTAGAGCATAGCTGTCAACTTTTCCCTTTGCTTGCGAGGAATCCTATTCGGAATAAGGGAATTTCCCTTAAAAAAAGGAAAATGTTGACAGCTATGCACTAGAGTGGTGTATGCCCTGGTTATCTCCCACATGGACTACTGCAATGCTCTCTACGTGGGACTACCTTTGACGATGACTCTGAAACTATAACTAATCCAGAATGTGGCTGCTAGACAGGTGACTGGGAGCAGCCATCGGGACCATATAACACCAGTCTTAAAGAATCTACATTGGCTCCCAGTACATTTCAAAGCACAATTTAAATTGTTGATGCTGACCTTTAAAGCCCTAAACAGCTTTGGCCCTGTATACCTGAAGGAGTGTCTGCACTACCATCTTTCAGTCCAGACACTGAGATCAAGCACTGAGGGCCTTTTGGTGTTTCCCTCACTGTGAGAAGTGAAGTTACAGGGAACCAGGCAGAGAGCCTTCTCAACAGTGGTGCCCACCTTGTGGAATGCCCTCCTGTCAGATGTCGAGGAAATAAACAACTATCAGACTTTTAGAAGACATCTAAAGGCAGTCCTGCTTAGGGAAGTTTTTACTATTCTGTTGGGAGGCTCCTAGAGTGGCTGGGGCAACCCAGTCAGACGAGCGGCATCCAAATAAAAAATAGATTATTATTATGTCAACCGTAGTTTATTTATTACTCTGTCAAGGAGGGCTGATTCCCAAACTGTTTTGTACCAATTGTCTACTATGCTAGAAAGCTCTTTCCAGTGTCTGGTTATGTTGCAGCTCATTGCTTGTAATGAATGGCTTATTCATTCAAGACTGTTGTCTTGAAATATATGTAAAAAAGCTTTGACTCTCAATTGCTGTTTAGTTGTAACTCTTTCTGAGCTTTCTTGGTGAGCAGCTAAGATTCTCTTCTTGCCACCACAATGCCGCAGCAGCGCGTGCTCCCCCAGAGCAAGGAAACCCTCCTTCAGTCTTACAACAAGAGGCTGAAAGATGACATCAAGTCTATCATGGATAACTTCACAGAAATAGTCAAAACTGCAAAGGTATGAGATTATTTGTGGGTGGGTGGTGTGACCTCATGTCATGGGTATTCTTTCTTCCATCCAAACTCCAAGTTTTTGCTCACCTAATTGGAACATAAAAATATTACCTCATTGTTGCTTTAAGTCAAAGCTGGGGGGAATCTGCAGCCACATTCTCACATTCAATTTAAAGCACTATGATATGACTTTAAACAGTCATAGCTTCCCCCAAAGAATTCTGGGAGCTTTAGTTTGTTAAGGGTGTCAAAAGTTGTTAGGAGATATTTAGTCCCCTCCCAGAGCTCCCTGTAAAGAGGGGTTGATTGATGAACCACTCTGAGAATTGTTGCTCAGTGAGGTGAATAGGGGGTCTCCTAAAAGCTGTCAGTGCCCTTAAGAAACTACAGTTCCCAAAATCCTTTGGGGGAAGCCATGACTGTGTAAAGTGGTATAATACTGCTTCAAATTTATAGAATAGAAGGGAGGCCTAAATGAATAAATGTTCCTATAACAGGGATTGAATGAGAAACCTCCATTTTACTAGTTGGGGGTGTTCTATTGCTTCTTCTTTGGCGGAGTTGGGGAACCAGTGGCGGCTCCTGATGATTTTGGACTCCATCTCCCATCAGCCCCAGCCAGCATGGTCAGCAGTCAGGGATGATGGGAGTTGTAGTCCAGCAGCATCTAAAGGGTCACATGTTCCCCATGCCTGCTTTTGCCTGAAGTGTTTGGAACCTCTGGCAGAGGGAATGCAATAAAATCTCATGGATGATAGTGAGAGGGCTGTTCTTCTCTGCAGAACAGTGGAAGAAAAATGTTGAACCCAGTGTAAAATCTTTGTTTCTAACATTTGCTGTAGATTGAGGAAGAAACCCAAGTTTCTTGGGCAACCCAAGGCAAGCAGGACAACTACGAGATGCAAGTCAGAGCTGCAAATATTGTGAGTAAAAACCATCCAATTGGAGCATATGTTGGGTGGGTTCTAGGGTATGTTCAGATACCTGAGAGGCTGCCTTCTTCCCTACAGACCCTCTCAGGTGTTGAGAAGAGCAGAGGGGCTTTTTTGGTTGATCTGCCACCCTCAGAAGTTCTGGGTGCTGATAGCTTAGGACAGCTCATTCCCTGGGGCAGCTCTTCGATTATGGAATTCCCCCTCACAGAAGAGTGTCTTCTCGTTTTTGTTGAGATTTGTGTGTTTTAGGATCCACCCAATTCCTTTGAATGTGATTTGTTTTAACTGTTCAGTATATAAAAAATGTTTTAATATCATCATCATCAAACCTTTTATTGGCATCACATACAAACATCCATAGCAAATCAATACAGAATTCCTGCCTTCCCAGTGACACAAAACATTTGTCAAATGAAAGAGGCAAAGCAGTCTAACATTACATCTCTAGGTCTCCAGGGAGATCAGACATCTGCACTGTGTTTAGACAACAAAAAAAAACAGATAAAGATATTTAGCCACTAACTTGGTGAGCTCCTGATTATTCCCAAATAATAGAAAATGTATGACCTCTAACTCTGGTTTCCATTTGGGGATACAGAGTTGATCTAGGAACTGCTGGCGGAGATCAACAGATAGTTTACATTTAAGAATCATATGTGTAAGAGTTTCCACCTGATGGTCTTCACATGGGCAAATTCTTTCTCCTTCCACCATTCCCGAGAACCTTCCCCATAGGAGGTTTGAAGGATTTGAATTAAACCTGGCCAGCGAAAATGCCCTTCTTTCTTGAGGATTAAGCAAAAATTCAAGATAATTGTGGTTAATTTCATATGCCCAAGAAAGTTGAAAGTTAAGAGGGGAACATGTTTTCTCTGCTGCTGCTGTTAGCTCCTGGCGTTCAATGTCCTGCAGTCTAGTTTTTTATTATAGCCTTGGCAGATGGTGGGGACATCAATCGCAAAAATTCCACTGACAGCCCAAGTTGCTGTACCTTTATGTTAAACCGTTGTAGCCCTGAGGAAAGAAAGGGATCTAGCAAAACTTCACTAAGGAGAGGATCTTTATCTGTTGTGAGGCAGATGTTCAACCAGCATGTAAGAAATCTCACCCAGGCTATGGTCTCTACCTTGTGTTGACCTCCCTCTAGACACAAGGCTGCATAGGGTACACAACGTGGGACAGCAAAAATCTTGAAGAGAAAAGCTGCCTGCACTCGTTCTACCAGCTGGGTAAACCCTGGCAGCCAGACTGGAATTCCGTAGAGCAATTGAACTATAACTTTGGCTTTGAAGACCTTGAGGGCAAAGGGGATATGCAAATTACCTCTTGTTATAAAGAAACACATTATGGCCTGCATAGACATCTTACTGGCATTCACCACTGTTGCACGGTGCGAGGACCGTAGAAGCCTATGATGGAATGTGATTCCCAGATAGTTGAATTTGAATACCTGCTGGATGGGTTTTCCACCAAATACCCAGCTATAGCTTTTGCGTGAATTCCCAAAAACCATTATTTTGCTTTTTTTAAAGTTCATGCACAATTTCATTCTGGACAGATAGTCAATACAGTGGTGCCTCGCAAGACGAAAATAATCCGTTCCGCGAGTCTCTTCGTCTAGCGGTTTTTTCGTCTTGCGAAGCAAGCCCATTGATGGCTTAGCGGATTAGCGCTATTAGCGGCTTAGCGGCTATTAGCGGCTTAGCGCTATTAGTGGCTTAGCGGCTATTAGCGGCTTAGCTGCTAAGCGGCTATTAGCGGCTTAGAAAAAGGGGGGGAGGGAAAAAACTTGCAAGAACTCGCAAGACGAAAACGTCTTGCGAAGCAAGCCCATAGGGAAATTCGTCTTGCGAAGCGCCTCGAAAAACGGAAAACCCTTTCGTCTAGCGGGTTTTTCGTCTTGCGAGGCATTCGTCTTGCGGGGCACCACTGTACAGGAATTTAACAAACGTTTTACGCCAATTCTTGTCCATGAAAGCAAAATCATATAATCTGTGTATAGAAGGATGGGAATGCTTGATGTGTTGAGTTTTGGGCTGTGGACATCCACCTGTTTTAGTAAAGAAACAAGGTCATTAAGAAAAAGATTAAAAAGAGAGGGAGCGAGTACACAGCCCTGCTTTACTCCTCTGTTTATAATGACAGTATCTGTCATTACATTCCCTGGTGTTGTTCTTATGCGATAGGTGTTCTTTCTGTAAAGCTTTTTGATCAAGTAAAGTAATCTAGGTTCTAGGCCCATTGTCTTCAATTTGGACCATAAACAGCCCCCTGTCGAAAGTGTCAAAAGCAGCCTTGATATCAAGGAAAGCCACATAAAGACATTCTTTATGAAGCCGTGTGTACTTAGTGGCTAAATGAGATAACACCAAACAGTTGCGTAAAGTAGATTTCCCTGGCCTGAACCCTGCCTGCTCTGGACCTATGATGTTATTCTCATCAAGTCAAGTAGTTAGTTTATTTAACAGATGTTTAGCATACAATTTCCCGATGTTTGACAGTAGACTTATTGGCCGATAATTGGATGGCAGCTTTTTGTCACCCTTTTTAAAGATTGGGATAATTATAGATAGCTGCCATGAGTTAGGTATGATACCAGATCTATCTATCATAGTGAATAGTTCCTCTAGTATCGGAGCCCACCACTCTGGCTTGGCTTTGAACATTTCAGATGGAACAGCATCAGGGCCGGCAGCCTTTCCTGCTTTCATCTGGTCAATTAAAGTTATAACTTCGGTGATGGAGACAGGGGGCCACTCATCTGCGAAAGTAAAAGTGGTATGGTCTTGACTATCAGGTGGAATATAGTCATTGAAGAAAACCGCCTTAAAATGCTCTACCCATTACAAAGATGGAATCAATGTCAGTGAATCATCCTGTGTCTGTGGGGAGTCTGCTACAGCCTTCCAAAATTTCTTATGATCTTTCGTTAGGATGGCTGAGAGTAGCGTATCCCAACATGCCTGATTATATCTTATCCGGCTGAGCTGGATAGTTTCCTTAAGTTGTTGAGATCTGGAGAAGTAAATGTCAGGCAACTGAGAGCTGCCCATCTCTCTGAACTCTCTATAGAGTCTCCTAACCTCAGTTTTAATTGCTATGGTTTCTTTGTCAGTCCAATCGCCAATCCCCCTCTTCTTAGGTGACCTGTGCGAGTGTAAATGGGACAGTTCAATTGTTAAAAGTGTCAATATATTCCTCAAACCGAGAGATTCCAACAACAGGGGAAAGTTCACCTTTCTCTACCGAAAACAAATGAATCACACAGTCAGAATTCACGAAGCTTTGGAAAAGAGATAGTGTATGCTCGTTAACTCGTATCCTTACGTGCTGGAGACTCGGTTCCTGGGGGGATGGATTAATTAACTGTTCTGACTTCCTCGATGGAAAGACAAGTTTGCAATGTAGAGGGAGATGGTCACTGAGCATAGGATCACCTATGTAGAACTCAGCCACGTAGGGCATCAAATTAGTGGGTATCAGAATATAGTCCACCACACTATTTTCTGTGGGGAGATATAGGTAAAATTCCCAGAGCCTTCCCAATCAGTTAGCCCATGAGCCACATCAGGGTCCTGGTGGTGGTCAGCTTGGTGAGTCGCAGACTAGCCAGATTAATTACTGGATCCCAGGATCTACATTCCCAGAAAAAGAAGTCTGGAAGAACAGTGGTATCCAAGATCTCCCATGCTTTTGTATACACTTCCCACCCTTGGCCTAGGCAGGCATTAAAGTCTCCAGTCAAGATAATATGTAGGTCAGGGCAAATGAAGTCCAGATTCTCGAGCACATGTGCAATAAATTTCCATTGTAGGTTCTTGGCTGTGACAGTAGGAGTGGGAGGGATATACACATTGATCAATAACATTTCCTGTCACACTAGCTCTATCTTTGTTACTAGTAATTTACAGCTAGCATTTGCCGACAGGATGTGTTTACTTTTTATATGGGGAGCCACCAGGGTTAACAATCCACCCGAAGGCCTACCTTTCTTGTGGCTTTTGGTTGCCGGAATTGAAAAGGCATTAAAACCTGCAAGTTCAATGTGATGTAATGACCTGGTTTCTTGTAAACAAACTATATCATGTGCCCTTATTAACTTTGCAAAGTCAAGGAGACACAGCTTAGAAAACCACCCTGCCACATTCCACGATAACAGCTTCAAAGAGGAATGTTGCACCAGGTTCCCAGCCATGGCATAAAGTCAATCTAGGTGCATGTCGGAAGGTTGGCTATCACTTGGAGCCCCAGACTGTTCCTGATGTTCTTCCTTCACTACCTCTGGGGCGTCAGTTGTTAGTCTGTTGACCCTGGTGTCATTACTTCTTGAACTTGCAACTGTCATCTCCTTGATCATACTCGAGTTGGCGATTTGAAGGGTGAGTTCACTAGAACTTGGAGCAATGTTAGAATTCTACTCCCCTGTAGTTTTTCCTGGAGACAGTGTTATCTGATTTGCTGAGATCATGGGGGGGGCGGGCCTTCGTCGAAGACAATTAGATCTATCTCTGACTTTGTCACGTTACCCTTGGGAGGAGCGTCATTTGTCGTTGGCTGAATAGATTCCAGCCGGGGTAAAGAATGGTGAAATTCAGGATCTGCCAGAGGTCTGATGGATTGTTCTATCTTTGACTTCTCTAGATTGGGCTGGCGTTCTTTATGTGTTTGGCCTATTTGCTCTGAGGTTTTCCTCTCCAAGGGAGTATTACGGTTGGGTTCACCGCATGTATCCATCTTTGACGGCCCTTCCGAATGAATCGCAGACCTATGACAAAAGCCCTTTGGCAGAGAGAGTGTTGGTTTCTTGGGGTTGGTCCGGCTATACGGCAAATTTGGCAGTAGTTGTTTTCGTTCTGTGTCTTTAAAAATGTGCCTCAAATCAATATTATAGTCCTGTAAGAGGGCCCTATATTTCAGGAGCTTTTTAGGAGTAGCCGAGTCGGAAAATGTCAGCATGAGTCTAGTGTGCTGGGGGTCCGTGCAAAGCAAGTTTATCATGATCAAATTGTCGCACTGGATGTTTAGTAAAAGCTTAAAGTTTCTCTTCACGCTGTCAATTGATTTCCAGTAAGGCAGCTTACCGTTGAAAGGATATATATCGAGAGCTACTTCAGTGCATTGTAGGATTAGGTCCCTACTTTCACTATTGTTATTTTTACTATTTGTAGTCACTCAGTTATCAAGTCCAGACCAGTTACACCCCTGTACACGATGGTCATGGGGGAGGGCAACGCTGTGGCCAGCCTCTTTAGAATTGAGGGAGCTATTTCTGGTCGCCAGAAGCACCAACTTAGTCAAAAGAGACGTTACCTTTTCTAATTTGCTGTTATTTTCCTCCACTGTTCTTGCAGTCAGCAGACAGTGGTCCGTGAGTATTTCTGCATAGAGCGGTGCCCCCTCAGATGGTAGTTCATGGGATAGTTCTGTTGGGATACTGCCAGGGAGACTAAGGCCATCATGACTCCATGTCGCCTCCAGACGATCCATCGATCTCCCGTAGATACAGTATCAGTCAATTAGCGACACGAGCCTCAGAAATAACTTGCCACATTCCAGGGCTTGTGAACGCTCTTTCAGCAGAGTTCGCACAACGAAAGATGCACTCAGGAGAGCATTATTTGCAACTTTATTCAGCGTTGGTCAGAACAAAGAAAACATGACTGCCTGCTTCAATGTCCAGGCGCGGAGAGAGAAAAAAAAAACAGCTATAGACAAAACAGAAACTTCCTGTGAACAGGAAATATGCAGGCTGTGACACAACAACCTGCTCCCTTCTTAAGGTGGAACGGAAATATCCTAACAAGTTCATGGGCGCTCGTCTCAGCATTCTCCCCTAGGTGATCTCCACCCATTAAAATGTCCCCATCTACCTGGGAATGTGCTCTGTTGGATGTGGTAGGTTCTGAATTCTGTGCTCTTATGAAATCATCCAGTTTACTCTGCTTGCACTTCTGCTGTGGGCTCACTTGTGGAGATGAGACCGGTCACTTCTTTTTCCTACCTAGTCATTTTCCTGGAGATGCAGCCGCTACTACATTTTTTGCTCTATAAGAGGCACCAGACCATAAGACGCACCTAGTTTTTGGAGGAGGAAAACAAGAAAAAAAAAATCTGAATCTCAGAAGCCAGAACAGCAAGAGGGATCGCTGCACAGTGAGACGCACACACATTTCCCCCTACTTTTTAGGAGGGGAAAAGTGAGTCTTATAGAGCAAAAAATGCGGTAATTTCTGCTGTAAATCAAAAAGCTTGGCGTCCTCCCAAAATAGAGCAATTAATCTCCACTTCTGCTGATAAGTAGTTGGTAGACTGAGTCGAGCTGTAGCTAATTAAGGCTTTCTCCGAGACTTTCCAAGACTTTCTCTAAGACTTTTAACTTGAGCTTTTAACTCAAGCTTTGTGAATATATTAGTTAAGGAAAAGCTGCCAAATGTTGTAGATAAAATACTGAGGCTGATAAAAGCTGAATAAAAACTGATAAAACTAATAAAAACTTAACAAAAACCACACAACTGAATGTTTTAATATGCCCCGGGACCTGCTGGTGAAGGGTGGGCAATAAATTGTTGTTGTTGTTATACATTTAGGGTAATTTGGGGCTGTATGTCAAGATTGGATTACTGAAATGTGCTGTATATGGGCTTCCCTTGTGCTCATTCCAGAAGCTGCAGTTAGTGCACAATGCTGCAGCATGATTGCTGACAGGAGCAAGACCTTGTCAGCATATAACACCCAAGCTAAGAAACCTGCAAGGGTTGCTCATTTGCTACTGGGCCATGTTCGTGGTGTTAGTATATATAGCCTTTAACAGCTTGGGACCAGTTTACCTGCAAGATAGTCTTACCAAATATATGCCCAGTGGACTGTTCTGATCTGTCGAACAGGCACTGTTACAAATACCCTGTAATACTTGTTCTGCACTTGTAAGAAGTTAATATTTTAGGGTGGCAGCACTGATGCTTTGGAACTCCCTGTCCATTGACATCAGGCAGGTGCCCTCACTGTACTCCAAGGTAACTGCCAAAAACATTTTTGTTTAGGTAAGCCTGTCCAGACATGTAGAAGGCAGACACATCTTAATTTGGTTTTCAGCTTGTCATTGACTTTAATTATTCATTGAATGTTTTAAATCAGGGGTCAGCAACCTTTTTCAGCCATGAACTGGTCCACCGTCCCTCAGGCCATGTGGTGGGCCGGACTATTTTTTTTTGGGGGGGGGGGGGATGAACAAATTCCTATGCCCCGCAAATAACCCAGAGATACATTTTAAATAAAAGCACACATTCTACTCATGTAAAAACATGCTGATTCCCGGACCGTCCGCGGACTGGATTTAAAAGGCGATTGGGCCGCATCCAGCCCACAGGCCTTAGGTTGTCTACCCCTGTTTTAAATAGTAGTGTAGTATTTTTCTTTTTTCTTTTTACTTATGATTTCATTGTTTTATTCTTTTTGTAAACCGCTTTGACACTTTTTCTTTTTATGATCTAGTGGTGTATAAATAGTATACAATAAATAATTTGAATATGGATGTCTCAGCTAGGTTCGGGCTGGTGAGTCTCTTATGAAGCTTGTCTCTGACCTGAAACAGTTCCTGATCCTCAGTGACTTCCCTTCCATCAACAAAGCCATCAACCAGCGGAACCAGCAGTTGCGCAGCCTTCAGGAGGAATGAGACAAGAAGCTTATTACCCTGCGTGATGAGATCTCGATAAACCTCTATGAGCTGGAGGAAGAATATTACTCTTCCAGGTACAAGTGAAGCCATGGACAGTTGCCCTATAGTAACCACAACAATTGCCTGCTTCTGACATGGGGTGGGGGCGGGGTGTGTGTGAAAATAACAACTGTCCTTGTTTTAAAAAGCATCCCTAAATTCCCAGCACCCAAAGAATCTGGGCCCCAAAGCCGTTTTACTGAGTACTTCATGTTTGACGTGATTAGCTGTGGGAGGAGCTTATCAGAGCTTGCAGGGCAGCAGCTGAAGAAGGAGCAAAAAGGGTTTTCTCCTGTGTGTGTTTCTTGTGGCTGATTAGCTGCTCTCCCTGTGCAAAGGTCAGAGGGGGCAGGGTTTCTGTTGAGGCAGGTGATTAGCTGTGGGAGGAGCTTATCAGAGCTTGCAGGGCAGCGGCGCGCGCCTAGCGGCACACGCAGTTTCATCCATCTTTAGATTTAGGGGAGCTAGTCTCAAACGTTTGTTGGGGGAGACCTAGGTTTTTTTTGGGGGGGGAGTTATTTGTCCTGTCTTCACGTTTCTTATGATGGAGGACCGCTGTAGCCACCCCCAACGACACGTTCTCAAGATGGAGAGTGAGGGAACAGCTGCAGTCGCCTGCGGTTCCTGCACAATGTTTGCCATCTTGCCAAAGGTTGCAGGCAGCTTTACCTGCAGCAATTGCATGTTGATTGCCCTCTTAAAAGACAAAGTCCAGCAACTGGAGGAACGTGTGGCTACGCTCCAAAGAATTAGAGAGCTGGAGCTCTTCTTGGAAGCAACAGAGCACGCCGTCTCCACCAAGGAGGAGACAGGGGACTCCCCTGAGAAGGAGGCTAGTTCACCAACACAGGAGCCATGGAGAAACGTGACTCAAAGAAGTAGGAAACCCAGGGTTCGCTCTGATTGTTTAGAAATACACAATCGCTTTGAGGTCCTCTCCCCTAGCATGGAAGACGAAGAGCAGACTCCATTTGAGGATCTCTCCCTCATTACAGTCGATCAGGTATATGAAGACGAGCAGCAAAGTCAGTCCTCAGGGAATGTGCAGGCGGCCTTGGAACGGACAGACCACGGAAGAACCCCAACCAAACCTAAGAGGAGGCGTGTAGTGGTGATAGGGGATTCCCTACTGAGGGGAACAGAAGCAGTGATCTGTGGGCCTAACAAGATGTCTCGGGAAGTGTGCTGTCTCCCCGGGGCTAAGATCCAAGATGTAACTGAACGACTGCAAGGAATCATAAAACCCACTGACAAATACCCCTTCCTCTTGGTTCATGTGGGAACCAATGACACTGCAAGCAATAGCCTCCAGAAGATCAAAAGAGACTATGAGGCTCTGGGCAGGAAATTGAAGCAATTAAATGCACAAATTGTCATCTCATCTGTCCTCCCAGTTGAACGACGTGGCCCAGGGAGAGAGGGAAAAATAGTGGAAGTGAACAGCTGGCTTCGCAAATGGTGTAAACAGGAACGGTTTGGATTCTTAGATCACGGACTGCAGTTTCTTGAAGATGGACTTCTGGCAAGTGATGGGCTGCACCTCACAACGGTTGGGAGGAATGTTTTTGCCAAAAATCTCAGAAACCTCATCAGGAGGGCTTTAAACTGACTAATGTGGGGGAGGGAGACAGTGCTCCTGAAGGTAGGAGTCTATCAATTGATGAAGATGATCATCCAAATGTCATAGACCAAATGGAGCAAACAGCATGCAGACCTAGTGGTGGGAGGAAAAAATCCTTAAATAAGAGACACGGGGGAATGATTAATGGACTTCAATGTCTGTACACTAATCGCAAAGCATGGGAAATAAACAAGATGAGCTTGAGCTCTTGGTACAGCAAACTAAATATGACATAATAGGCATCACAGAAACCTGGTGGGATAAGTCCCATGACTGGAATGTAATAATGGAGGGATACAATCTATTTCAGAGAAACAGACCAGACAAGAAAGGAGGAGGAGTGGCGTTATATGTCAGGGATGTGTATACCTGTGAAGAGATCCAAGATTTAGAACCTCAAAGCCAAAGTGAGAGCATTTGGGTCAAAATTAAGGGAGAGAAGAATAACAGGGACCTCATTGTGGGAGTTTACTATAGATCCCCAAGGCAAACGGAGGACATAGATGATGCCTTCCTGGAACAGATGGCCAAGCATGCAAAAGGAAGGGAGATAGTAGTAATGGGGGACTTCAATTACCCGGATATTTGTTGGATGTCAAACTCAGCCAAGAGCATAAGGTCAAACAGATTCCTCACTGGCCTTGCAGACAACTTCATTGTCCAGAAAGTGGGAGAAGGAACAAGAGGAACAGCCATTTTAGATCTGGTCCTAACCAATGTTGATGACCTGGTTAGTGGGGTAGAAGTGGAAGGATCATTAGGCGCGAGTGATCATGCTCTTCTGAAGTTTACTATACAGCCGAAAGGAGCAGCCAAGCATACTAGGACTCAATTTCTTGACTTTAAGAAAGCCGACTTCATAAAACTTAGGGAAGCGCTGGGTGAGATCCCATGGACAGTAATACTAAAAGGAAAGGGAGTTCATGACGGCTGGGAGTTTGTTAAGAGGGAGATAGTAAAAACACAACTTCAGGCAATACCAATGAGACGGAAACATGGAAGGTGCCTAAAGAAGCCAGGGTGGCTATCTAAAGAACTTTTAACTGAGTTAAGATTAAAAAAGGATGTGTACAAAAAATGGAAAAGGGGGGAAACCACCAAAGAGGAATTCAAACAAATAGCCAGCATGTGTAGACACAAAGTCAGAAAAGCTAAAGCACAGAATGAACTCAGGCTTGCTAGAGAGGTTAAAAGCAACAAAAAAGGCTTTTATGGGTATGTTCGTAGCAAAAGGAAGAACAAAGAAACAGTGGGGTCACTCAGAGGAGAAGATGGTGAAATGCAAACAGGGGACACAGAAAGGGCTGAACTCCTCAATGCCTTCTTTGCCTCAGTCTTCTCTGATAAAGAAAACAATGCCCGACCTGAAGAATTTGGAGCAAATGATTCAGCAGAGGAAACACAGCCCAGAATAACTAAGGAGATAGTACAAGAATACTTGGCTAGTTCAGATGTATTCAAGTCTCCAGGGCCAGATGAACTGCATCCAAGAGTATTAAAAGAACTGGCAGATGTGATCTCAGAACCACTGGCAGTCATCTTTGAGAATTCCTGGAGAACAGGCGGAGTCCCGGCAGACTGGAGGAGGGCAAATGTTGTCCCTATTTTCAAAAAGGGGAAAAGAGAGGACTCAAATAATTACCGCCCAGTCAGTCTGACATCAATACCAGGGAAGATTCTGGAGCAGATCATTAAGCAAACAGTCTGTGAGCACCTAGAAAGGAATACTGTGATCACCAATAGTCAGCATGGATTTCTGAAAAATAAGTCATGTCAGACTAACCTGATCTCATTTTTTGACAGACTTACAAGCCTGGTAGATGAAGGGAACGCAGTGGATGTAGCCTACCTTGATTTCAGCAAGGCATTTGACAAGGTGCCCCATGATATTCTTGTAAAGAAGCTGGTAAAATGCGGACTTGACTATGCTACCACTCAGTGGATTTGTAACTGGCTGACTGACCGAACCCAAAGGGTGCTCATCAGTGGTTCCTCTTCATCCTGGAGAAGAGTGACTAGTGGGGTGCCACAGGGTTCTGTCTTGGGCCCGGTCTTATTCAACATCTTTATCAACGACTTGGATGATGGACTCAAGGGCATCCTGATCAAATTTGCAGATGACACCAAACTGGGAGGGGTGGCTAACACCCCAGAGGACAGGATCACACTTCAAAACGACCTTGACAGATTAGAGAACTGGGCCAAAACAAACAAGATGAATTTTAACAGGGAGAAATGTAAAGTATTGCACTTGGGCAAAAAAAATGAGAGGCACAAATACAAGATGGGTCACACCTGGCTTGAGAGCAGTACATGTGAAAAGGATCTAGGAGTCTTGGTTGACCACAAACTTGACATGAGCCAACAGTGTGACACGGCAGCTAAAAAAGCCAATGCAATTCTGGGCTGCATCAATAGGAGTATAGCATCTAGATCAAGGGAAGTAATAGTGCCACTGTATTCTGCTCTGGTCAGACCTCACCTGGAGTACTGTGTCCAGTTCTGGGCACCACAGTTCAAGAAGGACACTGACAAACTGGAACGTGTCCAGAGGAGGGCAACCAAAATGGTCAAAGGCCTGGAAACGATGCCTTATGAGGAACGGCTAAGGGAGCTGGGCATGTTTAGCCTGGAGAAGAGGAGGTTAAGGGGTGATATGATAGCCATGTTCAAATATATAAAAGGATGTCACATAGAGGAGGGAGAAAGGTTGTTTTCTGCTGCTCCAGAGAAGCGGACACGGAGCAATGGTTCCAAACTACAAGAAAAAAGATTCCACCTAAACATTAGGAAGAACTTCCTGACAGTAAGAGCTGTTCGACAGTGGAATTTGCTGCCAAGGAGTGTGGTGGAGTCTCCTTCTTTGGAGGTCTTTAAGCAGAGGCTTGACAACCATATGTCAGGAGTGCTCTGATGGTGTTTCCTGCTTGGCAGGGGGTTGGACTCGATGGCCCTTGTGGTCTCTTCCAACTCTATGATTCTATGTGGCCATTTTGGAGGGCAAGCACACCATGTAACTAGGACTTTCTCCACAGAGATGTGGAGGTGAGCTTTTCTCCTGCCCCCTCATCAGCATTGTGATCTTGTCACCTAAATGACTTGCAAACAGGAACAGGTATTGGATCTTGAACTGCCCAGAGTACCCTAATCACTAGTCAGTGTAAACTGCAATCCTAACCATGTCTACTCAGAAGTCCTCTTGAATTCAGTGGGGTTTGTTCCTAGCTAAGTGGGATTAAACTGCTTTGAAGCTTTTTTTTACAATCAAGTGGTGTATAAATTTTATGAAATAAATAATAAATGAAGATGGCAGCTTTAGGCCACATTCATACAATACATTTAAAGCACTATGATGCCATGCTAAACAGTTATGGATTCCACCAAATAATTAGGGGAGCTGTAGTTTTCGAATGGTGCAGAGATTACAGGGTTACAATTAATTCCCAGAGTTCCCTGTGAAGAGGGATTGATTGTTAAGCCACTCTGGGAATTGTAGGTCTGTGAAGGGAACAAGGGCCTCCTAATAGTACTTAGTGTTGTTTTTGCAGAGTCTTTTACGCAGTGGAATGATGAGCAGTACGTGCCACATACTTTATTTTTCTTTATTTACACTTCAATGCTGAGAGCTTACAAACAAGCATCTTGCCTCTGTGAGAGCAGAGAGGCATCCTCTCTCCTCTGAAGCAGGGAGAGAACTGAGAAAAACAGGAAACCAGTGTACGTCACATCCAGTCTCCCTTTCCCGTGGGAAGCCCAACAGTACACTGACTGTGGAATGTAAACACCTGTCTTGTGACAAGCACTTCGCTGCACAGTGAAGAGAGCAGAAACCAACATCCTCCCCCTTTCTGTGAACATCACTGGGCAGCGTGTTCGTACAATATCAGTACAAACCCAACTTCTGCACATAGGTACAGTGTTGATCCCTTGATACAATCTTGGACAATACATCAGCAGGAATTTCATTACCTGGCATATAGGACACCGTTACAAGTCCCTTCTGAATACGTTCCCTAGCATGTTGCAACTTCAATTGCAAGTGCTTCGTGCTTTGCTTACAACCTTCAGAATTCAGCAAAGCCAAACATGCTTTGTTGTCCTGGTAAACCTGGATTGGACATTTGACAGGAATTTTCATGTCTTTGCACAATTGTAACAACCATTCACAATCCTTAAGTGAATAAGACAGTGCATTCAGTTCAGCTTCACAAGTACTTAAGCTAACTGTTGTTTGCTTCTTGCATGACCAATCAAATAGACCCTGATTGTACATGTAGCAAACTCCAGACGTACTTTTCCTGTCTGTAGTGTCACTTCCCAAACTTGCATCTGCAAATATCTCAAGACCACCAGACTTCTGATTGTCAAATCTCAGTCTGTAATGCATAGTGCCTTTCAAATAGCGCGCTATGCGTTTCAGAGCTTTCCAATCCTTAACAGTAGGATTGTTGACTTGTCTGCTTAGCAAATTACAGCTAACAGCAATGTCAGGTCTTGAACATCTGGCAATGAAGTTTAGCTTGCCTAGCACACTTCTGTACAGTGTAGTGTCAGAAAATGCTTCTTCAGTGTCATCTACCTGATAACCTGTTGTCATCGGTGTGTCTACAGGGTTAGCATCCATCAGGTTTAGTTTAACACATCAGCAATTTTCCATGACTGGTGTACTAGAATGTTACCATCTTGATCTCTTTCTATTTCCAGAGATAGGTAGTTGTTTACCTCACCAAGATCTTTCATGTCAAAGTGCTCTTTCAGTTGAGCTAGGGCGTTATTTTACATTGTGACATCTTCCCAAAAGAATAAAATATCATCAACATAAAACAAGCAATACAGCTTCTTTTGCCCCTCCTCTTTGACAAATACACATGGATCAGCTTTCCCTTGCTTAAAACCTGGAGAAAACAATACTTCAGTGAGTTTTGTGTGCCAACACCGTGCACTTTGTTTGAGACCATAAAGGGACTTCTTCAGAGCACAAACAAATCCCTGTTTTACCTGTACGCCATCAGGTGGAAGCATATAAAGTGATTCACCTAGAGATCCGTACAAAAAAGCTGTATTCACATCGTGGTGACTAATGTGTAGATTCTCCTCTGCAGCTAGCTTGAGCATAAGCCTAATGCTCTCATACCTCACGGTGGGTGAGTAGGTCTCGTGATAGTCTTCACCTGGTACCTGTGCAAAACCTCTGGCTACCAATCTGGCTTTGTGTCTGACTATCTTGCCATTTTGATCAGTCTTCGCTTTGAAGACCCATTTGCTTCCAAGCAGTTTCATTCCTGGAACTATTGGAACAAGTTCCCATGTTTTGTTCCTTTCTAAGGAATCAAGCTCAGCCTTCATGGCATTTAACCATGGTTCAGCTTCCTTTGAATCCAAATCCTGGATTTCTTGGAAACTTGAAGGTTCAAATACCTTCTTGGAGCTTTTAACAGCTGTTATTGCTATCTTAGCAACCTCATCAGCAAATCTCTTTGGAGGTCTGCCTTTTGTGGCTCTTTGTGACCTGCGAATTAGCCTTAAGTCTTCAACACTCTCCTCTTCCTTCTTGGGAGAAAAGTGGCCTATTGTGAACAATGGTTCCTCCAATTCCTGATCAGAGCTTTCAGAGGGTCGCATAGAGGCTTTCGCACTCTTGAAATCCTCTGAATCACCCGATTCAGTTTCAGACTCAGAATCAGAACCTTCATCAGTGGGTGTGGGTTGTTGCGGCTGCTTTTCACTATCCTCAGTCTCATCACTGTCATCAGGATAACATTGGAAAATTCCCACATTCTCCCCCCACTTGGCATTGTACTCAACACTTCTTGTGAGCTTAATTGTCTTAGAATCAGTCATCATTATTCTGTAAGAACCTTTCTGATAACCTAGAAAGATACCATGCAATCCACGCTTGTCTAACTTGGAGCTTTGTGGTGTGTGAACCCACATGTCAGAACCAAAAATTTTCATGTGTTTGATGTATGGCTTTTTGCCAAACATCTCCTCATACGGGGTACAACCAATCGCTGAAGACAACCTGCGATTATAACTGTAAGTAAAACACGAGAGAGCTTCGGCCCAATAACTCTCTGGAAGATTTGCATCATGCAGCAAGGTTTTTAACCCACTGTGCTGGACCCGGGGGAAAGGTACCGTGAGCGTAGTCTGAGTCCACACGAAGAGGGGCGAGGTCCGAGGCGGAGAGCCGGGCGGGGAACAGGAACGCTGGAACAGGAGGCCGAGCAGGGAACAGGAACACCGGATGGTCAGGAACAGGAGGCCGAGCAGGGAACAGGAGCACCGGATGGTCAGGAACAGGAGGCCAAGCAGGGATCAGGAACACAGGAAGGTCCAAAGCCAACAACGACGTTGCTCCCGCAACCTGGGACCGGGCTGACTGGGCTTTTATCCTCTTCTAAGGCCAGGGGCGGTCCCGGCCCCCAGGAGCCCCGCCTCCTCTGGCCTTAAGGCGAGCACTCCTCCTGGGAGCAACCAGTTCCCTTCGCCTCTCTGCCCTAAGCCTCTGCAGATCAGGAGAGGCCGAAGGGTTACTGGGCCCTGGAGGAGGCTCACCTGTAGCCACTGAGTCCTCAAGCCCCTCTGGGGCCTGAAGGGTTTCACCTGGGGCCAGCTCCTGGTGCTCTGCCACAGGTGCAGGCTCTTCAGCATCTAGGCCTTGCCCCAGTTCAGCCGGCCCTGGAGGCGGGGACTCCTGTGCAGGCTGGGATTCCTCTGGTTCATCCTCTGAATCGGAACCCCAGGCCATCACACCATCCCCCCTCCCAGGCCCCCCCCTCAACCGAGGGTCCGGACCCGGCTTGCCGGGGTACGTCGCATGGAACTCTCGGAGGCAGGCAGGTGCGTGGACGTTGGCCGCTGGTTCCCAGGAACGGTCCTCCGGTCCGTACCCCTTCCAGTCAATGAGATACTGCAGCTTTCCCCTGGGGTATCGGGAGTCCAGGATGCGTTCCACCTCGTACTCAGGCTCTCCCTGAACCAACACTGGCTGTGGTCGGGGACGGTTCGGGTGGAACTCGTCGGGTGGGGCCACTGGACTCAGCAGGGACCTGTGGAAGACCGGGTGAACCTTCAGGGTTGCGGGTAACCGGAGACGGAATGCCACAGGAGAGACTTGGTCCACGATAGGGAACGGGCCGGTGAATCGGGCGTCCAACTTCCGCGAAGGTCGAGAGGGGTGGAGGTGGCGAGTGGAGAGCCAAACCAGGTCACTGACGCGAAGTTCCGGCCCCACCTGGCGGTGGCGGTCGGCCTGGGCTTTGTACGCTTCCTTGGCCTGGTGCAGTTGCTCCACCAAAAGCTGTTGCTGGGACTGGAGCTCTTGAAGCCACTCCGTCACCGCCGGGACCGCGGATGCCGGCAGCACATCTGGAAACAGCCGTGGATGATAACCGTAACTGGCCTGGAACGGGGTCTGCTGGGTGGACGCATTCACCGCGTTGTTGTAGGCGAACTCCGCCAATGCCAGGTGGTCGACCCAGTCATCCTGCTGGTAGCTGCAGTAACACCGGAGGTACTGCTCCAGCACCGCGTTCGCCCGTTCCGTCTGGCCATCGGTCTGTGGGTGGTAGGCTGATGAGAGGCAGACCTCTGTCCCGAGGGTCTGGTGTAATGCTCGCCAGAACCGGGATGTGAACTGAACGCCCCGGTCGGACACCACGCGCTCAGGTAGGCCATGCAGGCGGAAGACATGCTGAAGGTACAGCTGAGCGGTTTCCTTGGCTGTGGGTACAGATGGGCAGGGGGCGCAGTGCACCATCTTGGTGAAATGGTCGGAGAAAACTAGGAGGCAGGTACAACCACGAGACGGGGGTAAGTCCACTACAAAGTCCAACGAAACCGTGTGCCAAGGGCGCGGTGGAACTGGCAATGGCTGAAGTAGGCCGGGGGGGTCGCCCGGTAGGGCCCTTGGCGCGCCGGCAGACATCACAACCAGCAACGTATCGAGCCACGTCAGCCTTCAGGCGGGGCCACCAAAACTCACGACTGACCAGATGGGTGGTCCGATACCGTCCAAAGTGCCCCGCTGCTGGGGCATCATGGGCCATCCGGAGAACCTCCAGCCGCAGTGGCCCTGGCGGGATGTACAGACGACCGTGGTGCAGCAGAAGGCCCTGATGCAGGACCAGCCCCGGATACTGTGGGCTGGACCCTTCAGCCAGCTCCTGGAGTCGTTCCTGGGCCCAAGCGTCGATCCGCTGCTGTTTCCGCACCCGAGCCTGCAGTGGCTCCGCCTCCTGGGTGGCCAGGAATGCAGCTGGAGGTAGGATCGTGGTGGGTTCTGCTTGCTGTACCGTGTCTGAGTTGTCTTCAGGTTTCCGGGACAGGGCATCCGCCTTCTGGTTCTGAGAGCTAGGGATGTAGCGGATCCGGAACTGGAACCGGGAAAAGAACAACGCCCACCGGATCTGTCTTTGGTTCAGCTTGCGGGTGGTCTGGAGGTACTCCAGGTTCCGGTGGTCGGTTCTCACCTCCACCGGATGTCGTGCCCCCTCAAGATGGTGGCGCCAGACCTCAAAGGCCACCTTGATGGCCAGTAGTTCCCGCTCCCACACAGTATAGTTACGCTCCGCTGGTAGGAGCTGGCGGGAATAGAAGGCACAGGGTAAGAGTGGCGCTTCAGGTCCATTCTGTTGAGACAAGACGGCACCGAGAGCCGTACTGGAGGCGTCGGTCTCCACCACAAAGGGTCGAGAGGGGTCAGGATGTTGTAAGATTGGCGCCCTCTGGAAACAGGCCTTCAACCCCTGAAACGCCTCCTCTGCCTCCTTGTCCCAGGAAAACGGCGTCTTTGGGCGCAGTAGCCGGGTCAACAGGGTGGTGCGATGAGCATAATCTGCGATGAAGGTCCGGTAGTAGTTGGCGAACCCCAGGAAACGCTGTAGGTCCTTGCGGTTCCGGGGTGCCGCCCATTCTCGAACCGCTGCCACCTTCCCAGGGTCCATCTGCACCCCATCTGGAGAGAGCCGGTGTCCAAGGAAGTCCACAGTCCGCTGATGGAACTCGCACTTGCTGAGCTTTGCGTACAAACGGTGCTCACGCAAGCGCTGCAGCACAGTCCGGACATGTCCCTCATGGCGAGCTGGGTCACGGGAGTAAACCAGTATGTCATCCAAGTACACCACCACGTACTTGTCTAACAAGTCCTGGAACACGTGGTTGATGTAGCGTTGGAACACAGCAGGCGCGTTGCACAAACCGAAAGGCATAACCAAGTATTCGAACTGCCCGTACCGGGTCCCAAATGCTGTCTTCCACTCATCCCCGGCTCGGATCCGAATCAAGTTGTAGGCCCCCCGGAGGTCCAGCTTGGTGAACACCTGTGCCCCTTGCACCCGCTCCAGCAACTCCGAGATAAGGGGCAAGGGGTACCGGTCTGGGATGGTAATTTTGTTCAGGGCTCGGTAATCATGGCAAGGGCGAAGTTCCCCACATTTCTTCTTAACAAAGAGCACTGGTGCCGCGGTAGGCGAGGTGGAAGGCCTAATGAACCCACGCTCCAGGTTCTTGCGCAAGAAGTCCTGCAAAGCCTCGCGCTCTGGCTCTGTTAGAGAATATAAGCGACTCACTGGTAAGGGCGCTCCGGGCTGGAGGTCTATGCCGCAGTCAAAAGGCCGATGCGGCGGCAGCTGGTCTGCCCCCCGTTCCTCGAACACGTCCTGGTAGTCCTGGTACACGGCTGGGAGCGTGGGTGCTGCCTCCTCCGTGGGCGCGGCCGCCAGCGTCTCGGATTGAGCATGGGAACATGGGTCTGGGAAGTGCACAGTCCGTTTGACCCAGTCAATCTGAACGTTGTGAGCTTCCAGCCAGTCCATCCCGAGCACGAGGGGGAACCGGGGCATAGAGGCAATGTCCAAAGTTCGCAACTCCCGGTGCTGCTGGAGACACAGGACCAGGGGCTGGGTCTCCTGAGTAACGGCTCCTGAACGTAGAAGCCGTCCGTCAATTGCTTCCACCTGGACCGGTTCTGGCTTGTTCCGAAGTGGCACCTGATGATGGGCAGCAAAAGCAGCGTCCATATAAGAACGGGTTGCTCCTGAATCCACCAAAGCATGGGTAAGAATCCAGGGCCCACCTGGAGGGTATAAACGTACCGGAACCATAAGATGTTGCAAGTCCATTGGTGCGGGCCCATTCTGCGCTGTTTGGGACCCCCGGTAACTAGGGCCATCAGCTACTGGGGGTTGGCGGTTTCCCTGCGGCTGGCGTTTCTCAGGGCAGGACCGAGTGTCCACTTCCGCCACAGTAGAGACATAGATTCCCCTCCCGACGCCGCACCTTCTCTGCGGGGGAAAGGCGTGGCCGCACTGCCCCGAGCTGCATAGGCTCCTCCGATAACTCAGTTGTGACCGTGGGGCTGCCGGAAGAAACTGGTGCCGAGAACTGGAGGTGTCGTCGGCCCCGGGCCTGGCGACGATCCTCCAGCCGGTCGTCTATCTGTAGACTCCGTTGAATGAGAGTGTCTAGCGTGGTGGGGCGTTCCATTGTGGCCAGCTGGTCCAGTATCTCGTCTGAAAGCCCTTCGAGATACTGGTCCCGCAATGCCGAGTCGTTCCAGGTCAAGTCCTGTGCCAACAGCCGAAACTCCGTGGTATATGCGGCCACCGTGGACTCGCCCTGTTTCAACTGCCGAATCGCCCGGTTGGCTTGACTCCCTTTCTGGGGGTTGCCGAACGCGGCCTCCAAAAGATTGCAAAACCCCGTATAGTCTGCCAGCAAGGGGGAGTCTTGCCTGAGTAGCGGCAACGCCCACTTGGCCGCCTGGTCCTTTAACAAACTAATCAAAAAGTGCACCTTGGTGCGGTCGTCAGGGAAGTTCCGGGCTCGCCCCTGAATATACAGCTTGGCTTGGGCGAGGAACATGGGAAAGCTGGCCGGGGCTCCATCAAATTTCTCGGGCAAAGCCACTGGGTACTTGCCAGGAGCCGGGGCGTCGGCCCCAGGAGCCGGTAGGGCTTCCAAGCGCTGCTGAAGTGCCGTAACCGCGTCGCTGAGCTGCTGCACGGTGTGAGTCAAGGCCTGGTTCTTCTGGGCCAAAGCCACCAGCGCAGCCACCTGGTCAGCCATGGCCTCTGGCTCTTCCCGAACGCACCCCAACGAAGGGGGAGTGCGGGTGTGGCGGGAGCAAACTGTGCTGGACCCGGGGGAAAGGTACCGTGAGCGTAGTCTGAGTCCACACGAAGAGGGGCGAGGTCCGAGGCGGAGAGCCGGGCGGGGAACAGGAACGCTGGAACAGGAGGTCGAGCAGGGAACAGGAACACCGGATGGTCAGGAACAGGAGGCCGAGCAGGGAACAGGAGCACCGGATGGTCAGGAACAGGAGGCCAAGCAGGGATCAGGAACACAGGAAGGTCCAAAGCCAACAACGACGTTGCTCCCGCAACCTGGGACCGGGCTGACTGGGCTTTTATCCTCTTCTAAGGCCAGGGGCGGTCCCGGCCCCCAGGAGCCCCGCCTCCTCTGGCCTTAAGGCGAGCACTCCTCCTGGGAGCAACCAGTTCCCTTCGCCTCTCTGCCCTAAGCCTCTGCAGATCAGGAGAGGCCGAAGGGTTACTGGGCCCTGGAGGAGGCTCACCTGTAGCCACTGAGTCCTCAAGCCCCTCTGGGGCCTGAAGGGTTTCACCTGGGGCCAGCTCCTGGTGCTCTGCCACAGGTGCAGGCTCTTCAGCATCTAGGCCTTGCCCCAGTTCAGCCGGCCCTGGAGGCGGGGACTCCTGTGCAGGCTGGGATTCCTCTGGTTCATCCTCTGAATCGGAACCCCAGGCCATCACACCCTTGAAGCAATGTTTGATTTGCCCTCTCGCAAAGTCCATTCTGCCATGGCGAGCGAGGACTAGACAAATCGTGTTGAATTCCTTTCTCAGACAGAAAAGCTTCAAACTGCTGAGAAGTGAATTCCCCCCCGCGATCAGTGAAAAGAATTTTTATCTTCTTACCATGCACATTTTCCAACCAAGCACAGAATTCCTTGAACCTTGGAAAAGCCTCTGATTTCTGCTTGAGATTGTACACATAAATATACCTGGAAAATGCATCAATGAGAACCATGAAGTACCTGTTTCCACCCAAAGAGGGCGCTAGTGGTCCAACCAAATCAGCATGAACAACCTGGTATGGTTCTGTAGCTTGCCTATTAGACACCTTACCTTTCACAGCCATTTTCACCTTGTTTGCTGTGCATGCCTTGCACTCCATGTGGTACCTGCACGGTTTAATAGTCATACCTTCAACCAAGGCAGACATCTTTGATACTGCCTCAAAATGCAAATGACCAAATTTCCTGTGAAAATCATGAATACATTCTGCATGCAAACTTTTGTTAGAACCTGCAGTGCAACAAGTTTCATCCTGCACAACATCATCAAAATATAAAACAAACAAACGATCAACATATTCAGCATGCAATACATAATCATTTTTCTTTGTGATGATGCACTTTTTGTTCTTGAAGGAAACGTCAATTTTTCATTCATTCAGCTGTCCAACGCTGAGCAGATTATGTTTGGCATCTGGTACATAAAGTACATCTTTTATCGATAAGTCCAAACTGTGAAGAACAACAGTTCCGTAGCCTTTACTGGGGATTGTGTGGTCATCCGCCTGGTGAATCGCACCTTCCTGCGGTGAAAAAGACACGAACAGTCGCTTATCGTTGCACATGTGGTGGGTCGCTGCTGAATCAACCACAAAGAAAGATCTAGACGTCTTCTGGACCTTTGCAACCTTTGGAGTGAAGCGTGAGACCATTGCCTTGTGCTGCGTTGTCCTGGACACCGGACCTTTGCTTTTGCTCTGGCCTTTTCCACGCGATGAGCTTCCGCTGCGCTGCTCTGTCTTGGCCCTGGGATATTTGCATTCCCTCTTCATATGGCCTAGACGTCCACACGAGTAGCATTTCACTGCCTTCAAAGCTTTGGCGCCATCTGGTGGTTCCACTGCACTCTGGGATGACGTCTGTGAAGACTCCCCCTTACCCATGCAACTAGCACCCTGGCGGTTTGCTTTATTCTGTAACATGGCAGTATCACAGGCTACTGTGAGCTGAGCATTTGGCTGTACAGCAATCTGAGTGGTAACAGATTCCCCACTTGCATCAGCCAGCCTTCTGCAGCTAGCCATCATGACTCTGGCATTAGCCTTCTGCGTCATCTTAGCTGCTTTAAACCAAGCTGCCTATGTGTACAGCTGCAGCTGCTCCATTCCAAAAGCAAGTTCAAAAGTACTTTCGATTTCCAGCCTCTGCCTGTGCCACTCTGCTTAACTGCAGCTGCTTCAAACCTCATTCCAAAGGCAATTTTAAAAGTGCACTTTCGGTTTTCCAGCATCCCAAGCCTTTGCCTTGTGCCTGGCAAATGGCTTTTAAAAGTTCAAAGTCCAGCCATAAAGCCATTAACTAGGAGCTGGCAGGCTGCCCGGAGCATGAGCACATACCTCATCAATCATCTTGACGCGCAGAGCGATCAGTCCCTCTGTTCCTCTGCATTCTTTTGCCGGCATTCTGATTCGACTTCTGAATTCCATTCTCAAGATGACTGCGTTTTTCTGGGCCCGGAACCAAGAATGTTGTTTTTGCAGAGTCTTTTACGCAGTGGAATGATGAGCAGTACGTGCCACATACTTTATTTTTCTTTATTTACACTTCAATACTGAGAGCTTACAAACAAGCATCTTGCCTCTGTGAGAGCAGAGAGGCATCCTCTCTCCTCTGAAGCAGGGAGAGAACTGAGAAAAACAGGAAACCAGTGTACGTCACATCCAGTCTCCCTTTCCCATGGGAAGCCCAACAGTACGCTGACTGTGGAATGTAAACACCTGTCTTGTGACAAGCACTTCGCTGCACAGTGAAGAGAGCAGAAACCAACACTTAGCACCCTTAACTACAGCTCCCAGAATTCTTCAGGAGAAGCCATAATTGTTTAAAGTGGTATCGGATGCATAGTACAAGCATGTGGTAGTCAAACAACAACATCTGAAGGGCTGCAGTTGAGAAGATATGGAACTTTGGGGTTTAGGATGCAATCATACGCACCCTTAGCTGAAAGGGATCACAATTGAATAGAGTGGGGCTTGGGTCACGGTCCGGTTCACGGGCGATCAAAGACCCGACTGGGGACGTCGGGATCGGGGGCAAGATAGCGGCGTGGGAGCAGGAATGGGAGTCCAGAAGCCAGGGGTCAGAAAGCCAAGAGTTCAAGGGTCAGAGAGCCGGGAGTCAAGAAGCCAAGGGTCCGAGGGTCAGGAAGCAAGGAGTCACGAAGTCAGGGGTCCAAGGATCAAGAAGCAAGGAGTCAAACGCAGCAAGGCAGGGAACGTGTTGCTGTGGCAAAGAGCCGAAGGGAAAATGCTGACCTTATATCCCTTCCCGGCTCTTGCCACCAGGTGCTGTGAGTTACCAATTGGCCTCACCTGTCTGGCCATGCCTTGCCTCTTCAGAACAAACTTAGGAAGGCCCCAGTCCTGCAGAGACCTATTGGTCACAGGGCCTGGCTCCTGCACGCATACCTGACAGCTTGCTTCTGAGTAAAGATACATAGGATTGGACATAATAAGCATTTTTTCTTCTGTCTGTAATGACTGGACCATGAGTTTCCAGTTTTGGAACGTTAAGATGCATCAAAACAAAGCAATATTTTAAGGAGTCTTTTGTTATGCCATTATATTATATTATAGTATATTATTATTATTATTATTATTATTATTATTCACACACATATATCCCATTAAAAATATTTGCTGCAAGCTTTATTGTAAATAAAACAGCAGTGTGTATGGGAAATATAATTGTCATTTCAGCTGATAAATACATTATTTTTTTAAGCAAACCCACAGCTTGTTTTTGAAAACCTTCCCACCACTTATCTTATGCAAAGCTTGTTCCTCTCTTTCCAAAAGTCTTCCACTGCTTTATTTTCTTTTGCACCTCTTGTTTGCTTCAAAGCAGGATTTCCACAAGCAAGAAGGACCAAGATAAATGGTTACACACTTGCAGCATCTTTTTTTTTTTAAAGGGGGGGGGGAGTATGGCTCAGTGGCGGAGCATCTTCTTTGCATGCAGAAGGCCCCAGGTTCAGTCCCCGAGATCTCTAGGCAGGGCTATCAGAGACTCCCTATCTAAAATGCTGGAAGTAAGAGTACACAATACTGGGATCAATGAACCAGTGTTGTGACTTGGGATGAGGTAGCTTCCTATGTTGCCTTTTAGTATCATGAGGACTGAAGTGTTGCTTTACTTTTAGGTGAAGAACAATAGCTCAGTGGCAGAGCACATGCTTTGTATGAGGATGGTTCTGGGTTCAATCCCTGGTATTTCCAGTGTGGGCTGGGAAAGACTCCCTTTCCCCAAAACCTTGGAGGGGATGCGGTATAACCTGATTACTAGCTGTTGTTACCAGTAAGGTGAGTGCTGTTGCACTTGCTTCCTGCTTTGGGGCTTCCCATAACTAGCATCTGGTTGGCCACTGTGAGAACTGGATGCTGGACTAAATGAGCCTTTGGCCTGATCTTGGAGGGCTCTTGCGTTCTTAACCTTAGTTGTTTTTTTTCACTTTTTTACTGTTTTCTTAACACTGTTGCCTCTGAGGAGATTTCACCCCTCCCATATCCAAGAATCTCCTGAGGTCTCTGCTGACTCTACAGAGAGGAGGAGCAATGTACTGCTCTCTACTTAATTAGTCAAGTGAGTGAGTCAGTGTGTGTGAGAGAGAGAGTCAGTCAGTGTGTCGGAGAGAGAGAGTGAGTGCAAGAGATCGTGTTTAGAGATAAGGTTGCTGCTAAGAGCAGCTGCAGGCACTCAAAGTAGCATTGATGTATGCTCAGAATATTTAGCTCTGTATATAGTTTTGTATTATAGCTGTAGTTATAGAATAAAAGGAAGATATTCTACAGAGCTGCTCTCCGAGTGGTTTATACTCTGCAAGACTCTGCAAAACGCTGCTGCGCAACGACTGTATTATTGAGACAGTGAATCCGGTGCTCTCAGCTCCAAGCTGTGAGTCCACAGCACTGTGACCTGTTCCTGTGGGAAAGGAGGTCTCTGGCAGTGCTACCCAGCTCGCCTAGCCCAGTCGGGGCTGTAGTGCATGAGTCCAGTTGGTACACTGGCTCAAGGGCAATGCTGACAGCCTCTGTCTTGCTTTTCTCCTTTTCTCTCCCTCCTGTATCTCTCTCTATCTTTCCCTCTTGTGGCTTTTCACTGTCCTTTTCTCCTTAACGGGCATCTCATTCGGGGAAAGCTACAGTCTGTGTGACACAAACGACCTCCCGCTGTGTGAAGCATATTGGAGAAGGCCTAGCCATGCCTCTGGAGGCTGCCATGATAGAGAACATTCCGGCCCCTCAGGGGTCCACTCCTTCTCACCCTCGCATCAATGGGCATGGAGCAGGCCCGGCGGAGCATGCCTGGGACCATCAGCTGGGTGAGGACTGCAGGGCCTTTTCCAACTGGCCCAGGGGGCGTGGCCCAGGAACAAACTTTTGGAACAAACTCTTGGGGAAGGGTGGGAAGTGTTCTGCCATTGCTTCCCTGTTCCAGGTGGTTAATGTGCTTTAAAATGTCCTCAAGCAGTCGGTGGCAATTTAAATTTAAATTTTTATTTCTTTATTTCTTTTTTTCCATTGTTGGGGGTGGGTGGGATGGATATTTGGTTGGGGATTAATTTTAGTATAATTGTTCTGTTCCTTTTTGTTGTTGTTGTTGTTTTATTGGTTCTGTATAGTTTGTGTTTTGTTTTGAAGGGGCTAGATCAGGGCTGCCTGGGAGTGGGGCCCCAGCCAACACGATGGCTGGGACAAGTTCCACAGGGGGGGAAGCACTGGGACATCCGATCTCAGTGATCATGGGTAGGAGGCGGAGTTACGCTAAGACCAGACCATGTCATTACCGAGGAGGCAGGTTTAGTCGTTGTTTGAAGACTATCCCTGCCTCCGGGTCTGGCCTTGACCGGATGGATACTGGAATCAACAGGGGAAACTTACATGACCTGAAGGTGTTGCCTTGTAATGCCAGGTCAATGATGAATAAAACCACTGCCATCCACGACCTGATTGTGGATGGAGGATTTCACCTGGCATGTGTGACAGAGACCTGGTTGGAGGAAGCAGATGGGCCTGTCCTTGCTGCTGCTTGCCCACCAGGTTTCTCTTACGCACAGCAACCCAGGTCATGTGGGCGGGGAGGGGGGGTTGCAGTGATTTTTAGGAAGTCACTAGCTTGCACCAGGCGTCCTACTGGGAAGATCCAGTTTTCTGAGTGCATGTTCTGGAAGTTGGGCAATAGGGGCAGTACAGGATTCCTTTTGGTGTACCGACCTCCCCGCTGCACCAAGGATTCCCTGTCTGAGCTGCTTCAGGTCGTGGCGGATTTTCTCCTGGAGACACCTAGTTTGGTTGTCCTAGGGGATTTTAACATCCATGCCGACACGACCTTACAAGGGGCTGCTCGGGACTTCGTGGAAAGCATGGCCTCCATGGGGCTGTCCCTGAATAAGTTTGGCCCAACTCATAGTCATGGACATGCCTTAGACCTGGTGTTCACCTCTAGTGACGTGGGTGATCTGACACTAAGTAAAAGTGAAAAAAAAGAAGTGCCATGGTCAGATCACTTCCTGGTGCAACTGGACTTCTCCGCGACCCTTCCCCTCTGCAGGGAGGTGGGACCAATTCGGATGGTCCGCCCCCGCCACTTAATGGATCCAAATGGTTTCCAGAGAGTGGTAGGGGATGCTTTATCCCATGTTGATGGCCTTTCAGCTGATTCCCTGGTGGCCCGCTGGAATGCGGAGTTAACCAGGGCTATCGACTGTCTGGCTCCGAAGCGCCCTCTCCGATTGCATGGAGCCCGGACAGCTCCGTGGTTTTCTTCGGAGCTGAGGGCGATGAAACAATCGCTGAGACGGCTAGAGCGTCGGTGGCAAAAAACTCACTCCGAATCTGACCGGACACAGGTTAGAGCTCAACGTCGAGCCTACCAAGTGGCGATAGCGACGGCGAAGAAGACTTTCTTCACCGCCTCTACTGCATCTGCAGAAAATAGTAGCAGGAGACTTTTTCAGGTGGTTCGGAATTTAACGGAACCACCTTTACCACCGGGGCTTTGTAAAGACCCCAAGATCTCCTGCAACGATTTTGCAAAGTTTTTTGCAGATAAAATCACTCATATTCGGAAGGAGCTAGACACCACCGTGGGAGCAGGGCTGGGGCGGGAGAGTGCTGGAGCTCTGTCTGGTCAAGTTGCATGGAATCGATTTCAATCCATTACCCCCGAGGATGTGGACAGGCTGCTTGGACGCGTGAAACCAACCACCTGTCTCCTGGATCCTTGCCCATCCTGGCTAATAAAAGCAAGCCGGGAAGGGCTGGGTGATGGGCTCTGCGGGGTGGTGAATGCTTCCCTCTGTGAGGGAACATTCCCAGATCCGCTGAAAGAGGCGGTCATTAAACCGCTTCTTAAAAAACCATCTTTAGACCCGGCCAGTATGGCCAACTATCGCCCAGTCTCAAATCTTCCATTCTTGGGCAAGGTGATTGAGCGCGTGGTTGCTGAACAACTCCAGGCACGCCTGGAGGATGCGGACCATTTGGATCCCTTCCAATCGGGATTCAGGCCTCATCATGGGACTGAAACTGCCTTGGTCACGCTGGTTGATGATCTCCGGCGAGCTAGGGACAAAGGTGAGAGTTGTTTCCTAGTTCTGCTGGATCTCTCAGCGGCCTTTGATACAATCGACCATAACATCCTTCTGGACCGTCTAGAGGGGCTGGGAGCTGGGGGCACTGTTATACAGTGGTTTCGCTCCTTCCTCCTGGGCCGTGTTCAGAAAGTGGTGGTGGGGGGTGAGTGTTCAGACCCCTGGGCCCTCACTTGTGGGGTGCCTCAGGGTTCCGTCCTCTCTCCCATGCTTTTTAACATCTATATGAAGCCGCTGGGAGAGATCATCAGGGGGTTTGGACTGGGTGTCCATCAATATGCAGATGATACCCAGCTCTACCTCTCTTTCAAATCAGAACCAGTGAAGGCGGTGAAGGTTCTGTGTGAGTGCCTGGAGGCGGTTGGAGGATGGATGGCGGCTAACAGATTGAGGTTGAATCCTGACAAGACAGAAGTACTGTTTTGGGGGGACAGGGGGCGGGCTGGTGTGGAGGACTCCCTGGTCCTGAATAGGGTAACTGTGCCCCTGAAGGACCAGGTGCGCAGCCTGGGAGTCATTTTGGACTCACAGCTGTCCATGGAGGCGCAGGTCAATTCTGTATCCAGGGCAGCTGTCTACCAACTCCACCTGGTACGCAGGCTGAGACCCTACCTGCCCGCGGACTGTCTCACCAGAGTGGTGCATGCTCTAGTTATCTCCCGCTTGGACTACTGCAATGCGCTCTACGTGGGGCTACCTTTGAAGGTGACTCGGAAACTACAACTAATCCAGAATGCGGCAGCTAGACTGGGGACTGGGGGCGGCCGCCGAGACCACATAACACCGGTCTTGAAAGACCTACATTGGCTCCCAGTACGTTTCCGAGCACAATTCAAAGTGCTGGTGTTGACCTTTAAAGCCCTAAATGGCCTCGGCCCAGTATACCTGAAGGAGCGTCTCCACCCCCATCGTTCTGCCCGGACGCTGAGGTCCAGTGCCAAGGGCCTTCTGGCGGTTCCCTCATTACGAGAAGCAAAGCTACAGGGAACCAGGCAGAGGGCCTTCTCGGTAGTGGCACCCGCCCTGTGGAATGCCCTTCCATCAGATGTCAAAGCGATAAATAACTACCTGACATTCAGAAGACATCTTAAGGCAGCCCTGTTCAGGGAAGTTTTTAATCTGTGATATTTTAGTGTATTTCTGGTTTTTATGGAAGCCGCCCAGAGTGGCTGGGGAAACCCAGCCAGATGGGCGGGGTACAAATAATAAATAATAAATTATTATTATTATTATTATTATTATTATTATTATTATTATTATTATTATTCTGAAAAGGGAGCCTGCAATTCTCCTCAGCTTTGTTGCATTTTGACAGTTGAACATTCCGGTGGTTGCATCAAGACAACATTTTCCTGCCCCCCCCCCGGCCCTCTTTGTAGTGACCAGGTGGGATTGAAATGAGGAATTATAACAAATATAGAGTAAACCATCTGTATCAGCAATGAAAGCATTGCGTTGACTGGGTTTAAACTATTTTGATATGATTCTTGATCAATCCACACCTCTGCATCCCTGTTTCATTTCTCTTTCTTGACCAGTCACGTACACTGCCAGTTGCTTTGACAGGCAGGCGTCCTGGGCCATAAAGATAGTGGGCAAGCTTCTTTGAAGTAGCCTTTCCAATATGTTAATCTCAGGATGTTGATCTTAGGGCCAGGAAATAGTTTCACAGGAAGGTGATAAAGATGCCTATCTCCTTGCCATCCTTCCATCCTCTCTTGTTTACTCCTGTTTGTGATCTCCGGAGTTTCTCTAGTCCTCTTTTATTTACTCTCAGATTATGTATGCATGCTCAGAGTAGTAGTCTTTGTAGTTAAAATAATTTCTTTTGATTTAACTTTGTTCCCACATGGGTTTGTTGAAATGCTCAGAAGAAATCTGATTGGTTCTTTTGAACACTCTGTAAAAGTTCTTTTGTGAATAAAACGACCTGGGCCAAGGGGTGGAGGCACACACAGAGAGATTATTATACGCACCCTTCCCAGAGTCTTGCTGGTTCAAGCCTCTGTGTGTATTCTTATTAATCCTTCCTTTACTTTGGGAACGCCTCACCTCTTCTCTCGCAGCAGGCCTCAGCTGTATTTCTCTTGTGGCTGTGTCTTTGGCGTGCAGGCATTCTTTTAGTGTTCCTTACCTACGAGTGAAATGTAGATCCCTTGGGAACTGTGCTCTCTTAGATGGAATTTCTTGTGGGGAAAAGTTAGGCTGTTGCTTATAGTCTGACATTTTAGTATCTGAATAGGAATTTTAGAGCAGGAGCTGCCTTCAAGGCAGCCCAAGATGGCAGAAATTTAAGCCATTGAAATTATTGCCACTGGATACAAAATTATAAAAAGAGTGTCTTTGTCCACATGGTCGGTTTCTCTTGAAGGTGCATAAGCTGTAAATAAAATGAAAAAACTTGGTGGCCCTAGTACTAAATTAAGAACAACTATTAAAAAGTAATAATATTACGTTTTCAGTACTGTATTTTCTCCGTATCAGTTGTGTAAGCTAAGACTCACATCCCTATCCTGCAAATACCTACTCTATTGAGTAGCTTCAGGGAGCAGTGTTCAAGGGTTGTTTTCGACTAAAGTAACAGGCCTTAGTCCTTTTCCCATACTCCAGTTGCTAGAGTATTTGGCTTTTTCCCTTCCGATCAGCTGTATAAGGAATTAAAGCCCTATCATGTAACTATTTACTGTATAAGCTGATGCCTCTTTCTACCACACCCTTCTCTGCAAACCATCTGCTCACACTTTGGTAAAAGTCTGGATGTGGACCTTAGCGTACATGTACAGTCATACCTCAGGTTGAAGTTGCTTCAGGTTGAGCGTTTTCGGGTTGCGCTCTGCCGCGACCCGGAAGTAACAGAACTGGTTACTTCCGCGCTTCATCACATGCGCAGATGCTCAAAATGACGTCACGCGCATGTTCAGACGCGGCAAATCGCAACCTGCAGAACAGATCCCGTTCACATCCAGAGGTACCACTGTATTTGAAAACAGGACTGGGCCATCTAAAACATTACAAAACTACTGACAAAACTACTGCCAACCTTTATTTTCTTTTTAAAAATTTATTTAATCATTTTTTCAATACAAACAACAACCTCAAAAGACACTGACAGGGAACTGCCATCAGCTCAGAGACGAGAGGTGGAAAGGCAGTTGTCTTACAGGGAGCCTCCGAAGATCCTGCGAAGCAGCTCTTCCTCCGGCAAGGAGGAAAGCCCCGCCTCCAGTGGGGAAGGGATGCAGGGCTCGGAAGATGCAAGAGAGAGCCGCAACACCGAGCCTGAGCAAAGCGGGGGAGAGGCAGGTCCCCCTTTGCCCACGCCCTCTCTGCGCAGTCAGTTTACGTGCAGAGAGGGGAGGCGTAGGATGGGGGTCAAAAGACTGCTATGCTGGGGAAAGTTTAAGGACCGCCCACTCCCAGATTCTGCTAGCGACTGAGCAGACATGGACTTGAGACGCTCTGCACTGTAAATGAGTTTGTACAGATAATAAAGCCTGGAAAAGACAGATGGGAGTCTTGCCTGTTTGCTCTTGAGCAACCATGCCAGCACATAACAGACACATACAACGAAAACCATAGTAACACTAATAACACAATTTGACAAAGCCACTCCCGAACTAAGGAGGGGGGGGTTGCGGGCTCACGCCCCCATCCACATTGTTGCGGGGCTGGCGCCAGCCCCGCGGAACTCAGGGATCCCCATTAGCATTCATTTCCGGCAGCGCCAGCCAATGGGCTGGCGCTGGGGGCGGGCCCACCTGAGGGCACTTAAGGTCAGGGCAGCCCGAGCTCGCCCCTTTTCCTCCTCTGCAGCAGCCGCGGTTTGGTCTTTTTCCGAGGATCGTCGCTCTAAAGGACCGAGCCTTTCTCCTACTCCCCAGCCGGCTTCCCCCTACACTGCCCGCTGAGCTTCGTGCCTCCGAGCCGCTCGTGATTTTTGCTATCTGGAGAGGACCAGATCGGCGTTCCTCCCTTCGATCGCCGTTCACCAGCTGAGCCTGCTACAGCTTACGTCGGCTTATCTTCATCGTTTCCTGGCTCCTCTTTTCTACTTTCCCAGCCGTTCGGAGGACACAGCACACCCATTCATTCAGGTTTTGCTACTGGGGGTTCAGATTTTAACTTTAATTTCTGCGCAGCGGAGCACCGCCGCGTGTGCAAAGGAGCGTTGTTTGGCTTTAAGCACAGCCACATTTGCGGGGTTTGTGGGGCTGCAAGGGAGCGTTTCTGTGGCTTGGGGCTTGAAGTTATTTGCGGGGTTTGTGGGGCTGCAAGGGAGCGTTTTTATTTGGTGGCTTGGGGCTTGAAGCCGGGGGGGGGCACAGGGGTGGGAAAACGGCAATTTTCCAGCTTTGGCTTGATTGCATTTTCGGGGTTTATTTCTAGTTGTAGCCTGATTGCTGTCCGCTACTCTCCGGGGCTTATTTCCTGTTTAGTCGGATCGCTGAGCATGAAGCGGCACCGTTGCTAAGCTACGGACCCTCCCCTGGCCGCCATTTGCAACCGCCCACGTGGCTTCAAGGCGGCCGCCATTTTACAATAGGCAACTAAGCGTGTGAAGTCTCTCTCACTTTAAGGCCAGGCAGGCAGCCTTTTTACAACACAGCGGCAATAGCGGCAGGACAGGAGGGTTATAATTCACTGCTAGCTAGGCTTACAATAGCAGTAAATCAGACGCATGAGAGGCTGATCTTCCATAGCTTATAAGGCTTTATATATTTGACAATACAGCTCATTTGGTTGATTTTAAGTGATTAAAGGCCTCTAAGAGCTCTGCCTTGACAAAGATATTCTTTGGTTGGAATTTTAATTGAAGTACTTTAAAGGTTGATAGGAGGCTTATTTCTAATTGTGTTAAGGCTTTATATTTTCCTGCATTATATTTAATTTGCTGTTTTACCTAAAGTGCGGAGGTGCCCCAAGGAGCTTTGCCTGGCCAAAGCAAGTCATTGATTGGAAGTTTAAATTAGGTTTAAATTAAATTAATTTGTATAAGCCTTTATATATATAATAAAGTATATCTGTTAGTTTATAAGGCATAATCAATCCGGCAATTAATTCATTCGGTGGATAAAATATAAAAGCTTAGCATTTGTTACGTTACAGGGCTATATTTAATCTGGCAAGCTGCAGGGATAGTCATTGCTTGTTTCCCAAGAGGCTTGCTTTGGACAGCATTTCCTGGCCCTAGGGCACAGCTTACTCTTATTCTTTTTATTATCAAACCTTTATTAGGCATTATGCAAATAAAACCATAAAAGAGAAAATAACATATAAAAACCTTGAAATGTATATAAAAAGGCAGTAGATGGTTACATACATATATATATATATACATATAAAATCAGTGGTTTTCCTTGTTAACCTGCTCCTTGGAGGACTGCTGCCAAAAACTCAGCTACCCCCGCCGTTACCCTTTGGTCAGCGTCGGATAGGTAAAGTCCCACACATTTACCTTGCTGGGGTTCCAGACCACCCGAAAGGGGGGACAGCACGCGTTGACGGAGCGTACTGTGCAATGGGCAATGAAAGAGAATATGCTCTACAGTGTCCGGGACATTCATAGAGCATCTGCAGAATCTCTTGTTTCTAGGAACGTTTTGATATCTTCCCCTGACAAATGCTGAGGGAAAAACATTTAAACGGGCCAGCATAAAAGCCCTACGTTGGGCTGGGATTATTAATTTAGTGACGTAATTGGCTCTACTATCTAAGATATTTAAATCATAGAATGTGGGGGAGCAAATTTTGTTTACAGCTGCCATAATATTTTGTCTCTCGACATCCTTTAGTCTAGTTAGGATATTATGAAAAATGTACTGCTCATTAGAGTTGTACAGGGGCTCCAGCTCGATGTCTAAAGATTCAATCTTTTTTTCGAGGTGCTGATACCATCTTGATTTATAGGAGTCTTTGAGCAAATCAGCGAGCAGACTTGATGGAGGGCAGCGAAAGTGGCAGCGTAACCAGTACTTTATTGAGGTGGACCATGCCCAATATTCCAGTGTGTGTATGCCTATTTCTGCACACATTGTTTCATATTTGATCACAGCTGGGAGTCCAAGAATACGTCTCAAAAAGCTGGAATGAATTTTTTTTAAATCACTGTTATATGCTTGGACCCATAGCGGGATTCCATAAAGTAACTGGGATTGCACTTTTGTTTGAAATATCTGAATGGCCGCAGGAATAAATTGATTACCTATCTGATAATAAAAACGGGCAACTGCTGATGAGGTGCACTTTGCCTGTTTTATGGCATTTGTGCGATGGGTTACCCACCCTAAATTGCTCTGGAATAAGATTCCCAGATACCTATGGATTTTCACTTGTTGGATTTCTTGCCCTCTTATTTTCCATTTCTCTAATTTCCAACCATTCGAGAAGACCAAAATTTTTGTCTTCTCATAATTTATAGAGAGTTTGTTACATTCGCAGTAACAGATCAGTGAGGATATAAGACGTTTCAGACCCAGGCTCGTTAATGATAGTAGGACAGCATCGTCTGCGTATAATAAGAGAGGAACTGGCTTCTGATTAAGTTTAGGGGCATGTGATTCTATTTTTTGAAGGTAATCTGGCAAGTCTGATAGGAATAAATTAAATAGAAAGGGGGCAAGAATACACCCTTGTTTTACCCCTTTCGAGTTTGGGATATCTGATGAAAGGTGACCTTTGGTGTTAAGTTTGACTTGACAGGTATTAGAAGAGTGTAGATTTTGCATTAGAATCAATAAGCGCTGATCAATTTTTAATTCTGCGAGTTTCCTCCACAACTTTGGGCGGTCAATTGAGTCGAATGCACCACGAAAATCTACAAAAGCAGCGTATATCTTAGATTGCCTTTGGGATCTGTATTTTTCAACCAGATGCATGAGTATAAGACAGTGGTCTAGTGTAGAGCAACCTTTGGAGAAACCTATTTGTTCTTTCCCTGGTAGGTTTAGATTTTTCATCCAGGTAAGGAGTTTAGATAAGAGGTGCTTAGCGTAGATTTTCCCTATCACTGATAGTAGGCTTATCGGTCTATAATTCCTTGGTTCTTTTGGGTCGCCATTTTTAAAGATTGGAATAATTATTGATCTTAACCATATCTCAGGTATGATCCCGTATTTATCTATAAGAGTAAACAGTTGAGCTAAGGGTTCTGCCCACCAATCTATATAGGTCTTAAATAATTCTATTGGTAGACCGTCTGGCCCTGGAGATTTCCCCGATTTAAAATTTTTAACTATCTCTCTAATTTCCTCTTCCTCTACCCTTGGCCACTCCTGGAGTTTATTTATTTTATTTTTAGGGGTTTCATTTCCTTTAAATTCACTGTGTAGATTGTTAAATACAGATGTAAAATATTGGGACCATTTGGATTCTGCAATTGGTGGTAGAGTTAGTTGATTTTCAGCTTTCAATCCTCCATACACTAGGTTCCAGAACGCTTTGTTGTTTTTACTCTGAATTGAGTCGAGTAATTGTAGCCATTTTTGGGTTGCGTATTTTGTTTCTTTTCGGCCAGAATGTTGTGATATTTTCTTTTTCCATCAAGATAAGAGGGCTCTAGTTTAGTGCGATTATTTCTAAATGTTTGGCGCAGTTTTCTTTTTAGCTGGAAACATTCATCATCAAACCAAGGGCTAGCGCTATGTTTAAGTTCCCAAACTTTAGGTGGGGTACTAAGCTCTACAAACATTTGGAAGATTTCATTATAAATTTTCGGAATATCACTGTAGAGATTAGTGGTCTTTAAGTTGGATAATACTTGTTTTCTCAGGTTGGCTGTAAGTTTTTGCCCCACTGCTGCACTCATTTCCTGGGACCATTTTAATTGGGTCATTTGTTTGTATTGAGAGGGTTCTATGATATTGTACCTAGTTATTTTGGATTCGTCCTTTAAGTTAATAGACAGCGATAATGGCTGATGGTCGCTTTCAGTGCGCGTTCCAATTTTGAGGTCCATGATCGAATTTATAATATTATAAGGGACAAGAATATAGTCGATGACACTGCATCCTCGGGGGGAGAAGTATGTAAACTCCCCGCTTCTATCGCCTTTTGTTGAACCGTTCACAATCTGCAAATTGAAGTAGTTACATAATTCAAGTAGGCGTAAACCTTCGTTGTTTACAACCCTGTCTCTGGAGAGTCGTCCTATTTTCAGGGCATGTGCGATATCATTATCAGTATTCCAATTTAGTTTGCTACATAGTTGTTCGTTGTTGGTTCCCACTCTGGCATTAAAATCACCTGCTATTATCAGTGAGGCATTTGGGTATTTATCGGTCAAATTTTCTATATAAAAGGTTAGTTGTGACCAATTTTCACTGTTGCTGTTGTTTTTGGTTGGGGGGATATAGACATTTAGAAGTAATAAAGAATCTTTTTTTGGGGTTAAAATTAGAGCTTGTGCAAGTGGTGAGCATTTTTCTAGTTGCTTGATTTCAAACCCTAAGTTGTCTTTGATCATACAACAGAACCCTGCTTTCGGCCGGCCCTTCGTGTTAGTTTTCAATGCGGGTTTCGTGTAGGAGGTGAATCCATTAATTTTAATATCTCTAGTTGACCATGTTTCTTGTAGAAGTATTAGTTCAAAATCTTTAAAAAAGTTCATTAGGTCTGGGTCTCCGTTTTTGTTTCCCCACCCTGCGATATTCCAGGACAGCAAGCGTAGGATCCGTTTTGGAGTTGGTGGCTGGTTGACAGCATTTAGTCATTCTAGTTCTGTCATTGAGTCCAGCGGGGGATTTTGTCTTGTGCAGATACAGCCATTTGTCGCTACTTTCGATGGGGAGCATAATGGCAAATCTTTTAGATTCTTTTTTAAGGTGCGGGAAATTAAAATTTCCTCCCTTTCTTGGTTTTCTTCCTTAACTGTTCCTTGTTCCTGAGAGATTTCTGTGATTAGTGGACTATTATGGACAGTAGGACTATTTTCAGTCACTACTTCCATTTCTTTGGCCTCGTTTGTTGTTGGGCTCAGTGTGTCAGGTCTATTGGAGGTCATCTTTTGTTCGGCAATGTTAGAGTCCTTTGTAGTACTTGAATAAGTGGTACCTATTTCGTTTGGAGCTAGTATTTGATATCTCAGCCAGGAATTTGTGGTCTCATTACTGGAATTTTTCCTTGCCATTTCATATTCTAGAGGCGGCTGGATTTGAAGCTCTGCATCTATACATTTGAAAGTTCCATTAGTAGCTCTCTTTTTGACTATGCATTTTGGGGAAAAGGGTGGTAAGTGTAAAGTTTGATTGTGTATTATTTCTACTGCATTTTGTTGACCTTGTTGGTGAATTTCGGTCAATCTGGCCTGTAGTTTCGTCAATTTACTGAGTATGTTTATTTGTTCCTTATCTAGTAGCTTGGTAAAGTTACTCAACAGATCTTCTTCTTCTGGGACTGTCCAGTCTATTGTGTCAAGGGCGAGGTTGTTATTTGATGCTACAGTCGCATGGTTTGGGAGCTTGGATTTTTCTTGCTTGATTTCCCGGGTAACTGGCTGCGGTTTCTCCCATCTACTGGATTCTTCCACGGGGGTAGGGCGGATGTCGGCTTCTGGTGGAATGGCCTTGTTCATCTTGTTCTGTCTTTTAGATGGAATCAATGGTCTGGGTGATATATCTTCAAAGTGTCGACGCGGAAAAATTCCTTTCCGGGCTAAATGAGCCTTTTCTCTTAAGATTTTGGTTGGAATTCTATGACTACCAAATCTTAGTAGTACTTTTTTGGAATATCCATCGTTAGTAAGCCTCTTGACTGCTTTTAAGTCAATGCTTCCGCCCTCAAGGCCAAGGAGCTGATTTAGATGATGTCTGGCCCAGAAAGGTGACCCCCAGTAAGGTAGGGGTCCTCTATATGGAAAAATGTGGAGAACAATCTCACATGGCCTCAGTATCAGGTTGATTGAGTGAGGGGGGCTTCCTCTGGTTTTTGGCTGGTTTGGAGGTATAGATTTGTATTTGTTCTGTTTATCTCCAGGGCTTGTTAAGGGTGGCAAAAAGGGAGTGAGTTGCCTCCTTTCATCTAGGTTATCCAGCTTCTTGGTGATGTTTTGTAATTGTTCAAAGATTTTTTGAACTGTTTGAGCAGTCAATAGGCAGCATTCCTCCAGCAGTTCCACCTTTCTATCAATTAGTGCTTGTGCCTCGGTTATGGGAGTAGTAGCTTTGTCCTCATTTATTCCTAGGGATATCTCTTCAATTATCTTTCCATGTAAAGAGTTGAGGAAGGTTTTGGGAGGAGATACGTGCTGTTTTTGAGGTAGCAGGTAATTATCTAGATTACTCTGTTTGAAACCAGAGGGCTCTGTGTCAGTTTCTGCATCAAGACACCTGAGTCTTTTGGCTCTTCTCATTACTAGATTCTTCTTAAGTCAATGAGATCAGACTTCTGAGTAGAGTGATAAAGTGCTAAGGTTCTCAGGTCGCAGTTTCGTTCAATTCTCACTCAGTCCTGGCTGGGTTGCTGCGAAGAGTTTAAAACTGGGTCCAGTTATAGCACTCCTTTGAAGTACCCCCCCCCCCTTTCTTCTCAGTTTGTTAGAACGACTGAGATGTTTGGGGGTCCACGAAGTTAGAGGGGGTGGGAGAAGTTTGTGGTTTTATGAATTTGTAGTTTTTAGGGTTAAAAGCCCATTAGAAGTCCTTTAGGATCCTTGGAATAAGTTTGTCACGAGGAGTCAACGAAAAACTGGGAGGGAGTGCCTTAATGCCCAGGAAGGGATGTCTGAGAGCCTTCGTTAAAAAATTCTTTAGCTTCATTAAGTCCCGGCACCGAGGAGGATAAGATAAGATGAGATGTTCAAAAGCACAGCGAAATAGTAAAAAGAAATAGAATCCAAAGGGGAGAGGAGAGCCGGCAGCATTTAGTTAAAAGATCTCTTTGAGCTCCGATAAGAGCGTCTTACCTCGGCGCCATCTTGTCGAGCCGTATTTCCACATACAAAAAAGATCACAGCCTTACTCTTATTCAGTGTTGGCTACTGCGTTTTAATTATTCATAGAGGGAAGGTCATTCCAAAGTTTTAAGAGGCTTGCTGTCATCTCCGCTACCTTATTTTGAGCCGCTGGTTGGCAATACTACCAATATAATTGCTTAATTATTAGGTGAATAATTAAATATCATTTAATAATAAATAATAATAATAATAATAAAATAAATATAAATAAATAAATAAATAAATAAGGAATAGCATAAAATTATATATATATATATATATATATATATATATTTGCTTTCGTAGATTTTCACGGGTACAGGAATGCAGGTTTTGGTGTCCTCGGGTGTCTTCCCGTGTAAAAGTTGGGGTGTCTAGGCGACGTTTCGACGAGGTCTCACTCGTCATCTTCAGGCTGGTGCTTTCGGCTTCTTGTTACTGGAACAGAGCAGGATCTCAGTGTTTGAGTTCCTATAAATACTGTAGAGGGGGTGTGGTGTATAGCCTCCAATGTTCTGGGCAGAGAGGAAGTTCCCAGGCTAGTGTGCCTTTTCTTCTTTTGTTCCTTAATTACTTGAGAGATATCTTGAGTGATTTCTTGAGTGATATCCTGAGTACCACTTAGGTGGGTCATTAGGTGTGGATTAGTTGTTAAAGTCTTTGTGTCTTGACCTCTTGAACTTTGTGATGAGTTTTCCTGAGAAGATGGCTGTACTGTACTTAGTTGTGCTCTGGCTTGGCTTCGTGTATAGGGGCGAGCTGTGGTTTTGTGGCTTGTGTCAGCCAGATCTGTGTAGGGATTGCAGGGGGGTGCAGCATCCGGAGGTGCCACCATGGATTGGCTACTGGATGGTGTCTGTAATTCTGAGTAGAGAATAGTAGGCACACAGAACGCCAACACCAATCAACCACACCAGACCCAAACCCAGACCCTCTCCACAGATGAATTACAGACACCATCCAGTAGCCAATCCATGGTGGCACCTCCGGATGCTGCACCCCCCTGCAATCCCTACACAGATCTGGCTGACACAAGCCACAAAACCACAGCTCGCCCCTATACACGAAGCCAAGCCAGAGCACAACTAAGTACAGTACAGCCATCTTCTCAGGAAAACTCATCACAAAGTTCAAGAGGTCAAGACACAAAGACTTTAACAACTAATCCACACCTAATGACCCACCTAAGTGGTACTCAGGATATCACTCAAGAAATCACTCAAGATATCTCTCAAGTAATTAAGGAACAAAAGAAGAAAAGGCACACTAGCCTGGGAACTTCCTCTCTGCCCAGAACATTGGAGGCTATACACCACACCCCCTCTACAGTATTTATAGGAACTCAAACACTGAGATCCTGCTCTGTTCCAGTAACAAGAAGCCGAAAGCACCAGCCTGAAGATGACGAGTGAGACCTCGTCGAAACGTCGCCTAGACACCCCAACTTTTACACGGGAAGACACCCGAGGACACCAAAACCTGCATATATATATATATATATATATATATATATATATATATAAAATAAAATAGTTAATAATCGGTAATAATCAATAGATAGATACTCAAATCCAGTACATTCATACATACACTCATACATATTTGGGGGTGTAATATGGCAAACAGGGGCAACGCTCAAACACCCCAGTCGGGTGGTGCTCTAGTGCCCGTTGCGCCCGGTAATCCACAAGCTATAGCGCAACTCGTCTCGGCAATACAAACCTTTTATGCACAATGCGGGCCTCCGGTAGCCCCAACGTCTTCCATAGTGGAGCTACCTCAAGATTGCATACCTGACCCCCCCCCCAGCCAGCAGGGCCAGGCAGGACCCTCCTCAGCTATGTCTAGCACGACGCAGCAAGGCTCCAATCGGCCCCAGACACGTTTGCAAACCGCACGTGCACAGAAGTCTAAGTCTAGTGCCCAGAAGGCCAGGTCCGGTGCGCAGAAGACTAAGGCCAGCACGCAGAGGACCAGGCCATCAAGGGCCACCTCCTCTAACGCAAGTCAGGAGGGAATAGGTGTTCCTAGTGTTTTTCAGGATACTCCAGCCCAGCACAGTCCGTCGGAAGGGTCATCTTCGGATGACGAGTTGCCTCCCCAGCAGGCAGCTTCTGCGTCTAGTGACCCAGCCCCGCGAGACAGCAGCTCCCGCGGAGGGAAGCGGAAAGCGAAGAGGAAGCACGTGTCCAAGAAGAACAGGAGAAGGGACCCATCTGACTCTGAGAATGAGACAGGTGGTACTTCTTCTGAGGGCGATAGTGATGCGCCCATGGAGACCTACTGGGGGGAGGGCGAAGAGACAGGTGCCCCTTTGTGGGTCTATGAGAGGCGGGCCAATTCGCACCGTAAAACCTTTAATGGGACCCTTGAATGGAAAGATGGGGCGCTAGTCGAGGATGTAAAAGTTTCAACTCACTCGTCTACTGATTTTATCTTGGGAAATCACCTTTCCAAGAGGAAAAGGGATAAGATACTGAACGGGGATTTCGTAGATATGTTTACGTTGCTGCCGCCAGCACAAGTAAAGGGTAAAGGGGAGAAAAAGAGGTATTATGGTAAGAAAAGATATAGGACCCCTCGGGCTCAATGGCTACCAGGTATTCATGGGGATAGTTTTAGGAGGCTATCCAAAACATGGGTTGCACCTTGTATCTTATCTGGCCCATGTGAGAAGGGCGCGTGAATTAGCAGGAGATGAGGCTGCCATCTCGTACGACGAGGAGTTTCATAGGAATGCCTCACTTTTGTCCTCAACGCGATGGGATCAGAGGGACAATAACTGCTGGGTGGAGCATGTGGGGCCTAACATCGAAAAGAAAACTCATGACCAAGCAAAACCCAGTAAGGTGGACGCCAAACGTCGTAAGCAGTGCTGGGATTTCAATAGAGGGGCCTGCCAGCGCACCTCTTGTAAGTACTTGCACGAATGCGATAAGTGTTTAGGCAGCCACCCGGCTATTAACTGCTTCAAGGGAAAACAACAGCCCTTTCGAGGCGGCAGGGGTCACCTCCACCAGGGAAACCAGGGTGCCCCCTCTGGCGCTTCAGGACCTGCCCAAGGGTCAACAGGGAATCGCTACTAATTTGTCCCTCGACCTAGCTCACTCTCCAATTAAGCTCCAACCCCTAAGAACACTGTTAAACCTATATCCTAATAGACAAGCCACCCTTATTCTAGGGGAGGGGTTTTCCCACGGGTTCAGAATTCCAGTTGTCTTCACCCCCAATTCCGGTTGCCCCCCCAATCAGAAATCAGTATTAGAGAGACCTGACATTGCTATGAAAAAGATTCAGAAAGAAATTGTGGCCGGCAGGGTGGCTGGTCCATTTCCGGAACCTCCCATTGATCAGCTGCATATTTCACCGCTCGGCATTGTCCCAAAAAAGGCCCCTGGGGAATTCCGGATGAAACACAACCTTTCTTACCCCAAGGGTGCTTCAGTCAATGATGCTATCCCCCAAGAAATGTGCACGGTGAAGTAGGCATCTTTTGATCAAGCGGTGAAGTTGGTCCGGGGATTTGGTAAGGGCGCTTTTATGGCAAAATGCGACATCGAGTCAGCATTTCGCCTTCTTCCAGTTCACCCAGAGGACTATCGTTGGCTAGGTTTTAAATTCCAGGATGCTTATTTCATTGATAAAGCGATGCCTATGTGGTGCTCGATTGCCTGTGCCGCTTTTGAGACTTTCAGTACCTTCCTGGAATGGGCGCTGAAATTTAAAACTGGCTCCGAAGGGGTGGGGCATTACTTGGATGACTTTCTTTTGGTCGCAAGTAATGCAAAAGACTGCAAGGCCTTGCTACAGGCCTTCAAGTCCATGGCTGAGGAGCTGGGTGTCCCTTTAGCAAACGACAAGACGGAGGGCCCGGTCACCACGATGACTTACTTGGGCATTGAACTCGACATACATGCCCAAACTTCTCACCTACCTACCGAGAAGTTGGTTGCCCTAAAAGGGCTTATTTCACAGATATTGCCCCTAAGGAAGGTCACCCTGAGGCAAATTCAATCACTCTTGGGTCACCTCAACTTCGCGTGCCGTGTAGTTTCCCCCGGTCGCCCCTTTTGTGGGCGGTTGGCAAAGCTGTCAGCAGGTTTACGGTCGCCACATCATAGGGTGCACCTCTCGAAGGCTGTAAAATCAGATCTCCAGGTTTGGCTGCAATTCTTAGACGGCTATAATGGTATTTCACTTTGGCAAGACAGCATGGCCCTGCAAGCGGATTTCCAGGTGCATTCAGACGCGGCAGGTTCCTTGGGATTCGGTGTTTACTTCAGAGGTCAGTGGTGTGCACAACGATGGCCCTCATCCTGGCAGGGTAAACCCATACTACGTGATTTAACATTCTTAGAATTCTTCCCTATCGTAGTCGCAATTCACATATGGGCTGAGCAATTTAAAGACCATAGGGTTTGCTTTTGGACAGACAACCAAGCAGTGGTGTCGATCTTAAATAAGCAATCTTCACATTCCCCCAGAGTAGTGTCGCTGCTGCAGTATTTTGTCCTTTCCTGCCTCTGGCTGAACCTGTATGCCTCTGCTAGATTTGTTCCGGGTATTGATAACAACATTGCGGATGCTCTATCTCGTTTCCAGATGGATCGCTTTCGCTCATTGGCGCCGGATGCACAGCAGCTGCCGCAGCCGTTTCCAGAGCACCTCTGGAGTATTGGCAACGAGAAGCAATAAAAGGAGTATTGTCAGCAGTTGCACCCTCAACCTTAAGATCATATAACAAGGCGTGGTTAGATTTCACATCTTTTCGCCAGAAAAGAGCGGTTTAAACCAGGCAAGCCCCCGTCTAAGTCAGAGGTCATAGAATATCTTGTGCGCCTCCGCAATCTAGGTCGGGCCCCCCCAAACCCTCAATATTCATTCAGCGGCAATATCGTTCTTCTCCAAAGCCCTGTTCTCAGTCGACCTCTGTGCACACTTCGTGGTGCGGAAGATGCTGGAGGGCTGGCGCAGGTCTTGGCCTCCTAGCTCCGACAGCAGAAGGCCCATAACTTATGACATACTCATGCAAATTCGCAAGAAGCTTAGGGTCATCTGCTGGTCCAGGTACGAGGCCAGGTTATTTTCCACAGCATTTTCCTTCGCCTTCTTTGGTGCCTTACGCATAGGCGAGGTGGTCTGTGAGGACCAGCCATCTAGTAACAATAGGGGGCTCCTGTTAGAGGATGTAACCTTGTCAAGCTCAGATGTAATATTGAAAATCCGCAGCTCTAAGACCGATCAACTTGGTAGAGGGGCTCTAATCCGCCTGCAGGCAACTCAGAAGGCTGGCCCTTGCCCGGTAAAGGACGCTAGAAAGTTTCTGTGCTTAAGACCAAAAGCAAGTGGCCCTTTCTTCATACATGCTGATGGCTCTCACCTGTCAAAACACCAGTTCACGAGGGTTATGCGCAAGGCGATCGCTGCCATTGGACTTCCACCTGAGGAGTATGCCGCGCACTCTTTCCGCATTGGGGCTGCAACCACCGCTGTCCACATGGGTTTACCAGCTGAGAGGATAATGGACATGGGGCGGTGGAAGTCTAACGCGTACAGGGGTTACATCCGAAAACCACGTTAACTCCCCCTTCCCCCATCAATCCCCCTGACCCGGCTCTCTTACTCTCTTATTTCAGGTATCGGGGCGGTGCGTCTCTGGATCATTGGCCACAGTATTGTACACTGGGCAAGACTGCGTGCAGTTACCAGAGGCTGGTGCGATGACCTGCAACTCCCTAGCAATGTCGAAGTGTCCTGGATTGCACGGCGTGGAATGCGTTGGTAAGAATTCTTCCCGGCAGTAACAAAAAGAATTGCAACCGAAGGCCCACCCGATGCGCTGGTCATCCAACTGGGCGAGAACAACCTGGCTTATAGAAAAGGGGTGGAATATTTTCAATGACCTGGAGGAGTTGCGGGCTTCGTATTCAAATATAACAATAATCTGGTCATCTTTGCTTGAGAGGCGCTGTTGGCTACTGCAATGCACTCTACGTGGGGCTACCTTTGAAGGTGACTCGGAAACTACAACTAATCCAGAATGCGGCAGCTAGACTGGGGACTGGGGGCGGCCGCCGAGACCATATAACACCAGTCTTGAAAGACCTACATTGGCTCCCAGTACGTTTCCGAGCACAATTCAAAGTGCTGGTGTTGACCTTTAAAGCCCTAAATGCCCTCGGTCCAGTATACCTGAAGGAGCGTCTCCACCCCCATCATTCTGCCCGGACGCTAAGGTCCAGCGCCGAGGGCCTTCTGGCGGTTCCCTCATTGCGAGAAGCAAAGCTACAGGGAACCAGGCAGAGGGCCTTCTCGGTAGTGGCACCCGCCCTGTGGAACGCCCTTCCAGCAGATGTCAAAGCGATAAACAACTACCTGACATTCAGAAGACATCTTAAGGCAGCCCTGTTCAGGGAAGTTTTTAACGTGTGATATTTTACTGTATTTTTGCTTTCTATGGAAGCCGCCCAGAGTGGCTGGGGAGGCCCAGCCAGATGGGCGGGGTATAAATAATAAATAATAATAATTATTATTATTATTGGCGGGATGCCGCAAATCCCGTGGCTGTGAATAGAGCCAGGAGGATCCTGGAGTGCTCGGTGGCGCGTAGAGTGGCTGCGATGGGTGGGCGGGTCATTGAACACCCATGCATCCAGTTTAGCAAGGAAGCACTCTATCGTGGGGATGGCGTGCATCTCTCTGATGCGGGTAACGATATTTGGCTGGCCGACATTTTTCGGGGAATTGGTTACAGGTTTGAGGGTATTGGCGGCGAGCTGGGCTCGTGTGGCGGTTAGGCATTGGCCGGGGTATTGTCATGCAAATGAGGTCGGGGGGGAGGATTGCCATCACCTCCCCCAATTCTTGAAGGGTAGTTCGTTAAAGGACTCCGGGGGGCGTCGCCTCGTCCGAAACCTACGGAGGCTAGGGCCTAAAGCGCGCTCCCGAGCGATAACCCCTTGGGGAGCGCCTAGGGATGTGCATCTCGGGGGCTCCCCCTGTTGGTGCTTAACCCTTCCCGGTTAGACCGGATAGTCTGTTAGGGCCAATGCCTAAGGCCAATACCGCTCTTACCTGTAATCAATAAAGTTGTGGCCATTTTTCGCCCATTAACCTAAATTCTGGTGTCCGGTGTCTTTATTTATTCCATCTGTGGGAGGGGGCGGGTATCGCCACGCAATTCAGATTTGAATACTGATATGACTACACCTTTTTAACAATATTTCCCCACCTCTCTCTCCTCCCCCTTCTTCCCACCACTGTCCGCCTTATCGTTTAAATACTCCTTCCAGATTTCTTCATATTTATCCATTCTTAATTTGCATTGACATGCAATTTGTTCATATGTAGCTAGTCTGTCCATATTATCAATCCATGTGCTCAATGGAATCTTTTTGCGGCTCTTTCAATTAATCAAAACAAGTTTTTTTGCTTCTAATATGGCACGGTACATCCATTTTTTTGACCCCTTGTAATCTCCCACGTTTCCGGAATATAATTTAGAATTAAATTCAATTCCCCTAAATAACAATTTCTTTTTATTACTCTTGCTATAGATATCCTCACCTCGCACCAAAATGATCTTATCATCGGGCAGTTAATCATCATATGTACTAAGTTCACATTTTTACTCCCACATCTCCAGCAGTTGTCTGCACTTGTCATTTTCTTCTGGTATAGTTTTGCTGGAGACCAGTGGACTCTGAATATCTTTTTCTGTTGAATAAGACTTAGTCTTAGATCCATAGAGGCTATTTCTGTTGATTTTATACTTGACTCCCATATATCATTTGTTATCTGTACCCCTAACTCTTCACTCCATTTTTGTCTATCATATTCTAAATCATATTTCTTTCTGTTGAGTAGGGTTTTATATAGTGCAAGTGTAGAGTTTTTTGTTTTTGTTGCAGAAATTAAATCTTATAGCAGCATGGGTGTTTCCGATGCTGCTATAGCATCAGGGCCAAACTGCCTTTCCAACATATGTTTCAATTGGATGTATTGCCATTGTGTTTCACTGGTTAATCCATACTTTACTTGCAAAGTCTTATATTCCACAAATTTGTAATTTTCATTAATTAATTGATTCAATGTCAAAATACCATTTTTCATCCAATTTTGCCAAATTATTACTTGATTTTCAATTTTTAATTTTGGGTTGGCCCATATTGTTAATTTCTCATGCTGATAGGGGTCATCCTTATTATTTTTATTTATATTCATCCAAATTTTTATAGGTGCTTTAATAGTCTCCAGGATAATAGGATATTTAATAAAATTGGAGCCAAGTTTAGTCCACCCTACAAGAGGTTCAAAGAAACTATATTCGAGAGTAGCCCAATTGGGATTACTGCTAGCTCTCCAATCATTAGTCTTCCTCAGTTTACACATTTTTGTCTACTTGAAGAAGCCATGGTCCGATCTGAAAAATACAAATATTTAGGTTACAAAACTGTAAAAATAAAGAAAAATTAAGTTTGCAAAATAATAATTACCATGTGGTTAGGGTAGATCAACATGTCAGTGTCCACTTATCCCCAGTGTAAATACGACATATCGGCAAAAGTCGGAAATTGAAAGATAACTATAGCATGTATACGAAAATCGATTTCAGATTTGAAATCAGCATTGAAAGAACATATAAGAACAGTTGAAAAATCTCATGCAAAAGAAAATGAAAACATTTTTGTTCCCCAGTATACTGTGTATCCCAAGGGAATACATTTTTTTGCATACCTCCAACTGTACATAGATATACATGTCATTTTCAATGCTATATATGTCACGTTCAATGCTATATAAGTCACTTACATTTATACTCATATTGTACTACTTTGGCTATGTGTTTAATAAAATATTGAATTTTTGCATTGTGAAAAACAAAGATTATGGTGAAAAGTGAAAAACATGAATTGCAAAAAAAACTAGAGCTTACAGAACAAAACTAACTTCAGATATGAAATCAGCATGTCAAAATTAGGTTAGAACAACTGCAGGTGTCAATGCAACAAAAATTTTGTTCCCCAGTGTTATCAGTTAAATGAATGGTTCAAGATAGATTTAAAAAAAAATTTTTTTTTTGAACCAAAGCTCAGAATTTGAGAGAATCCTATTAGAAAATAATGAAAAATTATTATCCAAAATGTATAAGTTGTTATTGGAGCAGGAAACAAAAGATGAGCTGGTAAAATAATGATTCACTGGGCAAGAGATATAGGGCATAATATTGAATATGACCGCTGAGAGAAACTGTGGAAGAAAGATTTGAAATTTACTGCGTGCTACACACTAAAAGAAAACCATGTGAAAACGATACACAGATGGTATATAACTCCAAGCAGGTTAGCTAAAATGTATAAATCTAAATCTGATATGTATTGGAAATGCAGAGAAGTGGGAGGAACATTTCTACATATGTGGTGGGCATGCAGATTATATAATTTCCCAATATTCCTTAACTACAGTCGTATCTCGTTTTGCAGCCGGGATCTGTTCCGGAGCCCTGGACGCTAGCCGAAATGGACGCAGGGCGAAGTGTCGCATCTGCGCATGCGTGCAGAGCGGTTTACGCTTCTGCGCATGTGCGAGCGGCAAACCCAGAAGTAACCTGTTCCAGTACTTCCGGGTTTGCCGCGGACGTTCGCCGGAATGGATGCTAGACAAGGCGGACGTTCGCGGAGGTATTACTGCATAATGAGATGGAAAAAATATTTTAGTTAGAAAAACATTCAACCCCAAACCTGAAGAGTTTCTTTTGGGAATGGTGCAGACAGAGGTGCCAGGGAGCCGGAAAAAGGTATTTATGTATGCAATTACAGCAGCTTGGATTTTGTTAGCCCAAAACTAGGTGAGAGAAGTTCCTTAGAAAGAGAAATGGCAGCTCAAAATGATAGAATATGCAGCGTTAACAGGCCTAAGAGAGCAAGAAGGTCAAGTATATAAAGAAGAGTGGAAAAATTTAATGGAATATTTGGAAAATAACTCTAAACAAGTGAAAACACTAGCGGGATTAAGGTAAATTCAACAGTAGTTAGATATAATGGGGGCGGAACTAAATTAAATAGATATTTTTTTACCTTTTAGAGTATGCAAATATTGGAAAATTTAAAGAACCATGGAAGGGGAAGGAGGGAAGTCGATGAATGCAAGATTGTATATTTGAAAATTTTCAATAAAAATCATTTTTTTAAAAATGAATAAAGTCAATTTTGTGTTATTGCTGAAAATATGAGTGTACCTTTCCCATTTTGTAGACAATAAAAATGAAATGGTTGTTGATGGGATGCAACACAGATACTAGAGGCATGTGAAAGAGCAGAGGAGTGATTCAATTTCTGATATACAAGCAGGAACCATATTAGGTGTGTGATTCAATTGACGTGTGATGCATGGGCCCTTTTGAACCGGAAGAAGGCAGAACGGGCAGGTGCATATATAGAATAAATATTCATAAATGTTCATAAATGCACAAGGTAAACACACATACATAAGCATATAAACCACATGTCTAAAATAGTACAAGAGAGTAATCCTGAAGCCATTTTTACTCTCCCCAAAGGACCTCAAATATTTCTCGGCAGCATGAGGATGGGAGAAACTTTCCAATAGTCTTTTCATTTGCAAATCCTCCCTGCAAATCCAGTCTGGCAAGTTTCTGCTAAGCTGAGCAGACTATCAATAAAGTGTAAATTTGTAAAAAGGAGATTCAGGAACTTAAGTATTTACCATTTCAAAGGAATGGCCAGGCTACCCAGAAAATGCAATCAGTAAGGCATTATCAGGTATTCTAGCAGACAGAAGAGAAGCAACACACTCAAATTTCTGCTGGAGACCACCTTCTGTGATGTATGTATGATGTTTCTGGGGTGGTCTTAGGCTACAGGGTGGGCAGTTTTCAAAGTCTTGTGCACCATTGTTCTAGGTCTCTCTTGCCTCCTTGCAAGGAGGGGAGGGAACTCGGTTGCAACAGAAAAATAAAGATCTGCCTTGCTTTCAGTGCATCCTACCGCCATTCCTTTCTGACCAATCATGGACTTAGTGGACTCTGTCCCTTGGGGAGTTGGGCAGCAAAAGCCAACCTCCTTATTTTCTATAACATTTAGTTCCTCTAACTCAGTACAGACTCTCCAAGTGTCCCTATTTTCCAGGGTTGTCCTTGATTTTGAAAAGCCTTCCCAGTTTTTGATTTGATCCCAGAATGTCCCACTTTTCATTAAAGGTAAAGGGACCCCTGACCATTAGGTCCAGTCGTGACCGACTCTGGGGTTGTGACGCTTATCTCGCTTTATTGGCCGAGGGAGCCGGTGTACAGCTTCCGGGTCATGTGGCCAGCATGACTAAGCCGCTTCTGGCGAACCAGAGCAGCACATGGAAACGCCGTTTACCTTCCCACTGGAGCGGTACCTATTTATCTACTTGCACTTTGACGTGCTTTCGAACTGCTAGGTTGGCAGGAGCAGGGACCGAGCAACGGGAGCTGAAGTCCTAGGCTCTGTGGTTTAACCCACAGCGCCACCCGCGTCCCTCCACTTTCATTAGGTTGTCCCTATTTTCATTTGAGAAAAGTTGGAGGGTGTGGAGTTATCCCACCCCGAGTCATCTGAAGGCAGTTTTTCAATGTTTACTGTTTTATTATGTTTTATAAATGTTGGAAGCTGCCCATAGTGGCTGGGGCAACCCAGTAAGATGTATCAGGTATAAATAATAAAATTATAATTATGGAATGGGATGCCCCTATTTTCATCAGAGAAATGTTGGAGGGTATGCTGTCAGTATTGTATATACTGTCTGACATCAGCTCTCCATGAATGGAGACAGGGAATCTCCCAGCTCTACTTGGAAATGTCAGGGATTTAATCTGGGACCTTAAAGCCCTCCCTTAGAAAGAGCGTTCCATAAATGTGGGAAGTGAACCCTACGCTGACTGGGGAATTCCTCATGCCTGCTTTCGTGCGCAGGTGTGGTTTGCAGCCGCATGCTCGCTTTGATACTGTCATCGGCCATAAACCGATTACGCTCTAGTCACGGACCAGGATTCTCTATGGATGAGGAGCGGCCTTCTGTAGCTTTGCATCTCTACGGTGAAAAGCCACAACGACCATAGACGTATAACTATAGAGTTTACTTCCGCTCCGCGGATTTCTAAAGCCCGCTCAGCGGCTCTTAAATATATTACCCCGAGCTTCCTGCCCTTTCCTTTTCGAAGCTGAAGCCAAAATGGTGAGTTGTTGTGGCTGTTGTTGTAGCGGCGGACTCTCAATCCGCCGCCATCGGTCCTCTAAACGGGCAAATGGTTGGGCTTCTTCTGGCAGGGGAGGCACGGGACACCCGGGCGAATCCTTGGCGCCTTGTATTGGGGAGAGCGGATGAAATGGGGAACCGGCTTGGGGGCCCGGGTCTGGTGCAGGCCTCCGATGTGTGTGCGGCTCGCCCGCTTTTGGTAGGGAATTCACTGAATCGTTCTTTGAACTTACGCAGCCCAAGGGGAAGAAGGCCAAGGGGAAGAAGGTGGCTCCGGCCCCTGCTGTGGTCAAGAAACAGGAGGCCAAGAAGGTTGCAAATCCTCTCTTTGAGAAAAGGCCCAAGAACTTCGGCATCGGTGAGTTGGAAAAAGGAATTGGGGATTGGAATGATGGGTCTCTGCAGCCCTGTTGATCCATCAAGGAGCCTATACTGAATAGGCGTTTCACAGGAAGTGGGAAATACACGCCTGTCTCTAAAATACATGTGCATGGGGAATACTGCTGGTTTTGTTGCATTTTGACCAGTGACTATTTATTTGTCTATTTATAACAAGTATTTATATGATTCTGTATCCTAGAAATATATCGCTGAGGTTTTGCAACAGTATAAAACCATACAGTAAAATCATTTTTGAAAAGCAAGTTAAAAGCAAAATAATTTAAAGCAAGCATCAGTTGATCATTGAGGAGGGATCTACTCTTAAATGCCTGCATAGGCCTTAGGGAGTAGCAATTTTTAATTGATATTTCATTGGAAGAATTTCATTTTTTAAAAAAATGATTAGAAAAGGAAAATATGAACGAGAATTAAAATAAAAAATACTCAATTAGGTTTCCGTACATATTAAGACTAATGTATAGCCTTAATATTCTGTTACAAATATGTTTATCAATAACCTAGTATTTTCTGTATAAACTCGTCCCAAATATATTTATCCAAAGAAAGTGCATCTATAAGTGGTTGTTCATATTTTGCTAATATTACCATGTTATCAAGCTATTGATTATGGAGAATTATAACTCTTCTTCTAGTTCATTGGTCCCTTATCCACCATTAGGGCATGTAGAATCTATTTTTGCTGTCCCATTGTCACTTTCCATACAATAGGTACAGGGGTACTGTATATCGTTCAAAAGAATATGCCCGTCTGAATCAATCGCAAAACTTAAAGTGTGAGACATTGTAAAAGTATGTGTATCAAAAAAGCATTATCCATATTACAACTCTAGCAAAAGGCTACATTAGATAGCACTTTCTTATACAAGCGTAAGGGAGTCCAATAGATTGTGAATAATATTTTCTGCTCCTTAAGTCTTAATTTAAGATTCATTGGTGCGTTTGATATTGAAGCTTAAACATTTCCCCAAGGTCTGCATAATAGTGGACATACCTTATTCCAATCATTTTTTAAACTCTGCATATCAAATTTATTTATTGATACTAAATATCTAAAAAGTAATCACTGGCTTCTTAGTTTCAAATGAATTATCCAATTGACCCAGTATTTTAGGTGTCTCAAGCTGAGAAGACCACTGGACCAAACAGAATTATTAAAAGATGCTGTAACTACAGGTATTGTCATTGGGCCGCAAATGGTAGATGGTATTTCTCTCTTAATGCATTATATGTATAAAATTAATCTTCCTCATCTATCAGTTGGTTTGTCCAAGGTCAATACCCTTCTCCTATGCAGCTTTTCTATATTACCACGTTTTTTCCAGAGAGTGTTTTGCATGTGAAAATGGGTCAAATTTATTTTTATTGGCTAATACATTCCATATCTTTCTAGCTGACTTAATTGTTTCAAGAGTCATTTGAACTTCCAAATATTTTGATCCTGATACTGCCCAGCCCATTAAGACCATCAACAGGTTTCCAATAATATTTGTCAGTAAATATGCCTGGTGGTATAATTCAGAATTCCAAATCCACTTTCTTTAATTAGTAATTGCATTTTCTGCAAAGGTATTATTTGTATTTTTGAGCCCCAAAGGCATTTCCTAAACAAAGAGTTTATCTTTTGGAAATATGACCCAGATATAAAAAACTGGAAGTCCTCTCAGAATATAGATAAATCTGGGAATAATATTCATTTTTAGGGCATTCATCCTTCTCTAAAGGGTAAGGCTTAATAACCCTAACTATTGATGTCTAGATGTTATTTATATTAATTGTTACTAGTTACGTTATATCTCTTGGTATTAACACACCCAAATTAAATAGATTTGGTAGAAATTTGATTTTGCTTAATTAGGTGTGTGATTAAATTTTCACCTACTGGCATCTCAGTTCCTATTTGGAACAATTAATAGTGTGTCTTGATACCTTGCCAAAATATCATCTGCAAATAACACTAATTTGTATTTAACTGAGTTGAGAACTACGTAAATCTCAAAATGTTGCCAGGGGTTCTAAACCTATTAAAAAGCAAACATGAAAGTGGACACCCTTCTCTGGTTCCTTGGGCCAATTGAAACAGAGCAGATATAATGCCATTTACCTTAACTCTAGATGTGGTTGAAACGTACAGTATTTTAATCCATTTTATAAAATCCAGCGGAAATCCAAACTTATTAAAGCTGCTTCTGTGTAGTCTATAAATTTTGTTGAAAGCCTTCTCAGTTTCTAATGATATAATTAAAATGATATAATTGTAATGATATAAATGATATAATGATATAAATTATTTTTATTAAATGTATCAAGTCCACCACTAGTCTAATACTATCTGCGGCTTGTCTTGTTTTTATGAAACCAGTCTGGTCACTCATATTTCCTGAGCTACTATATTATTTAATTCATTTTTTGGTATTTCCTTGTACAATATAGTGGTTGGACTTCCAATCATTTGTGTTCAAAGGTCCTTAAGTTCCTCTTTTAACATTTTCCCCTTTTTATTCTTTAATTTGTTTTTATCAGAGGAATATGTAATAATTCGGCCACACATATACATTTTATATGCTTCCCATTCAAATGGTCTTGCAGAAGCTGTTGCAGAATTAGAATCAAAATATTATATAGTTTCTGTTCACATATGTTGTATAAATCCTTCATCATTAAGAAGGGAAACATTTAGAATCATAGAATCATAGAGTTGGAAGAGACCACAAGGGCCATCGAGTCCATCGAGTCCAACCCCCTGCCAAGCAGGAAACACCATCAGAGCACTCCTAACATATGGTTGTCAAGCCTCTGCTTAAAGACCTCCAAAGAAGGAGACTCCACCACACACCTTGGCAGCAAATTCCACTGTCGAACAGCTCTTACTGTCAGGAAGTTCTTCCTAATGTTTAGGTGGAATCTTTTTTCTTGTAGTTTGGAACCATTGCTCCGTGTCCGGTTCTCTGGAGCAGCAGAAAACAACCTTTCTCCCTCCTCTATGTGACATCCTTTTATATATTTGAACATGGCTATCATATCACCCCTTAACCTCCTCTTCTCCAGGCTAAACATGCCCAGCTCCCTTAGCCGTTCTTCATAAGGCATCGTTTCCAGGCCTTTGACCATTTTGGTTGCCCTCCTCTGGACACGTTCCAGTTTGTCAGTGTCTTTCTTGAACTGTGGTGCCCAGAACTGGACACAGTACTCCAGGTGAGGTCTGACCAGAGCAGAATACAGTGGCACTATTACTTCCCTTGATCTAGATGCAATACTCCTATTGATGCAGCCCAGAATTGCATTGGCTTTTTTAGCTGCCGCGTCACACTTTTGGCTCATGTCAAGTTTGTGGTCAACCAAGACTCCTAGATCCTTTTCACATGTACTGCTCTCAAGCCAGGTGTCACCCATCTTGTATTTGTGCCTCTCATTTTTTTTGCCCAAGTGCAATACTTTACATTTCTCCCTATTAAAATTCATCTTGTTTGTTTTGGCCCAGTTCTCTAATCTGTCCAGGTCGTTTTGAAGTGTGATCCTGTCCTCTGGGGTGTTAGCCACCCCTCCCAGTTTGGTGTCATCTGCAGATTAGATCAGAATGCCCTTGAGTCCATCATCCAAGTCGTTGATAAAGATGTTGAATAAGACCGGGCCCAAGACAGAACCCTGTGGCACCCCACTAGTCACTCTTCTCCAGGATGAAGAGGAACCATTGATGAGCACCCTTTGGGTTCGGTCAGTCAGCCAGTTACAAATCCACTGAGTGGTAGCATAGTCAAGACCGCATTTTACCAGCTTCTTTACAAGAATATCATGGGGCACCTTGTCAAATGCCTTGCTGAAATCAAGGTAGGCTACATCCACTGCGTTCCCTTCATCTACCAGGCTTGTAATTCTGTCAAAAAACGAGATCAGGTTAGTCTGACACGACTTATTTTTCAGAAATCCATGCTGACTATTGGTGATCACAGTATTCCTTTCTAGGTGCTCACAAACTGTTTGCTTAATGATCTGCTCCAGAATCTTCCCTGGTATTGATGTCAGACTGACTGGGCGGTAATTATTTGGGTCCTCTCTTTTCCCCTTTTTGAAAATAGGGACAACATTTGCCCTCCTCCAGTCTGCCGGGACTTCGCCTGTTCTCCAGGAATTCTCAAAGATGACTGCCAGTGGTTCTGAGATCACACCTGCCAGTTCTTTTAATACTCTTGGATGCAGTTCATCTGGCCCTGGAGACTTGAATACATCTAAACTAGCCAAGTATTCTTGTACTATCTCCTTAGTTATTCTGGGCTGTGTTTCCTCTGCTGAATCATTTGCTCCAAATTCTTCAGGTCGGGCATTGTTTTCTTTATCAGAGAAGACTGAGGCAAAGAAGGCATTGAGGAGTTCAGCCCTTTCTGTGTCCCCTGTTTGCATTTCACCATCTTCTCCTCTGAGTGACCCCACTGTTTCTTTGTTCTTCCTTTTACTACGAACATACCCATAAAAGCCTTTTTTGTTGCTTTTAACCTCTCTAAATACCCCATTTTTTTACCTCGGCTGTTTTACTAAATTCACATTTCAAGATTACTGCGCTGTGATCTGATACACATTGTGGATTTGATTATTGAGGATGATGCTAAAAATTGGTCTTATTGAAAGAAATTCTGATGCACTGGTGATAAGAAAGTGAATTCTCCTTTGGTAGGGTGCATTAGTTTCCACAGATCTTTTAAATTTAAATCTATCATATATTTCTTAATTGCTTGTCTCGCTAAATATGTTTTCTTTATCAGTGTATTTCTATCTAAATTAGGATTTATGTAATAGCAAACTTTTTGGCAGGCATTTAGAAGGGCCTGGTGTTTCCACTATGTTTTGGAAGACCAAGCTTCTCTGGGCTGTGAGCAAATGATGCAAAAGAATATTTGCTATCAGAGTGATGCTGCTGACAATCTTCTCCACCAAGATCGCTGATGCTCCTGCCACCTTTGCTCTGGGCTGAAAACCATGTATACAAAAGGATAACCAGTAATTGCTAAGGAAGCAATTATTTTGAGTTGTCATTTTGCCTTTCAGGGCAGGACATTCAGCCCAAACGGGACCTGACTCGCTTTGTGAAATGGCCTCGTTATATCCGACTTCAGCGCCAAAGAGCCATCCTTTACAAAAGGTTGAAGGTGCCTCCAGCAGTTAACCAGTTCACTCAAGCATTGGACCGTCAGACAGGTGAAGGCCGGCTCCTTTCCTTGGCTCTAAGGTGGAGTTGCAGAAGGAGGTGGGGTAGCTGCTCAGATTCCTTGAATTGAATGTGCACCCCATGTTTTGGGAGTTTGCTGGAAAGAGGCAAGTGTGAGAGAACTAGTTTTACACAGTGCTATAGTAAAAAAGGTAGGGACGCGGGTGGCGCTGTGGGTTAAACCACAGAGCCTTGGGCTTGCCAATCAGAAGGTTCAAATCCCCATGATGGGGTGAGCTCCCGTTGCTCAGTCCCTGCTCCTGCCAACCTAGCAGTTCGAAAGCACGAAATGCAAGTAGATACTGCTCCAGCGGGAAGGTAAACAGCATTTCCATGTGCTGCTCTGGTTCGCCAGAAGCGGCTTAGTCATGCTGGCCACATGACCTGGAAGCTGTACGCCGGCTCCCTCGGCCAATAAAGCGAGATGAGAACCGCAACCCCAGAGTCGTCCACGACTGGACCTAATGGTCAGGGGTCCCTTTACCTTTTTGTAGTAAGGAAGGGTTTTCCTTTGTGTGCAGATGATGCTAGCAAAATATTTGCTATCTGAACTTCCTTGATGACTCCCAACCACCAAGATCACTGATGCACAAAAGTCATGTCCTTTAGGGGAGGGGGATAACGGGAACATGATGTTTAAGAGAGAGGCTTTCCTCTGAACGGTTCCAATTGTCTTCCACAGCTACTCAGCTTCTGAAATTGGCCCACAAATACAGGCCTGAGACGAAGCAAGAGAAGGAGCAGAGGCTGTGGGCCCGTGCAGAGCAAAAGGCTGCAGGGAAAGGCGACGTCCCTACCAAGAGGCCTCCTGTGCTCAGAGCAGGTAACCTTCCTACTTTATATTTATACATTTAAACCTGGTTGAATGAAAGCTTGGACAACTAGCCATATTTATTTATTGTGTTTATATCCAAAAAGTTCAAGATCGCGTAGATGGTTCTCCCCCTCTTCATTTTACCCTTGCAAACAACCCTGTAGGATAGGCTGGGTTGAAATACAGTGACTGGCCCAAGGTTGCCCAGTGAGCTCCATGGTTGAGTTGCGGTTTGAACCCTGGTTTCGCCCAGGTAACCACTGCATCACACTGGCTACCGCGATGATGTATGAATTTCTTCACCTGAACTGCAGACTGAAGAGCATAACATAGAACTTTTTAACCCTGAGCAGTAGCAGGCCCTTCCTCTGCTAGTCCTTGACATGGCTAGGAAAAGCTGGCAGCTTGGTGCTTTGTTAACACCACTTGAGCCACTGTGCTTTTCCACAGACAGGGAGCTTTGGATTTCTTTATTTTTGCCTGGGAAAAAAAACTTTTGTAGCACACTCAAGTTAACTGGCTTTTTCTGCAGGTGTCAACACCGTTACAACTCTGGTGGAGAACAAGAATGCACAGCTGGTGGTGATCGCACACGATGTAGACCCTGTTGAGGTAAGGAGGTGCAAGAATTGGGGTCTTGTACCCAAAAGCTCAGATTTATGCTGCTAAGTGGTTTTTTAAATGAATAGCAGCCACTGCATTCTTGTATGGGTGTTTTCTGCTGTTTCTTTCCTTAGCTTGAACAAAATGGTCACCCACTCCTGCTCTAGATAATTCTTAATGTTGCCAGGTCACTATGGTTACTGTTGAAATGTGCTTGGCTGTACAACTTACTTTGGAAAACATCAGAGTCCTGTTAACAAATTTTCAAACTTGGCTCTTTTTTTAAACAAAAATTATTAACAATTTCAACATAACAAATTATCAAAACATATCATATTCATTATTTCCCCCCTTTTTCCCCACCCCCGAGACTTCCCTCAGATGTCTCAGCACATATTATTCTCTGCATGTTATGAAATTATACATATCCTTACATTATCTACCCTGTTATCAACCAATAAATTTGTGTATGTTTATTGAAAACCTGCCAAGGAGTCCAGTTCATTTTGTTGTCTTTAGATAATTTGTAAAAAGCTCCCATTCTTCCTTAAAGTCACAGTTGTCTTTGTCCCGCAATTTGTATGTCAATTTAGCCAGCTCTGCGTAACTCATCAATTTTTCTTGCCACTGTTCTTTCGTTGGGATTTCCTCGTTCTTCCATCCTTGTTCTATCAAGACTCTTGCTGCTGTTGTAGCATACATAAATAGGTTCTTTGTTTTTCTTGGCAGGTCTTGTCCTACAGTCCCTAACAGAAATGCTTCTGGTTTTTTTTTTACAAATGTCGTTTTAAACATTTTTTTCAATTCATTGCTTATCATTTCCCCCAAAAATTTAACTTCTCTACAATATCTGTACTGGTGTAATATACCATCTATACATCATTTTCATATAATTTTCTTTCAAAAGAGAACAATCTGTAAATTTCAAATTTACTTTCCACAATTTTTCCCAGTCCTCAAATTGTATCTTATGTCCTATATCTTGTGCCCTTTTGATCATGACCAAATTGACCTCCTCATCTTTTGTTTCCCATTCTAGCAAAATACTATAGGTTTTCTTCAACAGCTTCACTTCTTCTATAACGTCCTTTTGAAATCTAGAAGTTGTATACTGAACCCTTTCTTGTTATCTTCTTTGTACATCTCATGTAATTGTCTGTAGTGTAACCAACTCTGAAAATGATCTTTTATTTTTTCATAATCTTTTAATTTCCATTTTCCTTCTTGATCCTCATAATTTTTTAATTTCCATTTTCCTTCTTGATCCTCAACAAATCTCTGTATGTAGGCCACTTCCCCTTTTTGCCAAGCGGTTTGAGCAACGAAGCTTCTATTGGTGATGACCACCAGGGTGTTTTTTGTTCTAATAGGTCTTTTTTATCTCTCCCACACCCTCATTAATGATCTCCTGATTATATGATTATAAAATCCTTTGTGGACTTTCCGTTTCCCATACCATAAATATGCATGCCATCCAAATCTGTTATCATGGTCTTCCAAATGTAGTGCTTCTTCCTTTTCCAGTTTTATCCAGTCCCTAATCCACACCAAACACGCAGCATCATAGTACAGTTTAAAGTCTGGCAGGGCAAACCCGCCTCTTTCTTTTATATCTGTAAGTGTCTTATGTTTAATCCTTGGCCTTTTGTGCCCCCCCCCCGACAAACTTGGAAATATCCTTCTGCCATTTGACTCTTTATAGAGCAGGGTATGGCTTTTGCAATGGTGCTTGAATTTCTTCACCTGACTGTTGGCTATTTGCAGATTAGTTGCACTGCAGAAGGCGTGCTGGGGAGACCACACATTACAAGGAATGCAAAATAACTTGCTAGGTTTTAATAACAAAATCAAAAACTCCTTTTACATTAATTATAATATATCAGTAAGCATGAACCAACCAACAACCCATCCACCAGGGTACTGAGAGAGCTAGGTGCTGCTCTTTATATACTATACCCAACAGCTTAATTAACATAACTTAACAGCACCTGCTATACTGCTTCACAGCTATAAAACTAGGTCACATTATTTGCTCTGGCCCTTAAAGAAATACACATCTTGTGGAACAATAATGAACCTTCAAATTTAAAGAGACCATTCAACACTGACCCCTATCTGAAGAGCAAAATCGTACGAGCTTTTTAACCCTGAGCAATTGCCAGAGCCCTTGTTGGAAAGCAGAGATGGGGACAGCCCTGTTGTTAGACTCCTGTTCCCATCATCCCTAACCACTGGGGCTGATGGGAGTTAGGAGTCCAGTAAAGTCTGGAGGGCCACAGTTCCTAATTCCTACAGTATTAAAAACTGAACGACCGCCAGCTTTAAAGCATTTATTTCTTCTCCCCTCTCTGATCCAGCTGGTAGTTTTCTTGCCTGCCTTGTGCAGAAAAATGGGAGTGCCCTATTGCATCATCAAAGGCAAGGCAAGGCTGGGCTGCCTTGTCCACCGAAAGACCTGTACCTGTGTTGCCTTCACTCAGGTTAATCCGTAAGTAGCCCTGAAAACATTTTTCACCTATTTTCTAATTCAAATGAAGAAACCGAAGAGGTTGGTATGGTTTGGGGCAGTTACACCTTTAACCACAAGCTAAACAGCTGTTAAAGCTGCAGCCTTTCCTCCTTCCGCATCTGGAAATGCTAAGTTCACGTGCCAGCTGAGCAGTTGGTTCCCATATTGGTAACTACTGCATGACCCCAGGCCTGCAGGGCATTGACTGCATGTAAAGCTTAAAAGTTGGCATTATTGCTGCTAGCTTAGTGTGGCATCAAACTGTGTTTTTACTTAGAGGTTCACCCTAAAGTGGACCATAATGGGTGTTACGTTCAAACCATTGGATTGAGTCTTACTCAGAGCCGACCCATTGAAAATAATGAACATGCCTAACTTGAAGCCACTAATTTCAGTGTGTCTACTCTGAGTAGGACTAAATTGGATGCAACCCTTAGAAATTAAGGGACTTGTTAGTCATTTGTAGGGGTCTGCTTTGTGTCTAATGTCATTGAATGAACACAACTGCTGAAGCTAAATGAACTTTTAAGAGAACGTTGCCCTGAAAAGTGGCACTTAAAGCAGTATTTCAAATTGTAATCTACTTGGAGAACTCAAACTCAATTGCTGGCTTGTTGAATCTGTCTTCTCCTTTGCAGCGAGGACAAGGGAGCTCTAGCTAAACTCGTGGAAGCTGTCAAGACCAACTACAATGAGAGATACGATGAGGTAAGATTGTACCTATAGGATCTGTGGGTATATTGACTAATTTGTCAGCTTTGGGAAAGTGCCCCCCCTCCCTTGCAGTGGCATGACCACTGTCCAGCTTGCTGAAATCAGGAATGGCTTGCTAGCAGCCTCCAATATGAAAATTCATTCCAGCCCTGTGTAGAGAATTCCCTCATGTAGCAGAAATAATGTGAGTGAACAGCAGTATCATGTTGACCCACTGAGCTGGTAGCATCTAAAAATATTTTGGACAAGATAACAGGATTGAGAATCTAAAAATGCCCACAGGAGAAAAGAAAAGGACTTGAGCCACCATAGAGTTACACAGCCTGTTAGCAATATTCCAGAGTCTGTGTCTATAGTACTACAATGTTTGGAACTGTTACTACTTGTTAGAGCACAGCTGTAATGTATGAAGTGGAGTTGATTTGAGTCTCTGTTCCAGTAGTAGTTTTTGCATCTAATTTGTACTTAAAAGCCGACATTCAGGTTATTGCTGTGAATGTTAAATCCTCAAAAAAATTATACCATTTAATCTAAATTTTAATTGTAAGTTTTGTAAGTCACTTTGACATGTGAGCAATCTTTTTTCCTTCCAGATTCGTCGTCACTGGGGCGGCAATCTTCTGGGGCCGAAGTCAGTTGCCCGCATTGCTAAGCTTGAAAAAGCCAAGGCTAAAGAACTGGCCACTAAACTTGGATAGATGTATCCGATTTGCCTCAAGAAGTTATTCCCATAAAAATAAAATACTGCAAACAAAATGTGTTCCAGTTGTTTTCTGTAAGTTTTTAGTGATTAGAGTGTGGTGTTCTGTCAGTTATGTCTTATGGTAGCCTTGTCTAGTAAAGGGGGATTCCATAGCACCTAAGAAGAAATTATTCCAGCGTTCCTTTCTCCATTTTCCCTCCCAAGGGGAGAGAATTTAAGATTTGTGCCAGTAATGAACACCCTAGAAGCTTATCTCTGCAGGTGTGAAAGCTCAAACAATACCTCCATGGAGCTTTGGCCAATGTTAGCTGCAAGTATATTGGGTTCTAGAACATTTCATAAGCTGCCTTGACAAGACAACAGAAATCAATCAGCTCACAGGGGAAGAGTGCAATTGAAATACCCCGCAACTATGAACTTCAGAAGTTTACAATACTTCTTTTTGATAGGGACTTGGTGTCATTATTGTTGCCAAGAAGAAACAAAGCTGTATATGCGACATGATTTATTTACTACTACATTACATGGAACTTTGCATCATATTGTATCAGCAACATGCTGATTTGCACAAACACTAATACTCTTTAATCCTGATTTCCTTCATGTCATTTCTGATTGCATAGCATTAAACAACCCAAGATAAGCACTACAATTTGAAAGGCTTTCACCTTCCCTGTTAAGGCCCCCATCATCCCAATTCCTCCCTTAACCATGCCTATCCAGAGGTGAGTCCTACTGAATTCAGTGGGGCTTACTCCCAGGTCAGTCGGGTAACACTGCAGCTCTAATATATTGCAGCCAACTTTCAGCAGAACACGAGTCTTCCTTGCTTGGGTCTGTTTGCTCTGGTCACTGAAGTGCTGCAATCAAGTCAGAAGGCCTGTTCCTCTGAATAAAGTAGTGACCTCTGAGACTGGCAGCAGCTCCTGTGAGTATTTTGAGGCCAAGCTTGCACCAAGGAGTTGTAAGTCTTCGAGGAGAACCTTCTGAATGAATTTCTTGTACCACATGTAGGAGGTAGCTGCACACAAACCATACCTGCAAAGAAGGGAGAAAGCTAGTGTTAAGACACAAGGTTAACCTGCGAAGGGCACACAATTTTAAGGTCAGTAATGTATGCAAAGGGTTGCCATATATTGAGTACAAAAAGGACAGCGACCTGGGGAAAGGGGCGTGCGGGGCCACAGCCACAAAGTTCAGGCTGGCGGCAGCCAGGGAGTGCAGAGTGCCTGTACGCTTCTCCTGGCTCAGGCTGGCAGCGGCCACTGTGTGCAGAGCAGCCCAAGTCAGGCAAAATACCGTATTTTTCGTTCTATAAGACGCACCTAGTTTTTAGAGGAGGAAAACAAGAAAAAAAATCTGAAATGTTGAAGAGGCTTTACACGGCTATCCCTGAAGCCAGAACAGCAAGAGGGATTCCTGTGCAGCAATCCTGCTTGCTGTTCTGGCTTCCGGGATAGCTTCGCAGCCTGCATTCGCTCCATAAGATGCACATACATTTCCTCTTTTTAGGAGGGATAAAGTGCATCTTATAGAGGGAAAAATACGGTAAATACTGTCTCCCCAACACAGACATTTCCTTTAAAATTTATAAGTACCCCTGGATGGGCCTGTTGGGCCCCAAAAGAACATGTCTGGCACTTATCAGACATGGCAACCCTACCCAAGGGTCGTCCAGTGTAACCCCTGCAATGCATCATTGCTTTTATTTGGCACATTGATTTGGCCATTTAATAACCAATCATTTCCCAAAAATTCAAAAGTGAGAACCAGAGTCATGGAAACTGCAAAATATACATCAGTGCATTTAACTTATTTTGATGGTGGCCTTGATGAGAATCAGGTTATTTATTTATTTATTTATTTAGATTTTCCATCATAAATTTAATTTAAAATAGAGAAATAATACATAACAGAAAAGAAACATTAAAACATTACACTGGTCAACAACAAATTTGTTGTCTGTGTTTTTTCAGCTGATTTAGGACGAATCTGATGCGCTGAATCCAAAAATCACATTGGTTTTGCTCAATCAGGTCAAGTTTTTGAGTTATGGCCACATGTCGGTTTTTTTACATTTTTGTTCACATGTACGCTTGTGTGGAGCATTTTAGAAGAAGTTGGTGCGGGTAAAATGCCATGTCGAATAATTGTTTTGATTGGAAATGATTATTTTAATGACAAGAAGTATTCAGGTCCGATAGTTCTGGGTGATTATGTCGAAAAGGGATCAGTTTGAAGTCATAAAACCTCGAAATCTTCCATAAATTGGTGTCGCAAAGCATAAAGTTGGGGGATCAAAACCCATGGCTCACTTGAGTACACTGAAGGAGAACTATGAAGAGGTGAAGTATGTGCTGGAGAAAATTGGTTATGATCAGCACAAGTGGTTTATTTGTGTTGACCTGAAGATGGTGAACTTTTTGTTGGGACAACAGTCTGGCTTCACCAAGTACCCATGTTTTCTGTGCATGTGGGATAGTAGGGACCGTGCTCAGCATTACACAAAGAAGGACTGACCTGTGCTGGAGGAATTGGTGCCTTGCAGAAAAAGGAACGTCATCAACGACCCTCTGGTGGACAGAGACAGAATACTCTTCCCACCGCTGCTCATCAAGCTTGGCTTAATCAAGCAGTTCACCAAGGCTCTGGACAAGGATGGTGACTGCTTCACTTACTTGTGCCAGGCTTTTCCAGGATTGGCCATGGAGAAGTTGAAAGCTGGCATCTTTGACGGTCCTCAGATCCGTCAGCTCATCAGAGATCCAGAGTTCGGAAACTCAATGAACGAAGTGGAACTGGAAGCGTGGAAGGCATTTGTTCTGGTAGTGAAGAACTTTATTGGCAACAATAAGGCCAGAAACTACGCAGAACTTGTCAACAACATGCTGACTGTTTCACATATGGACCGGTTTCCTGAGAATCTGGGTTCAATGAGTGACGAGCAGGGGGAGAGATTCCATCAGGTCATGAAAGAGATGGAGACCAGGTATCAGGGTCGCTGGGACGCAGTCATGATGGCTGACTACTGTTGGACTCTGAAGAGAGAACTCCCTGCCACTGAGCATTCCAGGAGTTCCAAGAAACGGAAGTTCAAGCCCTGAAGTTTGAAAAATGATGAAGCAACATGCAATTTATGTGTTCTTACCTTTATCAATGCACACCATTCAGTTTACAGTAATCGATGTTTCTATCAGGTAATCAATATATGTTGTTTTAAAAACATTTTTTTTCTCTTAAAAATATATTTAGGATGATATGTGTTGACAAAAATCAGCTGATAATGCCACAAAAATGTAATCGATTTTGTCACAAGATCTGATTTTTTTCAAATCAACATAGCACAAAAACCTGACCTGATGGAGAGAAACGGATGCCATTTCCTGATTCAGCAGTGCAAAAATACCCTGAATCAGTTGTAGAAATCTAGACAACATTCAAAAAGTAAAAAATTGTTGCCCAGTGTTATACATTAAATCATTATACAATACCCCAAAAAGAAAAAGAAAAAACACACAAAATAAAATAAACCCACCCCCCTGTTTAACTTCCCTCCACCGCTACTCGTCTTCTCTAGAATCAATTTTACCCTTATCATTGCATTCTGATTGTTTTTATTTTCTCTCTATACATACGGTGGACGCTCGGGTTGCGAACGTGATCCATGCGGGAGACACGTTCGCAACCTGCAGCGCTGTGTGTGCGCACACGCAGGTTGCGTTTCGGCACTTCTGCGCACGTGCGATTTAGGGCGAGCGCCAAAACCTGGAAATAACCTATTTTGGTACTTCTGGGTTTCGGCACATCCGTAACCTGAAAACCCGTAACCTGAAGCGTCTGTAACCCAAGGTACCACTGTACATATGTCATTATAGTTTTGATGCATTTACATTCTTAATCTAAGCATATTAAGCATGTCTTTTTTGGAGCAATATTTTGTCATATAATCATCAAAGCATTGCCATTCGTTTTTTAGTTTTTGATTTGACTGCTGTCGTATGGATACTGTTAATTTAGCCAATTTTAAATAATAATAATAATAATAATAATAATAATAATAATAATAATAATAATAATAATTTATTATTTGTACCCCGCCCATCTGGCTGGGTTTCCCCAGCCACTCTGGGCGGCTTCCATAGAAACCAAAAATACACTAAAATATCACAGATTAAAAACTTCCTTGAACAGGGCTGCCTTAAGATGTCTTCTGAATGTCAGGTAGTTGTTTATCGCTTTGACATCTGATGGGAGGGCGTTCCACAGGGCGGGCGCCACTACCGAGAAGGCCCTCTGCCTGGTTCCCTGTAGCTTTGCTTCTCGCAATGAGGGAACCACCAGAAGGCCCTCGGCGCTGGACCTCAGCGTCCGGGCAGAATGATGGGGGTGGAGACGCTCCTTCAGGTATACTGGGCCGAGGCCGTTTAGGGCTTTAAAGGTCAACACCAGCACTTTGAATTGTGCTCGGAAACGTACTGGGAGCCAATGTAGGTCTTTCAAGAGTGGTGTTATGTGGTCTTGGTGGCCGCCCCCAGTCACCAGTCTGGCTGCCGCATTCTGGATTAGTTGTAGTTTCCGAGTCACCTTCAAAGGTAGCCCCACGTAGAGCGCATTGCAGTAGTCCAAGTGGGAGATAACTAGATAATTTGAGAATCCATTCCTCCTTGGTAGGTAGTTCTTTAGCTTTCCATTTAGATGCTATTACTATCCTGGCTGCGGTGGTCGCATATAAGAAAAATTCTTTTTTTCGATTTCTGATTTTCTTTTCCTAAAGGCCCAGTAGGTAAGCCTCTGGGGTTGTTTTTTTTTTGTTTTTTGTTTTTTTGTTTTTTTTGTTAATGGAATTTTAAGCATTTTTTTTAACTCCTCATGTATTTCTCCCCAGAAGTACTTAATTGGGGTGCAACTCCACCACATATGCATTGTTGTACCAGCTTCCTTGTTGCATTTCCAACAGAGGTTGGATTTCAGTTTATAGATTTTTGCTAATTTGACTGGTGTTAAATACCACCTGTAGAACATTTTCATGAAATTTTCTTTTATTGTACTACAGGCGGTAAAACTTATATCTTCCTGCCAAAGTTTCTCCCATTGCTCTAAATATATTGTGTGGCCGAAGTCTCGCGCCCATTTAATCATTGTCTCTTTCACTTTCTTGTCAATCATGTCCAAATCTAGCAAAAGGTTATACATTTTAGATAGTATTTTTTTGTTTTTTTAAAATAACATTTCATGCATTAATTAATTCTCTTTAGCAAAGCCTTTCTTTGAGTCCAAGTTAAAGGCACTTCCAAGTTGTATATATTGCCATCTGTCGGAGACATAATGCCTTATTTCCTCATATGGTCTTATTCTAAGTTTACCTTGATCTTCCATTATCAAATCTCTATAAGTTACCCATTCCTTATTTATGTTTAGTTTTTTTCATGGCATGGGCTTCTAGAGGTGAGAGCCACCATGGTGTCATTGGCTCCAGTCTCCTTTTGTACTTACTCCAGACTTTAAATAACCTGTTTCTAATTAGGTGGCTATTGAAGTCTTTATGGACTTTGATCTTATCATATGTGAGGTAGGCGTGCCATCCATACCTGTTGTTAAAGCCCTCCAGGTCTAATAAATCTGCTTTTTCAAAGTGATCCATTCTTTCAGCCATACAAGGCATTCTGCTTCATAGTATAATTTTAAATTTGGCAACGCCAGACCTCCCCTCACTTTTTTGTCTGTCAGGAGTTTTAATTTTATGCGGGCTTTCTTATTTTGCCATATGAATTTTGTCATATCTTTCCTCCACTCCTTGAAACGTGTCAGGGAACTGCCATCGGAGCCAGAGGCGGAGGGAAGGCTCCAGAGGGATGCCGGAGAGGGTCCCAGTAGGGAGAGAGGCAGCCCATCCGCTGGGGAAGGAAATCAGCATAGCACCACTGGAGGAGGGGGGCAGATGGGGGAATTGGAGAGAAGGCTCCAGGAGTCCTCGCAGGAGATCAGCGGGGAGAGCACGGGTCCTCCACTGCCCACACCCTCCCTGCGCAGAAGACTTCCGCGCAGGGAGAGTAGGAGACTGGGCGTCAAAGAACTTCTTTGCTGGAAGAAGTTCAAGAAACGCCCACTGACGGATTCTGCCAGCGACTGAGACAGCCACGAGTGCAAGGCTGTCCAGAGAGAAAGGGTTCAACCAGGCAACCTAGCCAGGAGTGGTGGCAACCCCCTTAGAACCATTACAGCAATCCGTCAGTCACTGACGTTGCTTGTGCGGAGCCCCCCCCCCCCCCCGAGGCAGCACGATGAGCCGAACAGGGACAGCCGGAGAGCCGGAGCAGCCAGCTGCGATGCCGAGTCTGCTAGAAAGAAATCGAGACTTGGAACAGCATGTAGCTCTCTTGACAGCGCGGCTGGACGAAAGACGGGCTCAGGATGCGCAGGTCAGACCCACCCCCATCGCAAGGAAGGTACCGGGGCTGGTACACAAATTTGGTGGGAAACCCCAGGACTACAATGCGTTCCGAACGGAAATAGAGTACGCTTTGGAACTGCAGCATAATGACTTTGCTGATGACGGGGAGAGGGTAGCCTACATTGTGGGGCATCTGGAGGATGGGGCGCACGAATGGATCAGGCCCCTAATGGCGACACAAAATGATGCCTTGAAGGACCTTAAGAATTTTTTTCAGGCGATGAATGCAATGTATTCCAGCGAAGTGGAGCAAAGTGTGACTCAGCGGGAACTGATGGGGTGCAAGCAGGGGAGCCAGTCCATTAGAGACTACTGGTCGCGCTTTGCGATGTTGATCCACCGGCTCGGTTGGGATCTGGACCCTGAACCAATACAAATGTTGTTTGAGGAGGGGTTGTCCCCAACGGTGAAAGACGAGTTGTCCCACGCCCCGCCCACAGTCGATGGATCAACTGACCAAGGCTGTGCTTGCGATTGGAGTACGTCAGGAAGCGCGGGCTCAGGAGAAACGCGAAGTGAGAGGAGAACGTTGCCATGACTACCGCATTCCTGAAATACCGAGACAGCTTTCCCAGACGGCTGAGCCAATGGAAATTGATGGCGCGTGCGCACGCGAGGTTTCAAACTCCAGTGAAGGTCGCAAGAAGGAGGGGAAGGATTGGAAAACTACCAAGAAGTGTTTCCTCTGCCAGCGGCCAGGATATTTTGCCAGGGTCTGCCCTCAAAGGAAAGTCTGGCAAGGGATGGTGGGGGCTGCTGGCTGTGAGGAGAAGGGGGAGGAAGGGCAGGCGCAGAAAAACGACAACGCCTGGCTGCCAACCAGCAGGGGCAGCAGCCAGGCCAACAACCAATAGAAGTGCCCCAGCCTGACCCTCCCAAGGCAGCAATAGCCATAGAAGTGGTGCTAGAACTCCCGAATGGGCACCCAGTCAAGGTTAAGGGGCTGCTGGATTCGGGCAGCTCCTGTAATTTCTTCAGCAGGGACTTTGCTCTGGAGCATCAACTTCACCTGCTGTCCCTGGATTTTCCCTTGCAAGTGACCACCATCGATGGCAGGGTGGTCCATCGATGGCAGAGATGACTCCCAGGGTTAATACGGTAGTTTTCTGAAGTATTTTACAAAACATTTATTGATTTTGTCTTCCGTTTCATAAACCTTCCCTTTGTGCTCTACTTTATTTAGCTGACTTTCTTTTTGTTTTGTTTTTTATTTGCCATGTCCTGGTCTATTCGCTGCTTCAAAGAACCTTTGTTTCATCCATTTGATGTTGTTTTCAATCTCATTATTTAGCAATGCTGAAAGTTGTATTTGCAATAATTTTATATTTTGACTCAATGTTTTATCTTTAGGGGATTTTGCTAGTAATTTTTCTTGATTTTCTATATCTTGCTTTATTTTATTTAATTTAGATTCCCTAATCCTTTTCTGTATTATATTTTGTTGAATATAGAATCCTCTTATATAGGCCTTACTTGTGTCCCATATTACTCTGGGATCTGTGTCTTGCACCATGTTTATTTCAAAGAAGTCTTTTAATGTTTGTTGAGCTTTTTGTAAAATCTTATCATTTATTAGTCTATCATTCATTTTCCACCTTGTGTTTCTTTTTGTGTTTTGCCTCATTTCCATAATAATTGGATTGTGGTCCAATATCATTTTAGGTGAAATTTCTATTTTTTTAATTGAAGGTATGAGATTATGTGAAATCCATATCGCATCAATTCGACTTGCCGATTTGTTAGCATCAGAATAATATGTATACTGTTTTTCATTTGCGTGCTTATCTCTCCATATATCTTTTAGATTTAAATCATTTACCATCTGGCAGGATGTTGTTGGAAGTTTCCCAGTTTTAACTGGGGAATCTTTCTCAGTCCTATCCAAGTTTGACGAAATAACCCCATTTAGGCCTCCCATGATTATCATATTCTCATTATTGTATTGTATCAGTTTCTCCTGTAGTTTCTTAAAATACTTTGTCTCCTATTCGGTGAATACACTCCTCCTACTATTAATAACTTCTCTTTACCTTTAATTAATCAAATTCCTAATGTTGTGCCCTCTTTATCTTTGAAGACTAATTCTGCTTCGTGTTTTGGATTCGTATAAATAACTATGCCTCTTTTTTTTGATGGGTCTGATGCTATGAATTCATTTCCCATTCTTTTATTGATTAACACTCTTTTGTGTTTCTGGACAATACGTGTTTCTTGGAGACATATAATGTCCCATGCTTTCTTTTTTTAAAATATGTTCAGTTTTATTCCTTTTAATTTTGTTATTTAGACCACTGATGTTCCAAGAGATTATTTTCAAGTTCATCCTATTTTATTAATTTCACAGATAGATTTTTTTATTGTCCAGAATAAAAACAGATTGTGAAAAATAATTGAAAAAGTATCAGGTTTATGTTGAGTTTAACACTTAGTAGTGTTACTACATTCTTAGCAGGTTGGCAGTTTTGCCTCCTGCCGCTGTCTCTGGTACTGACTCTCTGTCTTGGGTTCCCTCACCTCCCAAGTCCCTTCTGTATTTCAACTTAAATTTCTCTAGTTCACCTGTGGATCTTATGGTTCACCGTATACCTTTAAAGGTGAAAGATAAACCTTCTGGAAATTCCCATTTGAACATGATTCCTTTAGCCTTTAACACATCTGTCAGAATCTTATAACTTTCTTTTTTTCAAATGTCTTTTAGGAATTTCTTTATATATTATTATATATATATATTTTTTTTTGATGATCTTGTAATTTTTACATTTTTTGTTTGTATTGTTTTATTAGTTTTGTTTGTTTGTATAAGTTGTTATTTTGTTCTTAGGGGGAGGGGTCAGGGCTGCCGGGGAGTGGGCCCCAGCCCACAAAATGGCTGGGGCATGTTCCACAGGGGGGAATGCACTGGGACAACCGATCTCAGTGATCACGGGTAGGAGGAGGAGTTACGCTAAGACCAGACCATGTCATTACAGAGGAGGCAGGTTTAGTCGTTGTCTGAGGACTATTCCTGCCTCCGGGTCTGGTCCTGACCGGATGGATACTAGAATCAGCAAGGGATACCCACATGACCTGAAAGTGTTGCTGTGCAATGCCAGGTCAATGATTCATAAGACCACTGCCATCCATGACTTGATCATGGATGGAGGATTTGATCTGGCATGTGTAACAGAGACTTGGTTGGATGAAGCAGATGGGCCTGCCCTTGCCGCTGCTTGCCCACCAGGTTTCTCTTACGCACAGCAACCCAGGTCATGTGGGCGGGGAGGGGGGGTTGCAGTGATTTTTAGGAAGTCATTAGTCTGCACCAGGCGTCCTATTGGGAAGACCCAGTTTTCTGAGTGCATGTTCTGGAAGTTGGGCAATAGGGGCAGTACAGGATTCCTACTGGTGTACCGACCTCCCCGCTGCACCAAGGATTCCCTGCCCGAGCTGCTTCAGGTCGTGGCGGATATGCTCCTGGAGACACCTAGCCTGGTTGTCCTGGGGGATTTTAACATCCATGCCGACACGACCTTACAAGGGGCCGCTCGGGACTTCGTGGAAAGCATGGCCTCCATGGGGCTGTCCCTGAATAAGTCTGGCCCAACTCATAGCCACGGACATGCCTTAGACTTGGTGTTTACCTCTACGGATGCTGGTGATCTGACATTAACTAAAAGTGAAACAAAAGAAGTGCCATGGTCAGATCACTTCCTGGTGCAACTGGACTTCTCCGCAACCCTTCCCCTCCGCAGGGAGGTGGGACCGATTCGGATGGTCCGCCCCTGCCACTTAATGGATCCAATTGGCTTCCAGAGAGTGGTAGGGGATGCTCTATCCCAAGTTGATGGCCTTTCAGCTGATTCCCTGGTGGCCCGCTGGAATGCGGAGTTAACCAGGGCTATTGACTGTCTGGCTCCGAAGCGCCCTCTCCGATTGCATGGAGCCCGGACAGCCCCGTGGTTTTCCCCGGAGCTGAGGGTGATGAAACAATCGTTGAGACGACTAGAGCGCCGGTGGCGGAAAACTCATTCTGAATCAGACCGGACACGGGTTAGAGCTCAACGTCGAGCCTACCAAGTGGCAATGGCGACGGCGAAGAGGGCCTTCTTCACCGCCTCCATTGCATCTGCAGAAAACAGCAGCAGGAGACTTTTTCAGGTGGTTCGCAATCTATCAGAACCACCTGTACCAACGGGGCCTGGTAGGGACCCCAAGATCTCCTGCAATGCTTTTGCAAAGTTTTTTGCAGATAAAATCGCTCAGATTCAGAAGGAGGTAGACTCCACCGTGGGAGCAGGGCCAGGGCGGGAGAGTGCTAGAGTTCTGTCTGGTCCTGTTACATGGGATCAATTCCAATCTGTTACCTCCGAGGATGTGGACAGGCTGCTTGGACGAGTGAAACCGACCACCTGTCTCCTTGATCCTTGCCCATCCTGGCTGATAAAAGCGAGCCGGGAAGGGCTGGGCGATGGGCTTTGTGGGGTGGTGAACGCTTCCCTCCATGAGGGAGCCTTCCCAGACCCGCTGAAAGAGGCGGTCATTAAACCGCTTCTTAAAAAAACATCTTTAGACCCGGCCAATTTGGCCAACTATCGCCCAGTCTCAAATCTGCCATTCTTGGGCAAGGTGATTGAGCGGGTGGTTGCTGAACAACTCCAAGCACGCCTGGAGGAAACGGACCATTTGGATCCCTTCCAATCGGGATTCAGGCCTCACCATGGGACTGAAACTGCCTTGGTCGCGCTGGTTGATGATCTCCGGCGGGCTAGGGACAAAGGTGAGAGCTGTTTCCTAGTTCTGCTGGATCTCTCAGCGGCCTTTGACACCATCGACCATAACATCCTTCTGGACCGTCTAGAGGGGCTGGGAGCTGGGGGCACTGTTATACAGTGGTTCCGCTCCTTCCTCCTGGGCCGTGTCCAGAAGGTGGTGGTGGGGGATGAATGTTCAGACCCCTGGGCTCTCACTTGTGGGGTGCCTCAGGGTTCTGTCCTCTCCCCCATGCTTTTTAATATCTATATGAAGCCGCTGGGAGAGATCATCAGGGGGTTTGGACTGGGTGTTCATCAGTATGCAGATGACACCCAGCTCTACCTCTCCTTTAAATCAGAACCAGTGAAGGCGGTGAAGGTCCTGTGTGAGTGCCTGGAGGCGGTTGGAGGTTGGATGGCGGCTAACAGATTGAGGTTGAATCCTGACAAGACAGAAGTACTGTTTTGGGGGGACAGGAGGCGGGCAGGTGTGGAGGATTCCCTGGTCCTGAATGGGGTAACTGTGCCCCTGAAGGACCAGGTGCGCAGCCTGGGAGTCATTTTGGACTCACAGCTGTCCATGGAGGCGCAGATTAACTCTGTGTCCAGGGCAGCTGTCTACCAGCTCCACCTGGTACGCAGGCTAAGACCCTACCTCCCCGCGGACTGTCTCGCCAGAGTGGTGCATGCTCTAGTTATCTCACGCTTGGACTACTGCAATGCGCTCTACGTGGGGCTACCTTTGAAGGTGACCCGGAAACTGCAATTAATCCAGAATGCGGCAGCTAGACTGGTGACTGGGAGTGGCCGCCGGGACCACATAACACCGGTTCTGAGAGATCTGCATTGGCTCCCAGTACGTTTCCGAGCACAATTCAAAGTGTTGGTGCTGACCTTTAAAGCCCTAAACGGCCTCGGTCCTGTATACCTGAAGGAGCGTCTCCACCCCCATCGTTCAGCCCGGACACTGAGATCCAGCGCCGAGGGCCTTCTGGCGGTTCCCTCATTGCGAGAAGTGAGGTTACAGGGAACCAGACAGAGGGCCTTCTCGGTAGTGGCGCCCGCCCTGTGGAACGCCCTCCCATCAGATGTCAAAGAGATAAAGAATTACCTGACGTTCAGAAGACATCTTAAGGCAGCCCTGTTCAGGGATGTTTTTAATATGTAATGCTGTATTGTTTTTAATACTGATTGGGAGCCGCCCAGAGTGGCTGGGGAAACTCAGCCGGATGGGCGGGGTATAAATAATAAATTATTATTATTATTATTATTATTATGTCTTTTCCATCAATTGTTAGTTTCCTTTTTTGTAAGATGTTATCTTTAAGTAATCTTGAGTTGAGGAACACCGTACAATCTCCTGGTCCTCTGAAATTCCTTTGGATATCTGGCTTTATCCTATAAATCTTGTCCATGTCCAAAAACAGCTCTTCCTCCTTCACTCCGAGCCATTCTGCCAGTTATTTTATTAATTTGGTTACAATGTCCTCCCATTGGGTCTCTGGGATCCCTCTAAAATGGAGTATAAGCTCTTTCTGATGCATTTCCAAGATTGCAATCTGATTGAGCGTTTTTTCGTGAATCTTTTTAAAATCTGTTAATTTAGCTTGCATTAGATCATGTCCTTTTTTCAATTCTTTATTTTCATTCTGTAGTTTTTTCATAGTTTCTTTCATGAGATCCTCTTGTTTGTTTTGATTTTTAGGTCATTCACTGATTTTTCAATCTCCAGCTTTTTAATTGTTAGGTCCTTTAATTGGCCTGACAAATCTAAAATTAACAGAGTTCTGTTCAATTTTCGTTCCCATGATATCCAACTTATCATTGATAGACTTTTTCATATTTTTATTAGTGTCTTTATATCATCACCTTTGTCTAGTTCTATGAGTATAAAGAAAAGCTGAATCATCTATCATCCTGCCTGTTTAAAATGGAACCATAGAAAAAATAATAGAAGGTCCTGCAGCTCCGACTGCAGCGACACCTAGTGGCAGAGGAGGTAAATGCTTTAAATACTACATCAAAATAACCCAGCCTAGCCACAAAATAACAATGACTGTCTTCTTTTTTTGGTTGAATATATAATAAGAGATTTTGGAACTTTCAATTTAAGGTTTAAAGGCAATACATTTGAATCCACTTAATAGGTTGATTGTAATTCTATAGTGTACTACCCACCAAGCAGAAGATTTAAGGAAATGCATTTGAAATGATCAACTTAGATTGCTAATGAAATCATATTTGATTATTACTAGATTGTTTAAAGTATTTAAATGAATTGTAAAGAGTCGTTTGATGTCAAGAAATGTATAAAGTTGTCTGTTATGAAGAATTAAGCTGAAAGAGACAAATCTACAGGTATGCTTTACACTCTGAAATAGAATATTATATAGTATTTGTACATAGTACTTGTTCAAACTCTCAGAATTATTGAACTCTAATGAAATGAACTACTGAATGAAAATGAACTGAACCCCCAGCAAATCCCTCCCCACAAGATTCCGATATTTGTTGACTTATATAGAAGTGTTGGTGTTTTGCAACTTTGACCTGTTGCAGGACCTTAGCCAGACCTTAGCAGAGCATACGCGGAGTTCCAGAAAACAATCAGTTGCAGGCAGGATGGACGAAGCAGGAACAAAACATTGCTACTAGTAACTTGGTTACTTAGATGTGTTTATTATTTACAGCAGTCTCTACAAGTTACTATATACATGAACAGATACATGGATCTTAACTAGCTCTCTCTTAACAAACTCCAAACGACTCTCAGAACACCACACTGACCAACAAACACATTCCAGTCAGAAAGGTCATAAATCATCATGCCTGTGTGAGACTTCAACCAATGGTAAAGCTGTAACCAGGGTCCCATATCTCCAAGCAGATGACTCCTCTCTGCTCAGTCATCCTTGGCTGTTGGCCAATTCTTAATTGACTCTGTGTGAAGCTGCACAGAATGGCACGTAGTAAAAAAACACCCCCTCATAGCTCACACAGTGCAATTAACTTCTGAGCACATACAAAGTATTTCAACCAACTTTATTCTGCAAACCCAAGCATTCACACATTTGCTTGTTTTTTACAAACGACAACGGTTTCGTCAAGATGTCAGCAACATTTTGGGCACTCTGAACATATTCACATGCAATGACATTTCTCTGTACATTACACAAAACATTTTGGTATTTTACGGCTACATGTTTGGATTTAGACTTAAACTGTGTTGGGGTCACAGAATTCTGTGTGAGATAGTAAGTCTGCAGGCTTGAGGGTGCTAGCTGATGCAACTGGCTGATGCAATACTTTCTATGGAAGTGCTGGGTCAGAATGACTCAGCAATAAGGTGCTGACAGTTGATTGGCTGTCATCGGTTTAAAAGGGAAACCTGTCCAGCAGTAAAGGTGGTGGTGTAGTAGAGTGTGGTCAGAGAGAGTCTTCCTATTTCCCTTAAGGTGCAGCCAGGTACTCTGACTGTATGAACTGCTCGCATATTATAGCCTGTAGATATTTGTATATATAGCTCACAATAAATATACTGCACTGAAGAACCTGGAACTCTGAGCATTTCTGCTAAAGCGCCGTGAAGAATTCGCGACAGGGTTACAGGCCCAGCACGCTTCTGCTGTGCAAGAGTACAGGTATCAATTATCTAGCCATGGGTGCTGGAGGTCAGCTGCAGGGATGGAGCAGTCCAGAGCTGGCGTGTTGCTTGAAAAGCTGACGGCCACGAACTACAGCATCTGGTCGGTCCGCATGCAACACTTCCTCAAGCGTGAGGGCCTGTGGAAAGTGGTGGAAGATCCACCGCAGCCCCCTGAGGAGGATGAGGATGACGACGAAAAGCTGGCACAAGCAGAGGCCCAGCTAGAAAAGGATAAGAAAGCCTTGGCTACGATCATTCTTGGAGTGGACGACAGCCAGCTAGTCTACGTAGCAGATAAGGTGACGGCAAGTGAGGCGAGGAATGCGCTCAGGGCTGTCCATGTGCGAGAGACAGCTGGCTCGCTGATAACACTGACCAGGAGACTGTACCGGTGTCTGATAAAACCGGGTGACTCCCTGGTAAACCACCTAAAGTTCCTAACAGGCTGTTTCCAGGAGCTAGCCTTAAGAGGGAGGCCTGTGGGGGAAGAGGACAAAGTCTTTATAGTCCTGAGTTCCCTTGATGACAGCTATGATATGATGGTCAATTCCCTCGAGTCGGTAGAGACTGATAAGCTGACTCTGGAATACGTTACCGGACGGTTGTATGCAGAGGAGGACAGGCGTTCAGAGTGAAAGATGACCTCAGCCCAGCTGTTGGAGCATCCCAGAGGGAACAACAGCCGGGAAGAGCAGAGGTGTTGGGAGCCAGAGAAACAGCCAGGAGGAGCTGCTGCAGACCAGCCGGTGGTCAACAAAGTAAAAAGGTGTTTTTGCTGCAAGTCCAGTGGACATCTGCTTTGGGACTGCCCAAGAAAACAACAAAAACAGCAGAAGCGCAGGAGGCAGCAGAGAGAGTCTACCGCTTGGGTGTCTGCAGATGGCCAAGAAAATGAAGAGCTGTGGGTTCTGAACAGCGGAGCTTCTCAAGCTTTTTGTAAAAGAAAAGCATTGCTGACTGATGCTAGGGCTTCAAACAAAAAGCATGTAAGTTTTGCTACAGGCCAGAAAGCTAATGTGATCTGTGAGGGGCAGATTGTGTTCCCACAGCTGGGACACACATTCAGGAATGTGTTGTGTGTGCCTAGTTTGCAAAACAATCTCCTGAGTATTCCTGACTTGGCAAAAGCAGGCTTTGAAGTAAACTTTGTGGGAGATCAGTGCCAGATAAAGCAAAATGGGGCAGTGTTGGCAAATGCTAACCTTAGAACTAATATGTATGTACTACAGTGCGAGTCTAAGGTTGTGAATGTGGAAAATGCCCCAATCCACGATATGTGTATTCATCTCCTGCACAGGCATCTGGCTCATGCTAGCTTTAAGGTGCTGAACAAAACTTTGGAGTTGTGGGGGGGGGGGGGAGATGAAAAACATTAAAAGTTGTGATAATTACTTAGACTGCAATATTTGCAAGGAGGTTAAAAGTAGGGCTTGCCCAGTAGCAAGAGCAAGCCAGGGAGAAACCAAAAAACCACTGGAGTTGATTCATGCTGATGTAACTGGTCCTTTTCCACCAAGCGTCTCCCGTAACAAGTATTGTTTAATCCTAGTGGATGACTATTCTAGATTTGGCTGGGTCTACCCACTAAAGCAAAATCTGAGGTTGCCCAAACTTTGAAGTTCTGGGTAAGAAGGGTAGAAAGGCAGCTTGGCCAAAAGGTGTGCTCTATTCAGACAGACAGGGGAGGAGAGTTTATGGCAAGCTCCCTAAGAAACTGGTTGTGATCCCAAGGGTTTAAACATAGGCTTATCAACATGGCAACTCCTCAGGAGAACGGAGTAGCAGAGCGTAGGGGAGGTGCCTTGTAAACACAAATGAAAGCATTGTTAGCAGATGCAAATCTTCCAATTAACTATTGGGCTGAGAGTATTAAGACAGTGAATTATATTGGAAATTGTTTGTGGCCAAGGGTATTAGACGACATACCCTACAAGATTCTCTATAGCAAAAGTCCCAGTTTGCAACATTTGAGAATCTTTGGGACAAAGGCATGGGTTGACATACCTGTAAAGAACCGAAGAAAGGGTGGGAAAAGGGCACAGCAGTTGCTATTTCTTGGGTATGAAAGTGGAACGAAAGCCTACAGGTTTGAAGATGATAAAAATCTTTTGAGTTATAGTCGGTCAGCCAGCTTTAATGAGCAAAGAAATTGGCCCAAGATACATGCAAACCTGCTGCCAGAAAAAGTTTTACTGCCAAGCGTACCTGATAAGGCAGTTGAAACAAAGCTAAGAATTGGCAGCACCCCCAAGGAAATTGAAAGGGAGGGGGTAAAGACTGAGCAATTTTCGGGGACTTCTGGAGGCGGCGCGAACGGCAGTGGCGGTCCTCCTCTTGCGCTGAGGGGGAAGCTCCGCAGAAACGGGTCGTCCGCTACGGCAAAGCGGAGACCCGCACCGAAAAACCACAGGCAGCAAGAGCCTGTGGCCGTGGGACTCGGCGGGCGCCAGAAGCGGCTCCTGAAACTGAGAAGGGACCCCGTAAGGAGCCTCTGATCACGGAGGGGGTCGCGGCGCTGTGAGTCGATCGCTATTCTGTGGAGTGAAGCTGCGCAGCTGCTGTCGGTGAGCGCTGACCTTTTTTCCTGGAAATATCGGATCCTGAAAGTAACAACCCGTGAGTAAGAAAGGACTATAATAAATTGGAGCCTAAATTATTAGAAATTTGGCTAAAAGTGGAGAGATGCAAACAGGAAGTCCGTCTTCCGCTGTTGTTTAAAGTTCAAAGCAAAAGATTTTGACGTGGAGCCTTTGAAGAGGCGCTAAAACTAATTGATCTGAGCATTCACTGAAGCTGCTTCTGTCTAAAGTAAGGACTTAGTTCTTTTAAGTGATTTACCCTTTATTTGGACTGTGTTAAGCCTCTTCTTTAGGAATTACAATTCTGACTGAGAAACCCAGGTATTTGGACTGCCTGAATAATAGAACTGTCAGCCTGCAGACTTGGCTACTTTGTATTTGGGCCTTGTTACAACCTGATGCTGATGGACTTGCTACTTTGAAACATTACTTGGCACTTGTTAGAGACAATGTTATGCTGGCTAAACCAACTCTGCTAAATACAACTTATTGAAGGTTCCTGGACATTAAACTGGATGTTATTGTTTTTTATATTGAATTGGCTTTTTCTCTCAAGACATTTTGAGCTCCCTCTAGAGGACTTTGGATTTTCAGCTGTGACTTTACTTTCTCTTTCCTTTCCTCCTATTTGACTGCTTATTCTCTGGGCTGTTGCATTCCCATGGGAACAACTTGGTTTGACCTTGACTATTAGATAAAACTGGAATGAGTGGCGCAAGAAAAAAGGATTCTAAAGTAAAAACTAGACAAACAACTCTAACCTCAGCCTTACAGACACGCAGATCTTCTGTGCCTACTCTGCCATCGGCGGGGGAAGAAACTGTGTCTACCCTGCCGCTGGCAGGGGAAGAAGAAACTGAGCAACTACAGTTGGAAGATATGGCTGCAGGAGCAACTGCTTCTATTTTAGAGAAAATTTTTGAAAAATTGGAATCTTTGGACAAGAGAGTGGAATCTTTGGATAAGAAAGCAGATGAACAAACGTCCAAGATTGACCAAAATACAGCCTGTCTAAACAAAATAACTGAACAAGTGGCTCTGAATGTAAAATCAATTGGACAGTTAGCTGAGGCCACTGAGGAAAACCGTAAATTGACTGAGGCAACCAGCCAAAAAGTTGAAAATTTAGAACAAGAGGTAAAACCATTGCATAAACAAGTTGGAGAGCAACAGATGTATTTGTCTATGATAGAACTTCGGAATCGGGAAAATAATTTAAGGTTAAGGTCTATACCAGAGCTTGAACAAGGAAACTTAATTGAGTTCCTGACTAAAGAATTTGTTAAATTTTGGCCCTTAGAGGAGGAAAAGGACTTTAAAATTGTGTCGGCTTTTAGACTTGGAAAATTTGCAAGGAAAGACAAGCCCAGAGACTGTTTGATAACTTTGAGGTCGAAGGAGGAAAGAGACAAGATACTGGGCCTACATTACGAAAAGTCACTGGACTTTTTGGATAGAAGAGCTGAGATTTACAAAGATATCCCGAAACAACTCTTGGACCTTAGATCCACCTATCTTGAACTGGTTAGATTGTTAAGGAGCAACTCAATTATCTTTAGGTGGGGATTTCCTCAGGGATTATCCTTCACTTTCAGAGGGAAGAAGGTTAAAATTAAAACACCTGAAGACAGAGATAAATTTTTGATTGCACACGGAGGGGACCTTCAGAAAGGAATTGAAACACCTTCGGGGCCTGGACCATTAGCTGCACCCCCATCCTTGGAACCTGAAGATCCAGAGAAAAAGATACCACCACCAGAGAAATAACAGATTTATTCAGGATGTCTCTGCAACTTCTGAGCTGGAATATTAATGGATGCAACTCCCCGGAAAAAAGGAGGAAATTATTTCATATTTTGAAAAAAGAACAATTGGACATCATTTGTCTGCAAGAAACGCACGTGACTAGGCTCCATAAAAAAGTGTTAATAAACAAAAGATTAGGCCAAGAATTTATTTCCTCGGATCGAGTAAAGAAAAGAGGAGTGGTGATTTATGCAAAGGAGAGCCTGTCACCTAAATTTCTATTTAAAGATGAGCAAGGAAGAATTTTGGCAATAGAGATACAACACCAAGGAGAGAAGCTTTTGATATTAGGAATCTATGCACCAAATGAGGGGAAATCGGAATTTTACAAGAAGCTGCATGAGAGCATGCTGGATTATCTGGACTATGATAACATCATCATGATGGGAGATATGAATGGGGTGGTATCAACTAACATGGACAAGTCACAAAGCCAAAACGTGACAAAAGATGGCAGACTACCTAAGACTTTTTTTGAACTGACTGACAATATGGACTTGATTGACATTTGGAGGACAAAGAACCCCTTGGAAAGAGAGGGAACATTCTTTTCTGAAGCCCAACTGACATGGACAAGAATTGACCAAATATGGATATCTAGAGGTCTGGCACCCAAGACCAGAAAGGTGGAAATCTGCCCCAAAACCTGCTCCGACCATAATGCAGTAAAGATGGATATGAGACTACTACCAGCCGGCTCCTTTAGATGGAAGATGAATGACAATTTGTTTAGAGATCAGGAGATTACTAAGAAGGCCCAAAAAGCTTTGAAGGATTACTTTGAGATAAACTTGAACACTACGGTGGAAAAAAGAATCATCTGGGATGCAAGTAAGGCTGTGATGAGGGGGTTCTTGATACAACAGAATGCTGCAAAGAAAAGGACACAAAATGAGAAAAAAGATAAGATTTTGGGAAAAATTAAAGAATGTGAGAAAAAGTTAAGATTAAATCCGAAGTCACAGCCGATTCTGAGAGAAATTAAACTCTATCAAGCACAATATTCCAAATTGATAAACCAGGAAATAGAGTGGAAAGTTAAATTAATGAAACAAAGGTCATTTGAATCGGCTAATAAATGTGGGAAACTGCTAGCATGGCAGTTGAAGAAGAGACAAAAATTAAATACAGTTACAAATCTAGAGATTGAAGGAAAGAACATTCAGAACCCTGTGGAGATTAGAAAGTGCTTTCAGAGATACTTCAAAAAATTATATACTCAAGGGCCGGAAGATGTGACTGAGATAGAACAATTTTTGACAAAGAATGGATTACCAAAACTGTCACAAGAAAAAAGATCAATCCTGAATTGTAAAATAACACGACAAGAGATTGAACAAGCCATTCAGAATATGCAACTGGGCAAGTCTCCAGGGCCAGATGGGCTCACCTCCAAGTACTATAAGACATTGAAAGACTATCTGATACAACCACTGATGGAGGTGGGCAATGAAATTATGGAGGGGAAGAAGGCACCGGAATCGTGGAAAGAAGCTTTTATCACATTGATACCTAAATTGGAAACTGAAAAGACACAACTTAAGAACTACCGTCCCATCTCCCTTTTAAATGTGGATTACAAAATTTTTGCAGACATTTTAGCAAGCAGATTTAAAAAAGTTTTAAATGAAGTAATTCACAAGGACCAAGCAGGCTTTCTCCCAGGTAGACACTTGTTTGCCAACACAAGGAACATTATTGATATTTTGGAACTACTGCAAACAAATATCAATACAAAAGCTGTGTTAATTTTTATAGATGCAGAGAAGGCCTTTGATAATATTTCTTGGAAATTCATGAAGAAAAATTTGGAAGGGATGGGAGTGGGACGGGGGTTTGAAAATGGGATAGATGCAATCTATTCAGAACAAAAAGCTAAATTGATAGTTAACAATGTGGTTACAGAAGAGTTCAAAATTGAAAAAGGAACACGACAAGGTTGCCCTATTTCCCCACTGTTATTCATCTCAGTCCTGGAGGTGCTCTTGAATATGATTAGGGGGGACCGGTTGGTTGAAGGAATTCAGGTCGGAGCGAAACAGTACAAACTTAAAGCTTTTGCAGATGACCTAGTTTTGACCTTACAGGAGCCAGAACCTAGTACAAAAAGAGTATTACAACTGATTCAAGAGTTTGGTCAGGTGGCGGGATTTAAATTAAATAAGCAGAAAACCAAGGTATTAGAAAAAATTTTGACAGTCACAGAGTCAGAACGGTTTCAGAGAGAGACAGAGTTAAATGTGGTTAAAAAAGTAAAATACCTAGGGGTAAACATAACAGCAAAAAACTTGAGTCTATTTAAGGACAACTATGAGAAATGTTGGTCAGAAATTAAGAGAGATTTAGATAGTTGGACAAGATTGAAACTTTCCTTGTTAGGCCGAATTGCTGCTATTAAGATGAATGTACTGCCAAAAATGCTGTTTTTGTTTCAAACATTACAGATTGTGGACAAAACAGAGTGCTTTCGGAAGTGGCAGAGAGATATTTCCAAATTTGTCTGGCAGGGCAAAAAGCCCAGAATTAAGTTTAAGATATTAACTGATGCGAAAGAAAGAGGGGGCTTTGCCCTGCCAGACTTAAGGTTGTATTATGAATCAGCAGCTTTCTGCTGGCTAAAAGACTGGCTACTTCTTGAAGACACTGATGTACTGGATTTAGAAGGTTTTAACAATACCTTTGGTTGGCATGCATATATATGGTATGACAAGGTTAAGATTAACAAGGTTTTCAAGAACCATATTGTCAGAAAAGCAGTGTTTAACGTCTGGACAAAATATAAAGACTTACTGGAAAATAAAACTCCAAGGTGGCTTTCAACATTGGAAGCTAAGGCCCGAAAAAGACTTAATATGGAGGCCAATTGGCCAAAGTATTGGGAAATACTAGAAAAAGACGGAGATAATTGGAAATTGCAGAGTATGGAGAAAATGAAAGATAAAGTGCGAGATTGGTTACACTATGCTCAGATTAAGGAAGTTTTTAAACTTGACAAAAAGTTAGGGTTTCAGGTGGAAAAATCGAAGCTGGAAACGGAATTGTTAGAACCTAAGACTAAGGTACTTTCAAGAATGTATAACTTGCTGTTAAAATGGAACACACAAGATGAAACGGTAAAATCGGTTATGATAAAGTGGGCACAGGGCATTGGGTACAATATCATGTTTGAGGACTGGGAAAGGTTGTGGACCACTGGGCTGAACTTCACTGCATGTAATGCTTTGAAAGAAAATGTTATGAAAATGATATACAGATGGTACATGACCCCAGTCAAACTTGCAAAAATATACCATTTGTCCGATAATAAATGTTGGAAATGTAAAGTAAGCGAAGGAACTTTCTTTCACCTCTGGTGGACCTGCCCTAGAGTGAAGGCTTTCTGGGAAATGATATATAATGAGCTGAAAAAGGTATTTAAGTATACCTTCCCTAAGAAACCAGAGGCCTTCCTCTTGGGTATTGTCGGCCAGAGGGTGTTAAAGAAGGACCGAATATTTTTTTTGTATGCAACAACGGCAGCAAGGATACTCGTCGCTAAGCACTGGAAAACCCAAGATTTACCCACACTGGAAGAATGGCAGATGCAACTGATAGACTATATGGAACTGGCCGAGATGACCGGCAGAATCCGAGACCTGGGAGAAGAGACGGTTGAAGAGGACTGGAAGAAATTCAAGATTTACTTACAAAAATATTGTAAATTGTATGAATGTTAAGAAGGATGCTAGATCATAAATAATCTGGCACCACTAAGTTAGATGGTGTTATGAAGATAAGTGAGATTTAAGAAAAGATAAATTTTTGGATAATTATTAGATTACATTTAAATTTTTAGGATTTGAACAAAGGATATCTAAAATTAGAGAAAAAACATGGGAAAATTAGATAATAAGATTGGAAACAAGGCGGTAAATTGCTGGAAAATTTTTTTGTGTGTGTGAGGAACGCAGGAGCGGGAGATGTGAGGAAGTCTAAAGAAGTTAAGAAATTATGTTAAGATACATGTTATATTGTTTTTTCTTTTGTATTGTATTCAAAAATTGTTAATAAATATTTATAAAAAAATAAAAAAATAAAGACTGAGCAATTTTCTCCAGCTGCTCGCATGGAGCAGGGGGAAAAAGAAAGTGCAACCGGGACAGGAGGAGGTAAATCTCCAGAGTCAATCCACCCCAAAAGCAGTCCTGAAGGTAGCCCAGGGGGTGAGATTAATGAACCAAGGAGGCCTGCAAGAAGTAATAAAGGTCAACTTCCAGTCCGTTTTGGGTTCCCAGTCACCATAGACCAGGTTTGTGTAAGTGAGCCAGAAAACTTTGAAGAGGTGCAAGAGTTACCTACTCTAGAGAAAGAGGCGTGGTTAAAGGTAATGCAGGCAGAGTATAACTCTCTGCTAAACAACAATGTGTTTGTACCTACAGAATTGCCTGAAGGTAAAAAGCCAATTAGCTGTAAGTGGGTTTTTTAAGTGAAAAAGCTGGCTGATGGTAGTTGTCAAAGGAAAGCCAGGTTGGTTGCAAGGGGCTTTACACAAAGGAAAATGATACATTATGATGAAGTGTTTGCCCCAACAGCAAAGGCTGAAACAGTAAAATCAGTTTTAGCAAAGGCAAGTCTGAGGGGATTAAAAGTTAATCATTTTGATGTTGCCTCAGTGTATTTAAATGCTCCTATTGATGCCGAGGTGTATTTACAGCAAATACCAGGTTATGAGCTGGAAAAAGACAGCATGGTGTTAAAGCTGCAAAGGGCACTATATGGTTTACACCAAAGTGCACGTCCGTGGCATGAATGCATAGACACAACTTTGAAAAAGATGGGATTCAAACAAAGCCTGGCTGATTCCTGTTTATATTCAGCAATGGTGCAAGGAAGCGTTTGTTATTTACTTTTATATGTTGATGACATCTGTCTAATAACTGCACAAAAGCAAGTGTCTTGGTTTATAAACAACCTAGGTAACAAATACAAGCTGAAGTATTTGGGAAAGATTCAAAATTACTTAGGAGTAGAGATTCAGAGAAATGAAGAGGGCCTCCACTCTCTAAGTCAGAAGGAAAAGATTGAAAAGTTACTGAAGACATATGGAATGGAGAGGGCAAATGAGGTTGACACTCCCATAACGAAACAGTACAAAAATAAACCAGAAGGACAAAAATGTGAGAATGCAACAGCGTTTCATTCTTTGTTAGGTTCTCTGTTATATTTAAGTTGCTGGACAAGAGCCAACATAACATTGGCAGTGCAAATGTTAAGCCAAAGAAGTGCAGACCCAGCTTGGAGAGATTGGGTAGCACTTAAAAGAATCCTAAGGTATCTGAAAGGCACAAAAGATTACAAACTGGTGCTGAATACGGGATATAATCAGCAAGTGTATGCATACGCTGATGCCAGCTGGGGAGACAGAGAAAATGGAAAGTCTACCACTGGCTATGCCATATATATTGGAAATACCCTGGTTCAGTGGAAATCCCAGAAACAAACATTTGTTGCCACAAGTACTTGTGAAGCAGAGTACTTGGCCATAAGTGAATGTGTGTCACAAATAGAGTGGTTTGCTTGCCTAACAAAAGAACTAGGAATACCTTCTGAAATGCCAATCACTGTGCTCAGTGACAACATGGCAGCACATCTTGCCAACCAACAGGGAAACCTGCCCAGCAGTAAAGGTGGTGGTGTAGTAGAGTGTGGTCAGAGAGAGTCTTCCTATTTGCCTTAAGGTGCAACCAGGTACTCTGTTTGAATGTATGAACTGCTTGTGTATCATAGCCTGTAGATATTTGTATATATAGCTCACAATATACTGCACTGAAGAACCTGGAACTCTGAGCATTTCTGCTAAAGTACCGTGAAGAATTTGCGACAAACTGTTCAGTTTTACTGAGTGTAATACAAGCTTGATTGTCAACATATACATGAACTGGAGAATTGCTTTGTATGCCCAAATCTCTCAGCAACTGCTTGTAATACACTAACTCACTGCAGAGCTCACTAAGTGCAGCATATTCAGCTTCAGTGGATGATATGCTGACTATACTTTGCTTCGTGGACTTCCATCCAATTAGTGACCCACCAAACAAAACCACTAGCCCAGTCACTGATTTTCGGTCAGCTAAATTTGTCCAGTCTCTGTCTGAGTAGCACTTTAGCATTTCATCACCTGCTGAGCTTAATTTTAAAACACTATCAGCAATTTGCTTCAGGTACCTCAGAACACGTTTTACTGCCTTCCAGGGTTTAGACACTTGCCTGCTCAAAATCCCTACTGCGTAGCTGATATCAGGCCTACTCCACTGCGATATGTACAGAAGACTCCCAATAGCTGATTGATATAAATCAGGTCGCTCAAACACCAAGCTTTCATCAGCTTGCAAAGACTTAACAAAGCCTAAATCTATGGGAGTATTTGCCCCTTTGCAGTCCTGCATTGTGTATGCTGTTAGCAGTTGTTTAATTTTCTTTTCCTGGCTAAGCAACAAACTGCCATCATCCGCCCAGCACACTTCCAGACCCAGATAATTTTTCACACAAACAAGGTCTTTTACTTTAAATCTTTTGGCTAACTGCGTGGAAAGCGCTTTGATTTGTTTATCAGCCTTAGCAACATGTAGCAAATCGTCCACAAAAACCAAACAGAACTCTCTTTCCCCCCAAATTTTTTTTATTAGTTTTCCACAAATTTTAAACACACACACACACACAAACAAACAAACAAACAAAAATCCTAACCTTATTAAAACCAATCTTATTAACATTGTTAAGCGACTTCCTCGTATCCCCTTGGTTGAATTTCAGTGTATATCATTTTACCGGTTTTCCAAATCCTATATTCTCATAAAATTAACTTGGTCACATAACATCTTTCTTTCTTTCCTAATCTCAATTTCATCATATAATTTATCACATTACATATTTAAATCCTAAGCCTATCTGATATTTGCAAGCTTTCCCAATTAATTTATCTTAACATATTTAACTAAATAATCATTAAATTTCATCCATTCTTCCTGGTAGTCCTCCTCCTTCTGATCACGAACTCTTCCAGTCAGGTCGGCTAGCTCCGAAAAGTCCATCATCTTCATCTGCCAGACTTCCACTGTTGGTATTTCTTGTGTTTTCCAATTCTTAGCTAGTAAAATTCGAGCAGCAGTTGTAGCAAACAAAAATAATTTAACATCTTTCTCGGGCAGTTCTAAACCTGTTATTCCAAGAAGAAAGGCCTCTGGCTTCTTAATAAATGTATATTTCAACATTTTTTTCAATTCATTATAAATCTTCTCCCAGAAGTCTTTCACCTTGGGGCATGTCCACCACATATGATAGAAGGTACCTTCTTTTTCTTTACATTTCCTACATAGATTATCACCAGTATGGTAAATGTTAGCTAATTTAACAGGGGTCAGGTACCATCTATACATCATTTTCATTATATTTTCCTTTAACATTGTACATGCAGTGAACTTGACCCCTCTCTTCCACAATCTTTCCCAATCCTCAAACATTATGTTATGTCCTATATCTCTTGCCCAATCTATCACCACTGATTTAACTTGTTCATCCTTTGTATGCCACTCCAACAATAAATTATACATTTTAGACAAAAACCAAACAGAACTCTTGTTTGTCATTAGCGCCATGCACATACAGACACCTGTCTGCAACACTGTGTTGGAAACCTAGAAAAACCAGAGTTTCATCTAAACACTTGTTCCAATTTCTCGCAGATTGCCGTAAACCATACAGTGCCTTGTGTAGCTTGTACACATTGCCCGACCCAGACTCAAAACCAGAGGGTTCTGCTAAATACAGTTCCTCACTCAAACTAGCATGTAAATAGGCTGCCTGGATGTCAAAATGATTTACTTTCAGTTTGCCTTTTGCTGCAATTGCCAGCAGCAGACACAGACTCTCACTTCTAGCTGTAGAAGCAAACACTTCATCAAAATCAAGCCCCGGTCTCTGGGAAAAACCCTGCACCACTAAGCGTGCCTTGTACTTAAAATCACCAGTGGCAAAAGGCTTGAGCTTGTAAACCCATCTGCTGTGAGATTTTGACCAGCTTCGGCCCATCTGAAGCTGATACAGGCTCGTCTTATCTTGAGCCCAAGCAGAGCGTCGTCACACAGCAGAAGGATAAGCAGGTAATGTGCCACATGCTGACTTTATTTACAAGCTATGATGAGAGCATACAAACATGCATCCTGCCTCTGTAAGAGCAGAGAAGCAACAACTCCCTCTCGACACAAAGAAAGCCGAGAGAACAGTGAAAAACAGGAAACCAGTGTACGTCACATCCAGTCTCCCATTCCCGTGGGAACCCAACAGTAACTATGACTGTGGAATGCAAAACAATGTCTTGTGACATGCATTCGCTGCTCAGTGAGGAAGCAGAAACTAACATGCTTCCCCTTTCTGTGAACATCACTGGGCAGCGTGTTCGTACAGTATCAGTACAAACCCAACTTCTGCACATAGGTACAGTGTTGATCCCTTGGTACAACCTTGGACAATACATCAGCAGGAATTTCATTACCTGGCATATAGGACACCGTTACGAGTCCCTTCTGAATACATTCCCTAGCATGTTGCAGTTTCAATTGCAAATGCTTCGTGCTTTGCTTACAACCTTCAGAATTCAGCAAAGCCAAACATGCTTTGTTGTCTTGATAAACCTGGATTGGACATTTGACAGGAATTTTCATGTCTTTGCACAATTGTAACAACCATTCACAATCTTTAAGTGAACAAGACAGTGCATTCAGTTCAGCTTCACAAGTACTTAAGCTAACTGTTGTTTGCTTCTTGCATGACCAATCAAATAGACCCTGATTGTACATGTAGCAAACTCCAGACGTACTTTTCCTGTCTGTAGTGTCACTACCAAAACTTGCATCTGCAAATATCTCAGGACCACCAGACTTCTGATTGTTAAATCTCAGTCTGTAATGCATAGTGCCTTTCAAATAGCGAGCTATGCGTTTCAGAGCTTTCCAATCCTTAACAGTAGGGTTGTTGACTTGTCTGCTTAGCAAATTACAGCTAACAGCAATGTCAGGTCTTGAACATCTGGCAATGAAGTTTAGTTTGCCTAGCACACTTCTGTACAGTGTCATCTACCTGATAACCTGTTGTCATCGGTGTGTCTACAGGGTTAGCATCCATCAGCAATTTTCCGTGACTGGTGTACTAGAATATTACCATCTTGATCTCTCTCTATTTCCAGAGATAGGTAGTTGGTTACCTTACCAAGATTTTTCATGTCAAAGTGTTCTTTCAGTTGAGCTAGGGCGTTATTGTACATTGTGACATCCTTCCAAAAGAAAATTATACCATCAACATAAAATAAGCAATACAGCTTCTTTTGCCCTTCCTCTTTGACAAACACACATGGATCAGCTTTACCTTGCTGGAAACCTAGAGAAAACAATACTTCCGTGAGTTTAGTGTGCCAGCACCGCGCACTCTGTTTGAGACCATATAGTGATTTCTTCAGAGAACAAACAAATCCCTGTTTTACCTGTACACCATCAGGTGGAAGCATATAAAGTGATTCACTTAGAGATCCGTACAAAAATGCTATATTCACATCATGGTGAGAAATGTGTAGATTCTCTTCTACATCATTACCTGGTAAGTGACAAAACATTTGGGGTTTTATCTAGAGCGGGGCGATATTTGAAAATCATGATGCAGGAAAAGCTGTGAAGCCAGCTAATGCTTCTTTATAGCTCCATCCTTATTTCTGACATAGTGATATATCCGTATATTGTGATGTTTAGCTGGTGACAATGTTGCAATGTTGAAATCAGGTATCACCCAGCCCTAGTTTCATCCATGTTCCCAACCTTTGGGATATTCCTGTTGATTTTATCTATATACCATTTTTGAGTGGTATTGTGTGGCACAGAATTTTTTTTAATGATGCTAAGTAGTAAATATTCTGCAAGTGTTTTTGCCAACAATGATTTTAAAAAACCTGATTCTCGTACAGATTGGCGTCTTTTGGTATCTACTTCTACTATAGACTGGCGTCTTGCTGACGCTATTGAGGTTGTACAGTGGTACCTCTGGTTAAGAACTTAATTTGTTCCGGAGGTCCATTCTTAACCTGAAACTGTTCTTAACCTGAGGTACCACTTTAGCTAATGGGGCCTCCTGCTGCCGCCGCGCGAATTCTGTTCTCATCCTGAAACAAAGTTCTTAACCCGAGATACTATTTCTGGGTTAGCAGAGTCTGTAACCTGAAGCGTCTGTAACCTGAGATACCACTGTAATCAGCTGTTGGCCCTTTTTGTTAGCCATTATGTCTATTTCCCTTTTATGTCTATTTCCCTACACACAATAGCTGGGACAATCTCGTTCTCACACTGGAAGCTATGCATGAAGAAGATCTGACTCTGGATTATGTTACTGGCCGGCTGCTGGAGGAATGGCAGAGGTGTGACGGCAAGCAGTTGTCTGCTCCGAGTGATTCGACAAGCGATCGGCTTGTGAAAAATGCAGGCAGCATTTCTGAGGAGAACCAGCCAAAACAACATACCCAAGCTACGGCTGGTGAGGAATCTGCGTTTGCTGTTTGTTGTTGTTACAGGTGCGGTTCTACTCGGCATCTGAGGAAGCAGTGTCCGGAGGAGGCCATACCTGAGGGTCAAAAGCAGCGGAAACAGCAAACGAAGTTTGGAAAGAAGCAGATGGCGCAACTTGTGACGGCCGTGGTCGAGTGTCCTGATGAGCGGTGAAACACCTGGATTATCGATTCAGGGAGTTCCTGGCACATTGTTGTTTCAGAGGCGGTTTTTGCCAAGAAGGTTTCTACACCACGGAGCCAGGTGGCATTGGCTGACGGGAGGAAATCTGACGTGGAGTCGAGTGGTTCTGTTTTTGTCTCCTGTCTACGCACGCATCTGGACAACGTTCTGTGTGTTCCTTCGCTGAGGAGCAACCTGATGTCTGTCTCCTGTCTGCTGAAAGCTGGGTTTGTAGTGCATTTCCGGGACAGTTACTGTGAGATCCAGAAAGGCAGAGTGTGATGGCCTGGGACTCGGATGCTGAACCTGAGGGATCCCAGCCTGCACAGGATTCCCCACTTCCAGAACCAGCTGAGCCGGGGCTGTGGCATGAGCCTGAAGGGTCCTCACCTGTGCTGGATCCTCAGGTGCAGGCATCAGATGAGTCTGCTCTGGCTCCTGAGGTGATGGAGGACACATTGCCTGCAGGTGCTCCACTCTCAGCCCCGTCAGGGGAAGCCGAGGTTGCCTCTGGGTCCAGTAACCCTCCAGCCTCTCCTGAGCTGCAGAGGCTCAGGGCAGAGAGGCGGAGGGAACTAAGTTCTTGCAGGAGGAGTGCTCGCCTCCAGGCAAGGAGAGGCGAGTCACCAGAGGATCGGGGCCGTCCTATGCCTCGGGGCAGATAAAAGCCGGCTAGCCCCAGTCCCAAGTTGTGGGAGCAACATTGTTAGTTCCTGCCTGAACCCTGTCCAGCTTTCCTGCCCGAGCTCCTGACCCACCCTGGCTCCCTGCTTGCAAGCCTGTTCCTGACTTCACCCGACTTCCTATCCTGCACCCAGCTTCAGCTACTACAGACTGCCTCCGCGTTGATCGTGGAGGCAAATTTATGTCTGGACCTTTTCAGTCTTGGTTACAGACAAAGGGCACAGTGTTGGCTATTTGCAGTTTAGTAGCGCTGCAGAGAGCTTGCTGGGGAGACCATGCATTAAAAAGGGACTCAAAAATAACTTAAACAAGGTTTTAATAACAAAAACAAAAACTCCTTATACACTAAATACATCAACAACAAACCAGACCCAACCACCAACCCATCCCCTAGGGTAATGAGAGAGCTAGGTGCTGCCCCTTATATACTATACTCAATTGCTGACACAGCTTGATTAACACAACTCAGCAGCAACTGCTATGTTTCACAGCTGTAAGACTGGGTCTCGTTATTTGCCCTGGCCCTGGCCCTTAAAGACATACACAACTTGTGAAACAATAATAAACCTTCACATTTTAAAGTGACCATTCAACATTTCCCCTGCGGTTTATTATTGTGGAACAAAAACAATAAAGCATATTTTGTACATGTCTTTCATGTGTAACCTTTGGAAGTGCTTTAGTAAAAATGTCTGCAATTTGATTGTCACCTGGAACATATTGAAATACAATCATTTAGTCAGCAATTAGTTTCTTTACAATCTGTAAACGGTAACCTTAAGACTCTCGTGCGCTGCGTATTGGTCTCTGAACACAGGATAGCAAGTTCACTCTGGGAATCAAGGTAAACTTTTACTGGTAGTGTTACTTGCATCTGTAGGTCTGCAAATACTTGCAGATACCATTCCACATCACGAGTGGCCTGAATGCATGCACATAATTCACTCTCTGTTGTGGAGAGAGAAATAATGGTTTGTGTCTGGGACTTCCATTCAAATGGACAACTGTTATAACAAAACACCATACCAGACACACCCCTGCAATTATTTTGTTATAATGCATGAGATGTGTCAGGGAACAGACATCAGAGCGAGAGGCGGAGGCAGGGCTCCAGAGCGATGCCGAAGAGGGGACCAGCAGGGGGGAAGGAATTCAGAGTAACACCAGTAGAGAAGAGAGGGAGATGGAGGAATTGGTGACAGGGCTCCGAGACCCTTCACCAGAAACTAGTGAAGAGAGCGCTGGCACGCCCCAGCCTTCCCCTTACTTGCGCAGACGTGTTCCGCGCAGGGAACATAGGCGGAGACTTGGCGTCAAACAGCTTTTATGCTGGAAGAGGTTCAAGAAACGCCCACTGACGGATTCTGCAAGTGACTAACAGGTCACGGAGGGCGAGCTGTGAGCCTAAGCATGGTTGGGCAAGCAATCAAACTAAACTGAAGGCAATTTATGCACAAGTAACCCCCTTACAACCATTAAAGCAATCCGTCAGTCTCTGAAGTTACTTGTGCGCAGGCAGGGGAACCATGAGCCTGACTGGAGGCGCCAGTGCCGCGGAGCAAACAGCTGGTGTGCAAGACCTGGTAAAGAGGAACCGGGAGCTGGAACAGCATGTAGCGCTGCTGACGGCGCGGCTGGACGAGAGGCGAACCCAGGATGCGCAGGTTAGACCCACCCCAGTGGCAAAGAAGGTGCCTGGACTGGTACACAAGTTCGGGGGGAAGCCACAGGACTATAATGGGTTCCGAACGGAAATAGAGTACGCTTTGGAGCTGCAGCACGATGACTTTGCTGACGATGCAGAGAGGGTGGCGTATATCGTGGGGCACCTTCAGGATGGCGCGCGCGAATGGGTCAGGCCCCTAATGGCCGCGCAGAATGCTGCCATGAGGGACGTCCGGAAGTTTCTCCAGGTGATGGACGCAATGTATTCAAACCAATTTGGGCAGAGTGTGAGCCAGAGGGAGTTGATGAGATGCAAACAGGGGGATCTATCTGTTAGAAACTACTGGTCCCGCTTTGCGATGCTGATACACCGGCTCGAATGGGATCTAGATGACCCACCCATACGGATGCTGTTTAAGGAGGGGTTGTCCCCAACCATGAAAGACGAGCTCTCCCGCGCGCCCCGCCCGCAGTCTATGGATGAACTGACCAAAGCTGCGCTTGCGATAGGCGCTCGGCAGGAAGCGCGCGCTTTGGAAAGGCGGGAAGGGAGAGGAGAGCGTTGCCCTGACTACCGCATTCCTGAGATGCCAAAGCAGCCTTCAGATGACGTGGTGCCAATGGAAATTGATGGGGCGCGCGCACGTGCGAGTTTTCAAGCGCCAACCAAGGAGTCGAAAGGGAGGGAAAGGCTGGGAAAAGCACCAAGAAGTGTTTCCTCTGCCAACAGCCAGGACACTTTGCCAGGGTCTGTCCACAAAGAAAGGCTTGGCAAGGGATGGTGGGAGCTACTGGAAGCGAGGAGGAGGGGGCGGAGGAAAAGGTTCAGGGAAACGCCAGCGCTTGACTGCCCACAGGGGGGCGCAGCAGCCAAGCGAACAACTAACAGAAGTGCCCCAACCGGACCCACCCAAGGCTTCTATAGCGATAGAGGTGGTGCTAGAACTCCCAAATGGACACCCAGCCAAGGTGAAGGCAATGCTGGACTCAGGCAGCTCCTGTAATTTTTTTAGCAAGCAGTTTGCACTAGAGCACCAACTCCACCTGCTGCCACTGGATTTCCCACCCCAAGTGACCACGATAGATGGCAGGGAGCTGCTGGGTGGGGAGGTGACACATCAAACCCCACCAATGAGAATGAGAGTGTCCAGACACACAGAAACCATTGCCTTTCATGTGGCCACACTGGCGGGACCCCCGATAATACTGGGCATGAGCTGGCTAGTGCTACATGATCCAGTGGTGGCTTGGCATCAACGGACAGTCACCTTCGAGTCAGCACATTGTTTGGAACACTGTCTAGGGGGGGGAGAAGCCCAGGGTGCAGTTAGCCAGAGTGGCAGCAACGACACTGAAGCAGAGAGCAGAGTTGCTGCCACAGTACGCGGACTTACAGGAGGTCTTCAGCGAGAGGGAGGCGGACAGGCTGCCGCCACATAGGCCCTTTGACTGCCAAATCAACCTACTCCCTGGGGCGCAGCTGCCGGTGGGTAAGCTGTATGCCATGTCGGACCGGGAGATGCAGGAGTTGAGAGACTTTATTGACAAGAACCTAAAAAGGGGGTTCATAAGGGAATCTAAGGCAGTGGGGGGCAGCCCTGTGTTCTTTGTGGACAAAAAAAACACGGATCAGCCCAGGCTGGTCGTGGACTATAGAAAATTAAACCTCGTATCGGAACCCGTGACCTTCCCTATGCCCAGAATTGATGCTATTCTAACTCGGGTAAGGAAGGGTAAGATCTTTACCAAGCTGGACCTCCGGGGAGCATACAATTTGATTAGAATGAGGGAGGGGGACGAATGGAAAACCACCATGTTCACCCCCCTAGGGGCCTTTGAGTACCTAGTCATGCCATTTGGATTCCAGTCGGGCTCAGCCTGTTTTCAAAGCTTCATGCACCACGTGCTGGGACCCCTGCTGTACAAAAACTGCGTAGCATTTCTGGACGACGTCCTGATCTATTCGGACAATGAAAAACAACATGTCCAGGACGTCAGGGAAGTGCTGAAGAGGCTACAAGAGCATCAGTTATGGGTCAAGCTGGAGAAGTGCCAATTTCACGCCAGAGAAGTGGAATTTCTGGGATACAAGTTGTCAGACAGAGGTCTAGCCATGGACCCCGGCAAGGTGCAGGCGGTGCTGGAATGAAAGGCCCCCAAGACCCGGAAGGATGTGCAGAGGTTCCTCGGGTTCAGCAACTTCTACCGCAAGTTCATCAAGAACTTCGCCCACTTAACCGCACCCATCACGGATTGTCTCAGTAGCAAAAAGAAGTTCGTCTGGACGGAAAGTGCCCAACGATCCTTTGAAGGGCTAAAGAAGGCATTCGCCTCGGAGGAACAGCTCCTGCACGTGGATCTGCAGAAGCCGATGAGGCTGGAGACCGACGCATCAGACCAAGCGGTAGGAGCGGTGTTGCTGCAGCCGGGAGGGAGCCAACACACCTGGAGGCTGTGCGCCTTCTTCTCACAGAAACTGAACAAATCGGAACAGAACTACACGGTGTATGATCGCGAACTGCTAGCTATTTACGCAGCCTTTCGGCAGTGGAGACATCTCCTAATAGGGGCTCAGCACAAGATTCAGGTGTGCACCGATCACAAGAACTTGGAATATTGGAGAACAGCTCGAGTCCTCAACCAGAGACAGATTCGATGGGCACAGGAGTTCTCCAAGTTCTTCTTTGAGATCAAGTACGTGCCGAGAGAAGAGAACGTGAGGGCAGACGCGCTTTCCCGGAAGCCGGAGTACACGGAAGGAGAAGGACAGCCGGAAGATCGACACGTGTTCCCAGAGGAACGATGGGTGTGGGGGGGAGCGTTGGTTGGGAAATAAGAACTAGCCAAGCTGATTTGCCAGGACGAATTCGCCCAAACCAGAATCAGGGAACTCAGGGGAACTGGGGGAGACCGGGGAGGCTTTGAGGAAAGGGAAGGACTGCTGTATTACAAGGGAGCAATGTATGTGCCCGGGGAGGCCTTGCGGGAAAGGGTGCTCAAACAGCTTCACGACAACCCAACAGCGGGGCACTTTGGGCAACACAAAACTATGTTACTGGTTACCAGGGAGTTCTGGTGGCCAAGGGTGAGGGAAGATGTACGAGAGTATGTACGGGGGTGTACCCAGAAAAATAACCAGATTTATTCAGGATGTCTCTGCAACTCTTGAGTTGGAATATAAATGGCTGCAACATTCCGGAAAAAAGGAGGAAAATTTTTCATATATTAAAAAAAGAACAATTGGACATCATCTGCCTGCAAGAAACACATGTGACCAGGCTCCACAGAAAAGTGTTAATAAACAAAAGACTCGGCCAGGAATTTATATCTTCGGACAGAGTAAAGAAGAGAGGTGTGGTGATATATGCAAAAGAGAGCCTGTCACCTAAATTTTTATTTAAAGACGAACATGGAAGAATTTTGGCAATTGAGATACAACATCAAGGAGAGAAGCTTTTGATATTAGGAATCTATGCACCAAATGAGGGGAAATCGGAATTTTACAAGAAGTTGCATGAGACTATGCTGGATTATCTGGACTATAACAACATCATCATGATGGGAGACATGAACGGGGTCGTATCAACTAACATGGATAAGTCACAAAGCGAAAATGTCACAAAAGACGGCAGACTACCAAAGACTTTCTTTGAAATGACAGACAATATGGACCTGATTGACATTTGGAGAACAAAGAACCCCTTGGGAAGAGAGGGAACATTTTTCTCTGAAGCCCAACTGACCTGGACAAGAATCGACCAAATATGGATATCTAGATGTCTGGCACCTAAGGCTAGAAAGGTGGAAATCTGCCCAAAGACCTGCTCCGACCATAATGCAGTAAAGATGGACATGACACTACTACCAACCGGCTCCTTTAGATGGAAGATGAATGACAATTTGTTTAGAGACCAGGAGATCACTAAGAAGGCCCAAAAAGTTTTGAAAGACTATTTTGAGATAAATTTGAACACTACGGTGGAAAAAAGGATTATCTGGGATGCAAGTAAGGCTGTGATGAGGGGGTTCCTGATACAACAGAATGTGGTAAAGAAAAGGACACAAAATGAGCGGAAAGACAAAACTTTGGAGAAAATTAAAGAATTAGAGAAGAAGTTAAGATTAAATCCGAAGTCACAGCCGACTCTGAGAGAAATTAAACTCCATCAAGCACAATACTCTAAATTGATAAACCAGGAAATAGAGTGGAAGATTAAACTAATGAAACAAAAAACTTTTGAATCGGCGAATAAATGTGGAAAACTGCTAGCTTGGCAGTTGAAGAGGAGACAAAAATTAAATACAGTTACAAATTTAGAGATTGAGGGAAGAAACATTCAGAACCCTGTGGATATTAGAAAGTGCTTCCAGAGATATTTAAAAAAAATATATACTCAAGGGCCGCAAGACGAGGTCGAGATTAAACAATTTTTGGGAAAAAATGGACTACCAAAATTGTCACAAGAAAATAGATCAATCCTGAATTGTAAAATAACACGACAAGAGATCGAACAAGCCATTCAGAACATGCAACTGGGCAAATCTCCAGGGCCAGATGGGCTGACCTCCAAGTACTATAAGACATTAAAAGACTATTTGATACAACCACTGATGGAGGTTAGCAATGAAATTATGGAGGGGAAGAGGGCGCCGGAATCGTGGAAGGAAGCTTTTATCACATTGATACCAAAATCGGAAGCTGAAAAGACACAACTTAAGAACTATCGTCCCATCTCTCTTTTAAATGTGGATTACAAAATATTTGCAGACATTTTGGCAAGTAGACTTAAAAAAGTTTTAAATGAAGTAATTCACAAGGACCAGGCAGGCTTTCTCCCAGGTAGACATTTGTTTGCTAATACAAGGAACATTATCAATATTTTGGAACTTTTGCAAACAGACATAAACACAAAAGCAGTGTTAATCTTCATAGATGCGGAGAAGGCCTTTGACAATATTTCCTGGAAATTTATGAAGGGAAATCTAAAAGAAATGGGAGTGGGACGGGGTTTTGAGAATGGGATTGATGCAATATACTCAGAACAAAAGGCTAAATTGATAGTTAACAATGTGGTTACAGAAGAGTTTAATATCGAAAAAGGAACACGGCAAGGCTGCCCTATTTCCCCTTTGTTATTTATTTCGGGTCTGGAGGTGCTCTTGAATATGATTAGAGGGGACCGGTTGGTGGAAGGAATTCAGGTCGGAGCGAAACAATATAAACTTAAAGCTTTTGCAGATGACCTAGTTTTGACCCTGCAGGAGCCAGAATCTAGTACGAAAAGAGTATTACAATTGATTCAGGACTTTGGTCGGGTGGCGGGATTTAAATTAAACAAACAGAAAACCAAGGTGTTGGAAAAAAACTTGACAGATACAGAGTCAGAACGGTTTCAGAGAGAGACAGAATTAAATGTGGTTAAAAAAGTAAAGTACCTAGGGGTAAATATAACAGCAAAAAATCTGAGTCTATTTAAGGATAACTATGAAAAATGTTGGTCAGAAATTAAGAGAGACTTAGACAGTTGGACAAAATTGAAACTTTCTTTGTTAGGCCGAATTGCTGCTATTAAGATGAATGTATTGCCAAAAATGTTGTTTTTGTTTCAAACACTACAGATTGTGGACAAGACGGAGTGCTTCCGGAAGTGGCAGAGAGATATCTCTAAGTTTGTCTGGCAGGGCAAAAAGCCCAGAATTAAGTTTAAGATATTAACTGATGCGAAAGAAAGAGGGGGCTTTGCCCTGCCAGACTTAAAGTTGTACTACGAGACCGCAGCTTTCTGCTGGCTAAAAGATTGGCTACTTCTTGAAGACACTGATGTACTAGATTTGGAAGGTTTTAACAATGCTTTTGGTTGGCATGCATACTTATGGTACGACAAAGTTAAGATCAATAAGGCCTTTAAGAACCATATTGTCAGAAAAGCAGTGTTCAATGTCTGGACAAAATATAAAGACTTATTGGAAAACAAAACTCCAAGGTGGCTATCACCTCTGGAAGCTAAGGCCCGAAAAAGACCCAATATGGAGGCCAAATGGCCAAAATATTGGTAAATATTAGAAAAAGATGGAGACAATTGGAAATTGCAGAGTTTGGAGAAAATGAAGGATAAAGTGCGAGACTGGCTACACTACACTCAGATTAAAGAAGTCTTTAAAAATGACAAAAAGTTAGGGTTCCAGGTGGAGAAATCGAAATTGGAAACAGAATTGTTAGAACCTAAGACTAAGGTAATCTCAAGAATGTATAACTTGCTGTTAAAATGGAACACACAAGACGAAATGGTTAAATCGGCTATGATAAAGTGGGCACAGGATATTGGCTATAACATCATGTTTGAAGACTGGGAAAGGTTGTGGACCACTGGGTTGAACTTCACTGCATGTAATGCTTTGAAGGAAAATGTAATGAAAATGATATATAGATGGTACATGACCCCAGTTAAACTTGCCAAAATATACCATTTGTCTGACAACAAATGTTGGAAATGTAAAGGAAATGAAGGAACATTCTTTCACCTCTGGTGGACCTGCCCTAGAGTGAAGGCCTTCTGGGAAATGATATATAATGAGTTGAAAAAGGTATTTAAGTATACTTTCCCCAAGAAACCAGAGGCCTTCCTCCTGGGTATTGTCGGCCAGAGGGTGATAAAGAAGGACAGAACTTTTTTCCTGTATGCAACAACAGCAGCAAGGATACTCATCGCTAAGCATTGGAAAACCCAAGTTCTACCCACCCTGGAAGAATGGCAGATGCAACTGATAGACTATATGGAACTGGCCGAGATGACCGGCAGAATCCGAGACCTGGGAGAGGAGAGGGTTGAAGAAGATTGGAAGAAATTTAAGATGTATTTGCAAAAATACTGTAATTTGGTTGAATGTTAAGAAGGATGCTAGATCATAAATAATTGAGCACCACTAAATTAGATGGAATTGGGATGACAAGTGAGAAATATAAATCTTCTGGAGAACTATTAGACTATATTTAAATGAATGGGGCACAAGAATGTAAACAAGATGATAAATTGCTGGTAAAAATTTACAATGATGTAAGTGGGAGCGGGAGACGTGAGGGAGTCCAAAGAAGTTATGAAATTATGCTACGATACATGTTATATTGGTTATTATGTTTATACTGGTATTTAAAAATCTTAATAAATATTTTTTTTTTTAAAAAAAAGAGAGTATGTACGGGGGTGTGACCGCTGCCAAAGGGCCAAGGGAGAGAGGGCAGCCCGGCAGGGCTACTGGAACCCTTACCCACGCCGGGAAGACCCTGGGAGGTGGTGTATATCGATTTCATGACAGATTTACCCAAATCCAGAGGGAAGACAGCAGTCATGGTAGTAGTAGATCTGCTAACCAAAATGTGCCATTTTATAGCGTGCTCACATGCAGTAACAGCAGAGGAAACCGCCCAGTTGTTCGTGAATCACATCTTCAGGTTGCATGGGGCTCCTTCGAGGGTTATCTCTGACCGAGGGAGACAATTTACCTCGAGGTTCTGGAGGAGGCTTATGAACTTATTGCAGGTGGAGGTGGGATTCTCGACGGCGAGGCACCCGGAGACTAACGGACAAGCAGAGAGGGCGAACAGCATTTTACAGCAATACCTACGCTGTTACGTCAACGAGAGACAGAACGATTGGGTAGAAAAGCTAGCACTGGCGGAGTTTGCGTATAATAATGCGGAGCATGTGTCCACGGGGATGAGCCCGTTCATGGCTAATTACGGGTGTCACCCCAGGGCCTTTCCCGGGAGGGGGGAGGAAGGGTGGAGCGTGCTCGCTGCAGAGCAGTTCGTGGAAGAAATGGAAGCCCTGCACCAGCAGCTTAAGATGAATCTGGAAAGGGCCAAGGAGGCGTACAAGAGACAAGCAGACAAACGTCGCCGCGAAGGGGAGACCATAAGGGTGGGGGACCGGGTGTGGTTATCCACCCAAGGCTTACCCTTCAAGGGCGGGTGTAAGAAACTAAGGCCAAGACGGCTGGGACCATTTGAGGTGACACACCAAGTGAACCCGGTGGCATTCCGGCTCAAGTTGCCAGACAGCATGAAAATCCACCCGGTATTTCATAGGTCACTGCTCTCACTGTACAGAGGGGAGCGGAGGGTCCGGGGGGTAGGAGGGGAAGGGCTCACACACCCACAACTGGAAGAGAGGGAACTCCACCACCAGGTAATGGAGATCCTGGATTCGCGCTGGCGGGGGCGGCAGGTGGAGTACCTAGTAGCTTGAGAGGGGGAACCCGAGTCAGAAAACACGTGGGTTCCCGCGGGGGAAATAGATGATGGATATCTGGTGGAAGAGTTCCACAACAGGTATCCGAGGAAGCCCAAACCCCTGGAGAGATTCTGGGAGGAGCAATTTGCCACCACCAATGAGGAGGAGGAGGATTTCGTGGGTTTTCCAGCTTCCGAAGAGGAAGGAGGAGAATCGTCGGGAGAGGAGGAATCAGATTGGGAAGCCCGTCCCGTGCGAAGAAATCGGAGCGGGTGGGAAGCGGGGTTTGAGTCCTCGGACGACGACAGCAGCTCCTTTCGGGGGTTCCCTGCATCGTCGGCTGAAGAAGGGGACAAGGTCACGTCACAGGGTCAGGCCGGGGGTGGAGGGGGTCCTGGGAGGGAGGTGGATGTCAGGGAACTGACACCAGAGCGAGAGGCGGAGGCAGGGCTCCAGAACGATGCCGGAGAGGGGACCAGCAAGGGGGAAGGAATTCAACATAACATCAGTAGAGAAGAGAGGGAGATGGAGGAATTGGTGACAGGGCTCCGAGACCCTTCACCAGAAACTAGTGAAGAGAGCGCTGGCACGCCCCAGCCTTCCCCTTACTTGCGCAGACGTGTTCCGCGCAGGGAACATAGGCGGAGACTTGGCGTCAAACAGCTTTTATGCTGGAAGAGGTTCAAGAAACGCCCACTGACAGATTCTGCAAGTGACTAACAGGTCACGGAGGGCGAGCTGTGAGCCTAAGCATGGTTGGGCAAGCAATCAAACTAAACTGAAGGCAATTTACGCACAAGTAACCCCCTTACAACCATTACAAGATGCATTGTAAATAAATAAACAAGCTTTGATCGTTGCAAATGTGCTGGGATGCACCTGAGTCCACAATAAAAGAATTCCACTTGGCACCTTTAATTCTTTTACGATCTGTTGTCTGAGTGTGAAAAGCTTGCGGCTCGTTTCTGTCTTTACGGTACGATGTCGGCTGCTGGGCTGATGACCGTGATTGACGAACAGAAACAGACTTGGGAGTACTTTGCTTTCTTTTGGATCTGCAGTCCTTTGCAAAATGTCCTTGCTTACTGCAGAACCAACAACACTTGGCAGCTTTAAATGCAGTCGTATCACCACAAGTTTGCATATGGCGTTCCTCATTACTTCTGGAAATAGGAGAGCTTATGGCACAAGCCTCCCTTCTGTCCAACTCGCCCATTAATCTTGTCGGTACCTTCCACAGTTAATTGTGCTGGTGGAACGGCAGATATCTGGCTAGCTATAGCATCAAAATCCTCATTAAGGGAACAAAGAATGATAAAAACGTACTGAATATCAGGTATCTCCATGTCCCTTCAAATTAATTCGCAGCGTATTGCCTCCAGACGTCTCAAGTGTGCTGCCAAATCACCACCAGGCTGCAACTTCGTCTGGTACAGCGGTTTGAAAAACGTCAATGCAGACGCTGACTCTTTTTTAATATGCACTGCTGCAAGGCTGTCCCACATTTCTTTGGCAGTTTTCTTATTTCTTATATAGACTACTTGCTGGTCGCTGACTGCCAAATTAATTATCGCCCTGGCTTTTGCATCTCCTTTTGACCAAGCATTAGTCACAGGGTCAGGAGGGTCATCAGTTACATAGGTCCATACTTCTCTAGAGGTCAAAAGTGCCTCCACCTGAAAAGACCATAAACTATAGTTCTCATCTGTCAGCTGTGGGAAGACCAGAGCCTTCTCAGCTTCTGGAACCCGGTCAACCATTCTGGAACTCTTCCAGACCCACAGAACTATGCCAACAGGAGGAGGAGTTTTCAAACCTTAATCAGAGTCCAAAAATATGCAGTCATCCACTCAGCAGCTGGGCCCATAACCAAAAGGTGTTGGCTATTTGCAGTTTAGTAGCGCTGCAGAGAGCTTGCTGGGGAGACCATGCATTAAAAAGGGACTCAAAAATAACTTAAACAAGGTTTTAATAACAAAAACAAAAACTCCTTATACACTAAATACATCAACAACAAACCAGACCCAACCACCAACCCATCCCCTAGGGTAATGAGAGAGCTAGGTGCTGCCCCTTATATACTATACTCAATTGCTGACACAGCTTGATTAACACAACTCAGCAGCAACTGCTATGTTTCACAGTTGTAAGACTGGGTCTCGTTATTTGCCCTGGCCCTGGCCCTGGCCCTTAAAGACATACACAACTTGTGAAACAATAATGAACCTTCACATTTTAAAGTGACCATTCAACACACAGGTCATAGAAAAACATGCCCCCATAGTCTGGAAGAAAACGAGTTGGCAGAGAGGAAAAACAGGTCTCTACAGGAGATGTTGTACTCAATGCTTGAGGATGCTGGTCTATCAAAGGTGTTTTGGGCAGAAGCTTTTCTGTCCACGTGCTATTTGCAGAATCATTTATTTCCTAGATCAATTGGAACAACTCCCTATTTCAAATTGTTCAACAAGAAGCCCAAAGTTGATCATGTGCGTACATTTGGTGTGAAGGCATGGGTTCATGTGCCTCGAGCACAGCGTAGAAAGGGTGATCCCAAAGCACAACAGCTTATTTTTGTAGGTTACCAAGATTTGGGCAAAGGTTACAGGTTTGCGGTTGGTAAAAATGGGCTGGTTGTTTCAAGGAATGTTACGTTCTGTGAGCATAGCGGCTGGGAGAAGCTGCATGCCAACTCTGAAGTTTGGTTTCAAATATCAAAGGGGAGATCTTTGAATGCTAATAGAAAACCAGACACAGACACAGAAGAGGATTCTTCTGTTGAGGCTAAAGAGAATGGTAGTCAGTTTTCACCACAGGAGGAATTCCACTCTCCTCAAGGGGGGCGAGAATCTGAGGGGGGAAACAGTAAAAGCGAAGCCGGTTTCACTCCCAGAAGGTCTCAGAGGAAGACTAAAGGTGTACCACCAGATCGTTTTAAACTTGGTACTGCGAATGTTTTCCATGTAGCAGCTGAACCTCAAAGCTACAAGGAGGTGCTGGCGTTACCAGAGGACCAATTTTTGCTCTGGAAAAATGCTATGCAGGAGGAAATGGATTCTCTGCGTGAGCATGATGTGTTTACACCCACACCACCACCGAAAGGAGCTAAAATAGTGGGGTGCAGATGTTGGTTTCTGCTTCCGGGCCCAGAAAAACGGAATCAGACTGAACTAATGGCTGCTGGCAGAGGAACAGAGGGACGGATCGGACGTTATCTGCTCTGCACGTCAAGATGATTGATGAGAGGTATGTGCTCTTGCAACGGGTAGCCTGCCAGTTCCTAATTGCTGGCTTCAAGGCTGGACTTTGAACTTTTAAGCCTGCTACGCAGTGGCTTGAAAACCGAAAGTGCTTTTACAAGTGCTTTTGGAAGCAGCTGTACACAGACGCAGCTTGATTAATGCAGCAGAGATGGCTAATGCAAGGCTGGCTGATGCTTTTGGGATTCCAAAGCTCGATAAAAAGAATTATGCGGAGTGGGTGTTGTATGCAGAAGCTTTGCTACGAAAAGAGGGTCTGTTTGAAGTCATAACAGGCACCCCCCCCAGCTCCGATGACAGATGAATGGGCAGCTAAGGATTCCAAAGCAAGGGGAACTCTTACGTTGATACAATCCCCAGAAGAGTTATGCCTATTGCGTGATAAGACCTCAGCCAGAGAGATTTGGGACACTTTGAGAGATTCTCATTTGAGAACAGAAGCTGGTGCTTCTTTGTTCTACTATGCCAAGCTGCATGATATGGCACTTGCTGAAGGTGCAGATGTGCGTGCTCATCTGATGGAGATACAGAATCTGAGACATGAGCTGCAACAGAGAGGACTCACCTTTCCAGAGGCTGTGTATTCCTTCATGATACTACATTCTTTGGGTTCAAGTTGGGAGTCCGTTGCCACTCACATTGCTGTTCAGCCAACTGCTCAGCTCACAGTAGCCCATGTTACTGCCGTTGTTCTGAATGAAGCAGACAGGCGAGGTGCTAGCTGCATCGGTAAGGGGGAGTCTTCACAGACGTCATCCCAGAATGCAGTGGAACCACCAGATGGCGCCAAAGCTTTGAAGGCAGTGAAATGCTACTCGTGTGGACATCTAGGCCATATGAAGAGGGAATGCAGATATCCCAGGGCCAAGACAGAGCAGCGCAGCGAAGGCTCATCGCGTGGAAAAGGCAAAGGCAAAGGCAAAGGCAAAGGCAAAGGCAAAGGCAAAGGCAAAGGCAAAGGCAAAGGCAAAGGCAAAGGCAAAGGCAAAGGCAAAGGCAAAGGCAAAGGCAAAGGCAAAGGCAAAGGCAAAGGCAAAGGCAAAGGCAAAGGCAAAGGCAAAGGCAAAGGCAAAGGTGTCCAGGACAACGCAGCACAAGGCAATGGTCTCACGCTTCACTCCAAAGGTTGCAAAGGTCCAGAAGACGTCTAGATCTTTCTTCGTGGTGGATTCGGGCGCAACGTGCCACATATGCAATGACAAGCGACTGTTTGTGTCTTTTACACCGCAGGAAGGTGCGATTCACCAGGCGGATGACGACACGATCCCCAATCAAGGCTAAGGAACTGTTGTTCTTCACAGTTTGGACTTGTCGATACACAATGTTCTCTACGTTCCAGATGCTGCACACAATCTACTCAGCGTTGCGCAGCTGAATGAACGGAACATTGCCGTTTCCTTCAAGAACAAGAAGTGCACCATCACAAAGAAAAACAATTATGTATTATATGCTGAATATGTTGATCGTTTGTTTGTTTTGTATTATGATGATGTTGTGCAGGATGAAACTTGTTGCATTGCAGGTTCTAACAAGGTTTTGCATGCAGGATGTATTCATGATTTTCACAGAAAATTTGGCCATTTACACTTTGAGGCAGTATCCAAAATGCCTGCCTTGGTTGAAAGTATGACTATTAAACCCTGCAGGTACCACATGAAGTGTAAGGCATGCGCAGCAAACAAGGTGAAAATGGCTGCGAAAGGTAAGGTGTCTAGCAGACAAGCTACAGAACCATACCAGATAGTGCATGCTGATTTGGTTGGTCCACTATCGCCCTCTTTGGGTGAAAACAGGTACTTCATGGTCCTCATTGATGCATTTTCCAGGTATATTTATGTGTACAATCTCGAGCAGAAATCAGAGGCTTTTCCAAGGTTCAAGGAATTCTGTAGTTGGTTGAAAAATGTGCATGGTAAGAAGATAAAGACTCTTTTCACTGATCGCGGGGGGGGGATTCACTTCTCAGCAGTTTGAAGTTTTTCTGACTGAGAAAGGAATTCAGCACGATTTTTCTAGTCCTCGTTCACCATGGCACAACGGACTTTGCGAAAGAGCAAATCAAACATTGCTTCAAGGGTTAAAAACCTTGCTGCAGGATGCCAATCTTCCAGAGAGTTATTGGGCGGAATCTTTGGCCTGTTTTGTTTACAGTTATAATCGCAGGTTATCTTCATCGATTGGTTGTACCCCCTATGAAAAGATGTTTGGCAAGAAGCCATACATCAAACACATGAGAATTTTTGGTTCTGACATGTGGGTTCACACACCACAAAGCTCCAAGTTAGGCAAGCGTGGATTGCATGGTATCTTTCTAGGTTATCAGAAAGGTTCTTACAGAGTAATGATGGCTGACTCTAAGACAATTAGGCTCACAAGAAGTGTTGAGTACAATGCCAAGTGGGGGGAGAATGTGGGAATTTCCCAATGTTATCCTGATGACAGTGATGAAACTGAGGATAGGCAACAGCCACAGCAACAGCAGCAGCAAGAGCCACAGCTGCCGCAACAACCCACACCCACTGATGAAGGTCCTGATTCTGAATCAGAGACTGAATCAGATGATTCAGAGGATTTCAAGAGTGCGAAAGCCTCTATGCGACCCTCTGAAGGCTCTGATCGAGAATTGGAGGAACCATTGTTCACTATAGGCCACTATTCTCCTAAGAAGGAAGAGGAGAGTGTTGAAGACTTACGGCTAATTCGCAGGTCTCAAAGAGCCACTAAAGGTAGACCTCCAAAGAGATTTGCTGATGAATTTGCTAAAACAGCAGTTGCAGCTGTTAATAGCTCCAAGAAGGTATTTGAACCTTCAAGCTTCCAAGAAATCCAGGATTTGGATTCAAAGGATGCTGACCCATGCTTAAATGCCATGAAGGCTGAGCTTTAGTCCTTAGAGAGGAACAAAACATGGGGGCTAGTTCCAGTAGTTCCAGGAATGAAACTGCTAGGAAGCAAATGGGTCTTCAAAGCGAAGACAGATCAAAATGGCAAGATAGTCAGACACAAAACCAGATTGGTAGCCAGAGGTTTTTCACAGGTACCAGGTGAAGACTATCACGAGACCTACTCACCCACAGTAAGGTATGAGAGCATTAGGCTTATGCTCAAGCTTGCTGCAGAAGAGAATCTACACATTTCTCACCATGATGTGAATATAGCATTTTTGTACGGATCTCTAAGTGAATCACTTTATATGCTTCCACCTGATGGTGTACAGGTAAAACAGGGATTTGTTTGTTCTCTGAAGAAATCACTATATGGTCTCAAACAGAGTGCACGGTGCTGGCACACTAAACTCACGGAAGTATTGTTTTCTCTAGGTTTCCAGCAAGGTAAAGCTGATCCATGTGTGTTTGTCAAAGAGGAAGGGCAAAAGAAGCTGTATTGCTTATTTTATGTTGATGGTATAATTTTCTTTTGGAAGGATGTCACAATGTACAATAACGCCCTAGCTCAACTGAAAGAACACTTTGACATGAAAGATCTTGGTAAGGTAACCAACTACCTATCTCTGGAAATAGAGAGCGATCAAGATGGTAATATTCTAGTACACCAGTCACGGAAAATTGCTGATGGATGCTAACCCTGTAGACACACCGATGACAACAGGTTATCAGGTAGATGACACTGTACAGAAGTGTGCTAGGCAAACTAAACTTCATTGCCAGATGTTCAAGACCTGACATTGCTGTTAGCTGTAATTTGCTAAGCAGATAAGTCAACAACCCTACTGTTAAGGATTGGAAAGCTCTGAAACACATAGCTCGCTATTTGAAAGGCACTATGCATTACAGACCGAGATTTAACAATCAGAAGTCTGGTGGTCTTGAAATATTTGCAGATGCAAGTTTTGGAAGTGACACTACAGACAGGAAAAGTACGTCTGGAGTTTGCTACATGTACAATCAGGGTCTATTTGATTGGTCATGCAAGAAGCAAACAACAGTTAGCTTAAGTACTGTCCATTAAACTTTGATTAGTTTAATGTTAAGTAAACGTCCAGTGCGCTTCCAACGTCATAAGTCTTATCTCAGCAGAGAATTTCGTGCAGCGGCTGAAGGAGGCAGGAGAGTCAGTACCTTTTATAAATGAAGAATCCTGGAGCAAGCACTTTGGAACTCAGGGAAAAACTTTATTCACAAAAGCAAAAAAAACCCTGGCGATAAAGCACACATGTTTTTATCTCCGGCATAAAGAAAACTTTACTCTAAACTTAACTCATATCAGCAAACACGCCTGTCAGGGAACTGCCATCGGAAAGGCAGGAGGTGGAGGGGCTCTCAGAAGTCAGGAGAGACTCAGCAGCGGAGGAAGGCACCAGCAGGGGGAGAGTGGGAGATCAGAGAGAGAGGGAGGCGAAGGAATGGCTCAGGGAGTCTTCTAGCGATAACAGCGGAGAAGTCTCAGGACCTCCCATAGGTACACCCACTCCTCGCCGGAAACTGTTGCGCCGAGAATCCAGACGACGCGTTTCCGTCAAGGAGCTTTTATGCTGGAGTAAATTCCGTAAACGCCCACTGTCGGATTCTGCCAGCGATTGAGGGAGCCATGCTTAAGGGCTCCGCTAAAGACAGAGCTTTGCTAAGCTGAGCAAACTCTGAGGGACTAAGCTTTTACGCACAAGCAGCTCATCATCCCATCACAGCAATCCGACAGTCTCTGAAAGCAGCTTGTGCAAGGAGAGGCATCATGAGCAACCCAGCCGGAGCCGGAGAAGCGGGAGGAGCTGGAGCGGGTCCAAGCCTGGAAGAAAGGTACAGGATGTTGGAGGTCCAGCTAGCGCTGCAAACGGCTAGGCTCGAGGAGAGGAGGGCTCAGGATGCAGAAAAGGGAAAAGCCACTCCACTCTCAAGGAAGGTGCCAGGATTGGTGCAGAAGTTTGGGGGGGGATCCCAGGAACTATCAAGCCTTTAGAACAGAGATGCAATATGCCCTCAATCTGCAGTTTGATGACTTTCCCGATGAGGAATCGAGGGTAGCGTTTGTGATTGGCCATCTCGAAGGGCTGGGTGAGACCCCTGATGGCAGCTAATAATGACGCCCTAAAGGACTCGAGGAAGTTTTTTCGCGCCATGGATCTGATGTTTTCCAGCGAGATTGAGCAGGGAGTGGTGCGCAGACAGTTAATGGGGTGTAAACAGGGGAGCCGATCTGTCCGTGAGTACTGGACTGAGTTCACCATGTTGATCCATAAATTGGGATGGGACCTGTCGGCGGAACCGATACAAATGCTCTTCGAAGAAGGGCTATCTTCGGCTGTGAAGGACGAACTTTCCCGGGCGCCCAGGGCGGAGTCTATGGACCAGCTGACTAAATCCGCACTGGCCATAGGAGCACGCCAGGAGGCGAGAGCTTTGGAGAAGCGGGAAGGGAAGGGGGAACGTTGGAGGGATTTCCGCATTCCAGAGATTCCCGAGCAGCATTCCCCGCCAGTAGAGCCGATGGAAATTGGAACAGCGTGCGCGCGCAGTTTCAAACCCCAGTGAAGGGCGGAAGAAGGAGGGAAAGAGCGCCAAGAAATGTTTTCTCTGCCAACAGCCAGGTCACTTTGCCAGAGTCTGCCCGCAAAGAAAGGAATGGCAAGGGATGGCGGGAGCTGTTGGGGGGGAGGAGGAGGGAGTTAAGGAGCAAGTAAAAGCCAACGCCTAGCTGCCACCATCGGGGCACAGCAGCCAGGCCAAAGAGCAGTGAATGTGCCCACGCCGGAACCCCCAAGACCAGCGCTTGTAATAGAGGTGTCGCTAGAGCTGCCAAACGGACACCCACTAAAGATAAAGGCGCTATTGGACTCAGGCAGCTCCTGTAATTTTATGAGTAAGGAGTTTGCAGCCGAACACCAGATACAGACTATCCCTTTAAGTAACCCTTTGCAGGTGACCACGATTGATGGGAGGGCGCTGTTGGGAGGAGAAGTTAACCAGCAGACTGTCCCAATGATAATGAGGGTGGCAAGACACACAGAACTGATAGCGTTTAATGTGGCCACCTTGGGAGGAGCGCCCATTATTTTGGGGATGAGCTGCCTAGCGCTGCATGATCCGCTAGTGGGATGGCACCAGAGAGTAGTCTCATTTGGGTCAGCGCATTGCCTGGCACACTGCAAGGAAAGGGAAGCCCAAGTAGGAACCCAGGCTACGCTAGCAGGGATGGAAATAACAGATAAAGGGAAGGTACCACGACAATACGCCGACCTGGTTAACGTCTTCAGCGAAAGAGAAGCAGATAAACTGCCCCCGCACAGACCCTTTGACTGTCAAATTAACTTACTCCCAGGAGCACAATTGCCAGTGGGCAAGCTGTATGCAATGTCAGACAGGGAGATGCAGGAGTTAAGGGAGTTCATTGACAAGAATCTCAAGCGAGGTTTCATCAGAGAGTCACGAGCGGTGGGGGGCAGCCCAGTGTTCTTTGTGGACAAAAAAAATACTAATAAACCCAGATTGGTCGTGGACTTCCGGGCCCTAAATGCAGTGTCAGAACCAGTGACTTTCCCCATGTCCAGAATCGATGACATTTTGACCCGGGTGAGGAAAGGGAAAATTTTTACCAAGCTGGACCTAAGGGGGGCGTATAATCTGATACGTATGAGAAAGGGAGATGAGTGGAAAACCACTATGTTCACCCCCTTGGGGGCCTTTGAGTACCTCGTTATGCCCTTCGGTCTACAGGCGGGCTCGGCCTGTTTTCAATCGTTCATGAATCACGTCCTGGGACCATTGCTTTACAAGAACTGTGTAGCGTTCTTAGATGACGTCCTGGTGTACTCAGAGAATGAGGAGCAGCATGTGCGAGATGTAAGAGAGGTACTGAGCAGACTGCAAGAAAACCAGCTGTGGGTGAAACTGGAGAAGTGTCAGTTTCATACCAGAGAGGTGGAATTCCTGGGGTACCGGTTGTCAGACAAGGGATTGGCCATGGATCCCAGCAAGGTTCAAGCGGTACTGGAATGGAAGACACCGAAAACTAAGAAGGACGTGCAAAGGTTCCTGGGCTTCGGAAACTTCTATCGGAAGTTCATCAAGAACTTTGCCCACTTAACGGCGCCCATCACTGATTGTCTCAGCAGCAAGAAGAAATTTGTCTGGACAGAAGAGGCGCAGCGAGCGTTCGAAAGATTAAAGAAGGCGTTTGCGTCGGAAGAACAACTTTTGCATGTGGATCTACAGCAACCAATGAGAGTGGAGACTGACGCCTCAGACAGAGCGGTGGGGGCGGTGCTTCTACAGCCGGGAAAAGATACGTCGGAATGGAGACCGTGTGCCTTCTTCTCGCGGAAGTTGAACAAATCCGAGAGGAACTACACAGTATATGACCGAGAACTACTCGCCATTCATGAAGCGTTCCGGAGATGGAGACACTTGCTGATTGGGGCGCAGCACAAGGTCCAAGTGCGGACCGACCACAAAAATCTAGAATACTGGAGAACTGCCCGAGTACTGAACCAGAGACAAGTGAGATGGGCCCAGGAGTTCTCCAAATTCCATTTTGAAATTCGTTACGTACCAGGACCAGAGAACGTCAGGGCGGACGCTCTCTCCCGAAAACCTGAGTATTTAGAGGGGGAGGGAGCGCCTGAGGAAAGGCATATCATCCCCGAGGACCACTGGGTGTGTGGGGCGGCATTGGTGGGGCAAAGAGAACTGGTAGAGGGTACCGAGAACAATGAATATGCCCAAGAGAAACTCAGAGAACTCAGGGGGACAGGGGAGAACACAGGGGGGTTTGAGGAAAAGAACGGGGCGTTGTATTACAAAGGGGCACTGTACATACCCGATGGGGAACTGAGGGGCAGAGTGCTCAAGCAGTTACACGACAGCCCCACAGCGGGGCACTTCGGGCAGCACAAAACCATGTGGTTGGTTACCAGGGAGTTTTGGTGGCCCAAGGTGAGGGAAGACGTACGGGAATATGTTAGGGGGTGCGACAGGTGCCAGCGAGTGAAAGGGGAGAGGCTGGCACCAGCGGGGCTATTGGAACCCTTACCCACACCAGAAAGGCCATGGGAGGCGGTATCCATAGATTTTATGACGGATCTGCCAAAATCCAAAGGGAAAACAGCTGTCATGGTGGTGGTAGACCTATTAACTAAGATGTGCCATTTTATAGCCTGTTCACACGCGGTCACAGCGGAAGAAACCGCCAAGTTGTTTGTAAAGCATATTTTCAGGTTGCATGGCGCCCCCTTGAGGGTGGTCTCAGACAGAGGGAAACAATTTACTTCCAGGTTCTGGAGGAAGCTCATGAGCTTACTGCACGTAGAAGTCAATTTTTCAACTGCCCGGCACCCAGAAACAAATGGGCAGGTGGAAAGGGCAAATGGGATTTTACAACAATACCTGACGTGTTATGTAAATGACAGAGAAAATGATTGGGTAGATAAGTTGGCCCTGGCAGAATTTGCCTACAACAACGCGGAGAATGTGTCCACAGGGATAAGTCCATTCCTGGCAAATTATGGGTGTCATCCCAGGGCATTTCCAGGAGAAGGAGGGGAGAGATGGAGTGTCCCGGCTGCAGAACACTTTGTTGAAGAGATGGAAGCGATCCACCGGCAACTCCAACTTAACTTAGAGAGGGCCAAGGAAGAATACAAGAAGCAAGCAGACAGAAGCAGAAGGGAAGGTGAAACCATAAGGGTGGGGGACCGGGTGTGGCTATCCACCCAAGGACTGCTGTTCAAGGGAGGGTGTAAGAAATTGAGACCCAAACGGCTGGGACCCTTTGAGGTCATACAACAGGTCAACCCGGTAGCATTCAAACTCAGATTGCCCAACCACATGAAACTGCACCCAGTATTTCACAAGTCTCTACTGTCGCCGTACCGAGAGGGGCGAGAGTGGGGGGAACGTGAGAGGGAGGTTACTCAAACACCAGTCATAGAAGAAAGGGAACGCAACATGCATGTGGAAGAAATCATTGATTCCAGGTGGAAAGGGAATCAGGTGGAGTATTTGGTAGAATGGGAAGGGGAAGCGGAGGCAGAAAACACAGGGGTACCGGCAGAGGAGGTCAATGACGAGGTTTTAATAGAAACGTTTCATCAACGGTTCCCAAGGAAACCTCAGCCCGTGGCACGGTTCAGGAGGGAACACTTCGGCACCACCGATGAGGAAGAGGAGTTTGAAGGGTTCCCAGAATCAGGGGTGGAAGAGGGAATAGACTCCGACGAGGAAGAGGACTCAGGGAGAAGAGACGGGAGGCAGTGGAGAGAAGTGTTTGAATCCTCTGATGATGAGGAGTGTTCTTTCCGGGGTTTTCCATCCTCACCGCCAGTAGGGGAGGGGGCGGGAGGGGGTGAAGGGGGCCCTGGAGGGGAGGTGGATGTCAGGGAACTGCCATCGGAAAGGCAGGAGGTGGAGGGGCTCTCAGAAGTCAGGAGAGACTCAGCAGCGGAGGAAGGCACCAGCAGGGGGAGAGTGGGAGATCAGAGAGAGAGGGAGGCGAAGGAATGGCTCAGGGAGTCTTCTAGCGATAACAGCGGAGAAGTCTCAGGACCTCCCATAGGTACACCCACTCCTCGCCGGAAACTGTTGCGCCGAGAATCCAGACGACGCGTTTCCGTCAAGGAGCTTTTATGCTGGAGTAAATTCCGTAAACGCCCACTGTCGGATTCTGCCAGCGATTGATCTGTCGGATTCTGCCAGCGATTGAGGGAGCCATGCTTAAGGGCTCCGCTAAAGACAGAGCTTTGCTAAGCTGAGCAAACTCTGAGGGACTAAGCTTTTACGCACAAGCAGCTCATCATCCCATCACAACGCCCATGGCCACAAACTGAGTCTGCGAGTCAGGTCAAGGGGGGAAGAGAGGGAAACACGGGTGAACTGACTATTTATACAAACCAACTCACATTCCTGGATGCTTAATGACTTCCAGCTGCTCAGTGATTAGAGCAACTTGTTACCTCTTAACCCTTTAGTACCAACAAGTACTTGTGAAGCTGAACTGAAAGATTGTGAATGGTTAAAGATTGTGAATGGTTGTTACAATTGTGCTTCCGGGTTAGCGCCATCGGCAATGGCGGAATTCCTCTGATCCAGAGGAACCCGCTCCGCGAAAATCGGGTCTTGCTGCCGCGGCGAAGGCGGAGACCCTTTAAAAATCCCAGGCGGAGGAAGCCTGGGAACATGGGATTCGGCTGACACCAGGAGCGCCCCCCCTACCCACAGGGAAACCCCTTTTCGGGGGCTCCAAAGTGACGTGGGGTGAGCGGCGCGGTGTTTTGAATCGACCGCTATTTTTACGGAGTGAAGCCGCACAGCCGTTGCCGGAGAGCGCTGACTTTTTCTTGTGGACAATTGGATTTCAAACAACAACCCATGAGTAGAACGGAAATTGGACTTTTAAAGTATTTTTAAATTGGCACCGTTCGGGGAAGGTCCAAACAGGAAGTCCGCCTCCCCTTTCTGTAAATAAACTGAAGCAAAGAACCTGTCAACTAAGGTCGTGGAGAGTTTTATGTAAAGGATTTTAATTCTACTGATTGAAATTACCATCAATTTTTCTTGGAAGCAGGGGAGCCTGCAGGAGAAGGACAAAATTTGGGATTTGAAGTGCCACTTCCCTGAACCCGGGAGTGGTCCGTGAGAGCCTGTTGACGATGAATAGATCAATTTGACAGCTGTCAAGATACAAAAGAAGGACTTTGTTTCTATTGTCTATCTTTGTTACAAGCTTATGTTTAAAACGAAGGAAGGACTGTTACAATTTAACGTATGGGACTTTTGGGTTTGTGCTGAAAGGAGTGAAAAGGAACTTGAATCCCTCTAGAGGGAGCTTTGGGACATTGTCTTAAGGAGCAGCTGGGAAATTGTTTTTTGACCTTGGACTGTTTAAGGATGGCGGTCGGGAAGGAAATTGAGTCTGAACTGAACAGGACATTTTTTCTCTTGGGAAAGCTGCAAGACCAGATAAATGTTTTGACTACTAATGTTATAACTTTGGGAACAAAAGTGGGTATTAGTAAAGAACTCGATAAGAATTCGGCACAGGAACCTCCTTCAACTGAACAAACCGGAAAATTTGAGAAGGAGAATCATGTTGTGATTGAAGTGAAGAAAGGGGGAGCTGTAACCCTACAGATGCAAATGGTGAACTACAATTTGAGGCCTGACATGATGGCAACAAGGAGAAGTAAATTTTTGGAGATGGAAGCCTGGCCTGGCTTGGAAAATGAAAGATGGAGAGATTACCTTATGTGGAGATCAGATGACCTTTGGATTACAAATCTGAGCCAGGTGGAGGTTGGAGTTTCGGGGGCCTTTGGATTTGAAAGGAGCGTGAAACAAGATTTGGAATATCCTATAGGCCCTATTTTTAACCATGGAAGTTTGGCAGGAAGGAATATGATTACTGTTGGGTTGGAGCTTCCCCGAGATCTGGTTTTCAATACCAAAGACTATCAAAAAGACTGGCAGAGGGGACATGAAAGAGATTTAAGAGCCTCGGATTTAAGATCTCCGGGTTGATGGCTTTACGAGATTGATGGACTTTTGCTGGGGACCGAAACCGGGGAGGGGATCTGGTGGAAGGAAATTGGGAATTTAAAGTGTATATAATATAATTTGTTTTTTGTTTTCTTAATGAGAGATGGGAAGTTCGTGGAATGGAATCTTTTTTGACCTTAGGGAAACTTCTTAAGATTAAGTATAGATATATAGGTTTGGATGAGAGTTAAGATTGGATAAAGTAAAAGTGGATGGTTATTTGGTGAAAGAAAGAATGGGAAATTATAGTATAATAAGATAAGATATAAGGATAAAAATAAGATGAAGGATTGGTTGGAATATTTATATGAATTAGAATACAAAAAGGGGAATTATAGTATGTTAAGATAAATTATTGGGATTAAAATAAAGCTGGAAGGATTTGCTGGAATATCTAATTGAATTAGAATACAAAAATGGGAGGTGTGAGGAAGTCAAGAAAATAAGTGAATGTAAGTAAGTGAGTTAAAGGTTTGACTTGTTTTTTATTTCTTTTTCTTTTTTTATCTTCTTTCGGTTTTTGGATGTATATTGTTTTTCTTTTTTTTCTTCATTTTTGATTGCTCTTTTTTTCTTTTTTTTCTTTTTTTCCTGTAACCTTTAAAATCTTAATAAAAATTTATTTTAAAAAAATACAATTGTGCAAAGACATGAAAATTCCTGTCAAATGTCCAATCCAGGTTTATCAGGACAACAAAGCATGTTTGGCTTTGCTGAATTCTGAAGCACAAAGCACTTGCAATTGAAACTGCAGCATGCTAGAGAATGTGTTCAGAAGGGACTCGTAACGGTGTCCTATATGCCAGGTAATGAAATTCCTGCTGATGTATTGTCCAAGGTTGTACCAAGAGATCAACACTGTACCTATGTACGGAAGTTGGGTTTGTACTGATATTGTACGAACACGCTGCCCAGTGATGTTCACAGAAGGGGGGAGGATGTTGGTTTCTATTTCCCTCACTGAGCAGCAAATGCATGTCACAATACATCTTTTACATTCCACAGTCCAAGTTACTGGAGGGAGGTGCTCTGTGCTCTCACAGAGGCAAGATGTACGTTTGTGTGTTCTCAATGTAGATGAGAAATAAAATTAGCATGTAGCACGATACCTGCTTATCCTTTCGTCTGCGAAATTACACTCTGCTCAATCAGCTCCAGATGGGCCAGAGCTGATCAAACTAACACCTGCTGGGTCTGTAAGCCCAGCTAGGCAGTGCATTCTCAATATATTACAGGGTGAAGAAATATGAAACCTTGATCGTGGTCTGGAGTTCATACTGGTAAGGAACAAAGTATCGATATATCACCCATCCCTACTTACCTTCACAGAGCTATGATTCAGAGTTCCCTGGGAAGAGGGATTGACTATTAAACCACTAGTAACTGTAGCTCTGGGAGAGGAATTGGGGGGGGGGGAGGACTCCTAACAACTCTCAGCACTGTTAACAAACCACAGTTCCCAGAATTCTTTGAGGGAAGGCATGACCATGTCAAGTGGTATGATACGGTTTTAAATGCAGATGGGGCCCGAAGTCAGGAGCCTGTTGCAGTCCACTCCTATCAAAAGCTAAGACTACACAGCCAGGTCCTTGGGGGACTCACAGAAGTCTGCATCAAGGAAGATGGGGTCAGCTCCTGTCACTCTCGCCATGGCATCCAGGTCCCGGTAATGCCAATGATTCCTTTCAATGTCGTTCTTTGGAACAAATGGCTTGCTGGTTTCCGACAGCCTCACCACTCCTGTGAGCTCAATTTCCTCTTGGATCTACAAGGAAGAGTCAAATAGCAGTTTCTGTCCTTTAAAAAAAAGAAAGCAGTGTCTTATGATACATAATGTGGCAGTTTCCATCCCTTGCTACCTACCTGTCCTCGCAACCTGGTCTCTGGCTTAAGTTTCTTTCTGGAGACAAACCCTCTGTTGACAAGGATTGTGATCCTGCAGGGTCAGGGGGAAAGGGAGTGAGAGAAGACAATAAACTCTGTAAGCATGGAAGCATCCCAGCCCCCTAAAAGCAGGAGTGGAAAATGTTTGGCGTGCCAGATCTTGGCTGACCTACAACTCCAGGTACCCCTGGCTGTTGGGTATGTTGGCTGGAGCCGATGGCAGTTGTAGTTCAGCAACATCTGGAGGGTCCACTTCTGCTGTAAGGCACCTAACATTGTAATTCTATGCCAGTCTACTCAGAAGCAAGCATCATTTATTCAATTTGGCTTACTCACAAAGTCCATTTGTATAAAACTTATTTTTGCTAGCCAGCTGGGAAGAGTTAAGAACACAGCCATCAACATTGCATTGTTGTTTGGATTCTATTATGAGTGCCCTACATTGTACTGTTAACATACTAACAGTTCTCTTTCATGTAACTTGGCTTTTGACTCCACAGCAATGGTTTTTCTCTCTCCTCTCTGTGCTCAGAGTAGATCCACTCACTTAGCTAACCAGCCCATGCACCTTAGAGTAGGTTCTAGGGCAGAAGACATCTGTTGGCCTTGAAGATGCAGAATTCTCTCTTGTTTTCTGCAACAGACTAACATGGTCACATGCCTGGAAAATTGACATTTTACGTTATGACAGTTCAGACATTGTTACCAACGTGAAAGAAACCTATGATAGAGGCAAAATTCAGACATATTAGTGAAATTACATATATTTAATTATAGGAGATATGCCTATATCCTATAATCAAATTCATGTAATTTCATTTATACTTTTGGAAAAGTTAAAAAACAAAAAACAAAAACAAATCATCACAGGTATAAGTACATTCTGAAACAAGCTCTCACTCCTTTTACAGAATCCAGAGAATGGCTTAAATTAAAACAGTGCAGAACATTTCAGGTCCTCATGGTTTTGAGGCAGAATCTGAATATATACAGATTGTATTTACTGAAGGGATACGAGCCTCAGATACGTTTAGAGACCCATGCACACTCTGTCAGCAGAGTGTGTAAATCTCCACAATGAAAGAGGCGGACAGAGAGAGATGTGTAAGCATATTTACAGCATTTATTCAGCATAATTCAGGAACAAAGGAAAACATGACTGCTTGCCTTCGTGTCCAGCAAAAACAGCAGTATAAAAACCAAATCTATTGTCATAACCTTCCAAATCCAACAAATCTGTATTTCTTAACAGTATCCATTCCCTTAACCAACAGAGGCAAACCGCTTCATAATACAACTTCAAGTCTGGCAGGGAGAAGCCCCCTCTTTCTTTAACATCTGTTAACAATTTATATTGTATTCTCAGTTTCTTCCTCTGCCAGACATATCTTGAAATTGCTTTTTGCCATTCTTTAAAAATTGCTGCCCCCTTGATTATAGGAATTGATTGAAACAAAAATAACATCTTTGGTAGCACATTCATTTTTATAGTTGAAATCCTTCCCCAAAATGATAATTTCATTCTTCCCTATATTTCCATGTCTCTCTTAATTCCATTCCACACCGGTGTATAGTTATTTTGATATAAATCTATATTCATTGTGGTTAACCAGATTCCTAGATACTTAACTTTTTAAACTACTTCTATACCAATTTCCTGCTGCAACATATCTACAAAGTCTTGTTTCATATTTTAAACTAATATTTTAGTCTTGCTTTTGTTTAATTTAAAACCTGCTACTTGTCCAAATTGTTCTATTTCTTTAATAACTTCTTTGGCATTATTTAATGGTTCTTCTATAGTTAGTACCAAGTCATCTGCAAAGGCTTTCACTTTATGTTCTTTCCAGCCTACTGAAATTCCTTTTATTTTCTCATTTTCTTATTGTCCTTAGAAAGACTTCCAGTACCGATATGAATAATAACGGTGAAAGCGGACACCCTTGTCTTGTACCTTTCATAATTTCAATATTTTCAGTTATTATATTAAGGTAAAGGTACCCCTGCCCGTACGGGCCAGTCTTGCCAGACTCTAGGGTTGTGCGCTCATCTCACTCTATAGGCCAGGAGCCAGCACTGTCCGCAGACACTTCCGGGTCACGTGGCCAGCATGACAAGCTGCATCTGGCGAGCCAGCGCAGCACACGGAACGCTGTTTACCTTCCCGCTGGTAAGCGGTCCCTATTTATCTACTTGCACCCGGAGGTGCTTTCGAACTGCTAGGTTGGCAGGCGCTGGGACTGAATGATGGGAGCGCACCCCGCCACGGGGATTTGAACCGCCGACCATGCGATCGGCAAGTGCTAGGCGCTGAGGTTTTACCCACAGTGCCACCCGCGTCCCACCTTAATATATATATATATATATATATATAATATTATTATATTATTTACTATCAATTTTGCTTTTTGATCAGAGTATATAGCTTTTATACCTTTTATAAACAATTGTCCAATGCCGATTAATTCAATATTCTTTATCATAAATTCCCAAGATATACTATCAAAGGCCTTTTCTGCATCTACAAACATTAACTTCGCTTGTTTATCATTCCTGGCCGTCAGATATTCAATTATGTTCACAATATTCCTTATGTTATCTTTCATCTGGCGACCAGGAAGAAAACCTGCTTGATCTTCATGTATTATCTCATTCATTACTATTTTCAATCTGTTTGCTAAAATACTAGCAAATAGCTTATAGTCATTATTCAACAGCAAAATTGGCCTATAATTTTTCACTTGTAGTAAGTCAGAATCTGGTTTTGGTATTAATGTAATATATGCTTCTTTCCATGTTTTTGGTATTTCTCCATTGTTTCATATATTATTCATCACTTCTTTCAACAGTACAAGTAGTGTGTGCTTTAATTCCTTGTAGTATTTTGCTGTAAATCCATCTGGCCCTGGTGCCTTTCCACTTTTCAATTGCTTTATTGCTTCTTTAATTTCTTCTTCCTCTATTCTTTCATTTAGTCGTTCCTTCTTCTCTGTCAGGATTTGTTGCACTCTTTTCTGTTTCAGGAATTCCTCTATCTTTTTTACGTCTTCCTTTCCAGTTTTTTTATATAGTTGTTTATAAAAGTTAATAACTCCTTTTCTAATTCCTTTCAGATTTTCTACTTCTTTTCCATCCAATATTATTTTATTTATTGTACTTAGAGCTTTCCATTTTTTAATTTGCCACGCCAACCATTTACCTGATTTGTTGGCATGTTCAAAGATCTTCTGTCTCATTCTTTTAATATTCCATTCCACTTCTTGATTGATTTGCAAATTGGCTTTGTAGCATCTTAATATTTTGATTAATTCTTAAATCTCTCAGATTTTTTATTAGTTTTTTCTCATTTTCCATAATCTGATTTAAGATCTCCTTTTTACCTTTCTCTCTAAATTTATTCCTGATGCTATTTTGTTGTATAAAGAAGCCTCGCATAACCGCTTTACTAGTGTCCCAAACAACACTTATTTTAGTTCCTTTATTACAATTATTAACAAAATATTCTGTTAGCATCTTTTGAGCCTTCTCATTAGTTTTTTCATCTTCTAACAAATTTTCATTCAGTCTCCATCAAAAGGTATTTACATCCAATTCTTTTATTTCGCATCTAATTGCATTATGATCCGAAAATATCTTTGGTTGTATTTCTATTTTTGTTACTCTGGGTGTTAATTCGCTGGAAAGCCATACGTAGTCAATTGTAGAAGCTGATTGATTTGGTTTTGAGAAATATGTAAATTGTTTGTCTAATGGGTGTCTCAGTCTCCAAACATCTATTAAATTACAATTCTCTATCATAGAGAAAAAGGTCTTTGGTAACTTCCCTTCTTTCCTATTCTCTTTTTTCCTTGTTCTATCCATTTCCAATGAGACTACTCCATTCATGTCTCCCATAATTATAAATTTTTGATCCATAAATTCAAACAGTTTTTCTTCCAAATCTTTGTAAAATTCCATCTTACTACCATTAGGTGCATAGGTTCCGACAATTATCAATTTTTCACCTTGCCAGGTGACTTGTACTGCTATTACTCTGCCTTCTTAGTCCTTAAAGATTTGTCGAGCCTCTATTTTATTTTTTATATACATCACCACTCCTCTCTTCTTACTTTTATCAGATGAGATAAACTCATTTCCTAATTTTTTGTTGATCAGTATACTCTTCTATGTTTTCTAGCTACATGCGTCTCTTGTAAGCAGATAATATCCAAATTCTTTTTTAACGAAAAATGTCCAGTTCTGCTCCTTTTATTTCTATTGTTAATGCCATTTACATTCCATGTCCATAATTTCAATGTCATTTTGGCCTCCTTTGTAGTAAAGTTCTTAAGGTTCTTAAACCTGTCCCTCCTCCTCCTCTTCCTCCTCCTCCTCCTCCTCCTCTTCTTCTTCTGCTGCTGCGACGTATTTAAATATGATTATAAACACTCCATCAATACACCATTTCTAGGAAGGTGTCGTAAGTTGTTAGAGATATCGTTTTGTGGCTCGAGAGCAATCAAACAATATGCTTCAATAGTCTGTTTTAAAGGTTTCTTATTGGTGAATAAAACCGTTAGAATGCAGAGCGCCTCTATTCCGTGTCTTGCTCATTCACTGGAAGAATCTGAGAGTGGGCGGTCCTTAAACCTTCCCCAGCAGTTTCTTGACGCCCAGTCTGTGCCTTCCCTCTCTGCACGGAAGCCTACTGCACAAGGAAGGCTTGGGTAACAAGGGACCTCTCTCCTCCCTGCTTTGCTCAGGCAAGGTGTCCTGGCATCGCCTTGCCTCCTCCGAGCCCTGCATCTCCTCTCCACTAGAGGCGTGGCTACCTTCCTCCGCTGAGGAAGCGCTTCTTCCCATGATTTTTGGGGGCTCTCTGTAATCCATCCTGCTTTTCCCCTCTCGCCCCGAGCCGATGGCAGTTCCCTAACATCCACCCCCTCCTCAAGACCCCCCTCCCCGTTGGTGAGGTCTTTAACCGTCTCCTCTTCTTGAACGTCGGCAGGCGATGGAGGAAAACCCCGGAAAGACCCGTCACCATCCTCCGTGGATTCAAAAGCTGCTTCCCATCCTCTCAGGTCCCTCCCCACTGGTTGGACTTCCCAGTCTGATTCTTCTCCCTCGGATACTTCCCCGACCTCGTCCCCGTGGTCTTCCTCCTCCTCTGAGGCAGGGAAACCTACAAAGTCCCCTTCGTCGTCCATGGGTCCGAACACATCCTCGCAGAACCGTGCTGGGGGTTTAGGCTTATGTGGGAACAAACCATGGAACTCTTCCACCAGATAATCCTCTGTGATGGATCCTGCAGGAACCCACGTGTTTTCGGAGCTGGGTTCCCCCTCCCAGGCCACCAAGTACTCTCCCTGGTGCCCTCCCCACCTGGAATCGAGTATTTCCGTTGCTTCATTACAGCGTTCCCTCTCCTCTGCGTGTGGATGGGTGGACCCCCATTCCTCCCTGTAATGCGAAAGCAGGGACCTATGAAACACCGGATGTATCCTCATGCTGTCCGGCAATTTCAGCCTGAAGGTCACTGGGTTAACCTGCTGTATTACCTCAAAGGGCCCCAGCCGTCTAGGCTGCAATTTTTTGCAACCCCCCTTTAAGGGCAAACCCTGGGACGACAACCACACCCTGTCCCCCACCTGTATGACCTCCCCTGGCCTGCGGTGCCCATCTGCCTGCCTTTTGTAGAATTCCTTAGCCCTTTCCAAATTTAGCCGGAGTTGTTGGTGTGAAGCCTCCATCTCTTCTCCAAATTGCTCCGCCGCTGGCACACTCCATTCCTCCTCTCCACGCCCTGGGGTGGCACCCGTAGTTGGCCATGAAGGGGCTCATTCCCGTGGACACGTGTTCAGCGTTGTTATACACAAACTCAGCTAGCACCAATTTCTCTACCCAATTGTTCTGCCTCTCACTGACGTAACAGCGTAAGTACTGCTGCAATATTCCGTTCGCTCTTTCAGCCTGTCTGTTGATTTCTGGGTGCCTTGCCATCGAGAAGCTCACCTCTACCTGCAGCAGGCTCATGAGTTTACGCCAGAACTGCGAGGTAAATTGTCTTCCTCGATCGGATACAACCCTCAATGGCGTCCCATGCAGCCTAAAAATGTGGTCCACAAACAGCCTGGCTGTCTCCTCTGCTGACACCGCATGGGAGCAGGCCACGAAGTGACACATTTTGGTCAGTAGATCGACCACTACCATCACTGCTGTCTTTCCCCTTGACTTGGGCTGATCTGTCATAAAATCAATGGACACCACCTCCCAGGGCCTCTCTGGTGTCGGTAAGGGTTCCAGTAACCCCGCTGGTATGGTTCTTTCCCCTTTGGCCCTCTGGCACCTGTCTCACCCTCGGACATATTCTTGTACATCCTCCTTTACCTTGGGCCACCAGAACTGTCTGGTGACTAGTAGCATGGTCTTATGCTGCCCAAAATGCCCGGCTGTGGGGTTGTCATGGAGCTGCCTAAGTATTTTGGCCCTCAATGTCTCTCCCGGAGCATACAGTGCCCCTTTGTAGTACAAGAGCCCCCCTTTCCCCTCAAAACCCCCATCTTCCCCTTTTCCATCTCTGAGCTCCCTGATTTTAGTCTGAGCAAATTCATTGTGTCTGGTGAGCCCAACCAGTTCTTGCTCCCCTACCAGTGCTCCCCCACACGACCATTGGTCTTCTGGGAACATGTGCCTGGCCACAGGTCGTCCTTCCCCTTCCATGTACTCAGGTTTCCTGGAAAGTGCGTCCACCCTCACATTTCCCCTCCCAGGAACGTATTGTATCTCAAGGTGATACTGAAAGAACGTCTGCGACCACCGGACCTGTCTCTGGTTGAGCACGAGCGCTGTTCGCCAGTATTCCAGGTTCTTGTGGTCTGTCCAGACCTGAATCTGGTGCTGCGCCCCAATCAAAAAGGGCCTCCACTGCCTAAAGGCCACATAAATGGCCAGCAATTCTTTGTCATAAACAGTGTAATTTTGCTCTGTGTGCTGGTCCCGGGGGGTTACCGTGCAGCGTGGTCTGAGTCCAGTCCAAGGTCAAGGGTGTGGTATGGAGGCTGTCCGTCAAGGCTGAAGCAGGGTTCAAGGCAAGGGTGTGGTCAGGAATTCTGGCAGAAGAGCAGGACAAGGTGCTGGCAGGATCAGGTCACCAACAATGTTGCTCCCGCAACTTGGGACTGGGACTGGCCGGCTTTTATCTGCCCCGAGGCATAGGGCGGTCCCAGTCCACAGGTGTCTCGCCTCTCCTGGCCTGGAGGTGAACACTCCTCCTGCAAGAACTTAGTTCCCTCCGCCTCTCTGCCCTGAGCCTCTGCAGCTCAGGAGAGGCTGGAGGGTTACTCGACCCAGAGGCAACTTCACCTTCTCCTGACGGGGCTGAGAGTGGAGCACCTGCAGGCAATGGGTCCTCGATCACCTCTGGAGCCAGAGCAAATTCAGCTGGTGTCTGCTCCTGAGGATCCGGCACAGGTGAGGGCCCTTCAGGTTCAAGCCCCAGCCCTGGCTCAGCTGGTGCTGGAGACAGGGACTCCTGTGCAGCCTGGGATTCCTCCGGTTCAGCCTCTGAATCTGATTCCCAGGCCATCACACTCTGACTTGCTCAGTTTCCTGGAGAAAAACGCACAAGGCCTCCAGTCCTCCCCTGGTCCTTGTTGCAACAGTACTGCTCCGGTGGCACAGTCTGAAGCGTCAGTCTCCACTCTCAGTGGCTTCCCAGGATCCACGTGCAGGAGCTGCTCCACAGAGGCGAAGGCCTTTTTTAACCTTTCTTTTTTCTTTTTTCTTTACATAATTTTTATTAAATTTCCATTTAACAAACCAATCATATCATATTAATTCCAAATTATATCAATACACAATAAATTCCAAATATTTAGCCGAGTTTTAAATTTTTGTTGGGGGTACCCATGCTTTGAGTTCAGAAAGGGTCCAATCATCTCATATTTCTGCTGCTTTGATGTTCACAAGTCCCATCTTCCCATCTCTTGGTTGTTATCCTTTTTCTTCTTAACAACCTCCGAGTATTTCCACAGGCAAGTTGAATCAAACATTATTTATGTTTCTGTGTGAACTTTGTAATGCTCTCCCGTAATTCGTCTCACGCTGATCCAAAAGTCTTATTCCAGCTGCCGGCGCCATTTTCGACAATTCCGATGAAATACAGTCTTAGCTTCTGCTCCTTAATTTTCCCAGACCAGTTGCACCATAAATAAATCTTTCCAGGGGAGTTTTGCCCATTCAGATCTATAATCCACACATGAAAGCAAAACGATGGCTCTACTCCCCCTTTGACTGTAAATCTCGCAACAAAGTCTGTCTCATAATGGCGGATCCCCGTAGTAACTGCGCAACTGCCTTTCTCTTTCCAGATCGTCCACAAAACAAAGCCTTTAGTTAATATTTTTGTTTCCACATACATAGTTTATTTTCCAGTCTCACTTGCTATCAATCAATCATGTGACGGTTCTTCTAGGGGAGGAATTGTTAGGTAAACATATTGAAAAAGAAAGAAGTCCCCCCCCCTTCCGTTCCATTTCAACATACTGACATAGCTGTGATTCTTTGCTGTAATCTTCTGTTCAATCCATCCCATCACTCTTGACTTCTCAGCGGTAGATTTAATTAGCAGATAAAACATCCTTCCTTCACTCGAAACATGTGCATTTACTTTTAATCCAATTATTTTATCTTAAGCAATGCAACTAGGTTGCACTCAGAAGCAGCATCAGGGAGATCCAGAATCTCACTCGAGGGCTTTCCGTCCAGTGCCCTCCCCCCTCCTTCTTTCGAACTCAGGGGTGATTTATTGGCAACTGTGAACGAGGCAGTGTCTCTCCATCCCCTGGGGAGATCCCGGGAGGCTGATTTACTCCCATCATCAGCTTCTTAATTACCTCGTGTGAGCTGGAGAGATGGTATTGTCGGCCATCTTCCAAGGCACCCCTAGCGCCCCCCCCGCCTTTTTTAACCTTTCAAAGGACTGCTGCACTTCCTTGGTCCACGCAAACTTCTTGCCGCTGAGACAATCCGTTATGTGTGCTGTCAAGTGTGCAAAGTTCTTGATGAACTTCCGGTAGAAGTTGCTGAAACCCAGGAACCTCTGCACATCCTTCTTTGTTTTGGGGCTCTTCCATTCCAGCACTGCTTTCACCTTCTCTGGGTCCATGGCCAGCCCCTTGTCCGACAGTCGGTACCCCAGGAACTTCACCTGCCGAGCATGGAATTGGCATTTCTCCAGCTTGACCCACAACTGATGCTTCTTCAATCTCTCTAGCACGTCTTTCACATGCTGTGCTTCATTTTCAGAGAAGATCAAAACGTCATCCAAAAAGGCCACACAATTCTTGTACAGCAGGGGGCCCAACACATGGTGCATAAAGGCCTGAATGCAGGCGGATCCCGATTGCAGTCCAAATGGCGTGACGAGATACTCAAACACCCCCAGGGGGGTGAACATGTTCGTCTTCCATTCGTCTCCTTCTCTCACTCTAATCAGATTGTACGCTCCCCTGAGGTCCAGCTTGGTAAAAATTTTCCCCTGCCTCACATGTGTCAAAACATCGTCAATTCTGGGCATGGGGAAGGCTATGGGTTCAGTTACCTTGTTTAGGAGGCGATAATCAACTACCAAACGATCTTGATTCGTTGATTTCTTGTCCACAAAGAATACTGGGCTCCCCCCTACGGCCTTCGATTCCCTTATAAAACCCCTCTTTAAGTTCTTGTCAATAAACTGCCTCAATTCTTGCATCTCCTGGTTGGACATGGAATACAGCTTACCCACCGGCAACTGGGCCCCCGGGACCAGGTTGATTTGGCAGTCGTAGGGCCTGGGGGTGGGGGCAACTTGTCAGCCTCTCTCTCGCTGAACACCTCCTTCAAATCCGCATATTGCGGTGGAACACCCCCCTTCTCCTCCAGGGTCATCCCCGCAACAGTGGCCATAGTCATTCTTGGTTCCTTCCCTCCCAGGCAATTTTCCAAGCAGTGAGCCGACCAAAAGGTGAGGGATAATTGATGCCACGACACCACTGGGTCATGCTGTGACAACCAGCTCATCCCCAATATAACGGGGGGTGCCGCCAGTATGGCTACATGAAAGGCAATTGTTTCCACGTGCCTGGACACCTTCATCCTCATCGGGGGTGTCTGGTGCGTTATCCCCCCCCAGTAGCTCTTGCCCATCAATGGTGGTAACTTGCAAAGGGAAGTCTAGTGGCAACAGGTGTAGCTTGTGGGCTAGAGCGAAGTCTCTGCTTAAAAAATCGCAAGAAGACCCAGAGTCCAACAAGGCTTGGATTTCGATTGGGTGCCCATTAGGAAGCTCCAGCACCACTTCAACAGCTATGCCCGCCTTTGGAGTCTCTGGTAGGGGCTCTTCTTTTTTTCCTTTTTTCTTTTTAATACATTTTTATTCATTTTAACATACAAATTATAAAACGTACCACACAAATTATTACAAATACACTTTTTTTGGACTTCCATCAGCACCTCTGATGATCTTCCGTCTTAACCTCTTTTTTATGCATTACTTAATTTTATATTGTCTTTACCTCTCTTAACTTATCATCTCCCCTTTTCCATTTTTACAATATTTCCAACAATACTCCTCACAGAACTTCTTGCAACCCTACAAATGTCGTCTGATCATCACAAATACTTTTCATATAGCTCGTAAATTTACTCCAATCTTCGGTAAATTTCTGGTCCTGCAGGTTTCAAATCATTCCTGTTAATTTGTCTGATTCTGCATAGTCCATCAACTTCATCCTCCATTCTTCAATCGTTGGCAATTCTTCTTGCTTCCATTTCTGGGCTAATAGTATTCTAGCTGCTGTTACTGCATATTAAAAAAGCTTACATTCTTTTCTATTTATATCACTTCCCACCATTCCCAATAGAAATGCTTCTGATTTCTTTGTAAATGTATATTTCAACATTTTTTTCAACTCGTTATATATCATTTCCCAAAAACATTTCACCTTTTTACATTCACACCACATGTGATAAAATGTTCCTTCTTTTTCTTTACATTTCCAACGTTTATTGCTAGTTTTATACATTTCCGCTAGCTTAACAGGAATGATATACCATCTATACATCATTTTCATCACATTTTCTTTTAATGCATTACATGCAGTAAACTTTAAACCTTCTTTCCATAATTTCACCCAGTCACTCAATTGTATGTTATATCCAAGATCTTTAGCCTAATGAATCATAACCGACTTAACCTCCTCATCTTTCAGATGCCATTCCAGCAGCAATTTATACATTTTGGACAGAATTTTAAAACCATTATTTAATATTTCTTGTTCAAATTTTGATTCTTTTTCCTCAAATCCTCTTTCTTTAAAATCTTGTTTAAACCTTTCATTGACCTGGTAATAAAGTAACCAATCATAAACATAATCTTTAATTTCTCCATATGGTTTCATTTTCCATTTACCATCTTCCTTACTTATTAGTTTCCCATATGTTATCCATTTCCCACTCATATTGACCTTTTTCACACTCATCGCTTCTAATGGAGATAGCCAATGCAGTGTTTTTTGTTCCAATAGGTTTTTATACCTACCCCAAACCTCTATTAGAGATCTTTGAAAAATATGCTTTCCAAATCCTTTATGGACTTTCGTCTTATTATACCACAAATAAACGTGCCAACCAAATCTATTGCCATAACTTTCCAAGTCCAGCAATTCCGTATTTTCTAGTTTCATCCATTCCTTCAACCAACAGAGGCAAGATGCTTCATAATACAATTTCAAGTCTGGCAGGGCGAAGCCTCCTCTTTCTTTAGCATCTGTTAATAACTTAAATTGAATTCTTGGCTTTTTACCCTGCCAGATATATCTTGAAATTGTCTTTTGCCAATCTTTAAATATTGCAGCCCCTTTAATTACAGGAATTGTCTGAAACAGAAATAACATCTTTGGTAGCACATTCATCTTAATAGCTGAAATCCTACCCCAAAATGATAACTTCAACCTCTCCCATGTCTCTAGATCTCTTTTGACACTATTCCACATTGGCGTATACTTATTTTGAAATAGATCAATATTTTTAGGAGTTAACCAAATTCCTAAATATTTCACTTTTTTAACAACTTCTATACCTATTTGTTGCTGCAATGTATCAACCAGGTCCTGTTTCATATTCTTAACAATTATCTTAGTTTTACTTTTGTTCAATTTAAAACCTGCCACTTGCCCAAACTGTTCTATCTCCTCTAATACTTCTTTAACACTTGTAGATGGTTCTTCAATTGTTAATACCAATACATCAGCAAAGGCTTTCACCTTATACTCATTTCGACCGACTGTCACACCATTTATTAACTCATTTCTCCTTAATGATCTTAAGAAGACTTCCAGTACCGATATGAATAATGGTGAAAGGGGACACCCTAGTCTTGTGCCTTTAGTAATCTCAATATTTTCTGTTACTATATTATTCACAATCAATTTTGCTTTTTGTTCCGAATATATCGCTTTAATTCCATTAAGGAAGAATTGACCTATATCCATAAATTCCAAATTTTTAACCATAAATTCCCAAGATATATTATCAAAAGCTTTTTCAGCATCCACAAAAAATAACATTACTTGTTTTTCGTTCCTGGCTGTCAGATAGTCAAGTGTATTAATTATATTTCTTATATAATCTTTCATCTGTCTGCCAGGAAGGAAACCTGCTTGATCTTTATGTATAATTTCCTTCAATATTTTTTTCAACCTATTTGCCAATATACTTGCCAATAATTTATAATCGTTATTTAACAAAGAGATCGGCCGATAATTTTTTACTTGTGTTAAATCCGAATCTTGCTTTGGAATAAGTGTAATGTAGGCTTCTTTCCATGTTTCTGGCAATTCTCCCTTTTTTAGTATATTATTCTTTACTTCTTTCATTGGCACAAGTAGGGTGTGCTTCATTTCTTTATAATATCTTGCAGTGAATCCATCCGGTCCCGGTGTCTTTCCACTTTTCAATTCCTTTATGGCATCTTTAACTTCTTCTACATCAATTGGGTCATTCAGCCTGTCTTTTCTGTCCGTCGGGATTTTTTGCACCTCTTTCTGTCTCAGAAAATATTCTATTTTCTTAACATCGCTTTTCCCAGTTTTTTTATATAGATGTCTGTAAAAGTCCACAAATCCTTTTCTGATTTCTTTCTGATTGTCTATTTCCTTTCCTTCTGACATAAACTTATTAATTGTATTCTGTTCCTTTCTCTTTCTAATCTGCCATGCCAGCCACTTTCCCGATTTATTTGCATGTTCAAAATTTTTTGGTCTCATTCTTTTAATATTCCATTCTACTTCTTTATTTATTATCATTGCAAATTGAGTTTGTAATATCTTGATATTCTGTTTTATTTTCGAATTATTAGGGTTTTTAAATAAATTCTTCTCATTTTCCATTATTTGTTTTAATATTTCTTTTTTCCCTTTTTCTCTAAATTTGTTTCTAATAGTGTTCTGCTGTATAAAGAAGCCTCGCATTACTGCTTTGCTGGCGTCCCATACTATACTCATTTTTGTACCTTTATTGCAGTTATTTACAAAAAAATCTGTCAAATTCTTCTGTGCCTTTTCTATTATTTTCTGGTCATCAAATAAACTCTCATTTACTCTCCATCGAAAGGATTTTTCCTCTATTCCTTTTATTATACATTTTATTGCATTATGATCCAAAAGTATCTTTGGTTGTATTTCTATTTTTGAAACTCTTGGGGTTAATTCACTAGAGATCCAAACTTGATCGATTCTTGACATTGATGGATTCGGTTCTGAACGGTAAGTGAATTGTTTTTCTAATGGGTGTCTTAGTCTCCATATGTCTATCAAATTACAGTTTTCACTGGTAGGGGCTCTTGTACTGGTCGCCTGCCTGGCTGCTGCCCCTGTTGGTCTGCAGCCAGGCTCTTTCGTTTCCCTGCACCTGAGCCTTCTCTCCCTCCTCCTGTTTGCCTGCTGCCCCCATCACGCCTTGCCAGGTTTTCTTCTGGGGCAGGCCTTCGCAAAATGACCCGGACACTGACAAATGAAACACTTTTTGGCTGCTGTAATGGTTCTAGGGGTTACTCGTGCATAAATCGGCGCCACACCTGGCTGGGTTGCCTGAGTGAACCCTTTCTGTCTGGACAGCCACTCACCCGTGGCTGTCTCAATCGCTGGCAGAATCCGTCAGTGGGCGTTTCTTGAACTTCTTCCAGCAAAGAAGCTCTTTGACGCCTAGTCTCCGCCTACTCTCCCTGCGCGGAAGCCTTCTGCGCAGGGAGGGTGTGGGCAGCGGAGGACCCGTGCTCTCCCCGCTGGTCTCCGGCGAGGAGTCATGGAGACACCTCGCCGATTCCCCCATCTGCCCCCCTTCTCTACTGGTGCTACACTGATTTCCTTCCCCAGAAGATGGGCTGCCTCTCTCCCTCCCAGGACGCCCTCCGGAATCCCTCTGGAGCCCTCCCTCTCCCTCTGGCTCCGATGGCAGTTCCCTGACATCCACCTCCTCCCCAGGACCCCCTCCACCCCCGGTGCGATTTTCCAATTCAACCTCGTCTCTTTCCTCGGCCGACGATGCAGGGAATCCCCTGAAGGAACTGTCACCATCCTCTGAGGATTCAAAACCAGCTTCCCACCCGCTCAGATCTCTTCCCGCAGGGTGGACCTCCCAGTCTGATTCTTCTCCCTCTGACACCTCCCCTCCCTCCTCTTCGGAGGCAGGAAAACCTACAAAGTCCCCTTCGTCATCTGTGGTTCCAAATTCTTCCTCCCAGAATCTCGCTAGTGGTTTTGGCTTATCCGGGAACAAGCTGTGGAATTCTTCCACCAGATAGCCGTCATTGATTGATTCGGCGGGGACCCACGTGTTTTCTGACCTGGGTTCTCCCTCCCAAGCTACCAAGTACTCCACCTGGCGACCTCGCCACCTTGAATCGAGTATTTCCGTGGCTTGGTTGCGGTGTTCCCTCTCCTCTACCCGCGGGTGGGTGGTGACTCCTCCCTCCCGCCCCGGAAATTCCCGCCCCTCCCTGTACGGTGAAAGTAGGGACCTACAGAACACCGGATGTATCTTCATGCTGTCAGGCAACTTGAGTTTGAATGCCACTGGGTTCACCTGCTGTATTACCTCAAAAGGCCCCAGCCTCCTCGGCTGCAACTTCTTGCACCCTCCCTTTAGGGGTAACTCTTGGGTTGACAACCACACCCAGTCTCCCGCCCGTATGGCCTCCGCCTCCCGACAGTGCTTGTCCTCCTGCCTCTTGTAAACTTCCTTGGCCCGCTCCAAGTTCATCTTGAGTTGCTGGTGCAAGGCCTCCATTTCTTCTACAAACTGCTCTGCCGCGGGTACACTCCATCCTTCCTCCCCCCTTGCTGGGAAGGCCCTGGGGTGACACCCATAATTGGCCATGAACAGGCTCATTCCCGTGGACATATGTTCAGCGTTATTGTACGCAAATTCAGCCAAAGCTAGTTTCTCTACCCAATCGTTCTGTCTCTCGCTGACGTAGCAGCGTAGGTATTGCTGGAGTATACTGTTCGCTCTTTCTGCTTGTCCGTTGGTTTCTGGGTGCCTCACCATCGAGAAGCCCACCTCGACCTGTAGCAAGCTCATGAGCTTTCTCCAGAACCTGGAAGTAAATTGTTTCCCGCGATCTGAGATGACCCTCGAGGGAGCCCCATGCAGTCTGAAAATGTGATCCACAAACAACCTGGCTGTCTCCTTTGCCGTCACCGCGTGTGAGCAAGCTATGAAATGGCACATTTTCGTCAGTAGATCGACTACTACCATGACTGCTGTCTTCCCCCTTGACTTGAGCAAATCTGTCATAAAATCAATGACACCACCTCCCAGGGCCTTCCCGGTGTAGGTAAGGGTTCCAGTAACCCTGCGGGGGCAGCCCTCTCCCCCTTTGCCCTCTGGCATCGGTCGCACCCCCATACATATTCCCGTATGTCTTCCCTCACCTTTGGCCACCAGAACTGCCTGGTGACGAGCAGCATGGTCTTGTGCTGTCCAAAGTGCCCAGCTGTTGGGTTGTCATGGAGTTGTTTAAGTACCTTCCCCCTCAAGGTCTCCCCCGGTACATACAGTGCCCCCTTATAGTACAGTAGCCCTTCCTTTTCCTCAAACCCTCCATGGTCTTCCCTTCCGTCCCGGAGTTCCCTGATTTTTGCTTGAGCGAATGCGTCGTCTCTAGTAAGCCCTGCCAGTTCTCGTTTCCCAACCAATGCTCCCCCACACACCCACCGGTCCTCGGGAAACACGTGTCGGATCTCCGGTGGTCCCTCTCCTTCCATGTACTCCGGTTTCCGGGAGAGAGCATCTGCTCTTAGGTTTTCCTCTCCCGGCACATATCTGATCTCGAAGGAAAACTTGGAGAACTCCTGGGCCCATCGAATCTGTCTCTGGTTGAGCACTCGCGCGATCCGCCAGTATACCAAGTTCTTGTGGTCAGTACAAACCTGGATCTTGTGCTGCGCCCCTATCAACAGATGTCTCCATTGCCGAAAAGCCGCATAGATCGCAAGCAGTTCTCGGTCGTACACTGTATAGTTTTGCTCTGACTTGCTCAGCTTCCTTGAGAAAAAGGCACACGGCCTCCAGTCCTGCTTGGCCCCGGGCTGCAAAAGGACCGCTCCAACGGCTCAGTCGGACGCGTCCGTCTCCAGTCTCATGGGTTTCTCCAGATCAACATGCAGGAGCTGCTCTTCCGAAGCGAATGCCTTCTTCAGTCTTTCAAAGGATTGCTGGGCACTTTCTGTCCACGCGAACTTCTTTTTGCTACTGAGACAATCTGTGATGGGCGCTGTCAAGTGAGCGAAGTTCTTTATGAACTTCCTGTAGAAGTTGCTGAACCCTAAGAACCTCTGCACATCCTTCCGGGTTCGGGGGGCTTTCCATTCCAGCACTGCTTTCACCTTGCCTGGGTCCATAGCTAGGCCCTTGTCTGACAATTTGTACCCCAGGAACTCTACCTCTCTGGCGTGAAATTGGCATTTTTCCAGCTTGACCCACAACTGATGCTTCTGCAGTCTCTGTAGCTCTTCCCTGACGTCCTTGATGTGTTGCTTCTCATTGTCCGAATACATTAAGACATCATCCAAAAAGGCTATGCAATTCTTGTACAGCAGGGGCCCCAACACGTGGTGCATGAATCCTTGAAAGCAGGCGGACCCCGATTGTAATCCAAATGGCATGACTAAGTACTCAAAAGCCCCCATGGGGGTGAACATGATAGTTTTCCATTCGTCCCCCTCCCTTATCCTAATCAAATTGTATGCTCCCCTGAGGTCCAGTTTGGTAAAAATTTTCCCCTGCCTCACTCATGTTAAAATGTCGTCAATCCTGGGCATTGGGAAGGTGACGGGTTCTGACACCAGGTTCAAGGCCCGGTAATCCACTACATGTCTGGGCTGATTAGTGTCTTTTTTGTCCACAAAGAACACCGGACTGCCCCCCACCGCCTTTGATTCCCTTATGAACCCCCTCTTCAGGTTCTTGTCAATAAACTGCCGCAATTCCTGCATCTCTCGGTCGGACATGGCATACAGCTTACCCACCGGCAACTGAGCCCCTGGGAGTAAGTTGATTTGGCAGTCAAAGGGCCTGTGGGGGGGGTAGTCTATCTGCCTCCTTCTCGCTGAAGACCTCCTTCAGGTCAGCATATTGTGGTGGCACCTCCCCCCTTTGTTCCACGGCCAGCCCAGCCACCCATGCCACCGTCATTCTTGGGTTCTCCCCTCCCAGACAGTGTCCTAAGCAGTAAGCTGACCCAAAGGTGACTGACCGCTGATGCCATGACACTACCGGATCATGCAGTGCCAGCCAGCTCATCCCCAGTATTATTGGGGGTCCTGCCAGTGTGGCCACGTGAAAGGCAATGGTCTCCGTGTGCCTGGAAACCCTCATTCGCATTGGCAGGGTCTGGTGTGTCACTTCCCCCCCCAGAGGTTCCCTGCCATCGATGGTGGTCACTTGCAAGGGGAAATCTAGAGGCAACAGGTGGAGTTGGTGCTCCAGAGTGAAGTCTCTGCTGAAGAAATTACATGAGCTGCCCGAATCCAGCAGTCCCTTAACTTTGACTCCCATTCGGGGAGTTCTAGCACCACTTCTATGGCTATAGCTGCCTTGGGGGGGGGGGTCAGGCTGGGGCACTTCTATTGGTTGCTGGCCTGGCTGCTGCCCCTGCTGGTTGGCAGCCAGGCGTTGTCGTTTCCCAGCGCCTGCCCTTCCTCCTCCTTCTCTTCGCAGCCAGCAGCCCCCACCATCCCTTGCCAGGCTTTTCTTTGAGGGCAAACCTTAGCAAAATGTCCTGGTCGTTGACAGAGGAAACACTTCTTGGTAGTTTTCCACTCCTTTCCCTCCCTTTTACGACCTTCACTGGAGTTTGAAGCCTCGCGCATGCATGCGCGCCATCAATTTCCATTAGCTCCGCCGCCTGGGAAGGCTGCCTCGGTATCTCAGGAATGTGGTAGTCATGGAAACATTCCCCTCTTGTTTCCCGCTTCTCCTGAGCCCGCGCTTCCTGGCGTACGCCAATCGCCAACACAGCCTTTGTGAGCTCATCCAGCGACCGTGGCCGGGGTACACGGGACAACTCGTCCTTCACTGCGGGGGACAGACCCTCCTCAAACAACATTTGTATCGGTTCAGAGTCCAGATCCCACCCTAGCCGGTGGACTAACATCGCAAAACGCGACCAGTAGTCTCTGACAGACTGGCTCCCCTGCTTGCACCCCATCAGTTCCTGACGAGTCACACTTTGCTCTACCTCGCTGGAGTACATCGCATCCATCACCTGGAAGAATTTCTTAAGGTCCTTCAAGGCATCATTTTGCGTCGCCATTAGGGGCCTGATCCACTCGCGTGCCCCATCCTGCAGATGCCCTACAATGTAAGCCACCCTCTCCCCGTCATCAGCAAAGTCATCTTTCTGCAGTTCCAAAGCGTACTGTACTTCCGTTCGGAAAGCATTGTAGTCTTGGGGCTTCCCACCAAACTTGTGTACCAGCCCCGGTACTTTCCTTGCGATTGGGGTGGGTCTGACCTGTGCATCCTGAGCCCGTCTTTCGTCCAGCCGCGCCGTCAGGATAGCTACATGCTGCTCCAAGTCTCGGTTCCTCTCGACCAGACTCCGCACCTCAGCTGATTGCTCCGTCTCTCCGGCTGTCCCTGTTCGGCTCATCGTGCTGCCTCTCCGGGGCTGCGCACAAGCAACGTCAAGGACTGACGGATTGCTGTAATGGTTCTAGGGGTTGCTCGTGCGTAAATCGGTGCCACGCTTGGCTGAGTTACCTGGGTGAACCCTTTCTGTCCGGACAACCACTCACCCGTGGCTGTCTCAATCGCTGGCAGAATCCGTCAGTGGGAGTTTCTTGAACTTCTTCCAGCAAAGAAGCTCTTTGACGCCTAGTCTCCGCCTACTCTCCCTGCGCGGAAGCCTTCTGCGCAGGGAGGGTGTGGGCAGCGGAGGACCCGTGCTCTCCCCGCTGGTCTCCGGCGAGGAGTCATGGAGCCACCTTGCCGATTCCCCCATCTGCCCCCCTTCTCCACTAGTGCTACGCTTATTTCCTTCTCCAGAAGATGGGCTGCTTCTCTCCCTCCCGGTACACTCTCCGGAATCCCTCTGGAGCCCTCCCTCTCCCTCTGGCTCCGATGGCAGTTCCCTGACAGGCAATTATACTCAACTTCCACCCTTCAGGTATGCATCCTGAGCTGTTAATGTATGAAAACAATTTTGCAAAAATGGGTGACCAGAAATCAGGTCTTATCTTATAGATTTCCATTGGGATCATGTCTTCTCCTGGAGCTTTATTAGCCAGTTGGCTTGCGATTAGCCTGTTAATCTGATTGGGCGTGACGTCTGGCCATTCTGGCAGTTCTGATAACTGAGTATAGTAAACTTGTGGGGGTGGGTCAGGACAGGGGCCATATATTTCTGTAAAATATGTCACCCAATCCTTTCCTTGGACAGATGCTTCTAACGAGTAGCCCAGCCCATTTGTGCCTTGGGCAACCAGATGCGAAAATTTCTGTGAGTCCTTTTGAAGTGCTGCATCTCCCAATTCTTTCCACTGTTGTTCATAATATATTTGTTTCTTGCTTTTAAATAATAATTTATAATTGTTTCGTAACTGGGCTACCTCAGCTTGTATAGCAAGATTGTGCTTATCCTGTTTTAACTTCAATTTTCTAAGTACCTTAGCTAGGCATTTTTTGCTATTCTGAAATTCCTTATCAAACCAAGTCTGTCTGGAGGCGGCGGCGGCGGAGAAGGTGGTGGAAGAGGTGGCTGCAACGGGGGACCCTCCCGAGAAAACCCCCTGGCCCCAAGCATGCCGGCGAAAAGCCTGTTAGTGGTCCCCACAACAGAAGAGGGTTTCGTGTAGATCTCCTCGTGAAGGTGGGGCAGTCCATGAGAATCTCAAAAGGGCCGTCTTTGAAGTATAACAGCAGGCAGAGGAATGTTTTGAGGGAGGAAAACAAGGAGCGGCTGAAAGTGAAGGCAAGTTCTGCTTCATTTTATCCCCTGGCACAAGCCCTATTACTTTGCTGCAGTAAACCATTCTGATTTATTAGCCAGTGTGGTGTAGTGGTTAAGAGCGGTAGTCTCGTAATCTGGGGAACTGGGTTCGCGTCTCCGCTCCTCCACATGCAGCTGCTGGGTGACCTTGGGCCAGTTACACTTCTTTGAAGTCTCTCAGCCCCACTCACCTCACAGAGTGTTTGTTGTGGGGGAGGAAGGGAAAGGAGAATGTTAGCCGCTTTGAGACTCCTTAAAGGGAGTGAAAGGCGGGATATCAAATCCAAACTCTTCTCTTCTTCTTTGAGGGTGACGAGGGTACTGGAGACAGCCTCGGTATTTCTGCTTGCAAATATAAGGGGAAAGGCACCACAGGACAGAAGCGTTAAAAGCCCTAAAGCTGAGAACTAAAGACGGGAAAGGGAGCAGAAACCCTAGAGTCCCACCAAGATAAGGGACAAGCATGAAACCTTGCTTGTAAAACAACCCTCCCCACCTTTCGAAGGTGGGAAACTGGAAGATAAACATAATCCGTCTTGTGATTGAGCCAAATGAAGCCAAAAAACGCAGGACTAAGAAATTCCAACAAACTGCTCCCAATTACCTTTTTCCACGCTCAACATGGTCCTCACAAGAAAGAACTATATGGACCTGGGAATTGCACCAATATCACCTCAGGGGGAGTGGGAGCCCCGAAGGAAGCAAAGTAAAATCACCAATTACTTCCCCCGTAAAGAAGGGAATAAGAATCCACAGCACGAGAGCACTCCAAAAGAAATTGCCCCTACTGTGCTGGATTGGTCAATACAACACAAAGACTTACAAACTAAGCATGAAAGACCAAATTATTCCATGAGCTGGGCGCAGGAACTGTATCTAGCTGAGAACGCCTTGATGACCAATTCCCCCAACCCCAATGACCTCGAGCACCAAAAATCAACTCAGAATCTCAGGGGAAACCAGCAAGACCCTCAGAATCTCAGGGAAAACCAGCAAGACCCTCAGCCCACAGCGAATGCCAACAGTATAGAAGAGAGGGGTGACCAGTTACATGATCAAATAGATCAGATACGCACAGACCTCTACAATATAAAAAACTTCCTAGCAGTAACAAATGGCCTACTCGTGACGCTTGTGGAGAATTTCATACAAGCAAAAAGAGCCACAGATCAGACCCTGGACTCAGATGCTAGAATCCACATACCACCCAAAAAGAACTCACACAAAAGAAAACCGGAACCCAAGACGAAGAAAACTAAAAACATCAAAAATTTTAAGCCATCTAGAAAAACCCAACACATCAGCAAAAAACAGTGGCAGAAACTCTTCAACTTATTATCATCACCTCCTATATCCACAAAAAAAAATCAAAGCTCAAGCACCAAAGAGATCGACAAGGAAGACTCGCCAAAGACCAAACCCCTCCCCATATGTGAAAATAATTCCCCAAGTACATTCAAAGAAATAAGCCCCCCCACGGCCGTTCTCCCCCTATGTTCGCCCAGCCTGACAAAAGCAACCAAACTACAGCTGGATGCTCCTGTCTTGAACCCACCTAGGACCCCTGTAGCAACTGCAAACAGAAGTAAGTCGGGGATCTCCAATATAGACGGGAACCCGCGGGAACTCCAAGCCCCCAGTAGAAAGAAAGAATGGATCCTGGTCCTAAGCCCGGAAAAGATGGTATTCACTAACTATCCAAAACCACTGGGTCCTCGCACAGGGACAGACTGCGTGAGGCACCTGCTGACTATTATAAACAACATTCTACCTGGGGCAGTTAAAGTCCAATTATGTTTCCTGTTTCTAACAACATTTCCCCCTTTAATAAAGCAAATTCATGGGAATCCAGGATCTGAATCATTTTTTCTTGGACCTGTGCTGTGCATTCCATTTTAACCTTCTATTTCCAAGTATCAGATATTCTGTTTCATCCAATAATTTAGGAAAGGCAGGAGAAAAGAATGATGTCAGAGATAACTCAAGTGGAAAGTGGTCACTTTCAGCTCTGGGAATTATCCTGAAGGTATCTCGGTTAACTGGCACATTATTAGATGTTAGGATATAATCTATGGTGCTAGTAAATCCTCTGGGGGAGATAAAAGTAAAATAAACCCATTTCCACCTGAGAGGAGAGGCGGTTGCGGGCAAAACCCTCCACCCACACACGCGGGGGCGGGGTCTTGCCCCCCCCCCCCCGCGTGGTCAGGGAATCCCCGGGCGTGCCTTCCACCCCATCCGCCAATCGGCGGACCAGGGAGGCGGGGCCTAGCCCATTTAAGGCCAGGCACGCCCAGGGACCGCCCTCTTTTCCCTTTCCCAGCTGAGCGGTTGGTGTTTTGCTTCCAAGCTACATCGGAGTTGCTGGGACGTCCAGAAAGTCTCCCCTGATCGTCCTGTGGCTGGCTAAGTACTTGGGTGTGGGGGGTGGTTTTTTGTAATTTAATCAGCCAATCACCCCTCTTTTCGCAGACGGGTATCTGCGGGGCTGTGGATCTTCCTAGACTATTTTTCCTGGCAGGGAGGTTTAAATCCGTCCCTGCTTTAAGCCGTGCATGCAGCTTCCCTGCTCACTACGCATCTGCTAGGACCTTGTCCGGGTGTGGGGAAGGTCCTCAAGAAGGGTGAGTTCCTCAGTGGGGAGGCTGCCTTTGTGATCAAGTAGCTCGGAGTATCCCCCCCCCCAGCCCCTTTATTTCTCCAGCCTCTTTATTTCTCCTCTTTCGTGGTGGGGAGGCTGCATTTGTTGTTGCATAGCTTTTAACATTCCTCCCCCTCTTGCCTCTTTATTTTCACCTCGTTTGTGGCGTCCCTGCAGCTAGGCAACCAGCAGCATTTACAGGCGCACGTGGTGAAGCTTGGGCACCCATCTTGTGTAAGGGCGAGGTACTGGCAAACAGCCGTCGCCATTTTGGAGAGCTCACGTGGCGAAGCGCAGGCGGCCATTTTAAGTAAGGGAAGGGTACTGGCAAGCATATTCTTTATGGTTCAGGCTTGACTGTGATACAGGGCTGCTCCGATCTTTGGGGGAGGGATTAATAAGCGATATTAACCTCATTTCTGAGGACTTTGGCAACCCCTGCTGCCTGGCGTTTTGAATAATCGCCCCCTTACACACTAGGGAGACTTTGTTTTACCCTTCCCTGTCAGCAGCAGCTCTGACGCTTATTATAAATTGCCAGCATAGGCTAAGCTGCTCTGTGCAGGAGGCAGCTACACTGTTGCGATCCCTCCCGCTGCTGGCTCCCAGGTCTGCAGCATTACAGGGGAGAATTTATTGCTGTAGCAGGTTTCTGAATGACAGGCTTTTAAGTGTGGTTATTGGGGAAAATACTTTAAAAAATAATAATATAATAAAGGAGTCTTTGGAAATGCTGAGTACTGGTTTCAAAGTCCTGACTGCTGACTGCCTTGAAATTAATTGGTGCAATTAGCAAACACTGTGGCTTATATTGTTATTTCAGCTTTCCATTTAAAGCCTCAACTCATAGAGGCAATTAAAGGTCTTTGGAGGGCTGAGTGCTGGTTGTAAGTGCTGTCTGCAGGCTGCTTGTAGTATTGATTTTTGCAATTGATTATTGGTGCAATTGATTGATTGGTGCAATTCGCAAGCACTGTGGCTTATATCTTATTTCAGCTCTGCTTTTAAAAGCCTTAACTCATAAAGGCAGCAGAAGGTCAAAAGAGTGCAAGGGGCTTCTGGCAGCATCATTTACTTGGCTCCTCATTGGCGATAGCAATTCATTTGTTTTACTTCTTTAGACACCATCTGCCTGATTAATCCATCGGTTGCTTTTAATCAGGGCAGTTTAATCAAATAATAATAATAATAATATATATAAAAATAATAAAATAAAATAAATAAATAGACAAATAAACTTTAAATAAATAAATAAATAAATAAATAAAGAATAATCAATAATAGCTTCCTTCTTGACTGGCAATCTGGCTCTACCCAATAGGCTACCTCATAGTTACAGCTTATAGCCTTTGCGGTTGCTTATTATTGGCAGTAGATAATTAAATAGATAAATAAGAGATTAAATAATAAATAAAAAGTTTAAATAAGGGAAATTTGCTCTTTAGATCCTGGGTAGAGCCTTAAGCAGTGTAGACAATACTGAACTAGGCAGAACCCTTTGGCGGCGTGTCGATTCTGAGCGTGTGCATTTTGTTTGGGAAGTAATTTGAGATTTCACAGGTCTCGCGTATAGTTAGTAACGGCTTCTGGCGGGGACCAGCAGGCATCCACCTCTGGCAATCAGGCTAGGTGCCGCTAGCTTTCCTGAATTTAGTAGTTAATACTGAACTAGGGTTTCTCCGGATTAAAGCGACAGCTGAGACAGTGTTGATAATACTGAACTAGGTGCAGTTAGCTTTCCAGTTTAAAGTACAACTAAGTCAGTGCCGATAATACTGAACTAGGCGCACCTAGGTTTCCTTGAAGTAAGTGGGAGCTAGCCAGTGTCAATAATACTGAACTGTGCGCAGCTCTGTGTGTGTGATCCGGAGGCTTCGGATGTACTCAGTTCCTCTCAGGCTGGTCAGCACTGAACTAGTAGGCAAATAATTCTGCAGTTACCTTGGGCGTTTCAAAATACAAATGGCTTCCGGTGGTGACCAGCAGGCATCCTCTTCCGCCAATCAGCTGCCAGCTCCCGCCGGCAATGGAGGAGCTCAAGTACCGGCCATGCCTTGTGACCCTCAAGCCTTCGCCCAATTTTTCATGGCTTTTGAAACATTCTACAGGCAGTGTAGGCCTAGGGGGGCCCTGGCGCTTCCAGCTCCAGAGCCATCACAGGATGTTATACCTGATACCCCTCCCAGCTATCAGGGGCCGGGGCAGCAGAACATCCCAGCCATTGCGGGGAGCAGCACTCAGTCAGAAACTGCAAACCTAGGACGCCCCAATACCCGTGCCCAGGCAGCCATCGCTAAGAGAGCCAATCAAAGTGTCGGGAAAGGTAAAGCACCTGCTAAAGGTCCCGCCAGGGGAAAGGCAAAAGGTGCCAACAGCAATGCCTTGTCACAGGTTGTAGATATTCCTAGTGCCTTTCAGGAACAGCAGCCCCAGCACAGCTCTACCGAGGACAGTGCGGGCTCTGGCGAGGAAGAGGAGCAGGTGGACCCCCAGAGCTCACAGCCAGCTGCTGGGGCGAACCCAGCCAACGTGGAGGCGCAAGGGGGGAAAAGAAAGTCTAAGAAGAAGCACACGTCAGCAAAGAAGAAAAGAAGTGAGCAGTCCGAGACTGAGGACGAGTCAGGTACGTCATCCTCGGATTCTGATGGTGAGGCCCCCCTTGGATGGTTACTGGGGTTTTGGTGAAGGGAATCACGGGATTCCACTTTGGGCGCATGAAAGGAGGGCCAATTCCCATCGTAAGACCTTCAATGGAGTGCTAGAATGGAAAGATGGGGCGTTGGTCGAAGATGTAAAGGTCGCCACCAATCAGTCCACTGATTTTATATTGGGGAACCACTTGTCCCAGAAGAAGAGGAATAAGATCCTCAATGGGGACTACGTTGACATGTTTACTCTTCTCCCCCCCACTAAGCTAACGGGAAAAGGGGAAAAGAGGCGCTCCTTCGGTAAACGGAGGTACAGGACGCCTAGGGCGGAGCGCACCTTCGAGAATTGGTTGGATGGGTACCAGGTCTTTATGGGAGTTGTTTGTGCTGCTTATCCGCGTCGCTCCATGGATTTGGTTGCTTATCTGGCTCATGTAAGGAGGGCACACACACTCGCAGGCGAAAATGCTGCTTTAACATATGATGAGAATTTCCGTAGGAATGTTTCCCTCCTTCCTTCCACACGTTGGGACTTGAGGGATCCTAACTACTGGGGCGAGGACGTTAATCCCTACATTGAAAAGAAAAACCTGGAACCAGCGAAGGCAGGTAAGACTGAGACAAAGCGGCGCCGCCTGTGCTGGGAGTTCAATAGGGGTGTATGCTCTCGTCCTTCCTGTAAGTACCTGCATGAATGTGAGCGGTGCTGGGGGAACCATCCCGCCTCAGCATGCTTCAAGAACAAACAGCAGCCCTTTCGAGGTGGTAGGGGGTACTTCCGCAACAACACCAGGGGTGCCCCCGGATCTGCCCACCAGGGACCCAGTAACCATCAGTAACTTCCATCTTGGGATAGCCCTCTCTCCTATCCGTCTTCAGCCGCTCAAAGTCATGCTTGATCAGTACCCCGATACGGCAGCAGCTAAATACCTTTGGGAGGGGTTCTCTATGGGTTTCAGAATCCCCGTGGCTTTCCCGCCTAACACCGGGGATCCAAAAAATCAAAAATCGGTTAGGGAAACGCCGGAGATAGCTAGGAAAAAGATAGAGAAAGAAATTAGGGTGGGTAGAGTAGCAGGCCCCTTTCCCAACCCTCCCTTTGAAGGTCTTCATCTATCCCCCCTGGGTATAGTTCCAAAGAAGACCCCGGGCGAATTCCGCATGACCCACAACCCCTCTTATCCTAGAGGAGGCTCAGTTAATGATGCGATTCCCCAGGAGCTTTGTACGGTGAAATACGCCTCCTTCGACCAGGCGGTTAAGATGATCCGCAGATTTGGGCAAGGGGCACTTCTTGCCAAATGTGATATTGAGTCGGTGTTCCACCTTCTACCCGTCCATCCAGATGACTTTCGCTGGTTGGGCTTTAGATTTGAGGGGGCATATTTCATTGACAAAGCAATGCCTATGGGCTGCTCCGTGGCTTGCTCAGCCTTTGAGTCTTTCAGTACGTTCCTCGATTGGGCCTTATGCTTCAGGACAGGATCCTCGGGCGTGTCGTATTACCTGGATGATTTTATTTTGGTGGCAGATAACAGACAACGATGTTCCGCTCTCTTGGAGGCCTTCACAGCTTTGGCCGGGGAGCTGGGGGTCCCCCTGGCCGATGAGAAAACGGAGGGTCCTGCCACGTCCATTGTCTATCTGGGCATTCAGTTAGACACTGTGGCCCAAACGTCTAGGTTACCCACGGAAAAATTGGTCGCCCTTAAGGCATTGATCCAACAGCTGCTGCCGCTAAGGAAGGTTACCCTAAGGCAAATCCAATCCCTGCTGGGCCACCTAAATTTCGCTTGTAGGGTAGTGGCGCCAGGTCGCCCCTTTTGTGGCCGCCTGGCCAGATTGTCGGCAGGCCTCAGGGCACCTCAGCATAGGGTGCGCCTCTCCAAAGAAGTTAAGGCAGATCTGGGTGTTTGGCTACAATTCCTTGACAGGTACAACGGTATATCCTTATGGCAAGATTCCATGGCTCTCAACGCGGACTTCCAAGTCCAGTCAGATGCGGCAGGTTCCTTGGGTTTTGGGGTTTATTTCAGGGGCCAGTGGTGTGCCCAAAGGTGGCCAGCAGACTGGCTGGGCCAGCCCATTACTTGTGACCTTACATTCTTGGAATTTTTCCCTATTGTAGTGGCAGTACATCTTTGGGCAGAACAGTTCCGCAATCATAGGGTCTGTTTCAATACAGATAACCAGGCGGTAGTAGCGGTCCTCTCCAGACAGTCTGCCCGTTCCACCAGGGTGGGAGACTTGTTACGGTCCTTTGTCCTCCTGTGTCTTGAGCAGAATATATACTTTTCAACCAAATTCGTACCTGGCGTTAATAATGACATCGAGGATGCTCTGTCTCGCTTTCAGATGGAGCGCTTCCGCTCATTAGCGCCGGATGCGGAACAATCATCGATGCCTTTCCCGGAGCATCTCTGGAGTCTTGGGAGAAAGAAGTGATGAAGGGAGTATTCGGTGCAGTCGCCCCTTCCACAATGAGATCTTACAAGAAAGCTTTGGCTGACTTTTTAAAGTTCCGCAATAAAGCACACGGCTCGAGGCTGAACTCCATTCCCTCAACGAGGGAGGTCCTTCACTACTTGGCCCATTTGAAGGAGTTAGGCAGGGCACCAAAGACTCTTAATATTCAGTCCGCTGGGATTTCATATTTTTGTAAAACCTTTTTTGCCACCGACCTGTGCGCCGAATTTATAGTTCGTAAGACGTTAGAAGGATGGTGCCGGAGCCAGCCTCCCAGCCTAGATAAGAGGAGGCCCATAACTTACGACATATTGACCCAGATGCACAAGAAGTTACGTTCAATATGCTGGTATAAATATGAAGCACGCCTATTCTCCGCCACTTATTCCATAGCTTTCTTTGGTGCCCTGCGCATTGGCGAGCTAGTTTGCGAAGGAGGGGGGTCCCACTACCAGAGGGGCATCCTCTTAATTGATTTGACCCTGTCAGGGAACGACTTAATCGTTCAAATTCGGAGTTCTAAGACAGACCAACGGGGTAAGGGGGCTCTCATACGGTTACCAGCTGCACAAGGTAGTGGGCCCTGCCCGGTGAGGGATACAAGGCGTTTCCTATACTTAAGGCCCTGTAGCCCAGGCCCCCTTTTTATTCATGCGGATGGATCACTGTTGGCTAGACACCAGTTTACAAGGGTGATGCACCTGGCTTTGACAGCCTGCAGTCTGCCCGCGGCTGAATTTGCGGCTCACTCCTTTCGGATTGGGGCCGCCACCACAGCTGTCCACCTGGGGCTCTCCGCAGAGAGGATAAAGGACCTGGGGCGGTGGAAATCTAATGCCTACAGGGCTTACGTGAGAAAGAATTTATGACTGGTTTGGTACCCTTACCCGGTTTTTTCTGTCTATTTGCTTTTCAGAGTGCAAGAGGGTGCGCATTTGGTTGGTGGGCCACAGCATTGTGCATTGGGCCAAGAATCGTGCAATGACGACCGGGTTGGGGCAGAATTTGAATTTACCTGCCAATGTCGAGCTGGTGTGGATAGCGCGAAGAGGGATGCGCTGGAGCGAATTCAAGCCAGCTGTGTTGGCAAGGGCCGCCCGTGAGGGCCCCCCGGATGCCTTGCTTATCCAGTTGGGAGAAAATGACCTTGCATACCGTAAAGCTATTGACTTGAGATGGAACATCTTTGACGACCTGGCTGATCTGACGGCAGTTTACCCAAACATTACTATACTATGGTCCTCGTTGCTTGAGAGAAGGACACGGAGGGATTGTTTGAGCCCGGTTGGAATCAATAAAGCAAGAAAGGTCTTGCAGCGGGCTGTGGAGCGTAGAGTGGCGGCTCTGGGCGGGTGCATCATTGGCCACCCAAGCATCCAGTACAGCAACGAGGCCCTCTACAGATGGGATGGCGTGCATCTGTCAGATGCTGGAAACGATATTTGGCTGGGGGACATCATAGCAGGAATTAGGGATTGGTTATAGGTTTGAAGGTATTGGCGAGCTTTGCTTGAGTGGCAGTTAGGCATTGGCAGGGGTTTATTGTTATGCAAATGAATGGGGGGAAGGAAGCGCCATCACCTTCCCCAATGGAAAGGGTAGTCCGGTAAAGGACTCCGGGGGGCGTGGCCTTGTCCGAAACCTAGGGAGGTAAGGGCCTCTGGCACGCCCCCGAGCGGTGACACCCGTGGGATCCTAGTTGGCGTACTTCAACAGGTCTCCCACGGCTTGTGGACAACCCATCCCGGTCACCATGCCGGGTAGACGGTAGGAGCCAATGCCTAAGGCCAATACCTTTCAATTCTGTAATCAATAAAGTTGTGGCCTTTTTATGCCCATTAACCTTAAATAATGTGTCCAGTGTCTTCATTTCTCTCGGGGGGAGGGTACTTGCCACGCAACCCTCTTGATCCCCTTGACCGTGCCCATTGCATAACAAAAGGTTATGCTTTATTATAAGTTCACAAATATATTTCCCAGCGCGACTAGAGGTGGTGTCCATTGCTGCCCTCTGACAGATTTCAGGTTCATCCTCCAAGTTTAGTCCAGATAATATTGTATTTTGTGGGGAAAGAAGGCCGATCCGGGCATTGAAGTCACCTCCCAAGACAAGCCGAGGGTTAGGTGACAGAGAGTCTATACTTTCGAGTAGTTGGTCAAGTTTATCCCAATATGATCTCAGTTCCCCACAAGACTTTACTGGAGGTATGTACACACAGATGCAATAAGTATTTCTCAGGAGACTATCAGAAAGGGACAACACTAAGAAATTAGGGGTGGTCAACGAGGGACACTGTTGAATTGATACATTAAGAGAGGTTGACACCAGCACTGCCAGCCCCCCACTAGGCCTTCCATACTTTACAGTTCTAAGAGCTGGTTGAGTGTAACTTGTAAAACCCTGTAATTCAACCATAGTGCCCTCTTTTGCCCAGGTTTCTTGAAGAAAGATGATATCATGTGTTTGTAGATAAGAACAGAAATCACTGTCTTGGATCTTGTTCATCCACCCTGTTACATTCCATGAGAGAAGTTTAATTGTTTTACAGTGATTTACTCTTAGTCAATTGTTGGCCAATGTACTCTCGGAGTTTACCAGTTTTTGAGGCAACAGAGTATTGCTAATGCTATTGGAATAATCAAGATGTTCGATTATTTCAGTCGTCGTACATAAAGTACTCACATTTGTAATCGCTGGGCCTTTTCTTTGCAAATTGCTTGCCAATGGGGATTCCTTGGGTGTATTTCCTGACTCCTCTTCTAAATATCTCATCTTTGTCCAATACTCCGGTGGTTCTATAGTTATCATTCTGTTGTGGCCATTGGGTCTATTATCAATCTCTGGCCCGGGTTCTTTAATCTCTTTCAATGTCTGGTTCCTAAGATCAAGCCTCTTGATGACTGTTTGTTGCTCTTCCTGAGGGAGATTCCTAAAGGAGCGGAGAAAATCCTCTTCCAAAGGATTTACAGGGTGCTCAGATTCCTGAAGATGATTGTCTAGAGGAATCGGCTGTTCCTTTTGGCTCACCTGGTTATTTTGATGTTGGGCATGATCCTGCGAATTCAACTCAGGCATGTCTGTTTCCTCCCCACCTGTCAAGTTTTTTTGTGATGTCATTACTTCCATTGGGGATCCAGGCTTTGGTTTTGTGAGCCCCTCTGAAGCATCAGTCCTCATCTTACATAAGGGTGCAACAATAGAATTGCGAAATACCCAGGTTGGAAAAACTCCTCTGCTTGACAATCTGAATTTCAGCTTGTGAAACAGTGAGGGCAGTCTAGTAGAGGAAAAAGTTAACATAATATTTTGGCTTTGATTTGTGGTATTCAAGAGTTCCGTCCTAACGAGGTCGATCTCTATAAGTCCAATGCCAAGTAAGTCTGATAAATGTTGTTTGAAACGCTGGGCACCTTTCCAGCTAGGAGTTTGATCTGGCCTTCCACAAATTGTCATGCAGATCTTTTTTGGTTGGAAGATTAAATAAGAAGAGTTTGTTTTGAGAGCCTCTGCACGTTCTATGTTGAGCTTAGGGGTCTGTTCTTGTTGTCGCCAATTTCGTTTGGTACTATGGTGTTCTGTTGATGCCTGCTTGTTATTAACTGATAAACTGTGGACCTCTCTGGATAATTGGGTTATTTGAGAGGCAATACCTATAATTTGCTGGAAGATATGCTCAACCGTTCTTGCAATTAGAGTTAATTGGGTGCTCTCCCTACTTGTTATTCCTTCCTCTCTGAGGAGCACAGGATCAACTTGCCCCATTGCTGGATCCAGTTCCACGCTCTCACCTTGAATACTCTCCCCACACTCACAATCATCTTCAAGAGGAGAAAATCGGTTTTTTGTTGGAACTATAAAAGCAGATTTGTTTAAAAAGTCCTCTATTTTAGATTGTTTGGGAACTGGTGAGAGAGCTACATCCTCTGGGTCCCTGTGGCGTTTACTAGCAGGCATAGCGTCACCATGGGGAGTAAACAAGGAGAGGTTTCACCAACCAAAAAAGAGAGAAAAAATAGAAAGTGCTCAGTTTGTTCAATTTAAGAGCTTCTCTGTGTGGAGACTGCCAGGAGTTTCAGGAACAAAGTATAGAAGGGAGTTGGCGGTTAATAGCTAGCAGCTGGCGGCCTGCCCAGGATGCTTCACAGAACTTGCCCAAGATGTTTCTCATAGCATAGACAAGAAGGTGCTTTTAGAATCTCAGTAGGTTGGTAAGTTAAAAAGTAGAGAAGGAAAAAAGGAAAAATTACTTCCCTGGGTGGCAGTCAATGCTAATTACAGTCCTGTTATCTGCGGAGCTCCGAAGCCTGCTTGCTAAGCTGTCGCCATCTTGCTCTTTCATATGTCTTCCAGGCAGAAAACCTGCTTGGTCTTTATGTATATATTCTGATAAAACTTTTTTCAATCTATTAGCCAGGATATTTGCAAATATTTTATAGTCTACGTTCAGTAGTGAGATTGGTCTATAATTATTTACATCTGTCCTATCTTGTTCAGATTTCGGTATCAAAGTTATAAATGCCTCTGGACCTGGAAGGTTATGATAATAGTTTTGGTTGGCATGCATATTTATGGTATGACAAGGTAAAGGTACATAGAAATTTTAAAAATCATATTATTAGGAAAGCATTGTATAATGTATGGAATCGATATAAAGATTTGTTTGAAAGTAAAACCCCCAGGTGGCTGTCACCAATGGAAGCTAAGGCGGTAAAAAGATTGAACATGGATACAGACTGGCCAAAATATTGTGAAATTATAGAATATGATGGTGAAAAGTTGAAACTACAGAGTTTTGAGAAATTGAAACCTAAAGTCCGAGATTGGTTACATTACTACCAGATTAATGAAACTTTTAAGCAGGACAGAAAACTAGGATTTCAGAAGGAGAGGTCAAAGTTAGAAACAGAATTGCTAGAACCCAATACTAAGAATTTGTCTAGAATGTATAATCTGCTGCTAAAATGGAACACACAAGATGAAACGGTTAAATCAGCCATGATTAAGTGGGCACAAGATATTGGTCATGATATTATGTTTGCTGACTGGGAGCAGTTATGGACCACAGGTATTAAATTTACGGCATGTAGTGCCCTGAAAGAGAACATAATGAAAATGATCTATAGGTGGTACATGACCCCAGTCAAGCTTGCAAAGATATATCATTTGCCCAATAACAATTGCTGGAAGTGTAATGAATGTGAAGGAACCTTTTATCACCTTTGGTGGACCTGCCCAAAGATTAAGGCCTACTGGGAAATGATCTATAATGAAATTAAGAAAATCCTTAAGTGGACATTTGTAAAGAAACCGGAGGCTTTTCTCCTGGGCATGGTCGGCCAATTGGTACCAAAGAAAGATAGGACCTTTTTTATGTACGCAACAACAGCAGCAAGAATCCTTTTGGCGAAGTATTGGAAGACTAAAGAATTACCTACTCTGGAAGAATGGCAGACCAAGGTGACTGAATTTATGGGACTGGCAGAGATGACCGGCAGAATCCGTGACCAGAGGAAAGAGACAGTGGAGAAGGACTGGAAAAAATTTAAAATCTATCTTAAAAATTGTTGTAAAATTTCGGAATGTTAAGATGTCAGGGGATTGGACACTAAGAATTACAGCTATAAATCGAAATTTATAAAGCAGAAACTTTTTTTTTTTTAAAGAGAATTAAATATAAAAATGGGATGAAGAATTGCTAAAAATTTTGAAATTTGGATGCAGTGAAGGGGAGGTTTGGGGAAGTCGCATTATGTTTGTTTGTTTTTTGTTTATGTTGTAAAATCAATAAAAATTATTATTTAAAAAAAAAAAAAAAAAAAAACAAAGTTATAAATGCCTCTTTCCAGGTTGCAGGAGCCCTCCCTCCTTTCAATATCTCATTACAAACCTCTGCCAAAGGTTGAATTAACCAGTCCTTAAAAGTTTTATAGTATTTGGCAGATAATCCATCCGGTCCTGGGGTCTTGCCCAGTTGCATCTGGTTTATTGCCATCTCAACCTCCTGTCTAGTAATCTTGTCATTGAGTAGTGGTTTTTTATCTGCGGGAATTTTCTGCAATTCATTTGTCCTAAGAAATTGCTCAATTTTATCTGTATCCTCTTTACCTTTTTTATAGAGCTGTTTAAAATATTTCTGAAAGCATTTTCTAATATCCCCAGGGTTTTCTACAGATTTTCCCTCCGATACAATATTTGTAATTGTGTTTTGTTTCTGTCTCTTTTTTAATTGCCAAGCCAACAGTTTTCCACATTTGTTTGCAGATTCAAAATTCCTCTGTTTCATTAGTTTTATTTTCCATTCTATTTCTTGGTTTATAATTTGAGAAAATTGAGTCTGCAACAGTTTAATTTCTTTTTGTATCTGTTGGCTTTTTGGCTTTGATCTTAAACTCTTTCATTTCTCTTTAATTTGAGATAGAATTGTTTCCTTTTTTTGATTTTGTATCTTTTTCTTTATAGCATTGTGTTGTATGAGGAATCCTCTCATCACCGCTTTACTAGCGTCCCAAATGACTTTTTTCTACCTCTGTATTTATATTTAGCTCAAAATAATCTTTCAGAGTCTTTTGGGCCTTACCCACCACCTGATCATTCCTCAGCAACCCATCGTTCATCCTCCATCTGAAGGAATCCTGCAGATACAATTTCATTTCCAATAACACTGCATTATGATCAGAGCAAGTTCTAGGACATATTTGGATTTTTGTTACCCTTGGAGCTAAATCCCTGGTAAACCATTGGCAATCGATTCGTGAAAATGTCTGGGATGAATTTGAAAAAAAAGTATAGTCTTTCTCTATAGGATTCCATAGTCTCCATATGTCTGACAGGTCATATTTGTCTACCATATCAAAGAACAATTTTGGAAGTCTGGCTGCATTTTGCACTTTCTGCTCTTGTGATTTATCCATAAATGTGGAGACTACCCCATTCAAATCTCCCATTAGTATTATTTTATATTCCAGGTAGTCATTAAGTTTTAAATCCAAATTTCTGAAAAATTCTACTTTCCCATCATTTGGTGCATAAATTCCCAATAAAAGATATTTATCGCCTTGTGCTGTAATTTCCACGGCAATGTATCTTCCTTCCTCATCCTTAAACAACAACTTGGGGTTCCATTTTTCTTTAACATAAAAAACCACTCCCCTTTTTTAAACTTTGTCTGATGAAATAAAGTCCTGACCAAGTTTTTTATTCTGTAAAATTTTTCTATGCAATCTTGTAACATGTGTTTCTTGCAAGCAAATTATATCCAAATTATGTCTTGCCAAGATATGAAAGACTTGGCCCCTTTTTTGGAGAATTTAAGCCATTAACATTCCAGGAGTAAATTCTTAAAGACATCTTAATTTTTTAGGGCCCTTCGGCCCCCGCACCCAAAGGGGGAAAACTTCCCAAACCAAGTTCTTTTGCGTTTTTCTCCAGAAATCTCTCCTTCTCTCCAACCGTTCTGATTTTTTGTTTCCTCCCTTGGAATTTGAAGGAGAAGCCCTCTGGGAATTCCCAGCTAAAGAAAATGTTTTTCTTCCTTAGGGCAGTTGCCAGATCTGTATAAATATTTCTCAAAGATAAAAAATGCTCTCCCATCTATCTTTAAACTTTTTTTATAATGATGTCCCAATATCGTGTCTCTTTGTTCCTTTGTTTTAAAAATCACCATGCAATCATGTGTGATTTTAGAATCCTTTTAAGGACCAAATCTGTATGCTTTGTCAATCCACAAATTTAGTTCTTCTTTTGAGATCTCCCAATAAGTTGAAAATTCTTCAATAGGCCACCCCTTCAAATTGTCCTGTTCCTTCTGGACTACACCTCTCAATCTCAAATGGGCCTCCTTCTGCTTTAATTCCAGAAACGAAATCAAATTTAATGCTTGCTGCTGGACAGTTTCTAAGTCACAGACCTTTACTGTTTCCAGTTGTGAAATTCTTTCCTCATGTGAAGTAATATCAGACTTCAGTGTCTTCAGGTCCTGTTTCAATTCAGAAAAGTCATTCCTCAATTCAATAGTTTTTTAATTCCCTCTTACTTCTGTTTTAATTTCCTGAAGAAGTTGCATTACTGATTCTTCAAAAGTTGGTGTTCTAGAGTCTCTTCTTGGTTTAATTTTTGCCCTCTCTGATCTCTCTGACTTTTCTGTCTTGTCTCCTTTGTCTCCCCCATCCATAGTTTTTTCCCCCAAGGTCAGCTACAGTCAGCTACAGTCACAAGGGGGAGATAATAGGATAAACAGACTGTTTCCCAGCTGCAGTAATCCCCACTCCAAAGTAAAAGTCTTTCCTCACCACAGTCTTTCAATCTGACAAATACAAGTCTTTAAAAATCATTATATTTACTCCTTTAATCAAATCCCCAAAAGTTTGTTTCAATCCTTTGGCTTATTAGTAGAAGGTGGAGATACAATTCCAAATATTTTTGAGCTCTGGCAGCTGTAGTTACTTTGTATTTTTCCAAAGCGGTAAACGAAAGTTGAAAGTATCCAATCCCTTTGTTACATCACAATGGAGTCTAGCCTTCCCTCACCCCGGGAGGTCTGCTTCCACAAAGAAGATATGACAGTTCAAACAAATCCCCAGTTCTTCTGCAGGGAAGTTTACTTTTTGTCTTTCCCCCCTTCTCCTGCTAGAAAGGGGGTGCAGGAAACACTTGAAAGTTTCTAAAAGAATGAAAAGTTAAAGTTGCGGCTTTTGGTAACGTTAGCTGCTTTTCACTTTTGCTTCAGTGGAAGGGACCGACCTCCGTTTTTAAGTCCCTTTCCTTCCCAAATTGTAGTTCCAAATTAGATCACTTTACTCACGGTTTTCAGAAGAATTAAGACCACATTTCTTATTTTTTTTCCTTGGAGGAATTGGCCGGTCATGATCGCCAGACTCAGAGCTTGATTTGTCGAATTCTTTAGAGAACTCTATAAGGAAGGAAATGAAGCAACAGAAGAAGTTAAAGAATATTTAGAACAGAACTGTCTTTCGAAACTTACTAAAGAAGAAAAAGAACTGTTGAATGCCCCTATTACATCGTACAAAATTCAAAGAGCAATTAAGGAAGCAAAGAAAGGAAAGTCACCAGGGCCAGACGGCCTACCGGCAATATATTATAAAAAATTTGAGGACATACTGTCTGACCCATTAAGAAGTATGAACAACATCTTAAAATATGGAAAGACAGCCTTATTGCATTAATTCCAAAACAGGGTATGGACAATCCACTTATTAACAACTATAGGCCTATCACACTTCTAAATAACGATTATAAAATATATGCAAATATTTTAGCCGAAAGATCAAAAAAAGTCTTCCAGATGATTATGCACAATGACCAAGCTGGCTTTTTGCCTGGGAGGCATATTTATAGCAACACTAGAAACATTATAAACTTATTAGAGTATTTAGACTTAAGAATAGAAAAGAAGGCAGTCTTAATGGCTATAGATGCTGAAAAAGCTTTCGACAGGGTATCCTGGAAATTTATGAAAGGTCCATTACACCATATGGAATTTGGTATACAGTGGTACCTCAGGTTAAGTACTTAATTCGTTCCGGAGGTCCATTCTTAACCTGAAACTGTTCTTAACCTGAAGCACCACTTTAGCTAATGGGGCCTCCTGCTGCTGCCGCGCCGCCGGAGCACAATTTCTGTTCTCATCCTGAAGCAAAGTTCTTAACCCTAGGTATTATTTCTGGGTTAGCGGAGTCTGTAACCTGAAGCGTATGTAACCTGAAGTGTATGTAACCCGAGGTGCCACTGTACAGCATATAAAAGGGATTGAAGCAATATATTCAAAACAAAAAGCTAAAATCATAATAAATGGGAATTTATCACAGGAATGTGAAATCAGTAAAGGGGTCAGACAAGGTTGTCCACTATCCCCTTTAATTTTCATATTAACATTGGAAGTTTTATGTAAACAAATTAGGGAGGAGAAAGAAATAAAAGGGATTATGCTGGGAAATAGAAGTTACAAAATGAGAGCATTTGCTGATGATTTAATTATAACTACGGAGCAACCAAAACAGAGTTTAACAAAGGCGTTGGAAATAATATATGGCTACGGTAAAGTTGCGGGGTTCAAACTGAATTTAAACAAGACAAAACTATTACTTAAAAATTAGTTAAAAACTATTAGAAAAAAATAATACAAATTAAAATCTACCCCAAAATCAAGTATTTAGGATTATGGATAAAACCAAAGAATATTAACTTATATGAAGATAATTATACCAATTGCTGGAAAGATATCAAAAGACAGTTGGAGACATGGATAAGGTTAAATTTATCATTCCTGGGCTGTATTTCGGGCTGTATTTCAGTAATTAAAATGATAGTTTTACTGAAGCTACTCTTTCTATTCCAAACAATTCCAATTATAGGAAAGACCAGCAGTATTGACAAGTGGCAAAAAGAAATTTCTAAATTTTTGTGGAAGGGTAAAAGTCCAAGAGGAAAGCATAAGATATTAATAGATACTGTAGAAAGAGGTGGCTACGGGTTACCGGATTTGAAGCTATATTACGGAGCCTCATGTCTTCTCTGGTTGAAAGATTGGTGCTTATTAAAAATAGGGATATTTTAGATCTAGAAGGTCATGACACCCGTTTTGGGTGGCATGGCTATCCTAATTATGGGAAAATAAAGGTGCACCGGAGTTTTTCAAATCATATAATAAGAAATGCTATATATAAGGTGTGGGAAAAATACAAAAGATATTTGGAACAGAAAACCCCAAGATGGAACTCTCCATTAGAAGCAATTGCTGTTAAAAACAACAACAACATCAAAGAGAACTGGATAACGTATAGCACAATATTAAGAGACGAGGAGGGTCAACTAATATTGATAAGTTATGAGAAAATAAAAGATCACTTTTCTAGTTGGCTAGATTACTTCCAGGTGAATGAAATGTTCAGACAGGATAAGCAGATAGGTTTTGAAAAGGAGCCTTCAAGATTTGAAAGAGAAATACTGAATAGTAAAACCAAAATAATCACAAAAATGTATAGACTTCTTTTAGATTACGAAGTAATGGATGAGGAGGTTAAGGCTTCAGTGATAAAGTGGGCCCAAGATGTGGGCCGTCCCATTATGCTAAAAGATTGGGAAAACCAATGGAATGTAAATTTGAATGTAAGAGAGAACATGATGAAAATGGCTCATAGGTGGTACCTCACTCCTTCCAGATTATCAAGAATGTATAAAAATTTGGCGAATGCTTGTTGGAGATGTGGAGGAAATAACGGTGACATGGGGCGACGGAGGTAGCAGCCTAATCAGAGCCTCCGACTTCAAATAAGCGTTTTTATTAGTTTTAACCTCTCTAAGACCTCAAAACTGCACCTTAAGGACCTTAAAGACTTTCGGCTGTCTATCTTGTCGCCTCGTTTTAATTAGCTTATTCTTTTATTGTTTTATTGTTTTACTGTTTTATTATTTTACCGTCGCACTGTTTATCGACACGGCTACACTGACTCATAATCTTGGGGCTCCCGGACAACTGACTGGCTTGGAATACAGCCAAAGAAGCAGAGGAAAACGCTGAACTCCTTTGAGCCTAACTTCAATAAGATAAGTTCAAGAACTCCCCCATGAATATCTTACCGCCCCAAGCTAAGGCTTAAGGAGGGAAAGGTAGGGAGGCCCCCTGAGCCAACAGCCTGGATACGGGACTTCCAAACTTTACTTCTACCCTTATTTCTTCAATAAAACTTCCAATAAGGGTAGCTTTCAACTTAGGGAATGGTGTTCACAAGACAGAGCTATAAAGAGCTGGGAATCCCCCTCACCAAAGCGGCTGATAACTCTACAAGAGGAAGACAGGCGAAAATATCACATTATTTCAAACCAAAAACAGATAAAATAAGTAATGTTGAGAAACGTCACTCCCACGAATGGTCCATAGACCGCATTAGGTATGTTAGAATTCAGGCTCGGTCAGAGGTATGTGCCTATCTGCAGGCACCGGCTGAATTCCTTTGACCTCCCTCCGGCGACTCCCGGCAGGAATGCACACACGAGGTCCGTTCCGGCGATTTTCCTCAGGCTGTGAGAAAAACACACCAACTGCTTCTCCTCCTTCTCCTCCTCCCTGCATATCCCCAGGGAGGGGAATCAGACTCAGACAGAAATGTAACTACATGCTTTTATTCCTGTCTATAGCAGTCATACAGAAAAGATGTCTGCTCTCTTCAACAAACAGAGAGAAACTTCAAACTCCACCCATGTACATCCTGTACAGGTCATATGACACACTGAGCTCATATCCTGTGCTCAATAAGGATGGACTGCCCCTTTGTTTCCATGGCAGCAGTCACACACATCCTGTCTAGCTTTGGTGCCACTAGCAGCTGTCTGAGCTGTTAGAGCCTTTGCTTGCTGCAGCATTGCTGCTTTAGAATAACAAGGAGCTCAAGGAAATAGATGAAGAAGGGGTGGGAGTCAATCTGGCAACAGAAATAAAACAAATTACCATAGAAAATGAAATCTTAATGAATCAGCCGGGGCTGGAGCAGGAGCAGGAACAAGAGTCAAAAGAGGAAAACTCAGCAATTAAGACAAACGAGCCCTCCCAAAGACCCAGGTCCAGGGAGAAGATGGGGCTTCACACTGTGATGTATGAGGACTTGGAGGATACAAGAGCCCAACATCTGGACCTGGAATGCTTCCCCTACATACTAACAGGGCTATATAATCTGTTAAATGAACAGAAGTTGCAGATAGGCAGAGAGCTGGGTCACATCAAAGACTTCCTCTCAGAATGCTTGGGCCTACTTACCGCCCTAACTGAAATAACTAGGAGAACAGACAACTTGCATACACATAAAGTTCTCTCTAGTACACCAGACAATAGCAACATTGGGGAAAATAGAATCCAACAAGATGTGGAAAAAAGGAAAACATCTAGGATCAAATCAAACCAGAAGGGAAACCTATCTGACCCTAAGAAACACCTCTTAAAGGGGAAATGTCCCAGGAATAAAGAGAAGAAGCCCAAGAACGTAAAAATGGGAAGGAAGACAAAGCTCCCATCCCGAACAAAGAAAACGAACTTCACAAGACTATTTAAGCTATTAGAGAATTCAAATTCAACGAGCCAAGCTAACCCAGCTCTGTCACCCCTTGATAAAAGCCGAAGCCCAAGCTCAAATAAAAACCTCCTTAAGGCTGGGCTTTTCAATTCAACAGAGGAACTCCATAAGGCTGCGCTTCACAACTCAGCAGAGCAAGTAGCGCTCCCGAATGGAACTGCGGGAAATTCAAGGGAAAACCCGATCCCTAAGCAAGAAACTTCGCCTAAAACAAAATACTCTCGCAGAAATCTAATTGCGTGGACAGGCGGAGTCCCCAGATCCCGAGTGGTCCCCCCCGTCATGTGGAATAACGACTCTAGACAACGTGCTATGGGATTAAATTGGCCACAACTTTATTAAATTTCAAATGTGGGTAGACCTTGGCTCAGGCATTGGGCGTTCTCCCTCCCTAGTCCCCAGCCGGGGACCTAGGGAGCATCAGGGTTATCCAGTGTGTGTGGGGGGGATGGGCCGGCTCTGGAGAACATATGTTCAAGCAGAGATAGCCGCCCCCGTTACGCCGCCTCAGGGGAGAGCAATGACGACCTTTCAGCGTACGGCCAAAGCCTCCCTTCAAAAACCCCTTTAACGGGGAACCCTGGTATCGCCGCCGCAAAGAGGAAGATGGACTAAAGGATTCCGCCCAAGGCCTGATACCGCCAAAGTTGTGACGTTTTGCTACGGGAAAGGCGAAACCTGCCAATGCAGGGAAATTCCTTTCCGGCCCTTTAACAGCGACCTTATCGTAGCAGCGCCCGCATACCTGTGGAGACAGGTTAACCTGCAAAACCTATGAAGAAAAGTTAACCTGCAAAAGAAGACATTAACTGAGGGTGGGTAGGGTGGGAGAAGCTCTGGAGCCAAGTGAGGATTACCAATTAAGATCCACCCTCTATTGTGTGGGCAGGTAATCCCTCCCCTTACCTGGCCTGGTTTCCCTGGCAACGCTTCCCCCAGGTGGGATTGGACAACTCACTGGGGTAGGCGGGGACCTCCAGGTATCCCACCTGAGGGAAGGCAAAGCCTATGCTGATGGGGCCACTCCAGATCCAGGGCTGCACGCGTCCACGCAAAAGGCGCCCCCCGTTTTAAGTGGGGAGCGGTCATTCTAAATAAACAAAAACTTGTCATCCTACCCTTATACATGCACAAAGATCTCCTTTCCCCAGTACAACAGAGAATCTATATTCTCAAGAAAACTGAATTAGCCGTTAAAGGGTTCGTCCCACCAGAAAACATCATTAATGTTAAATTTCTGCCATCAGACAAGGACCTAAACAGAGTTGTGGTAACATTCAGAGACTGGCACACAACCAAACTAGTTTTAGACAATAAGGACAAGCTGCAAAGGGTTGGATTGCAAGTGACTCGCCTATTCGAAGACTCCGGTTCTCCCACTCCTCTCATCGAAACAACCCAGACCGATAAGAGAAAAATAAAGCCGACAAAGTCTATGACGGATGAGAACTGTATGATGCTTCAATTAGAGACAGATAAAGCCCCAAACCAGCTGGCCAAAAGACCAAAAACCCTATCCCCAAATCACGTATCAGACGAAAGCTCCAATATAGAGAAGGAAAACCGCTTCATAGAAACTATTGAACAAATACATAAAGCTCAGGACGCACTAATTGAAAGGTTAGCATCCATAAGGAAATCTATTACCCTTCTAGCCACACCTGTCACCAGGGATTTTAACTATGCAACTTATACCACAAAACCTCTATCCAACAGTGAGTGGATATTAAGACTATTTCTATCGCCAGAGGAACTGGGACCTATGGAACCAGCCATAACAAAGAAAACAATAACACATCAAGCTGAAATAGTGGTTCCACTAGGCAAGAACGGCTCAATCTTTGTGGACAACCTAGGAATCCTAGACACCATTCACACGGATGACTGAAGTAAGGCCACGGGGGAAGGATGCCCCTCCGGGACATTAAAATACGACCAAGCACACATTGTGCGAAAAAGTCCTATTACACACCCCAAAAGGGACATAATGAATGATAAATCTCAAACTGGCCATAAACCTAGGCTTGACTGTCCCTTGAGATGTCTGCCAATCAAAAAACACAAGCTGGCCATCTGTACGTGGAACATCGCAGGGTGGGGAGCTAAAAATAAAGATCCCATTCTAATGGACTTCCTCACTAAATTTGACATCCTGTTTATACAGGAAACCTGGTCGATAGACGAGCTCTACCTGGATAATTACCACTCGTGTACAAAAAGAGCAACACCTAGCCAAAGAGGGGGCAGACCCAAAGGAGGCTTAGCCTTACTATTCTCAACACAGATACAAGCTAATATTACCCAATTACCCTCCAATGATGAATGGTCTGTAGCAGCAGTTTTAGATTTGGGACAAATCAAACTGTTATGCATAAACTTATACTTACCCACATGTCGACGGCAGGCTCAAGCAGAACAACTATGGAAAGAAGTGGAAGCCCACGTGGTGCAATGGAGGAGACAACATCCGTCAGCCATGATATTACTAGCTGGTGACTTAAACGTAAGAATGGGCCCCAACGACAATGCCCTATACACACATTTTCACCAATGGCCTCCAGAAACGGTAATTATCCCACCCCTATTGATAAGATCATCCTACAACAAGACATGCAACATTGGAGGACTACATTTAGCACAGATAGCTTACAGACAGAACCTACATTTACTGAATGGGGCAATACAAGGAGATTATCCTGGTCAATATACATATTGGTCAGGACACAAATTGCCATCGATAGACTACTGCATTGTTTCCCAGGATCTGATCCCTAGGATATCAAAATTCACCATTACAGCAAGAGCTGAAAGTGACCACCTACCTTTATCCCTCGTGTGTGATCTACCATTTGATCTGCCCAAACCACAACACAGATATCAATCAGATCTAACACCTGGAACAGGCCTTAAGAAAATCAGATGGAATGGACAAGTGAGCGAGCGGATATCGAACTGGTACAAATCTGAGGAGAGCTACCGTCTCTCAAAAGCAATCATGGAAGGGTGCTTAGAAACAGAGGAGAGTGATCCGAACACGATAACAACATATGAAATGCTTATACAAAAAATTCAAGAGTTTGTTGTAAAACCGAATTCCAAGCCTCCCAACCACAGGAAAACTTCCAGGGAGTGGTTCGATCATGAGTGCATAGCCTCCAGGAAATCATTGATCCACTCCTTTATATGTCATAAGGATAATCACACAGAGGATAACAGACAAAAGATGCTTGAAGCCAAAAGAAGCTACAAAGAACTCCTGATGCAAAAGAAAAGGTACGCAATGAAGTTATTATGGCAGCAACTGATAGAGGCCTCCAATTCCAGTAACCCATCATTATTCTGGAGAATCGTTGCTGTACAACCGGATAGGGGCCTATCACAACTATCCTGCTGCATACCAATGAAAGCCTGGGAAACACACTTCCATAATCTTTACGAGGAATCTAGCGATGAGTCCTATACATTAGACATACCGGAAGACCAGATACAGCGATGGCCAGCAGTCTCAACAACAGAGACTCACCTACTGATTGACCAACTAAAGCATGGGAAAGCCCCCGGAATCGACTGTATACCAGCGGAACTTTTTAAAACCAATGCGACCTGGTGGACCCCTGTGCTAGCCTCTCTGTTCACATATATAGATAGAACCGCACAGATTCCATACGACTGGGGGACTTCCATCATTATTCCCATTTACAAAAAAGGCTTGAGGGATGATCCCTCCAATTATAGACCTATAAGCCTCCTGAATATAATAAGTAAATTATACGCTAAACACCTCAGCGAGAAACTGTGTGAATGGATAGAAAGAGCGAAGATTCTTGATGATGCACAGGCAGGATTTAGACAGGGGAGATCCACAATAGATCACTGCCTGATCTTACAGCACCTAGCTGAGAAATACACGTTGCATCATAATCGTCACCTATTTGCAGCATTTGTAGATCTTAAATCAGCCTTTGATTCCATCTCAAGAACTCGACTCTGGGACAAACTCAACAAATCATCCATAGACCGACGTCTGCTGCTACTAATATCCAAACTGTACAACAACACACGACTCCGCGTAAGATGTAGCCAAGAAGGTCAACTCTCTAATTTCATTAGAACAACAAAGGGAGTTAAACAAGGATGCATCTTGGCCCCCTTTTTGTTCAACAACTACATAAACTCCCTAATAGACCACCTACAAGAAGCGGATATACACGCCCCAAAACTAGCAGACAAAAAACTGCCTATCCTACTCTATGCAGACGATGCGGTTATACTGTCCCAGACTCAGAAGGGTCTCAAGAGAGCCCTTAACAGCTTATCCCAATACTGTAGAGAAGAGAAACTAGCAGTGAACTACCAAAAAACAAAAATCATGGTTTTCTCTAACAAAAGAAAAATATACAGATGGAAATTAGACAATCAGGAGATCGAACAAGTGTCATGCTTTAAATACCTAGGAGTCATATTCCAATCATCAAGGAAGAAGACTGCCCACATAAATTACAGCTCCTCTACAGCACAAAAAAGTACAACAGCAATTTTAAGATTCCATCGTACAACGGGAGGAAATTTCATTCCTGCTACAATTAAACTATTCGCTGCAAAACCAACAGCACAAATACTATACGACGCACCACTCGTCTTCCTCTCTAATCTAGACCCATATGAAAAGATACAATCAGGTTTCCTTAGATCACTCCTGCAAACACCCAAATGCGTCCCAAACGCCGCCCTATGACTGGAAGCGGGCTTATACAGCATCAAAGCCAAAGTATGGATAAGAACCTTATGCACTTGGCTAAGACTTAACAACTCGCCGGTTGGACTACTTTCCCTGATGCTTCTTGACAAATTCCAATCTAGTTGGTCGAAGGGCACTCTCAGAAAATTGGCCACATATGGTCTCTCCCCAGAGTATTTATTAAGTTTAGAAAGAGGAAGGGCCAAGAACATAATCAAAGAAAGACTCAGGGACATTGAAGCCCAAAATGACTTTAATCAACTTCCGATAACTTATAAACTCCTATTCAATTCCCAAAGGCCCCATCTAGCAAACTATCTCAAAGTACTACACAACGCCAAACACCGATGGGCATTTTCCAGGGCCCGCTTTAATGCTCTCCCCTCAGCTCTCCTAGAGGGAAGATACAACAAAACACCGATTGAACAAAGATTATGTCCCTGTAACAGCAATGAAATCGAAACCATCGAGCATGTCATCTTATACTGCCCATTATATCGAGACTCAAGAAAAGAGCTGATCGAGCCGATTTAAGGAAAATACCTCGTAGTACAGACGACACCTATATCAGACACCTCTTAGCTGACAAAGAGACCGAAATCAACAGGCCTGTGGCAAAGTTCTGTTACATTGCAACAAGAGTAAGACGAGCAATGATTAGCAACGGAGTTTAAATTGTAAACATCGAAGGAACGATAATAAACAGTAGTGACATTTGAATTGAATTTTAAAACCTTAAAAGCCGATACTTGGTCATAAACATAAGCACCAATTCTGTGAACTGGCTATATTTTTACTGCTATTTGTAGTTCAATACTACTTATAATGTCATATTTCTATAAACTGTTTTCTGGTCATTGACCGTATTAAAGATATTTGGATTTGGAACGGTGACATGATCCACATGTGACATGATCTACATGTGGTGGACGTGTGAAAAGATTAAGATTAAGATTAACAGGAGGCATTTCTATTAAGTATTTTAGACAAAGAGATCCCAAAAAATCTAAGAGAGATATTCTTGTATGCAACTGCAGCGGCTCATATACTTGTGGCCAAGGGATGGAAAGATCACGAATAATAACAGATTGGCAAATCAAATTACAGGAATTGGTGGAGACAGCTCAATTGACTAGCAAACTCAGAGGAAACTCAAAAAACAATTGCGGAAAAATGGGATGGTTATAGAAGATATGTTCAAAAATATAATAATAGTTTTGACTCTGTGCTAGCATTCGAGTGATAAAGGAACTAAAAGGAGGTGGACAACAATTAAGGATTTATTACGTTTTCAGAATGTATTGGAAAATTTATATAGAAAGGTTTATTGTTTTGTGTACATTCGATTGTAAGATAAAATATATGCAAAGGGACTTGACAGGAAGTCAAAGTCGAAGAAAAGATTTTGTAAGATAAAAGGGGAAAAATATTTACTTTCATTATCATCATTTTGTGTGTGGGTGTCTGCACATATGTGCGTTTTTGTATGGAATGTTTGGGATGAAATAAGATGGTAAATAACAAATAACAAACTAAATATCTATGTATGTAATTTTTATTTCTTAATTATATTTAGTGGTAGTATTGTTGTATTGTTTTTGTAACAAAAAATCATTCAATAATTTTTTTTAAAAAAAATAGAACTGAACATAGCAGGATATATTTATGTACCAAAATTAAGTACAGCAGATCAATATTACAAGGTTCCAAAAAACACAATTATTGCTCAAGTACATTATGATGAGACTCCTTTCTCCATTATCTTGCTGTCTTCCCTCTCTGGTTCTGATTATTACTATGCCTCCAGATTTTAGTCTTCCATTCTCTCATGGATAGTGTACTCATTTCCCCCCAAGATTGTCAATAATAATTCTGGAACCAGTCAAGAAATGTTGCATTAATTCCCTGAGAGATCCTCAAACTCTCAGAAGGCAGTATTAAGCTCATTTGCTGATAACCACATTTCTTCCCGCCCCCCTCTCATACACACACACACACACCACCTCAAGGGGCATTTCTATACTACAAGCTTCTACCAATTTAACTGGCATAGTATACCCTCCTCCCCACAGACATTTCTGGGAATTGTAGTTTGGCAGAGGTGACGAGAGCGTTTCATACAGATTCCTAGCTTCCAACAAGTAACTACCTACTCTGTGAGAGAAGATGAATGACAAGGGAAGTAATTTTGTTGTTGTTGTTGTTGTTTAGTCGTTTAGTCGTGTCCGACTCTTCGTGACCCCATGGACCAGAGCACGCCAGGCGCTCCTGTCTTCCACTGCCTCCCGCAGTTTGGTCAGACTCATGTTTGTAGCTTCGAGAACACTGTCCAACCATCTCACCCTCTGTCGTCCCCTTCTCCTTGTGCCCTCAATCTTTCCCAACATCAGGGTCTTTTCCAGGGAGTCTTCTCTTCTCATGAGGTGGCCAAAGTATTGGAGCCTCAGCTTCACAATCTGTCCTTCCAGTGAGCACTCAGGGCTGATTTCCTTCAGAATGGAGAGGTTTGATCTTCTTGCAGTCCATGGGGCTCTCAAGAGTCTCCTCCAGCACCATAATTCAAAAGCATCAATTCTTCGGCGATCAGCCTTCTTTATGGTCCAGCTCTTACTTCCATACATCACTACTGGGAAAACCATGGCTTTAACTATACTGAAATATACTCAGAGTCGCAAAGTGATTTCATGCTCTTTATTCAGCTCATAGTGGTGAGGAGGAATGAATGAATGTCCCCTCAAAGTATCTGCTTTATATACATTATTTACACAATGGGCTGCACATGATTGGCTAATTCCGGAATTCTACTGTAAGCCAATCAGGTTGTGGATTCACTTCAATCTGGAGCATGATCGGGTGGTTCCTGCCAACCAATCATACTGCTGCATTGTTCTAGGACCAATCAGACTGCTGCATTCTGAATCCTATTGTTCTAGGACCAATCAGACTGCTGCCTTTGGATCCTATTGTTCTAGGACCAATCAGACTGCTGCAGTTTGGATCCTATTCGACTCAGTACATAACACCCCTCCCCTCTAAGTTCCAGTCCTGCCCGGGAGGTCACATTCATAGTCCTCAAGGTACGCTGGCGGCCTACGTGTGCGTTGCGGCCTGGGGTGTTCCCTGGTCCGGGGTTCAGGTTCTGGCTCGTGTTCCAAGGATGCTGGCTGTGATGGGGCTGTTTGGTCTGGCGCAACCGGCTCGCTCAGTTGTGGTTCTGGTTCCGGTGTCCTTTCGACCTCACGGGTCCTCTCTGTATTTACTGATTCTGCCTCTCCTGCTGGCCCCTGCTGCTCTATGGGCCTCACTGCCCCACTGTTCCCTTGGGACTCCTCTGACCTGTCCTCCTCTTCCTGGTTTTCTCCCGGGAATCGTCGCCGTATCTGGTCGCAGTGGCGGCGCCAGCATTGCCCCCCATCTGTTAGCACCTCGTACGACACGGGGCCAGTGACCCTGGTGACTGTGGCGGGTACCCATGCAGGGCCTGCCCCAAAATTCTTTGCGTACACTGGGTCCTGGGCCTCGAAGGTCCGGGGGTTCCTGCCTCCCCCCACCACTACCTCATCCTGAGCTCTATCGGGGTGAAGGCGGTCCAATCTGATTGCAAGGCGCCGACCCATTAGTAGTTCAGCGGGGCTCCGGCCAGTCGTTGAGCTGGGGGTGCTGTGCTGTGCTAGAAGGAATGTGGCAATGCGGTACTCCCAATCCCCTTGCGTCATGCGGTGAAGGGTTTCCTTGGTGGTCCGCACCATGCGTTCTGCTTGGCCATTGGTGGCAGGGTGGAATGGCGCCGAACGGATGTGGCAGATGGCGTTCTGCGCTGTGAAGGTTTGGAATTCTCCTGACGTAAATGCAGTCCCGTTGTCTGAGACAAGAGTGTCAGGGAGCCCGTGGGTTGCAAACAGCCTGCGTAGTACCCGGATGGCTGCGGACGTAGAAGTGGACGGTACCAGTGCGACTTCCAGCCATTTGGTGTAGGAGTCCACCACTATGAAGAATGTTTTCCCCTGAAAGGGGCCAGCGAAGTCCACATGCAGGCGTGACCATGGTGCTCGGGCGGACTCCCAGGACTGGACTGGGGCCCTTGGGGGATCTGGGCGGGATTCTTGGCAGGCCTGGCAGTGTTTGACCTAGGCCTCTATCTCTCCGTCGATCCCCAGCCACCACACATAACTCCTGGCAAGGGCCTTCATTCTTACTACCCCTGGGTGTGTCTTGTGTAGGGCTGTGAGGACCCTTTTGCGGAGGGGCTGGGGAACAACAACCCTGCTTCCCCATAACAGGCACCCCTTGTGGGCCGACAGTTCATGTTTGCGGGTTGTGTAGCCGGCGAATTCTGGCCCGGGGCTGCTGCTGGGCCATCCCCTCCACACCTAGTCCAGGACCCTGGAGATTACCCTATCTTTCTTGGAATGGTGTGCAACTTCTTGTGCCTGAATGGGGTGGTCGGGAAGCAGCTCCAGGCTCATAACCTCTTGTGCAGGTGCTGGGTCAGGGCCTGTTTCCGGTAGTGGTAGCCTGCTGAGGGCGTCCGCATGGCCCATCGCCTTCCCAGGGCGGTGAATCAGTGCATACTGGTAGCTGGCAAGGAAAATTGACCACCTGAGGACGCGAGGAGACAGCACTTGGGGGGTCTGCTTTTCGGGGGCAAACAAGCCAAGCAACGGTTTGTGGTCAGTCACCATGGTGAAGGGCCGCCCGTACAAGAAATCATGGAATTTTTAAACTCCCTTCACAATTGCCAGACCCTCCTTGTCGATTTGTGAGTAGTTCCGCTCAGTTGCGTTGAGTGTCTGGGAAAAGTATGCCACCGGTACCTCTCTTCCATCTGGGAGTTGGTGTCCCAGGACAGCGCCAATGCCATAGGGCGAGGCGTCGCATGCTAGCACCACCGGCAGCCTCTCGTCGAAGTGTGCCAAGACCGAGTTTGAGACAAGCAATGTTAGATAATTAAGCGTGACTAATTGGTTTACGATTCCAATTAGCCCCCCAGCTGTAGGGCGATCTTCGGGTCCGGCACGTTTCCCCTGCGCCGATGCTTCGCTCCGTCACGCCTTGCAGAGTAAACACAGCGGAGAAAACTGTTGCTTCAGATCCATGCAAACACACTAGGCATCTGTGTGTCTATTTATTAGCCTTTATTACAGCAGAATATTTACAGCTCAACATTTCTCAGATTCTCCTGGGCTGCTAGCATTCATGGCTGCCCTTCTCTTTCAAAGAACAAAGAGACAGTAAGGAAAAACTCCTCCCACCTTCCAAAACTGACGTCAGAATGTGAGACGTCACTCAGAACATCTTAACCCTGTAAGTTCTGAATCTCCACACCCCCTCTCGTCTTGCATTCTGACGAGACCTGTGGATGTACCTTTGCAGACCTCTGTGAGATCAATCCCTTCCCCAATGCCTTGCGCCTTTTCCTGGCGTTTCTGTCCGGCACCTGTGGAACATCCTCACAACTCTCAGATTCGCACTGTGCGAAACCAACCCACACCCCTGTGGCCTGATACCTCTCAGGTGGAATACCCTTCGTTGTGCGACTGGACCGCCTGGGCACAAACTCAGGTATTTCCTCTGACTCACTGCGGCCAGTAGGTGTGTCCTCTGCATCATGGGATTCCCCCTCTGACTTAAAGCGTCTTCGAATTCTTTGCATTACGCTAACAGGAGACGCAGGTTCACTCTTGGGCTCTCTTTTAACAACTTGTGGAGACGCCCCATCCTGTTCCTGACCTTGGTAAGTGACCTGGTCGTCAGCAGGTACAGCACCTGGCTCTCCTTCCTCCTCCTCAGAATCTTCCTGCTCTGAATCAGAAAGACATTCTGAGAGAACATCATGCCTTGCAGGGGTCTTTGACCTACCATCCTGCTCATAGAACTCAGCATGTTTACTGATCAGCAGCTTACTCTGATCACCTGCTGGGTACGCAAACCTCCATGCTTTAGAAACCGGCTCATACCCACAGAAGATCATTTTCTGGAACTTGGGTCCACCTGGCCCTCGCAAAGCTTTAGGCACCGGCACAGATGCAGCTGCCCTAAAAGGACGCAGAAAGTGAATCTGGGGTTTCCTGCCGTGCAACATGAAAAAAGGTGTGTCGCCTACCACTGAATTGTAGGTCCGATTCCAGGTGAAATTCACACTCTTAATTGCCTCCATCCAAAAACTTGGAGGTAATCCAGAGTCTGACAGCAACACCTGTGTGGCCTTGACCAGAGCCTCACTCCTGAGCTCTGCCACCCCCCTCTCTTGAGGAGAAGTCACCTTGTGACGCATCCCTTTCTGGTGAAAGAACTTCTGCAAAGCAGACCCAGTAAACTTTGCACCTCTGTCACTAGTGACTGCTTGCACCTTGGTGGAGAACCTTAGTTCCACCTCCTCAATCCAACTTTTAATCAGTTGTGCTGCATCTCCCTTGGATTTCAGAGCATGAGTCCAGGAGTTCTGCGTATGATCATCCTGCATCGTTAGCAGAAATCTGGCTCCTCCCAGACTTGGTTCCTCCATGGGACCCAACAGATCTATGTGAACAAGTTCAAAAGGTTTTGTGGTTACCCTCTCCACCCTGGGATAACTGCACCCTTTTACCTTTGCCTTTTCGCAAGCCTTACAACGTAGGGTCCTTCCACATTCCCTAATTTTACAGCCTTTGGTGTACTCTGATAACACCTGGATTTCTTCAAGAGAACTATGAGCTGTCTTCTTGTGCCAAACACATGCACATGAAACATGAGTGGGAACTGTAGCACGCAAAGCTTGTGCCCTCTTAACCTTCCCCTCACCCTCCAGAGGCGTTTTAAGAATGAAGAGATCATTCTGCCCCTTTTCAACTTTGACTAGCTGCTTCTCTCCCTTGTAGAATGTGCACACATCATGTTCAAAGTGAACATGATGTGTGCACATTCTACAAGGGAATGTGCACACATCTGCACATTTACACATGTGTGTAAACCCCTGCACACATCTGCACATTTACACAAGGGAATGTGCACACATCTGCACATTTACACATGTGTGCACACATCTGCACATTTACACATGTGTGTAAACCCCAATGTGCACACATGTGTAAACCCCTTCTGTAACAAATAAGGCACAGATAAAAGACAGTGACGCATTCCAGGTACAGTGCAAACCTCCACCTGCTCCTGCAAAACAGAAAGAAAGATATTTGCAACATTAGTTACATTTTTCTTTTGCCCATTTGCAAACTGAACAGTTTTTCCACCTGGAATTGCCTTGCAATTCCATATCTCGACAGCAGGGGTCTCTGGAATCAAGTTGCGGTTCGCTGCTGAGTCGATGACAAAGCAGAGTTCATTGTCTCTCTCAGAGCTGTCCTCAAACATTGCCATACTGGCTGTCAGCTGATAAGCGTCCTCATTGTCTTTAGCGCGTCCGCCTTGGGCATTCCCACGCCTGGCTCCCTTGCCGGGCTGGTTGCCATGGAAACCTGGCTGGTTCCCATGAGAAGCGACCTTGACAACATCCTGCCTCGTCTCTCTGCTCCGGTGGGGGCAAAAGCGACGCAGATGTTCAGTTGAATTACAAATAAAACAACAACGACAATCACCAGTGGAAAAACACTGCTCAGGGCTCCTCTCAGCTGGCCTGGCCCCCCTTCTTCCGGAAGAGCTCTCTGTGCCCTGCCCTGTCTGAAACTGCATTCCACTCCAGCACTCACAGTGGAAAACTTTTTAAACTTGCCTTTGGAATTCTTCGCCCCCCCCGACTTGCCCATCAGGGACTGGGGCTTCAGCCATCTCTGGGCTTTTCATTACTTCTCCAGGGCTCTGGCCTCCTGCTGAAGTTTCACACAAACTTCTCAGCACCTCCCAGGCAGCCCTTGCTGACTTTACGCCCTCCAAGTGAGGTTTCAGCGATGCGTGTACGCATGCTTTCAGCATGCTAAGCTCTCTCTGCATTCTCTGCTGGCTATCTTCAGGCAACGCAGCCTCAAAGGCTGCAACGTCTGTCCCACCAGCAGCTGGATTGAGGGGTAGTGGCTCTTTCTGGCTTACATTCCAAAGCCCAGTAGCCAAAAACAAACCCAGCACTCTTCTGGACCAGGTTGCCCAACTTTTTAAAGTGAGCTTTTTGAACGGAATGTCCTCAAAGACCTGGCTGTCTGCCATGTTCCTCCCAGGGGCCCCAAGCTGTACTCACGTATCAACAGCTCTCCGGCACCTGTCTCTGGAGAAGCGATTCCCTCAGCAAGCTCCTCTGCCTCTCAGCATCAGGCAGAAATCAGCGTCTTTCAGCCAGCTGCTCTGCCTCAGAACGCAGACCTCTGCTTTTGGTAGCGTCTTCCCAGCTGACCCAGCTGACTTCAAAGCACACCGGCAGACTCAGCAACAGTTTTATAACGGTAATTAGTCCCATAACCTGTTAGATAATTAAGCGTGACTAATTGGTTTACGATCCCAATTAGCCCCCCAGCTGTAGGGCGATCTTCGGGTCCGGCACGTTTCCCCTGCGCCGATGCTTCGCTCCGTCACGCCTTGCAGAGTAAACACAGCGGAGAAAACTGTTGCTTCAGATCCATGCAAAGACACTAGGCATCTGTGTGTCTATTTATTAGCCTTTATTACAGCAGAATATTTACAGCTCAACATTTCTCAGATTCTCCTGGGCTGCTAGCATTCATGGCTGCCCTTCTCTTTCAAAGAACAAAGAGACAGTAAGGAAAAACTCCTCCCACCTTCCAAAACTGACGTCAGAATGTGAGACGTCACTCAGAACATCTTAACCCTGTAAGTTCTGAATCTCCACAAGCAAGTCCTTGACTGCCTGGAATGCGGCCTCCTGGCGCTGGCCCCACACCCAAGGGGCCCGCTTGTCCAGGAGTCTGTGTAGGGGCTCCACTACCGCCGCCTTGTGGGGAAGGAAGGAATGGTAAAAGTTAAAACCAAATCATCTGCAAAAGCTTTCAATTTAAATTGTTTCACTCCGACAAGGAATACAGGTCGGAGTGAAACAATTTAAATTGAAAGCTTTTGCAGATGATTTGGTTTTAACACTACAGGAGCCAGAATCTAGTACGAAGAGAGTGTTAGAATTAATTTATGAATTTGGTCGGGTGGCGGGGTTCAAACTGAACAAGCAAAAAACTAAGGTTCTGGAGAAAAATTTGACACCTTTGGAAATAGATGGGTTTCAGAAAGAGACAGAGTTAAATGTTGTTAAAAAGGTAAAATACCTAGGGGTAAACTTGTCTACCAAAAATTTGAATCTATTTAAAGATAATTATGAAAAATGTTGGTTAGAAAATTAAGAAAGATTTAGAGATCTGGTCAAGATTGAAACTTTCCTTGTTGGGTTGAATTGCAGCTATAAAGATGAATGTATTGCCGAAGATGTTATTTTTGTTTCAGACCCTACAGATCGTGGACAGAGTGGAATGTTTTGGGAAGTGGCAGAAGGATATTTCTAGGTTTGTCTGGCAGGGCAGAAAGCCCCGAATAAAATTTAAAATACTAACTGATGCAAGAGAGAGAGGGGGGTTTGCCCTGCCAGATTTAAGGTTATATTATGAAGCTGCGGCTTTCTGCTGGATGAAAGATTGGTTACTTCTTGAGAACACTGATGTCCTAGATCTGGAAGGGTACAATAACATTTTTGGATGGCATGCATATTTGTGGTACGACAAGGTAAAGGTTCATAAAATGTTTAAGAGCCATATTGTCAGGAAAGCTATATTTATGGTCTGGACAAAATATAAAGACTTATTAGAAGGTAAGACCCCAAGATGGTTATCACCAGTGGAGGCCAAGGTTCGAAAAAGACCCAATATGGAGGCCGGATGGCCGAAATACTGGGAAATAATAGAAAAAATTGGAGACAACTGGAGGCTGCAGAGCTTTGAAAAATTAAAGAATAGGGTGCAAGACTGGTTTCATTATGCCCAAATTCAAGAGGTTTTTAAGTCGGATAAAAAAATAGGATTCCAGGTGGAAAAATCGAAATTAGAGACAGAACTGTTAGAACCTAAGACCAAGGTACTTTCGAGAATGTATAACTTGCTGCTTAAATGGAACACTCAGGATGAGACAGTCAAATCAGCCATGATAAAATGGGCTCAAGATATTGGGTATAACATTATGTTTGAAGACTGGGAAAGGTTATGGACCACTGGAATGAAATTCACGGCATGTAATGCCCTGAAGGAAAATATTATGAAAATGATATATAGGTGGTACATGACCCCAGTTAAACTTGCAAAAATATATCATCGGTCCGATAATAAATGTTGGAAATGTAAGGGGGCTGAAGGGACATTCTTTCACCTTTGGTGGACTTGTCCAAAAGTGAAGGCCTACTGGGAAATGATCTATAATGAGTTAAAAAAGGTGTTTAGGTACACCTTTCCTAAGAAACCAGAGGCCTTCCTCCTGGGCATTGTGGACCAAAAGGTGTTAAAGAAGGACAGAACTTTTTTATGTATGCAACTACAGCAGCAAGAATACTCATAGCAAAATATTGGAAGATACAAGATCTCCCCACGCTGGAAGAGTGGCAGACACAATTGATGGACTATATGGAACTGGCTGAAATGACGGGCAGAATCCGAGATTTGGGAGAAGAAACAATGGAAGAGGACTGGAAAAAATTTAAGGACTATTTACAAAAACATTATAAGTTGTATGAATGTTAAGAACCTGCATGATTTGGAAACTCTAGCTCCTGCAACTAGACTGAGAAAACAGAAGACTAAGTTATAAGTAAGAAAAAGTTGAAATTTAAAGTTTTTTTTCTTTTTATGTATCATTTTAAGGTATAAATGGCTGATAAAAGGAACTTTAGATTTAGAAGTATAATATTTTGAAAGATATAAATAAGGTACGAAACAAGGTAATAATTTGCTGATATGTTTTATTGTAAAGAACGCAGGGTGAGGGAGATGTGGGGAAGTCCAGTTAGTAATGTAAAAATGTATTTGAAAGTTGGATTATTTCTTTTTCTGTTTTTTTTTTGTTTGTTCTTTTTCTGATCTTGTAAATTGAAAATGCAATAAAAATTTTATAAAAAAAAAAGGAATGGTAAAAGTTCAATAGTCCCAAGAAGGCCTGAAGTTCAGTCTTGTTCTTGGGCGCTGGGGCATCACAAATGGCCCGTACCTTGTCCCCAGTCGGGTGGACCCCTTCTGCGTCCACCATAAATCCCAGAAAGTCCACCTGGGGCACTCCTAGTAGACATTTTTCCCGCTTCACCTTGAGACCCGCTATCTGGAAACGGTGCAGAACGGTGCGGAGGCGGTCCTCAAACTCCTCTGGTGTGGGCCCGGCAATCAACACATCATCGAAGAAGGGGGTGACACCAGGAATCCCTTTAAGGAGAGAGTCCATTAGATTCTGGAATATGCCTGGTGCCACGCTGACACCGAATTGCAGCCGCTTTACCCTGAATGCTCCTCTGTGCGTCACAATCGTCTGTGCCTCTGCTGTGGCCTCATCTACTGGCAGCTGTTGATATGCTTGGGCCAAGTCCAGCTTGCCAAAATTTTTTGACCCAGCCAGGGTGGCAAGGACATGGCTGACCACTGGCACTGGGTATGCATGGGCCGTGAGGGCCTTGTTTATGGTACATTTGTAGTCTGCACAGATGCGGACTGAACCATTAGGCTTGACAGGCGTGACGATTGGGGTTTCCCAGGGGGCATTAGGCACCGGTTCCAGCACTCCTTGCTCCGTGAGCCGGTCCAATTCCTCGCCTATACGGGGTTTCAGGGCGAACGGGACCCGGCGGGCCTTGAGCCTGACCGGTCGTACTGCGGGGTCAAGCTGTAGAGCAATGGGGGGGGCCCGTATACTGTCCCAATTTCCCATCGAAAACCCCCGGAAATTCCTTGCATATGGCGTCCACGTCCACTTGTAAGCTAGTGTGGTTCACCCCGGTGACGGCTAGCCCCAGTGGTCCAAACCATGCCAATCCCAGTAAGCTAATGTAGGGGCCCTTGACCACAAGTAAGTCCAGTTGCCGCGTCCGCCCTCGGTATTGCACCCTGAAGGTCCCCACCCCCATTGTGGGGACCTTACGTTTCTGGAAGTCCCGGAGGGTGAATGGGGCCGGCCTGAGTTTGGGACCCCCAGTAGGACAGTTTCCTTAAGGTCCTTGCCGAGATTATGGATAGAGTTGAACCCGTGTCAAGCTCCATGCGGCATGGGGCCCCCTCTATCTGTACCTCTACATAAATTTTCTCTACGTTGGGGTGGGGCAACTGGTATACCTGGAAGTCCGTGAGCTCCATCGAGTTGCCTTGGTGCGTTGGGCCCCGGGACCTGGGGTTCTTGGATTGGTCATCTGATGCCTGGCGTCGGGTGGGCCGAGCCCGACACACCCGGGCGATGTGTCCCAATTTTCTGCACTGTCTGCACTCTGCGTTGCGGAAACAGCAGGTCCTCCTCTCGTGACTTTCTCCACAGCTTGCGCAGTTCCCTCCTTCTCGTCGAGGCAGCTGTGGTATGTGGGCTGCTTGAGTGCGCTGCTATACTCGGTGCACCTCCTCCCTGTCAGATCCTGAGTCGTTGGTGAGGTCTTCGTGGTGGACCCTCGGTTGGGACGGCTGGCTCGGCCGTGCCTCTTGTGTCGACCTCTCAGCAGCTTCCGTTGCCAGGGCCTCCTCCAGAGTGACCTGGAACGTTAGGTTCTTCTTAGCATAGAGGCGTCGTTGCAGCTTCTCATCCCTCAGGCCACCGACGAGGCGGTCACAAAGCATGTTCTCCAGCTCTGAGAAGTTGCAGAACCGGGCAGCTTGGCGGAGAGAGGTCACAAACCCAGTTATGGTTTCCCCAGGGGCTTGCAGCTGTTCCATTATTGTTTTGTATGGAACAGTAGCAACGTCTTCAGGCGCAAGGAGAGCCCGGGCGATTTCAAATGTCTCCTCTCTGCAGACGCTGAAGAATATTGCCCTCTTCTTGGCGTCTTCATCATCGGTGACCCCTTTGGCTTCTAGGAGGAAGGTGAAACGGGAGGCGTACGCTTCCCAGTCTCCAGATGCTGGGTTGAACGGCATGAAGCTGCTGTCGGTTGCCATTCTGAGTTCCTTGTGTCCCAGAGCTGAAGCCTGGATACACGGTGCGAGGCAGCGGTGCAGCAGGTGGCGGTGCTGCGGTGCTGTGTGTGGCAGTCAGCTCAGCGGGATCCCACCTTCGTCGCCAGTGAAATATACTCAGAGTCGCAAAGTGATTTCATGCTCTTTATTCAGCTCATAGTGGTGAGGAGGAATGAATGAATGTCCCCTCAAAGTATCTGCTTTATATACATTATTTACACAATGGGCTGCACATGATTGGCTAATTCCGGAATTCTACTGTAAGCCAATCAGGTTGTGGATTCACTTCAATCTGGAGCATGATTGGGTGGTTCCTGCCAACCAATCATACTGCTGCATTGTTCTAGGAGCAATCAGACTGCTGCATTCTGAATCCTATTGTTCTAGGACCAATCAGACTGCTGCCTTTTGGATCCTATTGTTCTAGGACCAATCAGACTGCTGCAGTTTGGATCCTATTCGACTCAGTACATAACATATACAGACCTTTGTTGGTAAGGTGATGTCTCTGCTTTTTAAGATGCTGTCTAGGTTTGCCATCGCCTTTCTCTCAAGGAGCAGGCATCTTTTAATTTCGTGACTGCTGTCAGAAGTCATAAAGGTACCCCTGCCCGTACGGGCCAGTCTTGACAGACTCTAGGGTTGTGCACTCATCTCACTCTAGAGGCCGGGAGGCAGCGCTGTCCGCAGACACTTCCGGGTCACGTGGCCAGTGTGACGAAGCTGCTCCGGCGAACCGGCACCAGAGCAGCACACGGAACGCCGTTTACCTTCCTGCTAGAAAGCGGTTCCTATTTATCTACTTGCACTTAATTGTGCTTTCGAACTGCTAGGGAGGCAGGAGCTGGGACCGAACGACGGGAGCTCACCCCGCCGCGGGGATTCAAACCGCCGACCATGCGATCGGCAAGTCCTAGGCGCTGAGGTTTTACCCACAGCACCACCCGCGTCAGAAGTCATACTTCTGCTCTATTCTACCTTGGTCAAGCCACACCTGGAGTACTGTGTCCAATTCTGGGTACTGCAATTTAAGAAGGTCATTGACAAGCTGGAACATGTTCAGAGGAGGGCAACCAAGATGATCAAAGGTCTGGAAACAAAGCCTTATAAGGAACAGTTGAGGGAGTTGGGTATATTTAGCCTGGCTAAGTGGAGACTGAGAGGAGATAGGATAGACATCTTCAATAACTAAAAATGGCTGTCACATGGAAGATGGAGTAAGCTATTTCCTGCTCTGGACTGTAGGACCTAAACCAATGGATTCAAGTTACAAGAAATGAGATTCTGGTTAAATATCAGGAAGAACTTTCTGACAGTAAGAGCTGTTTTACAGTGGAACAGACTCCCTCCGGAGGTGATGGACTCTCCTTCCTTGGAGGTTAATAAGCAGAGGCTGGATGGGGACTTCCGGGTTGGCGCTTCCGGTAATGGCGGAATTCCTCTGATCGGGAGGAATTTGCCCCGTGGGAATTTGGGTCTGGCCGCCACGGCGAGGGCGGAGACCCGTAAAAAATCACAGGCGGGAGAAGCCTGTGAATTTGGGATTCGGTGGGCACCTTTTGCGCCTTCCCTACTCGCGGGTAAACCCGGTTTTGGGGGTCCGGAGCGACGTGGGGTGAGCGGCGCGGTGCTTCGAATCATCTGCTTCTTCCATGGAGCGAAGCTGCATAGCTGTTGCTGGAGAGCGCTGACTTTTTCCTGTGGACAATTTGATTCTAAAGTAACTACCCATGAGTAGAGCTGAAGCGGGAGAATTGGATTTCTAAACGTTTAATTTGGTATCGTAACGGGAGGTTCAATACAGGAAGTCCGCCTTCCCCTTTTGTAAATAGACTGAAGCAATGAGGCTGCAAGCTGAAGTCTTGGAAAGCCTTTTGTAAAGGACTAAATTTCCATCAGTAAAGAACATTAAACCCCCCCTTGGAGGCAGGAGAAGAGGGGGGGGGAGTTGTGAACTGAATATGCCTGCGGGAGAGAGCGAAGAGAGTTAAAATACCGCCGCTCAGACCCTGGAAACGGGCTGCTAGCAGGACTGACTTTTTTGGAACGTTCACTGACAGTGATAGTTCGTTGACAGCTAGCTAATAAGAGAAATATATTGTCTCTACTGTCTCCGTCTGCTTTTAAAAAGGAGTAAAAGTAACTGAAAATTGAAACTAACTTCATTGTTTGAGCTGTGTTTAAAAAAGGACATTACTGACTAACTTAAATAGAAACTTTTTTCCCTCTAGAGGAAGCCTTTGAAACTGTTACAAGAGCTGGGCTGGGGGAATTTCCAGCTGCAAGATAAAAAGCTGTGAGACTTTGGGACTGACCTTGAATTGGTTAAGTGTTATGGCAAATGGAAAGGAAAAAATGGACCAGTCAATTCTTGAAAAAACATTAAGGTTTGGGAGGACTTGGCAGCAATCTAGGAGGGCCTCAACATCAGGCCCCCCTGCTTCCTCTACTACTGCTTTTGTACCAGCATATTCAAAATCAAGAGGAATGTTGATAGAAGAGGCCTTAGCGGTTGCATTAAATAAGATAACTGATTCACTGGAACAGCTTAACAAGAAAGTAGACGTGACAAATGCGAAAGTGGAAGCTGCAACTACTAAAATCGATTTAAATACAGAAAGTATAAATAATTTGGGACAAAAGGTGAATATCAATACAGAAACCATCCAGAAATTGATACAGGAATCTACTTTAACATGGCAGACTGCGGAGGAAGCTTGGGAGAAAGCCGTTGCTGCTGAACGTAATGTAACACAATTGGTTTTTTTTTATAATAATTTTTATTAAGTTTTCACAACATAAACATAACAACATAAACATAACAAGAAAAAATAACAATACAACATAGAAAAAGAAAAAACACAGATCATACAAACTTGAAGACTTCCCCATACCTCTCCTGTTCTGCACCCTTATTTCACAATTCTCTCTAGCAACCCTTCAGTCAATTTTTACATATCACCTCCTTAAAACTTCTTCCCTATGGTTTATAGTTTACAGCTGTAAATCTTTATTTCTTACCCCTCGACATCTTTTCAGTCCTTAATTTGACAACAATTCTCAAGATACACTTTAAATTTCTTCCAGTCCTCCTCCACCGCCTCCTTCCTCTGGTCACGGATTCTGCCGGTCATCTCTGCCAGTCCCATATATTCAATCACCTTCGTTTGCCATTCTTCCAGAGTGGGTAGTTCTTGCAACTTCCAATACTTTGCTAGTAGTATTCTTGCTGCTGTAGTGGCGTACATAAAAAAAGTCCTATCCTTCTTTGGTACCAATTGGCCCACCATACCCAAGAGAAAGGCCTCTGGTTTCTTAGGAAATGTCCACTTAAGGACTTTCTTAATTTCATTATAGATCATTTCCCAGTAGGCCTTAATCTTTGGGCAGGTCCACCAAAGGTGATAGAAGGTTCCTTCAGACTCTTTACATTTCCAACATTTATTGTCAGGCAGATGATAGATCTTAGCCAGCTTGACTGGGGTCATGTACCACCTATAGATCATTTTCATTATGTTTTCTTTCAAGGCAGAACATGCCGTAAATTTCATGCCGGTGGTCCATAACTGTTCCCAGTCAGCAAACATAATATCATGACCTACATCTTGCGCCCACTTAATCATTGCTGATTTTACCGTTTCATCCTGTACATTCCATTTCAGCAGTAGATTATACATTCTAGAAAGATTCTTAGTATTGGAATCTAATAGCTCTGTTTCTAACTTAGACCTCTCACTCTGAAAGCCTATCTTCCTGTCTTGCTTAAATACTTCATTTATCTGATGATAATGCAACCAGTCTCGGACTTTTGACTTTAGCTTCTCGTAGCTCTTAAGTTTATATTTATCACCATCATGTTCCAAAATTTCCGAGTATTTTAACCAGTCGGAGTCCATGTTGAGTCTTTTAACTGCCTTTGCTTCCATTGGTGATAACCATCTGGGGGTTTTACTTTCTAATAAATCCTTATATCTAATCCAAACATTATACAGCGCCTTTCTGACAATATGGTTTTTGAAACTCTTGTGTACTTTTACCTTGTCATACCATAAATACGCATGCCAACCTAAATTATTGTCATATCCTTCTAGATCCAAGATATCTGTGTCCTCAAGAAGTAGCCATGATTTCAGCCAGCAGAAAGCTGCTGCCTCGTAGTAAAGCCTTAAGTCCGGCAGGGCAAAACCCCCTCTGTCTTTCGCATCTGTTAAAATCTTAAATTTAATTCTTGGCTTTTTGCCCTGCCAGACAAATTTAGAAATATCTTTTTGCCATCTTCTGAGGCACTCCACCTTGTCCAGAATTTGTAATGTTTGAAACAAAAACAGCACTCTTGGCAATACATTCATTTTAATAACAGCAATACGGCCTAGCAAGGAAAGTTTCAGCCTCGACCATGTGTCTAGATCTTTTTTAACTTCTGTCCAACATTTTTCATAATTGTCCTTAAATAAATTAATATTTTTTGATGTTACATCCACCCCCAGATATTTCACTTTCTTTACTATTTCCAAACCAGTTACACTCTGGAATCTATCTTTCTCTTCCAATGTCAAATTTTCCCCCAACACTTTCGTTTTTTGCTTATTCAGTTTAAACCCTGCCACTTGACCAAAAACTTCAATTAGTTCTAATACTCTTTTAGTACTCTCATCTGGCTGTTGCAGTGTTAAGACCAGATCATCTGCATATGCCCTTAATTTATAGGATTTCACTCCGACCTGAATCCCTTTAACCAGCGGGTCCACTCGAATCATATTTAATAAAACCTCCAGGACCGATATAAAAAGAAGGGGGGATATCGGGCATCCCTGTCGTGTCCCTTTTTCTATTGAGATTTCGTCCATAACCATACCATTCACTATCAGTTTAGCTTTTTGTTCAGAATATATCGCACCAATACCGTTTTCAAATCCCTGGCCTACCCCCATCCCATGGAGATTCTTCCTCATAAAACTCCAACAAATATTGTCAAAGGCTTTCTCCGCGTCCACAAAGATCAAAACTGCTTTTCTGTTAATCTCTCTTTCCAACAATTCCAAAATGTCTAAAATGTTCCTCACATTACTCGAGATATGTCTTCCTGGGAGAAAGCCTGCTTGGTCCTTATGAATCTCCCCTGCTAGAATTCCTTTAAATCTTTTTGCCAAAATGTCTGCAAAAATTTTGTAATCCACATTTAGTAAGGATATAGGCCGGTAGTTTTTAACCTGGTTTTTCCCAGTCTCTGTCTTCGGTATAAGTGAGATAAATGCCTCTTTCCACGATTCAGGAGCCCTTTTCCCTTCTAGAATTTGATTACAAACCTCTTTTAACGGTTGGATTAACCAGTCTTTTAGCATTTTATAATATCTTGCCGTTAAACCGTCTGGTCCTGGTGATTTCCCCACTTTCATATTCTGAATGGCACCCTCTATTTCTTGTTCTGTTATTCTCCCATTTAGGATCCTTCTACTTTGTTCTGGAATTCTTGATAGTCCATATTTTCCAATAAATTTCTCTATCTTTTGTTCATCTATTGGCCCTTGAGTATACAGTTTCTTGAAGAAACTCTGAAAGCAATTGCTTATTTCATTTGGTCTGGTAATAATTTTCCCCTCTTCTTCAAGGGATGTCACGGTGTTCAGTTTTTGTCTTTTTTTCAATTGCCATGCTAGCAGTTTCCCGCATTTATCTGCTGATTCAAAGGTCTTTTGTTTCATCTGTCTTATTTTCCATTCTATTTCCTGATTCATCAGTTCCATATATTGCATCTGATAGTATTTTATTTCTCTCAAAATTTGTTGTGACTTTGGATTAGATCTCAATTTTTTCTCTGCTTCTTTCATCTTATCTAGTATTTTCTCTTCCTTCTCCTTTTGCCTTTTCTTCTTCAAAGAATTCTGTTGAATAAGGAAACCGCGCATCACGGCTTTGCTTGCATCCCAAATTATTCTCTTCTCCACTTCTGTTCTTAGATTTATTTCAAAATAATCTTTTAATGTTTTTTGGGCCTTCTGATAGATTTCTTCATCTCTTAAGAGGGTGTCATTCATTCTCCATCTGAATGTTCCCGCTGTTGTTAATCTCATTTCCATCTTCACAGCATTATGGTCGGAGCATGTTTTAGGGCAGATTTCTGTTTTTTTCACTCTTGATGCCAGATTACTGGAAATCCAAATTTGGTCAATTCTAGTCCATGTCAATTTTGCTTCAGAGAAGAAGGTTCCCTCTCTTTCTAGAGGGTTCCTTGTTCTCCAGATATCTATAAGGTCCATGGTGTCAGTCATTTCAAAGAAGGTCTTTGGTAGTCTCCCATCCTTAGATATCACAAGTCTTTGTGCTTTATCCATGTTCGTGGAGACTACTCCATTCATATCGCCCATCATCACGATTTTATAGTCCATAAAGTCTGTTAGAGTCTCATGCAGCTTCTTGAAGAATTCCGCCTTCCCTTCGTTGGGAGCATACACTCCTACTATTAAAAGTTTTTCCCCTTGTAGTTGAATTTCCACTGCCAGATATCTTCCTTGCTCATCTTTAAATATCATTTTAGGAGCCAGTCTTTCTTTGATATACATCACAACGCCTCTTTTTTTAACTTTGTCCGATGATATAAATTCAAGGCCTAATCTTCTATTTATAAGGAGCTTCCTATGTACCCTTGCAATGTGTGTTTCTTGAAGGCATATTAAGTCCAATTGTTCTTTCTTTAAGATATGAAAAACTTGTTTCCTTTTTCGGGGAAGGTTCAGGCCATTACAATTCCAGCTTAAAAGCTGCAGGGACATCTTTATTGATGGGTATCTGTTCCTCCAACCGCACCACTGAGTTGTTCTTCAGCCGATAGTGAATCAAGTCCAAATGATAAGTTAGCAATGTCAGTTGGTTCTTTTACGCTCACAGTTCCTTTCTGTAGATCTTCTGAAAATCTGTCCAAAAACTGGTCCTTGTCCTGTATTGTTTTGATCTTTGTCTTCTTCCCTTTAAAACTGAAGGACAATCCTTGTGGAAATTCCCACCTAAATGGGATGTTATTTTTCTTCAGCAGGTCAACAAGATCTTTAAAGTAGGTTCTCACCTGTAGAATATACCGAGGGATATCCTTGAAGATCTGTACTTGAGAGTTCTTTATCTCCAAAGCTTTCTTGTAGTGTAGGTCTAAAATTTTGTCTCTCTCTTCTCTAGATCTTAATGTGATTAAGCAATCCCTTGGCTTTTTGCCTTGTCTCCTGCCCAGCCGAAAGGCCGTAGTTATTTCAAAATCGTCTTCTCCTTCCCAGTCATCAATCCAAAATTCATGAATATTTTCTGTAAGGAATTCCTTTAGGTTGTCCCCCTCCTCCTCAGGGACAAGTCTCAGTTTCAGATTTTTCCCTTTCTTCTCTAATTCCATTAAAGCCAGAGTTGCATTAAAGCCAGAGTTGTGTAATGTAACACAATTGGAGAGAGAGAGAGTCCCAGCCTTACAGAGGCAACTGGATGACCATAAGTCGACGCTTGCTATGATTGAACTTAAAGAACTTAAAGAACTTATGATTGAACTTAAAGAAAAACAAACGAATTTGAGGATCAGAGCCCTACCTGAATTGGAGAAGGAAAGTTTGATAGACTTCCTCACACAGGAATTTGCTGATTTTTGGGACTTGGACTTGGGCCAAGAAGAGATTAAAACTGTGAGGGCCTTCAGACTTGGAAGAGGAGGGAAAAAAGAGAAGAACAGAATAAGAGACTGTTGGCACTACCAGAAGAACCTAGAAGTACAACAGTCAAGAGTGGAAATTTTTAAAGACGTCCCGAAATACCTTTTGGATCTTAGGTCTAACTATGGAGATTTGGCTGCCTTGCTGAGAAGGAATAAAACCATCTTTAGGTGGGAGTTTCCCCAAGGTCTATTCTTCAGCTTCAAAGGAAGGAAGATAAAAATAAGATCAGTAGAAGACTAAGTAAAGTTTTTGTATAAATACGAAGAAGATCTGCAGAAGGGACTTGGAAAAGAGCTAAGAGCATCGGACAGAAGATCACCAGGTTGATGGACTATATGGACTGGCGGAAATGACTGGCAGAATCCGAGACCAGGGAGAAGAGTCGGTGGAAGAAGACTGGAAAAAGTTTAAAGACTATTTATAGAAATATTGTAAAATTGATGAATGTTGGAAAAATGTTGGAATGAAGTTATATGGCTTTAGTAGAAATGTTATAAGGAATTAAGTATAAATAGATTATTAGAGTATTAGGGAAAAATAAGGTTAGAATATGTTAAGATAAATATAGGACAGAAAACAGAGAAAGATGGAAAGGAATTGCTGAAACAATTAACAGAAGTGGAATACAAAAAGGGAGGTGTGCGGAGGTCGTTGAAACAAGTAAATGAAAGATATGACATTGAAATTGTATGATGTGTGTTAAATTGTTTTTGTTTTGTTTTGTTTAGCTTATTGTGTTAGTGCTGTGTAATGTTTTTATATTGTATTGTATTGTCTTTTTTGTCTTTTTTTCTTTTTTCTTTCCTTTTTGTAGTGTTTAAAAGTAATAAATATTATTTAAAAAATATATATAAGCAGAGGCTGGATGGCCATCTGTCACAGATACTTTAGTTGAGATTCCTGCATCGCAGGGAGTTGGACTAGATGACCCTCAAGGTCCCTTTCAACTCTACAATTCTATGAATCCATGACTGGAAAAACAGTTAACTTGCACTATGAATTGTATTTTCTCCATTGAGTTAATGCTCTATTTTTCTGAGGGTTGTTTAAGGCTCTCTTGCCCAGGAAAGGAGGGTGGCCTGGGCAACCTAGCCAACTGGCACCATCACACACACAACTCTGGCCCACGTGTTCCTGGAAGAGGTAGACAGCCATCTTGATGCAGAGTCGGCTCTTACCGGTTCTGCTGCTGGAACTTCCAGAGTTTGGTGTAAACATCAAAAGTCCACCCAAAATACGATTGCCACTGTTTCTGCCCATACTGAGGTAAGTCTCTGCAAGAGAGCCAATGGGAAGAGTCCATGTTACCAAGCAGGGAAGAAAGGAGGAGGGGCATTCACTGTGGGAAGAGACAGTCCAAAGACAACCTGGTGTTACTTATCTCATCATGCCTGCCTCATAATCCTAATGCTAACATTCATGTTACATTATGGAAAACTGTCCATTTGCTTTGCATTTGGACACCTCTTAAGGTTGTCGGAATCTCCACTACGACCGAGCTGATAAAGCTGATCCTTCGGTCGAGTCCTCCGACGTGATTAACGACCTGAGCCTTTGATGAGGCTCCAAGCACGTTCCCATTACGCAGAGTATCCAGCACGCAGGGAAGGATGAGAAACATGGGGTATATTGCTAAAAGTTTTATTCCTAATTACTCAGACAGAAAACAAATATACATGCTCTCTCTGTGAAAGCAGAGAGCAACTGGAAAACAAAGTAACAGGAAACAGTAACATCACATCAGTCTCCCGTCTTCCGTGAGACTTCCAACAGCCTGGAATGTCTGGTATGCAAAACAGAGTCTTGTGACTCCAAGCACTGCACAATGGCAACACACAGAAACCAACAAAGGTATCACAATTAAATTTGGCACAATGGTTCCTGAGATCAAGCAGAAGGTTTTCATCTATGCTTGAACAGAATTGGGCACCATTCTGAATCAAGATGATAGGTGGAGCCTTTCAAATCTGCACTGATTTTAACCACTGATTTCAACACGACATGGATTGTTTTTTGTTGCTATGTTCCTATATACATATCCATCCAGGATTGGGGTTGTGGGTCATTTTTGTCATTAAAAAACTTAGATTTTGGGGTGGGGGGCAGATTACGATCATCCTTGCTAGTATTGTATTCTTCTAAAGAAGATGTCACATACTATACTTCATACCCCATAAATAGTAGGCTTTATTTATCAATGAATAAAATGGCATTTGTCCCACTACTTTCACCAAAAAGAACTGACCCAAAAACTTATAACAGCAGCAGCTTTGGTTTCCTAGGTATCAAGATATAACTTCCCATAGGCTTATCAGTAACACAGTTTAATATGTGAGTGACCATGTTCAACAACAGGTCCCTGGTTCAAATTTCTGACATGCTAATCTCCCTGACAAAACTCATAGGCACTGCCTTGAGTACTTCCAAGCCTATTCACAAGACACAACAAGTTCCCTCCCATTCTTAAAACCAGCACCACTCAAGCTTAGGAAACAATCTCCTCCCCACTTGGAAGGGAATGAAATGCTCTATCCACTTAACTGCTATATAATTTAAGAACATAAGAAAAGCCTGCTGGATCAGGCCAATGGCCCATCTTATCCAGCATCGTGTTCTCACAGTGGCCAACTAGATGCCTGTGGGAAACCTGAAAGCAGGACCTGGGCACAAGAGCAGCACTCTCCCCTCCCTAAGGTTTCCAGCAACTGGTATCCAGAAGCATTTACTGGCTCCAACTATGGAGACAGATTACAGTCATCTTCAGGCTCTGGGGAGAGTCTCCTCATGACCCATGAGGACTCTCCAGGGTGCTCCCCGCTTATGCACATTTCACTTTTGCGCATGGAGCGCATAACATAGCCCCCAACATGAATCACCTTAACTTTTAACACACAGGCCTAGAAAGAAATCTGACAGGCAGCAACTCTCTAGCTTCTGAGCTTTCAGTAGGTATCATCCACACACATCTTTCATAGCCAGAAGGGTTACAAAAAACTTCCTTTAAACATTCAGAGTTAGATTCTACTTGCACCAACACATTCTGGATCTTTCCTGTGGCCCCACAGCATCAATGCAGCCTACTGATGCCAATGCCTTAGTAATTTCTCCAACGCTACCTAAATTCCTTGAAGAACACTGCTACCCACAAAGGGAGGCGCATGTCCAGCATTGACAGCACAAAGCCTACTGAGGATGCACCACATCCTTCAGCTGCAGGAGGGGACACCCTCTTCCTCAGCACAGATTTTCACACACACAATTCCTCAAGGTTTATAATAGGAAGAAGCTATTAGCCCAGCATGCAGCCACAACAAAAAGCCTTTGCAGAATGAAGGCAATTATGGGGCGGGTGGTGAAGGAATCCGCAGTGCGTCTTAGGCTTGGCTATTCTTCAGGGGAAACAACATATGTGACCCAAGTGCTTGTTTTGGCCCTGCAGGGAACCGGGTCCATATAGGGAATGGGATCACAAAGTGGTTGCTTTTCATAACCTTCCCATAGACTCTTGCACTTTCCCACAGAGCTGCTCACTTGCTTTTACACCAGCACTGGGGTCTCAGACATGCAGCTCGCCAACAGGGTCATTAATGAGCAGTTGAGACAATTTGCAGGAATCCATGCCATATTCAGCTCAAAATGATCTTTCTTCCCCAAGATAAGCTTAAACACAACACTGTTTCCTGCAAATTTCAGAGTGAACCAGGGAAAACTGGCTGCAGAAGATGCCTACCGGCTAGCATCCGTGATAACACAAAGATCGTGAGCAGCTCTGCAGCTATTTCACTAGAGATCCTCTTGGGTGCCAAGATTGGCAGAGCTGGCCTTCTTAGTGGTTCCTCTGCTCTCAGGAGCTTGGGGTGTTGTTGGTTTTTTGCAACGACACAGGAGAGGGTGTTTTATGTGGCAGCCCATAAGTTGTAGAATTCCCTCCCCATAGAGGGCAATCTGGCACCTTCATTATGATGATTCCGGTCAGAGTGCTGAAGACACACTTCCTTACTGCAGCTTTTGACATCTGAGGTGTACAGTTTTAGAATCCACCTTATTTCTGTGGTTGTAAGTTAGTTTTAAACTGTTTTAATATTGCATTTTAATGTTGTAACCCACCTTAGGGTGAAGGGCAGGTAATAAATTTTAGTAATATTAACAACAACAATTATTAAGCTTGTGACTTTGCCTGGGGAAGGATAGGAGAGAAAACAAAGTGCAATATGGACATTTTTTTATTTAACAGGATTTGTTTAGCAATTGTGGAAACCCTCTAAGTGATTTTTGTAAGATGGACATATTATTAACACTTGCCACTTTAAGAAGAAAAAGTGGACTGTCAACATGACCTGTGTACAGTGGTACCTCGGGTTACAGATGCTTCAGGTTACAGACGCTTCAGGTTACAGACTCCGCTAACCCAGAAATAGTACCTCGGGTTAAGAACTTGCTACATTCAAATTTCTGTTTTAGACCACATTTTTTGTGATGTAGGTATGATGCTTGTGGGGGGTGGTCTTGGTTTACACCCCTTCTGTGGTGTATGTATGATGTATGGAGTGGTGGTCTTGAGCTCCAGGGCAGGGAATTTAAAATGTCTATATAAGGGCAGGCACACCTTTGTTCTGGGCTCCTCCTCCTTTCCTGCGTGTGAGGGGAGCACCCTGTTGCAACTGATCAATAAAGATCAGGCTTACTAGCTGCTTTACTTCTCAATGTTCTCTGGTTGGCCTCTGTTATTTTCTCCTACCAATAGGGAACCTACATAAGGACTCTATATGGGCTCTTGGATACCCCATAAGGGAAAAAGGGCAGATTTTGTTTACAACAGATGGCGACCACGAAGGGACATTTGGTTGCCCAGATTCTGGAAGCGAGGAAGAACTGGTGATCCAGTGCACACCAGGCAGTTTGCCAGGAGGAACAAGCAGTCCTCCAGCGATCCCAGGGTCTGGAAATAACTGGAGGTCCAGCAGGGTTAACCAGAGGAAGCAAAGCTTGATCAGGCCAGCCTTAAACAACCAGTCAAGAGATCCTGGGATCACCAGGAACAGCGCATGCGGAAGTGAGTATAAGTAGGAAACATGGGTAGTGGTTTGGGTTCTCTAAACCACAGCAACCAAAATTCGTTAACTCTTCCTTTCCTTCCTTCAAATCTAAACTTTCTCCCTCCCTTTTCCATCACCTAATTTTCACCACAGACCCGAATCCATCGGAGTTGCCCAGAGGAGGGTCTTGTGTGTCTCTTCCCCTTTACTTCTATTTGCCTACCTAGTCTCTCGGACGGTGTCCAGAAAAGGTTGTGCAAACTATCACTCCAAAACTATAACTCCCAGGCGCAGGCACACCTCTGCCATGGCAATCTTTGTTAGAGATGACCTATGAAATCAAAATGAGTGTTGTTTAGGATGCCAGTAAAGCGGTTAAGCGAGCTTTCTTTATACAACAAAATAGCATCAGGAATAAATTCAGAGAGAAAGGGGAAAAAGAGATTTTAAATCAGATTATGGAAAATAAGAAAAAACTAATAAAAAATCCGAGAGACCCAAAAATTAATCAAAATATTAAGATGTTACAAAGCCAATTTGCAATGATAATCAATCAAGAAGTGGAATGGAATATTAAAAGAATGAGACAGAAGAACTTTGAACATGCCAACAAATCAGCTAAATGGTTGGCGTGGCAAATTAAAAAAAAGAAAAGCACGAAGTGCAATAAACTAAATAATATTTGATGGAAAAGAAGTAGAAAATCTGAAAGAAATTAGAAAAGGATTTGTTAACTTTTATAAACAACTGTATAAAAAAAAAACTGGAAAGGAGGACGTAAAAAGATAGAGGAATTCTTGAAACAGAAAGGAGTGCAACAAATTCCGACAGAGAAGAAGGAACGGCTAAATGGAAGAATAGAGGAAGAAGAAATTAAAGAAGCAATAAAACAATTGAAAAGTGGAAAGGCACCAGGGCCAGATGGATTCACAGCAAAATATTATAAGGAATTAAAGCACACCCTACTTGTACCATTGAAAGAAGTGATGAATAACATATTAAGTAAGGGAGAAATACCAGAAACATGGAAAGAAGCATATATCACATTAGTACCAAAATCCGATTCTGATTTATTACAAGTGAAAAATTATAGGCCAATTTCGCTGTTGAACAATGGCTATAAGCTATTTGCTAGTATCTTAGCAAATAGACTGAAAAAAGTAATGAATGAGACAATGCATGAAGATCAAGCAGGCTTTCTTCCTGGTAGTCAGATGAAAGATAATATAAGGAATATTGTGAACATAATTGAATACCTGACGGCCATAAACCAGCGATGTTAATGTTTGTAGATGTGGAAAAGGCCTTTGATAATATATCCTGGGATTTTATGATAAAGAATATGGAATTAATGGGCATTGGACAATCGTTTATAAAAGGTATAAAAGCTATATACTCTGATCAAAAAGCAAAATTGATAGTAAATCCACTTTCAACACTATTATTCATATTGGTACTGGAAGACCTTCTAAGGACAATAAGAGAAAATGAGAAAATAAAAAGAATTTCAGTTGGCCAGAAAGTACTAACTATAGAAGAACCATTGTTGTTGTTTAGTCGTTTAGTCACGTCCAACTCTTTGTGACCCCATGGACCAGAGCACGCCAGGCACTCCTGTCTTCCACTGCCTCCCGCAGTTTGGTCAGATCATGTTTGTAGCTTCGAGAACACTGTCCAACCATCTCATCCTCTGTCGTCCCCTTCTTCTTGTGCCCTCAATCTTTCCCAACATGTGTTTAAGAAACGTTTTTCCTGTGTTTAATTTGGCTTTAGGTAACATCCAGTAGCTGCCTATCTTAAATGTGCCATCTAAAAAAATGCAAGCTAGCTTCAAAAATTTAATCTAAGGAAGCCATGTTGGGCCTTATCAATCTTAAACAAGACAAATATGAGAATGAAGTGTGCAAATGTTTGTTATTTGAGAGAGGCTCCAAAGGAGAGTCTTCCTCCAAGTGGGAGAAAGAAAAGAGAGAAAAGAAAAATAAATCCTGTGTATGTGCTTACCTGTGTTCTGAGAGGGGGATTGCCCCCCCCTTCCTTAGACAACTAAAGAGGAAATAAATTTGTAACTGAGTTTATGAGAGAGCTAGTCTGCAGCCGTGTTCTAGTCTACTTTGGAATGTGCTGTGAAATTAGCCTAATGTTTCTGCTGCAACTAGCCTAGTTGAGCACAAATGCTCTTGCAAGCTAAAATGCAGTGTATGTATTTCATTAAGCCTTATGTAGGTCTCCTTTTGAGAGAAAAGTGTTGTTGTTGTTGTTGTTGTTGTTGTTGTTGTTGTTGTTGTTCTGAGGAATCCTTGGAAGTATTATGACTATATGACTATGAAAATATGGTGTTCTTTCTAAGAAAAATGTTATTAAAGGTAGAAGCTTCCATAGCCAGCAATTGTCTATTTGAGTCCAGTTTTAACTTTGATTCAGTTGGACAGAATAATAATAATATTATAATAATTTATTATTTGTACCCCGCCCATCTGGCTGGGTTTCCCCAGCCACTCTGGGCGGCTTCCATAAAAACCAAAAATACACTAAAATATCACAGATTAAAAACTTCCCTGAACAGGGCTGCCTTAAGATGTCTTCTGAATGTCAGGTAGTTATTTATCGCTTTGACATCTGATGGGAGGGCGTTCCACAGGGCAGGCGCCACTACCGAGAAGGCCCTCTGCCTGGTTCCCTGTAACTTTGCTTCTCGCAATGAGGGAACCGCTAGAAGGCCCTCGGCGCTGGACCTCAGCGTCCGGGCAGAACGATGGGGGTGGAGACGCTCCTTCAGGTATACTGGGCCGAGGCTGTTTAGGGCTTTAAAGGTCAACACCAGCACTTTGAATTGTGCTTGGAAACGTACTGGGAGCCAATGTAGGTCTTTCCAGACCGGTGTTATGTGGTCTCGGCGGCCGCCCCCAGTCACCAGTCTAGCTGCCACATTCTGGATTAGTTGTAGTTTCCGAGTCACCTTCAAAGGTAGCCCCACGTAGAGCACATTGCAGTAGTCCAAGCGGGAGATAACTAGAGCATGCACCACTCTGGCGAGACAGTCCGCGGGCAGGTAGGGTCTCAGCCTGCGTACCAGGTGGAGTTGGTAGACAGCAGCCCTGGATACAGAATTGACCTGCGCCTCCATGGACAGCTGTGAGTCCAAAATGACTCCCAGGCTGCGCACCTGGTCCTTCAGGGGCACAGTTACCCTATTCAGGACCAGGGAGTCCTCCACACCAGCCCACCCCCTGTCCCCCCAAAACAGTACTTCTGTCTTGTCAGGATTCAACCTCAATCCATTAGCCGCCATCCATCCTCCAACCGCCTCCAGACACTCACACAGGACCTTCACCGCCTTCACTGGTTCTGATTTGAAAGAGAGGTAGAGCTGGGTATCATCTGCATATTGATGGACACCCAGTCCAAACCCCCTGATGATCTCTCCCAGCGGCTTCATATAGATGTTAAAAAGCATGGGGGAGAGGATGGAACCCTGAGGCACCCCACAAGTGAGGGCCCAAGGGTCTGAACACTCATCCCCCCCACCACTTTCTGAACACGGCCCAGGAGGAAGGAGCAAAACCACTGTATAACAGTGCCCCCAGCTCCCAGCCCCTCTAGACGGTCCAGAAGGATGTTATGGTCGATTGTATCAAAGGCCGCTGAGAGATCCAGCAGAACTAGGAAACAACTCTCACCTTTGTCCCTAGCTCGCCAGAGATCATCAACCAGCGCGACCAAGGCAGTTTCAGTCCCATGATGAGGCCTGAATCCCAATTGGAAGGGATCCAAATGGTCCGCATCCTCCAGGCGTGCCTGGAGTTGTTCAGCAACCACGCGCTCAATCACCTTGCCCAAGAATGGAAGATTTGAGACTGGGCGATAGTTGGCCAAATTGGCCAGGTCTAAAGATGTTTTTTTAAGAAGCGGTTTAATGACCGCCTCTTTCAGCAGGTCTGGGAATGCTCCCTCACAGAGGGAAGCATTCACCACCCCACAGAGCCCATCACCCAGCCCTTCCCAGCTTGCTTTTATTAGCCAGGATGGGCAAGGATCAAGGAGACAGGTGGTTGGTTTCACGCATCCAAGCAGCCTGTTCACATTCTCAGGGGTAACAGATTGAAATTGATTCCATGCAACTTGACCAGACAGGGCTCTAGCACTCTCCTGCCCCGGCCCTGCTCCCACGGTGGTGTCTACCCTCCTTCCGAATATGAGCTACTTTATCTGCAAAAAAATTTGCAAAATCGTTGCAGGAGATCTTGGGGTCTTTATAAGGCCCCGGTGGTAAAGGTGGTTCCGTTAAATTGCAAACCACCTGAAAGAGTCTCCTGCTACTATTTTCTGCAGATTCAATAGGGCGGTGAAGAAAGTCTTCTTTGCCGTCACTATCGCCACTTGGTAGGCTCGACGTTGAGCTCTAACCTGTGTCCGGTCCAATTCAAACTGAGTTTTCTGCCACCGGCGCTCTAGCCGTCTCAGCGATTGTTTCCTCGCCCTCAGCTCCAAAGAAAACCATGGGGCTGTCCGGGCTCCATGCAATCGGAGAGGGCGCTTTGGAGCCAGACAGATGATAGTCCTGGTTAACTCCGCATTCCAGCGGGCCACCAGGGAATCAGCTGAAAGGCCATCAACATGGGATAAAGCATCCCCTACCACTCTCTGGAAACCATTTGGATCCATTAAGTGGCAGGGGCGGACCATCCGAATTGGTCCCACCTCCCTGCAGAGGGGAAGGGTCGCGGAGAAGTCCAGTTGCACCAGGAAGTGATCTGACCATGGCACTTCTTTTGTTTCACTTTTACTTAGTGTCAGATCACCCACGTCACTAGAGGTGAACACCAGGTCTAAGGCATGTCCATGACTATGAGTTGGGCCAAACTTATTCAGGGACAGCCCCATGGAGGCCATGCTTTCCACGAAGTCCCGAGCAGCCCCTGGTAAGGTCGTGTCGGCAGGGATGTTAAAATCCCCTAGGACAACCAAACTCGGTGTCTCCAGGAGAAAATCCGCCACGACCTGAAGCAGCTCAGACAGGGAATCCTTGGTGCAGTGGGGAGGTCGGTACACCAAAAGGAATCCTGTACTGCCCCTATTGCCCAACTTCCAGAACATGCACTCAGAGAACTGGGTCTTCTCAGTAGGACGCCTGGTGCAAGCTAGTGACTTCCTAAAAATCACTGCAACCCCCCCTCCCCGCCCACATGACCTGGGTTGCTGTGCGTAAGAGAAACCTGGTGGGCAAGCAGCGGCAAGGACAGGCCCATCTGCTTCCTCCAACCAGGTCTCTGTCACACATGCCAGGTGAAATCCTCCATCCACAATCAGGTCGTGGATGGCAGTGGTTTTATTCATCATTGACCTGGCATTACACAGCAACACCTTCAGGTCATGTAGGTTTCCCCTGTTGATTCCAGTATCCATCCGGTCAAGGCCAGACCCGGAGGCAGGGATAGTCTTCAAACAACGACTAAACCTGCCTCCTCGGTAATGACAGGGTCTGGTCTTAGCGTAACTCTGCCTCCTGCCCATGATCACTGAGATCGGATGTCCCAGTGCTTCCCCCCCTGTGGAACTTGTCCCAGCCATTGTGTTGGCTGGGGCCCCACTCCCAGGCAGCCCTGATCCCGCCCCTTAAAAACAAAACACAAACTATACAGAACCAATAAAACAACAACAACAACAACAAAAAGGAACAGAACAATTATACTAAAATTAATGCCCAACCAAATATCCATCCCACCCACCCCCAACAATGGAAAAAAAGAAAAAAAGAAAAACAAATTTAAATTGCCACCGACTGCTTGAGGACATTTTAAAGCACATTAACCACCTGGAACAGGGAAGCAATGGCAGAACACTTCCCACCCTTCCCCAAGAGTTTGTTCCAAAAGTTTGTTCCTGGGCCACGCCCCCTGGGCCAGTTGGAAAAGGCCCTGGAAGGGAGCAGGCCCTGCAGTCCTCACCCAGCCGATGGTCCCTCAGAAGGGTTATTGTAAGGCTCCTGATATTGTAAGGCTCTGTAAGATCATCCAGGATTTCCTGGCCTCTTTTCTTGGAAAATGCCCCCTCCTCCGTTTCAGTCTCTTTCAGTCCCCCCCCTTACTTCTGTGCCTTAACAGGTAAATTTACTCCCAAGTAAGCTTCCTTTCACGAGGAAACTGCAAAAGAGGGGAGCCAGTGTTTGCTAGGAACTCCATTTGTTATGAAAGGTGTGAGGAGAATCAGAACTTACAGAGTTAAACAGTTCTGTGTATCGTCCAGCCTACTGAGGTATGGCTTTTTTTCACATACGGGAATCTTTCTTTGTGTGTGAGTTACTTTCGCTTTTTCGCTGATGAACCGGGAGGATGGCTGCTCAATCTCCCAGCTGATTTATTGTGCTATGCTGTTCATTAAAGCCTCTTTAGATTAGAAAGAAGCTTGTGTACGGACTGTGATTTATTGCACCTACACAAGGCACACACTGCTGCTGCGATACTCTGCTTGGAGCCAGGAAAAAGTCTTAAGGCTCAGAGGCACAAGGAAGTGTGCCAGATGCTACTCTAACTTAAGAGGTTATGGGAGCTGCCACGTCGTGCCTATGTGTGGGGGTGCAGCAAGGCCAGCTGGAGCTCCTGCCTAAGGCTTGAGGCAGTGAAGCTGGTGAGAAGGCCTCATCTTCAGGACCAGCTGCCAGGAGCTACTGGAACGTGAGTAGGCTAAGCCCCGGGGGAGAAGATGGCGGAAGGCCAAGAGTCCTTCACAGTCCCTTTTGAGAGACTCAATGGACATAACTGGGAGGAATGGTCCCGGAATGTCAAGGCCTGGCTAATAGCCAAAGGTCTGTGGGAGGCCACGCAAGGAGCCCCATTGCAAGCTGCAGACGGAGATGCAGCAGCAGTAGTTGCAGCAGCATATGCCTCACAGAGGAAGGATCAGAAAGCCCTGGGATCTATAGTGCTCAGTTTGGATGGCTCACAGTTGCCACTTGTTGAGGGTCTTGAGAATGCCCAGGCTGTTTGGCAAGAGCTAGAGAGGGTTCACCAAGGAACCACAGCAGGAGCCAAAGGCCACGTCCCCAGAAGCAGTACAGCTTCAAGGAGAGCTGCCAGCAAGAGGGGTGGGGGCAGTAAAGACAGAAGGCACAATGCAAGCTTTTTCTTTTCGTCGTTGCTTTGTATGCGGTTCTGACCAGCACCTGTGTCGCTCCTGCCCGAGGAGAGCCAAGGAGGCTACACAGGATGCTTCCAAGGTCATTTCCCATGGCAGCCAGCCAGGTCCCCATGGCAACCAGATTAGAAGGGGAGCCCAATGTGGGAACACGAAGGGAGGACATGACAAAGGAAGTGAGAGGGACAGCACTTCTTATCATCTTGCTACTTCCACGGCAACAGTCAAAGACAGCTCCAGTGAGGTCAGCATGCTGCGTTAGATCATCGACTCTGGTGCCAGTCATCATCTGCTGCCATCTAGCAGCCAAATGTGGAACTGCAGAGCTGTTTCAACTGGAAAAGCAGTCACACTTGCAGATGGGACACAGAGGCAGTTGACTACTGTTGGAAATGTCTATGTTTCTTTCCTACAGGAAGAGCTGGAAGTGTATGCTGTGCCAGGAATGAGAGCCAGTGTGGTGTAGTGGTTAAGAGTGGTAGTCTCGTAATCCGGGTTCGCGTCTCCGCTCCTCCACATGCAGCTGCTGGGTGACCTTGGGCTAGTCGCACTTCTTTGAAGTCTCTCAGCCCCACTCACCTCACAGAGTGTTTGTTGTGGGGGAGGAAGGGAAAGGAGAATGTTAGCCACTTTGAGACTCCTGAAGGGGAGTGAAAGGCGGGATATCAAATCCAAACTCTTCTTCTTCTTCAGGAATGCAATGTTGTTTGCTATCTGTTTCTGCTCTTGCAAAGGATGGCTATAAGGTTAGCTTTGAAAATGATGTCTGTTCTATTTCCAGGGGTGGGAAGCATCTGGTCAGTGTTGAATGTCAGAACAGGCTCTATGTTCTGGAAGCACCTCCAGCAGGTAGGGGTGACACTGAGACAGCACAGGCCCAATGTGCTAATGTTCCCACACACAATATGTGTCAGCATCTGTGGCACAGGAGAATGTCGCACAGCAACTGGAAGTACATCCAGAAGCTTCCAGAGTGCATTGAGGGATGCAAAATAAAGGCATGTGATAAATTCTTGGATTGCAGAGCTTGCAAAAGAGTAAAGGTAAAAAGGTGCAGTTATCCTAGGTCTGACAGAGTGACCACAAAACCTTTTGAACTGGTACATGCAGACCTATGTGGCTCCATGCCAGTGGCCAGTCTGGGCGGGGCCAAATTTGCGCTCACTCTGACAGATGATTTTTCCTGAAATGGTTGGCTGTTCATCTTGAGACACAAGAGTGAGGGTGAGCTGCTGATCAGAGACTGGATTGCGGCAGTGGAACTACAATTTTCCACACGTGTACAGAGCTTTCAAAGTGACCATGGTGGAGAATTTACTGGGTCTGCTTTGCAGGGTTTCTTCCGCCAGAAAGGGATACGTCACAGGCTGACGGTCACTTATTCTCCCCAGGAGAATGGCATTGCGGAACGCAGGAACAAAACACCACAAGAGGCAGCTGAAGCTCTACTTCCGCCCAAAAGCGCCTACCCCAGCGCTTTTGGGTGGAAGCTTGGAAATCGGTGAACTTTACGATTAATCGCTCATATAGCTCTGTTGTAGGGAACATGCCCTATTTCCTGATGCACGGTAAGAAGCCCAAGGTGTATTTCTTCTGTGTGTTTGGATGCGAGGCTTGGGTTCTTGTGCCAAAGGCCCAACCCAAGGTCCCGGAAAATGATCTTTTGTGGGTATGAGCCTGGGACAAAGGGGTGGAGGTTTGCCTATCCAGAAGGCGATCAGTCCAGGATTCTAGCCAGCAGGAGTGCTGAGTACTGTGAGCAGAGTGGGTGGACACGGATCCATGGGAATCCTGACATTCTCTCAGAGAGTCTGTTTGATTCTGCTGAGGAGGGAGAAGTAGACACTGAATCTGCTGCTGAGGATCAGGTCTCTGACCAGGAGCAGGAACAGGGAAAGGCATCTCCACAGGCTATTAAGCTAGAGCAAAAGAGCACGCCTTCATCTCCCATCAGACTAGTGCAGAAGGCCAAAAGACGCAGTAAGTCAGAGGGGGAGTCTTCTGATGTCAAGGACACATTAGCTGGCCCCAGTGGGTCAGAGGGAGCACCTGAGGTAGTGCTCAGATGTTCCACACGCACTACTAAAGGGATACCTCCTGAGAGGTTCGAGGTCACTAGCGTGTGGGTTGGTTTGGTGCAATGCGAACCAGAGAGTTTTGAGGAAGTTCAACAGTTGCCTGAAGCAGAAGCCAGGAAATGGCAAGAGGCAATGGGAAAGGAGTTGAACTCAATGAGGTCTTTAGGTGTGTTCACCACCACGAAGCTGCCAGCAGGCAAGCAGGCTGTGAACTGTTGCTGGGTTTACAGGATTAAGCCCACAGCGACTGGAGAACCACAGTACAAGGCTAGGCTAGTAGCCAGAGGGTTCATGCAGAGGAGGGGGCTGCATTACATTGAAGTATGCTCATACTTCTCGGAGTGAAACTCTGTGCATGCTTTTAACAGTAGCTGCACAAAGAGGGCACCAAGTGCACCACTTTGATGTAGATGTGGCTTATTTGAACTCAGACCTGAAGGAGGATCTGTACATGCTACCTCCTCCAGGGTTTGAGGGCAATGAGCCAGGTGTTGTGTGGAAGCTGCACAAGTCCATTTATGGCTTGAGACAATTGGCCAGAAATTAGAACATATGTCTGAATGATGCTTTGGGAAGCATGGGTTTCCAAAGGAGTCTTGCAGACAGCTGCCTATACCTGAAGGGGTCAGGAGAGACACAGGAGTTGATCCTGGTGTTTGTGGATGACATCTTATACGTGTCACAGACAGGTAAACAGGTGCAAGGTTTTGCCAAAGAGCTTGGAAACCATTTTAAGCTCAAAAACCTTGGTCCAGAAAGGCAAGATTGAGCAGTTGCTTGAGAAGTTCAGGATGTCTGACTGTGCAGGGGTCAGAACACCCATGGAGACAAGCTACATGAAGGACAGTCAACCTGGGGATCATTCTGAGTTCCAAAACCCTGAGGTTTTTCAGTCATTTTTTCCAAACTTTACCAACCCCAACCATTGTTTTAACAAGATGGCCTGTCCCTTTAAAAAAAAAATTCACCCTATACTATATAAACCTGTGATTGGAAACACCCAGTATCAGTCTTTAACATCAGCAGTAACATCTAGACCATGGGAGCTTTTCAGCCCTGTTCTTGAGTTTGTTTAAAATCTAAAACAGCTTATCTTGTGTTCCTTTTTTAATTTTTTTTGGAATTTGTGCCATTTAGGTTTTTAAACCTTTTGTAAAAGCAGCACTAGAATTTTCACAGTTGAGTCCTCAATCCTTTATTACTGCGCTTTGCTTTACCTAGGTCAAGCTAGGATTATAATACTTCAGAATTTTGGGGGGTTCTACCCTTTTTTGAATTTTGATCATTTAAAGTTTATGATTTTTCTATTTCCTTCTGAGGAAACTGAATAGTTCAGTGAAAGGAGGTTTGTAGCCGGCATCCCGTTAAGGCTTTGTTCTGTTTTAGGTTTTTCTAATGTTTTCCTTAAGCTTTTTGATTTTTAATATTTAGTTTATTTCCACAAGATAATATTTCTAGTAGATTACTTCTCGTTTCAGGGATTTTCACGGTATTTCATTTGTTTTGTGCAATTTCTCAATTCCGTGACTGTCTTTTTTCTATAGGGATGAGGAACCAGCAGCTCTCTAGCTGTTACCAACTCTGATCATCTCTTACCATTGGCCATGCTGGCTGAGGCTGATGGGAGTTGGAATCCAACATCATATGCAGCACCAGAAGTTTCCTATGCTGTTGCAGCTGGTCTCTGAAGCTCCTGATTTTCACTCCTACCCAGCACAGTTGTTTCCCCTCAAAGGCTGATGTCAGAAAGGAGTGGCTTGTTTTACACCATGACTGCCCAACCTTAACCTTCACACGACCATTGCTCAGTGCTTTTTTTCCAGGGGGTACTCAAGGGTATGCAGTACCAGCACCTCATTTTGTTGTTTAAAAAGTGTGACACTTATTGTAACAACTTCATGGTGAGTACCAGCACCTATTTCTCTAGAAAGAAAGAAAAGCATTGCCAGTGTCCAATCAGCAGCAGGGAGGTTGCCAGGAAACCGGCCCTGATTGCTATTTAGAATCTGGTTTTATTTATGGTGCAAAGAGAGCCCAAGTCTTGGGCCATTACAAACATTCACATATACTGTGGTGGGCAGGACAGGGAGGGGGCACACAAGCAGACGAGCTGACGCAGCCTGGTGCCTAGACCTTCATCTCTCTGGTTTCCAAATGCATCCCAGACTGAGGCTTTGGGTGGGACACTCAGTCCTCATGAATTTGAAGAGTCATCTTGGGTTGGAGGAAGTGTTTGTAGCATTAGAAGAGAGAAAATGCCTACCCACTTTCTTCACATTTTGCATAATTGTATACATGTTCCCACACACACTGTTTTTTCCAGCATTACAAATGTATCCTTTCATTAGAGGGGATTTGTTCCTGTCCCATGATCGTTTTGCTTGCCTTTTTCTGAACCTTTTCCCAGTTCTACAATGTATTTTTTAGGGACAGTGACCAGATCTGTACAGAGTATTCAAAGTGCAGTATCACCACAGATTTGTATAGTAGTGTTGCAATACTGACAGTTGTTTTCAATCCCTTTCTTAATGGTCCATAAGATGGTATTCACCTCCACAGCTGCGGCACACTAGTTGATGCTTCCATTGAATGTCTCCAATACCTTTTTCCTGGTCAGTCTATCACTCGCTCAGGCCCCTTTAAGTGTACAGTTGAAGCCAGGATTTTTTGCCTCAGTGGACATCACTTTGCACTTACTTACATTGAATAGAATTTGCCATTTGAATGCCCATTCACCCAGTTTGGAGACATCCTTTTTGTTCTTACTGCCCTGACCAATTTGGTGCCATTTGTAAACTTGGTCATCTCACTGCTCATCCCTAACTCCAGGTTATTAGTATAATAGTTCAAAACTCAAGTCCCAGTACTGATCCTAGGGGGGCCCTACTTACAGTCTTCCATTGTGAGAACAGCCCATTTATTCTTACCCTTTGCTTCCTGATTGTTGAACAGCTGCTGATCCATAAGACCTTATCCTCTTTATTTCATCACTGCTAAGCTTACTCATTAGTCTTTGGTGAGGAACTGTATCAAAAAGTTTTGAAAATACGGTATCTACCACAGCACCTCCGCAGATATACTTATTGACGCTCTTAAAATAACTGCTATGGGAGGCAAGATGTGTTGGGATATGAGTGCGAACCAGCTGCGAACCAGCAGCTCATTGTTTGCATCATGTGATTCATCTGATGTTACTGAGTGTGAGACAGGATGTTCTTCGCTCTTCTCAAGGTTGTGTTCTCAGTGTAACTTGAGACCTTCCTGTTGTTGCTGTAAAGGGGGAGTGAGTGAGTTGTACGGAGGTTTCTGAGATGTACACACCGTGCTGGTTATTTTTCAGCAAGGCTCTCTTTTTTGTACACTTGGTAATTCTACCTCTAATAATGCTCTGCAATAGCTTTTCCAGTAGAGATGTTAAGCTAACTGGCCTGTAATTTCATGGCAGCTCCCCAATTATCTTTTTTAAAAAATGGTGTTACCTTTAGGACCTCAAGCACAGAGGCTGATCTTAGGGTGTTGCATACTTTTGGTAGCCAATCAGCAATTTCACATTTCAGTTCTTAAGATTACACTTAAGTGTCTGCTGTTCAACACCCTTATTTTGAAATGTTCCATGAAATGAAGGATTTTCATGAGCTCAGGTGAACTACTGCAGCTGCCCAAGGGCCCGTTTTTACCTGGCTCCAGATATATAGTTTGTTGTCATATACTGAAGACTGACCAGTGAGGCCAAGCCATGCCCCCTTTGAGCCTGTCACACACCAGTGCAGCTCATTGACTGATACGGGGCATGGGGAGTGGTTTATTTTTTGTGTCCTCCTTCTACATTGCTGGTGGCACATGGCGTCCTTGAATTCCCTCTCAACCCTTGCAGCCACCCAATCCAGTCATCTGCTCTGTATGAGAAACAATTGGGGGATTCTAGTCTACCATGTAATAATAATTGGCTACAGCTTCATGCTAGGCCCCAGCTTGGATCCCAAGCAGTTAGGAGGGAGAAATTTAAATGAGGCTCACATCCATGATTAGGTTACTGGGCAGTTTATCATCTGGCATGCATATCCTTTCTTCCAACAGAAATGGGGAACCTGTGACTGGCCATATGTTGGACTCCTGGCTCCTATCAGCCCTGGGCAGTATGGCCAGGTCACAAGTTTCCAATCCCTGCCTTACAGAGTAGGGACCATGCCTCCTTGTTCCAGTGAATAGCCAATAAATGCTTTTCTAGATTAAAGGACAAGATTTGTCCCCCAGGAGCTACAGTTGTGCCCAACAAGGATTGTGTGTGCATCCCACTTGAGTTTGGAACAGCATCTCCTTTCACCCAGGCATTCCATGCCCCAGGCTTGGGTAGGGAACAGGTATCATGTCAAAGGGAAAGCAGGCACAGGAGAGGAATGAACCCTAGTCACCTAGAGCCCAGCCCAGCATCATAAGTGACAACTTGCAACACAAAACAAAGCAGGCACAATTCAGGGGGTTCCAGAAATTCACCAGCTTGCTGCATTCCTCTCTGCACCAGGAAAGCAGCCTGATATGCCAGTAAAAGCTCTGCTTTGAGGAGAGAACCCACCTCTTTCCCTTGCTGTAGGAGAGCAAGGGAGTGAAATCTTGCTACTGTAAGTTGGTTGTTGTCAAAAAAAGATGGAGGAGATACCCCAAGTTCTTGCTGGAGAAAAGGAGTAGTAACGGGCAACGAGGTAATTACTTTACTTTCCGAGTGGGCTTCAGGATGGAGTGGAAAACACAGGAATGCCTGTGCCTTCTGCCCAATACCTGCATCAAAGAAGAGTGCCTTGACTTTCCACCCTCAGTTCTTTGCCCGTGCCAGGAGATTCTGGGAAATGAGGCGACAGTCCCACATAACACTCCTGACTAGAAAGCCAACCTAACTGCTGAAGACAAAGTGGGAGATAATCCCAGCTAGGGAGGACAGATTTTTCAAACCAATCCTCCTCCCAGGAATAATAGAAACCTTGTGTACAGCTAAGCTATGATGGAGCTGATCGGAGATAGGAAACACCTGTGGACACCTTAGCTGCTGCTGACCATTGGGTAAGTTGGCTGGAAGTGCTTGGAGTTGAAGTCCGCCCACAGCAACCAAAGGGCCACAGGTTTCCTGTCCATGGACAAAACCTTCCATGTTAAACAGACTGCCTGCCCCCCTGCAGCTAGTCCTTCCCTTTGCGCAGCACTGACAGGGAAGACTTTTGCAAAGACAGGATGCTGCTGCAGCAAATCCCACCTTAGCTGAATGGTATGAGGGATAACCCAGCAAAGTGCCTTAAGATTTTTCTGCAGCAGATAATTATACTCTGGTACTGTTTAAAGTGAGTATAGGGAACCTGTGACTCTCAAGAGTCCTTGGCCATTGCCCATGCTGGCTGGGGTGTTCCGAGTTTCCCCAACATCTGGAGGGCCACACGTTCCCCACTCCTGGTTTAAAGAGGAGGTAAAGGGGGCTAAGTCCTAAAAAACCAGCTGTGTGAACAGAGCACTTGACTCCTTTAAAGAAATTAGAACATTAGGTTTGGATAGAGCTGGGAGAGAAAGTGTACGTGGAGGCTGACCCTTTCAACTTCCTCACACCCTGTTTTACACAACTGGAATCACAGCAGCTTTAGCTGAGGGGTGAGTGGAATGGGAATTCCAGTCAGGAAAATGCAAGTCGCTTAAATGATGCACCTTCAAAAAACACAATGCAGGCTCTCAAATTAAAACTGTCCTTCAAGATGCCTTCGTGTTCAACAGTTTAGGTGATGGACAACAGTATCAGAGCCAAAATCCATCTCCCTTCCTTGCTGATCTTGGTTTACTGGCCAGCCCGTACTGGGAATAAGAGCCCAGCACTCTCTTCCCCCAACCAACAACAGCTTGCTTTGTCCTGGGAGGGATATGGCAAGAAACTGTTTTCAAAAGTCAACTGTTATTGTACAGGTAAGCATCAAGTGGAAGTTGTAAACGGCCTTCTCTAGTCTGCACAACTCACTGCCAAAAATGGGTGGAAGAGGCAGCCATTATGGCATATAGATAACACCCGTTTTCCCCTCAGAGCAGAAGTGCTTCTATGATGGGGTTGCTTTCCCCCCCACCCCCCGCCCTATCCACCAGGCTTCAGAAGTAAGAGGCCGGACCCAAAAGACGAGGCAGGAGACTGAGGCGCTGATGCAGGTTTTTCTGTACATAAGTGTTTTTGACACCAAAGTGTTGCTTAAAATAAATCAGAAGCAGCAGCAGCTGCTGCAGCACATGCCCCAAAGCCTTGGTGGAAGAGAGAGATGGTGGCGGAGAGAAGGGAACGCTGTTTGCTTTTTCCAAGGAAGGGGGCCAGAAGAGGCAGCCTGCTTGGAAAACTGATTTTGGAGCTGTGCAAGGAAATGCAGCGCCCCGAGTGGGAAGGGGGGGGGGACACAACACAAAAGAACAAAAATGTCACCACCCAAAACTACCTCCCCAGAGCAGGGGAAGAGCCAAAATAATAAGAGATTGTCCAGTCCTTGTTAGCACCTGTACAATAAAACTGTACCGCACACCCCCACACCCTGCCCCCCTACCCTCCAAATGATCTCTCTCTCTCTCTCTCTCTCTCTCTCTCTCTCTCTCTCTCTCTTTCTCTTTCTCTTTCTCTGCTGCCCCCACCCCGTTGAAGACCGTACTGCCTTGCCAGCCGAACTGATTGAACAAAGATGAAATTATAAAGAGGGAGTCGGGGCTGTGCAAATAAAATAGCTGAGACCACCAGGTGCCTTTGGCTGTGTAATCATTCTGTTTCGAAAAGTGGCTGGCTGGACATCAGAAACAAAATAATATGATAAAAAAGGGCAGGGAGGGAAATGCACCCAACCAGGGGTGCCAACTTGAATAAAGTACTGGGGGGGGGGCAGGTGTCGCATCGCTTAGCTGATCACAAGACGTGATGACCACACACCATTTGAATGGTTATGCTCCTCAACTTTGGGGGGGGGCGGGCCCTCAAATAATTTATTGTGGAAACTGAAGGTTGGCTCCTACTCACCCAACAGAAGCTGGGTGTCTCTAAAACAGAGGGGGGAGAAGAAACAATAGCCTCCCTCTTGCTATTTCATGGAGGACAGGAGAAAGGAAGGCCCAGCTTAGTCACTCAGGGGAATCCCAGAGGCGATGGTGGCTGCAGGAAGTTGTCCCCTGTCTCTCCACTCCCCCCCCCCCCGAATCACAGTGATACAGACTTAGCAAGAACAAAAAAGAAAAAGAACACCACAAATTAAATACTAATTTAAATAAATGCTCTCGAAGAGCTTGGGGTGGGGAAAGAGACGCAGTTCCATGGAAAGGTTTCCAAGCCACCAAGGCCCTGCAGCAGGTGAACGAGTGCAGAGTCCAGGGCACAGGGGACAGCAGCTTCCTACCCTCAGGGTTGGTGGGAAGGTAGGAGGGCAGGCGGTGAGCACCCGTTGCAGTTCGTCAGGAAGGACCAGGCAGACAGAAGCCCTGCCCGCGAGAAGGCCACCTTCTCTCCTTGGTCCAGATTATTGCCTTGCAGTGCAGTCCGACGCCGACAGAGGGGAATGCCCAGCCCCCCATCAGCTGCTCCAGGCCTCCAACATCACCTCCGAGCCCAGCAGCCGAGCCAGCTCCAGCTCGTAGCGCACCAGCTCCACCGTCTCTGCAGCACCCAGAGCCAAGGGGGGCGCCATGTGCTCCTGGATTTCTTTTGGGGCCAGCACCTGGCTCAACGACACCTGTGCTGGAACTCCACCTTGGGCAGGGTGGTCACCTCAAAGTGTGGGAAACGGGCCTGGAAGATGCGGGACGAGAGCTTCAGCCGCTTCAGCATGTCCGAGAAGAGGAACCAGTTGCAGGGCCTGGGCAAAGGGGAGAAGCGTGGTGGTCAGTAGGGACATGCTCTTTGTGCCCATCCCTCCCCTGTTCTCCATTTCACTCTCCCCCTCCCACCCCCACACTCAAAGTTCTAAAAGCTGAAATGCAAGGGTTGAAACCTACCCATAAGCGACACCATCCCATCTTGATGGAAGCCCATTTTCCCCATATGTTGCTAGATCACAACTGCCATTATTCTTCCCACTGGCCAAACTGGCTGGGGCCAACAGGAGTTGGAGCTCAATGACATCTAGGGGGCCACATGTTCCCCATCCCTAATGTACTCAGAGCAACTGCCCTATCTTCTAGTGCCGTGTTTCCCCAAACGTGGGTATCCAGCTGTTTTGGGGCTAAGATTCCCATCATCCCTGACCACTGGTCCTGCTAGCTTAAAAAGTGCTCGCGCTGCAACTCCACGCATCCTCTCTCCCCAGCCGTTAGCACCCACCTCACATCACCCACGGCTACAACTGCCTGGTGCAAGTAAGTGAAAAGGATGGTAGTGCTTTGTTTTTGAACACCATGCTTCTAACCCTCATGGGTGCCCATTATGCTTGAATACACTGCAGCCTATCCCTACTGACATCTCAGCAGTTGGCTGGGCAGAGGAGGGGGGAGGCAGGACTTGGGCCAGGTAGTGGGTAGCTTGTCTCTGTGCTGTGCAGCCCTCCCCCATCCCTCCCCCAGCTTCTGCCTAATAAAAAACAGAACCAATGATGCAAAAGCACAAGACATTCTGAGATCTGCTTCCTTTGCATCCTTTATCTAGGTCACAGCATTGTAAAGACTGCAGCACCAGCAGTTTGGAATGGTGCTTTTGCAGATGCAGGATCTTGGCCACGACCCTGCCTGCCTTCACCCCCATCCTTTTGGAACCACAGAGCTCCCACCACTTCCATGCTTAATATGCAGAATAGGCATCATATACCCCCCCAAAGCCTGTTATTTTGTCATGGTTTGCCAGTCTCTCATTTGTCACAGCAGGCTCTCTGAATGCCCCTCCCCTCCTTGAGAAGCTGGCAAAACCTTGCTGTGCCTGTGTGAGCTGGAGAAGGAAAGGGAAAGCTGACTTGCAAGCAAATGCATGTCTCCTCATCCTTTCTCCAAGGCTCTCAAAAGCTGTTGTCTGCAACAGACCCGTCCTTCCTTCCCTCCTGCTCACCACCTTCCAATGACACTGGCCTTCGGACTTCAGGGCTCCTATTTCTCCCAGGGAGTAGTGGGGTGGTACAATTTGGCCCGTTCTCAAAAGCTCCCCAAGCTCTCCCAACAAGGAGATGCCACCATTACTCACCCCTGGGAGACAGACACTTCCAGGTTGTAGCAGGGGAGCAACGGCTTGTTGGAGAACTCAGATATGAGGTGGACCGAGTCCTGCTCATTGTCCTCCTGATCAGAGCTCCCGGGAGGGTTGAGCAGAAGGTCACAGCCAATTTTCTCTTTCCCCTCTGAAACAAGGGATATGGGAAATGGAGAGGGAAGTGAGGGAGGGAAAATGCCACGGGCTCAAAGAACTCTGCACACACAAGCTTGCTCCCTAGCCTTCCCTGTGCCCAGTTCACTTGCTGGACAGCCATCACCATAGCAACCCAACCACGGGCTGCAAAAGAAGCCCAGCATGTAGATGCCTGGAGGAACACCTGGCAGAAGCCGATAGAAATTTAGAGACCACTATGGGGTGGTGTTATGCTGCAATGCTACAGGAGTGCAGACGGCTCAGGCTGGGTAAGGAATGTAGCTCTGCAAGAATGACAGCTCCTGTTTTGAAAAACCCCATGCATCTAGCCTTTTTAGGTGCAGAGAAGCATCTGGCAGTGCAAGTAAGCTGGGTCTCCTGATGTTTCAGAAGTCGGAATGTAAGATTTCCAGGGGTTGGGGTGCATGGCTCATCAGCCCCTCCCAGGATCAGCAAAGGTAGAATAAATGACAGACACAAAAAAACCCCAAACAGTGGAATAAATTGTGCATAATAAGGGAACTTATGCACAGTGCTCAATCCTTGTCCTTTAGAGCTACCTTCTCCAATGTGGTGCCCTCCAGTTGTTTTTAGACTACAACTCCCATTACTCATGACTGTCAGCAGTGCTGGCTGGGGTTGATGGGAACTGGGACCATGCAGCATCTAGAAGGCACCAGGTGAGGGGAGGCTACTTTTGGCAGGCACAAAATTCAACTCTTCTGGACTGCATGGATGCAAAAATGCTGGGTTCCTCTTTCCCACATTTAAACAGAGAGTACAAACAGTCTTAGATACATACTGCCTCTCATTTCCCCACTCTCTCCACTCTCAGGATGGGAGAGGCCAACTTCCTGAGGCACAGGAGCAGCAAGCTCTTTTCTCCCACAGAGAATGGCTGGAATTCTGGCACAAGGTATGCCAAAAGTCACCCATCTCTTGCTGCCTACTGCTTGCCCAGAGCTGCCATTAGGGCAAGGACAGGGAACCTGTGGCCCTCCAGATGTTGCTGGACTCCCAACTCCCATCAGTCCAAGCAAACGGTTAGGGATGACAGAAGCGGAAGTCAAACAGCACCTGGAAGGCCACATGTTCCCTGTCCCTGCCTAGGCTGAAGAAGGGAAGGCACCAGCAAAGGATCAAAGAATGGAGGAAACTGTTAGGATATAGTTCCATTCCACCTTAAATGGTCAGGCATGATTGTTGTGTATCACATGCCTGTTTCATTCCAGCTCTCTCTCTCTTTTTTAAAAAAATAATTTTTATTAACCGACCAATCAAATCAAATCAAATCAAATAAATTCCAAATTTTAAATTTTTGTTGGGGGTACCCATATTTCAAGTTCCAAAGGGGATCCAATCATCTTCTTGCTGCTGCTTTCAAGTCCACAAATCTGTCCAAATAATGTTCACAGTTCTATCCAATCCTTTCTTCTTGTTTCTTTCTTGTTGTTTTCATATATTTTTCCTTTCTCTTTGTGACCTCTGATGGTCTCCACAAGCGGGTTAAGACAAATTGTAATCCTGTGTAGGTTTTTTCCGTTCATCCAAGAGCCATATCAGATGGCTTCCGTATATCATCGCTTCCATAAATAAAAACGCTCTTACCGTCGTAAATCTTCACTGGTCTGTCGCTCCCTTCTCAGTCTTTTGAGGAGGTTTGCTAGGAATCCAGTATGAAAACAAGTCCATTCCTCCTCCCGGTCGTAAATCTTTCGACAAAACCAGCCAACATGGCGACTCTGTTTTTTATTGCTGCATCATTCCAAAAGCTCTTGTTCTTTTCTCAATCTCCGTAAAGCAAACTTTTGGTTAGAATTCATTTCCACACAGTTCTTAATCATCCTGCTTGGATCAGTTAAGCAACGGTTCTATCTTGAGGAGGGGTTATTGGTTAATCACATAGAAGAAAATAAAGAGTCCCCCCCCATCCAGTCCCGCTGCCAACATTCCAAGCCTTTGATGTATTCTTCATGATATATTCCTGTTGATCCAACCCGTTGCTCTTCTTTCGCAGAGGTCCCTTCAATTAGCAGTCTTCACTCCCGTTCTTCACTTGAAATATGTGCATTTGCTTCTTTCTAATTGTTTATTTCCAATTTGCTGCAGCTAGTGCGCGATCAGAGACAGCGTCCAGGAGAGCCGGAGTCCACACAAGGGCATTCTGCCTAGTGCCCTCACCCCCATCTTTCGAATCCGGGGGTGATTTATGGGCACAGCAGGCATGGGCAGTGTTCCCCATTCCCTTGGGGCAACAAGGGAGGCTGCATACTCCCATAACAGCCTCTTAATTACCTTGTGTGGGCCGGAGAGATGTTATTGTCGGCCATCTTCCAATGCGCCCCTAGTGGCCCCTCCGTTTCATTCCCCTTTCCCTGGGAACTTCTGTTTTGTATATAGCTTTTGTTCTGGCTGTTTTCCTGGACACGGAGGCAAGCAGTCATGTTTTTCCTTTGTTCTGATCTACGTTGAATAAAGCTGTAAATATGTTCTTCTGTCTGCATCTTCCGTTGTGGAGACTCTGCTGAAAGGGTGTGCACAGGCCTTGGAATGTCTCTGAGGCTCGTGTCGCTAATTGACTGATGCTGTTCCTGTTGGAAAACATGCCCCCTCGGGAGAGGCTGGCCCCTCTCTGAGGCTCCCGGGGCTTGTCTCCGGTGACCTACTCCGGCTGGTATCACGGCAGTCCAGAGAGGTCTTGATAGGCGACATCCCCCAGCGTGGAAGATGCACGCCCCCTTCTCCCCTTGCATACCAGCAGGAGAAAGAAGATAGTCAGAAAGTCTATTACATTTCTACGGTTTATTTCTGACTTTACATCTGTACAAAAACATGTCCGTTCAGTTCAGTCTCCTCCAAGCAACTGACTAAGACTTCCTTCACACATGCAACAGGAAGGTCTCATATTACACACAGAACAAATCCCTGTGAACTGCCTGGTACATTCTTTCCCAGGACTAGCCACATCATGTGATGTAAACATCGAGCTGCTTGTTTGCAGCTGCGTTGTACTCATATCCCAACATACTCCCCCATATGATTCAATGTTAGCTGCGAACAAAGCTTGATCCAGAGAAGAAAACAAACAGTTGTTATACACGTAACAATCCCCTGTTGTTTCAGTTCCACCTTTGGAACTACCCGCCACTGGTTTCACCAGTGTAACTCTCTGGTTGTCTGTTTTCCAAGGAATGAGTGCTTCTACATTGCCTTGGCTAGGGAAGGTAGTGTTACGTTTTGCAACTCCCAGTTGTGTCTTTGTCTTTGACTTAGACATACCTTTAACCTGGCTTGAGTTGTCAACAATAGTAACACATGCAACAGCTGAGTTAGCAAACTCTTGAGAATACCTCTTGGGTGGTATGCCCTTTGTCATTCTCTCAGACCTGCGTATGAGGTGCAGATCTTCCTTGCTGACTGGTTCTTCCTCTGGACATTTTGGAGAACCACTCCCAACAGTAAACAGTGGTTCAGTCAATTCTAGTTCAGTCTTAATCTGTGAAGGACTAGACATTGTGTGTGAACCCCTCTCTCTGAGCTCTCTCTGTCACTCTCAGTATCAGAGTACTCATCTGCATTGTCATCAGTGGGAAATGTGTGGAGAACCTCTCTCTCCTATCTCGGAGTGCTCTCTAGATATTTTGTGAGAATCACCTGACCAGATTCAGAAAAAATTACTCTGTAGAGACCCTTTTCATAACCCACAACAATGCCTTTGGCATTTCTGACCCCTTGTGGAGTTTCTGTATGGACGTGAGATCCAAAAACCTTAAAATGTGTTGCAGAAGGTTTCCTGTGGAAGAGCTTCTCAAAAGGAGAACTTTCCATACCTTTTGAAACCCTTCTCACCCAAGTGTGACAAAAAGAGGATAAAGATTCAGCCCAGAACTCATGTGGCAAATGTGAACTCATCAATTGTGCTCTCATGCCATTTTGCAACTCTTTGTTCACCTTTACATACACACTCTTGTTCCATGAAGCTTCAGATACAGCAATCTTATGCTCTATCCCTCGTTTCTCCAGGAAATCCTGAAAATCCTGTGAAAGAAAAATTGGCTTTTCATCTGTGAAAACATAATCAATATTAGCATCATGAACAGTCTTAACCTTATCACAAAACTTTTTAAACCTTGCTAAGGTTTCTTTTGGTGATTGCAATACATATATCCATACATATTGAGAATAGTGATCAACAAACACAAGATAGTATTTAGCATTGCCTCTAGATGGTGCTAGAGGACCAATTACATCAGCATACACTCGCTGAAAAACACTGTTAATCTTTGTTGCCTTTCTTCCCGTGGCTTCTTTCGATACACCTGCAAGAGAAAGCATTTTAGATTCACATGCAGTGCACATTTTGTAATCATTCTCATCAAAAATCAATAGATACAGTCCATCTTTCTCTCTGGCAAAAAGATACAGCTCTCCGTCTTTAAAGATTTTGCAACTCTGCTTATCATAGGACAACATCAGCCCTTTTTTTGTCATCTGAGAAACACTCAACAAATTGAACTTTAAGTCCAGAACATAATAAACATTGCTTATAGTCAAGTTCAGACTCTCCAGATAAACAGTTCCAATTCCGGTAGCTTCCATCTCCTTACCGTTGGCTTGAATCACAGTGAAGCGTTGCTTCTCAAACGTAGAAAACAATTCCCGGCGTGACGTGAGGTGCTCGGTCGCTCCAGCGTCGATAATAAACGCGTTTTCTACCAATGATGTGGCTTTTGGCGACATCAAAGTCTTTGCTGGTCTTGCCTGCGACTTGGCACGACCCTTGCCTGAAGCCTCAGGCTTTGCAGAGCCCCCTTTGGCTCCTTTCTGTTGACGTGGCCTTTTACAGTTCCTCTGAATATGCCCAGGCTGGCCACAATTGTAAGAACGAACAATGTTCAAAGCTACAGCCTGCTCCTCTGTAGCAATAACAGTGGGGGTGCTTGAACTCCGAGCTTCACTCCCCCCATCAGCAACAGCTATTGCAGCAAGTCGGTCTCTCTCATTCAGAACCACGGAACAAATTCTCTCCACCGTAAGATCCGCGGCAGGTAGAGAACCAAGTTGACTTGCAACGGTTTTGTAAGTCTGGTTCAAGCTGTTAATAATCATAAAACAGAATATTTCTTCCTGAAGAGGAAAATTTCTTTGCGCCATCTGCTGGCGTAGAAATTTCATCTCTGTCAAATTCACTTGCACATCGCCATCAGGCTTCAGTCTCATGTTTGTTAGTTTCTCAAAATGCAGCAGCGCAGTGCCAGCGGCATCTCTCTGATGAATTCGCCGTAACATTTGCCAATCTTGCGCGCGAATTCCAAATCCGCAATATGCACAAGTTGATGGTCAGAAACACATAAGATGATAGCCGACCTGGCCTTCACATTCTGTTCATTCCAAGCTCTTGTGGGAGCTGCTGGGATGGGATTTTCAATCACCCCAAATATTCTCTGTCTCTGAAGTAGGGCTTTCATTTTCAAAGACCATGAGGAATAATTGTCATTAGTTGGGGGGGGTGGATAAGGCAAACCCGCCCCTTGCTTGGCATCCATCTTGATTCCAAGTGTCAGCTCTCAGCTACAAGCGTAAAAATCCAACAGTCTGTCAGCTCGCTCCCGGGGCTTGTCTCCGGTGACCTACTCCGGCTGGTATCACGGCAGTCCAGAGAGGTCTTGATAGGCGACATCCCCCAGCATGGAAGATGCACGCCCCCTTCTCCCCTTGCATACCAGCAGGGGAAAGAAGATAGTCAGAAAGTCTATTACATTTCTACGGTTTATTTCTGACTTTACATCTGTACAAAAACATGTCCGTTCAGTTCAGTCTCCTCCAAGCAACTGACTAAGACTTCCTTCACACACGCAACAGGAAGGTCTCATATTACACACAGAACAAATCCCTGTGAACTGCCTGGTACATTCTTTCCCAGGACTAGCCACATCATGTGATGTAAACATTGAGCTGCTTATTTGCAGCTGCGTTGTACTCATATCCCAACAGTTCCACGGGAGACCGGTGATTGTCTGGAGACGACGTGTAGGCTGCCTGATGCCTCCGTCTCCCTGGCAGTATCCCAACAACAGGTTATGGGCCCAGATTCACGGTGCTTACAGGAGAGTAAGACTGCTGAAGACTGCGAGAGGTATGTGGAGAAAAGCGAGACTTTTCTGTGCCGCAACAGAGTCTTTGAAGTCCGAGCCAACTAATTAGGCTTGCAGAGAGAGCAAGCAGGCCTCGTAATTTACAACCTGCCAAAGATAAGGAGCTTTTGAAGGGAATAAGGCTCATGGCTGAAGTAAAGAGCTGAAATGGAGCTTTTACAAGCCTAAGATGGGGTTCCGTGCCCAAAGCTTAATGGCCACAACTATTAGACCTGGGCAAGGTACTGCGAGGGCCAGATGAGACAGTTTGGAGTGTGGCACACTGTTTCTGAAGCCCCTCCATTTCCTCTGACAAATAGATGGAGGGCCGATGATTCAAGGGCCATAGACGTGATCGTCTTGTCCGTCTCTCTGGAGGAAATTGTAACATTGGCTGGCAACACGACAGCAAGTCAGATGTGAAATGCTTTGAAAGTAGCCCATCTGACAGCGTCTCCAGCACAGAGTTTGACTGCCTCGGAGGTCCTGGCTGTTTCCCAGATTGAGAGTGATTGCAGGACTTCCGGAGGCGGCGCGAACAGCAATGGCGGTCCCCTTCTATCTGTGAAGGGGAAGCTCTGCAGAAACGGGTCGTCCGCTACGGCGAAGCGGAGACCCTTGCTGGAAAACCACAGGTAGCGATAGCCTGTGGCCGTGGGACTCGGCGGGCACCATTAGCGCCCCCCAAAACTGCAAAGGGACCCCGTAAGGGGCTCCGGAGCGTGACGGGGTTGGAGCGGTGCTGTGAGTCTATCGCTCTTTCTGTGGGGTGAAGCCGCAAAGCTGCTGTCGGTGAGCGCTGACCTTTTTCCTGGGACTATTCGGCTAAAAAACAACTACCCGTGAGTAGGTGAAGTTTATTGAACTTGGGATTAATTGGAAAATACAGTTTAATTTGGCACTGAAGCGGGAGGCGCAACCAGGAAGTCCGTCTCCTGGCTTTGTTTAAAGATTTAAAGCAACGACGCCTAATTTACCTATACTTCGGAAACTGTGACTTTAAAAGAACTAAATCTGAACATCAAATAGAAGACTGCACCTCAACTAATTTGAGGTGGAAGAGGGAAACTTGACTACCTCCTCATTTGTGGATTTACAAAAATACTTTGAACTCCCTGCGATTGGGCTGCCAAACTATCTGAACTGACAGGCTGCTTGAACTGTCATATTGTAACTCGCACTTTTTGGAGACATTGTAACTTTTTTGTGACTAACTCTGCAAAAGCTAAAGAACTTGGAAGGTTTTCTGTTACTGTTATAAATCTTTAAGGGACACTCTGTAATTTGGGAGAGACTTTATAAATTGTGACTTTTTAAGAGAAACATAGTGTCCCTCTAGTGGAGTATTTAAGCTGTACAACTACTTTTTTTTTTTAATAAATATTTATTAAAGTTTTTAAATATAAATGCACAAATAATAAACAATCTTGCTTCTGTCACAAACATAGTTTCATCACTTCTTTGGACTCCCTCACGTCTCCCGCTCCCATTTACATCGTTAAAAGTTTTTTCCAAACAAATTATCAACTTGTTTACAATCTCATGTCCACTCATTCAAATATAATCTAGCAATTCTTCCAAAAAATTTTATATTTTCTTTAATCTCACTTATCATCAAATTTAAATCTAATTTAGTGGTGGCCAATTTTTTATAATCTAGCATCCTTCTTAACATTCAACCAAATTACAATGTTTTTGTAGATACATCTTAAATTTCTTCCAGTCTTCCTCCATCTTCTCTTCTCCCAGGTCTCGGATTCTGCCAGTCATCTCGGCCAGTTGCATATAGTCCATCAGCTGCATCTGCCACTCTTCCAGTGTGGGTAGATCTTGAGTTTTCCAGTTTTTTGCAATGAGTATCCTTGCTGCCATTGTTGCATACATAAAAAATGTTCGGTCCTTCTTTAGCACCTTCTGGCCGACAATACCCAGAAGGAAGGCCTCTGGTTTCTTAGTGAAGGTATACTTAAATACCTTTTTCAGCTCATTATATATCATTTCCCAGAAGGCCCTCACCTTAGGGCATGTCCACCAGAGGTGAAAGAATGTTCCTTCATTTTCTTTACATTTCCAACATTTATTATCAGACAAATGGTATATTTTGGCAAGTTTAACTGGGGTCATGTACCATCTATATATCATTTTCATTACATTTTCCTTCAGAGCATTACATGCGGTGAAGTTCAGCCCAGTGGTCCACAACCTTTCCCAATCCTCAAACATAATGTTATTCCCAATGTCCTGCGCCCACTTTATCATAGCCGATTTAACCATTTCGTCTTGTGTATTCTGTTTTAACAGCAAGTTATACATTCTAGATAGTACCTTAGTCTTTGGTTCTAACAATTCTGTTTCTAACTTCGATTTCTCCACCTGGAACCCTAACTTTTTGTCATTTTTAAAAACTTCTTTAATCTGAGCGTAATGTAACCAGTCTCGCACCTTATCCTTCATTTTCTCCAAACTCTGCAATTTCCAATTGTCTCCATTAAGCTGTACAACTACTGGGGGATTTTTCCATCTTTGGACTTGGGGATTTTCCATGGGAAAAGCAGACTGTGGGACTGACCTTGGCGCATAGACAGAAGTGGGATGAGTGGGAAGACAAGATCAGCTAAAGCCAAAACACAGCAGCCTAGTATAATTTCACAGCTACGCAGATCATCTGTTCCCACTGTTCCTGTGGCACAAGAGGAAGATTTAGATCAAACCAGGCTTGAAGGAATGGCCACAGGTGGGGACTTTACTTCAGTTTTAAATAAAATTTTTGAAAAATTGGATGGCCTAAGCAAACAAGTGACTGAACAATCAACTAAAATTGACCAAAATACAGTTAGTATTAATAATTTAACTCAGCAAGTTAGTTTGAATGCTCAATCTATTGGGAAATTATTGGAAGACACTACATTAAATCGCAAAACGGCTGAGGAGGCCAAACAGAAAGTAGAGGCTGTGCAAGAAGAAATTAAACCTATGCATAAACAGATTGGTGAACATCAAGCACTTCTGTCTATGATAGAATTAAAAAATAAGGAAAATAACCTCAGAATTAGGTCAGTACCAGAACTTGAAAAGGAGGACTTAATTGAGTATTTGACACAGGAATTTGCAGAATTTTGGTCTCTGAAGAGGATAAAGACTTTAAGATTGTAAGTGCATTCAGACTTGGAAAGGGAGGGAGGAAGATCAAGCCGAGAGACTGTTTGATCTCCCTCAGAACGAAGGAAGGAAGAGATAAGATATTGAGTGCGCACTTCCAGAAGACCTTAGAGATCAAAGATTCAAGGGTGGAAATTTACAAGGATATCCCGAAACACTTACTTGAACTCAGATCTAACTACGGAGATTTAGTGACACTATTGAGAAGAAACAGAATTGTCTTTAGATGGGAGTTCCCCCAGGGGCTATCCTTTACTTTTAAAGGGAAAAAAGTTAAAATTAAATCTGTTGAAGATAAGGAAAAAATTTTGAGTGACCACGGAGAAGACCTTCAGAAAGAGACTGAGGAAGAACTAAGAGCCTTAGGACCTGGACCATTAAGTTGTGCACGTACACCCTTGGGACTTGACGAGCCTGGGAAAGTGATACCACCGTCAAAGGAGGAAGAACTTCTGGGAGCAGTAGGAGGAAAATAGAATTACTTCAACATGTCCCTGCAGCTATTAAGTTGGAATATTCATGGTTTGAACTCCCCTGAGAAAAGGAAGAAAATTTTTCATTTATTAAGAAAGGAGCAATTGGACTTAATTTGTCTACAGGAAACACATGTGATTAGGCTCCACAGGAAAGTGTTAATTAACAAAAGATTAGGCCAAGAATTTATTTCATCGGATAAAGTAAAGAAGAGAGTGTAGGAATGAAAATCACGACAGACGAGCAGTGGGTGTCATGAGGCGTCTGCCGGGAAAGTCCCGGGAACTCTCTTTTATTGAATATTACAAACATTGCCACAGGTGTACTTGTGGCTGATTGGTTGATACAAACACAAAGAAACTCGTTGCTTATTGGTTAATGCAAATGCAAGGCGGGAATTACATGTGAGGGGTGGGAATTACATGTGAACATTAATCACCGGTAGATTAAAGGCTGGGAAACGAGGTTGGGACTAAACAAGCATGAAACCTCCTAACTAAAGATTAATATGGCATGAAACAATTACTAATGATTGATCATAACATGAAAGAATACAATAATCAAGTTCTATAGATGTGGTCGACTATGCATGGAGAACAGGTCAACATGAACCTAAGGTGAACGGAGCGATGAGGGAATATCTTGGTGTTTGGAACAGGTTCGTACAGTGTGTGCAGAAACAGAGAAAAGATCATGAGCGAGAGTTCCCAGAATGCAAGAGAAAAGAAGCAATGCTTCCCATAAGGCCACAGTTATGTGTAGAAAGAGAACGATGCAATGCTTCCCTATAATGCAACAATTATGTGCAGAGGGAAAACTTCCCTTTAAGAGAGGAGTTGTCATTTATGCAAAAGAAAGCCTATCACCAAAATTTCTTTTTAAAGATGAGCAAGGAAGAATTTTAGCAATTGAAATTCAAACCCAAGGAGAAAAATTTTTGATTTTAGGAATCTATGCACCAAATGAGGGGAAATCGGAATTTTACAAGAAGTTGCATGAGACAATGTTGGATTATATGGACTATAATAACATCATTATGATGGGAGATATGAACGGAGTGGTATCTACGAATATGGATAAAGCACAAAAACAGAGTGTAACAAAAGAGGGCAGACTGCCGAAAACTTTCTTTGAACTGACTGACAATATGGATTTGATTGACATTTGGAGAACCAAAAATCCCCTAGGTAGAGAAGGGACGTTCTTCTCTGAAGCCAAAATGACTTGGACTAGAATTGACCAAATATGGATAACTAGAGGACTGGAACCTAAGACAAAAAAGGTGGAAATCTGCCCAAAAACTTGCTCCGACCATAATGCCGTAAAGATGGAAATGAAACTAACACCTATCGGTTCCTTCAGATGGAAGATGAATGACACCTTATTAAGAGATCAAGAGATTGTCAAAAAGGCCCAAAAGACCTTGAGAGACTATTTTGAAGTAAATTTGAAAACCACGGTTGAAAAAAGAGTAATCTGGGACGCAAGCAAGGCGGTCATGAGAGGGTTCTTAATACAACAGAATGCAATAAAAAAGAGATCCCAAAATGAGAAAAAAGACAAAATTTTGGAGAAAATAAAAGAGGGAGAGAAGAAATTAAGATCGAAACCAAAGTCACAAGAGATTCTGAGAGAAATCAAGTTATATCAAGTAAAATATATGAAACTGATAAATCAGGAAGTAGAGTGGAAAATTAAACAAATGAGACAAAAGACTTTTGAGTCAGCTAATAAATGTGGAAAATTATTAGCGTGGCAGTTGAAAAAAAGACAGAAGTTAAATACGATTACAAATCTTGAGATTGAAGGGAAAAATATTCAGAATCCGGTGGAGATTAGAAAGTGCTTCCAGAGATACTTTAAACAACTTTATACTCAAGGGCCACAGAAAGAGACTGATAGAGACCAATTTTTAAGAACTAATGGATTACAAAAAATATCTCAAGAAAATAAGATAATGTTGAACTATAAAATTACAGAACAGGAGATTGAAGGTGCCATTCAGAATATGCAATTGGGCAAATCTCCAGGGCCGGATGGGCTAACCTCCAAGTACTACAGGACTTTGAAAGACTATTTAATTCAACCATTGAAGGAGGTCTGTAATGAAATTATGGAGGGGAAGAAGGCACCGGAGTCGTGGAAAGAAGCTTTCATCACACTTATACCGAAAACAGAATCTGAAAAGACACAACTTAAGAACTGCCGTCCCATCTCCCTTTTAAATGTGGATTACAAAATTTTTGCAGATATTTTGGCTAATAGATTAAAAAGAGTATTAACTGAAGTGATACATAAGGACCAGGCAGGCTTTCTACCAGGCAGACATTTGTCTGATAATACAAGAAACATAATTGATATTTTGGAGTTGCTGCAAATGAATATCAATACAAAAGCAGTATTAATTTTTATTGATGCGGAGAAGGCCTTTGACAATATTTCTTGGAACTTTATGAAGAAAAATCTTAAGGGAATGGGAGTGGGACAGGGGTTTGAAAATGGAATAGAGGCAATCTATTCAGAACAAAAAGCAAAATTGATAGTTAACAATGTGGTGACAGAAGAATTTAAGATAGAAAAAGGAACACGTCAGGGCTGCCCTATCTCTCCATTATTATTCATTTCGGTCCTGGAGGTGCTGTTGAACATGATTAGAAGGGATCGGTTGATTAAAGGAATTCAGGTCGGAGCCAAACAATATAAATTGAAGGCTTTTGCAGATGACCTGGTTTTGACATTACAGGAGCCAGAATCTAGTACGAAAAGGGTTTTAGAACTGAATCAAGAATTTGGTCATGTGGCAGGATTCAAATTAAACAAGCTAAAAACTAAGGTTTTAGAGAAAAATTTAACATCAATGGAAAAAGAAGGGTTTCAGAATGAGACAGGTTTAACTGTGGCTAAGAAAGTGAAATACCTAGGGATTAACATGACTGCAAAAAACTTGAATTTATTTAAAGATAATTATGAGAAATGTTGGTCAGAAGTTAAAAAAGATTTAGAAATTTGGTCTAATTTGAAGCTTTCCTTGTTGGGTCGAATTGCAGCTATAAAGATGAATGTATTGCCAAAAATGTTATTTCTGTTTCAAACTTTACAGATTGTGGACAAGATGGATTGTTTCAAGAGGTGGCAGAGAGATATTTCTAAATTTGTCTGGCAGGGCAAAAAGCCCAGAATAAAATTTAAAATACTAACTGATGTAAAGGAAAGAGGAGGGTTTGCCCTGCCAGACATTAAGCTTTACTATGAATCAGCAGCATTCTGCTGGTTGAAAGATTGGCTACTTCTTGAGAACACTGACATTTTGGATCTAGAAGGTTTTAATAATGCTTTTGGGTGGCATGCATATCTATGGTACGACAAGGTTAAAGCTCATAGAGCATTCAAAAATCATATTGTCAGGAAAGCGGTGTTTAATGTCTGGACAAGATACAAAGGCTTATTGGAAAATAAGACCCCAAGGTGGTTGTCACCTTTGGAAGCTAAGGCTCTGAAAAGACTCAGTATGGAGGCCAAGTGGCCGAAATATTGGGAGATACTAGAACAAGAAGGAGATACATTGAAATTGCAGAGTTTTGAGAAACTAAAAGATAAAGTGCGAGATTGGCTTCATTATTATCAAATAAGAGAGGCCTATAATTTGGATAAAAAATTGGGCTTCCAGGTGGAGAAATCGAAACTGAAAACAGAACTGTTAGAACCTAAAACTAAGATTCTTTCAAGAATGTATAACTTGCTGTTGAAATGGAATACTCAGGATGAAACAGTTAAATCAGCTATGATTAAATGGGCACAGGACATAGGTCATAACATTTTGTTTGCTGACTGGGAAAAGTTGTGGACCACCGGTATGAAATTTACGGCATGTAATGCCTTAAGAGAGAATATTATGAAAATGATTTATAGGTGGTACATGACCCCAGTCAAGCTTGCTAAAATTTACCATCTGCCTGATAACAAATGTTGGAAATGTAAAGAAACTGAGGGTACATTCTTTCACCTTTGGTGGATGTGCCCGAAGATTAAGGCTTTCTGGGAGATGATATATAATGAACTGAAAAAGGTATTTAAATATACCTTCCTTAAGAAACCAGAGGCCTTTCTCTTGGGCATAGTCGGCCAATTGGTGTTAAAGAAAGATAGAACGTTTTTTATGTATGCGACAACAGCAGCAAGAATACTCATCGCAAAGTACTGGAAGACACAAGATTTGCCCACCTTGGAAGAATGGCAGATGCAAGTAATAGACTATATGGAATTGGCAGAAATGACTGGCAGAATCCGAGACCTGGGAGAAGAAGCGGTGGAAGAGGACTGGAAGAAGTTTAAGACTTATCTGCAGAAATACTGCAAGGTTTATGAATGCTAAAATGATGTTGGATATAAAAATAATATGGCATTGGTGATACAGTGTTAAAAAGTATGCAAAAACGTCACATGTCTTGGCAGGCACTGGCCAAGATGCCTGGAATGGTTCAGGGTTTGAACATCAAGCCCTGTAAGTTTCACAAGAAATGTGTGTCTTGTGCAGAGAACAAGGTGAAGGTTGCTCCGAAAGGCAAGGTGTCTAGGAGACAGGCTTCCAAACCATATCAGCTAGTCCACGCAGACCTGGTTGGTCCACTTACACCCTCTTTGGGTGGAGCAAGATACTTCATGGTTTTAATTGATTCTTTTTCCAGGTACATTCATGTGTTTATGCTCCAGTAGATGTCAGAAGCATTTCCTAAGTTCAAGGCGTTCTGTGCTTGGTTGGAGAATGCTCACAATAAACGCATTGGCTGTTTATTTTCTGACTGAGGTGGTGAAATTCACTTCTCAGCAGTTTGAAGCTTTCCTGACTGAGAAGGGAAACCAGCATAGCCTCTCAAGTCCCAGATCTCCATGGGAGAATGGACTTTGTGAGCAAGCAAGCCAGACTTTGCTGCAAGGCCTAAAAACCTTACTGCATGATGCCAATCTCCCTGAGAAATATTGGGCTGAAGCTTTATCGTGTTTCCTTTATTCCTATAATAGGAGACTGTCATCACCTATTGGTTGTACTCCCTATGAGAAGATGTTTGGTAAGAAACCTTACGTCAAGCACATGAGAATATTTGGTTCTGACATGTGGGTACACACCCCACAGAACAGCAAGCTTGGGAAGTGTGGGGCACATGATTTGTTCACGGGGTACGAAAAAGGTGCATACAGGGTATTCATGACTGACTCAAAGTCCATTAGGTTCACAAAGAGTGTTGAGTACAATCCTAAGTTGGGGGGGAAATGTGGGAATTTTCCAAAGTCACTCAGAGGAGGATGAAGATGATGTGAAAGAAGCAGATGATGAAGAGGTAGAAGAGGAAGCTGAAGATGATGATCAGAGTTTGGATTCCAGCTCAGTGCACAGCGCTGCTGCTGTTGTCAGCGACAGTGATGACACAGCAGACTACAAGAGCGCAAAGGCCTCAGTCAGACCATCTGATGCGTCTGAAACTGAACTGGGAGAACCACTGTTCACCATTGGTCACTTTTCTCCTAAGAAGGAGAAGATGAGTGTAGAAGACTTGCGTCTAGTACGCAGATCTGAAAGGGCCACAATGACCGCTCCCCACTTAAAACGGGGGGCGCCTTTTGCGTGGACGCGTGCAGCCCTGGATCTGGAGTGGCCCCATCAGCATAGGCTTTGCCTTCCCTCAGGTGGGATACCTGGAGGTCCCCGCCTACCCCAGTGAGTTGTCCAATCCCACCTGGGGGAAGCGTTGCCAGGGAAACCAGGCCAGGTAAGGGGAGGGATTACCTGCCCACACAATAGAGGGTGGATCTTAATTGGTAATCCTCACTTGGCTCCAGAGCTTCTCCCACCCTACCCACCCTCAGTTAATGTCTTCTTTTGCAGGTTAACTTTTCTTCATAGGTTTTGCAGGTTAACCTGTCTCCACAGGTATGCGGGCGCTGCTACGATAAGGTCGCTGTTAAAGGGCCGGAAAGGAATTTCCCTGCATTGGCAGGTTTCGCCTTTCCCGTAGCAAAACGTCACAACTTTGGCGGTATCAGGCCTTGGGCGGAATCCTTTAGTCCATCTTCCTCTTTGCGGCGGCGATACTAGGGTTCCCCGTTAAAGGGGTTTTTGAAGGGAGGCTTTGGCCGTACGCCGAAAGGTCGTCATTGCTCTCCCCTGCGGCGGCGTAACGGGGGCGGCTATCTCTGCTTGAACATATGTTCTCCAGAGCCGGCCCATCCCCCCCACACACACTGGATAACCCTGATGCTCCCTAGGTCCCCGGCTGGGGACTAGGGAGGGAGAACGCCCAATGCCTGAGCCAAGGTCTACCCACATTTGAAATTTAATAAAGTTGTGGCCAATTTAATCCCATAGCACGTTGTCTAGAGTCGTTATTCCACATGACGGGGGGGGACCACTCGGGATCTGGGGACTCCGCCTGTCCACGCAAAAGGCAAACCTCCAAAGAGATTTGCTAATGGGTTTGCTAAGACAACAACTGCTGTTCTTAGTAGCTTAGAGAAGGTGTGGGAACCTTCAAGCTTCAAAGAGGTTCAGGAGTTGACCTCTAAAGATGCTGAGCCATGGCTTAATGCCATGAAGGCTGAAGCTGATTCCTTGAATAGGAACCAAACCTGGGAGCTAATCCCAGTAGTCCCAGAAATGAGGCTGGTTGGCAGCAAATGGGTCTTCAAGGCCAAGACAGACCAGATTGGCAAGGTTGTCAGGCACAAAGCCAGATTGGTCGCTAGAGGTTTTTCACAGGTACCAGGACAGGATTACCACGAGACCTACTCACCCTATAAAGATGAATGTATTGCCTAGAATGTTGTTTCTGTTCCAAACATTGCAAATCGTGGATAAGATGGAATGTTTCAAGGGTTGGCAGCAAGATATTTCTAAATTTATCTGGCAGGGCAAAAAACCCAGAATAAAATTTAAGATTTTAACTGATGTAAAGGAAAGGGGGGGATTTGCCCTGCCAGATTTGAAACTTTATTATGAATCAGCAGCTCTCTGCTGGTTAAAAGATTGGCTGCTTCTTGAGAACACAGATATTTTAGATTTGGAAGGTTTCAATAATTTTTTTGGGTGGCATGCATATTTGTGGTATGACAAGGTTAAAGCTCATAAAGGTTTTAAAAACCATATTGTCAGGAAAGCATTGTATAATGTTTGGATTAAATACAAAGATCTGTTGGAGAACAAAACTCCAAGGTGGCTGTCACCAATGGAGGCAAAAGCAGTGAAAAGGCTTAATATGGAGTCTAAATGGCCGAAATACTGGGAAATTTTGGAACAGGAGGGTAATAAACTGAAATTGCAGAGTTTTGAGAAACTAAAAGATAAAGTGCGAGATTGGCTTCACTACTATCAAATATTGGAGGTCTATAAGTTGGATAAGAAAATTGGCTTTCAGGTGGAAAAATCAAAACTGGAAACAGAATTGTTAGAATCCAAAACTAAGAATTTGTCAAAAATGTATAACTTGCTGCTGAAATGGAATACACAGGATGAAACGGTTAAATCAGCTATGATTAAGTGGGCACAAGATATCGGACATAACATTATGTTTGCTGACTGGGAAAGGTTGTGGACCACCGGTATGAAATTTACGGCGTGTAACGCCTTGAGAGAGAATATTATGAAAATGATGTATAGGTGGTACATGACCCCAGTCAAGCTTGCAAAAATTTACCACTTATCAGATAATAAATGTTGGAAATGTAAAGAAAATGAAGGTACATTCTTTCACCTTTGGTGGACATGCCCGAGGATCAAGGCTTTCTGGGAAATGATATATAATGAAATGAAAAAGGTATTTAAATATACCTTCTTGAAGAAACCAGAGGCCTTTCTCCTGGGTATGGTTAGCCATGTGGTGTTAAAGAAGGATAGAACTTTTTTTATGTATGCCACAACAGCAGCAAGGATACTTATTGCAAAGTATTGGAAGACACCAGATCTACCCACTCTGGAAGAATGGCAGATGAAGATGACAGACTACATGGGACTGGCAGAGATGACTGGCAGGATCCGAGACCAGGAGAAAGAGACAGTGGAAGAAGATTGGAAGAAATTTAAAGACTATCTTAATAAATACTATAAAATTAATGAAGGCTAGAATGACATGGGTTTAAAAACTATGTGGTTTTCAGGGGTGTTGATTAAGGAAAAAGAACAGAACTATCAAAAACTATGGGAAACAAGGGAATAGATTTGCTGATTAGATAATGAAATTAGAATACAGAAGGGGGAGGTATGAGGAGGTCGGGGAAGTTAGGTTTAAGAAAATAAGGTTTGAAATTATACTTGTTTTTTTGCTTTTTGTTTGTGTATGTTTTTATTGTTGTTTGTGTTTATATGTTTTTATTGGAAACTCTAATAAATATTATTTTTTTTAAAAAAAGGAAGTGACACCACGGATGGTACAAGCACTTCTGGAGCATGCTACATGTACAACCACTGTCTGTTTGACTGGCTGTGCAAGAAGCAGACAACAGTAAGCCTAAGTTCCTGTGAAGCAGAACTCAATGTCCTGTCATTTTCACTCATGGGTTGTGAATGGTTGATGCAACTGTTTCAGGACATCGGAGTTTCTGTGAAATGTCCTATACAGGTGTATCAAGACAATAGATCCTGTTTGGCTTTGCTGAACTCAGAGAGTTGCAAGCAAAGAACCAAGTACTTGCAGATTAAGTTACATTGTGCAAGAGAGTGTATTCAGAAAGGACTCATTCAGGTGTCCTACATGCCAGGAAATGAAATTCCTACAGATCTGTTGTCTAAGGTTGTTAACAGAGAACAAAGCCATTTCTGACCGGACTGGGAGGAGAGGGCGTTGCGGGCAGAAACCCTCCTCCCTCCTCCCACTCACGCGGGGGTGGGACCTGGCCCCCGCGTGAAGAGGGAATCCCCAGGCGTGCCTTCCACCCCACCCGCCAATTGGCGGGCCGGGGAGGTGTGGCCTAGCCCATTTAAGGCCAGGCACGCCCGGGGACCGCCCTCTTTCACCTTTCCCGGCCGAGCGGTTTTCCCATCCCACCCACCCTTTAGGTTTAGGTAGCTATGGCCTTGCTATGGACTTTGGTTGGTCGCCGCAAGGGGCCTGGTAGGAATTTTTCCAATTTGGCACACTTCGAGCCTTTTGGTTTTTTCGCCTACCTCATAGCAAACGTCACAACTTCCTCGGTATTGGCGGTTAGGCATTGGCAGGGGTCAATTGTTATGCAAATGAATGGGGGGAAGGAAGCACCATCACCTTCCCCAATGGAAAGGGTAGTCCGGTAGAGGACTCTGGGGGGCGTTGCCTTGTCTGAAGCCTAGGGAGGTCAGGGCCCCCGGCACGCCCCCGAGCGGTGACACCCGTGGGATCCTAGTTGGCGTACTTCAACAGGACCCCCACGGCTTGTGGACAACCCTTCCCGGTTTCCATGCCGGGTAGTCGATAGGAGCCAATGCCTAAGGCCAATACCTTCCAATTCTGTAATCAATAAAGTTGTGGCCTTTTTATGCCCATTAACCTTAAATAATGTGTCCAGTGTCTTCATTTCTCTTGGGGGAGGGGACTTGCCACGCAACTTAAGGTTTATGTACAGATGTTGCAATTGGATTGAACCACAGGTACTACAGGTTACACGGAAAGGGGGAGGATGTTAGGATATAGTTTCGTTCCACCTTAAATGGTCAGGCATGATTGTTGTGTATCACATTCCTGTTTCATTCCAGCTCTCGCTGGGAACTTGCGTTTTGTATATAGCTTTTGTTCTGGCTGTTTTCCTGGACACGGAGGCAAGCAGTCATGTTTTTCCTTTGTTCTGATCTACGTTGAATAAAGCTGTAAATATGCTCTCCTGTCTACATCTTTCGTTGTGGAGACTGCTGAAAGGGTGTGCACGGGCCTTGGAATGTCTTTGAGGCTCGTGTCGCTAATTGACTGATGCTGTTCCACGGGAGACCGGTGATCGTCTGGAGGCGACTGGGGGCCTGCCTGATGCCTCCGTCTCCTTGGCAGTATCCCAACAGAAACATCCCAAGGTGCACTTGTGAGACCAATATGTCTTGAGCTTGAAGGGTCAACCAAACCAGTTTCTTCAAAGGGCAGTAACTGAGCAAAATCACCCACCATTTGAAGAAAATGGTTCAAACACATCTTTGAAGATCTGTCTCCTCCACTCAGTACGCTGCAGGAGCAAGTGGTTTAAGACCAAAAGACAGAGTGCTTGGGAAACAAATAAAAAATGCCCTGCACTTCATTCCCTTGCTCCAAACATCCTGCCTCTAAGGATGGAGGGAAGCCAATCAGCTCCACTACTTGTTGTTCCAGGGAGCAGGGAAAAGAGGTAGGTGGGGTCTACTCACCTAATATAGTGCTGCTGTAAAAATCCCAGGCTGTATGGGGGTCCCCTTTAGCTCGACCCTGCAGATCCAAGAGGTAATCTGCAAGAAGATAAAATGGAATAAAGGAAGCTGAGATGTCAATGTGTTTTCAGGTGCTTAGGCAAGGTTCCCAGAGAGTAAGATGGGGGAATTTTTGACCTGGTGTGCCAGATATTTTATCTCTCCCCATCCTTGTGGCTGAACTTTTACAGGTAGGCAGAGGCAACCCATCTGCCATCGGGTGACCATTAAGTAGGCAATCTTGCCCACCTGTTTAAGTTAACTTGCGGAAGGAAAAAGTCACCAGGAAGCAGCAAGGAGCAGAACTGAACTCTCTCTCATCAGGTGATGGGTGGGCACTTAAAATACTGATGCTTTGGCTGAGCATACCAGCTCCATGTGGGGAACAGGCAGGCACAGCCCATGCAGAACTGAACAGCCCATCAGCTGATTTCACCCACCCATCAAAGTGATGTCAGGTGACTGACCAGAGGGGGCACAGTTTAGAGGAAATGGCCTCATGGGCCAAACTGGACCCAAGATTGGCCTGCAGGATGAAGGCTCCACAATCCTTGCCATAAAGACTGATTAAAGCAGGGTTTCCCAAACTTGTGCCTCCAGCTGTCGTTGGACTACAACTCCCATCACCACAAGCTAGCAGGACCAGTGGTCAGGGATGATGGGAAATGTAGTCCAAAAAAAAAAAAAAACCACAGCTGGAGACCAAAGTTTGGGAAACCCTGGATTAAAGGGATAATTCAATGTGGATTTATCACAAAAGATTGTGATGTTATGATAAATCCACATTGAACTTTGCAAGCCTTTAATGACAGCAAAAATATTCGTCTTTTGCTCACCTTCTAGCAAGATTCATGTAGGATTCTAGTCTAATGTTTTCAAGACAGAGCCCTCCAACATGAATCCGTCCAAAGCCCTCCTTAGAGGGAAAACTAAGCACCAGAATCAACCCATTGAAGCATGCATATATCCTGCAGAATGATGTCCTTTAGTGCAAATCAAGCACTTTCCCTGCAAAACCCATGTGCATTTTCGACTGCAGCAACACATACGTCATATCTAGTATCCAATGGCCAGGGTGGGTGTGTGCAGGGGAATAAAATTGCTGCCTTACCTTTGACAAATGGAAACCTACCATTAAGGAAGTTTTTCATGTTTTCGCTGCTGGCCAGCTTCAGGGCAGTCTGCCCCGAATATGTAGCCAGGGTTGGGTCAGCACCGTAAGACAGCAGGAGCCACATGATCTCCAAGTTGTCATTTGCTGCAGCGTCATGGACAGGCCTTCCAAGAGACAAAGAGTTTTAAATTGGATTTCACAGAGTCAAAAGGCTGGAGCTGACCAGGGATCACCCATTCCTCCCTGGCCTTTCCCCATCAGGGAACCCTTGAGGAACCTGCAAGGGACCCTACCCCTCCTGTTTGCTTTTGTAAAGTGTTGCGTACTCTCTGTTAATGACAGGCAGTAAGCTCAGCATGTGATTGCCTACAAGAGGTCCCAGGTTCAATCCCTAGGAGCTTCAAGTAGGGCTGGGAGAGACCCGTCTGAAAAACCAGAGAGCCTCAGCCAGCCAGTGCGAACAATATGCTGAGGTGGATGGAAGGGTCCTGTGCTCTGCTACATATTTTAAATAGGGAGAAATGAATATGGAGAAATGTCCACTGTTGGTCTGTCCTTGGTAACTGAGCAACGACCGTATTATTAATAAATAATTATGCCGAGGTGCAAGGATTTTAAGAAGTACCAGACATGAAGGAGCCACAGCTCAATGGCAAAGCACATGCCTTTCAAGTACACGGGACAACAATTTAGTCCCTGGAATTACTTGATAAAAGATCCAGGCACTGCCACTTTGGGCTTGGGACATTGCAGAACCGATGCCCCTCAGGGTAGATGAGTGCATCAGACAGCCCATCCATTGTGTCTTTCTCATGGGGTGAGGCGTGGACTGGACTGCTTTCAAGACTGCAGAGGGATTCTTGCTGAGCCTTCTCCCTAGCGTGCTATTTTTTTATGTGCAGGGATTTTTAAAGAGAGAGCAGCTCCACTTCAGCAGACAGTTCTCAACCTGCAGAACTTGCTGAAATTCAGTGCAAAATCCTGACCTTAAACTGTATTATGAATCTGCTTGTTTGGTATGGATCAGGGACTGGATGAGGTTGGATAAGCAAGACACATTAGAATTAGAAGGACATGACAATAGATTTGGTTGGCATGCATATTTATGGTATGGGAAAGGGAAGATTCACAGAAGTTTCTATAACCATATAATTAGGAAATCATTAATGAGAGTATAGGAGAGATATAAAGATTTATTGGAACAAAAGACCCCTTGGTGGATTTCACCACATGAAGCATTAATACTCAAACCACTTGGAAAGAAAGGAAAATGGCTCACATATGTTGATCTATTAAAGGATCATGATGGAAAATGGAAATTAAGAGATTATGACGAGATCAAAGATCATTTTCAGAGTTGCTTGCACTAGCGACAATTATACGAAACATATAAAGAAGACAGTAAGAAAGGATTTAGCTACACAAGATCTAGATTCCAAACGGAAGTGATTGAAGGGAAAGTGAAATTACTGAAGGCCGCTTACAGCATACTATTAGAATGGGAGACGTAAGATGAAGAGGTAAAATCAGTCATGATTAAATGGGCACAAGATTTAGGCCACAATATTATGATGGAAGATTGGGGAAAGTTAAGGAAAACTGAAATAAAATTTACAGACTGTTCCCTGTTGAAGGAGAATTATATGAAGAAGATGTATATGACACCAGTGCAGTTAGGGAAAATGTACAAAACTAGTTCAAATATATGTTGGAAATGTAAGGAAAAGGAGGTGACATTTTATCATATGTGGTGGGATTGTAATGTAATAAAAAAAATTTGAGAAATGATACACAATGAAGTGAAGAAAATGTTCCACTTAACGTTTGTTAAAAAATCTGAAGCATTTCTGTTAGGGATCGTAGGGAAAGACCTGCCAAAAAAGCTGAAAAACATCTTCATGTATGCAACAACGGCCGCGAGAGTCTTAATAGCACAAGGATGGAAGACTGAAGAAATCCCAACTAAAGAATCATGGCAAGAGAAACTGATGGACTATGCAGAACTGGCAAAGTTGACACATAAGCTACAGGACAAGGATAACTGTGACATCAAAGATGAATGGGAACGGCTGTAAAAAAAAAAAAAAAAAGATGAATGGGAACCCTTTATAAACTATTTGAAGAAGCAACAAAGTGAATTCGACTCTTCGGCAGGTTTTGAATAAACACTCACAAACTCTTTATTGACAATAATCAGTTAGACAACTTAAGGATTTATACAACTTTGTAACATGCAGAGAATAGCATTCATAGAGAAACCAAAGATTGGAACTGAGGGAAGTCAGGGGGTGGGGGGGTGGGGTGGGGGCTTTTTAGGGGAGGGTGGGGGAGGGAGGAAAATGGGGAAAATATTAAGGAAGACATGTTTTTGGATAATATGTTTTGCTTAAATGCCTAATAATTTTTTTTAAAAAGGAAAGCAAATGCAAAAAAGAAAAGAAAAAGAAATTCAGTGCAAGATGCCCCTCTTAGAGCACACGGACAAGGTAGGTTGCATTTATTTATTTAATTGCCACCCCACCTTTCCTCCCAAGGATCTCAAGGAAGTTCACGTGGTCTCCCCCATCTCTTTATCCTCATGAAAAACGTGCAATGTAGGTTAGGTAGGAAGGGTATGGCTGGTCCAAGATCACCCAGAGAGTGGCAGAGTTGGCAATGGAACCTGACTCTCCTCTGCCCTAAATCTGACACTCTTAAGTACTGCACCACAGCAGCTCTCACTGGCTTAACTCATCAATGTTACAGATTCAGAAGCTAAAACGGGCCACCTGAGGCCCAGATTTTGGAAGTAGATTTATTGCTCAGATAAGTCCTGGCGTCCAGCCCACTTCGTGTTTTTTTTAAAATAATTTTTATTAATTTTACGACATAAACAAAAAACAAACAAACATAACACGACTTCCCCATACCTCCCCTTCACTGCATCCTTGTTTTAAAATTTTTAGCAATCCTTCATCCATTTTTATATTTAATTCTCTTTAAAATTTTCTTAAGCTTAAATTTTTACAGCTGTAATTCTTTATATCAAATCCCTTGACATCTTAACATTCCGAAATTTTACAACAATTTTTAAGATAAATTTTAAATTTTTTCCAGTCCTCTTCCACTGTCTCTCTCCTCTGGTCACGAATTCTGCCGGTCATCTCTGCCAGTCCCATAAATTCAGTCACCTTGGTCTGCCATTCTTCCAGAGTAGGTAGTTCTTTAGTCTTCCAATACTTTGCGTGTTGAGGTCCCCCAAAACCCCTTCCCCAATAACTCACACATCACACGTAATTTTTTGTTTAAGGTTTTTGGCATAATTTTGGCCACAACTTTATTTGCATACAAATTGAGAGTGGTTGCTTAGGCATTGGTTATGACTATCTGTCACCCCCCGCCATGGGGGACAGCACTGACTCCCTAGTCAGTCCCGGAGGAACACGGGACAGAGTCAGCTGGAGCTGCGTCACAGGCCCTCAGCTACTCCGCGCATGTTCCTTGAAGCTTACGCGGCCCGCACCCTGCCGTCAGGGTTTGGACAAAGGGGATGGTAAGCTTCAGAATTCCTTTAACGGAATACCCGTCAGCAGCAGCATTGGAGGGGCAGGCACAGCCAATCCATACCCCTCCACCAACCAATTTTAACCAATGCCTAACCGCCATTCGAGCCCTTACGCTCGCCGCCAACCACTCACAAATTAAGCCACACCCTCAGCCTGGACACCATCGCATCCAACCACACATCATTCCCAACTGGCGAGAGATGAACCCCGTCATCCCTATAAAATTCAATCGCCTTGAATGAAATCAGAGGGTGAGGAATAACGAACCCGCCCAGATTCACCACCAGCTTGCTTGCTGCGGAATTAATCCGCTTCCTTGCACGTTCGGTGGCAGCAGGGCAAGGACTACCTCGCCAAATGCGGCGCTGAAGTAGCTGTGACCAAATTAACTTAGATGTCGGCACCAGTGCCGCCAGCTCCCCCAGGTCCTGTAAAATGGCAACACGCAGCCCGTAGCAGGAAGATGCAACCATATCATTCTCCCCGAGCTGCACCACGATCGCCGAGGGAGGGCCGAACTGGAGGACACGCCTTCGTATGAGAGGTAAAAATTCTCTCCACAGCATCCCCCTTCTGGAGATCCAGGACACGTGTACATGCTGCGGGAATCCCAGGCCTTCACCCAGTCCGGACTGGTGAGCTCTGTCCGCAGCCCAGTGCACAATACTGTGCCCTACTATCCAGATATGGATAGCAGCCCGACCTAGGGTTAAACACACACATGTAAGCATAATAACAAATTATTTCCGCACATAGACCTTGAATGCGTCCGATCTCCATCGACCCAGGTCCTTTATCCTTTTTACCGACAAACCCCAGTGGGCAGCGGTTGTAGCAGCTCCAATCCTAAAGGAGTGAGGGGCGAACTCCGGAGCCGGAAGGCCGCAAGCCGCGACAGCTTTGCGCAACACACCTGTAAACTGGTGTCTCGCCAGCGGGCGGCCATTTTCGTGAACGAAAAGGGGCCCTTCACCGCCGGGACGCAGGGCTAGATACTTGGTCAGGTCTTTCACCGGGCAAGGGCCACTTTCACCAGTTGCAGGGAGCGTAATAATGGCACCCCTACCCAATTGGTCTGTCTTTGAATTCCTGACATTAACCTGCAGGTCACGTGAAGACACACTGACGTCCTGTATCAGCAAACCCCTTGAGCCTCAGTCCTGCTTAGGCTCAAGGACCACCTCACCGACTCTCAGGGCCCCAAAGAAAGCTAAAGAAAAGGCTGCTGAAAATAGCCGAGCCTCGAATTTGGACCAACAGACGCTCCGCAGTTTAGACCGCATTTGCGCTAGCAATTCAAATGTAATGGGGCGTCTGGGAATGGGCCTGGAAGGAGTGAGTCGCCCCCATCCCTCCAAGGCCCTACGGACAACAAACTTCTGACATGGGTCCTTGTTAAAATATGCCCTGTTAAAAAAGGAAATTGCTGCTGAGTGCAGTCGAAGGGTCCTAACCGCCCGACGCATCTGGAATAAATGTGCCAGATACCGGAGCACCTGAGAGGTGGAATGGGATGTGGTAATTTCCCCAAAAGACTGCCCATTAAATAAAAGAAAGTCCGCCCAGGCCTTCTCATAGGACCTCAAGGTAGAGGGTGCAACAGATGCAGCTACTCCCTGTAAAACTAAGTTCTGCCAAGGTTCCAGAGATGATCCGGGAAAATTTCCGGACGGTCTCGAGCCACTGGCACCAGGGACCTGAATCGCTGCATCTGAAAACGGGACAGAGCATCAGCAATCTCGTTAGAAATTCCCGGGACAAAACGGGCAGAAAACACAATATTAAAACGCAAGCAATGCAGCACGAAGGCCCTTAGGAGGGCAGATACCCTAGGGGACCGTGAGGACTGCCTTGCCAATACCTGCACCACTGCCTGGTTATCAGTCCAGAAACAAACACGATGATCCCTGAAATGCTCGACCCACAAGTGCACTGCCACTACAATAGGAAAAAACTCGAGAAAAGTTAGGTCCCGAGTAATAGCCTGCCCCTGCCAAGCGGGCGGCCAGCGCTCAGCACACCACCTGCCGTCCCAATACAAGCCAAACCCCAAAGACCCAGCAGCGTCAGAATGTACCTGAAAGTCGTTGTGCAGGTTCAATGTGTCCTGCCACAAGGACACCCCATTGAAGTCCTCCAGAAACTCCAACCAAATACCAAGGTCAGCCCGCACCTGACTAGGAAGGCGTACCCTGTGATGCGGGGCTTGCAAGCCCGAGGTAAGTTTGGCCAAGCGGGAGCAAAATGGTCGCCCAGGGGAGACCACCCTGCACGCAAAATTCAGATGGCCCAGCAACGACTGAAGCTGCCGCAAGGTAACCTTTTTTAAGGGGAGAAGATCCTTAATAACCTTTTTCAAATTGATTATCTTCTCAGGTGGTAAGCTGGAAGTTTGGGCCACAGTATCCAACAAGATACCCAAATAAGTCAGCTGCGTAGAAGGACCCTCGGTCTTTCCAGCCGCTAAAGGGACGCCCAGATCTTCCGTTAAGGAAGCAAAGGCCTGTAATAACGCCACGCAGTCCCCTGTATTGCCTGCCGAGGCGACCAAAAAATCATCAAGATAATGCGTGACTCCGCCCAGCCCGGTCTTATCACGCAAGGCCCACTCTAAAAAGGAACTGAAACACTCAAAAGCCGCACAGGCAACCGAGCAGCCCATGGGCATAGCCTTATCAAAATAGAATCCTCCTTCAAACTGAAATCCCAGCAACCAAAAATCGTCGGGATGGATCGGAAGCAGCCGAAAAGCCGATTCGATGTCGCATTTCGCCAGTAAGGCGCCCGGCCCAAATTTCCGAATCATCTTGATCGCGTGATCAAGAGAAGCATATTTTACCGAGCAAAGCTCCGGGGGAATCACGTCATTTACTGACGTGCCTGTAGGATGAGAGAGGTTATGGATTAGGCGGAATTCCCCCGGAGCTTTTTTGGGAACTATACCCAACGGCGAAATGTGGAACTTGGGAAAAGGAGGGGCGGCAAAAGGACCGGCCATGCGACGTAAAGCCAATTCTTTTTCAATTTTCTTGCGCGCTACTTCTGGCATATCCTTGATCGATTTCTGGTTAGCTGGGTTCCTAGCCACAGGGGTGGAAACTACCGGGATTCTGAAACCTACGGAAAAACCCTCGCGCAAATAGGACGCCGATTTGGTATCAGGGTAGGATTCTAACAATGATAGCAACGGTTGTAACCTTACCGGGGTGTAAGCTAAGGAGGATAAGACTCTACTTTCCTGCTCCAACAGCAGGGGCCTGGGCAGCGGTTTTTGGAGGCTGCTGAGAGCCCCCCCCTTTTCGAAAGGGGCGGCGACCCCCTGCACACGTGGAAGCAGGATGGTTCCCCGAACACTTGTCACACACATGTGCGTATTTACAAGGCTGCCGCGAGCAGGCACCCTTATTAAAGTCCCAGCAGAACTGCTTGCGGCCCAACCTAGCCGGGGCTGCCCTGAATTTCTGCGGGTCGGGAAGCTTCTTATCGATGCGGGGGGCCACATAAGTGGTCCAAACGTCCAAATCTTTCCGATCCCATCGGGCTGTGGGGATCTTGGCAGCCCTACGTCTGAAGTTCTGATCGTAGGCCAGTGCAGCGGTCTCCCCGGCCATAGTAAAGGCCGAACGGACAATTGACAGATATACCCACAGATGCAGGGATCTCCTGGGATAAGCTGCAGACACAACTCCAGCAAAGACCTGGAAGCTATCTAACCACCTTTCAAAAGTCCTATCTGCTTTTGGCAAGACCGTCCGCTTCCTAGACACCGGCAGACCCTTGTCTAAGGGCTCCTGACCTTCGAGCGGGGGGGCAAGGCAGAAAATATCAACATAGCGGCCATCCAGGATCCTGGACCGCAATTTGGCAGACAGGTGGGCCCCAGGGATGATATCCCTGGCCGAATTGGTGGAGACTTTCACGTCAGGCACCAGTGCCCCATCACGACAATCCTGAACCGCCCCATACTTGGCCCTATGGGAGTTGGCCCTCCGCTCCCACACCCATTTTGGGAGCCCCGAGGTCTCCCCGAACCCCCAGTAGAGCTTAAGGGACGCTTCCTCGTCACTACTAGAACTCTGTGAGGAAGTACCTGAAGAAGAAGACGAGGTGCCTCTACGTCTCCTCTTGGCACGCCTCTTGGAGCTTCTCTTGCGGCGACGGAGCCCACCAGAAGATGATCTCGGCGGTAGGGGAAGGCTATCCTCCACTGAAGATTCCGATACATCAGCCTGCTGCACCGCACCTGGGATCGACTGACAAGAAACTGACTGTGAATGACCCGGCGCCTGAATCCTTGCTACCGAAGACCGCGGAGGAGAAGCCCCCGTCACGCAGTCCCGCGCTGATCCTCTCCTGCTGGCCCCAACCCTGGTATGGCCACGACCCCTCACCACAGTAACCTGCGACGCAGGTAAGACCGGGGTGCGTGCTGTTTGACTATCATGCAACAACCCCCCAGCTAACGATGTTCCTCCTTCATCTTCACTAGATGACGCCACCGGAGGCGATGCACCTAAGGTAGGACTCAATATTGCAGAGGATGACGACGGGGTAGAGGAGCGGCGGAGCAGACCATCCATCTCGGACTCCACCCTTGCCAAGGCCACTGGGTCACCCGCCAGGCTGGAGACCATGGACCGGATGCGTCGTAGAGACTGAGCAGGTTGCTGGGAACGCAGAGCCTGCGATGGGCCTTTTATGGGCCGCTTTGCAGTAAGAGCAGGACCAGACTTCCCTGTTGCCTTCTTTGGAGCCATTCCTGCTGTAGGCTTAAACAGAAAATCAATTAAAAGGGGGGGGGGGGTTAAAAATCCGGACCAAATTAATCAAATTAATTGAAATTAAACAATTGTAAAAGTAATAAAATTAATAATAATAATAAATTAACGGTAGTTAAAACGAATAATAAGGAAATAATCAGCAGGTACGGGAATAGCCCAACACCGCCAGCGTATCAGGAGGCCTATGCGACCGGTATAAGCAACAGGGATTACCAGGAACACTACCAGCAGGTAAAATCAGCACCCTGCAATACCAAAACGGCCACTAGAGGCCACTGCGGAGTGAAATCAAGAATTACAGGCAGACCCTGTAATTACCCAGTCTGGCCACCAGATGTCACCACTCAGCCAGAAATCAAAAGGAAAAGAAAAGAATTGGGGGCAAGATGGCATTCGCGCCAATTTTTTCCCCCCAAAATGGAGGACCACTACCCACCACCAAAACCAGAGGCGGCCAACCAGGGCTCCGCCCGCTCAGAGCCCCAAGGCCCCACCACCCATACGGCCCCCTTGTGGGCCCCCAAACCGGTGTGCAGAAGAATGGGGGGACACACCGGCTCCCGGGGCCACGGGCCGAAGCAGGGAGAGCGGCCGAGGCCGCGCAGGCCCGAACTAGGCCGCGGCGGGCCGACTGATCCCCGCGCCGTTGAAAGGAAGCGGCGCGGTGCTGCAGGCCCAGCCAAGGTAGGACCGGGCGATGGGGTGGCTGACCGAACCGCAGCCGGGCCGAACCCGGCCGCAGAACGCGGGCTCCCAGGAGCCGCCGCCAGATGCGGCCCGCGCAGCGGCAAGCCGGAGCGGGCCCCGGGAAGCGGCAGCCCGCGGATCGGGGCCGCTAGACCGGCCGGCGCCCGCAGGCCCCGAGGCCGGGAAAGCGGCCGAGGCCGTACAGGCCCCGACCAGGCCGCAGCGAGCCACGGGAGACCCCGCGCCGCCAAAGACGGAAACGACGCGGCGCGGTAGGCCCGGAGAGGCCCGCGTGCGAAAGCGGGAGCGGCGAGGGGGTGACCGGGAGCCGCAGCCGGGCCGAACCCAGCCGCGGAATAAGGGGTTCCCTAGCGCCGCAACCGGCCGCAGGCCGCGAGGAGCAGCAGCCGCCCAAGCGGGCCCAGACACTGTAGGCCGCGGATCCGGGCCGGGAGCCTCCTTATGGGTAAGGGGGGGGCGCCGAAATAAACAGGCCCTAACCGGGCAGGACCCGGTGGGGAGACTTAGGCCAATCGCCCCCTGCCCAGGCAACGGCTCGGCCGAGAGCGGGCCATAGGCCGACCGGGACCGGGAGGTCCTGCACCCCCCCCCCACCGGCGTCCCAAGGGCCAGAAGGAGAAGGTAAGAGAGGATAATGAAAGGAAGAATAAAATTAATTACACTGGGGTAGCTCGGGGATAAACCAAAGAGGGGAAAGGAAGAAGAAAAGAGGGGAAAATCAGGGGTATATACAACCAAAATCTCTTGCTGATTCGCTCCGGTGCTAAAGATAGATCCGGTGTCCACAGCAAAAGAGAAAGAGAAAGCTGTGGACCCTGCTTATAAAGCCATTGACCCCACCCCTAAAATTGGCAACATCAAATTTGCCCCAGTAACAACATCCACCTATCTGCTCCCAGGCCTCTAGCCATCTATGGCCTAGCCACTAAAATGGGGTTTTGTTCGGCCCCAACCGCAACACGTGCTCTCTTTTATGTGAACACGCTTTGCCAAAAGAATTCTTGCTGCTGTTGTTGCGTACATAAAAAATGTTCTATCTTTCTTTGGAATCATTTGGCCTACCATGCCCAAGAGAAAAGCCTCCGGTTTCTTTGCAAATGTCCACTTAAGGATTTTCTTAATTTCATTATAGATCATTTCCCAGTAGGCCTTAATCTTCGGGCAGGTCCACCAAAGATGATAAAAAGTTCCTTCGCATTCATTACACTTCCAGCAGTTGTTATTGGGCAAATGATATATCTTTGCAAGCTTGACTGGGGTCATGTACCACCTATAGATCATTTTCATTATATTCTCTTTTAAGGCACTACATGCCGTGAATTTAATACCTGTGGTCCATAACTGCTCCCAGTCAGCAAACATAATATCATGACCAATATCTTGTGCCCACTTAATCATAGCTGATTTAACCGTTTCATCCTGTGTGTTCCATTTTAGCAGCAGATTATACATTCTAGACAAATTCTTAGTATTGGGTTCTAACAATTCTGTTTCTAACTTTGACCTCTCCTTCTGGAATCCTAGTTTCCTGTCCTGCTTAAAGGTCTCATTAATCTGGTAATAATGTAACCAATCTCGGACTTTAGGTTTTAATTTCTCAAAACTCTGTAGTTTCAACTTTTCGCCATCATATTCTATAATTTCACAATATTTTGGCCAGTCTGAATCCATGTTCAATCTTTTTACCGCCTTAGCTTCCATTGGTGACAACCACCTGGGGGTTTTACTCTCCAACAAATCTTTATATCGATTCCATACATTATAGAGTGCTTTCCTGACAATATGGTTTTTAAAGTTTCTATGAACCTTTACCTTGTTGTACCATAAATATGCATGCCAACCAAAGTTATTATCGTAGCCTTCCAGATCCAAGATATCTGTATTCTCAAGAAGTAGCCATTGTTTCAGCCAGCAAAAAGCTGCTGCTTCATAATAAAGTCTTAAGTCCGGCAGGGCGAAACCCCCTCTATCCTTTGCGTCAGTCAAAATCTTAAATTTTATTCTGGGCTTTTTGCCCTGCCAGACAAATTTAGATATATCTTTCTGCCACTTCTTGAAACAATCCATCTTATCTAAAATTTGCAGTGTCTGGAACAAAAATAACATTCTCGGCAATACATTCATCTTAATAACAGCAATTCGGCCTAACAAGGAAAGTCTCAGCCTAGACCATATATCAAGATCTTTCTTCACTTCCAACCAGCATTTCTCATAATTATCTTTAAATAGGTTCACATTCTTAGATGTTAAGTTCACCCCCAGATATTTCACTCTTTTTGCAATTTCCAAACCGGTTTCTCTTTGGAAACTATCTTTTTCCCCCATCGTTAAATTTTTTTCCAGCACCTTTGTCTTATGTTTATTTAATTTAAAACCTGCTACTTGGCCAAATATTTCAATTAATTCCAGAACTCTTTTTGTACTGGCTTCTGGTTGTTGCAATGTCAAAACTAGGTCATCTGCAAATGCTCTTAACTTATAATGTTTAGTTCCGACCTGAATTCCTTTAACCAGCTGGTCCCTTCTAATCATATTCAGCAAGACCTCCAGTACCGATATAAACAATAGGGGGGATATTGGGCATCCCTGTCGTGTCCTTTTCTCAATTGGGATCTCGTCCATGACCATACCATTTACAATTAGTTTAGCCTTTTGCTCAGAATATATTGCACCTATACCGTTTTCAAAATTTTGGCCTACCCCCATCCCTTGAAGATTCCTCTTCATAAAACTCCAGCAAATATTGTCAAAGGCTTTCTCTGCATCCACAAAAATCAACACAGCTTTTCTATTTATGTCAGTTTCCAAAAGTTCTAAAATATCTATAATGTTCCTCACATTATCTGACAATTGTCTGCCTGGTAGAAAGCCTGTTTGGTCCCTGTGAATCTCCTCCAACAAAACTTTTTAAAATCTTTTTGCTAAAATGTCTGCAAAAATTTTGTAATCCACATTCAAAAGTGATATAGGGCGGTAGTTCTTAACATGATGTTTTTCAAGTTCTGATTTCGGTATAAGTGAGATGAATGCTTCTTTCCACGATTCGGGAGCCTTTTTCCCCTCCAAGATTTGGTTGCAAACTTCTTTCAATGGTTGTATTAACCATTCCTTCAATGCTTTGTAGTATCTCGCGGTCAGCCCATCTGGTCCTGGTGATTTTCCTAGTTGCATATCCTGAATGGCACCCTCTATTTCTTGATCTGTAATTTTCTCATTCAAGCTCCTTCTGTTTTTTTCCGAAATTTTTGGCAGGCCATATTTTTCAATAAATTCTTCTATCTCTTGTTCATTCTTTGGCCCTTGTTTGTACAGTTTCTTGAAAAAACTTTGAAAACAATTACTTATCTCATTTGGTTTATTAATAAACTTCCCATCTACTTCGAGAGATGTCACCATATTCAACTTTTGTCTCTTTTTCAATTGCCATGACAGTAGCTTCCCACATTTGTCTGCTGACTCAAAGGTCTTTTGCCTCATTTGTTTTATTTTCCATTCTATTTCCTGATTCATCAGTTCCATATATTGTGTTTGATGAAACTTTATTTCTCTTAAAATCTCATGAGACTTAGGTTTAGATCTGAGTTTCTTCTCCCCTTCTTTTATTAGGTTCCAAATTTTCTCTTTCCTCTCATTCTGTTTTTTCCTCTTTATGGAATTCTGTTGTATTAGGAAACCACGCATCACGGCTTTGCTTGCGTCCCAAATTACTCTTTTTTCGACATCTGATCTCAGATTTATCTCGAAGTAATCTTTAAGTGTCTTTTGGGCCTTTTTGTAAATTGCTTCATCTCCAAACAGGGTGTCATTCATTCTCCATCTAAAGGTTCCAGCTGTTGTCAGTCTCATTTCCATCTTTACTGCATTGTGGTCGGAGCAGGTTTTTGGGCAAATTTCAGTTTTTTTAACCCTTGATGCCAGATTGCTAGAAATCCATATTTGGTCAATTCTAGTCCATGTCATTTTTGCTTCAGAGAAAAAATTCCCGTCCCTTTCCAGAGGGTTCCTAGTTCTCCAAATGTCAATCAAGTCCATAGTGTCAGTCAGTTCAAAAAAAGTCTTTGGTAGTCTTCCATCCTTAGATATTACTTGTCTTTGGGCCTTGTCCATGTTTGTGGAAACAACTCCATTCATATCGCCAATCATTATAATTTTAAGGTCCAAAAAGTCCATTAAAGTCTCATGCAACTTCTTAAAGAACTCGGCCTTCCCCTCATTAGGTGCGTAAACTCCTACAATCAAAATCTTTTCTCCTTGGATTTGAATTTCCACTGCCAGGTATCTTCCTTGTTCATCCTTAAAGATCATTTTTGGTTCCAATTTTTCCTTGACATAAATCACTATTCCTCTTTTCTTAACTCTATCTGAAGAAATAAATTCTAGTCCTAGACTCTTGTTTGTTAGAAGTTTTCTATGTGTCCTGGCAATGTGGGTTTCTTGTAAACAGATTATATCTAGATGTTCTTTCTTTAATATATGAAACACTTGGCCCCTTTTTCGGGGATGGTTTAGACCATTGCAGTTCCAGCTCAAGAGTTGCAGAGACATTTTTATTGCTGGGTACCTCTTCCACCGACTGCACCGAGTTCTTGCTCCTCCTCGGTCGGTGCTTGGTTCAATCCAAATGATAGGTTTGAAATGTCCGGTATTTCCCTCTCACTCACAGTTCCTTTCTGAAGATCCTCTGAATTTCTTTCCAGAAAATGTTCTTTATCCTGATTTGTTTTTATTTTAATTTTCTTGCCTTTGAAGTTAAAGGACAGCCCTTGTGGGAATTCCCACCTAAATGGAATGTTGTTCTGTTTGAGTAAATCAACTAAGTCTTTAAATTGAGTTCTGACCTCCAAAAAGTGTTTAGGGATATCCTTGAAGATCTGTATCTGGGAGTTTTTAATGACCAAAGCCTTCTGGAAATGTAAATTCAATATTTTATCTCTTTCTTCCTTTGATCTCAAAGTGATTAAGCAATCTCTTGGTTTCTTGCCTTGCTTCCTGCCAATCCGAAAGGCTGTAGTTATTACAAATTCATCTTCCTCTCCATCTAGTTCATCATTCCAAAAGTCTTGAAATTTATCTGTAAGGAATTCCCCAAGCTTGTCCTCTTCCTCTTCTGGTACCAGTCTCAGTTTTAGATTCTTACTTTTCCTCTCCAATTCCAAAAGGGCCAGAGCTGCATCATGTTCATGTACTTTCTTTGCAATGGGCGCAAATTTTCCCTTGGTTTCCTCAGCAGTGCTCCTAGCGCTCTCAGCTATTTTCCTTGTTTCCGTGCTCTCTTGAATTAAACGATTAATAGAGTCTGTATTAGATGATATTGTCGTTGTGTTCAAGTCCAATCTTGTTGTCAACTCCGTCAGTTTCTTAGAGTTCTCTGTTGACTGTTTAGTAAGCTCTGCAGACTGCTTAGTAAGCACTTCTAAAGATTGATTTATTCTGAGTAGAGCCTGTGTCATAGAATCCATTGATGCTGCTGTTGTTTTCTCCTGTGCAGCTGCTGCTCCTGATATGGAACCTCTTTTTTGAGCTTGCTTTTGAGCCTGCTTTGTTTTACTTCTTGTTGATATTTCCTCCAGCGGGTTGCTCATAACTCAAGGTCGTTCACACAGGAAAGTTGCAAGTGGAAAATCCCGCTGAATCCACCGTAATGCAACTGAAGCCCTCTAGAGGGAGAAATTGTATCCAAACAGAGGTAACAGATAGACAAAGAAACAGAAAGTCCCAAACGTCCAGCCCACTTCGGCTACGCAGCTCTGCTGGACTTCAAAGGCCACATTCCAAAGGCTCTGAGCAAAAAAAAAAAAACGCAGAGTTTACGCAGCAGCAAGAGAAAGCTGCAAAGCTTCTTCAGAGCTTTCTTCAGTGTGCTAAAATAAAGTCCACTCAGGATATTAGCAGCTAGAAGCAGTTTATTTACAGCAGACTATCCATTATCTATCACAGCGAACAGCATCGTGAAAAACACGTCCTCTCTCCTCAAAAGCGAAAGTAGAGAAAAAAGAACAAAGACTGGAGACACTCGGAAATGACGCAGGGTCTCCCTCCTCCCAACAGTGGGCAGTGCGTACACTCTGAGCTGTTTAACCCTGTAAGCTCAGGTTCTCCTCACACAGATTCAGTGGACCACTTAGCCCCTGGCCAAGCCCCTGGCAACTGTGGTTCCTCAGCAGCGGTGGACTTGCCTGGTGCCATCCTGCACACTGCAGTTCACGTTTGTACCATGCTCCAGCAAGAGCTGCAGGATGTCCACCCAGCCGCGAGCGCAGGCCTCGTGCAGGGCTGTGTAGCCTGCGTTGTCCCTGTGGTTGACATTGTTGTTTTCCTTCTGCAGGCAGTACATCACCACATCCTGGCGAAAGAACCCCCAACCCAAGATTAGTAAACAATGTCAGCAGTTGTCTCCTGCTGTTTATCCGCCCCGCCCCCCTTGCAAGAAGTGGCACCCACCTTGTAGCCAAGCAGGGCTGCTCTCTGCAGCAGTGTCTCCCCTGCATTCTTGTTCACTATCAGTCGACGAGCTTCAGGGGGCACCGGCGGGGCTGCGGGGGGCTCAGGGGCTCTCAGGGGCTCTTTCTGATTTGTGCTGCAGGGATTTGTTCAACAAGCAGGGTTCCCGAGCTTTCTTTGGAGAGCGTATCTTGAACTGGCTCAGGTGTGCCTTGGCCTTTAAAAAAAAAATGGAACACAGAGAATGATTGGGGGGATTGGGGAGGAAGAAGAGTAGTGTCAGAACAGGGCTAAGTGAAGAAGAATGCTGAACCTCTAAAAAAAGCTTGCATTCCACAACGTCACAGTTTACATCAATAACACATTTACTTTTGTATGTACACTCAATTCTGCTTCTGCTAGCTGTGGAGAAGGGCAGAAAATGATATACAATATGAAAGTCCGGAAATCTCAGCTGTGTAAATCACACTCTCCAACACCACGCTAGCCCAGTTTCCTGGTATCTCACAGGCATCGCTCACATTTTTTTAAATCTTAAAAAAGAAAAGAAAACCGAGACTCTCAAATGCTGAATTCTGCTCCCAGTAATCCATTCGGCCTTTGCATTGTGCACAGGCAGGCGTACCCAGGGCGGATTGCTGATTTGGGTTCTGAACACATACACACACGGCTTCTGCTCTGATCATATTGAGAGCCCTTTAAAATAAAATGAAAAATGCTGGCAGATCCATTCACAGGAACTGAGGAAGCAGCTGTACACCAGGAAGAAACTCTTTGTTTTGCTTAAATTAGTACTGTTGACAACAGGGATGTGCTGCCTTTGGCACTTCAGCTCCCTCCCACCCCAGCCAGGGGGATGACGGGTTGCCCATCCTTGGTCTGTGATGCCGAGTGGCAACTTCCCAAAGCCCCAGGCAACCAAGAGAAGTTATTTCCCAGCATCTGTTTGCTAAACCTTTTAAGTGGCGATTGAGCCTGGTTTTGTAGCTCAGACTCCCACAGAGCCCTGGGTGCAGCACCCGTCTAACCCTATCCCGAAATCAACTCCAGCATCTCCTAAGCAATACTGTACCTTCCCCTCTTCACAGATGCCTGAGAGGTGTTTGGTTTTGCATTTGCGTTTCCCGGAAGGTTTCTCTAGCATATCCTGGATGGGAGCCGAGGTGGGGTGATCCAAGAGGAATCCATTGTGGAAGTCCAGGAGTCCTTGGAGGGTTGGAGAAAGCCTGCTCCTCAAGCACAGGTCCGAGCCTTTGCTTGGCACAGCATCCTTGTGGTTTTGGTACCTGAAGTCTGCAAGGCAAGGCAGAGGGGGATTAAACAGCACAAAGGAGGCTCAAATGCACACATCAGCTCCTGAACATGCAAACAGAAGTGGGGAGTAGAAAAAGAAAGGAACAGCAGAGGCTTCAGAGCAAGCTTCTTGGTTAGCTCCCCTTGCATACTATCAGCCAGCCATGGGTACATCAGAGGAAGCTGTCCAGCATCCTCTGTCTATGGTGTGCTGCTAAGCAACTGCTCCATTTTAGCCAACTGAAATGGCACTAACGTCACAACTTCTGCACCTATTTCCCTAGCTCCCTTTTATTCTGCGCCACTGCCACATTACCGTGGCAGTGAGTTCCAAAGCTTTATTGAATTTATTATTATGCCATCGACGTATATGATCCTTTGCTAACAACTTGAAAGGAAGATGGATCAGAGGGCCAGAGAACTGCAAAAGCAAAGTGTAATGGTTCTAGGGGTTGCTTATGCGTAAGTTGCCTCCACTCTTGGCTTGGTTGTCTGGTTGAACCCTTTCTGTCTGGACAGTCCTTCACTTCGTGGCTGTCTCAGTCGCTGGCAGAATCCGTCAGTGGGCGTTTCTTGAACTTCTTCCAGCAAAGAAGTTCTTTGACACCCAGTCGCCTCCTACTCTCCCTGCGCGGAAGTCTTCTGTGCAGGGAGGGTGTGGGCAGCGGAGGACCTGTGCTCTCCCTGCTGGTCTCCGGTGAGGAGTCCAGGAGCCTTTTCTCCGATTCCCCCATCTGCCCCCCTTCTCCACTGGTGGTACGCTGATTTCCTTCCCCAGCGGATGGGCTGCCTCTCTCCCTACTGGGACCCTCTCCGGCATCCCTCTGGAGCCCTCTCTCCTCCTTTGGCTCCGATGGCAGTTCCCTGACATCCACCTCCCCCCCAGGACCCCCTCCACCCCCGGCGCGATTTTCTGATTCAACCTCGTCCCTTTCCTCTGCCGGCGATGCGGGGAATCCCCTGAAGGAGCTGTCCCCATCCTCTGAAGATTCAAAACCCATTTCCCACCCACTCTGGTCCCTTCCCACGGGGTGGACCTCCCAGTCGGATTCTTCTCCTTATGACACCTCCCCTCCCTCCCCTTCGGAGGCAGGGAAACCCACAAAGTCCTCTTCGTCATCTGTGGTTCCAAATTCTTCCTCTCAGAATCGCGCTAGTGGTTTTGGTTTATCCGGGAACAGGCTGTGGAATTCTCCCACCAGATAGTCATCGTTGATCGACTCAGCGGGGACCCACGTGTTTTCTGACCTGGGTTCTCCCTCCGAAGCTACCAAGTACTCCACCTGGCAGCCCCGCCACCTTGAATCGAGTATTTCCGTGGTTTGGTTGCGGTGTTCCCTTTCCTCTACCTGTGGGTGGGTGGTGACTCCTCCCTCCCGCCCCGGAAATTCCCGCCCCTCCCGGTACGGTGAGAGTAAGGACCTGTGGAACACCGGATGTATCTTCATGCTGTCAGGCAACTTGAGCTTGAATGCCACTGGGTTCACCTGTTGTGTTACTTCAAAAGGCCCCAGCCGTCTTGGCTGCAACTTTTTGCACCCTCCCTTTAGGGGTAACCCTTGGGTTGACAACCACACCCAGTCTCCCACCCGTATGGCCTCCCCCTCCCGACGGTGCTTGTCCGCCTGCCTTTTGTAAACCTCCTTGGCCCGCTCCAAGTTCATTTTGAGTTGCTGGTGCAACGCTTCCATTTCTTCTACAAACTGCTCTGCCGCGGGCACACTCCATGCTTCCTCCCCCCTCCCCGGGAAGGCTCTGGGGTGACACCCATAATTGGCCATGAACGGGCTCATTCCCGTGGACACATGTTCAGTGTTATTGTATGCAAATTCAGCCAACGCTAGTTTCTCTACCCAATCATTTTGTCTCTCGCTGACGTAACAGCGCAGGTATTGCTGGAGTATACTGTTCGCTCTTTCTGCTTGTCCGTTGGTTTCCGGGTGCCTCGCCGTCGAGAAGCCCACCTCAACCTGTAGCAAGCTCATGAGTTTCCTCCAGAACCGGGAAGTAAATTGTTTCCCGCGATCCGAGATGACCCTCGAGGGAGCCCCATGCAGCCTGAAGATGTGATCTACAAACAACCTGGCCGTCTCCTCTGCCGTCACCGCATGTGAGCAAGCTATGAAATGGCACATCTTGGTCAGTAGATCGACTACTACCATGACTGCTGTCTTCCCCCTCGACTTGGGCAAATCGGTCATGAAATCAATGGACACCACCTCCCAGGGTCTTCCCGGTGTGGGTAAAGGTTCCAGTAACCCTGCGGGGGCAGCCCTCTCCCCTTTTGCCCTCTGGCATCTGTCGCACCCCCGTACATATTCCCATACATCCTCCCTCACCTTTGGCCACCAGAACTGCCTGGTGACGAGCAGTATGGTCTTGTGCTGTCCAAAGTGTCCAGCGGTTGGATTGTCGTGGAGTTGTCTAAGTACCTTCCCCCTCAAGGTCTCCCCCGGTACATACAGCGCCCCCTTATAGTACAGTAGCCCTTCTTTTTCCTCAAACCCTCCATGGTCTTCCCTTCCGTCCCGGAGTTCTCTGATTTTGGCTTGAGCGAACGCGTCGTCTCTGGTAAGCCCTGCCAGTTCTCGTTTCCCAACCAACGCTCCCCCACACACCCATCTGTCCTCGGGAAACACGTGTCGGATCTCCGGCGGTCCCTCTCCTTCCATGTACTCCAGCCTCCTGGAGAGAGCATCTGCTCTTACGTTTTCCTCTCCCGGCACGTATCGTATCTCGAAGGAAAACTTGGAGAACTCCTGAGCCCATCGAATCTGTCTCTGGTTGAGTACTTGCGCGGTCCGCCAGTATTCCAAGTTCTTGTGGTCAGTACAGACCTGGATCTTGTGCCGCGCCCCTATCAACAGATGTCTCCATTGTCGGAAAGCCGCATAGATTGCCAGCAGTTCGCGTCTCCAGTCTCATGGGCTTCTCCAGATCCACGTGCAGGAGCTGTTCCTCCGAAGCAAACGCCTTCTTCAGTCTTTCAAAGGATTGCTGGGCACTTTCGGTCCACGCGAACCTCTTCTTGCTACTCAGACAATCTGTGATGGGCGCGGTCAGGTGAGTGAAGTTCTTTATGAACTTCCTGTAGAAGTTGCTGAACCCTAAGAACCTCTGCACATCCTTCCGGGTTTTGGGGGCCTTCCATTCCAGCACTGCCTTCACCTTGCTTGGGTCCATAGCTAGGCCCTTGTCTGACAACTTGTACCCCAGAAACTCGACCTCTCTGGCGTGAAATTGGCATTTTTCCAGCTTGACCCACAACTGGTGCTTCTGCAGTCTCTGTAGTACTTCTCTGACGTCTCTGACGTGTTGCTCCTCATTGTCCGAATAGATTAAGACATCATCCAAAAAGGCTACGCAATTCTTGTACAGCAGGGACCCCAACACGTGGTGCATGAATGCTTGAAAACAGGCGGAGCCTGATTGTAAACCAAATGGCATGACCAAGTATTCAAAAGCCTCCAGGGGGGTGAACATGGTGGTTTTCCATTCGTCCCCCTCCCTCATCCTAATCAAATTGTACGCTCCTCTGAGGTCCAGCTTGGTAAAAAATTTCCCCTGCCTCACACGTGTTAAAATGTCGTCAATTCTGGGCATCGGGAAGGTCACGGGTTTGGACACCAGGTTGACGGCCCGGTAATCCACTACAAGTCTGGGCTGATTAGTCTCTTTTTTGTCCACAAAGAACACCGGACTGCCCCCCACCGCCTTTGATTCTCTTATGAACCCCCTCTTCAGGTTCTTGTCAATAAATTGTCGCAACTCTTGCATCTCCCGGTCAGACATGGCATACAGCTTACCCACCGGCAGCTGAGCCCCTGGGAGTAAGTTGATTTGGCAGTCAAAGGGCCTATGGGGGGGCAGTCTATCCGCCTCCTTCTCGCTGAAGACTTCCTTCACGTCAGCATATTGTGGTGGCACCTCCCCTTTTGGTTCCACAGCCAGACCAGGCACCCTGGCCACTGTCATCCTTGGGTTCTCCCCCCCCCGACAGTGTTCCAAGCAGTAAGCTGACCCAAAGGTGACTGACCGCTGATGCCATGACACCACTGGGTCATGCAGTGCCAGCCAGCTCATCCCCAGTATTATCGGGGGCCCCGCCAGTGTGGCCACGTGAAAGGCAATGGTCTCCATGTGCCTGGAAACCCTCATTCTCATTGGCGGGGTCTGGTGTGTCACTTCTCCCCCCCCCCCGAAGTTCCCTGCCATTGATAGTGGTCACTTGCAAGGGAAAATCAAGGGGCAGCAGGTGGAGTTGATGCTCCAGAGCGAAGTCCCTGCTGAAAAAAATGCAGGAGCTGCCTGAATCCAGCAGCCGCTTAACTGTGACTGGGTGCCCATTCGGGAGTTCTAGCACCACTTCTATGGCTATAGCTGCTTTGGGAGGGTCAGGCTGGGGCACTTCTATTGGTTGCTGGCCTGGCTGCTGCCCCTGCTGGTTGGCAACCAGGCGTTGTCGTTTCCCTGTGCCTGCACTTCCTCCCCCTTCTCCTCACAGCCAGAAGCTCCCACCATCCCTTGCCAGGCCTTCCTTTGAGGGCAGACCCTGGCAAAATGTCCTGGCCGTTGGCAGAGGAAACACTTGGTGGTTTTCCAATCCTTTCCCTCCCTCTTGCGACCTTCACTGAGGTTTGAAATCTCTCTCTCTCGCGCGCGCCATCTATTTCCATTGGCTCAGCCGCCTGGGAAGGCTGTCTCGGTATTTCAGGAATGTGGTAGTCATGGCAACGTTCCCCTCTCATTTCGCGTTTCTCCTGAGCCCGCGCTTCCTGGCGCACTCCAATTGCAAGCACAGCCTTGGTCAGCTGATCCATCGACTGTGGACGGGGCGCGCCGGACAGCTCGTCCTTCACCGTTGGGGACAACCTCTCCTCAAACAACATTTGAATAGGTTCAGAGTCCAGATCCCACCCAAGCCGGTGGATCAACATCGCAAAGCGCGACCAGTAGTCTCTAACTGACTGGTTCCCCTGCTTGCACCCCATCAGTTCCTGACGAGTCACACTTTGCTCCACTTCACTGGAATACATCGCATTCATCACTTGAAAAAATTTCCTAAGGTCCTTCAAGGCAGCATTTTGCGTGGCCATTAGGGGCCTGATCCATTCGCGTGCCCCATCCTCCAGATGCCCCACAATGTAGGCTACCCTCTCCCCATCATCAGCAAAGTCATTATGCTGCAGTTCCAAAGCGTACTCTATTTCCGTTCGGAACGCATTGTAGTCCTGGGGCTTTTCCCCAAACTTGTGTACCAGCCCCGGTACCTTCCTTGCGATGAGGGTGGGTCTGACCTGTGCATCCTGAGTTCATCTTTCGTCCAGCCGCGCCGTCAGGAGAGCCACATGCTGTTCCAAATCTCGGTTCCTCTCTACCAGATTTTGCACTCCAGCTGCTTGCTCTGTCTCTCCGGTTTCCCTGGGTTGGCTCATTGTGCTGCCTCTCTGGAGCTGCGCACAAGCAACTTCGGGGACAGACGGATTGCTGTAATGGTTCTAGGGGTTGCTTCTGCGTAAGTTGCCTCCACTCTTGGCTTGGTTGTCTGGTTGAACCCTTTCTGTCTGGACAGCCCTTCACTTCGTGGCTGTCTCAGTCACTGGCAGAATCCGTCAGTGGCCGTTTCTTGAACTTCTTCCAGCAAAGAAGTTCTTTGACGCCCAGTCGCCTCCTACTCTCCCTGCGCGGAAGTCTTCTGTGCAGGGAGGGTGTGGGCAGCGGAGGACCTGTGCTCTCCCCGCTGGTCTCCGGTGAGGAGTCCAGGAGCCTTTTCTCCGATTCCCCCATCTGCCCCCCTTCTCCACTGGTGCTACGCTGATTTCCTTCCCCAGCGGATGGGCTGCCTCTCTCCCTACTGGGACCCTCTCCGGCATCCCTCTAGAGCCCTCTCTCCTCCTTTGGCTCCGATGGCAGTTCCCTGACACAAAGGATTTTGGGAAACTGATACCTTTGACCAGAAGCAAAGAATTATCATACAAACGAGGGCGAAGAGAGAAGCAGACTGGTGGACGGACCCACCACTGGCAGCACACACCGTTAGATACACTGCAGATGTCCATAATCGCCCCCAAGGGAAGCTGTGCTTGAAGTTCTACGTGGTTTCCTCCTGCTTAATGAACTTTCCCACAATACATGCGGCCCTGTCCTCCCTTAAGGCTTCCAGGCCTTTAAGCTCTTCACGAAGCACTCCGCAGCTTTTTCCACCCGTGCTAGCAGAGCCCAAGCTTAAGCAGCTGCCCCCTGGTGGCTACCGCAGCTGGCAAACTGGACAGTTGTGCCTTGCTCCGTGCCACTACGGAAGACTTGTCCTCACTCAGGCTGAAGAGGGATGCCTTCCTGCAACCGACAGTGGGATTAATTTGGCAAGCCTGCAAGAGCAATTGTCCCTCTTCTTTCCAATGGCCTAAAAGGGTTTTGTTTTTTTAAAAAAGATGCCAGAAAGGAGAGGGATAACAATTGCTTGTTATTTCCTCTCTGGTAAAGCACTGCCTTTTAAATTCTAGGGAGGAGACGGCTGCAGCATAAGCTGTTCAAAGGGCACTCCATAGACTTCACAGCCATTCAGCAACAAATAAGCAGGTTAAGAAGCTGGCGAGGTCTATTTTGGACAACCTCTAGGGAGGTGAAGTTGGATGGGTGTCCACCAGGGGTGCTTCAGGCACAGACAGGGCTGTGTGCAGCACTTGGCGCAGGATCACAAACTTCAGACTGCACCACATGGTTCAAAATGCATGGTCAATGCTTGGCAAAACCTCAGATGACCCGAGGAAGGGAGACTGCCAGTCCCAAGTTCACACTGTTTCCATGGGAAACTACTGCACATGCACAGAAACATGGTGGGCAAACTAAGAGTGCTGGCAACCATTGTGAGCAGTGGGGGCACACAGGGTGAACAATGTTTCCCTCTCTGCCCCTTACAACCCTCCCAGTCACAGGTATTGGCATGGGCTGGCACAGCCCACAAATTTGTGTTTTTTATTTACCAGCCTGCCCCACGGCCAGCAAGAAACACTGGCAATGCTTTCTTTAAAAATTGCATTCTGCAAAGCAAGTTGGCAGAGAAGAGGCAGAAAGGTCCATGCCTCCTTTGCGAGTCCACTCACTCGCCTGCATGGGATTCCTGGTTGCCCATGGAAAGTAAGTGAATTGTTAAATGCGAAGCTGCCACAGGGCCAAGTAACACTAGCCTGACAGCGCAGAAGTTGCACCAAGGGCTACCGCCTTGAGGATCCCTGCCCTGCAGCCATTCCCGGTGGCTCCCCTTCGCTACCTGCTTGCATTTTCCACCGCTTGTTGCAACATCTCATGTGCTCCTCTTTCTCCCGCTCTATCAAGTACTCTCCAGTCTGGTACTTCCAGCTTTTCTGCCTCCTCCTTTTCGTTCTCTCTCTTTTTTTTTTTTTTAAAAAAAATATTTATTAAGGTTTTTTTAGATATAAAATGCACACATAAAACAATCTTGCTTCTATCACAACAAATTCTTCGCTTCTTTGGACTCCCTCACGCCCCCCTCTCCCATTTACGTCGTTAAAAAAATTTTTCCAAACAAATTATCAACTTGTTTACAGTCACATGTCCACACATTCAAATATAATCTAGCACTTTTTCCAATAAAATTTTTATATTTTCTTTAATCTCACTTAGCATCAAATTTAAATCTAGTTTAGTGGTGGCCAATTTTTTATAATCTAGCATCCTTCTTAACATTCAAACACTTTTCGTTCTCTCTTTTTTTTTTTTCTTTTTTTTTTCCCCTTTCCTTTTCTTATTTATACCCCGCCCTCCCCAACCAATTCCGGGCTCAGGGTGGCTAACACCAAGTATAAAAACAATTGATTAAAATACAACTTAAAAACAAGACAGATAAAAAATAATGCAAGAATAGTGACTGACCTTCTAGAATATATTGATATGAAACCTAGCAAGAAGGTGGCAATGTTACTGGTAGATGCAGAGAAAGCCTTCGACAGTGTGGCCTGGAATTTTCTGGTCCACACTGTGGAAAGTTTGAAACTTGGGAACAAAATTTCGAATGGTATTAAAGCGATATATGAAAACCAGAAAGCTAAGTTAATAATTAACAATGAAATAACTGAAGAATTCCAAATTGAAAGAGGCACCAGACAAGGATGCCCTCTATCCCCACTTTTGTTTATTATGACGCTGGAAACACTCCTAATAGCGATAAGAAAGGACCCAAAAATCAAGGGGATTAGTCTAGGTAATAGACAATATAAAGTTAAAGCGTTTGCGGATGATGTAATCATTACTACAGAAAACCCAGAAGAAAGTATACCAGAAGCACTAAAGAAATTGTTTGAGTATGGAGAAGTATCAGGCTTTAAGTTAAATAAAGAAAAATCTAAATTATTAACGAAAAATATGGGGGTAAAGGATCAGGAAGAATTGGAAAGAGTAACAGGCCTTAAAATTACCATGAAAGTTAAGTATTTGGGGATCTAGATCACAAATAAAAATCCCAATTTGTACAAGGATAACTATGTGAAGAAGTGGAAGGAAATAAAAGGATATCTAAATAAATGGAATAAATTGAACTTGTCTTTATGGGGAAGGATATCCTTGATAAAAAATGTCAATTCTACCAAAAATGCTCTTCCCTTTCCAGACGATCCCAATAATTATCGGGACAAAATGTTTTAAAGGTTGGCAAAGGGATCTTTCTAATTTTATCTGGCAAGGTAAGAAGCCAAGAGTAAGGTTCAAAGTACTGATGGAGCCTAGAGAAAGGGGCGGGTTCGCAGTCCCAAACCTCAAGCTGTATTTTGAGGCTGCATGCATGACATGGCTAAAAGATTGGATGTTACTGACAGATACTGAAATCTTAGACCTGGAGGGCTGGGACAAAGTTTTCGGGTGGCATGGCTATCTGGGTCACGATAAAATAAAAGCACATAGAGGATTCACTAATCATTTGGTGAGAAAGGCCCTATTCGAAGCCTGGGAAAGAAATAAAACAATAGTAACAGCCAAAACTCCCTGGTGGCTATCACCTATAGAGTCATCAGCCTTGCACAGAAGCAATATGAAAGATAGCTGGCTAACATATAGGGAACTCGTAGAAGAGATAAAAGATTGCCCAACAGTAAAGAAATTTGAAGAATTAAAAGAGAGGGGGGTGAATTGGTTAGAATATTTTCTATTAAAACAATATTTGAGAAGGATAGTAAGCTTAAGGGTTTGATAAAAAAATCTCGGCATGGGAAAAAGAAATTTTATATAACAACCAACAGACTCTTTCAAAAATATATAAACTGTTACAAAATGGGGAAGTAGAAAAGGAGGAAAAAGGAGACGCTATTAAAAAATGGGAACAAGATCTGGGCCACCCAATTGAATATAATGAATGGGAAAGACTATGGACAAAAAATATAAATTTTACAGCATGTTACCTAATAAGAGAGAACTATATGAAAATGTATCACAGGTGGTACATGGCACCAGAAAGTCTTGCAAAAATGAATAAAACATATAATATAAATCTTGCTGGAGATGCAAGATACAAAAAGGAACCTTCTACCATATGGGAAATTTTGGAGCATGATCCACAAAGAAATAAAGAAAATATTAAGAATATCATATAGTAAAAGGCCAGAGGCATTCCTTTTAGGAATTTTAAATGACGATATTCCAAAAGACAAAACTAGATTTTTCTTATACACAACGTCTGCAGCAAGAATCCTGGTGGCTAAGTATTGGAAAGGGAATCAGTTACCCACTAGGGGAGAGTGGCTATGTAAGCTCTCAGAATACTTCGAATTAGCCAAACTGACAGATATAATAAGACAAAAACCAAAAAATGAAGTTAAAAATAATGGGAGTGCCTAAATGAATACCTCAAAAGTCAAGGTTCGAGGGCAGAAATCTGGCTGAGTCTGGAATAACCTTGTGAAGTGAAAGTATATGAAAGAAGGATTTATATCTAGATTTTAGGATAGAGAGGATAAAGAAAACAGGAAATCAGGAAGACAGAATGAGAGATAAAGGAGGTGCTGTGGGATTGGTGGAAATCAATGTCATCTTGTTGTTGTTTTAGTGTTTATAATATTAACTTGTAAGATATGGATTTGTTTGTGTGTGTTTTTTTGTCTTTTTTAGTTTTCGAATGTTGATTTTTGTGTGTTGTGTATTGTTATCTTTTGATATCTTTCAGGTTGTTGTTGTTGTGTGGAAAATACTAATAAAATTCATTTATTTTAAAAAAACAAAAAACAAACAAACAAAAGATTAAAATACAACATTAAAATTCAGCCTCATTTCAGTAGAAACTCAAATCAAAACTTTTTGGGGGTAAAGAGGGACCACTAGGGGCGCATCAGAAGATGGCTGACAATAACATCTCTCCGACCCACACGAGGTAAATTGGAGGCTGTGATGGGAGTAAATAGCCTCCCTACCCCCCCCAGGATTGTGGTGGGGGACTGCCCTTGCCTGCTGTGCCCTATACCACCCCCGAATTTGTGGGGATGGGGGCACTAGGCACAATTCCCTCCTGTGGGATTTCGGCGCTCCTGGACGCCGTCTCTGATCCGCGCCACTAGCTGCAAGAACTTCAAAAGAAACAATTTGGATGAAGCGAATGCACATATTTCAAGGAAGAAGGGGGAGTAAAGACTGCTAACAGAAGAGATCTCTGATAAAACAAGACGAGTCGGAGGAACAAGTATAAATCATGAGAAGATATGCACAAGACCTTTCCTTTCTTTCCTTTATGTGATTAAACAAGAATCCCCCCCTCATAAGTCAGAAATGTCGTTTTAAGGACTTAAGCTGTGGATTTAAGGCTGTGTGGAGATAAACTTTCGAACCAAAGCATGTTTTAAGAAAAGTGTGGAATGTATAAGGGCTTTGGAATGACGCAGTTAAAAATTCCGTCGCCATATTGGGAAGTTCTGTCGGAGGACTTAAGTCTGAGAGGAGAAATAGAGAAATAGAGCTGTTTTTATATTGTGGGTGAAACTCCTCAGTGGGACTTAAGAACGACAGTTCTGTAATTAATGATGGAAAGAGCGCTGTTATCTATGAAGGCGATGATATATGGAAACCATCTCGATTTGAGGATTGGAAGAACGAAAAAATTCACACAGGATTATTATTGGTGTTTATCGGCTTAAGGAGACTATCAGAAGAGATCATAAAGAAAAAAGAGAAAATATATGAACAAGATGTGATGTGGAAACAGCAAGATAAGACTGGATAGAATTATGAACTTTGTTTGGACTGATTTGGACATTAACACACTGGGAAGAAGATGATCAGAATCCCCCTTCGGATCTTGAAATATGGGTTCCCTCAACAAAATTCAAAATTCGGCTTTGTAATTCGGAATTTATGTGATGTGATTTGATTTGATTTGATTTGATTTGATTGGCCGGTTAATAAAAAATATTTTTAAAAAAACAAAAAACTTTTTGGGGATAAAAACATCAAATCTTCAAGGCCAACTATCCAGACTGGTCCTACGTGGGCCAGAAAAAAACCAGGGAAGTCCCCAAATAGGAGTTCCATCGCAGAAGTAGAAAGGAAAAATGAAAGAGGGAGAGGGGATCAAGTTGATTCCAAGCCAAAGGCCAGGCGGAACAACTCTGTCTTACAGGCCTTGCGGAATGAAATCAGATCCTGCAGGCCCCTGGTCTCATGAGACAGAGCGTTCCACCAGGCCGGAGCCAGTGTTGAAAAGGCCCTGGCTCTGATTGAAGCTAATCTGACTTCCTTAGGGCCCGGGATCTCTAGGGTGTTGCTATTTATGGACCTTGAGGCCCTCCGTGGGGCATACCGGGAGAGGCAGTCCCGTAGGTATGATGTGGCCGCTCTCCTCCTCCGCCTCCTTGCAGCTCCACAGCTGCCGAGTGGCATCCACTTGCCACGGCATCCCCTGACCCTTGCGCGAGTGGAAACTGCTCTTCTCTGACCGCGACTGCTCTCCGTCTTTGCAGCTGGAGTGGGGGGAGAGGTGGTGGGATTTTCTCAGCCTGTGATGCCTCAGGGTGAGTTCATCCTCTCCCTCGACATTCTCTTCTTCCTCTTCCACCAGCAGTAGAATCTCCTGGCCACACTCCTCCAACATGTTAACAGAAGAGCCTCCCATGCTTCCTACAGGAAGAAGGAAAGGAAAGGACCCCCCCCCCCCCGCTCTTGAATCAGAATTAAGCACTACACCTCGGGATCTCAGCTTTAGCAACACCTCCCTCTTTTGTGCCCAATTTTTCCTCTCAGAATCCCCTAATATATAATTCATTTCACAAGTAACAACAACAACAAAACAATTTTATTTATTTTTATTTATTTATTTATTTATTTATTTTACGGCTATTAGCCCATAAAATATGTACAAACGTAAAAGCACAGAAGCATAAAAACCAATACATCTAACAACGGAAGGGGAACACCACGATGCAAGGGTGGGTCATTGAGCAGTGACAAATAACAGCTTGGGGCCCGGAAAGATCCAAGGGACGGTTCACAGAAAAAGGAGAACTGGAGACGAGATCCGTCATGCACTCTCATCATAACTGTCCGATTAGTTTTTGTTGTTGTTGTTGTTGTTTGATGGTTTTTGTGTGTGAGATAACCGCATTCAGGAATCTCGCCACCTGCAGAGTTACAGAAGGATCTGTATCCTGCAAAAGCAGTGCGGCATGTGACTCAACAGGCCTGCCAACCAAGCGCAGTAAAGCAGGACCCAGGAATTTAGTCCTGGCTATGCTATGTAAGGGACAGTTGAACATTATATGTGGAAGAGATTCAACTGTTTTCCCGTCACACTCGCATAGCGGAGACACCAAACCCTTGGAAAATCTGTGGCTCAGCAGGTTCAATGGAAAAACATTGAACCTTGCACGAATAAATGCAAGTCGGTGTGGTACAGATGAAAGAGATGACATGTATGATGGAAGGCCAAGTGGTGGGGTTATTCCGTGATACCTGGGGGAGCAGACACCCCCACCCCTGGAGAGGTTGTGTTGATTTTCAATGTCTGCTAATCTTTGCTCGATAAAGCTTTTGGCTGAGTGTAGGTTCATCTTTAAGGAGTCCACTGGGGAAATTCCGATGCTCAGAAGTTTGGCATGGATTTTTCCTACCCACGGATTAACAAAGTCATCCCGCCAGAGGCACTGAAAGAGGTAATGGTCGGGAAGCCTATGCCAGCTGGACAGCCAATAGCCAAAGACTCGCTTCCAGATGACAGTCTCCACTGATGCAATCCTTAACTCCAGATGTATGGCTGCATTGCTCACACACATGGGGAGTTTCAGGAGGCGACGGAGAAACTGATTCTGCAATGTCCCCAGCGATGTTAAATTGGACCCTGGGGCCCAGAGCGGGGCAGCATAACAGAGGGTGGAAACCACTTTTGCGTGGTACACCTTCAATGCAGAAGGGATGTGGGAGGCTCCGTCGACCGCAAAAAATTGGAGTAGAGTGTAAAGTATTGTTTTCCCTTTGTTCAGTAAATACTGTATCTGTGGCTTCCAGCTTAGGTTGTAGTGAAAAAAGACTCAGGTATTTAAATTTGAAAACCTGTTCTAATTGGACTCCATCTAACTTCCAGCTGTAAGTTTTCCGAGACCTGGTAAAGACCAGTACTTTAGATTTTCCATAATTAATTGTCAGATGGTTGAGTTTGCAATAAGCCGCAAAAATCTTTAGAGCTCTGCATAAACCGACTCTAGAGTAGGAAAGGATTGCTGCATCGTCAGCATATAGGAGCAGAGGGCAGCGAAAATCAGCTAGGCGGGGGGCATGAATGTTGGCTTGAGACTCACTCAGAAAGAGCTTCATGTCGCTAATAAACAAGTTGAAGAGGAGTGGGGCCAAAATGCAGCCTTGGCGCACTCCTCTATTTATTGGGACCTCATTGGATAGGTTTCCCGCCGGTGTGAGTCTCACTCTAGCCGACGACCCGTGGTGTAATTGGGTTATAAGCCATAACAGCCTTCTATCTATGCCCCATCTCTCTAATTTCTTCCATAGATAGTTTCTTGGGATACTGTCGAAGGCGGCCTTTAAGTCTATGAAAGCGACACATAGGCGCCCCTGACTCGGGGCAGAATATTTTCTGGCAAGATGATACATAATTACCATATGGTCAGTGGTCGAATAATTGTTCCTAAAGCCCGCTTGCTCATGGCCAATCAAATTTGAGTCGTATGCCCAATGGGACAGCTTAGACAGCAAAAATTTTGCATAGATTTTCCCGATGATAGACAAAAGGCTGATGTTCCGATAGTTCTCTGGGTCAGCAGGGGGACCCTTTTTATGGACTGGTACGATCACGGCTTCCTTCCATGACCTAGGGATAAGCCCCGTAGAATTAATTGCATCAAAGACTTTGGCCAGAATTTCAGCCCACCACCTCGGTTGCGCAACAATAGCCTCAGCAGGGACTAGATCCGGCCCAGGGGCTTTGCCCGTTTTCAGATCTAGTATCAAGTCCATTATCAGTTCTGGGTCAGTAGAGGGCCACAAAGGTAGATGGTCGGCTCGGAATTCCGTGGGTGAGTTGGATTCCTCTGCCAAAGAGAAATATTTACTCAAGAATTGTTCCCATGTGGGCGCAGGGATAATCGCCAGTGGGTACTTCCTTCCTCTTTTGTTTATCAGAGCCCAAAATTCCTGTGGTCTGCGGGATCCGCAATCAAGGCTCGCCAACACTTTTGGTACCACTCGCATTTGGCCAGCTTTAAAGTCTGTTTGTATGCTCTTTTGGCTTGTAAATAGGAGGGTGGTAGAGCCTGGGCATTAGAGTTTTTGTATTCATTATAGATAGAATGAAGAAGGGATCTTGCTTGTTTGCAAGAGGTGTTAAACCAAGGGGCCCCAGTACTGCAATGCGCCACTTTCGCCTTTTGAGGAGGTGATGTAAAAAAAGTGGTAAGGTTTGTTATAAGAAGGTTAAAAAGTTTCAAAACCGAATTGAAATCTTGTAAATCAGTAGTTATTTGAGGTAGATAGGCAATGATTTCCCTATGAAAAAATTCCTGGTATTTTTGGGCCACAGCCTCCGACCATTTGATCCCTCTTATTTTGGTCGATGATGAGGTTTCCAGAAGGACTGAGTGTTTATAGTCCTTCTGGCACCGGAACAATGACAAAGTGGTCACTATTGGAAGGTGATCACTGAAATGTTGGTTTTCAACTTGGAAGGAAAGTACATTAACGGCCAAATTTGCAGAGATCAAGAAGTAATCGATAACACTGTTAGATGCTAGTCCCAGGTGAGTAAACTCCCCCGGTATGTCGGGGGGGAAGGTGCCGTTCAAGAAGACTAGATTCAGGCGAATGGCCATTTGGTAAAGAGTCACTCCTGCTTTGTTTACTCTGTTGTCCTTTGAAGTTCTAATTCTGGCATGTTCCAAGTCAAAGTTGTCCAAGCATGGGGGAGTCCACCATTTGGACTTGGTTAGTAGGTCCCAGTTTGTGGCAATACGAGCATTAAAGTCTCCCCCAATTAAGGAGTACGAGTTAGGGCATTTGGTATGACATGACAATAGGTGATTTTCAAATGATTCCCATCTCCAATCAAGATCAGGTGCAGAGCCTTCAGGGGGGAGATAGACATTAGTAATTAGTAATGAGGACTTCCCTTCTGTGATCAGTCCAGATAGAGCAAAAGGCGGGGAAGCCCGTACCAAAGTGAATTTGGCGTGAAGTTGGAGTGAGATCCCAATCAAAAGACCCCCTTTGGGGCGACCACCTTTCAAGGAAGGGGAGGCCGGAAGTGTTAGAAGATCGAAGCCGTCTATGGTAATCTCTTCCTCATCCCATGTTTCTTGGAATAGGATGATATTAAATGAATTTATGTACTTCCTGAATTCGGGATCTGATTTTTTGGTTCTCCAACCAGCAATGTTCCAGCTAAGTATTGATAATGTCAGATCCTTGTGCTGTCCCGGTAATTGTCACTTTGAGTTGTTTAATAGGTTCTTGGAGGTAGAAGGAGGACCCATAAAGAAATCAGTAATTTTAGTTTGTGCAGATAAGGTCTTCTTCTGTGTTGATCGAATCCATGATTTGGTAACATTAACAGGCAGGGAGGGCTTTGCCGGGGAGGAAGAATTAGGCAAAGTTGGTGAGGTCGGATGCTGTTCATTGAGGTGAGTAGTAGTAGGTCTTTGATGGGCTATACTAGTAGATCCGTCAGAGTTGTCAGTCTTAACCAGGGTAGCGCTAAGAGGTGTTCCAGCCATCACTTGTAGTTGCTGCGCAGATGGAGGAGAATTATCACGCAGATATATAGAAGGACGTGAGCGTGGGGATGGTGCATGCATAATCATTTCCTGGTGATCTTCAGACAGGGAAGATTCTAACTCTGGCATTGAAGCAAAGGATTCATCAACTTCCATATTTTGATTGGACATAAGGTCTGAGATGGGAGTGTTGAGTTTATCGACTTCCTCTACGGTAGAATGGTGCTGTTGGTCAACAGGTGACTGCTGATTCAGATCAGTAGGGGGTAACAAAGTAGCAGGTTGAAAGCTTGTCAAGGCATTTGATGGAGACGCCTTGTGGGACGTGGAGCGCCTGCTCTCCTCTCTCGTCGGCATGGAGGGGTCCCCTTGCGATAGGAGTCTTTGTTTGAGTAGATCCAATCTGTCGAGAATAGCCTGCTGTTCTTCTGAAGGGAGTTTTCCATAAGAGGAGATAAGATTTCTCTCTTCAGGGATATTCCAATCTCCGCTTGCAATTGGATCATTCCTCAGCGTAACTAGATGGACACTTGGGATCGCAGGTGGAACAGGGGGTAGCCGGCTAGGTGTTTTTTCCTTTATAATAGGGACAGAAGGAGGTAACAAGCATTCATTGCCGGTTAAGATGTTGGCAAAAAGAGGTTTGACACTTGTGTCCTTAAAGACTCTTGTTGTTACAATCTCCCAGGCTGCCAGCCGGTCTTTTTGTCTTGCAAGAAGATGTGGGATCCTTGCAGACTGGAAGGAGAGCATAAATTTCCTTGGCCAGGGAGTGGCATTTAGGGGTACTACAGATATAAGATCTATCTGGAAAAAAGGGATATTTAGCAAATCACGTAGGTACCCTTTAGCCATCCTCAGGTTATTCCACCTAAGTCTGGGGGCGTCACGGGAAAAAATGGATAGACATATTTTATTAGGTTGAAAAATCAAGGATTGCTTGTTCCTTTGGGGCAGTGGCAGCCTGCTTCTAGAACCCTTAAGGTGAGATTTCTGGTCATGTTGTCTCTTTAAGGCACTTACAAGCTGCACAGGAGATTGATGCAAATTAGATAGCTCAGTTGAGGAAGATGGATGAGTCAGAAGGGCTTGTGAAAGTTTATTCAAAGATAAAGAAATCCCTTCCAATTCCTTGAAAATGAAGCTTAAAGTCCTGATTACTAGTTGTATTTGATCAGGTACTGATTCATGGGCAGTTTGCCCTGATGCGTCCTGTTTTAGTGACGGCGAAGGTGTAATTAAGGTGTCAGGGAGGAGGGCTTTCCTATGGCTTCCATCCCCCACTGGATCAACTGGCTTTTCTGGCTCCCCTTGACCATACAGAGGCCAAAAGCGGTTGTATGTTTCGACAGCAGAAACAATTACTTGCTCTGTTTGGCTGTTATTGTTAGTAGGTGGTGAGGGAGATTCAAGCTTTGACTGCTTTACTCTTGGAGGTGAACAACCTTTCTCAGCAGATCTTGGTCGCTTGCCATGACCCATTTGTCACTGTCTCACTGACTACGGAGGTTAAAAGTAGAGATAAACGGAGATAAAAAGAGAACTTATCTTTTGTGGACACAACTCCTCTGCTACTCCTCCTCCACTGCTCAACATAACCCAGTCTTCAAGGCGGCGTATCTAATCAACAGCAGGCTTTCTCAGGAGAAGGTTTGAATATCCTTGTTAATACGTACCGTATTTTTCGCTCTATAACACGCACCTGACCATAACACGCACATAGTTTTTAGAGGAGGAAAACAAGAAAAAAATATTCTAAACGAAACAGTGGATATATGATTTTTGTGGTTCATGCTGTGGCCACAGACATGTGATCTGACGGTGAGTTTGGGGTAGCCCAATGCAAAAATCCTGAGGATCCATGTGGATCCATGCTTTGTAACCACGTTTTTGCACCATTGCGACCCCATGAAACAGTGGGTGCGTGTGTTTTTTGGTGCAGGCTGTAGCCATGGATATGCTATGTGATCTGATGGTGAATTTGGGGTGACCTAGTGCAAAAATCCTGAGGATCCATGTGGATCCGTGCTTTGTAACCACGTTTTAAGTGGGGAGGGAAGGAAAAGAACTCAAGGGACAAGGAGCTCCCGTGGGGGGTGTGGAGAAGGATGCTGCTGATAATGCAGGAGAGGCTCCTCTCCGGCTTTGCTCCTTTAGAACAAGCAGGCTCTGCGTCTCTCCCTCCTCCCCGGCAAGGAAACCATGATAGTAACCACTCTGAGACAAATCAAGAAAAATTGCGACCAACACTCTCCCCCAACGCAGTGAGGTCAAAACACACACACGCAGAGAGGGAACTGGCCCTAAAGTCGCAGGGCGCTGGGGGAGTGAACGGGAAGCAAGAGAAGGAGAAGGAGCCCTCACACAGAGAGAGACACACAGAGTGTCAATTCTAAAGTCGGAGGGACAGCGCAGGGAGAGTGAACGCGAAGCAGGAGGAGAAGGAGCCCTCTCTCACACACACACAGACACAGAGTGTCAATTCTAAAGTCGGAGGGACAGCGCAGGGGCGCAGGGAGAGCGAAGGGGAGGCAGGAGGAGGAGAACGATAGCTCAAGCACACACACACACAGCCCCTACAGTGGCTAATCCAAAATCGGACAGCAAAAAACTGCAGGCAGGGACAGAGAGTACGGGGTTGTTTTAAAGCAGCCAACCCCGCTCTGCTTCTCTCCCTCCTCCCGGCTAGGCTGGCTGAAAAGCTTCGCTGCTACTTAGCAGATCAGTGGGGAGGAGAGAGGAACATAGAGGACGGGTTTTTTTTAAAGCAGCCAAGCCCGCTCTGCTTCTCTCCCTCCTCCCCAGCTCGGCTCGCTGACAGGAGCCGCTTACACCTGCTTTGCTGTTTCAAAGCAAGCCACAGACTGCTCACAACTGCAGCAGATTCCCCCGCCATCTGTAGGCATTCGCTCCATAACACGCACAGACATTTCCCCTTACTTTCTAGGAGGAAAAATCTGCGTGTTATGGAGCGAAATTTACGGTATATTGGCCACGACTCGCCAACAGTAGAGATAAAACGGTTAAAACTTCTAACAGAGGTAAAATAATTAAAAGTCTAATAAAAACAGCTATTAGCAACACCTCCCTCTTTTGTGCCCAATTTTTCCTCTCAGAATCCCCTAATATATAATTCATTTCACAAGTAACAACAACAACAAAACAATTAGCAAATCCAGATGCTGATTTTTCTTCCAAATTCACTCTGAGGAAGAGACCTGTGTAACTCAAAAGCCTGCGCACTTAGTTTCAAAATTAAATTGACCCAAAGCACAGATATTGCTTGTCTCTTTCTGTATGGTTGTTTAGGGACTGGGGGACCAAGGCAGCTAAGCTAAGAAGATTTTACACAACACACAAGCATATGTTTCAGACAGACCACAACTCCCTGAAAAATAGCCAGGTTCCCCTAACCCAGGTTGAAGGAATCAGCCACTCACCTGACTGGCTGCGTGTGTGGCTGCTCAGCACCACAGGAATGAAGTCCCGGAAACTGTTCTTTGATTTCTTCTCAACAAAAGCTGAGGAGGATTGTTTGGTTGGGGGGAAAGAAAAGAAAAAAGAAGAGAGCTCTGAAAACTAAACTGCCATTTGGAAAAATACAACTATTGGTCCAGGGAAGCTGTACATCTTCCGTCCTGCCCCCATCCCCAGATATCTTAGCCACAAGCAGGTGTGAAGCTGGGAAAGTGAGCCCACAAACCCAAAAGGGGGTTTTCAGACACACAACTCGAGATTAGGGCACAACAGATCAAACTGTGCATGGGTTCAGTCATTCAGTCTGCTCTGTCCCACTTCCACATTAATCGGAAAATATACTTTAAAATTTTCATTTATATCCTGCCCTTCCTGTCACCTAAAATACACATTTAAAACGTATTTTGGTACTCCCCCCCAAAAAATCTTTATTTTTAGCTATGAGCTGTATTGCAAAATTTGAACAGCTGCAAAACCCAAAGGACAGTTGTGTTCTGATTTGCATTATCACCAGCTTGTACCCTCATGCCCAGCTCAACAGGCAAGTGGTAATAATAATAATAATAATAATAATAATTTATTATTTATACCCCGCCCATCCGGCTGGGTTTCCCCAGCCACCCTGGGCGGCTCCCAATCAGTATTAAAAACAATACAGCATTACATATTAAAAACATCCCTGAACAGGGCTGCCTTAAGATGTCTTCTGAACGTCAGGTAATTCTTTATCTCTTTGACATCTGATGGGAGGGCGTTCCACAGGGCGGGCGCCACTACCGAGAAGGCCCTCTGTCTGGTTCCCTGTAGCCTCACTTCTCGCAATGAGGGAACCGCCAGAAGGCCCTCGGCGCTGGATCTCAGTGTCCGGGCTGAACGATGGGGGTGGAGACGCTCCTTCAGGTATACAGGACCGAGGCCGTTTAGGGCTTTAAAGGTCAGCACCAACACTTTGAATCGTGCTCGGAAACGTACTGGGAGCCAATGCAGATCTCTCAGAACCGGTGGTCCTGCCGTGGTTGCACAAACAAAAACTGAGGTAGAGGACATTGCAAAAAAATTAAATAAATAAATAAAATAAAAACCTACATTTAAGTTATCTAATAGGCTTGATGTTTGTTAAACCTTTGCTTACATGTAACCCTAACCCTTACATTAAAAAAAAAAGGAAAATGCTAGGTACGTGTAATGGTTCTAGGGGTTGCTCGTGCGTAAGCCGGTGCCAACACCTGGCTGGGTTGCCTGAGTGAACCTTTTCTGTCCAGACAGCCACTCACCCGTGGCTGGCTCAATCGCTGGCAGAATCCGTCAGTGGGCGTTTCTTAAACTTCTTCCAGCAAAGAAGCTCTTTGACGCCTAGTCTCCTCCTACTCTCCCTGCGCGGAAGCCTTCTGCGCAAGGAGGGTGTAGGCAGCGGAGGACCCTTACCCTCCCTGCTGGTCCCCGGCAAAGAGTCATCGGACCGCCTCGCCGATTCCATCTGCCCCCCTTCTCCACTGGTGCTACGCTGATTCTCTTCCCCAGAAGATGGGCTGCCTCTCCCCATCACGGGACGCTCTCTGGAATCCCTCTGGAGCTTGCTCTCTCCCTCCGGCACTGATGGCAGTTCCCTGACATCCACCTCCTCCTCAGGACCCCCCACCCACCCCTGGCGCGATTTTCCGATACAACCTCCCCTCTCTCCTCGGCCGACGATGCGGGGAATCCCCTGAAGGAGCTGTCATCATCTTCTGAGGATTCAAAACCAGCCTCCCATCCGCTCAGATCTCTTCCCTCTGGTTGAACCTCCCAATCTGATTCTTCTCCCTCGGACACCTCCTCTCCCTCCTTGTCCATTAAACTTTGATTAGTTTAATGTTAAGTAAACGTCCAGTGCGCTTCCAACGCCATAAATCTTATCTCAGCAGAGAATTTCGTGCAGCGGCTAAAGGAGGCAGGAGAGTCAGTACCTTTTATAAATGAAGAATCCTGGAGCAAGCACTTTGGAACTCAGGGAAAAACTTTATTCACAAAAGCAAAATAAACCCTGGTGATAAAGCACACATGCTTTTATCTCCGGCATAAAGAAAACTTTACTCTAAACTTAACTCATATCAGCAAACATGCCCATGGCCACAAACTGAGTCTGCGAGTCAGGTCAAGGGGGGAAGAGAGAGAAACACGGGTGAACTGACTATTTATACAAACCCGCGAGGGAGCCTTTTTAAAGGCTACGGAGCGGGGGACGGGGGGTGGTGTGGTGCTATGAGTCCTCTGCTTCCCCTGCCGAGCGAAGCCGCATTCCATTCGACGGAGAGCGCTGACTTCTTCCATTGAAAATTTGGACTTAAAAGAACAACCCGTGAGTAATTGGGAAATCGGATTTAAAAGAGAATTTTTTTTTTTTTAATTTGGAACGAGCGGGGGAGGTGCAAAAAGGAAGTCCGTCTCCCCCCTGTTGTAGAGGATTTAAAGCAAGGATTTGACAACTAAGATCGAGAAAAGGGTCTATTTTATATTGATAAAGTTATTAATTCCACGATGGAAAATTATAAGACTGTGCTGGAGGAGAAAAGTGGAACGTTTGAGCTAAAACGTAACCCCCCCCCCCCCGGAACCGGGAGCGATCCGTGAGAGCGCCTGGTGAGGAGAAATAGAAACTTTGACAGCAGTCAAAGGAGCTGTCAAAGTTGAAGAATAAAAAGAGAACTTTGTTACGAGGACTTTGCCGGTTATATTTGTTACAATTTGGATATAAATTGTTGAAAACAAGGGATAACAAGTTACTTTGACTGTTGGGTGTGATCTGGAAGGAAACTGAGTTACCATAATCCCTCTAGAGGGGCTTTGGGACACTACAAGTATTGCTGTACGCATGGAATTGAATAGGACTTTTTATCTCCTGGGAAAACTGCAGAAATGGAACATTATTTTGTCTACAGAGGTCTCTACACTAAAGGAGACAATAGATCTATCTATTGAAGAATGGAAGGGACTTGACGTAAGGTTTTGTTCCTGAACAAACAAAGCCTCTGTAGAGGAACTAGAAGCTTTTGGAATTAGAACATTTTTGCAGTGGAGCAGGAAAAGAAACCAGAGGAAAGTGAGGAAAGAGAACAACAAGAATTGGACAAAGCTGGAAGTGGGAACATTTGCGACATCCAGATTTGAAAGGTCTAAAGAAATAAAATTGGAGTTTTACTCTTAAATATAGAGATCTGGATGGAAAAAATGGACCTTCTTGAGATAGAGTCCTTCCAAGATTGGATTTTCCTCCCCCCTTTCCCGGTTACGCTCCCCAATGTCCATCAATGTCTGCTGTCGTCCTGGAGATCCCACATCTAGGCCCAAATCCCTCACAACAATCCCTCATCTCTCAAAATGTCAGGGTTAGCATGTAAGTGAGTCCATCCGGATTGCTCACAAAATTCAGCGCTCCTACTGATGACCACTCTTGTAGTATCCCCATTTGGGTTCACAAACCTCCAAGATTTGGCGTGTGGTTCGTACCCACAAAAGATGAGTTTCCTAGCCCTTGGACTTCCCTTTTTCCTTAACGCTTTTGGGATAAGTACATAGGCTTGAGATCCAAACACCCGAAAGTAATGAACTTTGGGTGTGCTGGACCCGGGGGAAAGGTACCGTGAGCGTAGTCTGAGTCCACACGAAGAGGGGCGAGGTCCGAGGCGGAGAGCCGGGCGGGGAACAGGAACGCTGGAACAGGAGGCCGAGCAGGGAACAGGAACACCGGATGGTCAGGAACAGGAGGCCGAGCAGGGAACAGGAGCACCGGATGGTCAGGAACAGGAGGCCAAGCAGGGATCAGGAACACAGGAAGGTCCAAAGCCAACAACGACGTTGCTCCCGCAACCTGGGACCGGGCTGACTGGGCTTTTATCCTCTTCTAAGGCCAGGGGCGGTCCCGGCCCCCAGGAGCCCCGCCTCCTCTGGCCTTAAGGCGAGCACTCCTCCTGGGAGCAACCAGTTCCCTTCGCCTCTCTGCCCTAAGCCTCTGCAGATCAGGAGAGGCCGAAGGGTTACTGGGCCCTGGAGGAGGCTCACCTGTAGCCACTGAGTCCTCAAGCCCCTCTGGGGCCTGAAGGGTTTCACCTGGGGCCAGCTCCTGGTGCTCTGCCACAGGTGCAGGCTCTTCAGCATCTAGGCCTTGCCCCAGTTCAGCCGGCCCTGGAGGCGGGGACTCCTGTGCAGGCTGGGATTCCTCTGGTTCATCCTCTGAATCGGAACCCCAGGCCATCACACCATCCCCCCTCCCAGGCCCCCCCCTCAACCGAGGGTCCGGACCCGGCTTGCCGGGGTACGTCGCATGGAACTCTCGGAGGCAGGCAGGTGCGTGGACGTTGGCCGCTGGTTCCCAGGAACGGTCCTCCGGTCCGTACCCCTTCCAGTCAATGAGATACTGCAGCTTTCCCCTGGGGTATCGGGAGTCCAGGATGCGTTCCACCTCGTACTCAGGCTCTCCCTGAACCAACACTGGCTGTGGTCGGGGACGGTTCGGGTGGAACTCGTCGGGTGGGGCCACTGGACTCAGAAGGGACCTGTGGAAGACCGGGTGAACCTTCAGGGTTGCGGGTAACCGGAGACGGAATGCCACAGGAGAGACTTGGTCCACGATAGGGAACGGGCCGGTGAATCGGGCGTCCAACTTCCGCGAAGGTCGAGAGGGGTGGAGGTGGCGAGTGGAGAGCCAAACCAGGTCACCGACGCGAAGTTCCGGCCCCACCTGGCGGTGGCGGTCGGCCTGGGCTTTGTACGCTTCCTTGGCCTGGTGCAGTTGCTCCACCAAAAGCTGTTGCTGGGACTGGAGCTCTTGAAGCCACTCCGTCACCGCCGGGACCGCGGATGCCGGCAGCACATCTGGAAACAGCCGTGGATGATAACCGTAACTGGCCTGGAACGGGGTCTGCTGGGTGGACGCATTCACCGCGTTGTTGTAGGCGAACTCCGCCAATGCCAGGTGGTCGACCCAGTCATCCTGCTGGTAGCTGCAGTAACACCGGAGGTACTGCTCCAGCACCGCGTTCGCCCGTTCCGTCTGGCCATCGGTCTGTGGGTGGTAGGCTGACGAGAGGCAGACCTCTGTCCCGAGGGTCTGGTGTAATGCTCGCCAGAACCGGGATGTGAACTGAACGCCCCGGTCGGACACCACGCGCTCAGGTAGGCCATGCAGGCGGAAGACATGCTGAAGGTACAGCTGAGCGGTTTCCTTGGCTGTGGGTACAGATGGGCAGGGGGCGCAGTGCACCATCTTGGTGAAATGGTCGGAGAAAACTAGGAGGCAGGTACAACCACGAGACGGGGGTAAGTCCACTACAAAGTCCAACGAAACCGTGTGCCAAGGGCGCGGTGGAACTGGCAATGGCTGAAGTAGGCCGGGGGGTCGCCCGGTAGGGCCCTTGGCGCGCCGGCAGACATCACAACCAGCAACGTATCGAGCCACGTCAGCCTTCAGGCGGGGCCACCAAAACTCACGACTGACCAGATGGGTGGTCCGATACCGTCCAAAGTGCCCCGCTGCTGGGGCATCATGGGCCATCCGGAGAACCTCCAGCCGCAGTGGCCCTGGCGGGATGTACAGACGACCGTGGTGCAGCAGAAGGCCCTGATGCAGGACCAGCCCCGGATACTGTGGGCTGGACCCTTCAGCCAGCTCCTGGAGTCGTTCCTGGGCCCAAGCGTCGACCCGCTGCTGTTTCCGCACCCGAGCCTGCAGTGGCTCCGCCTCCTGGGTGGCCAGGAATGCAGCTGGAGGTAGGATCGTGGTGGGTTCTGCTTGCTGTACCCTGTCTGAGTTGTCTTCAGGTTTCCGGGACAGGGCATCCGCCTTCTGGTTCTGAGAGCTAGGGATGTAGCGGATCCGGAACTGGAACCGGGAAAAGAACAACGCCCACCGGATCTGTCTTTGGTTCAGCTTGTGGGTGGTCTGGAGGTACTCCAGGTTCCGGTGGTCAGTTCTCACCTCCACCGGATGTCGTGCCCCCTCAAGATGGTGGCGCCAGACCTCAAAGGCCACCTTGATGGCCAGTAGTTCCCGCTCCCACACAGTATAGTTACGCTCCGCTGGTAGGAGCTGGCGGGAATAGAAGGCACAGGGTAAGAGTGGCGCTTCAGGTCCATTCTGTTGAGACAAGACGGCACCGAGAGCCGTACTGGAGGCGTCGGTCTCCACCACAAAGGGTCGAGAGGGGTCAGGATGTTGTAAGATTGGCGCCCTCTGGAAACAGGCCTTCAACCCCTGAAACGCCTCCTCTGCCTCCTTGTCCCAGGAAAACAGCGTCTTTGGGCGCAGTAGCCGGGTCAACGGGGTGGTGCGATGAGCATAATCTGCGATGAAGGTCCGGTAGTAGTTGGCGAACCCCAGGAAACGCTGTAGGTCCTTGCGGTTCCGGGGTGCCGCCCATTCTCGAACCGCTGCCACCTTCCCAGGGTCCATCTGCACCCCATCTGGAGAGAGCCGGTGTCCAAGGAAGTCCACAGTCCGCTGATGGAACTCGCACTTGCTGAGCTTTGCGTACAAACGGTGCTCACGCAAGCGCTGCAGCACGGTCCGGACATGTCCCTCATGGCGAGCCGGGTCACGGGAGTAAACCAGTATGTCATCCAAGTACACCACCACGTACTTGTCTAACAAGTCCTGGAACACGTGGTTGATGTAGCGTTGGAACACAGCAGGCGCGTTGCACAAACCGAAAGGCATAACCAAGTATTCGAACTGCCCGTACCGGGTCCCAAATGCTGTCTTCCACTCATCCCCGGCTCGGATCCGAATCAAGTTGTAGGCCCCCCGGAGGTCCAGCTTGGTGAACACCTGTGCCCCTTGCACCCGCTCCAGCAACTCTGAGATAAGGGGCAAGGGGTACCGGTCTGGGATGGTAATTTTGTTCAGGGCTCGGTAATCATGGCAAGGGCGAAGTTCCCCACATTTCTTCTTAACAAAGAGCACTGGTGCCGCGGTAGGCGAGGTGGAAGGCCTAATGAACCCACGCTCCAGGTTCTTGCGCAAGAAGTCCTGCAAAGCCTCGCGCTCTGGCTCTGTTAGAGAATATAAGCGACTCACTGGTAAGGGCGCTCCGGGCTGGAGGTCTATGCCGCAGTCAAAAGGCCGATGCGGCGGCAGCTGGTCTGCCCCCCGTTCCTCGAACACGTCCTGGTAGTCCTGGTACACGGCTGGGAGCGTGGGTGCTGCCTCCTCCGTGGGCGCGGCCGCCAGCGTCTCGGATTGAGCATGGGAACATGGGTCTGGGAAGTGCACAGTCCGTTTGACCCAGTCAATCTGAACGTTGTGAGCTTCCAGCCAGTCCATCCCGAGCACGAGGGGGAACCGGGGCATAGAGGCAATGTCCAAAGTTCGCAACTCCCGGTGCTGCTGGAGACACAGGACCAGGGGCTGGGTCTCCTGAGTAACGGCTCCTGAACGTAGAAGCCGTCCGTCAATTGCTTCCACCTGGACCGGTTCTGGCTTGTTCCGAAGTGGCACCTGATGATGGGCAGCAAAAGCAGCGTCCATATAAGAACGGGTTGCTCCTGAATCCACCAAAGCATGGGTAAGAATCCAGGGCCCACCTGGAGGGTATAAACGTACCGGAACCATAAGATGTTGCAAGTCCATTGGTGCGGGCCTATTCTGCGCTGTTTGGGACCCCCGGTAGCTAGGGCCATCAGCTACTGGGGGTTGGCGGTTTCCCTGCGGCTGGCGTTTCTCAGGGCAGGACCGAGTGTCCACTTCCGCCACAGTAGAGACATAGATTCCCCTCCCGACGCCGCACCTTCTCTGCGGGGGAAAGGCGTGGCCGCACTGCCCCGAGCTGCATAGGCTCCTCCGATAACTCAGTTGTGACCGTGGGGCTGCCGGAAGAAACTGGTGCCGAGAACTGGAGGTGTCGTCGGCCCCGGGCCTGGCGACGATCCTCCAGCCGGTCGTCTATCTGTAGACTCCGTTGAATGAGAGTGTCTAGCGTGGTGGGGCGTTCCATTGTGGCCAGCTGGTCCAGTATCTCGTCCGAAAGCCCTTCGAGATACTGGTCCCGCAATGCCGAGTCGTTCCAGGTCAAGTCCTGTGCCAACAGCCGAAACTCCGTGGTATATGCGGCCACCGTGGACTCGCCCTGTTTCAACTGCCGAATCGCCCGGTTGGCTTGACTCCCTTTCTGGGGGTTGCCGAACGCGGCCTCCAAAAGATTGCAAAACCCCGTATAGTCTGCCAGCAAGGGGGAGTCTTGCCTGAGTAGCGGCAACGCCCACTTGGCCGCCTGGTCCTTTAACAAACTAATCAAAAAGTGCACCTTGGTGCGGTCGTCAGGGAAGTTCCGGGCTCGCCCCTGAATATACAGCTTGGCTTGGGCGAGGAACATGGGAAAGCTGGCCGGGGCTCCATCAAATTTCTCGGGCAAAGCCACTGGGTACTTGCCAGGAGCCGGGGCGTTGGCCCCAGGAGCCGGTAGGGCTTCCAAGCGCTGCTGAAGTGCCGTAACCGCGTCGCTGAGCTGCTGCACGGTGTGAGTCAAGGCCTGGTTCTTCTGGGCCAAAGCCACCAGCGCAGCCACCTGGTCAGCCATGGCCTCTGGCTCTTCCCGAACGCACCCCAACGAAGGGGGAGTGCGGGTGTGGCAGGAGCAAACTGTGCTGGACCCGGGGGAAAGGTACCGTGAGCGTAGTCTGAGTCCACACGAAGAGGGGCGAGGTCCGAGGCGGAGAGCCGGGCGGGGAACGGGAACGCTGGAACAGGAGGCCGAGCAGGGAACAGGAACACCGGATGGTCAGGAACAGGAGGCCGAGCAGGGAACAGGAGCACCGGATGGTCAGGAACAGGAGGCCAAGCAGGGATCAGGAACACAGGAAGGTCCAAAGCCAACAACGACGTTGCTCCCGCAACCTGGGACCGGGCTGACTGGGCTTTTATCCTCTTCTAAGGCCAGGGGCGGTCCCGGCCCCCAGGAGCCCCGCCTCCTCTGGCCTTAAGGCGAGCACTCCTCCTGGGAGCAACCAGTTCCCTTCGCCTCTCTGCCCTAAGCCTCTGCAGATCAGGAGAGGCCGAAGGGTTACTGGGCCCTGGAGGAGGCTCACCTGTAGCCACTGAGTCCTCAAGCCCCTCTGGGGCCTGAAGGGTTTCACCTGGGGCCAGCTCCTGGTGCTCTGCCACAGGTGCAGGCTCTTCAGCATCTAGGCCTTGCCCCAGTTCAGCCGGCCCTGGAGGCGGGGACTCCTGTGCAGGCTGGGATTCCTCTGGTTCATCCTCTGAATCGGAATCCCAGGCCATCACATTGGGCTTCTTCCCGTATAAAGCAAAATATGGCGTAGTGTCAATTACCGAATTATATACTCGGTTCAGAATATGAGTAGCCGTCTGCCAGGCTTCCGCCCAGTAACTTTGAGGGAGTTTAGAATCAAACAACATAGAGTTTGCCAACTCTTGTAGAACCCTGTTTTTACGTTCGTCCACACCTCCTTCTTGGGGGGAATAAGGTGTAGACAGACGATGCGTAATTCCCTTTCTCTTAAAGAAATTCTGCAACACAGACCCGGTAAATTCTGACCCTCTGTCTGTCTGAAAAGCAAGTACTCTAGTACTGAATTCAAGTTCTACTGCACGAACCCAATTTTTAACTGTTTCTGCAGTATCTGCTTTTGTTTTGAGAGGAAAAAACCATGTGACTTTTGTTTTGTCATCCGAGAGACACAGTGCATACCTCAAACCTCCCATGCTAGCAACAGGCATTGGGCCACATAGGTCCATATGCACAAGTTGGTGAGGAGATTTCACCCCTCCCATATCCAAGAATCTCCTGACGAGTCTGCTGATTCTCCAGAGAGGAGGAGCAGTGTTCTGCTTTCTACTTATTAAGCTCCAGCACCAAGTCTGTCAGTCAGTCAGTCAGTGTGTCGGAGAGAGAGAGAGAGTGTTAGAGATCGTGTGTAGAGATAAGGTTGCTGCTAAGAGCAGCTGCAGACACTCAGTGCAGCATTCATTTATGCTTAGACCTATTTAGCTCTGTATATAGTTTTGTATTATAGTTGTAGTTATAGAATAAAAGAAGATATTCTACAGCGCTGCTCTCCGAGTCGTGTATACACTGCTAGACTCTGCTATACTCTGCTGTGCGACGACTGTATTGTGGAAGTGAATCCGGTGCTCACAACTCTAAGCTGTGAGTCCACAGCACTTTGACCTGTTCCTGTGTAAAAGGTGGTCTCTGGAAGTGCTACCCAGCTCGCCTAGCCCAGTTGGGGTTGAAGTGCATGAGTCCAGTTGGTGACACTGGCTCAAGGGCGATGCTGACAGTTGGAATACTTTGTCAGATTTCCTATCTGAACTGGGATAACTGCATCTATGAACCTTCGCCCTTTTGCATGCAATACAATCCAAATACTTAGTACATTTGTTCATTTTGCACCCTTCTGATAATTCGGGTTGCCTCTTAACATACTGAAAGTTAATATGTCCCAAACGGCGGTGCCATAAATGAACACAAGAATTATGGGTGGGCAAGTTCACACAACCAGCATGAACCTGTTCAACTTCATCTGGACTTGTCTCAAAATAATATAACCCATTTCTGCATTCCACCTGCAAAAGAGATACGTTATTCTTTGAAATAGTGCAAACCCCATTTTCAAACACAGTTTTAAACCCATCTCTATCAAGTTCTGACACAGACAAAATACACCCCTTCATTCCCTTTAGCACATAGGCATCAATTTCTGTATGCAAACAATTCAAGAACACTGTGCCTATGGTCTCTAAGGAACGCTTAGTTGAATCTGTCATTGTCACAACTTTAAGGGTTTGCAAATGCCTGCAATTCTGCAAACGGACACTAGATGGGGCCACCAGGTGGTGAGATGCACCACTGTCAATTAACCAGCGTAGATTGCTGCCTTGGCCACGCCCTTGCATCAACGCCATTGCTGAAGCCATGTGCTGGGTGCTGTGGGAGTAGCCACGACCTCCTCCTCTTCTCCGACGTCCCCTGGAACTCCTTGTCTGGTAACTAGGGGTAACGGCCTTGGTGCTGTCTTGACCAGGTTCACGTGTGCAGTTCCTGATTAAATGGGAAGAGGAACCACAGCGAAAACAGTGTCTAGCTGCAAAAGCATTTACTGTATTCTCAAACTCAGCATCCCCACTCTTAGGCACAGCACAACTCCTCTTTCTCTTTGCCTTTTATCCTGCTCATCTGCAAGCCGAGAAGAAAGGTATTCAAGGGTTAATTCAGCTGAAGGCATAGCTTCCAAAGTTAAAGCTAGAGTCTCATAGCTTTTATCAAGAGAAGACAACAATATGTATGACTGCTGCTCCATAGAGAAAGGAATGCCCAGCTGTCTTAGTTGATTAAAGGCAGACACCATTTTTGCAATATGTTCTTTCACACACGCTCCCGGTTGGAGACGTAAATCAAACAAACATCTTGTAGCATGGATCTTGGCCCCCGCAGTGTTTCTGGAATTTAGCCACTGCAGAACCATCCAGACCTCATGCGTGTTCTTTAACTCAGAAACGTAAGGCATTTGCTCTGGTCCCACTGCCAAAACTAATAGACCTTGGGCTTTCCTGTCGCGTTTCTGTGAAGCTGCTGCTGCTGCTTTGTCTTCTGCAGACGCGCCTGCAGCTGCCTGTAAAGGCGGTGCTTCAGTACAACTCCACAACTCTTTTGCTTGTAACCATACCCTTACTCTAGCCTTCCAATCTTGCCAATTTTTTCCATTGAGTCACGTAAACGGGACAGCAAAACTTTCCTGGAACTCTGCCATCCTCCCTGGGGCTTAGGAACAATACTCACACACCTGTAGGCCGTCTCCCAGCATCTGAGTTGGCTCCTTGAGGAATAAGACGTCTTCCAGCGAGTACAAACTGCGCAGTGCCTGTTTAAAACTTTTTTTTCTAGGCACGTTGCAGGACTCAAGCTGCTTTGAAGGCTTTCGTTTTCGGCAACCGCTTCTGTCTTCGCTCCAGTCCTTTCATAAATCGCTCTGAACTGCACTCCTTATCTCCTTCTTGACGTACAAACAGCCATAACCTGTCCATTAAACTTTGATTAGTTTAATGTTAAGTAAACGTCTAGTGTGCTTCCAACGCCATAAATCTTATCTCAGCAGAGAATTTCGTGCAGCGGCTGAAGGAGGCAGGAGAGTCAGTACCTTTTATAAATGAAGAATCCTGGAGCAAGCACTTTGGAACTCAGGGAAAAACTTTATTCACAAAAGCAAAATAAACCCTGGCGATAAAGCACACATGCTTTTATCTCTGGCATAAAGAAAACTTTACTCTAAACTTAACTCATATCAGCAAACACGCCCATGGCCACAAACTGAGTCTGCGAGTCAGGTCAAGGGGGGAAGAGAGAGAAACACGGGTGAACTGACTATTTATACAAACCAACTCACATTCATGGATGCTTAATGACTTTCAGCTGCTCAGTGATTAGAGCGACTTGTTACCTCTTAACCCTTTAGTACCAACACTCCTCTTCGGAGGCAGGAAAACCCACAAAGTCCCCTTCATCGTCTGTGGGTCCAAATTCTTCCTCCCAGAATCTAGCTAATGGTTTGGGCTTATCTGGGAACAAACTGTGGAATTCTTCCACCAGATACCCGCCAGTGTATTCAGTGTATTCAGTGTATTCAGCAGGGACCCATGTGTTTTCCGACCTAGGTTCCCCCTCCCAGGCTACCAAGTACTCTACCTGGCGACTTCGCCACCTTGAATCGAGTATTTCCGTGGCTTCGTTACAGTGTTCCCTCTCCTCTACCCACGGGTGGGTGGTAACCCCTCCCTCCCGTCCCAGGAACTCCTGCCCCTCCCTGTAAGGTGAAAGTAGGGACCTATGGAACACCGGATGTATCTTCATGCTGTCAGGCAACTTGAGTTTAAATGCCACTGGGTTAACCTGCTGTATTACCCCAAAAGGCCCCACCCGCCTCGGCTGCAACTTCTTGCACCCTCCCTTTAGGGGCAACCCTTGGGATAACAACCACACCCGGTCTCCCACCCGTATGGCCTCCCCCTCCTGACGGTGCCTGTCCGCCTACCTCTTGTAAACTTCCTTGGCCCGCTCCAAGTTCAACCTGAGTTGCTGGTGTAAGGCCTCCATTTCCTCCACAAATTGCTCAGCTGCAGGTACACTCCATCCTTCCTCCCCCCGCCCTGGGAAGGCCCTGGGGTGACACCCGTAATTGGCCATGAAAGGGCTCATTCCCGTGGACACGTGTTCAGCGTTATTGTACGCAAATTCAGCTAATTTCTCTACCCAGTCGTTCTGTCTCTCGCTGACATAGCAGCGTAGGTATTGCTGGAGTATACCGTTCGCTCTTTCAGCTTGTCTGTTGGTTTCTGGGTGCCTCGCCGTCGAGAAGCTCACCTCGACCTGTAGCAAGCTCATGAGCTTCCTCCAGAACCGGGAAGTAAATTGTTTCCCGCGATCCGAGATTACCCTCAAGGGAGCCCCATGCAGTCTAAAAATGTGATCCACAAACAGCCTTGCTGTCTCCTCTGCCGTTGCTGCATGTGAGCAAGCTACGAAATGGCACATTTTAGTCAGTAGATCGACTACTACCATGACCGCTGTCTTTCCCCTTGACTTGGGAAGATCTGTCATAAAATCAATGACACCACCTCCCAGGGCTTTCCCGGTGTAGGTAAGGGTTCCAGTAACCCCGCGGGGGCAGCCCTTTCCCCCTTAGCCCTCTGGCATCGGACGCACCCTCATACCCTCGTACATATTCTCGTACGTCTTCCCTCACCTTTGGCCACCAGAACTGCCTGGTGACAAGTAGCATGGTCTTGTGCTGTCCAAAGTGCCCAGCTGTTGGGTTGTCGTGGAGTTGTCTAAGTACCTTCCCCCTCAAGGTCTCCCCCGGTACATACAGCGCCCCCTTATAGTACAGTAGCCCTTCTTTTTCCTCAAACCCTCCATTGTCTTCCTTTCCGCCCCGGAGTTCCCTGATTTTTGTCTGAGTGAACTCATCGTCTCTGGTGAGCCCTGCCAGTTCTCGTTTCCCAACCAACGCTCCCCCACACACCCACCGGTCCTTGGGGAACACGTGCCTGGTCTCTGGTGGTCCCTCTCTTTCCATGTACTCCGGTTTCCAGGAGAGAGCATCTGCCCTTACGTTTTCCTCTCCCGGCACGTATCAGATCGCGAAGGAAAACTTGGCGAACTCCTGGGACCATCTGATCTGTCTCTGTTTGAGCACTCGTGCGGTCCGCCAGTATTCCAAGTTCTTGTGGTCAGTTCGGACATGGATCTTGTGCCGCGCCCCTATCAATAGATGTCTCCATTGCCGAAATGCCGCATAGATCGCAAGCAGTTCTCGGTCATACACTGTGTAGTTTTGCTCTGACATGCTCAGCTTCCTTGAGAAACAGGCACACGGCCTCCAGTTCTCCTTGGCCCCGGGCTGCAAAAGGACTGCTCCAATGGCGCGGTCGGACGCGTCCGTCTCCAGTCTCATGGGCTTCTCCGGATCCACGTGCAGGAGCTGCTCTTCCGAGGCGAACGCCTTCTTCAGTCTTTCAAAGGATTGCTGCGCACCCTCTGTCCACGCGAACTTCTTTTTGCTACTAAGACAATCCGTTATGGGCACTGTAAAGTGAGCGAAATTCTTTATGAACTTCCTGTAGAAGTTGCTGAAGCCTAGGAACCTCTGCACATCCTTTCTGTTTTGGGGGGCTTTCCATTCCAGCACTGCCTACACTTTGCCCGGGTCCATAGCTAGTCCTTTGTCTGACAACCTGTACCCCAGGAACTTGACCTCCCTGGCGTGGAATTGGCATTTTTCCAGCTTGACCCACAACTGATGCTTCTTCAATCTCTGTAGCACCTCCCTGACGTCTCTGACGTGTTGCTTTTCATTGTCCGAATAGATTAAGATGTCATCCAAAAAGGCTACGCAATTCTTGTACAGCAGGGGCCCCAACACATGGTGCATGAAGGCTTGAAAGCAGGCGGACCCCGATTGTAATCCAAATGGCATAACTAAGTACTCAAAAGCCCCCAGGGGGGTGAACATAGTCATTTTCCATTCGTCCCCCTCCCTTATCCTAATCAGATTGTATGCTCCCCTGAGGTCCAGCTTGGTAAAAATCTTCCCCTGCCTCACACGTGTCAAAATATCGTCAATCCTGGGCATTGGGAAAGTCATGGGTTCTGACACCAGGTTTAGGGCCCGGTAATCCACGACTAATCTGGGCTGATTAGTCTCTTTTTTGTCCACAAAGAACACCGGACTGCCCCCCACCGCCTTTGATTCCCTTATGAAACCTCTCTTCAGGTTCTTGTCAATAAATTGCCACAACTCCTGCATCTCCCAGTCGGACAAGGCATACAGCTTACCCACCGGTAACTGAGCCCCTGGAAGCAGGTTGATTTGGCAGTCAAAGGGCCTGTGGGGGGCAGTCTATCTGCCTCCCTCTCGCTGAAGACCTCCTTCAAATCAGCATATTGTGGTGGCACCTCCCCTTTTTGCTCCAGGGCCAACCCAGCCACCCTGGCCACAGTCATTCTTGGTTCCTTCCCTCCCAGACAGTGTTCTAAGCAGTAAGATGACCCAAAGGTGACCGACCGCTGATGCCATGACACCACTGGGTCATGTATTGCCAGCCAGCTCATTCCCAGTATTATTGGGGGTCCTGCCAGCGTGGCCACGTGAAAGGCAATGGTTTCCGTGTGCCTGGAGACCCTCATTCGCATTGGCGGGGTCTGGTGTGTCACTTCCCCTCCCAGGAGTTCCCTGCCAACGATGGTGGTCACCTGCAAGGGAAAATCTAGTGGTAACAGGTGGAGTTGGTGCTCCAGAGCGAAGTCTCTGCTGAAGAAATTTACGAGCTGCCAGAATCTAGCAGCCCCTCCACTTTGACGGGGTGCCCATTTGGGAGTTCTAGCACCACCTCTATGGCTATAGCTGCCTTGGGGGGGTCAGGCTGGGGCACTTCTATTGGTCGCTGGCCTGGCTGCTGCCCCTGCTGGTTGGCAGCCAGGCGTTGTCGTTTCCCTGCGCCTGCCCTTCCTCCCCCTTCTCGTCGTGGCCTGCAGCCCCCATCATGCCTTGCCAGGCTTTTTGTTGAGGGCAGACCTTCGCAAAATGTCCCGGTCGCTGACAGAGGAAACACTTCTTGGTAGTTTTCCACTCCTTCCCCTCCCTTTTCCGACCTTCACCAGCGTTTGAAACTTCGCGCACGCGCGCTCCATCAATTTCCATCGGCTCCGCTGCCTGGGAAGCCTCCCTCGGCATCTCCGGAATGTGGTTGTCATGGAAACGTTCCGCCCTTATCTCCCGCTTCTCCTGAGCCCGCGCTTCCTGGCGTACACCGATCGCAAGCACAGTCTTTGTGAGTTCATCCATCGACCGTGGGCGGGGTGCTCGGGACAACTTGTCTTTCACTTCGGGGGACAAACCCGCTTCAAAAAACATTTGCATTGGTTCAGAGTCCAGATCCCACCCGAGCTTGTGGACTAACATCGCAAAACGCGACCAGTAGTTTCTGATGGACAGGCCCCCCTGCTTGCACCCCATCAGCTCCCGCCGTGTCACGCTTTGCTCAACCTCGCTGGAGAACATCGCGTCCATTCCCTGGTAGAATTTCTTAAGATCATAGAATCATAGAATCATAGAATCATAGAATCATAGAGTTGGAAGAGACCACAAGGGCCATCGAGTCCAACCCCCTGCCAAGCAGGAAACACCATCAGAGCACTCCTGACATATGGTTGTCAAGCCTCTGCTTAAAGACCTCCAAAGAAGGAGACGCCACCACACTCCTTGGCAGCAAATTCCACTGTCGAACAGCTCTTACTGTCAGGAAGTTCTTCCTAATGTTTAGGTGGAATCTTTTTTCTTGTAGTTTGGAACCACTGCTCCGTGTCCGCTTCTCTGGAGCAGCAGAAAACAACCTTTCTCCCTCCTCTATGTGACATCCTTTTATATCTTTGAACATGGCTATCATATCACCCCTTAACCTCCTCTTCTCCAGGCTAAACATGCCCAGCTCCCTTAGCCGTTCTTCATAAGGCATCGTTTCCAGGCCTTTGACCATTTTGGTTGCCCTCCTCTGGACACGTTCCAGTTTGTCAGTGTCCTTCTTGAACTGTGGTGCCCACAACTGGACACAGTACTCCAGGTGAGGTCTGACCAGAGCAGAATACAGTGGCACTATTACTTCCCTTGATCTAGATGCAATACTCCTATTGATGCAGCCCAGAATTGCATTGGCTTTTTTAGCTGCCGCGTCACACTGTTGGCTCATGTCAAGTTTGTGGTCAACCAAGACTCCTAGATCCTTTTCACATGTACTGCTCTCAAGCCAGGTGTCACCCATCTTGTATTTGTGCCTCTCATTTTTTTTGCCCAAGTGCAATACTTGACATTTCTCCCTATTAAAATTCATCTTGTTTGTTTTGGCCCAGTTCTCTAATCTGTCCAGGTCGTTTTGAAGTGTGATCCTGTCCTCTGGGGTGTTAGCCACCCCTCCCAGTTTGGTGTCATCTGCAAATTTGATCAGGATGCCCTTGAGTCCATCATCCAAGTCGTTGATAAAGATGTTGAATAAGACCGGGCCCAAGACAGAACCCTATGGCACCCCACTAGTCACTCTTCTCCAGGATGAAGAGGAACCATTGATGAGCACCCTTTGGGTTCGGTCAGACAGCCAGTTACAAATCCACTGAGTGGTAGCATAGTCAAGTCTGCATTTTACCAGCTTCTTTACAAGAATATCATGGGGCACCTTGTCAAATGCCTTGCTGAAATCAAGGTAGGCTACATCCACTGCGTTCCCTTCATCTACCAGGCTTGTAATTCTGTCAAAAAACGAGATCAGGTTAGTCTGACATGACTTATTTTTCAGAAATCCATGCTGACTATTGGTGATCACAGTATTTCTTTCTAGGTGCTCACAGACTGCTTGCTTAATGATCTGCTCCAGAATCTTCCCTGGTATTGATGTCAGACTGACTGGGCGGTAATTATTTGGGTCCTCTCTTTTCCCCTTTTTGAAAATAGGGACAACATTTGCCCTCCTCCAGTCTGCCGGGACTTCGCCTGTTCTCCAGGAATTCTCAAAGATGACTGCCAGTGGTTCTGAGATCACATCTGCCAGTTCTTTTAATACTCTTGGATGCAGTTCATCTGGCCCTGGAGACTTGAATACATCTAGACTAGCCAAGTATTTTTGTACTATCTCCTTAGTTATTCTGGGCTCTGTTTCCTCTGCTGAATCATTTGCTCCAAATTCTTCAGGTCGGGCATTGTTTTCTTTATTGGAGAAGACTGAGGCAAAGAAGGCATTGAGGAGTTCAGCCCTTTCTGTGTCCCCTGTTTGCATTTCACCATCTTCTCCTCTGAGTGACCCCACTGTTTCTTTCTTCTTCCTTTTGCTACGAACATACCCATAAAAGCCTTTTTTGTTGCTTTTAACCTCTCTAGCAAGCCTGAGTTCATTCTGTGCTTTAGCTTTTCTGACTTTGTGTCTACACGTGCTGGCTATTTGTTTGAATTCCTCTTTGGTGGTTTCCCCCCTTTTCCATTTTTTTTTGTACACATCCTTTTTAAATCTTAACTCAGTTAAAAGTTCTTTAGATAGCCACCCTGGCTTCTTTAGGCACCTTCCATGTTTCCGTCTCATTGGTATTGCCTGAAGTTGTGCTTTTACTATCTCCCTCTTAACAAACTCCCAGCCATCATGAACTCCCTTTCCTTTTAGTATTACTGTCCATGGGATCTCACCCAGCACTTCCCTAAGTTTTATGAAGTCGGCTTTCTTAAAGTCAAGAAATTGAGTCCTAGTATGCTTGGCTGCTCCTTTCTGCTGTATAGTAAACTTCAGAAGAGCATGATCACTCGCGCCTAATGATCCTTCCACTTCTACCCCACTAACCAGGTCATCAACATTGGTTAGGACCAGATCTAAAATGGCTGTTCCTCTTGTTGCTTCTCCCACTTTCTGGACAACAAAGTTGTCTGCAAGGCCAGTGAGGAATCTGTTTGACCTTATGCTCTTGGCTGAGTTTGACATCCAGCAAATATCCGGGTAATTGAAGTCCCCCATTACTACTATCTCCCTTCCTTTTGCATGCTTGGCCATCTGTTCCAGGAAGGCATCATCTATGTCCTCCGTTTGGCTTGGGGATCTATAGTAAACTCCCACAATGAGGTCCCTGTTATTCTTCTCTCCCTTAATTTTGACCCAAATGCTCTCACTTTGGCTTTGAGGTTCTAAATCTTGGATCTCTTCGACTTCCGGAGGCGGCGTCATTGGTAATGGCGGATTCCCTCTGAAAAAGAGGGAGAAGCCCCGCAGAAACTGGGTCCACCGCTGCAGCGAAGCGGCGGACCCGTTAATAAACCACAGACGGAAGAAGCCTGTGGCCGTGGGACTCGGCGGGCACGTTTTTGCGCCCCCCGAACTGTCAAAGAGGCTCTGTAAAGGGCTTCGGAGCGGGACGGGGGAGCGCTGTGCTGAGAGTCGATCGCTACTTCTGCGGAGCGAAGCTGCACAGCAGTTACCGGAGAGCGCCGACCTTTTTCCTGTGAAACTTCGATCTGAAACATCTATCCGTGAGTAAGAATTGAGAAGAGATTGAGAAAGATCAAGGAGTTGAAATTCTGATCTGACTTTGAACTTAAATTTGATACCTTGATCGGGACTTTGAACTTGAATTTGGACCTGAAATCGGTAAGACGTAAACAGGAAGTCCGTCTTTCCGGTCTTGTAAATAGTAAGGAAGCAAAGACTAAAGAAACTTTGAACTGTTAAATTGACTTTTAAAGGAGCTAAATTTCACTGTTGGACAGAAAATTCCCCCCCCCCCCAAGTTGTGGAGGGGAGGAAAGAAAACCCACCACTCAATCCTTGATGTCGGACTGCTTTGAATAATATAAAGCACCCTGTTATAGACACTGTACTCTTTTTTTTTACGATTGATCTCTGCAAGAGAATGGCTATCTTTTAAGGGAACTCTTGAACTCTAGAATTTGTAACTGTTTATCTGTTGTTTTGAAACAAATAGGGAAGTCAATGAAGTTACGTTTTAACAATAATCTTTGATGAAACATTTTGCTACTCTGCGCCCCTAGAGGAACTTTGTGTTACAGTTGGGGATTTTCCACTGCAGCTGTTACTTTCTACTGACAAGACTAGCCTGAAAACTTAGTGAGTGACCTTGGTTCTCAGAGGTACAGTTATGGATCAAGACAAACCACAAGATAAGTCCCAGGAAAAATCCACGAGAGCCAAAACCAGACAACAACAGCAGCTGCAGCAACAGCAACAGCAGCTGCATCGAAGACCATCAGTATCAGGTCTTGCTGCTCCATTGGCTATAGAAAAAGAAGAAGTAAAAGGAGCAGGTTCGGATTCTGCAACATTAGACAAAATACTTACAGCCCTACAAAATTTGACAACTAAAATTGATTTAAACACCACAACTGTTAATGACCTGGGGGAGAAAGTAAATTCCAATACTCAGGCTATTGACAGGTTACTGCGGGAATCGAAAGAGACGAAACGGATAGCAGAGGAAGCGAAAGAGAGGGTTTTGGCGGTAGAAGAAAGGATACCGCCAATTAATAAACAGCTGGAAGATTATAGGGCACAATTCTCTTTGATTGAACTCAAGGACAAACAGGCAAATTTGAGAGTCAGAGCGGTCCCAGAAGTGGAAGAAGGAGATTTAATTGAACTTCTTACACTGGAATTTGAGGACTTTTGGGGCCTAGACCCAGAAAAACAAGAATTCAAAATAGTGAGTGCTTTTCGACTTGGAAGAGTTAAAAGGAAAAATAGAGCGAGAGACTGCTTGATTACTTTGAGATCAAAAGAAGAGAAAGATAGAATATTGAGTCTCCATTACCAGAAAGCACTCGAGATACAAGGTGTGAGAATTGAAATTTTTAAAGACATCCCAAAATATTTACTTGACCTCAGGGCCAACTACGGAGATCTGGTAGGCCTGCTAAGGAAAAATACTATCTTATTCAGGTGGGAATTTCCTCAGGGCCTCTCTTTTACATTTAGAGGAAAGAAAATTAAGATAAGATCAGAGGAAGATAAAGTGCGATTCCTGAGAGACCACGGTGAAGAACTACAAAAAGAGGCGGAAACAAAAGAGCCGGGAATACCAGGATTGGGACCACCTGATCTAGGAAGACACCCCTTGGGATTGGACAAAGCTGAGAAAGAGACACCGCCATCGGAACAAGAGCAGCTTCAAGGAGCAGTTGGAGGAATAGCAAAATAACTACAACATGTCTCTGCAGGTTCTAACTTGGAATATTAGGGGTATGAACTCCCCGGACAAGAGGAAAAGAATCTTTCATATGTTGAAAAAGGAACAATTAGATCTGATTTGTTTACAAGAAACCCACGTAACAAGATTCCACAGGAAAGTATTGATAAACAAAAGGTTAGGCCAAGAATTTATTTCATCGGACAAAGTTAAAAAAAGAGGAGTTGTGATTTATGCAAAAGAAAAATTATTACCAAAATTTCTTTTTAAAGATGAGCATGGACGTTTTGTGGCAATTGAGATATAATTTCAAGGAGAGAGACTATTGATACTTGGAGTCTATGCACCAAATGAGGGGAAATCAGAATTCTACAAGAAACTGCATGAGACATTGTTGGATTTTATGGATTATAATATCATTCTGATGGGAGATATGAACGGCGTTGTGTCGACAAATATGGACAAATCTGAAAGACAGGTAGTTACAAAAGATGGAAGACTACTGAAGACCTTTTTTGAAATGACAGACAATATGGATTTAATTGACACTTGGAGAACTAAGAACCCCCTAGACAGAGAGGGAACTTTCTTCTCTGAAGCTAAAATGACCTGGACAAGAATTAACCAAATCTGGATTTCTAGAGGAATGGCCCCTAAGATTCGAAAAGTGGAAATCTGCCCAAAAACTTGTTCCGACCATAATCCTGTGAAAATGGAAATGAAATTAACATCAATTGGATCCTTCAGATGGAGGATGAATGACACTTTGTTTAGAGATCCAGAAATTACTAAGAAGGCCCAAAAAACTTTGAAAGACTATTTTGAAATAAATTTGAAGACCACAGTGGAAAAAAGAGTAATCTGGGACGCAAGTAAAGCTGTAATGAGAGGTTTTTTGATTCAACAAAATGTAATTAAAAGGAGAACCCAAGAGGAGAAAAAAGAAAAGATTTTGGAGAAAATTAGAGAAGGAGAAAAGAAGCTCAGGACTAAACCAAAGTCACAGGAGATTTTGAGAGAAATTAAGCTACATCAAGTACAATATACGAAAATGGTAAATCAAGATATAGAATGGAAGATCAAACAGATGAGACAAAAACCTTTGAATCAGCTAACAAATGTGGAAAGTTATTAGCATGGCAGTTGAAGAAAAGACAAAAATTAAATACAGTTACAAACCTCGAAGTGGATGGTAAGAACATACAAAATCCACAGGAAATCAAAAATTGCTTCCAGAGATACTTCAAACAATTGTATGCACAAGGGCCACAGAATGAGATCAAAATTGACCAATTTTTGGAAACTAATGGACTACAAAAAATCTCTCAAGAGAATAAATTATTATTGAACTCTAGAATTTCTGAACAAGAGGTGGAGGGTGCCATTCAGAATATGCAGTTGGGCAAGTCTCCAGGGCCGGATGGGTTAACCTCCAAATATTACAAAGCTATGAAAGACTACTTAATTCAACCGTTAAAGGAGGTTTGTAATGAAATTATGGAGGGGGGGAAAGCGCCGGAGTCGTGGAAAGAAGCTTACATCACGCTTATACCGAAAAATGAGTCTGAAAAGACACAACTTAAGAACTACCGCCCCATATCCCTGCTTAATGTGGATTACAAAATTTTTGCAGATATTTTGGCTAAAAGATTGAAAAAAGTATTAGCTGAAATGATACATAAAGACCAGGCCGGCTTTCTCCCTGGCAGACATTTATCAAATAATATGAGGAATATAATTGACATTTTGGAAAAGCTACAAGTTAACATCAACTCTAAAGCTGTTTTGATATTTATTGATGCAGAGAAAGCCTTTGATAATATATCTTGGAGCTTCATGAAGAAGAATCTTCAGGGGATGGGGGTGGGAGAAAAATTTGAAAATGGTATAGGTGCGATTTATTCAGAACAAAAGGCTAAATTAATAGTCAATAACGTAGTTACAGAAGAGGTTAAAATTGAAAAAGGGACACGACAAGGCTGCCCAATTTCCCCATTGCTTTTTATTTCGGTCCTGGAGGTTTTGCTGAACATGATCAGAAGGGACCAACAGATTCAGGGTATTCAGGTCGGTGATAAACAATATAAACTTAAAGCCTTTGCAGATGACCTAGTCTTGACATTGCAAGAGCCAGTCCCTAGTACTAAAAGGGCCTTAGAATTAATCCAGGATTTTGGTCAGGTGGCTGGCTTTAAACTGAATAAGTTAAAAACTAAGGTATTGGAGAAAAATTTAACGCCAATAGAGAGAGAAAAGTTTCAGAAGGAGACAGATTTATTATTGGTAAAGAAAGTAAAATACCTAGGGGTGAATATGACTTGCAAAAATGTTAACTTATATAAGGATAACTATGAGAAGTGTTGGTCAGAAGTGAAGAAGGATCTTGAAATCTGGTCAAATTTAAAGCTTTCCTTACTTGGACGAATTGCTGTCATCAAGATGAATGTATTGCCGAGAATGTTGTTTTTGTTCCAGTCATTGCAGATTATAGACAAGATGGACTGTTTCAAGAAGTGGCAAAGGGACATTTCTAAATTTGTCTGGCAGGGCAAAAAGCCCATAATTAAATTTAAGGTACTTACGGATGTGAAAGATAGAGGGGGATTTGCCCTGCCGGACCTTAAGTTATATTATGAAGCAGCAGCTTTTTGCTGGCTGAAGGAATGGCTACTTCTTGAAAACACGGACATTTTAGATTTGGAAGGGTATTGTCAAGGAACTGACATCAGAACGAGCAGAGCGAGAGGCGGAGGCAGGGCTCCAGGGCGATGCCGGAGAGGGGACCAGCAGGGGGGAAGGAATTCAGCGCAACACCAATAGAGATGAGAGGGAGATGGAGGAATTGGTGACAGGGCTCCAAGACCCTTCACCCGAATCTAGTGGAGAGAGCGCTGGCACGCCCCTGCCTTCCCCTCACTTGCGCAGACGCGTTCCGCGCAGGGAACATAGGAGGAGACTTGGGGTCAAACAGCTTTTATGCTGGAAGAGGTTCAAGAAACGCCCACGGACGGATTCTGCAAGTGACTAACAGGTCACGGAGGGCGAGCTCTAACCCTAAACATGGTTGAGCAAACAAACTGACTAAACTGAAGGCAATTTACGCACAAGTAACCCCTTACAACCATTACAGCAATCCGTCAGACTCTGCTGTTACTTGTGCGCAAGCAGTGGAAACATGAGCCAGACTGGAGGCGCCAGGGCAGCGGAGCAAGCTGCGGGGGCGCAGGCCCTAGTGAAGAGGAACCAGGAGCTGGAACGGCATGTGGCACTGCTGATGGCGCGGCTGGATGAGAGGCGCACCCAGGACGCGCAGGTTAGACCCACCCCTGTGGCAAAAAAGGTGCCCGGACTGGTACACAAATTTGGGGGGAAGCCCCAGGAATATCATGGATTCCGAACAGAAATAGAGTACGCCTTGCAGCTGCAGCATGATGACTTTGCTGACGAGGCAGCGCAGGTGGCGTATATCGTGGGGCACCTTGAGGGCAGCGCAAGGGAATGGGTTAGACCCCTAATGGCCGCGCAGAACCCCGCCATGAAGGACGTCAGGAAGTTTCTTCAGGCGATGGACGCTATGTATTCAAGCCAATTGGGGGAGAGTCTGACCCAAAGGGAGCTGATGAGATGCAGGCAGGGGGATCTTTCCGTTAGAGACTATTGGTCCCGCTTTGCGATGTTAATACACAGGCTCGAATGGGATCTAGATAGCCCCCCCATACGGATGCTGTTTGAGGAGGGGTTGTCCCCAACCGTTAAAGATGAGCTCTCCCGCGCGCCCCGCCCGGAGACTATGGATCAGCTGACAAAAGCGGCGATGGCGATAGGCGCTCGCCAGGAAGCGCGCGCTTTGGAAAGGCGGGAAGGGAGAGGAGAGCGTTGCCCTGACTACCGCATTCCTGAGATGCCAAAGCAGCCTTCCGATGACGTGGTGCCAATGGAAATTGATGGGGCGCGTGCACGCGAGGTTCCGAGCGCCCACCAAGGAGGCAAAAGGGAAGGAAAGGCTGGGAAAAGCACCAAGAAATGTTTCCTCTGCCAACGGCCAGGACACTTTGCCAGGGTCTGTCCACAAAGAAAGGCTTGGCAAGGGATGGTGGGAGCCGCTGGAAATGAGGAGGAGGGGGCAGAGGAAAAGGTGCAGGGAAACGCCAGCGCTTGACTGCCCACAGGGGGGCGCAGCAGCCAAGCGAACAACTAACAGAAGTGCCCCAACCAGACCCACCCAAGGTTTCTATAGCGATAGAGGTGGTGCTAGAACTCCCAAATGGACACCCAGTCAAGGTGAAGGCAATGCTGGACTCAGGGAGCTCCTGTAATTTTTTTAGTAAGGAGTTTGCAATGGAGCACCAGATCCACCTGCTGCCACTTGATTTCCCACTCCAAGTGACCACGATAGATGGCAGGGAGCTGCTGGGAGGGGAGGTAACACATCAAACCCCGCCAATGAGAATGAGTGTGTCCAGGCACACAGAAACCATTGCCTTCCACGTGGCCACACTGGCGGGACCCCCTATAATACTGGGCATGAGCTGGCTAGTGCTACATGATCCAGTGGTGGCTTGGCATCAACGGACAGTCACCTTCGGGTCAGCGCACTGTTTGGAACACTGTCTAGGGGGAGTGAAGCCCAGAGTGAGGTTGGCCAGAGTGGCAGCAACTACTCTGAAGCAGAGAGCAGAAGTGCCGCCACAGTACGCGGACTTACAAGAGGTCTTCAGCGAGAGGGAAGCGGACAGGCTGCCGCCACATAGGCCCTTTGACTGCCAAATCAACCTACTCCCTGGGGCGCAGCTGCCAGTGGGTAAGCTGTATGCCATGTCAGACCGGGAGATGCAGGAGTTGCGGAACTTTATTGACAAGAACCTAAAGAGGGGTTTCATAAGGGAATCTAAGGCAGTGGGGGGCAGCCCTGTGTTCTTTGTGGACAAAAAAAACACGAATCAGCCCAGGCTGGTCGTGGATTACAGAAGGTTGAACCTCGTATCGGAACCCGTGACCTTCCCAATGCCCAGAATTGATGACATTCTAACTCGGGTAAGGAAGGGGAAGATCTTTACCAAGCTGGACCTCAGGGGAGCATACAATTTGAATAGGATGAGGGAGGGGGACGAATGGAAAACCACCATGTTCACCCCCCTAGGGGCCTTTGAGTACCTGGTCATGCCATTTGGATTACAATCAGGCTCAGCCTGTTTTCAAAGCTTCATGCACCATGTGCTGGGTCCCCTGCTGTACAAGAACTGCGTAGCATTTCTGGACGACGTCCTGATCTACTCGGACAATGAAAAACAGCATGTCCAGGACGTCAGGGAAGTGCTGAAAAGGCTACAAGAGCACCAGCTGTGGGTCAAGCTGGAAAAGTGCCAGTTTCATGCCAAGGAAGTGGAATTCCTGGGATACAGGTTGTCAGACAGAGGCCTAGCCATGGACCCCGGCAAGGTGCAGGCAGTGCTGGAATGGAAGGCCCCCAAAACCCGGAAGGATGTGCAGAGGTTCCTCGGGTTCAGCAACTTCTACCGGAAGTTCATCAAGAACTTCGCTCACTTGACCGCGCCCATCATGGATTGCCTCAGTAGCAAAAAGAAGTTCGTCTGGACGGAAAGTGCCCAACGATCCTTCGAAAGGCTAAAGGCGGCGTTCGCCTCGGAGGAACAGCTGCTGCACGTGGATCTGCAGAAGCCGATGAGGCTAGAGACCGACGCATCGGACAGAGCGATAGGAGCGGTGTTACTCCAGCCGGGACCGGGCCAACACACCTGGAGGCCGTGCGCCTTCTTCTCAAGGAAGCTGAATAAATCGGAACAGAACTATATGGTGTATGATCGCGAACTGTCAGCTATTTATGCAGCATTTCGCCAGTGGAGACATCTCCTAATAGGGGCTCAGCACAAGATTCAGGTTTGCACTGATCACAAGAACTTGGAATACTGGAGAACAGCGCGAGTTCTCAACCAGAGACAGATTCGGTGGGCACAGGAGTTCTCCAAGTTCTTCTTTGAGATCAAGTACGTGCCAGGAGAAGAGAATGTGAGAGCAGACGCGCTTTCCCAGAAACCGGAGTACACAGAAGGAGAAGGACCACCGGAAGCTCGACACGTGTTCCCTGAGGAACGATGAGTTTGTGGGGGGACACTGGTTGGGAAGCGAGAACTAACCAAGCTAATTCGCCAGGACGAATTCGCCCAAACCAGAATCAGGGAACTCAGGGGAACTGGGGGAGACTGGGGAGGTTTTGAGGAAAGGGAAGGACTGCTGTATTACAAGGGAGCAATGTATGTGCCCGGGGAGGCCTTGCGGGAAAGGGTGCTCAAACAGCTTCACGACAACCCAACAGCGGGGCACTTTGGGCAACACAAGACCATGTTACTGGTCACCAGGGAGTTTTGGTGGCCAAGGGTGAGGGAAGATGTACGAGAGTATGTACGGGGGTGTGACCGCTGCCAAAGGGCCAAGGGAGAGAGGGCAGCCCCGGCAGGGCTACTGGAACCCTTACCCACACCGGGAAGACCCTGGGAGGTGGTGTCTATTGATTTCATGACAGATTTACCCAAATCCAGAGGGAAGACAGCAGTCATGGTAGTAGTGGATCTGCTAACCAAAATGTGCCATTTCATAGCGTGCTCTCATGCAGTGACTGGAGAGGAAACCGCCCAGTTGTTCATGAATCACATCTTCAGGTTGCATGGGGCTCCTTCGAGGGTTATCTCTGACCGAGGGAAACAATTTACCTCGAGGTTTTGGAGGAGGCTTATGAACTTATTGCAGGTGGAGGTGGGATTCTCAACGGCGAGGCACCCGGAAACCAACAGGCAAGCATAGAGGGCGAACAGCATTTTACAGCAATATCTACGCTGTTACGTCAACGAGAGACAGAACGATTGGGTAGAAAAGCTAGCACTGGCAGAGTTTGCATATAACAATGCAGAGCATGTGTCCACGGGGATGAGCCCGTTCCTGGCTAATTATGGGTGTCACCCCAGGGCCTTTCCCGGGAGGGGGGAGGAAGGGTGGAGCGTGCCCGCCGCAGAGCAGTTCGTGGAAGAAATGGAAGCCCTGCACCAGCAGCTTAAGATGAATCTGGAAAGGGCCAAGGAGGCGTACAAGAGACAAGCAGACAAACGCCGCTGTGAAGGGGAGACCATTCGGGTGGGGGACCGGGTGTGGTTATCCACACAAGGCTTACCCTTCAAGGGCGGGTGTAAGAAGCTGAGGCCAAGACGGCTGGGACCATTTGAGGTGACACACCAAGTGAACCCGGTGGCATTCCGGCTCAAGTTGCCATACAGCATGAAAATCCACCCGGTATTTCATAGGTCACTGCTCTCACCGTACAGGGGGGAGCGGAGGGTCCGGGGGGTAGGAGGGGAAGGGCTCACACACCCACAACTGGAAGAGAGGGAACACCACCACCAGGTAATGGAGGTCCTGGATTCGCGCTGGCAGGGGCGGCAGGTGGAGTACCTAGTACCTCTGAGCTCCTTTTGAATAAGGCCCTAGCACACGGCTAGAGAAGATAACTCAAATGGTACTTACAAGACAGAATTATAAAGAACTGGGGATTCCTCTAGCACAAGCTGTTGAACCCCTGCCCCAAAGAAAAAGCAGGCAAAAATTCCATATTATTTTAAACCAAAAGCAGAAGAAATAAAAAATA